>NC_070615.1:7510000-8760000 GCF_027172205.1 Podarcis raffonei
ATAAATGTTGCTGTAAAAATAATTTCAAAACATTGTGCGCATCCAATTCATTAATGTGATTTGACTTCCTTCCCTCTTCTAGTCTAGAAAACTCCTGGTGCGCTTACTGAAATCCACTTTGTTGCTTTGCCCCAGTCAGGCAGTCCATGAAATTATTTCTGTTTGTAGGTTGCCAGGTGCTGATAGGCTACAAATTCATTAAAGATCTTGATTCCAAGTAGCTCAGCAAGCAGCAGTGCATCTTACCAGCTTGCTCCTAGCAAAAATGCCATATTGAGTGTCTCTTAATATAAAATGTATCCCCATGAGTCAGACCCTTTTCCCTTGTGACTGACTGTGAAGTCATGTAACAGTTTGTTTTTGCACCATTTAATTAAGTACTTTGCAACCATTGATTGATGACTTGCAACACAGTTTACTGTTTATTCCTGAGATCTATGTTATCATCTTTCGTTTGCTTGTTAAAACCTTTCAGTTTGTTAACATCCTTATGGTTCCTGTAAATTAGTCTGAGTTTGTGATTGTATTTGAAAAGCATCCTGTCAGGCACTGTCTCCAACTATCAGTTTCCCGTTTCATCCTCTCATGACACCTAGGGGAACGGGAAACAAACCAAATATAAGACCTCATGTACCGGTAATCCCCAAACCTTGCATGACTCACCTGTTGCAACAGCAACAATAAAGATCAGCCTGCAGACTGCTTTGCTTCAACTTACCTTGGCCTCAGTCTCTCGTTACCCATCGACTAAAGGCTCTCAGAAGTCTACACAGGCCCTTTGATTGTGGGAAAGATTCTATTGACCAAACCTTTCCTGGGTTTTCTCTCCTCCATTATCACAGGAGTATTAAAATTTGCAAATAAAACAAAACAGCAGAGCTCCTGGGCCACTGATGGTCTCCTCATGAGTGGATGGCACTAGCTTCTGGGCCAGAGCTTATTATCTCAGGGAAACCCCCACCCACACCAGTATACTCATTCTGATCAGGAAAGCTCAATAGATTTTATTTTTATTATTTATTGAATTTATATACTGTCCTATACCCAGAGGTCTCAGGGCGGTTCACAGGATGAAAACATCCTGACATCCCTCTGTGGCTACTTTATGAACAAGGAGGGGAGATCCGATCAGAACTCCTTGCATGGTATCTGCATTGGCTCTGCTATTATGAGCTTTTTCTATGGAAGGGATTGTTGGTTTAGGTTTACATCCCCGCTTATTGGGGCAGTTTTAGAATCTGCTGGAACATACACTGACCCTTATTTTTTTAAAAAAATGGTAAACGGAACGCAAGGTGTCCGTAACTTGATGCGTACATTTGACGCCCAAACCTCACCGTTTCCAGGAGGCGTTGGAAACGGCCAACCTTTCCCTTGCCCAGCGCCGAGGGAAGCGAGAGGAAGCTGGGGCACCGCTTGGAGGCGCTGCGGTGTACGAAGCGGCTCCCACGACGGCTCTGCCACCTCAGGAAAGCGGCGGCGGCGGCCGCGGGGGAGGCCCTCGCCTCTACCCTTCAGCTTTCGAGCCAAGAAAGCCGGGAAGAACCCGACGGGCGGGAGACGTTGACTACAACCTCTCCGACCACCTCGGAGGAAGGGGCCGGAGCAAGGCCCTCAGCCGCCGACCAAGGGCCGCGAGCAACGCGCCGCCTCAGACGCCCCCTCGACGGCCAACCGTCTCCTCACATTCAAATCAAGCGCGCGAGACAGACAGCAACGACCGCTCTCGGAAGGGGCGGAGCTAGAATACGAGGTGCAACGTCAGCACGGCGGCGTGCTCAGCCCAGGATGGGCGGGGCGATGAAAGTGACTGTAGAGCCTGCAAAAGTGTAGAGTGGCGCAACGCCTCACCTAGGCCACGAGGAAAGTACAAGAGGCCCCTTTTATCTTTAGGGTTTTTTTGTTTTTTTTAGTTTCTGAGGGTTTTCCTGCTGCAATCGAGAGGTGGATTCGTTTATATAAAACGCCTCCCTCCAGGCTCGCCCTATCCCCAGGCAGCCCGGCGTCTGTCTGAAAGCAGAGGGCACCCTAGAGCGCAGGCGCGCGTCTTGAGAGCAGCCGCGCTAAAGCGCATGCGTTCAAAAGGAGGGCGGTGAAAACGATTACGGCCACTCATAGCTCGAGAACGAATGACATCATTGACTGTGACACTGAAGAGAGCGGCTGCGTCCTTCGTTCTCGTCTTCCTTGGTAGCTCGCCGTGATCGTATAGTGGTTAGTACTCTGCGTTGTGGCCGCAGCAACCTCGGTTCGAATCCGAGTCACGGCAGGAAGGCAGTTATTTTTCTTTTCTTTTTAATGGCTCAAAGGGAGGTTGGTTTTGCTTAATTGTGTTTTTGTAACGTGGAACGTAAGCATTGCTCCCAAATGCCAGGCCAGACTCGATTAGCGGGAAGGCATTTGGAGACGCAATGGTGTATCTGAGTTAGGGCTGAATCGAGCTGTGCGATTTATTTTAGTTTTTTACGGCTAACAGAGCGGTTGGTTTGTTTTCATTTGTGTCTTTATAATGCAAAAACTTAGCGTTGCACCCGGATTCCAAGCATGGCACCAGATTAGACTTGGTTTATGCAGGTACTGTGTATTTATGCTCTTTTGAGATTGCTGCACACATGATTTCCATTCGTAGCATTGTTGCATTATAGCCTGCTCCAGCCCCAAAGAGCGGCCTTAGCAGCAAATGCTACTAACAGAACGAATTTTATTAAAATGCAATTACATTTGACCCACAAAGACCAGCCTAAACAGATCTTGTTTGTCAGGAAAAAAAGAAAAGAAAGTTTACAAAACACACACACACCTAGGGTGGCACACAACATTGCAATGGTCAGGCTTAGGCTTGGCTGGGTCCTCAATCGAAAGGACTTTCATAAAGAGAATACTGTAGGGACACACAGCTATCTGTTCCCTGCATTCATGCTTTTGGGGGCATCTCCAGATCAGACTCTCCTGATGCCCTCTGTCTGGGGATGTTCTCAAGGAAAGCATGAAAACTTTAATTGGTTGAAGAGGTGGCTGCCAGGCTCCTTCAAACTGGTTGGATAGTCAGCTTGCATTGCACAGATCTTGAACCAACACTGTCCGTCTGTTTCTGGGCTCAAATCAAGTGCTGTTTTTATCATGAAGTCCTAAACCGCCTAGTAACAGAATATTTCAAGAATAGTATTCTTTCATATAAATATGCTGGAAAACTTTATTTATCTTGTAGGAGGACTCTGCTTTGGGTCCCCTGCCTCTGAGATCTAGGGGTAGGCAACACAGGCATACAGTGGTACCTCGGGTTACATACGCTTCAGGTTACATACGCTTCAGGTTACATACGCTTCAGGTTACAGACTCTGCTAACCCAGAAACCAGTAGGAGAACACTTCAATCTCCCAGGACATTCTATACAAGATCTCAAAGTAGCTGTTTTACTACAAAGGAATTTCAGAAATAGACTGGAAAGAGAAGCTGCTGAATTGCAACTCATTACCAAACTTAAAACCATGGAGAGACCTGGTCTGAACAAAGACATTGGATTCTTATCTCATTATACATGACAAAGCCATTTTTCACCTTCTCACCCCTTGCTTTTTCCTGTAAGACCTATTGCAGTCGTTAAGAGTCGTCAACAGGCTCATCACAGCTATCTGCCAATCACCCATTCCCACCACCCTTCTGAGTAATACCCCTCCCCACCTTCTCACTATATAGAAGGATCTGGCAACTTCTGTTTCAGTGTATCTGAAGAAGTGTGCATGCACACGAAAGCTCATACCAAGAACTAACTTAGTTGGTCTTTAAGGTGCTACTGGAAGAAAAAAATTTTTTTGTTTTGACTAGGGCAGACCAACACGGCTACCTATCTGTAACCAGAAATAGTGCTTCAGGTTAAGAACTTTGCTTCAGGATGAGAACAGAAATCGTGCTCCGGCAGCGCAGCGGCAGTGTGAGGCCCCATTAGCTAAAGTGGTGCTTCAGGTTAAGAACAGTTTCAGGTTAAGTACAGACCTCCGGAATGAATTAAGTACTTAACCTGAGGTACCACTGTACTGCATTTGTGAGACTCCTGCTGCAGGCTGTCCATTATCCACTCAACAGCTGAAACAAAAAATTATTTTCATTTATTTACTCACTTCCCATAAAATATCTCAAGTAGGTTACGGTTACGATAAATATATCACTGTACGTGGCATTTTACAGGTGCAAGAGTCCTATGCCCTGAGGAGCATACAGTCTAAAACCTGGCACAGAAGAAACAACAGGGGAAGTCGAGGCAGGGATAAACAGGGGAAGAATACATGGCTGTCAAATGTGCTCAGGTTTGGTGTTGGAAGATGAACACATTTTCATATAATGTATTGAACGCACGTGAGTGGAGCAGTGGGTTTTCATGCACCATCTCCAATGCATGCACCAACTCGGCATGTTCAGCTTTGTGCATGTGCACAGAAGTTGCACATGTGTGATCCGAAACACTCTGGTGATGTATCAGGAATCTCAGGAAGCCTGTTTTTCCAGTGTTCCTGGTCATGTGCCCAGAATCTAAGGGCAGGTTTAGCTGAGCAATACATGGCAGGCAAGAGTGAAAATGGTGTGCGTTATGCTTCTCTCTTTCCCGCCCCCATCTTTCCATGCATTCAATATAAAAGGGGTATATTCTATGCATGTGCATTAACAGCAAAATCCACACCTGTTGGGACTGTACACACCATACATTGAAAATACCTCTCCCCCCTAAAAAAGAATCTTGGGTACTCTAATTTATGCCTCGCAGCATAAACTATGGTTTCCATGATTCTTCAGAGGAGATGCAATGTGCTTTCAATGTATGGCGTGTGCATGCAGCTAAGTCCCACAGAGCTCAATGCATGTCAAGGTACACACAGCTGCAATCTGGCATGTCCTTACTAGAGAACAACTCTCCTCTGATTGCAACTTGTCTAGGGTTGTGACGCCACACTCCAATCCCACATATTTACCCTGGGAGTGAATGGGGTTTTCTTCTGAGTAGTTCCGTACGGGATCTGATTGCATGTGCGCTAGATTTCACTGTGTATAAGGCAGTCCTTGGAGCAACCCCACAATTGCCTACCCTTGGCTCCCATAGGTTCAGGTCGGGGGTCACAAGCAAGAGACTTCAGCCAGGAGATAGAAGCAAAACAGCGGCCAGTAGGCCTGATCTTTATTGTTGCAACAAGGCTTCAAACTACCACACAGAAGATGCAGAGAGAAGCCCCAAACAATGGTTACATCAGTACAGTGGTACCTTGGGTTAAGAACTTAATTCGTTCTGGAGGTCTGTTCTTAACCTGAAACTGTTCTTAACCTGAAGCACCACTTTAGCTAATGGGGCCTCCCGCTGCCACTGTGCCACTGCCGCATGATTTCTGTTCTCATCCTGAAGCAAAGTTCTTAACCCAAGGTACTATTTCTGGGTTAGCGGAGTCTGTAACCTGAAGCATCTGTAACCTGAAGCGTCTGTAACCCGAGGTACCACTGTATTTTATAGTTTCCCAAAGTTTCCCATTTCCGGAAGCATCATCAAGACATCACAGATATGTCACAGAAAAAGTTGTGGTCTCAGGTAGAACCTGAGATCCAGGCATGGCCCTGTCACTCAAATATGCTCCCATCAGAGTACAAAGGAAAGCATTTATAGTTCCCTGGTCCCTGAGTCAAGTCAGACCAAGTCAGTGGATTATTGTAACTCGCTCTACGTGGGGTGCCCTTAAGACTGACCCAGAAACTCCAGCGGGTGCAGAATGCTGCAGCGAGACTCCTTACGGGGTCTTCGCTGCGAGATCACATTCATCCGGTGCTATATCAACTGCACTGGCTCCCGGTGGAGTACAGGATCAGGTTTAAGGTGCTGGTTTTAACCTTTAAAGCCCTATACGGCCTAGGACCCTCGTACCTACAGGACTGCCTCTCCTGGTATGCCCCACAGAGAAACTTACGGTCTTCAAATAAAAACATCTTGAAGGTCCCAGGCCACAGAGAAGTTAGGCTGGCCTCAACTAGAGCCAGGGCTTTCTCGGCTGTGGCTCCGACCTGGTGGAACGCTCTGTCACAAGAGACTAGGGCCCTGCGGGACTTGACATCTTTCCGCAGGGCCTGCAAGACAGAGCTGTTCCGCCAGGCCTTTGGCCAGGGCACAGCCTGACTCCCTCCCTCGGCAATCTTCGTGGAGCTCTGGCCCAATGGTGGCCAGTGGCTTGAATTTAATTAATTTTATAATGAATGATTTTAGAGTGTTGTTTGTGTTGTACTTTTGTATTGTTTTATTGTTGTTAGCCGCCCTGAGCCCGGCTTCGGCAGGGGAGGGCGGGATATAAATAAAATTTATTATTATTATTATTAAATATCCCCCTTTGTCTTCATCCCACTATGGGGTGGGTAGGCATTGTGACTGAGATGGTTATCTGCCTGACACTCTTGGGGCAGGATATCACCCCTGGACTTGACTGCACATTTCAGGGCTTGTGGTGGGCTCACTCACCCCTCCCCTTACACCTCACTTCCCTAGGTCCTAAATGCCATTGGAACATTGACACCACGATGCGATTTCTTATGATTTCCTAAAGTTTCCCCATTGAGCCAGTACATAGATAAATATATCAGTGAACTGCTATATTTGGTAATGTGCAGCTGAGTCTCTTTGTCTTTGCCTCCTAGTGTGGAGAGGCAAGGCTGGTACCAATTTCCCGGTAACAACTGTCAGAGACCGGAGCAAAACAGGGACCATATTTTTAAAAGGGGGGGGGAATCCAGGGCTATGCTTGGAAACGGGGCACATCAAAGATCTGCCAAAAAAGCTGAAAAACATCTTCATGTATGCCACAACAGCCATGAGAGTTTTAATAGCACAAGGATGGAAGAGTGAAGAAACCCCAACTAAAGAATCATGGCAAGAAAAATTGATGGACTATGCAGAACTGGCAAAACTGACATATAAGCTACGGGACAAGGATAACTGTGACTTTAAAGATGAATGGGAACCCTTTACAAAGTATTTGAAGATGCAACAAAGCGAACTGGACTCCTTGGCTGGCTTTGAATAAACATTCACAAACTTTTTATTGATAATAATCCAGAATAAAATTTAAAATACTAACTGATGCAAAAGAAAGAGGTGGATTTGCCCTGCCAGACCTTAAACTTTATTATGAATCAGCAGCATTCTGCTGGTTGAAAGAATGGCTGCTTCTTGAGAACACAGACATTTTGGATCTAGAAGGTTTTAATAACGTTTTTGGGTGGCATGCATATCTGTGGTACGACAAGGTTAAAGCACATAAAGCATTAAAAAACCATATTGTCAGGAAAGCATTGTTTAATGTCTGGATAAGATATAAAGACTTACTTGAAAATAAAACCCCAAGGTGGTTGTCACCGATGGAAACAAAGGCTCAGAAAAAGCTCAATATGGAGGCCAAATGGCCGAAATACTGGGAAATTTTGGAACAAGAAGGAGACAAATTGAAACTGCAGAGTTTTGAGAAATTAAAAGACAAAGTGCGAGACTGGCTTCACTATTATCAAATAAGGGAGGCTTATAATTCGGACAAAAAAATTGGCTTCCAGGTGGAAAAATCAAAATTGGAAACAGAACTGTTAGACCCCAAAACTAAGATACTTTCAAGAATGTATAACTTGCTGTTGAAATGGAATACGCAGGATGAAACGGTTAAATCTGCTATGATTAAATGGGCACAAGATGTTGGGCATAACATTATGTTTGCTGACTGGGAACAGTTGTGGACCACAGGTATGAAATTTACGGCATCTAATGCCCTAAGAGAGAATATTATGAAAATGATATACAGGTGGTACATGACACCAGTCAAGCTTGCGAAAATTTATCATTTGCCCGATAATAAATGTTAGAAATGTAAAGAAAATGAAGGTACATTCTTTCACCTTTGGTGGACATGCCCAAAGATTAAGGCTTTCTGGGAGATGATCTATAATGAAATGAAAAAGGTATTTAAATATACCTTCCTGAAGAAACCAGAGGCCTTTCTCCTGGGCATAGTCGGCCAATTGGTGCCAAAGAAGGATAGAACTTTATGTATGCTACAACAGCAGCAAGAATATTTATTGCAAAGTATTGGAAGACACAAGATCTACCCACCCTGGAAGAGTGGCAGATGAAGGTGATGCACTATATGGAACTGGCGGAAATGACTGGCAGAATCCGAGACCAGGGAGAAGAGTTGGTGGAAGAAGATTGGAAGAAATTTAAAGACTATTTGCAGAAATATTGTAAAATTAATGAATGTTAAAATGATGTTGGATTGAAATTAAGTGGCATTAGCAAAAAGGCTAATAAGAAAATGTAAAAATGGATTGATAATGGATGAAAATATATAGTTATAATATGTTAAGATATAGAGTTAAGATAAATGAAAGAGGGTAAGGATTTGCTGAACTGACTATGTGAACGGGAATACAAAAAAGGGAGTTGTGAGGAGGTCAAGGAAACAAGCAAACGAGCTTAAAGATATCAGAGAAATGGAGTTGTTTTTAACTTTTTCTACTTATTTGTTTTTTGTATTTTGTATTTTTTTTTCTTTCTATGTATTTTTTGTATTTTTTGTATTTCTCCTTTTTTTTCTTTTTCTTGTTCTCTTTTTTACTCTGTAAATTTCTGTTTTTTGTAAAACCCGGGTTTTTGTAAAACGCGGGTGGCGCTGTGGGTAAAACCTCAGCGCCTTGGACTTGCCGATCGCATGGTCGGCGGTTCGAATCCCCGTGGCGGGGTGCGCTCCCGTCGTTCGGTCCCAGCGCCTGCCAACCTAGCAGTTCGAAAGCACCCCCGGGTGCAAGTAGATAAATAGGGACCGCTTACCAGCGGGAAGGTAAACGGCGTTCCGTGTGCTGCGCTGGCTCGCCAGATGCAGCTTGTCACGCTGGCCACGTGACCCGGAAGTGTCTGCGGACAGCGCTGGCTCCCGGCCTATAGAGTGAGATGAGCGCACAACCCTAGAGTCTGGCAAGACTGGCCCGTACGGGCAGGGGTACCTTTACCTTTACTAATAAATATTTTATATATAAAAAAAGATAATAATCAGCTAAATAGTTTGAGGATCTATACAACTGTGTACAGAAAGGTAGCCGTGTTGGTCTGCCATAGTCAAAACAAAATTTTTTTCCCCTTCTAGTAGCACCTTAAAGACCAACTAAGTTCTTGGTATGAGCTTTCGTGTGCATGCACACTTCTTCAGATACAACTGTGTAACATGCAGAAAACAGCACTTTTAGAGAAATCAAAGACTGGAACTGAGGGAAGTCGGGTGGGGGGTTCTGTGGGGAGAGGGAGGAAAAATGGGGGGGGGAATAAGGATGATATGTTTCTGGATAATATGTTTTGTTTTAATTTTGAATAAAAAAAGTTATTTTAAAAAAAAGAATAAATTGTTCCGCAATGTTTAAAAAAAAAAGGGAAACGGGGCGCGTCGATGGGGAGGGGGGACGTGGAACGCACGCGAAAAGGAACCCCCCGCCCCAAGGCCCTTTTAAAGCTGTGGGGTCAATGGGAAGCCAAGGCTCCGCACGGGAGCGATCGGGGGCGCTCCGTGGCGATCGCCGCCCCGTAGCCGAGCTTGCGCCCCAAAGGCCCGATGCGTCTCGGGGAGCAGCGCGCCGGGAAAGGAGGGGGAGATCGGGGGCGATGGGCGGGCACAGCGCTTCCGCACCGGCCGGCTAGGCGAGCAGGAGCTCCGACCGGCCCTTCCGCGGGCCCGGGACCGCCGCCGCCGCTGCTCCGCGTGCGCCCCGCCGCCGCCGCTCCGGGGCGCACCATGGCGCGCTGGCTCCGCGAGCGCCTGCTTTTCCGCAGCGCCAAGCCGGCGCCGCCGCAGCCGGATTACGCGGCGGGCCCCGAGCAGCCCGACCTGCTCGCTGCCTACCGGCTGCAGCGGGAGCGGGACTTCGAAGACCCCTACGCGGGCGGCGCCGCCGCCGTCTCCGCGCCCGCCGCCGACCCCGACGGCCGCCGCTGCCGATCGCCCCGGAGGCGCCTCATCCGGGTGGAAGCGGCGCAGGCGGCCGAAACAGCCGCGGCCTCCGGGACCGGCGATATCGAGGGCCAGCGAGAAAAGGTGGGGCCGCCGGGGCGGGAGCTGGAGCCGGAGGTTCCCCTGTTTACACGATGCTCTTTCTCTGGAGGGTGGGGAGGGGAGGCTTTCGTTTCAGCCTGCAGCCTGGCTCTGTTTACTCGGAAGTAAGCCCCCATTGTTCTCCTTGTCCCAGCAAAACGCTAAAAGGAGCCTGGGGACGGGCGGGGCAAGACTTCTCGGCTTCGATCCCAGACACGTTTCCCCGGAGGTAAGCAGCCGGGAGCCCACTGGGGCCAAGCTCCGAGTTCACGTGTATAGGACCGTGCCCTCGCCCTGCATGGACCGGAGGCCACCTCGCCAGCAATTTTGAAGCGGGTCTCTCTCCCAGTTGTTAGAATCGCAGAATTCTAGAGTTGGAAAGGGGCCCCTGGGTCATTTAGTCCAACCCCTGCAAGGCAGGAATCAAAGTGGTTGTGTTCTGTTTTGCATAGACACGTCCTTGGCTACTCTTTTTGACTCATGGCCCTTTGGGCACCGCAGGTTACCAGGATTTGCTTATCCTCCCCCCCCCCATCACTGGTAGCCGATGCAGTGCCCCCCAGATGTTGCTGGACTCCAACTCCCATCAGTCCCAGCCAACATGGCCAATGGTCAGGGAGGATGGGAGTCCAGCAAGACCTGGAGGCCACAGGCTCCTGCCTTACCCCAGCATTAGAAGGTTACTTCTTGTTTGGCTCCTTTTTAGGGTGTGTGTGTGTTATTGGGTTGTTGTTGTTGTTTATTTTGATTATACAGTCATACCTCGGGTTACAGGCCCTTCGGGTTGTGTGCTTTCTGGTTGCGCACCGCGCCGAACGCGGAAGTACCGGAATGGTTACTTCCAGGTTTTGGCGCTTGTGCATGCGCAGAAACACTAAATCGTGCTTTGCACATGCACAGAAGTGCCAAATCACAACCCACGCGTGCGCAGATGTGCGGGTTGCAGGTTGCAAACACTGCGGGTTGCGAACGTGCCTCTCGCATGGATCATGTTCGCAACCCGAGCGTCCAGTGTATTGTGGTTTTTATGTTGATCTTTTCTGTGAACTGCCCTGAGACCTTGGGGTATAGGGCGGTATATAAATTCAATAAAGAATAAGAATAAGAACTCAGAAAGCCAAGCTGAATCAGGCCAGTGGCCCAATCTAGTCCTCCATCCTGTTCATCAGTGGCCAACCAGATCCTTCTGGGAAATCAACAAGTAGAATCTGAGTGCTGTGCGACAGCGCTCTCCTGTGCGGAACCAAACCGCAAAAATGTTCTGGAAGGCCTGTAAATGCCACCTTGGTAGACAAGATAGCACTGGGACTAATAGTTAATTGCTGCATGAATGAGTTCACATATGTTTAAGCCTTTGCTTTTGCGATGTGCTCTTTGGCTTGCTTTGATGCGCTGCTGATTGGTGGGCTTGGGATGGTTAGCTAGTTGGGAGAGGGGAGGCTTCTCACACTGCCCGCCTGTCAGCTTCTCCCTTATCGGGGAGATGGGTGGTGAGAGTCAGGGGTGTCAACTTTAATAAAATATTGGGGGTGGGGGCGGTAAGCCTGGACCCACATAATTGACCACAAGGCATGGCGCATGCACGTCATTTGAATGGCAATGCCCACAAACTTTTGGGGTGTAGTTGGCCCCCTCAGAAATTTATTGGGGGGAGGGGGTTGAAGGTACCTACCATGAGAGTTGGGAAGGGGCCTGCCAGTCAAGGACGAGTTAATTGGGCTGTAGAGGCCGGCTTACATAGCTTGGTTTTGTATAAATGCTTTCCCAGGTATGGACAAGTCATGTCGACTGCTTGCTGTTTTGGTGTCTGTTCCGAGTCTGTGAATGCAGATTCGGAACTTTATATGCCGTATTTTTCATCCTGGAAGACGCACCAGACCATAAGATGCACCTAGTTTTGGGAGGAGGAAAACAAGAAAAAAATATTCTGAATCCCAGAAGCCAGAACAGCAAGAGGGATCACTGTGCAGCAAAAGCAGCAATCCCTCTCACTGTTCTGGATTCTGGGATAGCTGCGCAGCCTGCATTCGCTCCATAACACACACACATATTTCCCCTTACTTTTTAGGAGGGAAAAAGTGAGTCTTATAGAGCAAAAAATACAGTGTGTGTGTGTGTGTGTGTGTGTGTGTGTATATATATATATAAATTTTCTGTTTTACACTTTAAAATAAACATTTGACATCCTTAAGATATCAATGACTTCCCTTCTTCTCTTTCCATGGTTCATTTTGCATATTATACCGTAAATCCCTGCATATTTTACAAAAACTATGCTGATCGGTTTTCCATTATTGGATCCGTCAAAACTTATTTACGCTGTTGAATTTATCTTAATGCTGCCAGCGTTTTCAGCTGTACACAGTTATTTCCTATAATATTCAGTAGATGTTTTCCAATCTTCTTTAAACATATGTTCTTCTTGTTCTCTTATATGTTAAGTCTGCAAGTTGTGCATATTCTGTCAACTGAAGTTGCCATTCTTCTTTGGTTGGGACCTTTCTCGTTTTCCATTTTGGGGCTAACAAAACACGGGCCGCAGTTGTTGCAAACATAAAGAACCTTTGCTGACAGGGGAGGCAGAACATTGCCATCGTGACTATCCTCCAGGAGGTGAAGGAGACTAGCTGCCCTGGCTTTCAGGTTCCACACGATTATGGATTTAAAGCACAAAGCGATAAAGCAAACATGTTACAAACAATAGGTAAAATACAATGAAACTCAGTACCAAAGTAGATGGAGCAATGGCCTGACTCTGTGTAAAGCAGCACCACACTTTTCTAACTAATTGGGTCGTCTTCTCCCTTTCAGATGATGATTGTGGAGGACTACGCAGATCCGTTTGATACTAGACAAGAAACTAGTTGTCAAACCGGGGAGCAGGAAAGGGTGAAAAGCGAAGGCTATATGGAACCATATGAAGCTCAGAAGTTGCTGGCAGGTAAAGTACCGTTTTGATGCTAAGTCTTCTGTGTTTCTTAACCTCCCAGATCTGGAGTGAGACTTATCTTTGCAGTGTTGGATGGAAAACTTTGAAATAGGGAACATAATGATGCTCTCTGATGCAGCTTTCTCTAATCTGGTACCTTCTGGGTATTTTGAACTCCGGTTCCCATCAGTCCCAGCCAGTATGGCCAATTGTCTGAGACTATGGGAGCTGTAGTCCAACACATCTGGAGAGACCTGGGTTGGGGAAGGTCTGAGCTAGTGCAAAGACATCTATTGAGTGTCATATATGATCTTTATTTCATTATCTTCTATTTTCCTACACTCAGTACTTGTTTGTTTCAACCTCATCCTTCAGTTTATTGTGTTTCCAGGTTGGCTTCTGTACATTCACTAAACTAGTAGAAAGTATTTAATAGGAAAAATCTCAGTAGTGGCATGCTCATTGTTCTAGCTGTGAGTTCACAGTTTTGTGATATTTTCTGTTTTGTAGATTTCTGATTGACGTTTTTGAAATTTTGTTAAGTTTCCTTGAAGGCCACATTTATTTATTTGTTCGTTCACTTACTACATTTAAATTTCATCTTTCTTCCAGTGAGCAGGAGGGAGAATAGACAGTTCCTCCCTTGCCTTTTATCCTCACAGCAACCCTGTGAGGAAGGTTAGGCTGAGATTTTGATTGATTTGGTTCGATTTGTTCTACTTTTATGCCGCTTTTCATTCAAATGAATCCCAAAGCGGCTTACAAAAAATGTGGGGGTGGGTTGAGATGATCCTAAGGGTCGCTTCCAACTTTATGAAAGGACGAAAACATAATAAAACATAATAAAGGGTAAAGGGACCCCTGACCATTAGGTCCAGTCGTGACCGACTCTGGGGTTCCGGCGCTCATCTCGCTTTATCGGCCGAGGGAACCAGCGTACAGCTTCCGGGTCATGTGACCAGCATGACTAAGCCGCTTCTGGAGAACCAGAGCAGCGCACAGAAACACCATTTACCTTCCCGCCGGAGTGGTACCTATTTATCTACTTGCACTTTGACGTGCTTTCGAACTGCTAGGTTGGCAGGAGCTGGGACTGAGCAGCGGGAGCTCACCCTGTCGCGGGGATTCGAACCACCAACCTTCTGATTGGCAAGTCCTAGGCTCTGTGGTTTAAGCCACAGCACCACCCATGTCCCAATAAAACATAATGGAACATCACAAATACAGTGATATAAAATAAGTAACAAATCATCAAGAAAACAATTACAATCTATAAAACACTATTAACAAAGCAACTACTAAAAATAAGCTAAATATTGCAATTACAACAAAACTCACGTGATTAACAAATCTGTATGGCATTTATAATCTATAAAACCATATTATCAACAGTAACAAAATAGCAACTAAAAATATATATAAAAAAGCTGAGCGCTGTTAAATTCATACGCACACTCTTCATGCCCCCATGACTGATAATATTTCACTCCAGTGAAAGATTGGGCGGCTGCCAAAAGTTGCCACAGGGAGCTTCATGGCTGAGTGAATGTGAAATCCTCAAGACTTCTTCTGATGCTACACCAGAAATGTGGCATTGCATCAAAAATAAAAACAAACACGGAAGGAGGCAGTCCTGTTCTGGAAGAAATTATCTTCCTTCTCTTCCTCCTCCTGACCATGTCACATAACAGTTGCCCCAAATATGAAAGTTAAATTATGTTGAACAAACAGAAAACGAAAGTACTGGACAAAAATTTAACAGCTGTTGAAAGGGAAAAGTTTCAGAGTGAAACGGGGTTAATGGTAGCAAAGAAGGTGAAATACCTGGGGATTAATTTGACATCTAAGAATGTGAATTTATTTAAAGATAACTATGAGAAATGCTGGTCAGAAATTAAGAAAGATCTAGAAGTATGGTCAAATTTGAGACTTTCCTTGTTAGGCCGTATTGCTGTTATTAAGACGAATGTCTTGCCTAGAATGTTGTTTTTATTTCAAACATTGCAGATTTTAGACAAAATGGATTGTTTCAAGAAGTGGCAAAAAGACATATCTAGATTTGTCTGGCAGGGCAAAAAGCCCAGAATAAAATTTAAGATATTAACTGATGCAAAAGAAAGAGGGGGGTTTGCCCTGCCGGACTTAAAGTTGTACTATGAATCAGCGGCGTTTTGCTGGCTGAAAAGCTGGCTGCTTCTTGAAAACACAGACATTTTGGATTTGGAAGGGTTTAACAACAGATTTGGCTGGCATGCATATATATGGTACGACAAGGTAAAAATTCATCAAGGTTTCAAGAACCATATTGTTAGGAAAGCATTGTATAAGGTTTGGATTCGATATAAAGATTTGTTGGAAAACAAAACCCCCAGGTGGCTGTCACCAATGGAGGCTAAGGAAGTGAAAAAACTTAATATGGAATCCAAATGGCCAAAGTACTGGGAAATTATAGAACAGGAGGAGGGAAAAGTGAAATTGCAGAGCTATGAGAAACTGAAGTCAAAAGTAAGAGACTGGCTTCATTACTATCAGATAAATGAAGTCTTCAAACAGGACAGGAAAATTGGCTTCCAGGTGGAGAGGTCAAAATTAGAAACAGAGCTATTGGAACCCAATACTAAGAACTTGTCAAGAATGTATAACCTGCTGTTGAAATGGAATACACAGGATGAGACGGTTAAATCAGCTATGATTAAATGGGCACAAGACATTGGTCATAACATTATGTTTGCTGACTGGGAGCAGTTATGGACCACCGGTATAAAGTTTACGGCATGTAATGCCTTGAGAGAGAACATTATGAAAATGATTTATAGGTGGTACATGACCCCAGTCAAGCTTGCAAAAATTTACCATATGCCCGATAATAAATGTTGGAAATGTAAGGAAACTGAAGGTACTTTCTACCACCTTTGGTGGACGTGCCCAAGGATCAAGGTATTCTGGGAAATGATTTATAATGAAATGAAAAAGGTGCTTAAATGCACGTTCGTGAAGAAACCAGAAGCCTTCCTCCTGGGCATGGTAGGCCAATTGGTGTCAAGGAAAGATAGGACGTTTTTTATGTACGCTACAACAGCAGCAAGAGTACTATTAGCGAAGTATTGGAAGACACAAGAACTACCTACACTGGAAGAATGGCAGACTAAGGTAATAGACTATATGGGACTGGCTGAGATGACCGGCAGAATCCGTGACCAAGGGAAAGAGACGGTGGAAGAAGATTGGAAGAAGTTTAAAATTTATCTTAAGAACTGTTGTAAAATTAATGAATGCTAAAATGTTTTGGGTAATGCAAAATAGAATTGCAGCGATTAGCAATTGGATATGAGAAATAAGATCTAAAGAAAGTATTATATTGAAATTAGGGGATGCTGAAAAGATTGATAACAGGGATGCAGGAAGGGGAGGTATGGGGAAGTCGCTGAAAGAAGGCTTAAGAAATGAAAGGTTAAGAAATTATACGTGTTTACGTGTTTGTATGTTTTGTATTGTGTTGTATTGTCTTGTATTATGTGTGGAAAAAACCAATAAAAATTAAAAAAAAAAAACAAATATGAAAGTTAAATTATGGTCACTGCTGTCTCTGCCTGTCACCACATATGAATGCAGCAGTCCAGACTGTCAGTATTTTGCAGGAGGGGCTCAAATGCATACTTGAACTGTAGGTTTGAGAAATTCAAGTGGATTGAAGAGATCTGTTACCTTAGTGGAACAAATCCACTTTTTTAAAAAGCAACAACTTTGGCTGATCTCCTTAAAAAAGCTCAAAAACTTTGGGCAATCTCTTAATAAAAGTTCTGCCCCAGGTGCTGGTGGGGGTTGCTATGAATTGTCAGTAGGAAGGTGTGCAAACAGTGCAAATAAATCAGGATGGATACAGGCGGAATTCCCGTTGTGGTATAACTGCCCCATAAACAAATCAGAAGGAATGCTCAATAAAGACTTGACTGGCCTCCAGACACCATGTGTGCTTTGTGCAGTCAGTGAATATTCAGTATTCAACAGGTCACTGGAGGAGCCATTAATTCAAGTGTGCTATCAGAAACTGGGTAATTTCTAACTGGACATGTGAAATCCCAGAGGTGCAAATCTGGAATCCAGGGAGGAGGAATAATAATAATAATAATAATAATAATAATAATAATAA
Organism: Podarcis raffonei; assembly: GCF_027172205.1. NCBI lineage: Eukaryota > Metazoa > Chordata > Lepidosauria > Squamata > Lacertidae > Podarcis > Podarcis raffonei. Next base: position 7,527,165 of record NC_070615.1, read on the forward strand.
TAATAATTTATTATTTATACCCTGCCCATCTGGCTGGGTTTCCCCAATCACTCTGGGCGGCTTCCAACAAAACACTAAAATACAATAACCTATTAAACATTAAAAGCTTCCCTAAACAGGGCTGCCTTCAGATGTCTTCTAAAAGTTTGGTAGTTATTTTTCTCTATGACATCTGGTGGGAGGGCATTCCACAGGGCGGGTGCCACTACCAAGAAGGCCCTCTGCCTGGTTCCCTGTAACTTTGCTTCTCGCAGCAAGGGAACCTCCAGAAGGCCCTCGGCGCTGGACCTCAGTGTCCGGGCAGAACGATGGGGGTGGAGATGCTCCTTCAGGTATGCTGTACCAAGGCCGTTTAGGGCTTTAAAGGTCAGCACCAACACTTTGAATTGTGCTTGCAATTGTGCTCGGATATTAAAATGGCCTTGCATTTTAAGCAGTAGCCATAAGAAGCGAAAAAGAATGGCATGCAAACTAGTGCATGGAAACTCATGCAGACACAGGAGTGGTCTGGGGCACTCTATGCCTTGTTTGTGCCCTGCAAAAAGATACTGCAAACTGCTGCAGGAGGGAGGGAGCTCTCTATCCCTCATCTGCCAGCTCCCACCAGGCAGGTAAAATTCTTTTGCAGGCTAATAACTATTTGCAAGCCTGTTTTAAAGTGAAATCTTTCCTTCTTTGCTACCAGAGATCCAGAAAACAGGCTCCAACGATGCCCTAGCTGCTCAGAAACCTCTGCACTTATATGACATTCCTTATGAAGCACCTGAGAACTGCATAAACCCTGACCTCCAGCAACCACTTGGCGTGCAGTGCCGATACTCGTGGCTGCCGGAAGACGATGAGCGGCCACCGGAGGAATATGATCAGCCCTGGGAGTGGAAAAAGGAGCGTATCTCCAGGGTATTTGCAGGCAAGTAGCCAAAGGGAGCATTGTCACAGGGACTTTTTTTGGTTTGGGGATAGGTGGGATTAGGCATGCATAAGACAAAAGACAGGGAGCCAGGATGGAATTTCAATTTAGCTCTCGTTTATTAAAGGTGAACCTACCAAATTCACACTTCCTGAAACAATAGTCAAACTGAGACACAGCTGTTTTTCAAACTGATTCGAGGTTGTAATGCAGTTCTGCAGCCACAAAAATGCAGATAGCAGGGCAAAGCAGGCATATGAATGCACATATTACTGAAAATGACATACCAAATGCAAATCTTGCTGTGGGAAAATGCGTATATTAGGCAAAATTGCATACAAAAGTATGTGTATTAGGAGAAATCCACAATAAAATTCTGATGAATTTTTACAAGGACTTTCCAAAAAATCACAAATTTATATGGAAATGTAGCAAACTGAACGTAAGATTGGAAACCTGACAAACCCTGAGAAACTGAATATGACAGATTTGCCCATCCCTAGCAGAATCTGCTTTATTTATGTTTTTGTGGTGGGATGGAGAGCCAAGCTAAAAGTTAAACCAGCCTTCTGCAGTTTGGTGCGCATCAGATGTTTTGGATTGCAGCTTCCATTATCCCTGATGGTTGGTCATTCCATCTCTTTGCCTGGGTGTCTGGATGTCCTAACGTCTTTTTTATGTTGCTGTGGGGACTGACAGGTTGATCTGAGCGCCTATTTGGGAGGGGGCTTTAAGCCCTTTCTGCTCCCTGGGAATATCTAGCCAGCCTCCCTCCAGAATTCTTTCTTTTCTCTCCTAATGATCTGTCCAGTTGAAATCGAAGGAATTCAGGAGCTGCCATGGCCCCCGCCCGTCGGCCAGCTAGACAGCTCTGCGAACCACATGGATGCTGAGGGACCACCCACTCTTCAGAGCATCAGCGCCAGATGCCTGCCGGCCGATGCTCCGCCAAGCCTCCAGGATACCAGTGTCAGCCTCCAGGACCCTGAAGCTCTGGCCAGACCCCTGGATGTCAGTAGTGGGTATCCACAAACCACACAAGCTTTGGGATGGGAATAGGGATGCTCTAGCCATTGAGATAATATAGGCAGAGGGTCTGGGCATCTGCATGGCAGCAATTTCTCCGCAGACATGCAAGACAACACAGGGTCCCAAAAATCTCTTTTTTTAATTTTGTATTTAAAGATAAAGTTCCTAGTCCTCATGGTGAATCTGAAAAATGGGCAGCTCCTACTTCAAAGGCTAAGGGCTACACAGCACAGTTTTGTGACTGATACTTTTTACTGGACTCCTTTTTAGGCTTTTAAGGGAAGTACAGTGGTACCTTGGGTTACATACGCTTCAGGTTACATACGCTTCAGGTTACACACTCCGCTAAACCCAGAAATAGTGCTTCAGGTTAAGAACTTTGCTTCAGGCTAAGAACAGAAATCGGGCTCTGGCGGCGCGGCAGCAGCAGGAGGCCCCATTAGCTAAAGTGGTGCTTCAGGTTAAGAACACTTTCAAGTTAAGAACGGACCTCCAGAATGAATTAAGTACTTAACCCGAGGTACCACTGTAGTCGCAGGGGCATCGGTTTGCAGGGAAGAATGCAAGGGGCCATTGAACCCTTTTCTGGCCAGCAATTTGTCCACTCAAAATTGCCTCCTCCCGAGTTGGTCGACTCACTCCAAGGTAGAAAGCATATGTGGTCCCCACATCCTTTCCCCATTGAGAAGCAAAGCTGCTGGAGAGAGATGTGGTTTTAGAGTGGCTGGCAGTGAAAGATTTAAAGAGCCCTCATCTCCCTAGCCCTCTAGCACCCTGAAGTTGCTTTTTCATTTTTTAAAACACACCAAACCCGGGGGGGGGGGATCTTGGAAGTAGACAAAACATGTTTTGGCCCTGAGATACTAAAAAAGGTGAGGATGGGGCCTCCAGTGATAAGGGGGTAGATTTCCTGCTTGCAGCGAATCTCCCAGACTAAATAACAGGCGTTGTGGTGCAACCCTGTGCACGCTTACTCAGAAGCAAGCCCTATGGTGTTCAGTGGGGTTTTGTTGTTGTTGTTTAGTCATTTAGTCGTGTCCGACTCTTCGTGACCCCATGGACCAGAGCACACCAGGCACTTCTGTCTTCCACTGCCTCCCGCAGTTTGGTCAAACTCATGCTGGTAGCTTCGAGAACACTGTCCCACCATCTCGTCCTCTGTCGTCCCCTTCTCCTTGTGCCCTCTATCTTTCCCAACATCAGGGTCTTTGGATAGCAGTTTAGTAGCTCAATTCCTTTGCATGTTTACCGGATAGCCCTGCCATGTGATCTCCTGTCACCTTTTTCCACCTCCACCTTCTTCCTTTTTTGTCTCACGCCCTGATGTTGCACTATAAATTCAGGGCTCCCAAGTTTCTTGCACTCTTCCCCAATCTGTTATTCTGCTTTCTGAGTTGCTCTTGTTCTGCACCTTGGGACCCGCCACCACATGTTCCTTATTTCATGCACACTCGTGTGTTTCTGCCCCAAGGCAAGGGAGCTGTGAAGAACCAGCCTTGCCCAGAGAAGAGGAGTAGCGCATGCTGGCTGAGCATGGAGCACGGGTTAGCTTTCGGTGAACGCGTCAATCCCACTTTGCCGCTGGAGAGCCAAGCGTAAGTAGCTTGAGCATAGGAGAGGAGGCTGGGACAGGGACACTTGCATGTCTGATCACACACTAGGGCACCGACAACACCACATACTTGACCCCATCCACCTTCCTCTGCTGAGCTTTGCGTGGTAGGAATACAACACTTTCAGCAAAATTCTGCTCTGGCCATTTCTGTTGTCAGAGACACCAAGCCAATCTCCCGCCCCAGAACTCATTCTGGTGAGAGCCAGTGTGGTGTAGTGGTTAAGAGCGGTAGCCTCCTAATCTGGGGAACCGGGTTTGCGTCTCCGCTCCTCCACATGCAGCTGCTGGGTGACCTTGGGCTAGTCACACTTCTCTAAAGTCTCTCAGCCTCACTCACCTCACAGAGTGTTTGTTGTGGGGGAGGAAGGGAAAGGAGATTGTTAGTCACTTTGAGACTCCTTCGGGTAGTGATAAAGTGGGATATCAAATCCAAACTCTTCTTCTCTTAGCCAGTAAGCAGGGACTGATGATCACAATCTGGACAAGAAAGGCAGTAGTGAAATGAGCTCAAAAAACGAGACCCTTGGCTCTTTGAAGGTCTAAGGTTCATCGTGGCATCCATTTTTGTGTGGATAAAACCCACTTCATCAAATGCTGTGGGGCAGATAAGACCGGGGCCCCAAATAACAGTTGTGTGTGTAAAGTGAGCTCCTGGGTGTTCCTGTGCTGTGCTTTGAAGTCTCGACAACCGGAGCTTCAAAGTGCAGCATCGCTTGACATCATAGTGACATCAGGGGATTGGCAAGTGGACAGGGGCCTCCCAACTATCACATTTGGCTCAGCATGGGTGGAGAGATAAGGCCAGTAAAGGTTCCCCACACCCATACAATAGAAGAACAATAGCCATACACAACAGCAACAATGGGTGATTTGCACACCCGTCTTAGCTTTGCTGTGCACAGCCAGGGGAGAGAACCTTTGTTCCAACTGAGTCCTAATCCCACTCCATCCATTTTAGTTGTGCATTGTAGATCATGAGTTTCATTCTGGAGCCTCCCTTTGAATCTTTCTGAAGTGACAAAGGTGGTACCTAATCCAGGCTGAAAACCTTCAGGTGTCTTCTATTTATATGGCTCCTTGTGGAGAAATGCATGCCTTGGTATGTAGGCGCATGTGGACCAAAAACTATTATTATTTAGTTTATTTTAAAATTAGGTTAGTATCTCACGTCTCCAGCTGAAGGTTCCTGAAGGACCTCTCTATAGGGGTTTGAGTGGATGACTTCCTTTCTCCTCCACAGCTGGTATCATGGGACCTTGAGCCGAGTGGGTGCCGAGGGGCTACTGCGACTTTGCAGAGAAGCCAGTTACCTGGTGCGGAACAGTGAGAGCAGCCATGATGCCTTCTCCCTCTCCCTGAAGTGAGTGTGTGAGCATTGAGGATTCTGTATGCATCGTACTGTTCTGAGCTGACTAAAGTAGTACACGGAGTTTCACTGAGAAAGCCTGGCAGGGCCTCAGGGAGCATTAGGATGAAGTGAATGGGGCCGTGCAACATAAAGGTTGCAATCTGGAACTTGCTAAAGCTAAGCAGGTCTCGGTCTGGTTGGTAGGTGGATGGGAGACCATCCAGGAATAATAGTAAGTGGAAGGGGAGTGTAATTGAGTGGTTAATATGCATTAGAACTGCACATTCGCCAGACCTCATGGAGAATCTGCACATAAACCATCCATGAAGAGGGGAATGTGCACATTTTTCGGTCAATATACATACTCTCAAACTGGCATGGGTAAATGCATGGGCAGGCAAACTAAGGCCCAGGGGCTGGATCTGGCCCAATCGCCGTCTAAATCTGGCCCATGGATGGTTTGGGAATCAGCATGTTTTTACATGAGTAGAAAGTGTCCTTTTATTTAAAATGCATCTCTGGGTTATTTGTGGGGCATAGGAATTAGTTCATTTTTTTTCTTTCCAAAATATAGTCCAGCCCCCCCCCCAAGGTCTGAGGGACAGTGGATCGTCCCCCTGCTGAAAAAATTTGCTGACCCCTGGGTAAATGTACATATCGTGGATGAATTATTTGGGTACGCATAATCTCCAGCAAGCCTTGGGGAATGTGCATATATATCCACCGTCTTTTGTACATTTTCTAGGCAATATGCACATTTTCTGTTCAGGATGCAGTCTCCAAGAAACTTGCCTCTTTTACAGAAGTATGCAATCTGCACCTCTGGTCTGCTTCCTGCCCACTGCTTAATATTCCAGGGCCCATGTTATACTCTCCCACTGAGCAGCAGGAAGAAGGGATGGAGCTCCAGATAAAGATCCAGTCCCCTTTTCCCTGCCAAGCTACACAAGAGGATTTTGATGGAAATTCCCTGTCCCATGCTGCTTTTAAGCTTAGGAGAAAGCTCAATACATGGGGGTCAGTCAGCACTGGAACTGCAGGGAAGGGAGGATTTAACCAGCTGAGAGAGGGCTACCCAGCAGGGAAAAGAGGGCCGGGAGAGAAAGAGGCCCATGACCTCTGATCCAACCCACTGCTGACCCACCCTCCTACCATTCCTTCCCCTAGGAGCAGCCAAGGCTTCCTTCACATGAAGCTCTTGCAGACTGAAGACCACAAATTTGTCCTGGGCCAGCACAGCCCTCCCTTTGACAACGTCCCTGAGATCATCCACCACTACGCCAGCCACAAGCTGCCCATCCAGGGAGCAGAGCACATGTCCCTGCTCTATCCCGTCACCACGCAACCCTCCAGCTGCCTTGCAGCTGAGCAGTGACTTCTGGCGGAGGACGGGTGAGCGTTGGACAAGAGCAGAACATTTTTGGATTGCAGTTGCTTGCATGGATTGGAAGAGGTGAGGCTGGAAGGCACAGGCCACCCAAACGGACCTCGGAACCGTTCCATCCTCAGCTCTGCATCTGCAGGAGAAACCAGGCTTTTTTCATGTTGGGACTCCAGGCCCTCCTCGTTGGGTGCCAGTTAACTCTCTTGACATCTTCAGGGCAGGCCCCCCAAAGTAGGAGAAAACCAGTTCTCAGGGAGGAGGACTTGGAATTACAAAGCTGGGTGGCACCTCGAGTATGAAGGAGTCGAACCACCTACACCATTATTCCATTCTGTCTCCTTTGGGCCCAATTCCAGCAGGCCTGTTTGCCACATGTTGCCTGCACATCACAGATCAAGCATTCCTATCATTCAATGTCACATGAAGCATGGTACTGTTCTATGGAGATAGCTTTCCTGTTTTGACTGAGAGTTGTAAAGGGATGAGAGATCAAGAGAGGGAGCGTGCAAGTGGGCCAACCAGCCACCAACTTCCTCTTGGTTTCACAACTTGCTGACTCCCCTCTCTCTATTTTGACCTCTATCTGCGACAGCTTCAAAGCTGGTAGTTTCCTGCGAGCAGACGAAACTATCCACGGGATTTCTGACTGGTTGCTGTTCAATAGGATCTGCCTTTCCCCCGAATGGAGTTGTCTCTCCTGATGCTACTTTATCAGTCAAATCCAGGTCTCTGTTCTCAGTCATGTGAGCAGCCTGCCTTCAGCCAGCTCTTCTGATGACTGGACCTCATCATCTTCCAAAAGGCCCCATCAGCCAGCCTCCAGGCAGAGATTCAGTGAACCAAGAAGACAAAAAGAACGGATGACAAGAAAGACAGAGGAACTAGAGCTCAGTGCAAAGGCATGCTGAAGGTCCCAGGCTGAATTTTGGGCATCTCCAACTGAAATGATCAGATGGGGCAAGGGACAGGAAAGTCCTGTGCTTGAGATCCTGGAGAACCACTACCACTTGTGGTAGACAGTGGCATGGACCAAAAGGAATGGGTAGTCTGACCTGGTACAAGGCAGCTTCTTATCTCCCTATGGTGGGAAGATTTGCATGTGTAATGAATTTACCCAGGATGCATTGTGAAACCCTCATTTGGTACTAGTCAGGTGGTCTTTTGTTTCTAGCTCCTTCAAATAAAAAACAAATGACATGGCATGCCTTGATTGCTGCTGTCCTCTGCACCATCAACAGTAAACAGGGACACTCAGAGCTTATCCTTGCTCTCTCCCACTGTCCCAGACTCCTCTAACTATTTTGTGCTTAATTTGGTAGCCGTTGAGAATGCCTGAATGATCTTTCTCATGCTTACAGATGTACCATCTAGTTCTTATTGCTGAAAGCGTAGGGCTTATTATTTAACTTATTCAGTAAATTTCTGGATTTGTGCAAAACTTCCAGAGGGGCATATCATAACGAGAAATCCTGTGAGGTCTTTATTTTCAGTGTGTTGTTTGCTTTGTGGCCTTGTGGGTTACATTGCCACCAACCTGCTGGACATGTGGATGGTGTGACTCTGGCAACACTCATGGCTGCGGCCAAGATTTGGCAGCATATATTCACACAGCGGGTGGCGCTGTGGGTAAAACCTCAGTGCCTAGGACCTGCCGATCGTATGGTCAGAGGTTCGAATCCCCGCGGCGGGGTGAGCTCCCGTCTTCGGTCCCAGCTCCTGCCCACCTAGCAGTTCAAAAGCACAATTAAGTGCAAGTAGATAAATAGGTACCGCTTTATAGAGGGAAGGTAAACGGCGTTTCTGTGTGCTGCGCTGGTGCTGGCTTGCCAGAGCAGCTTCGTCACGCTGGCCACGTGACCCGAAAGTGTCTCCGGACAGCGCTGGCCCCCGGCCTCTTAAGTGAGATGGGCGCACAACCCTAGAGTCGGACACGACTGGCCCATATGGGCAGGGGTACCTTTATTCACCCAGCATCCCTGTTTCTTGGGCTTGTTAGTTCCACTGAGGCCTGCCTTCTCCTGTGCCTTTTAAATCTACTTAGAGCCTGACAGGCGGTTGCTATACCTGCCCGTTGATCTCTGAGGGCTTCAGCACATATTATGGTGCTACCAGCAAATCACTCCCTCTCACTGCAAACTCAGGATTGTATCAAAAAAGGGGAAGGATAAAACAAACTCCCTGCAGATGTTCTTTCTCTAGCTGAGTTGGCTTTCCCCAGGCCACGTTGTTCTTCGGGGGGGGGGTGTGTGTGAAAGTGACCCATATTCCTCTTTCCTGTGCCCAAAAACCAAAATGGTCTTTTCTCCTGCCATTGCAGTCTCTGGATGACGTTCACATCTTTGCTGACAAAGAGTGACTTTGAGCAACGGTGAGGACATTGAGACCCATCTGTACTCTGCAGTCCACATGCTCTGCTCATTGTTCTGCATTGGCTCCTTCCCTCCCTCCCTTAAGACTGAAAGGGATTGCGGGATCATTCAGTATGGGATAGCTCCATGGGAGCATGAATCATGGCGCAGCGAATCATAGAACTGTAGAGCTGGCAGGGACCTCGAAGGTCCAACTGTTGGAAAACAAGCCCCTCCGGGAGAAGCTGGCAATTCTCCCAGGCTCCCGGGCTTGTTTACTGGTGATCTGCCCTGGCTGCAATCCCCTGCAGTCCAGGAGATTGAGATAGGAGACATCTCCCAGCGTGGAAGATGCACACCCCCTTCCCTCCTTGCATACCAGCAGGAGAAAAGAAGATAGTCAGAAAGTCTTTCTACATCTTGTTTATTTTCTGACTGTGCAACTCTACAAAAAACATGTCCGAACAGTTCAGTGTTCAGCAAGCAAGTGGCAAAGACTTCCTTCACATACGCATCAGGAAGGTCTCATATTACACAGAGGACAAAGACTTTTGAAGCCTGTGAACTTCCGGGAAGATTCCTTCCCACAGCTAGTCACATCATGTGATGTAAACAAGCTACCAGTTTGCAGCTGCATTGCTCTCGTATCGTAACACCAACCCCCTGCAAGGCAGGAATCTGTGCTTTGCTTGTAGGATGGCCCCGGTTTCAGTCTGCAGTTAAAAGGAGCAAGTAATTTAAAAAGCCACTGCTAGTCCTATGGAGATACAACATCAGAGCAGGAAATGGTTTATTATTTAGTTTATACCATCTGGGGTGGGATACCTGCCATCTAGACATTTCTGTCTCGGGCACCAAAATGGCGTGGGCCATCTGTGTCCATCTGTAACCGAATGTGTGCCCAGGTCCAGCGTGTGTGTCTGCCACTCACTCACAAATTGTCTCTCTCTCACCCACCTACCAGTTACAGGTAGGTAGCTGTGTTGGTCTGCCGTAGTCGAAACAAAACAAAAAAAATTCCTTCCAGTAGCATCTTAGAGACCAACTAAGTTTGTTTGTGCATGCACACGAAAGTTCATACCAATAACAAACTTAGTTGGTCTCTAAGGTGCGGCTGGAAGGAATTTTTTTAAATTTTGTTTCCACTTACCAGTGTCCCTAAACACATAAGAAAAGAGTCTCACAAGACGAGACTTGAAGTCTACCTAGTCCAGGAGTGGGGAAAGGATGTGACTACAGTGGTACCTCGGGTTAAGTACTTAATTCGTTCCGGAGTCTGTACTTAACCTGAAACTGTTCTTAACCTGAAGCACCACTTCCAACTAGCTTCAATTATCTAATGGGGCCTCCAGCTGCTGCTGCTGCGCCGCCGGAGCATGATTTCTGTTCTCATCCTGAAGCAAAGTTCTTAACCTGAAGCACTGTTTCTGGTTAGCAGAGTCTGAAGCGTATGTGACCCGAGGTACCACTGTATCCAGATTTTGTTGGACACCGTGATGTTTTTGGTACAGCCACTGATCACGGATGATGGAAGTGGCCCTGAGACCTGCGGGTATAGGGCGGCATATAAATTCAATAAAATTAAAAAATTAAAAAATATTGTGAGGGCCACATGTGCCCACACACCTTGTTTAATATCCTGTGTTCAACAGTAGTTACACAGATGTTCTGGGAAACCCATAAGTAAAGCCTAAAGTAGGGTTGGGCGACCTGTGACCCTCCAGGGGACTACGACCCCCATTACTTCTGACCATACTGTCTAGGACTGATAGGAGCTGGAGCCCAACAACATCCAGAGCAACCAGCACTCATGAGGTATACTGCTTATGGACATGGAGGTTCCATTTACCTATCATTGCTAATAGCCCCCATACCATGAAACTTGTTGCAATAGATATGATAAGCCAAGGGTGGGAAACCTGTAGTCCAGCCAGATTATGTTTAAAAATTTGTGTATTTTACATTTTTATTTTTGTAAGCTGCAGAACTGGAGGGCTGGAGGTTCCGCATCCCTTCCGTAAGTGAATTATGCATTAGGAGGATAAATAATTTCTTTTGTCCTGAGTCATGCTGCCAGACAATTTTACTGGGCGATGCTGCATTCTGGTATTATGAGCGGAAATTAATCTCTACTCAATCTTTTCCCGTCACATAATTATAAAAAAACCTTCATGCTCCTCACCTCCAGAAGCAATTCCTACTACCTTCAATGGCTCTTACTTCCAGGTAAGTGTGCACAGGTAGGTCAGCCTTACCCATTATTTATTGTAAGGCAGAAACAAGGCAATCACTGCCCCATCAAAGTTTCAAGTGTCAGATCAAGGCCATTTTATTTCAGGATACCTTGACACCACTGAAGGCTGCTCTGCTCTTTTTATTTTCTTATGTTTTAGTCTGTGTTTTGAATTTCATACGTTCTGGGTGGGATTTAATTTTTCGTAAGCTGCTTTGAGACACAGGCAGAAAGAGATGTGTGTGTCTAAATTCTTCAAATAAACATGGGGTAGCCAGTGTAGTACCTTACAGACATTGATCAACTCTCGACTCCTATTGGCCCCAGCTAGCATAACCAATGGCCAGGGATGATGGAAAGGGTGGTTTTTGGCATCTGTGTGTCTTGAGAGACAATGGAATGCACCTCCAGGGGTGAAGCCAAACCATTAGGGAATCACAGCACCTGTTGTGACTGCAGAGAGTGGTAAATCATAACTGCTGCCCCCTATGTTGTTTTTGCTGCAGTAGCAGTGCAAAAGGGACCTCTCCAGGGCAGTGTGTCTGGAGGTCCTGGACTGCTCAGACAACAAGATGTGGTCCAAAGGAAAGCAAAGCAATATGTTTGGCACCAGCTTGGCTGCAGCAGGTGCCAGAAGGAAGCACACAAGATGCCATCCAGCCATTTTAGGGACCCCCTATGGATTTCTGTAGGGTTTGCTCCTTAACCTTTTCTTCTCTCGAAGATGTCCCACAAGGCAGCAGGTATGGATTTTCCCTCAGAGCTTACTCCCAAAGCCTTTCTCACAAACGAATATACAGTGGAACCTTGTTTTCTCAAACTTAATCCGTTCTGGAAATCCATTCAACTCCCAAAACATTTGAAAACCAAGGCATGGCTTCTGATTGGCACAGGCACCCTGGAAACAATAGCCGAGAGCTGCAGTGGACGCTCAGCTTCCAAAATATGTTAGAAAACCAGAACACACAATTCTGGGTTTTCAATGTTCGGGAGCCAATATGTTCGTCAACTAAGCTGTTTGAGAACCAAGGTTCCACTGTAGCTGCAAGACAGAAGAGGTTTAGGGTCAGAGTTTTCCTTCTCCTAGATGGGCTACTTTCCCAGGTGAACGAGCCCTATCTGCCCCCTCACTTCCCTCTACAGAAACCACTTCTTGACTGTTGGACCCAGTCTTGGTCTCGTCTGCTCAGTCTGCCTGTCCTTGCATGCATTTCCCTGCATGGGAATGGCGCTGCAACAATATCTAGTTATCTCTCGCTTGGACTACTGCCATGCGCTCTACGTGGGGCTACCTTTGAAGGTGACCCGGAAACTACAACTAATCCAGAATGCGGCAGCTAGACTGGTGACTGGGAGCGGCCACTGAGACCATATAACACCGGTCTTGAAAGACCTACACTGGCTTCCAGTACATTTCTGAGCAAAATTCAAAGTGTTGGTGCTAACCTTTAAAGCCCTAAATGGCCTCAGTCCAGTATACCTGAAGGAGCGCCTCCACCCCCATCGTTCTGCCCGGGCACTGAGGTCCAGTGCCGAGGGCCTTCTGGTGGTTCCCTCTCTGCGAGAAGCCAAGCTACAGGGAACCAGGCAGAGGGCCTTCTTGGTAGTGGCACCCACCCTGTGGAACGCCCTCCCACCAGATGTCAAAAAGAAAAACAACTACCAGACTTTTAGCAGACATCTGAAGGCAGCCCTGTTTAGGGAAGCTTTTAATTAAAAGCTTTTACCTTTCCTGCCCCGACCTGGCCACAGTGATCCATGCGACGGTCACCTCCAGGCTTGACTACTGTAATTTGCTCTATGCGGGGCTGCCCTTGAAGAAGAAGAAGAAGAGTTTGGATTTGATATCCCGCCTTTCACTCCCTTTAAGGAGTCTCAAAGCGGCTAACATTCTCCTTTCCCTTCCTCCCCCACAACAAACACTCTGTGAGGTGAGTGGGGCTGAGAGACTTCAAAGAAGTGTGACTAGCCCAAGGTCACCCAGCAGCTGCAGGTGGAGGAGCGGGGAAGTGAACCCGGTTCCCCAGATTACGAGTCCACTGCTCTTAACCACTACACCACACTGGCTCTCCCAGAAACTCCAGCGGGTGCAGAATGCTGCAGCGAGGCTCCTCACGGGGTCTCTGCCATGGGAGCATATTCACCCAGTGCTTTTCAAACTGCACTGACTCCCGGTGGAGTACAGGGTCAAATTTAAGGTGCTGGTTTTGACCTTTAAAGCCTTTTACGGCCTAGGACCCTCGTACCTACGGGACCGCCTCTCCCGGTCTGCCCCACGGAGAGCCTCTAGGTCCATAAATAGCAACACCCTAGTGGTCCCGGGCCCTAAGCAAGTTAGATTAGCTTCAACCAGAGCCAGGGCCTTCTCAACACTGGCTCCGGCCTGGTGGAACGATCTGCCTCATGAGACCAGGGCCCTGCAGGATCTGATTTCTTTCTGCAGGGCCTGTAAGACTGAGCTGTTCCACCTGGCCTTTGGCTTGGAGCCAATTTGATTCCCTCCCCCTCTTTCTTTTTTCTTTTTCCTTTCTCCTCCTGTGATGAGGCTGCATTTTTATATTTTATTGTTTCAATATTTTTATGTTGTATTTTAATCTTGTTTTTAAGTTGTATTCATTCAACTTGTTTTTATTATTGCTTGTTAGCCGCCCTGAGCCCGGCCTTGGCTGGAGAGGGCGGGGTATAAATAAAAATTATTATTATTATTATTATTATTATTATTATTATTATTATTATTATTAATGTTTAATAGGTTATTGTATTTTAATATTCTGTTGGAAGCCGCCCAGAGTGGCTGGGGAAACCCAGCCAGATGGGCGGGGTGTAAATAATAAATTTTTATTATTATATTATTATTATTATCTAGAAGGCCAAACTCAAACCCTCTCTCCCCGCTCCCCTGAAGCTAAACTCAAATTTCCCAAAGAATTTAGTCTTTACTTGCAGAAAAGGTTCTCCAACTCTGCATTCCTGGCAGGCCATAGCTGCCCCCATCTGCTCAAAGTTCTTCCTAGATACTGTAGGCAGATAGCCACTAAGCCCTGGAAGGGAAGATAGGAAGCTGTCTTATCTAAAGTCAGGCCCTTGGTCCATCTAGGTCTGTATTGTCTGGCAATGGGTCTCCATGCTTTCAGGCAGCAGGCACTCCCAGTCTTACTTGGAGGTGTCTGAAAGTGAACCTGGGACCTGGTCCACAAAGCAGATGCTCCACCGATCAGCTCCACTGGTACATCCCTTTCTCTAGGCAGGCGGCCAGGACCTGTCACGACTCAGCAGCTCCCCACTGCTATGTGGGGGATGAGGAAAAGCTGTGTTTGGAAGCCTGTCATAGCTTCTTATAAAGAAAACAAACAGGTAGGTCCATTTCTGAAATGAATCATTTCTTGGATTGGCAGAGAGGCTGGTGGCAGCACAGACTTTCTCTCTCCTTGACTGTGCAAGAATGAGTTCCTAAGCATTTAATTGCAGAGGGGATTTTTCTCACTTCCACGGAAGCTACCCGGCAATATGGCTCCGTTACGACGAGGGAGGTCACCAGTTAAAGGAAGCGTGGGCAACTCCCGGACAATCTGAATACGATATACAGGTAAATGTTGAAGTGCAGCAGCCTATGATGACAGAACCTTTGGCATCTCCCCAAGAAGGGACAAAAAATATAGCAGATGCATTGCTACACTCAGATGTGCACTCTGTCACACTGAATGCCTTTTGTGTGTATGTAAAATATGAGGTGCCAGTAGACATAACTGAGTAAATTGCAAAATGGATCCCGGACCCCTTATGCACCCACCTTCTCTTTTGAGTGTGTGGTGAACGTTGAATTTAAAAGTTGATGATAAAAACAAACAATGCATATTAACAATCAAACAGTTTAATGTTTTGTAGATGATTTGCCTTACTTTGAGTTTTAATAAATGTTCTAAACAATTAAAGCATACCAAAATTAGGGTTTTGTCCTGGCTCCTGCCCAAAGCACGACAGCAGCAGCATTTATTCATAAGTCACTGGCCACTGGAAATCTGGCTGGTCTCCCCCACTCAGTTTTCCCCGCTTGTTTCCCACCAGGGGAATCTGTCCATTTCGGTTTCTCTGACTTTCTCATTTTTTTCAGTTATGTTTAGCTCTACTTCAGTTTAGGAATTTCTTAAATTTTCATGAGGATTTTTTTTTATCAGCATGTCTGTGCAAATTTCTCCTAATATACATGTTTTTCCATTTAGTTTTGTCAGTTGTACACCTGTGCAAAGCAATTTTCTCTATGAACCATTTTTATATATTCGCAAAATATATGCATTTTCATGCACACTTTACTCAAGTATATACATTTTTTGTACCCGTTACTTGCCTGCGTTACAAAATGAGGAGATGTGCACATTTTGAAAGATGACTTCATTTCGGCCTGCATATTATTTTGAAAAGTGTGAATTATGTAGCTTTGCTTTTAAGTGCAAACTGAATCCAGTTTCTCCCCCATCCCTCCTCGCCCCACATTTTAAAGTCTTTCCAGCTTTATTAATTATTTATTCATCTGGTTTATTTATATCCCCATTTCCTTCCACCATGGAACTCAAGGTGGCGTAAAATGAGTACCCAGGGAGTCTCCCATCCGGGCACTGACCAGAACCAGACCTGCTTAGCTTCAGCAAGGTAGCAATGCATCTTGTGCCTTCAGGCAGGTGTGGGGGAATAGGTAAATAAATAAATATGTAGGATTCCCAGGGTTCCCACTTCTACCTCATCCTTCCAGCTGTTATAGGAATATAGAATAAATGTTGATCATTGCACAAGGTAAACACATATACATAAGTATATAAACCACCTGTCTAAAATAGTACAGGAGAGCAATCCAAAAGCCACCTTAGCTCTCCAAAAGACTCTAAATATTTCCTCTGCCTCCTTAATCTCCCTTGTCTGAGAACAGTCAGGGGAAGTTCCTGAAAGGATTCCTCTCCTATGTCTATGAACCTCCTTTCTATTAATTGTCATTATTTACCCAGATGCTCTGCATTGAGGGATCCTGGTTGTCTTATCAAATGCTTATATTTTGTGCAAACTGTTTCTGGAACGAACTGAAACTTGCTAAACCACACCTTGGCCTGCCTGAGCCACAGTAACCCCACCTTAGGTGTGATGTAATTTCTGACTGTTTGTAGAGGGGATGTCTTCCTTCTCCATGCCAAAATGCAAACCCTTAAAAGAGATGTTTCTTCTTGGTTCTGGGTTTCTATTGCTTCCTTGCTAGGAGGGGAGGGAACTCTGTCACAACAGAAAAATGAAGATCTGCCTTGCTTTCACTGCATCCTGTCTCCATCCATTCATCTCTGACCAATCATGGACTTAGGGGTCTTGGGGAGTTCGGCAGCAAAAGCCAACCACCCCTATTTTTCTACATTCATGTGGAATTGTGCAGAAAGCACGACTGTGTCCCTTTTCAGCAGATTTCTTAATTGCAACTGGACTGCCAAGATAACCAAGGATGGCCTGTTTTTCACAAGTTTCAAGTAGACCTAAAAAGCCTTAAACGTCTCAGGACCACTATACCTCAAGGAGCGCCTCTTTCCATGTGAACCTACCTGGACCCTGAGATCATCCTCTGAGGCCCTCCTTCGTGCGCCTCCTCCGTGAGAGGTCCGGAGGACAGCAACATGAGAACGGGACCTTCTCTGCAGTGGCTCCCCATCTGGAATGCTCTTCCTAGGGAAGTCCGCCTGGCGCCTTCATTATATGCCTTTAGGCACCAGGCAAAAACTGTTCCCTTTTAACCAGGCCTTTGGTTGATCCGATTTACATCCTATGCCCTTTTAAAATGAATTTTGTGTGTGGGGGGGCGCTATTGGGTTGTTGTTTTATTTTTATTAGACATTTCATGCTTTTATATCTTGCTTTTATTCTGTGAACCGCCCTGAGACTCCCGGGTATAGGGCAATATATAAATTCAATTAATAATAACAACAAATCCTTAGGCAAAAGCGCCCCCGTTTTCTTCCTTTGTGCGAGACACGCAGCCAGGGCTGGGCTGGGGAGGTAGGGGCACTGCCGGCCAGTGCCAGGCTGGCAAATGGGCGGCAGCAGCCTCCTCGGATGGGTAGCGCGCGTCTGGTGCGCCCCCGCCTGCGCGCCCCCGGGCGCCTGGCTGCCTGGCTCTTCCCCGGCATCCCTCTCTGCCCCCCCAACCCTTTCGTCTCGCTGCGAAGCATCACATGACAGCATCCCGGAGCTGCACTGAGCATGGGCAAAAGCATCGGGGCCACAGAGCTCCTTTATGAGAGCGACAAAGCCAGCCGCCGCCGCCGAGCCTTTTGTTTTCTGCCCTGCTGGATCCCCGCTCGCTCTAGCGCGCACGCAATTCGCCGGGCTCCTTGTGCAGCAGAAGCTGGCCATTGATCTCCCGTCCAGGTTTCCCTTCCGTTGCGCCATGCCCGTCTGCCTGCCACCAGCAGCCTGGTGAGCCTCGCGGTCCCCGTCTCGCCAGGCCTTCCGTAGCAGTGGAGGCAGGTAAGTATGATGGAGAACGGGGCGCGGGGGACGGACGTTTGCATGGATTTGCCTTTTGCGGGTACCGAGGCCGAGAGATGCAGAAGAGAAGCCGGGAGGCGAGGACCCCGAACTCCAGCTGTGCATGGCCCCTTCCCTTTCTGCTCTTCCAGAGGTTGCGGCCGTTTATCTCTAGTCGGGTTGGGAGCAAGATCGGAGCCAAGGATTGTGCCTGTTTGCTGCGCATTTGTGCACGTACATACATTGAGCAAATTCGGCTGGGTTGATGAAGGCCTTTACTCTCCCTCCCTCCCTCCCTCTTTCTGTGTGTGTTTTGCTGGAGACTTGAGCTTCAGAGTCTAGAGCTAGGGATTTCTGCAGTCCCCTGCCCCATGGAAAAGCCCAGAGTGACAAATAAACCAGGCCAGGACTGGAGAGCAAAAGGCTTCCATGACAGTCAACAGGTGGCTCTCTGACAGGCCTGCTCTCACTTCCTGGCTTGGGCCCTGTCTGTCCAGAGCTGGGATGCACAGCTCAAAATCACTCGGAGGGCCACTTTGACTTTTTAAAATAAAATTAACGGATGGGGACTATGCTGCTATAGTAACCACTGAAAAAAGAGGTTTTGGAAAATTAGGACTCTGTGTTTTCCTTTTCACACCAGGGTGGTGCACTCCACACAGCCCACCCCACCCCACCCCTAATTTGGCAAACTAAGGCAGCTGCCTCATGCCACACTGGTCTTGGGAGCCACAAAAGGGAAACAAAATGGTTAAGTTACTTGATGTATTCTTACTGTGTTTTTGCTGCCAGGGGCAGAGGCGCTTGTGGGATTTTCTGACTCAGGTGCTGAAATAACTTGATCAGTCTTGGGTAGGGATCTTGAGTTTGGATGAAGGGAGGTCCTGTCTCGTGTAATGAAGTCTCTCGGGCTGTGCTGTTTTCATTCATTCTCCTTTAGACCCCTTTCCTTCTCTATTTGTGGCCCGTAGCAGTCTGCCTCTGTCCACTGCCACAAGCTTCCCCGAACCTCTCTTTCTGCTTACCATTGTTTTATTTCTGAGCTTCCTTACACGCTCTCCAACTCTCCCATTGCTCAGGACATGTCAAAAATCATAGTAAAAATGTTTCTGATCATGTGGATTAGGAAGTAACAATATTATTTCTATTCATCGTTCAGCCTTTGCTGTCTCATTTTTAGAAACTAGCAACTACATGGAAACATTTTTAAATCCGAAACTAATTGGTGCGAGTTTTAATTGTGTTTGAGTGCTGTCAAGAGCACTAATATGTATTAGCACCTGAATCCCCTTTGAATGCGGATACTTTTTAGATATGGAGGATCTGTCTGCCATTGTCAGCTTCTTGCTGACCAATATCTATGGACCCTAAACTGGAGTAGTCAATATATAAAACCAGAGGCAGGAAACCATTTTTCTGTTGAGGGCCACTTTCCCTTGAGGCTAATCTGTCAGGGGCCACATGCTGGAGGTGGGCAGGGCCGAAGCCAGCAGCAGAGACAGAATCAGGAATGAGGAGACACCTGCCTTGCTTGCATTTCAATGTGAACTCCCCAAATTTACACTTCCCAAACCAATGCTGTGAACTGAAGCAGCTCTCCTGTGAAATGTGCCCGGTGCCTAATTTTGCAGTGCAGCTTTCCAGCCTAAAACTGCTTACAAACATGTGCATATTAGTGATACACAAGTGCATTATTAATATGGCAGAAGTTGCTTGCAAAAATGCTTATGCTAGACAAAACTTTTTATATATAATTTCACACACAAAAAAAATACACATGAATTTTCATGCAGACATTGAGTTGTACCCAAGGTAGCGCTGTGTTAAAGTCACTTAGCAGTATACTTCTTGCATTGGCAGAATGTTATTGCACAAGGGAAAATGCAAGTCCCCTTCTGAAGGTAGCTTCGCAACAGATTGCACAACTGGAACCAATAAATGTGCAATAAGCTTCCGTTAGGGCAACTGTTGCATGGATGCTTTTGAGCAGCCTTTGAACTCTGTCATCTGCCAGCACATGGGATCTTGTGCTAGTAGACAGAGAACACTGGATATACAGACAGTGTTAGTCAGTGTTGAATATGCCCCCCATCTTTTAATTGCAAGCGGGCAAAGCAAATTTAAGACCAGAAAAACGAGAAATTGAGAACCAAAAGTGAGCATGTGCACCCTTTTCTCTCCCTCTTTCTTTTAATGCCACCCACTTCACAACCACCACCTGCTTTCGATTTTTCTCCCCACCCAACCAACTACTAGCTTGCCAGAGGTCCAAACTGATCACCTGCACCTTGAGCTATTGCAGTTAGGCCAAGGCCCACATGAGACCATAAGGATTCACGTTGCCCATTGTTGTTTAGTCGTTTAGTCATGTCCGACTCTTCGTGACCCCATGGAACAGAGCATGCCAGGCACTCCTGTCTTCCACCGCCTCCCGCAGTTTGGTCAGACTCATGTTGGTAGCTTTGAGAACACTGTCCAACCATCTCGTCCTGTCGTTCCCTTCTCCTTGTGCCCTCCATCTTTCCCAACATCAGGGTCTTTTCCAGGGAGTCTTCTCTTCTCATGAGGAGGCCAAAGTATTGGAGCCTCAGCTTCAGGATCTGTCCTTCCAGTGAGCACTCAGGGCTGATTTCCTTAAGAATGGATAGGTTGCCCACCCCTGTATTAAATATACAATCAGACTAGTGTATTCAGCAAAAAATAAAAATAAAAATCCCTGAAAAAGCAGCCTCAAGACCCCCTTTATTCTCTGTGCTGGTTTTTTGTGTGTGTGATAAAAGCCACCACTTGGAAGCTTCTATTTGCCTGGAAGGGAAAGTGTGTTTGCACCAATAGAAGCTTCCCTCCTGCAGCAAATAGCAAATTTGGGAGGGGTGGGCAAGAGATTTTCATGGGGAAAACAGCTTGTGTGTGTGGGGGGGGGGAAGGATTAATTCCCTCTCACACTGAGCCATGGTCCTGATTCCAATTGGGGCAGGAACATCTTGACTGCTTTTTCTTCTTCTTCTTCTTCTTCTTCTTCTTCTTCTTCTTCTTCTTCTTCTTCTTCTTCTTCTTCTTCAAAATTAAAGGTACACAAATGCATTTAGCATACTGCTTAGTCTGACCCTAAAGCTGTTCTGGTGTGCGATTTTCCTTTGACTTCTTTGGCTTCTGCAGAGGTGGCCCTGTGAGGCTGTATTCTGGGAGAGGAAAGGACATGCCTGGTTTTCAAATGGGCAGGCAAAATATTCTAGGCTCCTCTTATACTAGTAAACACTTATGTATCACCACTCTTACATCACCGCAGAAGAGGACAAATGAGGATACAGATCTGCATAAAATCTGCATTTGCATTGCTAAGATGCAATGGAGATGAGATGCAAATTCAGAAACGATTGCTATAATCTGAATAGAATTACAATGTATTTTGCCATTGTGGGTGGAGAATGTGGCCAGGTGACCCTGGTTATGTCTGCTCAATCTGCACTGCTTTTGATGGGCAACTTTAAGGTCCCTCCTGCTCTCCCTTCTTACAATTATTTCTCTTTAAAGTACACTTGGTCTGGGAAGCCCTTCAAACAAAGGACGCCTTCTAATAGAGGACTGCCCTCTCTAAAGTAGGACACGTGGCCATCCTTACACATGCACCTGAAGTTACTGGGAAGTTATTGCTCAAACTCCCAGTCTCTGTTGAAGAGGCTGAGAGCTGATCTCCCAAATTCTCCCAGAATGCTTAAACTCTCCCACCAGGTCCTGTTGCACAGCCTGCCCCATATGTTTCTCTCTGCAGATTACGGAAGAGCTGATTCACACATTCGTGTCTGTCAATAACAGATTGGTGATGATTCACAGCTCCCCGCCTCCTTTGTGAGGTTAGGATTGCCTCTTCCTTCCCACTAGCAGAGAGACCTTTTGAACTCCCCCCCCCGACCCCCATCATTCCATCTGTTTCTTTTCCAGCAGCTTGATTGGCAGCTGATGAAATGTTTGATCTCCATTCCCTGAAAAGCATTACCTGCTGCTTTCCCCATATTATGCTGCTCTTAAAAGGCACAAGAAGAGGCCTCTGGTCAGTTGGGGTCCCTAATTGCACCCATGTTGCTGCCTCTCCAATTAGCCACTGTGGCAAAGGAAGGATCAGTAAGAGAGGCTGTCGGAAAACCAGCACGGATGGTGATGGGGGCAGGGGGGCGGACAGGACAAAGTCACTGCAGAGCCCTGGAGATGGGCCTGCCAAGTGGGAACTGGTGAATTGCTTGATTCCAGTTCCTCTCCATTTCTCATTTTTCCAATGTTCAGTTCAGTTCATCACATTTTCACATTGCTCTGCAATCTTCCTTTTTAAGGGTTTGTAACAGAGCCTAGGACTTGCCGATCAGAAGGTCGGCGGTTCGAATCCCTGCGACGGGGTGAGCTCCCGTTGCTCGGTCCCTGCTCCTGCCCAGCTAGCAGTTCCAAAGCATGTCAAAGTGCAAGTAGATCAATAGGTACTACTCTGGCGGGAAGGTAAATGGCATTTCCGTGCGCTGCTCTGGTTCGCCAGGAGCGGCTTAGTCATGCTGGCCACATGACCCAGAAGCTGTACGCCGGCTCCCTTGGCCAATAACGCGAGATGAGCGCTGCAACCCCAGAGTCGGCCACGACTGGATCTAATGGTCAGGGGTCCCTTTACCTTTACTATGGAAGTTCTTCAGCATCTCAGTGCTTTTCCAACATGCACTTTTTTTGTATGCAGTTTTCCCTAATAGACACATTTTTGCAGAGAAATTTCTCTTAATATAATGTTCTTTCCTCTGATATATGCATTTTAATGCAAACTTTATATGCATGTCCATTCACACACCTTGGCTGAAGGCCTGCATTGCAAAATCTGGATAAGTGTGGATTTTGGAGGATGGCTGTGTTTAGGTTTGCGTATTATTTCAGGAAGTGTGAATTAGGTATGTTTGCCTTTGAATGTGAACTGAATTGAATTGCTCTCCCATCCCTATTCCCAGGCTCCCACAAGCACTGCCAAGACTCCAGTATCCCAAGACCTGTGATTTATAGAATTAGAGTGCATGTTCATAATTATTATATGTTCATTATTTATATGCATATAAAGAATCTTGGAGTGAAGTCATCTTAGTACAACCCCCAGCTTAGCGCAGAGCCTGCTGTGCTGAATGCAGAAGCCCATGCAAGATGGACAAAAGGCAGGTCTGGGATTCTAGAATCAGAACTCCAGGGCACAGTTAGAGATCCTAGTTCAGAGTTCAGTGCCCAGGGTTCAGGACCATGGACAGCAACCCCACAGCTGAGACAGACAGAACAAGGTGCCTCAGCACTGGCCTGGAGAAACTGCAAGGTCATACAGTCCAACCATCTGCTTGGCAGATGGGCACCTAGCTTCTGCTGAAATATCTCCAGGAAAGGAGAGCCCACCACCTCCTGGGACTGCCTGTTCCACTGTCAAAGAACTCTTACCATTAGACGGTTTCTCCTCATGTTTACACAAAATGTAAAGGTAAAGGTAAAGGGACCCCTGACCATTAGGTCCAGTCGTGACCAACTCTGGGGTTGTAGTGCTCATCTCGCTTTATTGGCCGAGGGAGCCGGCGTGCAGCTTCTGGGTCATGTGGCCAGCATGACTAAGCTGCTTCTGGCGAACCAGAGCAGCGCACAGAAACACCGTTTACTTTCCCGCTGGAGCGGTACCTATTGATCTACTTGCACTTTGACGTGCTTTCGAACTGCTAGGTGGGCAGGAGCAGGGACCGAGCAACGGGAGCTCAACCCGTCGCGGGGATTCAAACGACCAACCTTCTGATCAGCAAGTCCTAGGCTCTGTGGTTTAACCCACAGCGCCGTACTTCCCTACAATTTCTACTTGTTCATTCTAGTCCTGGTCTCTGGAGCAATAAATAACAAGTCTGCTCCACATCTTGCATGGCGGCCCCTCAGATATTTTTAAACAGCTATCATTCATGCCTGTCTTTAATCTTCCCCAAGCAAAACATGCCCACCGCTTTCAACTTTTCCTCAAAAGACATGATTTCTAGACCTCTCACCATGGTCGTGGTTGCCTTTCTCTGAACATGTTTCAGATTGTCAACATCTTTCTTAAAATACGGGACCCAGAACTGGATATAGAACTCTAGATGCAGCCAGGTCAGTGCAGATTAGAGAAGTGCAAGATGATTGCCATTTAAGGAAACCAGACAGATTTGATGGTGAAGAAGCAGGAGTATGTTCGAGTAGTTGCTCCATGGGGGAAGTGTATTCACCATGTAAAATTCCCTGTCCAGGATTGAGTTTAGGGGAAATTGGTTCTGTTGTCTTGCAGAAGTTGTCTGTGCATAGTACTGATTGGCTAGCACTTGGGTCATCAAAAACCCAGCAGTAGCTCCTTTACAGTGTACTTATGCTGAAGTAGAGGATATCTCAAAGGTTAAATGCTGGCTAAGAGACAAAACTATAAATTACAAAGTCCCTGATTGAATCTATTTGTCCTAACTGAAGGAGTGTCTCCGCCCCCATCGTTCTGCTTGGACACTGAGGTCCAGCACTGAGGGCCTTCTGGCGGTTCCCTCATTGCAAGAAGCCAAGCTACAGGGAACCAGGCAGAGGGCCCTCTCGGTAGTGGCGCCTGCCCTGTGGAACGCCCTCCCACCAGATGTCAAAGAGAACAACTTACCAGACTTTTAGAAGTCATCTGAAGGCAGCCCTTTTTAGGGAAGCTTTTAATGTTTGATGGACTACTGTATTTTAATATTTTGTTGGAAGCCACCCAGAGTGGCTGGGGAAACCCAGCCAGATGGGCGGGGTAGAAATAATATATCATCATCATCATCATCATCATCATCATCTCTTTTTAACTTCTTCTCCCTGTAGCACAATGTCTCTTTTGGGCCACTGAACCAGCACATCATGGCCCCCATACCTGATTCTTCCTTTTTTTACGCTGACTCAAATATCATGTTCAAGGCCTTTTCCTTCATTGTCCCCTCTGACTGGCCTTCAGCGAAACCTTTTCCATTTCACTTAATTGTTGTATTTTTAATATTACTGTATGTACCACGTCTGTTTGAACAAAAACACAACAGCAACAGCAACCATACAAATGGATGAAACAGACAAACTTTCTCCTGGCTTTGTCAGATACCCAAGAGGGCAAATAGGCAGCATTTCCTCCAGCCTTGTCAGTTTTGTTAGACAATTGTGGGGTAATGCAAAGAGGTGGATTTCACATGCTCAGCCTGTCCCCATCATGGTAGGAACACATCCAAATCCATTTGCAGGGCAGACTGGGCCAATATCCAGGCTAGGCTAGTGAAGGAATGTCTTCTCTACAAGCTGGAGAAGATGTGATGACATTTGAAAGTGGAAAAAGATTAACTTGTGAACTGTTCTAATGCACATTAACTAAAGCAAGGGAAGATTGCTGAGCAAATGTTTATGAAGTGGCTAAAAAGTGCCTGCGAATTTGGCTTTTATGCTTGTTGAGCCATGAACTTATTGTTGTAAGTGCCTCTCTCTCTTAACCTCAGTTGCTCATCAGGCAAACGGGAATATTAATGGCCTTTCTCCAAAGGGAGTTGGGAAGGATTAGAGAGAATTACAGTGACCGTAAAGCACTTTGCGTGATACAAAGTGCCGAAGGAAGCACTGCTGGCCCTGCCATTAGGCAGAATGAAGGTCATGAAAGGACAGCAAATGGTTGGTCACCATGTTTACCATCGTGTTTTTACTGCCAAAGAGAAGGGATTTTCTGCCTCTGGTGCCAAAATAGCTTGACTAGCTTTGAGTACTATGCACATTGACTTGGGTGTGAAAGAAAGGGTTAACTGATGTGGTTGTTTATTATATAATAATGAGGATAATGACAGTGAAGCCACATTAGAGATGGTTGAATCCAACAATTTCGGTTTCACTCAGTTTCTCATGTTTCCTGTCTTAAATTTGATTCCACACATTTGCAGATTATTATCTCGTTAAAGTCCTCATGAAAATTCACCAGCACTTTAGCACAATTTTTTCCTTATATACAAATGTTGGTATGCAATTCTGCCTCAAATACATGTTTTTGCAACTCCCTTTTCCGTAATCTAATACATTTCCATCTGTTTTTTATTATATGCATTTCTATGCACGCTTGTCCCTAGTATTATGCATTTTTTAACACATTGCTTGGCTGAACATCTGAACTCGGACATAGAAAAGAGGAATGGGAGATGCTGTTGCTGTTGCTGTTGTGCAAATATTAAAGGACGAGTGTTTTTCAGTTGCACCTTGTTTCAGGAGGTGCAAATTAATGAAGTTTGCCTTTAATGTGAACTGAACTGAATTCATCCTCCATCCCAGTGGTGGAGCTTCATGCTCCGGCACTGGGGGGTGGAGAACAAGTGGGGGCGGGGCTGGCACACATCCTGGGGGTGTGACGCGCTGCCCGTAGGGGTGTGGCATGCATCCAGGGGGCGTGGCGCCCAGCGAGGGTGGGGGCCAGCCACAATGGCACCCCGCCAGGTTCGCACTGCCGGGGGCAGTGCGCTCCCCCCGCACACCTCTTCCTCTGCCAGTGCTCCCTCCCTCGGCCATGTTCAGCTTGTTTCAGACTCATGATCCCTTGTGTGACTGATAAATTTCTGCAGGCAAATAAGCAAGTAAACAAATAAGTAAAACGAGTCCAGATGATAGAACATCAGGATTGTGCACCCGTGGGACAACATTTTAAAGAAGTTGTCACGCTGGATGCTGAGTGCAATAAACCATCGTCCAGGGGCTGAGCAGTGAGAAGAAGGATTGCCTTGGTGATCTCATGCCAAACCCCAAAGAAACATACTGGTACCTCGGGATAAGTACTTAATTTGTTCCAGAGGTCCGCTCTTAACCTGAAACTGTTCTTAACCTGAAGCACCACTTTAGCTAATGGGGCCTCCTGCTGGTGCTGTGCCGCCGGAACACGATTTCATCCTGAAGCAAAGTTCTTAACCCAAGGTACTATTTCTGGGTTAGCGGAGTCTGCAACCTGAAGCGTATGTAACCTGAAGCATCTGTTGCCCAAGGTACCACTGTACAGTGGTACCGCTGGTTACGTACTTAATTCATTCTGGAGGTCCGTTCTTAAACTGAAACTGTTCTTAACCAGAAGCACCACTTTAGCTAATGGGGCCTCCTGCTGCCACCGTGCCACTGCCACGCAATTTCTGTTCTCATCCTGAAGCAAAGTTCTTAACCCAAGGTACTATTTCTGGGTTAGCGGAGTCTGTAACCTGAAGCATCTGTAACCCGAGGTACCACTGTATTCTGTCCGTGCTGACAGGCTGAAACATAGTACGCCACAGCCCAAGGGAGGAGCTGGCAGTGCCACCAATGCTGCTGTGATGATTGAGCCATTATTTGTAGTTTCGGCCACTGTGGGTGTCTGTGCACCTGAGTACCTGTGTGTGTGTGTGGGGGGGAACCTCAGACCCAAGGGCCAAATATGGATCTCTGCATCTCTCTGTTTGGTCCTCAGCACTCTCCACACATGCCACTGGCCCCCTGCCCCTCTCTCCTGCTTCTGCCAGTGATCCTGCTTACTGGGATGGAAGATGGAGATATTGGGGGGTGGGGGGGACTAGAAACCTCCGACTTTGTGTGGTGGGCAATATTGAAACTGCTACCACATTTCCAAAGCTGGTTCGGTATGGTTTCAGATTGGATGGGGGACTGTGGGTTGAGATTCCTGCATTGCAGAGGGTTGAATTAGATGACCCTGGGGACCCTCAACAGTTCTATGTCTCTGCCGTAAGAGACACCCATTGTTTTGCCCACTTTTGGTTCTGGCGCTGCAGGTAGCTCAGGGACAGCCAACGTGCTACTCACCAGAGTCTTCCTGTTTTATTAATATTTATTAAACTTATTAGTTGCTTGTCGCCCGAAGGTCTCCAAGCGACTTACAGCAAAGAAAAATATGCTGTGCATAAAATCATGGAGGGGAAAGGAGGGAATCATATAATACATTAACATTTCATATAACATAATATTCATGGAAAACAAAAGTAGCATACCAGCCATCTAAATAATAGCAAATGACATCAACAATAGTCAAATAATAAGCAAAACAATACTCGGACCACTCATTAGCAAACAAACAAAACCTCAACCTCCCATCCCTCCTCCAAAATCATTCACATCAGTTATATAGAAAAAAGTCATTTTTGTGTTAAATGTATTGTGAGAACTATTTAATGTATTATTGTTGTTGTTTTCTACTTCTTCTCCTTTTTAGTTGCTAGGAGGTGATGGATATTTGTTTACTTCTAGATTTCTTTTTTTGGTGTGATGTATTATATATATGGGACGCGGGTGGTGCTGTGGGTTAAACCACAGAGCCTAGGACTTGCCGATCAGAAGGTCGGCGGTTCGAATCCCTGCGACGGGGTGAGCTCCCGTTGCTCGGTCCCTGCTCCTGCCAACCTAGCAGTTCGAAAGCACGTCAAAGTGCAAGTAGATAAATAGGTACCACTCCGGCGGGAAGGTAAACGGCGTTTCCGTGCGCTGCTCTGGTTCACCAGAAGCGGCTTAGTTATGCTGGCCACATGACCCGGAAGCTGTACGCCGGCTCCCTCGGCCAATAAAGCGAGAGGAGTGCCGCAACCCCAGAGTCAGCCACGACTGGACCTAATGGTCAGGGGTCCCTTTACCTTTATATATATGTACAAAATCATTCACATCAAACAAACATTTCACCCCCTTTAATCTCCCCAGCCCACCTAGAAGTCTGGAGTCAAGGCCAGCTGTTGTGAATCAGTGGTGGGTGGGTCCAGTATCTTCCAGGGATGGTCCAGCACCTCCCTTCATAGGGGAGCAGTAGCAAAGCAAAGTGGGAAGACTGTCGCAAAAGTATTAGCTGCTCTGCAGTTATCCTGGCTCCTGCTCCTCACTTATTGCTGTTGTTTGCTGGATCCCTGATGATGGGCCATGCTGGCAGGGGCTGATGCAAGTTGTGGTCCAACAGCATGTGGAGGGCCACACCCTCTGTGGCTGACCTAGGTGGGGACGGGGCAGGGCAGTAGCGAGATCACGGCTGTGGAGGTGCACCAGAGACAGCACTGGCTGTGCCTGGGCAGCCCTGACCTCCCCCTGCCCAGGCAAGCTGCAGCAAGGCTGCTATCAGGAGAGCGGTGCTGCCCCAACACACAAGTCACTAGGGTAACTAACAATTTACTGCCCTTCCATGACACGCAAGATCAGCTGCCTGAGGCAGCCGGCTCTCTCTGCCTAATGGCAGGGCTGGCCTTCACATATGAGAAAGCCTTCGATGGCACACTCCTTTCCATCTTGCTTCTGAAAATGTTAAGGATAACCGGCAGAGGACAGCGCAGAGCACAATTCCACACACCTGAAAAGGGCTAGGCATCAAAGCCTCATTGTTAATGCTGCAAAAATGGTTGTGCACTTGAGATCAAGGTGTGTGTGTGTGTGTGTGTGCGCATGCATGCATGTGCATGCTGATTTTTATTGCAGCAGGAGCTGTTTGGGCTGTATGCAGGTGGGCAGCCATGGAAAGATGCTACATTCTGGAAGTACAAGGCCTCATAGGTCCCCCCCTGCCTCGTACTCTGTATTTACTATAGGTTTCAATGTAAACACCCAAACTGTCTTGGATTTCCCCTTTTCAGTTCTCCGACGGCCAATGAGGAGGCCTCTGCACAGCACTGACGTCAGCTCCATCGCTCTCAGCCTTTCTTGAGGACAGTGACTTGGTTGCCAGGGCGACGGAAGAACATACTCCCCAGGCTGACTCTCCCTGCTGGAGGCCGTAACACCGCCTGGATGTCTGTCTCGCAGCTCCCAGGCTGGCTGGTGGCATGGAGAGGAGAGGCCTAGCCCTGTGGAAGGAGTGCCTGTGAACCACAAAGCAAATGGTAAGCAGGATGAGACTCGCAGGACGGGTTTGCGGTGGTGTGTGGGGGTCGAGCGACTGCTGGACCATGGATGGCAAAGCTGACTTCACCCGGGAAGGGATGCTCTGCGTATGTTGGAGGAGAAGAGCAAGGAGTGAAGGTTGCCTGGTTAAATTGCAAAAATAAGAGATGGGTTGGAGGTTTTGACAGTGGGTTCCATACACACCGTACATTGAAAACACATGGCTTCCCCCAGAGGATCCTGGGAACTGAAGTTTGTTCAGGGTTCTGGGGGTTGTAAACTATGGTTCTCAGGATTCTTTGGTTAAAGAAATGTGCTTTATAAGTGTGATTTGTGTGTACACCCTTGGAAACAAAGGTCAGTTATTAAGTGGAAAAATGAAATGCAGAATAGGTGGACCAAGTGCAATATTTTATTCATTGTATCCCGCCTTTTTCTCCAAAAAGGGATCACATCATGGTTTTGCTTTAGCTTTATTAATCTAGACAGCCACCACCTTATTTTAAAGCTTATTTGTTTCTTTTATTTTTATTTCAAACCATTTGCAAACCCCTTAATGAGTTTTAAAAACTCCTTAAGCGCATGTTTGTATGTGTGGTTGTGTGTCTACGTTTATCTGCAAGCCTTAGGGTCCCCTCGTCAGGTAGTGCTGACTTTCTGAGTGCATAAGCAACTGCAGTCATGCCTGAACATTGGAAATGGAGTGAATGGGTGGGACTTGCAATGAATGCGGCAGTGTAACCCAATCCCTCCATCCTAGGTGTTTGTATGGCCAATCCACACCATGCAGTCAAAGAATTTTTATACCACTTCAGCAGTCATGGCTTTCCCCAAAGAATTCTGGGAGCTGTAGTTTGTTAAGGATGCTGGGAACTGTAGCTCTCTGAGAGGTCTCCTAACAACCATAGCTGTCAAGCGCCCCTTATTTGGCGGGAAACTCCCTTATCCCAGTGCTGTGTCCCGCTGCTGTCCCTTATTGATGGATGTCCCTTAAATTTCCCGGGTTTCAAAGGAAGCAGCTCCTCTCCCTCCCTGCCGGCCAGGGAGGAGGGACGCTCCAACTGTGTTGCTTGGCTGCCTGGCCTGCCCCCCTCCAGCCTCCTCTCACCAGCCTCGGCCCCTGGGAGCCCCTCCCCGCCAGGACTGGCGGGAGCCTCGGGCCCTTCTGCCGCCATCCTCCTCGCGGCCGCTGAACTGAGTGTCTCTGCCTGGGGCCTCCCCTCTGCCCGTCGCAGCCACTCCCACTCCCGTTAGTACTGCGGCTATGCCACCGAAGGACCCGGATGAGATGGGCAGCCTGGCATGGCCTATGAATTGCTGAGGAGCCTTGAGAGGAGAGCGAGGGCAACCATAGAGAAAGCAGTTCAGAGAGAGGAGGAAGAGGAGGAGTCGGAGTCGTGGGCAGGTGTTCCAAGGGCTACAAGGGAAGGACCGCTAGCGCTTCTCCCATAGATTTGTAGCGGTAGACTAGCATAGATGGTCTGATCTGCGGGTTTACTATTCCGCCCCCTTCCTCCCGTCCCACCTGATGGAATTGAGAGCTGCAGATGGAGCACGAGAGAAAAGATACAGAACTGCAGCAGCATCTTCGTAGCTTGGACTTCGGTTTGCGCAAAAAGTGGTTGCTGCTTGTAGTTATTTAATTGCAGTGTTTCATCGGCTGGTGTCTTGAGCAGCAACCTCTGGAAACGAAGGGCTAAAAACCGGCGCTGCTCTCCCAAATTATCTGGTCCCTTTTAACTTCGCATTTCAGCTGGTAGACTAAAATCCCTTTTTTTGGCTGCTGGTCCCTTATTTTCAAGGCTGCTGGTCCCCTTATTTTCAAGGCTGCTGGTCCCCTTATTTTCAAGGCTGCTGGTCCCCTTATTTTCAAGGCTGCTGGTCCCTTATTTTCAAGGCTGCTGGTCCCTTATTTTCAAGGCTGCTGGTCCCTTATTTTCAAATCTGTAAGTTGACAGCTACCCTAACAACTCGTAGCACTGCTAACAAACTACAGTTTCCAGGATTCTTTGGGGGAAGCTGTAACTGTTAAAGTGATAGAAGACTGCTTTATTATATATATATATATATATATATATATATATATGGGACGCAGGTGGCGCTGTGGGTAAAAGCCTCAGCGCCTAGGGCTTGCCGATCGAAAGGTCGGCGGTTCAAATCCCCGCGGCGGGGTGCGCTCCCGTTGTTCGGTCCCAGCGCCTGCCAACCTAGCAGTTCGAAAGCACCCCTGGGTGCAAGTAGATAAATAGGGACCGCTTACTAGCGGGAAGGTAAACGGCGTTCCGTGTGTGGCTCTGGCTCGCCAGATGCAGCTTTGTCACGCTGGCCACGTGACCCGGAAGTGTCTTCGGACAGCGCTGGCCCCCGGCCTCTTGAGTGAGATGGGCGCACAACCCTAGAGTCTGTCAAGACTGGCCCGTACGGGCAAGGGTACCTTTACCTTTACATATATATATATATATATATATATATATATATATATATATATATATGCATTTTCAAAAACAGGAACAGAGAGCATATTTAACCCCCCTCCCCCTGTCCCATTTACAACTTTGTACCAAATGCAGCATGTATTTTATTATTATTTTTTGAATTGATTTTAAAATGAATTGATTTTAGAATGCTGTGTTAGTTTTCTTGTTGTTAGCCGCTCTGAGCCCGGCTTTGGCTGGGGAGGGCGGGATATAAATTATTATTATTATTATTATTATTATTATTATTATTATTATTATTATTTATTATTCTATATGACTTCCCTTCCACCCTTTTCCCGGTTCCTTTGCTTTTCTGCTCCATGTAATCCACATCTTTTTAATCATCCAATTTGTCATCTATTAAATACTCTTATCTATTTCAGCTTTGCTGGATTTACTCAAGACCTCCTATCCCAGTCCTTTTTTTCCTAAAAAAATCTTTAGGGTTTCTCTCATTTTCCTACTCATATTGAAATACTGCCCCTCAATGAGGCCTTAGAACTTAGATTCACAAAATATTTAGGGGTATTGCATACCCCTGCGTCCCCCTAGAAAAAAGCACCGTGTTAACCTATGTATTTGTCTATACCAGTTCTTAAAATATTCAATAAGCATTATCCTTTCCTCCTTATATAGTGGAACCTCAGTTTTTGAACGTCTCGGCTGCTGAACGTTATGAATGCCTAAAATCCGGAAGTGAATGCTTCCATTTTCGAATGAGCCTCGCAATTTCCCCCATGTTTTGCAATTTTCCCCATTGAACTTGCTGACAGCCCTTTGATCCTCAGTTTTCAAACGTTTCGGAAGTCAAATGGACTTCCGGAACGGATTACATTTGAAAACCGATGTTCCACTGTATTCCTTATCTTTGTTTTATCTTATCCTGTTCGTCAGACCAGCCAGTTCAGCGTATTCAAACATTTTACACTGCCATTCTTCCTGAGTGGGTACTAGACTTGTTCTCCACCTTTGTGCCAATACAGTGGTGCCCCGTAAGACGAATGCCTCGCAAGACGGAAAACTCGCTAGACGAAAGGGTTTTCCGTTTTTTTGAGCTGCTTTGCAAGACGAATTTCCCTATGGGCTTGCTTCGCAAGACGAAAACGTCTTGCAAGTTTGTTTCCTTTTTCTTAACACCGTTAATACAGTTGCGACTTGACTTCGAGGAGCAACTCATAGAACGCAGTGTACATAGTAGCCTTTTTTGAGGTTTTTAAAGACTTTGGTGATTTTTGAAGCTTTTCCAAAACTTCTTTTGCAGCCATTTGGTAAGTTAAGCTTTTAAAACTTTTTTTGGGGGGGTTGGATTTTGGGTTGGGGTATTTGGAAGTCAAGAACTTGGTGTTGGGGAGGGGTTTGCAAGAATCTGGAAGCTTGTGTGTTTTTTTCTGCATTTTTATGATTTTCTGTGACCATTGGGCCACTCTGCTGTTTTTTTAAAAAAATTCTGGATTTGAATTTCTGTGTGCTGGGTGCCTGGGGGAACAGTTGGGGAGGGGTTTGCAAGAATCTGGAAGCTTGTTTTTTCCCCTGCCTTTTTATGATTTTCTGTGACCATTGGGCCACTCTGCTGTTTTTTTAAAAAAATTCTGGGTTTGAATTTTGAAATGCTCTTTCCAGTATGTGTGACTTTAAAGAGCACTTAATAAACTCTTGTTGTACCAAATTTGGCTTTGTTTGGACTTTTTTTGACCATAGGAACGCATTAATTGATTTTCAATGCATTCCTATGGGATTTCGTGCTTCGCAAGACGAAAAACTCGCTAGACGAAAAAATTCGCGGAACGAATTAATTTCGTCTTGCGAGGCACTACTGTAAGGTTCTAGCCGCAGCAATAGCGTATAGTAATAAACTCTTTTGTGTTTTTGGGACCTCCATTGCTACCATCCCCAAGAGGAAAATCTCAGGTGTTTCAGGGAAAGTTTTTTTTTTAAGTATCTTTTTAAATTCATCACATATAGTTTCCCAATATTCCTTAATTATTTTACAGGACCACCACATGTGAATAAAAGATCCCTCAGTTTCATTCAACTTCCAACATATACCTTTTTCTTTTTTAGACATAGTCGCCAATCTGGTGGGTGTCGAATATCATCTGTGGGCCAGTTTCATCCTGTTTTCTTTTATCACATAACATGCCGTAAAATTCATATCTTTTCCCACAACTTTCCCCGTAATTCATAATCCATATTGTGACCCACATTTTGTGCCCACTTAATCATGCTTGATTTCACAAATTCCTCTTTAGTTCCCCACTCCAACAGCATTTTGCACTTTTTGATAATACTTTTATATTTGTAAAAGTGGTAGAAGACTCCTTTAAACGTAGGGGTGGGTGTGACCCATGTGTATCTATTTATGTATTACATATGTATTTCTTTTTTCATTGGATGCAAGGGGGTGGCTGTGCTAAGGATCACTCGGTGGGGGGTGATTTCCTCCCACGTTGCTGTGTTCATCTGCATGTGATGATGAATTGTAGGGAGTGCATTGTGGGGTGTTGTTTGGGTTGGGAGAATTGGTAGCGTTAAAATGAGTTGTTCGAGTTAAATCCTGCATGAAATGGCTACCAGTAAATGAAAGCTGAGGGAGGTGTCTGTGTTATGAGAAAAAAACTGTTCCTTTTCCCTTATGGGGAACACAAGAGCCCTTTTGTAGGTTCTCTATCGGTAGGTGAAAATAACAGAGACCAACTAGAGAATATTGAGAAGCAAAGCAGCTAGTAAGCCTGATTTTTATTAAAGCTGTTGCAACAGGGTACTCCCCCCCGACAAGCCCTTATATAGACATTTTAAACTGCCCACCTTGGAGTCCAAGACCACCCCCAGATACATCATACATACAACACAGAAGGGGCGGACTACAGTGGTACCTCGGGATGCAAACGGGATCCGTTCCAGAGCCCCGTTCGCATCCCGAAGCGAACATAACCCGTATCCGCGCGTCTGCGTGACCGCGCGTGATGTCATTTTGATGGTCTGCACATGCGCGTGCAGCAAACCCCGGAAGTAACGCGCTCCGTTACTTCTGGGTCATCGCAGAGCGTAACCCGAATTTGCCTAACCCAAAGCGTATTCATCTCAAGGTATGACTGTACAACAGAAATCTGAGTGCATTGGTTTTTTTCTCCTGTCTGCTAGGTTACTTGATTGGATTACCTGTGCATCCTGGCCACTCTTTTGTTATGATAACTACTCAACTCCTGAATCCAGGTCACAGGTCACAGGCTCACATCCTATTCATATCTTAAATGTGCCCTTAAGACAGAATTTGTGGAAGAGACAATGGGAAGATTTACCATTTCCTTCGACCTTGCAGAGAAATATTTGAGGTCATTTTGGGAGAGAGAAAATGGTTTCAGGGCTTTTCTGTGGGTTTCAGACATGTGGTTTACATATTTGTATGTGTTTGCTTGGTACATTTATTTTATATATATAAGACCTTAAAATTCTTATAACACCTGTGTGAATTCTTGGCTTTCCATTTGCCACCACAGCAGTCAGTCAACATTTCACAGCCCTTGAGCATCCTGGGATATTTTCGAGATCCGCCCTTAGAGTTTTCCTCCCCTAAAGGTGTTTTGCATTTCCGCAACCTTTGGGTTCCATCTAACCTGCTGCTGCCTCCCTCTTGGGGACGGACAGTGCCATTTTGGCCACGTAAGAACTGTCACTCACCACCCGAACGCTGGAAATAGGAGGAATGATGATCATATCTTATATGCCATTAACATGCTGCCGGCACTTTGAACAATAATCAGAAGGAGACAGGTCTCTGCCTTAAGGAGCTTACAGTGTAAAGTTCAACAGAAGCAACATGAGAGAGGAGAGGAACACAGAGTTTTGAAAGCAAACAGGAGGAAATAAATGCCACTCCATTCATAAAGACACGTTCTCAGGATCATTTAACATGGCTTCATCTTCATGTACGAGGAATGGAAACTTATTATTATTATTATTATTATTATTATTATTATTATTATTATTGAAAAAGAAAGCTTAAAAGAATCCTCGAATAATGGGTAAAGCATCAGATGTTGTGATTCAAAATGTGCCATTGTGAAAACATTATATTTGCAGAGTCCTCACTCTTCCTCATCTGGCACTTTTCTTGACTTTAGGACATCAAAGGTCAGTACTGGACTGATGATGATTCTGATGGAGAA
Source organism: Podarcis raffonei (assembly GCF_027172205.1). NCBI lineage: Eukaryota > Metazoa > Chordata > Lepidosauria > Squamata > Lacertidae > Podarcis > Podarcis raffonei. Next base: position 7,563,044 of record NC_070615.1, read on the forward strand.
AATGAGTCGGAGGAGTTCTTGTATGGAGTACAGGTGAGGCTCCCGGGGCTCATGGAGGGGAAATGTGGGTAGCAGTGAACGGCTGCAGGATTCTGTACAATTTCCTGTGGGGCTTCAGAGCAAGCAACAAGGATGTACAGGCTTCCTCTCATGGGTCTACACTGCTGGGCGCTTGCCAAAGCCCACAATCCTGCAGGCAGCCACATATGATATGTGACCGAGACCCTCAATTTTGCTCATAGAGTCATAGAACTGTCGAGTTTCCAGAGCACCATTTAGTCCAACACCCTACAATGCAGGAACCCCTGACCAATGGCCACCCAACCTCTGCATAAAAACTTCCAAGGGTCTGGCACCTTCCAAGGCACTAACTTTTAGTCAGAAACTCATTTCTTGCCATTCGAATCCATTGGTTTAGGTCCTGGAGCAGAAAGCTCTTCCATCTTCCATGCGGCAGCCCTTCGGATATTTGCAGATGGCGAGCGTATCACCTCTCAAGGTCGTCTCTTCTCCAGGCTAAACCTACCCCAACTCCTTCGACCATTCCTCATCAGGCTTGGTTTCTCAGAGGATTTCATGCTGTCATTCGCTGTCTCTGAATATATCCCCCCTGTGCTGGTTTTCTGCAGGGGACCTGTGCGGCGGACCTGTACCGCCACCCGCAGTTGGATGCTGACATCGAGGCCGTGAAGGAACTGTACAGTGAGAATTCTGTGTCTGTCCGGTGAGTTCTGTGGTCCAGGTTGGCATTAACTCAGGACCCCAAAGCCGGACCTGTTTTGTTATGAGGGTCTCATCAGGGACCTGATGTCAGGGACTAGGCAGAGGAGGAATGGTGGAGACCACCTCCCCAGCCTGACCCTTTCAGAGGAGAAGAAGACAGTTCAGAATTACATCAGGGGTTTGTGGGAGGTCACAGCTCAGAGGAAGATGAGGAGAAAAGTTGGGAAATCATGGGAGAGGAGGAGGCGGCAGAGTCAGAGCAGCTGGCTGACACGTTATCACTAGAAAGTATTCCAGACTCTCCATCTCCCAGAACCCAGCGAGCCTTAAAAGTAGGAAAACAAAGGACTCAGAGACAGATAGCCCTAAGCAGCAACCGTAGAGGGGGTGGTGCTGTTGACGAATGAAGAAGTAGAAGAGACTGAGAGTGGAGATTCACTCGGGACAACACCATTATCCAAGAGGCTGCTCTGTCTCATGAGACCAGGGCCCTGCAGAATCCGATTTCTTTCCGCAGGGCCTGTAAGACAGAGTTGTTCCGCCTGGCCTTTGGCTTGGAATCAATTTGATTCCCTCCCCCTCTTTCTTTTTTCCTTTCTCCTTCTGTGATGGAACTCCTATTTGGGGACTTCCCTGGTTTTTTTCTGGCCCATGTAGGACCAGTCTGTATAATTAGCCTTTCATCCCCAAAAAAGTTTTTGATTTGAGTTTCCACTGAAATGAGGCTGCATTTTAATGATGTTTTAATGTTGCATTATAATCTTATTTTTAAGTTGTATTTCAACCAATTGTTTTTATATCGGGTGTTAGCCGCCCTGAGCCCGGTCTTGGCTGGGGAGGGCGGGGTATAAATAAAATTTATTATTATTATTCCCAAACCTCTCTCTGTGAATAGTGAACAAAAAGCAGATGGTAAGGACTTTCCCTTGTCTTATCCATTCCTGGCAACCTGCCATGGGGGTTGGTTCCTCTGCCGCCTGACACCTGCGTTCAAATCTTTAAGTGGATGCAATAAAAATAAGACACTGGAAATATTACTAGAAGCTGGAGAGGTGACCTGAGCCCCTTGGAGATAATCAGTTATCAGTTCCTTAGGGTGGGAAAATGCATTCATAGGGCTGTATCCAGTACTGTCTGTCCATTGTTCCTGTCTTTCCACCAAGTATTCAAGGCCTTCTAGAATGGGACATAGTTCTCAAGACTCAGGTATTTCTGAGGACGGGGACAAGGGGTGGCAGGAAAGTGGGAGGGAAGCATATATGCAGATAGGCATTTCTTCACCAAATGGCAGCCTCTTCTGCCATGCCGGCTGCAGCTAACCACTGCCTTTGTTGAATTGCACAGAAAACTAACCTTTGCCTAACAGGATAGGATACCATACTTGCTGTTCAATGGAATTATTTCCGAGTACTCTGATAGGAAAGAAGTGCTGCCTTCTCCATGGACTTATAGTTAACAATGAAAGAGCAATGCAATCTTATTTAAGGGCTTTACTCTGTTCTTTCAAAGACCCCTTTACAGTGTGTGTGTGTATGTGTGTGTGTGTGTGTGTGTGTGTGTGTGTGTTTGTGTGAGTTTTATTTCATGTATTTTAATAGCAAACTTACAGGAACAGCACAGAAGACAGACAACATTAAAAACATGTACTTGCATGTAGGACAACTTAGTTAGAAAGTATAGCGAATGGATGGAATCTACTGTGTGATAAAAATGTTACAGACATCATATTGTTGTTGTTGTTGTTTAGTCGTGTCCGACTCTTCATGACCCCATGGACCAGAGCACGCCAGGCACTTCTGTCTTCCACTGCCTCCTGCAGTTTGGTCAGACTCATGTTTGTAGCTTCGAGAACACTGTCCAACCATCTCGTCCTCTGTTGTCCCCTTCTCCTTGTGCCCTCCATCTTTCCCAATATCAGGGTCTTTTCCAGGGAGTCTTCTCTTCTCATGAGGTGGCCAAAGTATTGGAGCCTCAGCTTCAGGATCTGTCCTTCCAGTGAGCACTCAGGGCTGATTTCCTTAAGAATGGAGAGGTTTGATCTTCTTGCAGTCCATGGGACTCTCAAGAGTCTCCTCCAGCACCATAATTCAAAAGCATCAATTCTTTGGCGATCAGCCTTCTTTATGGTCCAGCTCTCACTTCCATACATCACTACTGGGAGAACCATGGCTTTAACTATACGGACCTTTGTTGGCAAGGTGATGTCTCTGCTTTTTAAGGTGCTTTCTAGGTTTGCCATCGCCTTTCTCCCAACACTATATAGTTGCTGTCAGGGAACTGCCATCGGAACGAGAGGAGGAGGCGAGGCTCCACAGCGATGCTGGAGAGGGGCCAAGCAGGGAGAGAGGCAGGTCTCTGGTTGGGGAAGAAAATCAGCGCAACACCAGGGATAGAGGGGGGCCAATGGGGGAAGCAGAGAGCAGGCTCCGGGACTCTTCACTGGACACCAGCGGGGAGAGCACAGGTCCTCCGCTACCCACGCCCTCCCTGTGCAGAAGACTTCCGCGCAGGGAGAGTAGGAGGAGACTGGGCGTCAAACAACTTTTATGTTGGAAAAGGTTTAAGAAACGCCCACTGACGGATTCTGCCAGCGACTGAACAGCCACGGAGTGGATGGCTGTCCAGCGAGAAATGGTTTAACCAGCCAACCTAGCCCAGAGCGGCGGCAACTTACGCACAAGCAACCCCTAAAGCCATTACAGTTGCCATCAATAAGAAATTTACCTATTTTTTTTAAAATCCAAATGCTGGCATTGTCCAGAAAAGTTTGACTGGCATATTTATAATTGTTATAAAGTTGAACTGCTGAAATATGTTCCCTGAAATGGTTTTTGATAGCATTAATGCATTATATGTCCCCACATTTATGTTAAAAATCCAAACACAAATGAAAATGAAGAAGAGCTTGCCAATACCCGATTCTGTCCTCTATTCCCCCCCCCCCATTTTTGCAACCATATACTTAGGTACCTTTTAACCTCAAGGAAAAAAATATCTAATGTTCATTACTACCAATAACAGGAAGAAGAGATTTATTTTGAGAATGACAAATCCATCTTAGAAGAATTTAAGCATGTTCTCCACGTATGCGGCATGCTCGCTGGATATCTTTTGGCATGATTGTGACACGTGTGTGTGTGTTTGTGAGCTGATCATGGCTTGGGGGCAAGTTACCTCTTCTCCAGTTTTCTGAAGCAGAAGCACTCATTAGCAATAGCATCGTTAGCAAACCTGTGCCCAGGGAGATAAACTAGAGATGATTTTCAGCTGGTGCATTGAAGCCAAGCAGGGCAATGCACATACCCCTAGCGACTGAGAGTGGAGTCCAATGACAATAGAGGGACTGTGTAGGTCTTGTGCGCACAGGTCGGTGCTTTAGGCTGGACAGTAATGGTGGGAAGAAATATCCCTAGAAGCAAGGATGCTGAGTGGGCAGATGCAAAAGAAAACCCTTCACCCTTAATAGTTCAGGGTTTGTTTGTTTTTTCTTTTGAAGAATTTTTATCTCAATCCTCAGCCAAAAAACACTCCTGGAGTGGCACTTAAAAAGGAACTTTAAAAAGGCAGTTCGTTACCCCAGGCACACAACCTAAAAAGACATGATGCAAAAGGAAAATGAGAAAGAAGAGGACATAAGCACACTCTGGGGGGAAGCAGATCAAGGACAGGAGGCACAAAAAGTTGTTGGTCTCTCACCAATGGAGTAGTTCTGCCCCTCCCCCTCCTGTATTGCAACCAGATGTAAATGACTGCTGCCAGGTGACAGATGTGTAGCAGGAGCACAGCAGGCATAGCTTGCATACCACGTGGCACCTGCAGAAATTCCCTCCTCTGCGCAACTATGAAAGGCGCAAGGTCCTTCTGCACAACTATGGACCTTAGGATCTGAGTCCATGGATGGATCTTGATGATCAAAGAGGTTTTTTTTTACTCAATTCCAGTCCTGGAGTTGTGGACTTGGGGTTGGGCTGGAGGTCCCTTCCAGATTCTTTCTGGCCCTATGATTCTTTATCTACCAAACTGGTTTAACCAACAGGAAGACAGGAAGGTACCTTATCCTGTGTTAGACTACCCGCTTTAAGCTGAAACCTCCATCTATGCTCAACCTGTATCTTTGTAAACAAATGCAAATACTGCAATAGCTGCCTGATTCCAGTAGACTTCATTCAAAGGGAACCAAACACTGCATCCCCAGGATCCTTGCTGTTCAGGGATTGGGAGTCTGTGTAACACTGAGATGGTTTTTAATAGTCAGGAAAACAGCCTGAGCCATGGCAAGCGTCCCACGGAGCCACATGGTGGAATGTAAGTGCAACAAACAACAGTGCTTGCATTGACACCTAGAGTAGCTGGCACAAATTTAACTCCAGGTTTGGATTAAAAAGGGCAGGGGGGTAGAAAGCTCTGCAGATCAGCAGAGTAGCAGCTTCTCCGTGTTACTTTCCTTGCCATCAGCTAGCTCCATGTGCCCCAGCCTTTTGCTCTTCTCCCTCCTGCTTTTTCTCACACTGGTCTTTCCCTAACGCTCCTGCTTTCCTCCTCAGCGAATATGGGACCATTGACGACGTGGATATTGACCTGCATATAAACATCGGCTTTCTAGATGTAAGTTTCGGGACACAGTCACATGGGGGTGGGGTGGGCAGAAAGAGGCTACACACATGCTTAAATGCACTCCCCACTTTCCAGATATCTGCAGACCCAAGAAGCTGGAAAGATTCCCCCAACTCTGACACTGTCAGGAAGGTTGATTCCTCCTGGATTAGCAACAGGAAATTCTCACACATGGCCTTTGCATTTTTTATGGTGCAATGGGTTGGATAGCTAGAGTTCAGACTTGGAGTCGATCCATTGACACCTAGACTGTTGATGCATGTTTTAATCTGTTTTTAGTTTATTGCTGATTCTGTTCTTTTTAAAAAAGTGTTTTAAAGAGTTGCTTTCACTGATGATTTTATTGTTTTATCCTCTTTGTAAATCGCATTGAGGTTCTGATTCTATCTTATTTTTACAATCAAGTAGCATATAAATTTTAGGGGTGGGGGAGAGAATAGTCCTGCTGGATCAAGCCAGGGGCCCATCTAGTGCAGCGTCCTGTTCTCACGGTGGCCAACCAGGTGCCTGTGGGAAGACCACAAGCAGAGTTCAAACACAAGAGCAGCTTCTCCTCCCGGAGTTTCAAGCAACTAGTATTCAGAAGCATGGCTGCCTGCAGCTATGGAGGCAGAGCAGAGACATCAGAACACATACCTCTGGGAAGCCCACAAAGAAAGGCTTAAAAGCAATGATCCTTATAGTTTCTCCTTGGCATCCAGTACCCATATATAGTGGTACCTCCGGTTACATATGCTTCAGGTTACAGATGCTTCAGGTTACAGACTCTGCTAACCCAGAAATAGTGTTTCAGGTTAAGAACTTTGCTTCAGGATGAGAACAGAAATCGTGCTACGGCGGCACGGCAGCAGTGGGAGGCCCCATTAGCTAAAGTGGTGCTTCAGGTTAAGAACAGTTAAGAACGGACCTCCAGAACGCATTAAGTACTTAACCCGAGGTACCACTGTAATGCATGAGACTGGCAACTATTGATAGCCTTATTCCCTTGTCCAATTCCCAATTAAAGCGATCTAAAACAGCAGCCACCCCTGCAGTGGTGAAGCTACCTGCTCTGGCACCGGGAGTGGCGTATATCCAGAGGCATGGCTGGCACGCATCCCAGGGGGCGTGGTGCACGTCCCGGGGGGCATAGTGTGCTGCCCGCGGGGTGTGTGGTGCATGTCAAGGGGTGTGCGTCGAGCGGCGTGCATCCCGGGGTGTGCGCAGTGAGTGCCAAGCGTCCCAGGGGCAGGGATGTGGGTGGCTGCAATTTCACCCACCCGGAGGGCACCCGGGGCAGATCGCCCCCCGCCCCCACCTTCACCCGCCAGTGCATGCCTGTCACAGTGAATTCCATAGATCAGGCACCCCCAAACTCGGCCCTCCAGATGTTTTTGGACTACAACTCCCATTATCCCTAGCTAACAGGACCAGTGGTCAGGGATGATGGGAGTTGTATTCCCAAAACATCTGAAGGGCCAAGTTTGGGGATGCCTTCCATAGGTCAACTGTGTACCATGTGAAGAACTACTTCCTTGTTCTGTCTTTTCCAAATCTCCAGCAAAAAAGCTTCACTGGAGAACCCTGAATACTAGGAATATGAGAAAGGGAGGAAAATGTCTCCCGATCCAGTGCCATAATCCACTGCAGTGTTTTGCTTCCTGGGTAGACTTGTATTTTTCTGACTTCCACTTTGAGCCCTTGGTCCTTCCCCTCTTCCATAGTCACAGCCCTGACTAATGAGGATGCTCTGCTTCTCATTGCAGGAAGAGGTGGCAACAGCCTGGAAGGTCCTTCGGACCGAGCCCATTGTCCTCCGACTGCGGTTCTCTCTTTCCCAGTACCTGGATGGCCCCGGTGAGTATCACATTTGCCTGTAAACAAGGAAGAACATAAGAATAGCCCTGCTGGGTCAGTCTAAAGGTTCACCTAGTCCAACGTCCTGTTTTCACAATGGCCAACCAGAGGCCCATGGGACGCCCACAAGCAAAACCTGAGCACAATGCTACCGTCCCCACCAGTGATTCCTGGCAACTAGTATTCAGAGACATCCTTTCTCCAGCAGTACTAGCCATTGTGGCCAGTAGCCACTGATAGCTTTATCTTCCATGAAAGTGTTTAATCTTCTTTTAAAGCCATCCAAGTTGGTGGCCACCATTAGCTCTTGCAGGAGCAAATTCCATAATGCTAACTATGCACCGAACAGAGAAGTACTTGCTTCTGAAGGGAGATGGAAGGATACAGTTTGTAATGCTAGACTAATAAAGTTCACCATTGATAAGAAGGATCAGAAATTGTTCCTATACGCAACAACATCGGTGAGGTTACTGCTGGCTCAGGTGTGGAAACAGCAACAATTGCCAACAGTAGAAGAGTGGCAGTACAAGGTCATGGAATATGCGGAAATAGGCAAATTAACGGGGAAAATTTGACAACAGGCTGATGAAGCCAAGCATGAATGGCAGCTAAGACGTTGGCAAGCGCTGATTGCTGCCTCTAAGCTTCGCAGCTCTCGTGGTTTTTGGAATTTAATCAACAAAAGATTGAGGAAATACCCATTGACGGTTATACCAGCCCCGACATGGGAACAATTTCTAAGAAAATATTTCTCCCAGACAGTTATCTCTAACATTCATTCTGATGCTCTTTCATGTCACTTGCCCATATGGCCAGATACTGACCTGGAGGAAATAGTTGATTTAATTGCTAAACTGAAAACTGATAAAGCCCCAGGGCCCGATCTGATCCCGGCGGAAGCTATTAAACAACACCCAGCATGGTGGGCCAAAATTCTTGCAAAAATCTTTGATGCAATTAATGCCACGGGCCAGATACCTAGATCATGGAAGGAGTCCATCATAATTCCTATATATAAAAAAGGACCACCAGAGGACCCAGGAAACTATCATAATATCAGTTTATTATCAATCTTCGGAAAAATCTATACTTGCTTCCTGCTAACCAGACTAACCCAATGGGCCGAAGATTCCAATCTGATAGGCCATGAGCAGGCCGGGTTTAGACCAAATCGTGCTTCTATCGACCATGCAATAATTCTATATCATTTGGCGCGGAAGTATTCTTCCCCCACTCATGGTCTTCTATGTGCCGCTTTTATAGACCTGAAGGCGGCTTTTGACAGTATCTCTAGAGAGCTGCTATGGGAAAAATTGGCAAAGTGGGGCATAGATAAAAGGCTGTTGTGGCTTATGATCAAATTACATGAAGGGACGGCCGCTAGGGTGAGGTTAACACCTGAGGGCGATCTCACAAACTCTGTACCAATAAATAAGGGGGTACGACAAGGGTGTATGCTTGCCCCCTATCTCTTTAACCTCTATATTAGTGACATGAGAACTCCCCTAGTTGAGGCCCAAACCACCATTCATGCACCCAGGCTTGTAGACTATCGCTGCCCCTTACTATTGTACACTGACGATGCGGTGATCCTCTCATATTCAAGAATCGGTTTGAGGAGGGCCTTTAAGATCTTCGCGTTATATTGCCAAACAAATTTACTTACTATTAACCATTCCAAATCTAAAGTCCTAATTTTTTCCAGGAGTCGTAAATTGTATAGGTGGGAACTCGAGGAGAAGCCAATTGAACAGGTCTACAAATTTCAATATCTAGGAATTTACTTCCAGCATAATATGGGATGGAAAGCGCATATCACATACTTACAAAATAAGGGCAAAGCCCTTATCTACGCTCTATTGCGCCTTTTCTTTACAGAGGGGGCTATGCATGTTCCATCTGCCTTAAAAGTTTATAGTGCAAAAGTGGTTGCAACTATGGCCTATGCGGTCCCTTTATGGGGCGCTTTTGTAAACCTCATGCCTCTGGTGACATTGCAAAATCCTTTTCTCAGACGCCTTTTGAAACTACCCTCCTGTGTAAGCAACTCGGCTATTCGCTTAGAACTTAAGACCCCCTCCTTAGAGATCCTGATGTGGAGACATGCCTTTAATTACTGGCTGTCCCTTTGGCATAAATTGCCCAATTACCATCTTATTCAGTGCCTTTGGAGAGATGATTTTACCAGCCCATGGGCAACAAAAATCCATTCCAAACTGTTGTCTTATGGAATCTCGCCTTCCGATATACTAAATTTAGATCTAATTACAGCAAAAAAGGTCATCAAACAAAGATTGGAGGAGGTTGATTTGCAACAAAATCTTACTACAGGTGGAGGTACATGTTCCCCGATAAATCAGGGCATTACATTTATGTCCCAGATACCTCGATATCTGTCTACCTTATCGGTTGCGTCGCATAGATTCGCTTTTGTTAGAGCCAGATTTAATGTGTTCCCCTCAAATGTGCTGAGCAATAGATTTTCTAACGGTAAAACCTCTGTTTTATGCGCATGTGACAACAAATCAATAGAATCGCTTTATCATATCTTGTTTAATTGTCCTTTATATATTGTTCCCCGATCAAGGATTCTGAGTTCAATCATTTTGGAAACTGTTGCTAAACCACCTGAATTACATCTAGCCTATCTACTCCAGGACATTGACTCTTATAGAACATTACAGGTTGCCAGATTCCTGAATTCAGTTCTTTCATATAAAAGACTTCATGGAATGCTGCATGACTATTAAAAATCTAGTAAACTCTATCCACCATCTTTATATACAAGGCTACAATATGGTACATCTAGAAATTGTATGTAACGTGAAGGAGATCATGCGTTGAAATATTTTAGTTGATATTTTAGAATGTAAAATGCTGTTTTATTTATTGATTGGTTTTACCTTGTGGGCTTATAGCCGAATAAAGTATTATCTATCTATCTAGGGTGATGAAACATTTCAAAAAGAATGGGAAAAATTTATGTTATACATAGGGTAAGATGAAATAGTGAAATCGGTAGAATGGAAATAAACCTCATAATGGGAAATTAAAAGAAATTTTATTGGATGTTAATGACAATATGAATTAAAATGTAAAATACAATCAAGGTAACTAATTGTTTCTGTATATGAATATAGACAAACAACAAGACGTGTATATACAGAAAGATTTATTTGCATATAGACACTGTATGGATAAAGTTGAAAGAAGAACAACAGTATACAAAATCGATAAAGACATTGTGAAAAACTTAGAGACAACATAAAAAAGCCAGAAGAAGGAAGGAGGGAAGTCAACTCTTAGGAGTAAATGTAAAGTAATGTGTATATGTATAGTATGTAATCATAAAATCAATAAAGATTATCTTAAAAAAAAAAAAAGTTCACCAGGGCCGGCCCACCCATAAGATGGGGTGAAGCAGCATTGACATTGAATTCTGGGTGCCGAAATACCAACGGATCAGAAAAGACTATTTACGTATGTGACCACTGCTGCTTGGATGTTACCAGCCCAGAGATGGAAAGCAGACATAGTCCCTACCAGAGAAGAATGGCAGATTAAACTGATGGATTATGCCAAAATGGCAAAAATGACCAGAAGAATCAGAAACCAGAAAGACCATTTTTTTTTAATAAGGAATGAGGAAAATATATAATTTACCTTAAAAGTCATTGTAAACAATTTAAATTATTAGGAGGATTGGAATGATACTTATGGTTGTAATGGAGATGCAATAGATTTGGATAACGGAGAAGATGCAAGAGGAAAAAAGTTAACACAAGGACCCACAAAGTGGAGGAGGGAAGTCCAGGGGAATTTATGGAATTCTCTTTTTATTTTGGTTGTTTGACAATTGAGGTCATGAGGTCTTATCAGAATCACATGAGATCTTGCCGAAATCTCATCGGAACCTGCCACTGCACAACCTAGGTAAGGGGTGCTTCAGCAGTGGCGGTTTGGTGACAGCAGGCTTGGGCAGCACTTCCCATTTCATCTCAAGTGGTGAAACGCAATGCACCACCCCTGTAGCTCATTTATTGTGATGCCTTACTATGGCGCCTATCACTGAAGCTGGTCCAGTCTTTCAGAAGTCTCTCTCCCTGGCTAGACGTTACCTTCTTCCCTTGACTCTTAACTCTTCTTGTTCTTCAGAACCATCCATTGAAGTTTTCCAGCCATCCAATAAGGAAGGGTTTGGACTGGGCCTACAGCTGAAGAAGTGAGTAAGACCTTTTTAAGCTGAGTCATGAAGCACAAGGTGTTGCTCTAGAGCAGCCTTTCTCAACCTGTGGGTCCCCAGATGTTGTTGAACTACAACTCCCATCACCCCTAGCTAGCAAGGCCAGAGCTCAGGGATGATGGGAGTTGTAGTCCAACAACATCTGGGGACCCACAGGTTGAGAACCGCTGCTCTAGAGCAAGGGTTGTCTAGTCCAAGGGGCCACATTCCAGTCCAGTGGTTGATGGGGTAAGAAGGGAAAGTGATTGGAACAATGGGCGTGACTCTCTACCCTTCTTCAGTAGTTCCAGTTACAGAAAAGTAGCCGTGTTGGTCTGCCATAGTCAAAACAAATTTTTTTTTTTCTTCCAGTAGCACCTTAAAGACCAACTAAGTTAGTTCTTGGTATGAGCTTTCGTGTGCATGCACACTTCTTCAGATACGAAGAAGAAGAAGTGTGCATGCACACGAAAGCTCATACCAAGAACTAACTTAGTTGGTCTTTAAGGTGCTACTGGAAGAAAAAAAAATTTTTTTTTGCTTCTTCAGTAGGTTATACTGTATGTATACATATAAGTCTTACATAATTACCTCTCTTCAACCGTATCTGCACTTTACTTTAAAAGCAGTACAGTATTGTATTGTGTGCTTTGGGGTTCAGTGATGGGGATAAAACATTTCCAAGATCTTTTCTTGGACTCCTTTCTACCTGTCCCATTGATGGGAAGCTGTGAATGAGGCCAGCTGCTTCAGCACCATGGAGAGCTCCCAGTGAGCAACTTACTCCAACAAGGGTTGGAGATTAAAGGAGGCCTTTTGAGGCTCTGTCTCCAGTCCACCTCTCCAGTCCAGGAGAAGGCACTCATAAGAGTCCCAGCTCTGGCTCCAGAGGCCCCAAAATTGGAGGAGCAAGTTCACTGGGCCTCTGATCACTAGCTTCAGTCTCAGAGCCAGGGACCTGGTCCAGCTTTTCAGCCTCTGACCTATTTAGCCACTGACTTCTTGTTGTGGTCACTACCAGTTTCTGGGTTGATGATACTGATTCTGTCAATCACCGTTTCTCTTCCCAATAGGATCCTGGGAATGTTCACATCCCAGCAATGGAAACACCTCAGCAACGACTTCCTCAAGACCCAGCAGGAGAAGCGGCACAGCTGGTTCAAGGCCAGTGGCACCATCAAGAAATTCCGTGCCGGTCTCAGCATCTTCTCACCCATCCCCAAGTATGTCTTTTCCGCTGTCTCCTCCCAAGAGTGGCTTGGGGTCTTTCTTGTTATTTATTTATTTGTAATCATTTTTATGCTGTACTTCAGCTGAAAAGGACTCCCACAGCAGCTTACAGATATCAGAGAGAAAACAGTTCCTTCCCTCAGGCTCACGGCTCTTAAGAGACATGACACAAAAGGGAAAGGTATGAGGAAGGAGGAGGAAAAAAAGCAAGCTCAGGTACTAATTCTTAGTGGCAGAGCTTTTGTAGTGAGCAGCAGGAATGGATCTTTTTTAAAGATATGAGCCAAAAGTTGTCTGTTCTTGCAGTGGAGAGACCCTGCAAGCCCCATCTTTCTCCCTGTCCCACAGGCCGGTGGAATGGCTGCTGAAGATGACAATTGAAGGACAAGCCTGGTGGAGCAGTTCTCTTTTCTTCCTCATAATTCCTTTACTTTGTGATTCTCTCTGAGGGATGAAGAGAGCAAGCAAGCTCTCCAGTTTGGAGTGTACATACATGGAAAGCCCAGCCCAAACATTAGCCCAGAGAAGGTCTTGAAAAGTTGTGCAACCCTCCTTTCCAAAGTCCAGATGGGAGACCCCTCCTTGTCAGCAAAGGGCAAATGGGGCTCTGCCCCACCAGTCTCAGTCTGCCCCCAGCCAGCCTCCACCTGTCTTCTCACAAGCAACCCAAGGGGCTGGTATTGTCTGTTGGCTTCTTCCTCCTTTGTGTCAGGGCTGCCCTTGTACACCCAGAATGAGTTGGCTGAGCCTGTCATTGGCTCTGGCGCCCCCTCCTGTTGGGCTCCCTACTTTCTATCCTACCCGTCCCAATGGGTGCCAGTCGCCACTGCTCCTCCGATTGTGAGGGCCGATCTTTCTGTGTCTCCAGGTCTCCCAGCTTCCCTGTCATCCAGGACTCCATGCTGAAGGGCAAACTCAGCGTCCCAGAGCTGCGCGTGAATCGCCTCATGAACCGCTCCATCTCCTGCACCATGAAGAACCCTAAGGTGGAAGTGTTTGGCTACCCTCCCAGCACCCAGGCAGGTGTCGCCCCATTCAACATTCTGGTGGGTTTCTTCTCTGGCCTTGTCCCTTGGGGCTGGCTATGGGTTTTCTCTTGGAGGGCTCTTGATAATGTTTTCCTCCTCCTAGTAATAATAATAATAATAATAATAATAATAATAATAATAATAATAATAATTTATTATTTATATCCCGCCCATCTGGCTGGGCCTCCCCAGCCACTCTGGGCGGCTTCCATAAAAACCAAAAATACAGTAAAATATCACACGTTAAAAACTTCCCTGAACAGGGCTGCCTTAAGATGTCTTCTGAATGTCAGGTAGTTGTTTATCGCTTTGACATCTGCTGGAAGGGCGTTCCACAGGGCGGGCGCCACTAGCGAGAAGGCCCTCTGCCTGGTTCCCTGTAGCTTTGCTTCTCGCAGTGAGGGAACCACCAGAAGGCCCTCGGCGCTGGACCTCAGTGTCTGGGCAGAATGATGGGGGTGGAGACGCTCCTTCAGGTATACTGGACCGAGGCCGTTTAGTACTTAGCAGTTGGAGGTGAGATAAATGACGAGGAGATCATGCAATGCTGGAATCTAACTTCTGTTTAAAAACCTCCAATCAGGGAGAATCACATATGTAGATTCTTTTCCACATTAAAAAAATTGCCTGCACCTAACATTCTTTGTCTGCTATAACAAGAATGCTTGTGCTAAAGGATGGCAGAGTTTAAAGGTTGGGCTGCAAAAGAATCCAGTGCAACAGTTGTGCTGACAATGACTTTAACTTGGTGCTACATTGAATGCAACCCAAAACCCCTGAACCACAAAGCTCCCTGCAAGTAGAAAATGAGCATCTCAAGGAGCATCTTGGGGTTTAACCTTTCTCCTTGACTTTCTAGCTTTCTTTGTGCAGAGAGCTTGGGGGTTTTTTGTTTTTGCTTTTCTATGGGAGTAACATTCAAATATGACCTGTCACCTCCCGTTTGAAAGAGAATGATCTGGTAGTTGTTGCACCCACGTGATGCTGCTGAATTTATAGCTTGGCTGCAACCTACAAGGGTATATTTGAATTGCTTTTCATCTATTGCTCGTTGGAGACATTTGGTCTCTGTTGGAAACTGAGTGCAGCAAAGGAAAGGAGGCCCTTTGTTCTAGAGTCCAGGCCAAAAATAGCCTCCCTTCTCTTTATTCTTCCAAAACAAGTGGGCAGTGCCTCTTTTTTTCTTGTCCTTGCATCTCAGATATGCAGGAGGTTGCCTGCCTTGGGAAAAGCTACAGCGAATGTCATTGGAGCAGCAGCTGCTGCCTTGTTATGCAAGAATGGAAAGTCAGTCCATCTTGCCTAGTACTGTCTGCTCTGATTATCAGGGCAATGACAAAGTTTCATAACATAGTGTGCTGGCTTCTGAGTTCCACAGAACTCTTCATCAGGCTAGATGTTAAAAATGCTGGCGGTATTGGTGGTGGTAGGTGGCCTGGAGGTGAGAGAGAAAAGGCTGTTGGTGTTTGTCAAGCCATCCATGTGGATGGAATATGGGAGGAGGCAGCAGACATTCAAAAGAGGTGCTTTCTTCGGGTTGAAGTTGCACCCCAGCCTCCTGGGAAGCAGCAGCACATAATGGCTATATCCCCATCTCTTCAAATACAACCACCACAGGAATATAGGAAGCTACCTTAACATTGATTCAGATTATTGGTTCAATTAACTCAGTATTGTCTACACTGACTGGCAGCAGCTCTCCAGAGTTTCAGACCAAGGGTCTATAGCAGCTCTACCTGGAGATATTGGGGGCCGGATCTGATACCTTCTTCATGCAAAGCAGATGCTCTTCTAGGGCTGTGCACCCCCCCCAAAAAAATCCAATCCGATCCAGGGCCCAACCCAGCACTTTGAATTAGCCTCAATACAACCTGGGCAAAGCTGCAGCTGACCTGAGCTGACTCTGAACTGGGCCCTGCCTCAGTGTCAAATTAGGGTTTAGTCTTCGGACTGAATCTTCTGCTCACCAGCTGATGACTGCAGCATTTGGTCTTGCTGAGTGTTGCTTTGCCAGAGAATTCCCTGTGGGGAAGGTGCTGCAAAGACTGCCTGCCTCTCCTGCTGTCCGGCCACCCTGCCTTTTGACAGCCCTTGGTCACTCCAGGTGCGTCAACCTGATCTGGGGACATCTCAACCCAATCTGGCTAAAGCCCAGATCAGCCCAAATTGGGCTGATTCATTTTGGGATCTGGGCTGTAGCCAGATCCAGTGCACAGCTCTAAGCTCTACCACTGGGCCACAGTCCTTCTAACCGTTCTGCCTCCATCTATAAGTGACATGCAGATGTTTCTTTGCTAGGCTCAGAAAAGGAACAAAGAGAAGCTAAGCTAGTCCTTATGTAAACAGATGCAGAGATTAAAGTTGTGCGATCTTAAAAACAACAAAAAAAAAGTCGAATAGAAGCCAAATTGGGTAGCTATACCTAATAGCTGGAGGAAGAATTCCCACAGAGAACACTCTAAATGCGATTTGAAAAAAATACCAAAATTAGCCATAAAAAAGCAGAATCCTAAATTGGAAGATCTGATACCTCTTGAAGATGGGATTGTATACTCTGGATGTTGGTGCAGCTAGGTTACTTTAGACCAGTGTTTCCCAAACTTGGGTCTCCAGCTGTTTTTGGACTACAGTTCCCACCATCCCAGACCATTGGTCCTTCTAGCTAGGGATGATGGGAGCTGTAGTCCAAAAACAGCTGGCGACCCAAGTTTGGGAAGCACTGCTTTAGACCAAGGACTAAGAACCGGCAACCCTCAAGATGTTGCTGGGCTGCAACTCCCATCATCCCTGATCTTTGGCCTTGCTGTCTGGGGCTGATGAGAACTGGAGTGCAACATGTGGAAAACCACAGGCTTTTCTGAGCTGGAGAGGGCACACCCATACCTCTCAGAGGTTTGGCATTTGGTTACGTCGCCAGCTGAGCTTGCCAGCATCTCTGGAACCCATCATGTTTAGAGTGCTCCTCACGAGAAGTTGCAGGTTGGCTTTGAGATTCAGTTCTGTAGCCTGGCTGTTGCTTGCAAGGTTTCTCAGCCTCAACTCCCTTGCAGTAACAGGCTCTTTTCTTCATGATCCTGTGGAAAGAATCAGCAAGCTTCCATGGTCCCAGCAAGTTTGCAGGTGCCCAGAGGTTGGGCTCCCAACTCCCACCTACCCAAGCCAGATTGTCCAGTAGCCTGGGATTTGTAGTTCAGCAAAACCTGAAGAGCCACAGGTTCCCTATCCCTGACCCAGAGAGACTGCAGCCTCTTCTCATATGCCAAGGTCCCAATTGGAATAGGAATTCCAGAGGGTCTGGCTTAGAGACACCCTTCTAGAATATTTTCACATGTGATTGGGGGTCGGCAGATGCGTGCTTGAAGAAAGTTAATGTGTCCTATTGGTGATGAATGAACAGGTGCAGAGTAATGTGGCCGGGCTCTTTCTTTGTCCGCTCTCTTTGCAGGTTGGTGGCCACTGCAAAAACATTCCTACCTTGGAGTATGGGTTCCTCGTGCAGGTATGTAACCCTTGTTCTGTGTTTTCCGATTCAGCACATCTGAGAACCAAAGTGGTTCCATGGATCTGCGGTGGCTTCTGTCACTTTGAAGATCTGGAGAAGGGAGTTTGATGAAGCACAGACACACATTGTGGAATCTTTTCCTTTGGGCAGGGTTCTAAGGAGGCTTATTTGAGATAAAGGCTACAGCTGCACCATACACTTAAAGCAGTATCATACTGTTTTAAATAGTCATGGCTTCCCTCAAAGAATACTGGGAGCTGCAGTTTGTTGAAGGAGCTGAGAACTGTTAGGAGAGCGACCCCTATTCAGTTCCCTGGGATGAGGCATTGATTCTGATCTGGGAATTGTGAAGCAACCATTGCAAAGTGAACCACGGCTGTCATTATTATCTTTATTTGACAACGTTAATGCAGACAGCAAAACTAAGGAACTTCTTATCATTTCACTAACGGCCTCGTGGGTTTGAATTGCTCAAAGATGGAAAACCTTAGACGCTTTGGGACTTTCGTTATGGTATCAGATGTATGGAACGTGACCATTTCTGAAAGAAAGAAAAGGATACATAATTTGAGAGTTATACGAGGCCAAGAATGACCGCAGGCTTTTAATGCAACTTGGTGGATATTAATGGTGCCACTTTGCAGAGCCAGGTTTCAGCATTATCTATGGAAATCTGGAATTGTTTTCTGACCTCAGATATAGTGATAGATATATTTACAGAGATAATTTCCTCCTTTCCTCCAGCTCACATATATATCACTTATGATTTTGTTCTTGTATTCTTCTTAATGTGGAATATGTCTCATGAGATTTAACATTACCTCCTTGGGGTATTGTTACATTTCCGCGTTTCTTTTATGTTTGCATTTATGTAATAAAAATGCAATAGCATATTCTGAGCCATGGCTCTTCCCCAAGAGAGACCTGGGGGGCTGTGGTTGGCCCAAGATCTCCCACCCTTCCCTTCAGCACAGCTCCATCAATGGTCCATGTAGCTGAGTCTTGTTTAATTTGACTGGCAGTGGGGCTTGGGCAGCTGTCTTTGTGTGATGGCCTGGGACTCGGGCTCGGGCTCGGAACCAGAGGAGTCTCAGTCTGCACCAGATCCTCTGCCTCAGGCAGCATCTGAACCTAGTCTGGGGCCCCAGCATCTGAACCCCCAGTCTGCACAGGTTCCCCTGCAACAAGCACCAGCTGGGCCGAGTCAGGGGCCTGAGCCTGCCCTGGCTCCAGATGCGGGGATGACCTCATTGCCTCCAGCTGGGCCATCACTTACAGCTTCTCCACTACCAGTTGGGTCAGGAGAGGCTGAGGCGGCCTCTGGGTCTAGTAACTCACTGACATCTCCCGAGCTGTAGAGACTCAGGTCTGAGAGAAGGAGAGACCCGAGTACTCGCAGGAGGAGTGCTCACCTTCGGGTGAGACAGGGAGGTGAGTCACCGGGGGATCAGGACCGGCCGTTACCCCGACAGAGATAAAAGGCTGTCGGGCCCTGCCCCTGGTTGCAGGAGCAACATTGCTGCAACCTGCCTGAGACCCTGTGCCTGACCTAGCCTGGTTTCCTGCCTTGTGACTTGCCTTGGCCCTGTTGGACTGTCTCCTCGCAGAATCCTTGGATTCAGGACCGGACCTGGACCATGTTGCTCAGGTTTACCCCCGGGCCCAGCACACTTTGCCAAGTCTGTTACATGAGATCCAGTGAAGACTGGTCCATTGGGCAAATGGGGGCACTGCCCCACTAACCTCAGAAGGTTCCTCTCAGCCAACCCCCACCTGCCTGCCTTCTTACTTACAAGTAATCCAGGAGGTGGTCCTGGCTGTCAGCTTCCTCCTTAGTTCCAGTGTTGCCCCTTGGAGAACTCAGCGGGGAGGAGGATGGGGACAAAACTAAAACAATGTAACTCGGCCTGCTATTGGCCACGACGCCACATGCCATCGACACCTGGCTTCATTGACTGTTGGCCTGGCTTTCTGCCCCACCAACCCCAATGGGCACCAGCCACCATTGCTGAGATCCTTGAAGGGGAGATATGGGAGACTGTATCTTTCTGGGACTTTCTGCAGGCAAAAGGGCGGCCCATCCCACTTTGCAGCCTAAGGCGAAGCGAGAAGATGCTGCCCCCCTTACCCCCCACTGATTGGGGCCTCGAGGCAGTGGTAGCTTCTGACGAGATCAGCAAGATCTCGCAAGAGTTCCACAAGATCTCATTGGAAGCTGCCGTGGTGAGACGCCAGTGACCGGGCAGGGGCAGGCCAGATGTCCACAAGGGCGTTTCCTCATGGAGGAGTGAACCAGCCCTGGCATGTACTGAGCATTGGCCCCCATTCCACAGAGCGAGTCCTTCTTTTGACCTGGAGGTGGCCCTGTGTCCTATTTTACAGAGGGCTGTCCAAAGACAGTCATTTATCTGAAGGGCTGACTGGTTCAAGTCCTGTGTAGTGAAGAAGAACCCTAAAAAGGCAGAAGTAGCACCTGGACTTATAGCAGTGGCTCACAGTCTTTTTGTTGTTGTTCTATTTCTGTGTAGATTGATTTCTTTCTACATTTGCATCTGCCCACAGAAATTCATGTGTGCAGATTTTATGCAAATTGGCCTCTGCTTTGTGTGTGATGTGACAGAACTCCTCTGTGTTTGGCCATGTCGAAGTGTCCACCTTGTCTGATCTAGATGTGGTCTCCCCTCTCTCACTCAGATCATGAAGTACGCTGAGCAGAGGATCCCTACCCTGAATGAGTACTGTGTTGTGTGTGACGAACAGCACGTCTTCCAGAATGGATCCATGCTGAAGGTACTACTACTCTCAGTCTCTTAAGTTCAGGGTTGTGGGTTTGAACCCCATGCTGGGCAGAAGAGTCTTGAATTCCAACTCTATGATTCTCTCTGAGAGCCAGTGTGGTGTAGTGGTTAAGAGCGGTAGTCTCGTAATCTGGTGAACCGGGTGAACCGCTTCCCTGCTCCTCCACATGCAGCTGCTGGGTGACCTTGGGCTAGTCACACTTCTCTGAAGTCTCTCAGCCCCACTCACCTCACAGAGTGTTTGTTGTGGGGGAGGAAGGGAAAGGAGATTGTTAGCCACTTTGAGACTCCTTAAAGGGAGTGAAAGGCGGGATATCAAATCCAAACTCCTCCTCCTCCTCCTCCTCTTCTTCTTCTTCTTCTTCTTCTTCTTCTTCTTCTTCTTCTTCTTCTTCTTCTTCATCTTCTCTCTCTTTCTCTCTGTCTGCCAGTATGAATGAATGTTTAAGTGTGTGTGTGTGTGTGTGTGTGTGTGTGTGTAATTCCTAAGAAATACTGATAAAATCAAGAGACTTTAAAAAGTCTACATAATAAAATGTTCAAAATAAAAACAAACTAGCAGCTTCACACCTGGCATTGTGCGGGAATTCTAAGAAAACAAAAAAACAACAACAGTGCTATTTCAAAACCAGTGGTTAAATCAGTGCAGTTTTGAATGGAGCAACCCACCATCTTGATTCAAAAGGGCATCCAATCACATCCAAACAGACAAAAACCTCCTCCTTGATTTCTGGAGCCACTGGGTAAAATTAGGTTATGATATATTAAGAGCTATCCAAATGCATAGTGAACAAAAACTTTCCAAGATATATGGTAGAATCTACCCCTTTAAAACAGTTTTTGTGTGTATTTAACAATATTTACATAATGCTTAATTAAAATCCAAAAAACCCCCCTAACCCTCTGACTTATTTCCATAACATATTATAAAATGCTCAGAAGAAAATATAAATCCAAACTGGGGGAAATGTCATTGTGGGAAAGGTTTTCTTCACCGGTGATAAAATCCCTGAGCTCAAGAGTTGAAAAACTTTGTGGTCCTTTCACTGGATTTCTTGGTGGGGGAGCTGAGTGGACGCAGGAAAAAAATTGGGGGGCGTTGTGTAGTCCTTGATTTGTCTTGGTTAAAAAAAAGAATGGAGGCTCTGGAGGTCATGTTAATGGAGCATGAGGCAGGGGCAGCCCTACCATTGGGCAGAGTGAGGCATCTCCCTGGGTTCTTGGACCAGGGACCTTCTGCATGCAGAGTTATGGTCTCTCCTGGCCATCGGTGGTGGCCTCAAGGAAGTGTTGTTCTGGCATGCAGAGGGACTTTGGCACCTCTCTCTCTCACACACACTAGTTCTGCGGCTTTTTAAATCTTTTATTTTTGCCTTTCTTCAGCCAGCTGTGTGCACACGGGAGCTGTGTGTCTTCTCTTTCTACACTCTGGGTGTGATGTCCGGTGCTGCAGAAG
This sequence comes from Podarcis raffonei, assembly GCF_027172205.1. Classification (NCBI taxonomy): domain Eukaryota; kingdom Metazoa; phylum Chordata; class Lepidosauria; order Squamata; family Lacertidae; genus Podarcis; species Podarcis raffonei. Next base: position 7,584,453 of record NC_070615.1, read on the forward strand.
AGGTGGCCACAGGAGCAGAGGTACAAGGGCTGGGATGCTGAGCTGGAAGGGAGGACTGTCTGGGGCCAGAACTTGGGAACCAAACAATAATTGAGGGCTCACCTACAGCCAGGGCTGATTCTTGAAAGTTCTCCTTCTGTTGATCTTCTGGTGTCACTCTTTCATCCATGCAAATGTGATGGCAATCTATGGAAGCTGACTGAAGAAGCAAGGATTCTGTACTGTATAGAAATTTATTCATGTATGCGACTACAGTGGCAAGAATGTTACTTGCCCAAAAATGGAAAGAAGAAGAAGTCCCAGCAAAAGAAGAATGGATTAATGGAATATGCAGAAATGGCAAAACTTACCGGAAAAATAAGAAATCACGATAACATTTTTTTGTAAAATAATGGAAATTGTTTATTGAATATTTACAAATAAATTTTAAACAGATAAGAACATTGGCAGGATTATTGCAATAACTTGCAGTTTTATAAGAGTATCTATTTAAAGTAGATGAATAAATGAGCAAATTAAGTTAATTTGGATATGCAGAAAATATTAAAAATAAATTTAAGGAACTGCAGAAAGAGGGGGAAGGAAGTAGAGTTTTGAAATGATTGTAAAATTATTGAAATGTATAAAATTGAGAATAATAATAATAATAATAATAATAATAATAATAATAATAGAAGCAGCAGCAGCAGCAATGATTGACTGGGCAGCTACAATGCTGTACATAAAAAGAGAGCTGGGGCATAGTGATTTGTATGTTGTTTTCATGAAGATATGCCCTTTAAGGCATACTTTAAATTATGCACTTTATCCTAGTACAGTGGTACCTTGGTTTACGAACTTAATCCATTCCGGAAGTCTGTTCTTAAACCAAAGCGTTCTTAAACCAAGGCATGCTTTCCCATAACAGCAGGGGACTAAATTTACAAATGGAACACACTCAATAGGAAGCGAAACATGTTCTTATTCCAAGGCAAAGTTCACAAACCAAAACACCTACTTCTGGGTTTGCAGCGTTCTTAGTCCAAGTTGTTCATACAGTAAACCAAGGTACCACTGAGAAGTGCGAATTTTGATGGACAGCTGTGCTTCAGTTCAAATATTTGTTTTGAAACTTGGGAACTGGATATATATGCCTTTAAATGTGAATGGAATCAAAGCTCTCCTTTGTCACTATGGATGAGTACGCCTAGCCACTCATTGAGGAGGGTGGAAAAGCTTTATTGGAACATCTCCATGGGGATGTGGCCTCAGAAGCTATCCATCCCCACGTGGAAGCTTCTCAGCCCTGTTGGGTTGTAGGACTCTGGTTTATTTTCATGAGGATTAAACAATGCCCCGTTACCTCTGTCTGGACAAGTCAGGATGGAGATGAGATGAGGTGTTGGGATATGCCCTCTTCAGTTCCTTCTCTCTTTCAGGTAGTGGACCTGCTGGTGGCGATGTGCCGAGCTGCCTTGGAGTCTCCCCGCAAGAGCATTATCTTTGAGCCTTACCCCTCTGTTGTGGACCCCAGTGACCCTAAGACCCTTGCCTTCAACCCCAAGGTTGGTGTAAGGTAGCAGGCCTAGGGCTGCGAGGGATTCTTAAGACTGGGGTGGGACCTATGATATATGGAGGCTGGCTCCATAGGGAAGCCTTGGAAGCAGAAAGCCTTGCTCTCCAACAACTGGTATTCAGAAGCAACACTGTCTCTGGCAGAGAATAGTCTGGAGCATGCTTTGCATACGCTGGGACCTTCTCAACACTCAGGCCATGCGGTTTCCTGGTAATGGGTCCAGGGAAATAGGGCAGAGCTATTTGTGTATCTGATGCATATTCTCTCTCTTTTTCCTGACACACAGAAAAAGAACTATGAGAGGCTGCAGAAGGCTCTGGACAGTGTCATGTCGATCCGTGAAATGACCCAAGTAAGTGCAAACAAATTTTCTCTGCATCTTGCCCTTGAATGAATGAATATTTATTTGTGTCAGCCATCAGCCATAGCAATAAAACAACAATACAATATACAAAGAATAGAAATAAAAAGTCAGTTATATAAAATACATTTTAGGGTTTTGAATCGATAGTCAAATAGGGGATCTTATTCTGATTGCCCCAGCTAAAAACCTTGCAACCTTTGCTGTTACCTGCTCATCTTCCTCTGCCAAGAGAAAGGACACTCTGGCAGTGGTTGGGCGACCCGGAATGGACAATAGAAGAGGGGTGATAATCTCATTCCTCAAGTCTTTATAAAGAGTGCAAGCCAAAAGGGCATGCGCCACCGATTCGGTACTGCCATCTCCACAGGAACATAAGCGTTTTCGTGTGGAATCTGTTGGAATCATCCCTCAAGTGCAGCTGACGGCAATACATTCAATCTTGCGAGAGTAAAAGTGCATCTATATTTTAGAATAGGACGCGGGTGGCGCTGTGGGTTAAACCACAGAGCCTAGGACTTGCCGATCAGAAGGTCGGCGGTTCGAATCCCCGCGACGGGGTGAGCTCCCGTTGCTCGGTCCCAGCTCCTGCCAACCTAGCCGTTCGAAAGCATGTCAAAGTGCAAGTAGATAAATAGGTACCACTCCAGCGGGAAGGTAAACGGCATTTCCATGCGCTGCTCTGGTTTGCCAGAAGCGGTTTAGTCATGCTGGCCACATGACCCAGAAGCTGTACGCCGGCACCCTTGGCCAATAAAGTGAGATGAGCGCCACAACCCCAGAGTCGGTCACGACTTGACATAGTGGTCAGGGGTCCCTTTACGTTTATATTTTAGAATTGCTAGGTTATGCAGATAGGGTGCCAGAGAGTTGAAATGGGAAGGTGGAAAACAGTCATAACATGGCAAAATTTCCTTATGGTGGCCAAGTTGTTCTGACGCTCGATATCATTTAGGCCTTTTCTTAATCTTGTCTTCATCTTGTGTCTGAAGTGACTTAAGACCATCACTAGGCAGGGATGCTTGAATTACTGCCTGCCCCGATGTTTATCCCAAGAACGCCTAGAAAACTTGACACAATGCATAGAAATCTCTGCCCCAAGCCTCCGTTTGAGTGTGTAAGGTTTTATAATGGAGCGAAACGGCTTGTCTACCCAGAGTGAAGGCAAGAAACATCACCGTCACTCTGATTTGACTTTGTGATTTGTGCTCTGACTTGGCTGTGTGTTGCCATGATGCTATCACACTGGCTGTGAACCTTGATTGGCTGGATCATGTAGCAAATGAGAATAAACAACAAAATGCTGCTGACAAAATGGTATTATGAAGGGAGATGGGTGGGATGAACTGTCGAGAAAATGTAAGGTTTGGGGAAGCCTTTCAAGAGAAAAAGTTGGGTTCTGGAAAAATATCTGCCGACAGAATTTTTTGGTATATTTAAAGCAAGGCAAATGCATAAGAGAAACTGGGAGTTGGCAAAGACAAAGACAGAGAAAGTGTTAAAAAAACAAAACTTCTATGTTCCAGGAAACAAATTTAAAGCCACATTACCCTTCCTATCAGGGCCTTTTAATTAATCATTGTTGTGAATTCCTAGTTCTGGTTGAGATGTTCTGTTTGTTATTATAACCGGGGCTGGATTTAGGTTTGATGAGGCCGTAAGCTACTGAAGGTAATGGGGCCCTTTATATGTCCAGCTGTCCTTTGTCAACAACAAATTGCCGTTGTTTTTTGTGTTGAATATATGCTGTATGGTAATTTATGGACCTAATAGGCATCTAAAGCCATTTGCACATAACAAATAGGAGCCCACACAACACTAAACACTGTTGCTGTATGTAGGTTTTATTTTATTTGTTTTTTATCTTATATTTTGGAAATGTACATCTATTTTTTTCCTTTTAAATTTTTTTGGGGGCCCCCAAGAGAATGGGGCCCTATGCTATAGCTTGTTTAAAAAGGTAAAGGTACCCCTGCCCGTACGGGCCAGTCTTGACAGACTCTAGGGTTGTGCGCCCATCTCACTCAAGAGGCCAGGGGCCAGCGCTGTCCAGAGACACTTCCGGGTCACGTGGCCAGCGTGACAAAGCTGCATCTGGCGAGCCAGCGCAGCACACGGAAACGCCGTTTACCTTCCCGCTGGTAAGCGGTCCCTATTTATCTACTTGCACCTGGGGGTGCTTTCAAACTGCTAGGTTGGCAGGCGCTGGGACCGAGCAGCGGGAGCGCACCCCGCCACGGGGATTCGAACCGCCGACCTTTCGATCGGCAAGCCCTAGGCGCTGAGGCTTTTACCCACAGCGCCACCCGCGTTGTTTAGCTTATACGTAAATCCGGCACTGATTATAACCCTGCTGCAACTGCTCCTGCTGCCCTTTCTCCACAGGGTTCCTACCTGGAGATCAAGAAACAAATGGACAAGTTGGACCCTCTGGCCCATCCTCTCCTGCAATGGTAAAGAAGCAGAAGACTTTGCAGACCCGGGCACAGTGCAACTGGGCGGGAGGCGGGAAGACAAACACAATCTAAGCGGGATCAAAGCAGGCCACAGTTTTATTGATCCCAGTGCCATAGGCTTGGCATAAGCAATGGGCATGTATCTACTACGGACTGCAGTGGAGAAGGCTGGGCGGGTGCTGCTTTTGTGCTCCCGGAGCAGACCAGGCTGCCAAAGTCTTCTCTCTGGTCTGCCTCAGAAGCCCTGCCTCCTAGGAGCCCAGCAAGAAAGCTGATGGAGTTTCAACTCCACCTGGAACGTGCAAAGCTCCTTGGCCAGGGTAGGAGATTCCTGATGTTTCCTGAAGACATCTGAAGGCAGCCCTGTTTAGGGAAGCTTTTAATGTTTGATGCATTACTGTACAGTGGTTAAGTACTTAATTTGTTCCGGAGGTCCATTCTTAACCTGAAACTGTTCTTAACCTGAAGCACCGCTTTAGTTAATGGGGCCTCCTGCTGCCACCGCGCCACCGGAGCACGATTTCTGTTCTCATTCTGAAGCAAAGTTCTTAACCTGAAGCACTATTTCTGGGTTAGCGGAGTCTGTAACCTGAAGCGTATGTAACCTGAAGCATATGTAACCTGAGGTACCACTGTATTGGTAATATTTTAATATTTTGTTGGAAGCCACCCAGAGTGGCTGGGGAAGCCCAGCCAGATGGGCGGGGTATAAATAATAAATTATTATTATATTATTATTATTATTTCTGCCCTTTCCCCCACCAGTGGCAGACCCTGGGGTCTCAAGTTTCAGCTGTGCCCTACGCGACACCAAAATTCTGTGCCCCTTCCTGCCCCTTGCCTCCTAGTCTACAACATAGTCGTAGCCCCCCTGTGGCGCCCTCTCGGCTTGGCACCCAGCGTGACCAAACTGGTCACGCTCCGCTAAAACCACCTCTGCCCCCACCACCATGCCGGGCTGCAACGACTGCCCCCGGGAAGACGGGAACAGGATGGGGGATTGTTGTGCAGATATTGCCCAGTGCCAGGGGAAAGAAGAACAGCACATGGTACACTGAGTGACTGGAGAATAGGCAAGAGCCATAGTGCATTGGCTGGGTCCCAGGTTCAATCCCTGGCATCCCCAGGGAGGGCTAGGAGGGTCCCTTGCCTGGAACACTGGACAGCTGCTGCCAGACAGTGCAGACAGTATTGAGCTAGATGGACCCAATGGTCTGGCAGGGAACAAGGCTGCTTCATTGCTTCCTGGTAGATTGTCATCCCCAGTGGCTATGAGATCCAAAGCAAGCCTATTGTTTTTAACTACACCACATTTTAAAACTTGGCTTTCCGAAATCCCTCCCCACTTTTTGAAATTTTAAAAAAGCAATTCCTGTAATTACAATTTTTCAAAAAGTAAATAAAAAAGGGCCAGAACTGAAATGGAACACAGGCAGAATTATAATAGCAAAAAATGTTTGCACAATTTAAATAATAACGTTATTTATTTATTTATTTATTCATTCATTCATTCATTCATTCATTCATTCATTTACTGACCGCCCATCTGGCTGGGTTTCCCCAGCCACTTTGGGCAACTTCCAACAAAATATTAAAAATACAATAAAACACCAGATATTAAAAACTTCCCTAAACAGGGCTGCCTTCAGATGTCTTCCAAAAGTCAGATAGTTGTTTATTTCCTAGACATCTGATGGGAGGGCGTTCCACAGGGCGGGCACCACTGCCTTGCGTTCTGTTTCAAAAGGCATAGAAATGCAGGATTGGATAGCGAGTGGAGAATAGACTTTGGTCCCCAACGGCTGTGAGATCCTAAGCAAGACTGCTTGGAGTTCTAGCTCAGGAAATCTTGACCTCTGGGGTCCGGAGGGATGAAAAGTGGTCCCCTAATCTCCGTCCTGAGATTGCCTAGTTCTAAAGGGTTTCATAGCACCAGATCGCGTTGCTGCCTTCTTGGGAGGTCTTTCTGCCTAACTGCCATCACACCACGGGCCTCCCCAGATGTGGATGTGCTGATAGGTTGCTCCACTGGAGCGCATTGCATGAAGCTGCACCAGTGGCAAGGGCTGCGGTCTTCTCATCTGGCCTTCGGATTGACCAATGGCAGAGCATGCTTTTGCCAGCATACTAACAGGTTCTGTGTCCTCCCTAGGATAATCTCCAGCAACAGGTCTCACATCGTCAAGCTACCTCTCAGCAGGGTAAGTGAGCACTCCTGCGTCCAGCCATCCCATCCACAAGGTGTGACATTGTGGGGAGGGGCCAAAGCTCAGGAGCACATGCAAGACTCACCATATTTTTTGCTCCGTAAGACACACTTTTTTCTTCCTAAAAAGTAAGGGGAAATGTAATAAAGGAGGCTGCCTGGGAGAGGGAAGGTAAAGACAGCAAACTTGCAAGGAGAGGAAACAGGAAGACTAAATTAGAAGAAAAGGAGGAGCAAAAAACTGCTCCAGCTAAGGAAAAGACACGAAGGCAAACAAGAGGGAAGGGAGTGTTGAAAGGAAGCAGCTGATCGGTGGGAGATAAGGGACACGATACAGGAGGTTGCCTGGGAGGGGGGAAGTAAAAGCCCATGGCTCCTCGGGATTTTTACATTGGGTCACCCCAAATTCACCATCAGATCACATAGCATGTCCATGGTTACAGCGTGCACCAAAACAATCACACATCCACTGTTGCATGGGGCTGCAGTGGTGCAAAAATGTGGTTACAAAGCACGGATCCTCAGGATTTTTGCATTGGGCTACCCTAAACTCACCGTCAAATCACATGTCTGTGGCCACAGCATGAACCACAAAAATCATACATCCACTGTTTCGTTCAGAATATTTGTTTTCTTGTTTTCCTCCTCTAAAAACTAGGTGTGTCTTATGGTCAGGTGCGTCTTATGGAGTGAAAAATACAGTAATCTCTAGGATAGCTCAGTTGGTTAGAGCGGGTTGCCAATAATGCCAAGGTTGCTGGTTCAATCCCTGTATGGGACAGCTGCATATTTTTGCACTGGCAGGGGTTGGACTAGATGATTCTCAGTGTCCCTTTCCGACTTGGCTCCCCTCACCAGGGAAGGAGGGTGTTGAGTGACTTCTCTCTCCCCTCAACTCCCACCCAGTCCAGTACCTCCCCCCTTCAAAGGGGCTGAGGGGGCAACTGCTCCTGTGCTAACTGACTGGGCACCTCAGCCTCTTCCGTCTCTTTGGGATGACAGTTTTGAGAAGCGCTGCCTCAGCTCTCACGGTCACTGCCACAGTCACCAGCCATGCTCTCCCCCCCCCGCCAGTTTTATGTAAGTGCAAAGTGGGGAGGACAGAATGAGAGAGACACAAAATGAATCAGTGGTGAAGGTCCGCCTTGTGAGTCTCTTCTGGCTCTGCTTCACCTGTTATAATTCTTCCCGCCTATTGCTTCCCAGTTTTGTTCTGTCCCCACCCTGAGCCTAATTGGCAGCTGCTGCTGTTATGGGTCCTTGCTTAGATGCACAAGCCAAGCTCCCATTCCCTCTGCCTCACCGTTGGCTAGTGGCTGCTGTCCCAGCCGTGGGGACTGCCGAAGCAATTTCTGAGGTGCAGCACAGCTGCTTCGAGACCTCGGACAAGTGAAGAGCGGAAATGTTGTGCCCCTAAGAATTTTGCGCCTGGGGGAGCTGGCCCTGTGCAGTGGCAAAGCTGCATGCTCTGCTACCAGGGGTGGAGAGCAGGTGGGGACATGGCTGGCACCCCTCCTGGGAGTGTGGTGCGCATCCCAGGGGTGTGGCACACCGCCCATGAGGGCGTGGTGCACCGCCTGCAGGGGTGTGGCGGGAGTTCTGGGGGCATGGCGCGCCACCTGTGGGGGTGTGGCGCCTGGTGTGTGGGTTGTGTGTGTCTGTGCACGGCACATGTCCGGGGGGGGGGGCTGCCGTGATGGCACCCTACGGGAATAGTGGTGCCAGGGGTGGTCTGCTCCCTCCGCACCCCCGTTCCTCTGCCAGTGCCCCGTGCCCCCACCCACCCACGATACACCACTGCCTGGGTGCCCTGTGTAATTAGCAGACAGTCAGGATGTGAAGGCAAGCTTTCTAAGTTATGGGGCATTTTAAAATGAAAAGAGGGAATGGCAGGCAGTTGGTTCTGGAGGGGGAGGAATAAACTTCCTTGCATGATGGCCCTCTCTCTCTCTCTCTCTCTCTCTCTCTCTCTCTCTCTCCTTCTGCTTTTATTCCTTCTCCTGGCTGCCCCTCTCCGTTTCCTGTGGGTCTGTTTCCCTTGGTAGCAGCTGAAATTTATGCACACCTCTCACCAGTTCCTCCTCCTGAGCAGCCCCCCTGCCAAGGAAGCCCGCTTCCGAACAGCCAAGAAGCTCTATGGCAGCACTTTTGCCTTCCAGTAAGTTTGGACACCCCACTGTTTTGTTTTGTTTTATTTCCCTCAGGCTAAAAACTTGTCGTTCATTGAAATAGCGTTTCTTGGCCTTTGTGCTGCTTCTCTTCAAATCACTGCTGGAACCTTAAAAAATAATATATGCTGAAAGGGAATTATAACACTTTTAAGCAGAAAGTGTAAAAATAAGTTGCAGTGTGGCATGTTTGTGGCTGGCCGGCCCTTTCTGGGGATACTCTGTTCCTTCCCCACCCCCAGATTCCCATTTTCTCTCTCCAGATACTCAGCATTCTGTGGCCACTGCCCAAAGCCTCATCTCCGGGGTGGGGTGGTTGGGTGGGTTCACCCTTTGCTTCGGCCATAAAAGAATTTTAGTATCAAGCTCGAGGTTCCCCTGGACTTGCAGATATTTCCCTCTTGCACATGAACGCATAAAGATTCATCCCAAGAGAACAAGTCTGCTATTGGCCTTTGTCAACCTGGTGTTTTCCAGATGTTGACAGACCACAACTTCCATCAGCCTCGGTCAACATGGCCAATAGTCAGGGACGAGAGTTGTTGTAAAAATCACCTGGGGGGCATCAAGTTAGGGAAGGTGGGTCTCTGGGATTATATTGAATATCCATCCTTTTCTTCAACAAGGGACTCTGGGCTGTCCTTGGGGTCCTTAGATGGTCTCTCATCCAGGTACTTACCAGCCCTAGACCTCCTTAGCTGCACAATGGTCTTCCAGGCAATGTCTTTATCTGCTGCCCATTGCACCTGTTCTGAAAGACACCCTGTGATTTCATTCTGCTGCTTTCCAGCATGAAATTTGCTGGGGGTTTGCACAAGTGCAATTGCTCAGACTCCACATTTTGGAAGGGAAAGTGAAAATATTACAGATTTGCAGAGGATAAAGTGTGTGCAAAGTTTAAGGGCTGTCTCCAGCATTCCTTCTCCCTGGTGCAAGTGTTTCCCTGTCCACTTGTGGAAACCTGTTGTCAAACAGACCGCGTAGCCTAGTGTACAACAGAGTGACCAGAGACCTATTTATGCATTCCCTTAGGCAACAGTGTTCATCTGATACAAAACATTTTGCCAGTGGAACAAGGATTCTGCTCAGTGGCTTTTAACTTAGCACTGTGCGGATACAAACCCTAGGCACCTTGAATAAAATAGCAAACTCCTTTATTGCTTGCATAGCTGAGTTTCTATCCCACCCCCGCTCCAAATTTGAGTAGTGTTTTTTAAAATAAAGATATGGTCTGGATATAAAGGTGTCCAGAGACAGGGAACATTCCTGTGGATGCACAAGCTCTAGGGAATGGAATAAACGTTCTACCATTTTAAATCTTTTTTTATTGTCTGTGTTGGCCTGGGGTAGGGCCAAGTGCTGGTGAGCTGAACCATTTCTCTCCCCCCGCAGTGGCTCTCACATTGAGAACTGGCACTCCATTCTGCGCAACGGGCTGGTCAATGCATCCTACACCAAACTGCAGGTAAGCGACTTCCACAGACCCCTGCTACTCCCCATAGCTAGAACAGCCCCAAGCAGTGGAGCCACCCCACCAACCTTCCTCATCCCTCAACCAGCCCCCACCTGCCTGGTTTTTTCCTTACAATCTGTCCCGGAGGTGGCCATGACAGCGAGTTTCCTCCTCCTTTGCCTCAGTGCCCCCCCCCTTCTACAACTCTGCGAGGAGGAGGATGGGGACAAAACTAGAATTAGTTGGCTCCTCCTGCCATTGCCTCTGGCTCCACCTCCTCTTGGGCTGGGCTGGCCCACCCAGGAGGCAGGCTCCGGCAACCGCCTCGGGCAGCAGAACCAAAGAGGCAGCACCCCTGCAGGTGTCCCGCCCTGCTGCCTCTGCCACCGAAATCTAGCAAGATCTCATGCTCTCCATGAGATCTTGCGAGGGCTCTGCTAGTTTTCATGTGATCTCACATGACCTGGAGGACAGGGGCTTTGGCAGAGGGGCAGGGCCTTCCCATTTTCACTTCTGGCAGTGAAACGAGATGGGCTGCCCCTGTCCAAAGGGGGACATAGCGCACCTTGGGTACAGTCCTCCCTCCCTGTACTGCTCAGGCGGATCCCAAGACTCTGAGCCACTCAGTGGGGTTAGTTGGGCAGCGCATGGTTGCACCCCGTTGCCATCCTGCCATATTTGCACTGCTGTGGGCCGTGGGAACAAGCAACAGCACGGCGTCTCTGAAGGCCAGAATTGCTTCTTTGAGGAGTCAGCTCTTAAATAGTGGGAAAGATGGACAAAGGACACAGCTCTGTTAGATTCACAGCTCTTTATTACAGCAGTTAGAACTGCTCCTGGAGTCAGACTGACTGCAGCCTCGCTGGCTGCTTTATATAATACTAAGTAACTTGTAACAGTAACAACTTCCAACTAGCTAACCAATCAGTGAGCGACAGTTCTCAATCCTTCATTTGCATACTGGTGGCCCTGAGTGAGAACTGCAGCTAATCTTAATACATAACACCAGCCATCCAACACTGGCCAGCAACTTTGCATCTCTACTGGGGGCTCTTCCAAGAACCACCCCATGCCCCACAGCTTCTGCATTTCTTTGTCAGTATTTGTATACTGCTTTTCAGCTGCAAAGCAATTTGCAATAACAGAGCCTGGCCTTTAACAGTTTTTTTTCCTATCCTGCCTTTCCTCCAGTCAGCTCAAGGTGGCATACATGATCCCTCTGGCCACCCCTACCCTACAGGTCCTCACAACAGCCCTGTGAGGTAGGTTAGGCTAAGAGAGAACGATTGGCTCAAAAGTCACTCAGCGACCTTTTTGGCTATTTGAACCCGGCTCTCTGCAGTCCTAGTCCAACACTCTAATATCAGAAATGTTTAAGTGGGTGATATTGCTGCCATAATAATATAGATCTGGAAATACCAGGTGCTGTCTGTAGGGTTAAACAATGGTATCACATGGGTCCTCTCTCCTGGGAGGTTGTGCCATCAGATTGGGGTGGGGGGAGGCAGGGCCGTAACTTGGTGGTAGAGCATCTGTTTTGCGTGCGAAAGGATGCAGGATCAATCCCTGGCCTCCCCAGGTAGGGCTGGGAATGTCAGCCATTGGAAACCTCTGGAGAGCCACTGCTGGTCAGTGCAGTTAGCATTGAGGTAGATGCACAGGGAACTGGTCCAGGAGGGCAAATGGGGCACTGCCCCACCAACTGTCCCGGTTAGCCCCTACCTGCCAGCTGCCCTATTACCAGTCTAGGAGGTGGCACTGCTGGGTGGTTTGTCTCAGTGTGGCCCTTGTCAAACTCAGCCGGGAGGAGAAGACGACTTGGCTCTGCCTGTTCTAGCTCCCCCTGGTGTTGCCCCCCTGCCTTACACCTGCCGCGAGTCATCGCTGGCTAGATAGACCAATGGTCTGACTTGGCGTTAAGCAGCTCCCAGTGCTCCTATGTGCTGGCAGGGGGCTATCGGGTGCTCCTGCTCCTGCCTCCTGCTCCCCTCAGCAGATGGCCTTAATAGATCCCCATCTCAGCTGGAGTCAGGGGCTGTCCCCCTGTCCTGGTCCTCTCTGTTTTGAAAGCAAAATATACCTTCTTCTGCTTAAAGAAACCAGTCTTCTGTGGTTAGGCTTGTATGCACATCCGTGATTAGTAGGCGACTCTGAATGGAGCTAGGGATGCGGGTGGCGCTGTCGGTTAAACCACAGAGCCTAGGACTTCCCGATCAGTAGGTTGGCGGTTTGAATCCCCGTGACAGGGTGAGCTCCTATTGCTCGGTCCCTGCTCTTGCCAACCTAGCAGTTCGAAAGCACGTCAAAGTGCAAGTAGATAAATAGGTACCGCTCGGGCGGGAAGGTAAACGACGTTTCCGTGCGCTGCTCTGGTTCGCCAGAAGCGGCTTAGTCATGCTGGCCACATGACCTGGAAGCTGTACACCAGCTCCCTTGGCCAATAAAGTGAGATGAGCGCCACAACCCCAGAGTCGGTCACGACTGGACCTAATGGTCAGGGGTCCCTTTACCTTTACTGAATGGAGCTGCCTGGCAAAGGGAGCCCACCCCACCCTCCGCTTTGATGAACAATGTGTGTCACTTATTTCCAAATGTGTGAAGCCAGTCCTGCTGCACAGGGTGATGGTCTGTGGCACCTCTGCTTTCTGCCCCCAAATCCTGCCCTGGTGGCACAGTTGAATACCTCTGCCATCCAAGGTAGGCTAAATACCAGTGGATAGTAATCTCCAGTGGGGACACTTGCTCTTGCACTCAGGTCCTGTTGGGGCATGTGCTTGGCCACTATGAGAACAGGATGCTGGGCCACGTGGGCCTTTGGCCTGATCCAGCAGATCCTTTGTACATCCTTACGGGAAAGCCAAATGTTCAGGAAGGACAGACAGACCCCAGGGTTTGCTGATGCTCTCACCGTGCCGTGCCCCCTTCCCTGGCCCGCACTTTCCCCCCAAATTATTTTTGGCTCACATTGGTGTTTTCCTGCAAGCTGCATGGAGCAGCCTATGGCAAAGGCATCTATTTGAGCCCCATCTCCAGTATTTCCTTTGGATATTCAGGTAAGCGGCTCTCTTTGTCCCCTTCCATCTGTCAGTGCACCCCTTCGTCCTGCAGACATGCTTGCCGCGCATCCAAGAGCCGCTCCCCCCACCCCCGCTGTGTGTGTTTCTCCATCCACATGCTGGGGTCCTGGGGAGATTAAAATTCTCAGGGTGATGGTGGTGAGATTGGCTGCCTATGTGTGTCGATTTCCAACCTGGCTGTGGACTCATGTAGCCTTGCAGGCATTGTCTTCAGATTCAGCTAGGCCCAACCGCTGCCTGGAGCTGGGATTGTTATAGAGTAGACCTTGATAGTGATCTCCCTAGTTTCTCCTCTGGGCACCCAAACTCAGTGGAAGGCACAAGCCCTTGATGTGCCTTCATCACAGCACTGATGGGCTGCAAGCAGGCCTGATGTTCTCTCTGTCCCCAGGAATGATTTCCTTCCATTGCTTGGAAGAGGTGCGGGCCATAGGAATAGGTGGCTTCTTTGGTGCTTATCGTGTCAGACAAGTTTGGTGTTTTTGTATCGTGTGCATGAGAAGGAAAGTGATAAGACTTAAGTAGCACACCTTCATTTCTTCCATCTCAGGTAGAAGGCAGGGCAACCTTTATCTGTGTTCTCCCTTACCTAGTGGACGATATGAGTTTCTGTTGAAGAGACATGCTGATGAGCTTGCTAGTTGAGCTGAGACTGTAGCCCAGTGGTAGATCCTTATGCCGTAGTTCCTGGGTTCAGTTCCCAGATTCTCCAGTTAAAGGACGTTGGGAAGTTGTGCAGATGAAGGCTCCTGGAGAGCTGCTCCCAATCAGCACACACCGCACTGGATAAGGGCTGAATGTCTGTCTTCTCATTGCTACATCTTTGGAGATCATGGGCCATTGTTTGTGTCTCTGGGCTCGTTTGCACCATCCTCCCTGCACAGACTGCCCCAGCAACTGGCAGAATTCCTCGCTCATGCAAGCAGCCGGTCCTGGCACCCTGTGGGTTGCTGTTCTTACTCTCTTTATTGCCAATGCAGGGATGGGGAAAGGCCAGCACAGGATGCCCTCCAAGGATGAGCTGGTGCAGAGGTATAACCGAATGAACACCATCCCCCAGGTAACCACCTGCGTATTTTGCACTAAACTCTAAGCTTTCTTTATTTCAACAATACGCTTTGGAGCAGGGGAAAGAGTAACCACTTGAACGAATATTGCGAACCACTGGTGGTCCAGGGGCAGGAGTTTGGGAACCCCTGCTCTAGTCCACGGAGCCCTCCAGGCCTCTTTGTTCGGACACTGGGACTCTCCCTAGGCCACAAGTCTTTTCATAAGCCCTTGAGTGCTTTTGCCTGACTGAAATATGTCATTGAACTCTGGTAACAACTCTTGCTTGCCTGGGAGGGTGAAGAGAGAAATGGCCTGTATGTTTGTGTGTGTAGAAACCTCTGACTTTTTCATGACTGGAATGTCATCTGTTGTAAGGTGGAAGTCATATCCATTTGCTCTGCCCACTTTGGCAACTGTCTCCATTCACGATGGGGGGGTGTGGCTCCTGGAAGGCTGCCCTGAGAGGATGTGGTGACCCTAGGCTTTCAAAAGCTTCCCCACCTCTGGTCTGTGTAACTCTAGATCTCTCTGGTTTGCTTGCAGACTCGATCCATCCAGTCCAGGTTCTTGCAGAGTCGCAATCTGAATTGCATCGCACTTTGTGAAGGTGAGCGATGGGGCGAGAGAGGCACGTCAGCCAATGTCTCTCCCTCTCTTGGAGCTCCTTTCTCTCCACATCTGTCCTGACTCCTGCCTGAGCCCAAATGCAGGCTACCATGCCCATACAAATGCCAGTTTAAGGAATGTGTGCCGGGGAAACCTGAAGCTCATCTTGCCTGGTCACATCAAAGGTCCAGCAGACTGTCTCCAACAGCAGCCAGTTCCATGCCCTTAGAACAGCATTTCCCAATCTGGTTCTCTGCAGTTGTTCTGGACTTCAACTCCCATCAGCCCCATGCGAGCTTGCCCAATAGTCAGGGGTGATAGGAGCTGGAGTCTAGCAACATCCGGACAGCACAAGGTTCTTCGTTCCTGCTCTACAAATGAGGAACATTTTTTGTGTGTGAAAAGTGTCAGAAGTGATATAGCAAGCAGGAACAATGGATGACAATGTATGGGATAAGAATCAGACTGTCTGTTTTTTTGCCTCCTGGGAATGACAATATTCTGTTAGTATGAATTGCTAGAGTTGTTCAGGGTCTAGACTGTCTCTAATGCACATCTATGTGCACATACATCAGATGAGGGGAACCTTTGCCCTCGAAATGTTGTTGTAAAACAACACCCATCAGCCTCAGGAAGAATGACCCATGGTGAGGGATGATGGGAGTTGCAGTTCGGCAACATTGGGGGTCGTGGTGCAGAGAAGGCTCTTCACACCAGATGTACATGAACCTTAAGGCCCCATGGAAGGAAAGAATATTAAAAGCAGAACAAAATAGAAATAATTGACTCCAACATTTTTTATTCAGAAGCATCCTCCTCTGAGCTTGGAGACTACATGTTTATAATTTTCAGGGCTAATTGCTGTTGATATTGCCATCCTCCATTGGTTTTGTTTTTTCTAATCAAGGGATGAAGAACCCTGTGGCCTTCCAAATGTTGTTTGATTCATGGGCAAGAGTCAGGGATGATGGGATTTGGAGTCCAGCAATATCTGGAGAGCCATGGGTACCCCATCTCAGGTTTGTCTTGAAGGCACCTAATCTGGTACCCGTTACCAGTGAATTCCATCAGTGAAATTATGCATTTTCCTTTGGTTTATCCTGAAACCTTTGACAATCTGTTTCATTGGATGGTCCTCCATTCTACTATGTCACAAGCAAGAGGATTGATGCTACTGACTGCCTTTCCCTCCCCTGTCCATAACTGCATAAGTGGGTCAGTGGGAGGCAATATCCAGGGTTTATGGCGCCAAAGTACCTGATCACCCTGGTTAGTGGGTGATATTGGCAGGCCTTGTGTGTTGTGTTCTGATTATGAGAAGACTGATGCCTTTCTCATTTGCAGTGATCACGTCAAAGGATCTCCAGAAGCACGGCAACATCTGGGTGTGTCCAGTATCGGACCACGTCTGCACCCGCTTTTTCTTCGTGTGAGTGGTCACATTTCCTGGGTAGGGAAAGGGAAGCTGTTCTATTTTGCAGAATAGGGAGATGGTAATGCCAATGCTGTAGCCTTGGGCAGTGCCAGCTTACCCACTGGGATTGGCAATAGTCCTGAGCATCTTGAAAGGTATGGTGGAAGAAGGCAATTTCTGAAGCAGTTTCTATTTCCCTCACAGGTATGAAGACGGCCAAGTTGGAGACGCCAACATCAATACTCAGGACCCCAAAATCCAAAAGGAGATAATGCGTGTGATTGGCACTCAGGTCTATACAAATTGAGGGGGTGGAGGACCCTGTTCCTTCAGCTTGTGCCAATGTTGCCCCTGCCCCTCCATGGGTAGAAGGGAGCCAGAGGTCAGAGGCTGCCAACGAAGCGATGATAACCCTGGCTGGATGGAGACCTGGATCCACAGGAGGGGGCAAAGGGGCAACCAGCGTCATTTCTGGGCAGCAGAGGCCCCGGGAGCGCCTCTGGAAGGGTGGAAGCCTGCACCTAGAATATACAGAGAGACTCTCCAATGGGGAAACTTGGACCAAATCCCAAGGACAGTTGGGGTGGCTGACTTTGCGCTCCCACGTTTACAGTGACAACATTTTTAACAATGAAAACAAGCAAAAAACAAACAAACAAGAAGAGACAGAGAGAATGGGAGAGAGTGAGAGAGCGCAAATGGTTTTAGCTTGTTAAAATTCTCTTTAAAAAAAGAAGCTCTGATTGCACCTGCACAGACTCTGTTTGTGTGTATATGTGCGTTTTTAGGCACTTGTGTGTGTGCCCAGCCGATGTGCCATTTCCTTTATTTCCTTTTGCCCATGAGGTCAGACCTGTGACCTCAACGTGACCTGTTTTTTGTGTGGTCATTGCCCCAAACTTATACACAGGTTAGACGATGCCCTATCTTTAAAATGAATATTCATTCTACTTCCTTCACGGGGTGGTTGTAAGACAACATGAAGCATTCATCCTGATTTGCTTGCACCCTGATTCTGCAACTTCCCACTAATCAGTTTTTTATCTCACACTTTTTACTGCATTTCCCTGTCACTCTCCTAACTGAAAGAAGTCAGGGGTTTTCTTTTCTTTCTTTTTTTTAAAAAAAGATTTTCTTGTACCAGTGTATTTTAATCCACTTAAATTATTCAGGCCTATTTCTCTGGTATGTGATATGGAATCCCTCCCACAAAATACTGTCTGTCAGGAAGTGGCCAAGGGCACCAACCCAAGCATAAGATGTATTTGTGTTGTCCCTGCCCACTTGTGCTTGTGCTGGCAGCCATTGGAAGTGGTTGGGCAGAAGGCAGGGAGACAAACAGCAGGTGGCGCCAGAGCCGATGACAGACTGAGCCAATGAATCCTTCTTTCTGTTCCGTTCTGTTAGGGCAACTGTGAGGCAAAGGAGCAGGAAGCTGACAGGCAGTGACACCCCCTGACTGACTGCAAGTAAGAAGTCAGGCAGGTGAGGGCAAATTGAGGATGTGCCCCATTCACCTAGATGGATTAACCTCCACTGGCATAGATCTGAAAACTGTGGCTTTGGGTCTATACGTTGGACAGTGGCCTCTTCCTAGCAACCTTTTCATTAGGCATTCATCCTGATTTGTCCACAGGCGAGGTTGTAAGATCAAGCAAGTGTTTGGCCACACTTTCAAGTGCATTTTCTGGTCCCTATTGCAAAAAATCCCATTATTATTATTATTATTATTATTATTATTATTATTATTAGGAAGGGGGTTTATTGCTCCAGAGCACCACATCATTTCAATTATGCAATCTGAGTTTGGATCCCGTCTGAGAGCAGCGACCGCCTTGAAGTGCCCAGTGTTTTAGATCTCCGTCGCTCTCCCAAGCTGAATTGTGTTTGAATGAAAAATAGACAACCTCTTTGTATAGTGTATACTAAAGTGGGGGATGCTGTAGATGTGAAGAGGGGAACTTGTCTCACTCAAAAGCAGCTCAGTGGTGGACCACATGCCTTGCCTGCAGAAGGTCCCAGTGGCAGGTGGTGAGAAACGAGGGCAGATGCTGCCCGATGAGTTGGCCACTCTCTCTGTTCTCTCAGGAGATAATATTGGAGGCCCAGCAGGTCCCACCGGCAGCCTGCTGAAGATGCTGGGTGTTTATTACCCGGGGCACGCAGAGTAGATCATACTGGGTTAGATGTGAAAGTGCTTTTCTGGGTGCTGTGGAGCTGCAATCCTTGTTTCCCAGCAGATTAGCTGCTGGGTGTGGGAAGGTGAATGCGGTGCAAAAGCACTGGCAGGAGCGCCAGATCTCCCTGTCCCTTCCCTCTTCCCATTCCAGTAAACAGCGGTGACTCTCCTGCAAGGAAGTGAGCATAGTGGCTCCACCTCAGCCAGCGAGCTGCTTCTGGATAGATGGAGAAATATTTTGATGGGCCCAGCGTCAGGCAGCTTTCCTGGGGTGCTTTTAGACACCTGCATTATATCCATGGCATATGTTGAAAGGGCAAGTGAATCCCATCACAGTGAGGACGGAGCGACTCCCCTATAAGGAAGGTTACAGCGTTTGGAACTTTTTAGTTTAGAGAACAGGCAAATAATCTGTGATGTGATGGAAGCATACGAAATCATTCACGGTGTGGGGAAAGTAGAGAGAGAAAGGTTGTTATTCTGTAACACTAGAACTCCCTGGCATCCAATGAATGTTGGAAGATTTGGGGCAGACAAAAAACCAAACAAACTTCTTCACACAGTGCATAGTTAAACTATGGAACTCCCTCCCACAAGAGGCAAGGACGGCCACCAATTTGGATGGCGGCAAAGACTATTAATTGGCTTTTTGTAAACCAGTTTGAGGTGTGTGGGTTTGTTGGGTTTCTTTTTTACAATCAAGCGGTGTGCAGTGGTACCTCGGGTTACAGATGCTTCAGGTTACAGACTCCGCTAACCCAGAAGTAGTGCCTCGGGTTAAGAACTTTGCTTCAGGATGAGAACAGAAATTGCATGGTGGTGGTGCAGCGGCAGCAAGAGGCCCCATTAGCTAAAGTGGTGCTTCAGGTTAAGAGCAGTTTCAGGTTCAGAACGGACCTCCGGAACGAATTAAGTTCTTAACCCAAGGTACCATTGTATACATTTAAATAAATGACTGCTAACCATGATGGCTGCGATCTGCACCCACTGCAGGTGAGGAGAGAGCTGTTATGTTCAGGTTTTGCTTTGAGGCGTCCCACGGGCATCTGGTTGGACAACAGGATGCTGGACCAGACGAGCCCTTGGTTTGATCCTGCAGGCTTGCTCTTCTGCCCCTTCAACAGTCATGGCTTTCCACAAAGAATCCCGGAACTACATTATGTTAAGGGCTCTGAGAGCTGTTAGGCTCTGAGAGCTGTTCCCTCCATGGAGCTATAATTCCCAGACTGATTTTACAATCGACCTCCCCTTCCCAGGGAACTCTGTGAATTGGAGCTGTGGGCAGGTAACAGGGATCTCCTTACAACTCCCAGCACCCTTGGCTCCCAGGATTCCTTGGGGGAAAGTGACAACCACACTGCTTTCAATTTTTAGTGTGGATGCAGCCTGTGTGTCTCCTTCATCTCTCCTCTGCCCCCAACAAGGCTATTTGTGTGTGTGTGTGTGTGTGTGTGTGTTTGTGTGTGTGTGTGTGTGTGAGAGAGAGAGAGAGAGAGAGAGACTCACAGGTACACTGTGCCATCTGTTTACCTGCACACTCTCAGCGTGTGTGGGACAACAGCTCTCAAACCTCCAGGGGGTGGATAAGGAACCCAAATGCAATCTTATCTGCAAACCTTTAAGTCTGCACCATTCATAAACGGCTGCCAGTCTCTATCTGGGATGGATTCGCTTGAAGGACATGGCGAAGCATATGTGCTCAGGCGAAGGATGTATGATGGCATGACTCAAGTTACAGGTCCACATGGACTGTAGCAGCTCAGCAGTAGATCACAAGATTTGCAGACTCGATCCCTGGCATCTGAAACCCAGAAGCGCCCCTGCCAGTCAATGCAGAGACAATACCGACTTGCATGGACCAGTGGTCTGACTTCCGATGATCTACTGAAGCAAAGCAGAGTCCCAAGACTGAGGCTGCCTTCAGACAATCATAGAATTGAGGAGTTTGAAGGGACTCTCAGGTTCATCTAGTCCATCCCTCTGCAATGCAGGAATCTCAACACTCAGTCCCCCATCCAATCTGAAACCGTACTCGACCCTAATTAGCTTTGCAAACATGCTTGTAGTTTTATTGCCGCACTACTAAGATTCTCCCCCAGCATTTCCTTACCTGATAACTTCCATATTTTACATGATCTTTCACATGGCGTTCTAGCCACTTCTGAAAAACTAGCAGAATCGAGCAGTTTATAATCTTTTCCAGGTTATTTGCTCCCCCCCAAAAAAACCCCAACAACCACAAAATCTGTTTGCAACCCCATTAACCAAGAAAATTGTGGGAGTTTGGCACTGTAATTTCATGTGATGAAATTTGGGGCGGTATTCTAGCATTCGGTATTTTCCTGCCGCACAAAATTTAGCATGGCATGGTGGCATGTCGAATAAAAAAGCCACCATTTCATAATGCAACTGGCAATGCCGTGCAGGAGTACATTAGAAAGTGGAATAAAAGTGCTAGCATTATAATCAGGAAGACTTAATCCCCATGTCTTACTTCTGTGGTTTGTGAAGGCTTCACAGCGCCAGTGGGTGAAAAGGGGATTAAAAAATACCCTTGTGCCCCCAGTTGTCAGTAAGCACATCAAGATTCCTCTTGTGCAAAACTGTATTTGATTCATGAATGTTGGGAGCTGCCATATCCTGAGTCAGACCAATGGTCCATCTGGTTCACCTACACTGACTGGCAGCAACTGCCTCGGGTTTGAGGCAGGCGATTCCCCCAGCCCTACCTGGAGATGCTGGGGATTGAACCCAGGACCTTTCATGTGCAAGACACATGCTCTGCCATTGAGCTATGGCCCTTCCCCCAAATGGCTCAATGACTAGGGGTTAGCCTGATCAAATGCAGTGGGGCCTTCTCTTCTGCATCTGCAACATTGCTCTTGCTGAAACGTCCTCTTCTACACAAGTATTAAAGGAGCCCTGTCTGCTCCTTTATCTGATCACATTAATAGTGCTCAGGCTAGCAGTTTACATGCCAAGCAGTACCACACATGGATCTGTACACGGGTGCAAAGGGACCTGTTGTGTCATCACCAGGGCAATTAACGCTTCAGTCCTACAAGCTGCTGCCTCAACATTGGATTCCAGGGACTGGCAATGAATCGTGGCAATTTTAGAGATGCTGGAACTACAAATGTGGCTATTTGGAGGGTTTGTGGCATCATTTTGCCCAGCGGAATAGAAGATCAGGGTGAGGATTCTAGAGCTCTAGTTAACGGCAGCTTTAATAGGGGGTTACAATTGGGAGTGGGGTGAAGAGCAAGGAACTCCAGGTGCCTGAAGAAATATTTATTTCAGGCCTGACACATTTTGGAACAACCCTTTGGGGACACATTTTTAATAGCAACCATAGGAGTTGGCGGAAACCCTCACCAAAGACCACCCTTACCTGGGTTGCATGGCAGAGCCCACGAAGAGGCAGCGTTGGTGGTGGGTTCTGGCAAGACCTCACAATATCTTGTGGAGTGCACAAGATACTGGGGAGATTTCAGCGATACCTTGCAAGGGTTCAGTGAGATCTCTCTGGAAACTGCTGCTGCCTCGCTTTTCTGTTGGTGACAGAGGCAGCTGAATGGGCAGGGTACCTAGGCTTATCCTGCTGGAGGCCACTACCTCAGCACACCTCATGGGTGCGCCAGCCCTGTGTTTTCCCAAAGGATTACTCTGAAATGTGTTCTCTGTGAGAACGTTTACTCCCATGCCTAAGTAAAGTTACCTAGGTTGGCTTCTGTAGACTTTTTAATAGCTAATACACCATCTAATCTCCTGCCAACCTAGCAGTTCGAAAGCACGTCAAAGTGCAAGTAGATAAATAGGTACCACTCTGGCGGGAAGGTGAACGGCGTTTCCATGCGCTGCTCTGGTTCACCAGAAGCGGCTTAGTCATGCTAGCCACATGACCCAGAAGCTGTACGCCAGCTCCCTCAGCCAATAAAGCAAGATGAGCGCTGCAACCCCAGAGTCGGCCACGACTGGACCTAATGGTCAGGGGTCCCTTTACCTTTACACCATCTAATGTTGATCTCAGGGATGTAGAACCTTTGGCTTTTCAGGTTTTGCTGGGCTACAACTTCCAGCATCCCCAACCATTGGCCATGTTGCCTGGGGCTGATGGGAGTTGGACCCCAGCAACATCTGGAGGGCAACAGATTCCTGATCCCTGCATTATAGGATTACATAATTACTCTTCATTCCTGTTCTCCATCTGTTAAAGAAGACTGTACCTTTCACCTAAGGATGGAAGCAGAACTAACAGTTGGAAGGTCTTTGGTTCAATGGTACAGCAATTGCTTCACATGCAGAATGCCCCAGGGTCAAACTCTGGCATCTCCAGGTAGAGATGGCAAAGACTTCTCCCTGAAGCCTTGGGTAGCTGCTGCCAGTCAGTGTAAACATTACTGAAGTAGTTGCACCAATTTGTATTTAGGAATATAGGGAGGTGCCTTACACTATCTCCTAGTGATGCTTTCCCTGATTTTGTAGTCTTTATTTTATTTGAGGTTCAGAGAACAACTCTCAATAAGAGACTCACACACGAACAATCCGGGCAAATTCCCACTGGACTGTGCTTTATTTCAGTCTAAGCAGAATATCATTTAACTACAGAGCTACAGAGATAACAATGTCCATTTTGTCTTTCTTTATTATACTACAAGAAATCATAAGAAAGATCCGTCAAAAGAATCGTAAATCCACTGGAATGCCAAAACTGCTCCCCCTGCAAACCCCGGGAGGCAGCGTTCCTTTTTGGAATGGCTGAAACAGAAAGTCCATTTGGGGTGGGGCGGGGCAAGATGCCTCCCCCCAAAGGAGTGGAACTCGGTGGGAAAAGACACATGCTCAGAGGCCAGCAAGTGTTGTCCTCCTGAGACCCTAGTTGGGCAGGTAGCCTTCCTACATAAAACCAAGACTGACCGGGAAGAGAATAGTAGCGCAAAGGAATTCATTAGATCTTAGCTTTTTGGTGAGTCATCAGTAGGAGTCAGCAACAGCCTTTGTCCTTGGGCGTTCATCTGGGGGGTGTACTGGGCCTTCAACCCTCTTTATGTGCTCCACTTATCCTTGGGCAATAATTACTTACCTCTTACTAGTCTTCCCACTTGCCTCGTTCCCCTGGCTTTTGCTAGACCCAGGTCACATTTTTGGAGTGCCTAGGACAATTTTGTCGCTGGCCTCCTGTCAAAGTTCAGGGGTGTTTTCAGGAGGTTACTCAGAGGGTCCAAGCCCCGTATCTTTTGCTCTGGGTTCTAAATCTCCTGCCTCTTCAGCATCAATGCAGTGCCAACAACAGCCCACCCACTCACCATCTTGAGACCCAAATTTGCATATGAATCAACATACGCAAATTTGTGCCACAAGCCTGTGCCCTGAATCTTTTGAGCATCTAGTGACACCCCTGCTGAAGCCACCAATTTTAGGATGTGGTAAGAATGCAAGAGCACAACCCGATTCTTTTTCGGGTGGCTGCACCACTGTAAGAACTGTGAGATAGGCAGGTCTGAAGGAGTCTGCGTAGGAATCTCTGCCTGCGCCAAAGACCCTCATTTTGGGGCAAAGTTAAGCAGACACAGTAAAATTGTGAGGAACATCTGGAGGGCACAAACCTCCTCACATTTCCTCCCAATGGAGCACAACAGATTTCCACCCATTTCCCATTTCCACCTCCCCATGCCTGGGTCCAGGGTTATCAGGTGAGACACTGCAACAAGGAATATGCATGGAAATATTGGGCTCAGCCTGGGGAAAAGACCTTTTCCTTCTTGGAGTAGATTCTGCAGTCCACGCAATTACTGTTAAATTGGAAACTCTCATATGAGCTAGTCTTCATGGAAAAGTTACACTGAAATGGGTTTTCCATTGCTTAGATGTGACCCAGCTATGTAACCATTCCACCCAAGTGAATGTGATGGCTTCCAAAGTCATTGTGAGAACATGAAGCCATTTCCTGGTCTTGTTGCAACTGGGGCGAACTCACCTTCTGTATAACCCTTCTATGATGCCTTAGGCATGAGGGTGGGGAAGTATCCTTCCCCCCTTCCAGGCAGTGTGTCTGTGCATGTATATCGTTCAAACACCCATCGTACGTCCCACGCTAGAATCAGTTTTATCTGAGGTGCAGTGGACATAAGCAGATCCCTGCTGGATCAGATCAGGTCACCTAGTCCAGGATTCTGTTCCAACAGCCTAGTAGAAACCCACAAGCAGGACCTGAGTGTGAAAGATGCTATTTAGCCTCCATGGCTCTTGTTGCCTAGGCAGAACCAGGAGGGGACAGTGGGAAGATGAAAATGCCACATCTCAACAACTTCCCAGTAACTTTTAAGAGCAGCGGGATAGAAAGGCATTTGTTACTTGCCATCTTTCTCATTCTAATATGGGTGACAGTTCAGCCAGGTGAGTCTTCTCTCCAACCTGTTTGTAGAGCTGACTTGGGAGTCCGGCATGTTCATGTCACGACAGATATATATATATATACAGAATGGGCCAGAACTCAAGCCTGCCTGCAACATTGTTTTCCCTGTGCCCCTCAAATGTCCAAAAGCCAGACACAACCCACCTCTGGATCAGGAGCTGGCTGCCAGATTTCCATCAGTACCTAATTTGGAGAAAGGGCTTCTCTGGAGTGCTGGGAGCTCTCATCCAGAAGTTCAAATCCTATATTCCCAGAAATGTAGGAGACTTTTTAGTGAGTAAATGGAGAAGGGAAGGCACGCTTGCTCCTATGTCTGTCTGTCTGCCTCTCTTGCAAACGGGACACAATCTGCATATGGCAAACAGTTCCAGCAGACTCAGTGTTTGAGTTCCAGAACCCCATTGCCTTTTGAAACAATGAATGGCGTCTTATTTCAGCAAAGCGCCAGCTCAAATTGCGCACAGTTGCCCCCATACCAGGGACACCCCACGTAAATAATAATGTCCAGAACAAATCTTTAATGGGTACACATTTTCTCCCATTTAAATAACTTAAATCCCCACTCATCACATCCAAGAACTAGGCAGTGGGTACAAAGGAGATCTCAGGCTCATATATATACCCTTGGGAGGCTTGCATTGGCCTGAGCCTACAAAGTCATCTTCTTTGAGCCTCCCCGCCGTGAGAATTTCTGCTTGCAGGAAACGATGAATGGGATATGTATCTAGTGCGTTTTGGAGAATGGCAAAGGAGGAGGGCAGGACAGACCAGCTTTGGCATCAGAGGTAGCTTTGCAATAAGAAACACTCCTACAGTTTCCACCCCATGCATCCCTTCAAAGGTAGCAATAAGACTATGGTAGCAAAAAAGTAGCCCTTAGAGGCGGCAGTCACTGCTGTAGGCTGTTTGTGCTCTATGGGAGCTGGGGGAGAGAGGGTTAGAGCTATGAGAGCTGGAGTCAATGGAATAGTGGGTCTTGGGGAAAGACCCTGTAGACATGGTTAGTTTAGATGGGGAGAGGCCAAAGTGTGCCCTCCATCCTGTCTCTTGCACATCTAAGTCACACTTTTCTCTGTCCTGCACCCTGCATGGAACCCAGTGTCCATGACTGTTAATCTGTGGATTCTTTTTAAAAACAACAACAAAACAAAATGGTGCTTGGATAAGGCTGAGCGCCCATCTTGGTGGGCATTTGGCTACGATGAGAAGTACTAGCTGGAGCCTGTGGATTAAAATGGCGGCTGCAGCAAGAGCCAGAGCAGGCTGAGGAGAGGAGAGGGAGAACCGCTGAAGCCAGCTGGCACCTAGAGCCAAGTCAGGGATGATGGAGGCTCCAGGCTGCAGTCGAAAGAGGCAGTCTTCCTTACTTTAAGTTGGCACAAGAGTGCCCAAGCAGAACCTCGAAAGGATATGATTTGTAAGGGGCCTTCAAGAGTAACACTGCAGCACAGCAAGATCCTGCACCCACGGCATTCTTTTGTCTGTCTAAAGAAGACTGTAATCTTATACATGCATGTTGGACTACGCCAATGTGCCAGGACCTGAACCAATGGATTCAAGCTACAATAAAGGAGATCCTGACTAATCACCAGGAGGAACTTTCTGACAGTGAGAGCTCTTGATGGTGGAACAGACTCCCTTGGGAGGTTGTGGACTCTCCTTCCTTGGAGGTTTCTAAGCAGAGATTGGATGGCCATCTGCAATGGATGCTTTAGCTGAGATTCCTGCATTGAAGGGGGTTGGAATAGATGATCCCATGGGGCCCCTTCCACCTCTACGATTCTATGATCCTTCTCCCCATCTACTTACTCTCTTGGTGAGGATTTAAAGCAAGTATAGAGAGCCTTGAGCCCCAGCCCACTTTATCTGGTCCTCAGGATTTTCCACAGGCAACACCCCTCCTTGTGCCCCATGAATGTTTGTGCCTGGCTGGAGTGTGTCCCTGACTTCTGATCATGCCTCTTGCTTGTCTGGAAGGAGGATGGTGTGTGTGTGTGTGTGTGTGTGTGTGTGTGTGTGTGTGTGAATATGCATGTGGAAACTAGCTTGCTGTGCAAAGGTAAAATTTGCCTTTCTTTTTGGTCCACCCACTTTTGCCTCTGGCTACCTCCACCCCTGGAATGTGGCTCTTAAGCTGAGAAGATTCCCTCTCATTTAAAGGAGCAGGAAAGGGTTCTCCCATCCCCCATCCCGCCTTGAGAAGAGTACTCCCCTTTCTCCCCTCTGTTCCCATCTTCTCTGCAGCCTTTATCCACAAACAGCAGGCGTTTCGGATGAACCGGAAAGATTATCCCCCTCCACCGTCACTGGCTTGCATTTTGTTTTCACAAACCCAATGGAATCTCTTGCATTTACAAGCTCATAATTTATAAAGAAAATCCATGATTATTTTGCTATATACAGCTGCTGCAGGTAGCTGGCAATCATCAGGAGCAGACACCTCAAGGTAAGAGGAAGGGAGTGGCGTTCTGGGCTAGAGATGGCACCTGTCGTTCCAGGCTAGGGAGGCCTTTTGCAGAAGTCCAGTGGAACATCTCCTGGACAGGAGGCAAATGCATGGTCTGCAAGCTTGATTCACTTATGGGAATCCAGCCCACTACTGTACAGATCTGCCAGTATTTTGGCAAGGGCTTGGAGAGGATTGGGGAAAGGGTCCCTTTACAGACAGTTCAAGAAAACCAATTGCAGCCCATGCAAAGGCAGAGGGAATCAGCAGCTGCCACCATCTGTTGAATGGTCTCCTCCAGTTTGGTGCTGCTGTGCTTTGTACATGCCCAGACAGCAATTGATTTTGTGGAGTGTTCACCCTGCAGGGAGTTCTCCCACCTCCTCTGCAATCCCAAATGCCCATGGGCAAAAGTGAGGGAATGATAGAAAGAAATCAGTCTCTCTCTCTCTCTCTCTCTCTCTCTCTCTCTCTCTCTCTCTCACACACACACACACACACACACACACACCAATTGCCACTTGTACAGCTGCATACTGTCACAGTAGTAAGAGCTGTCAAGAGCAGTGTACTTTGCACATGCTCCAAGGCACCCTCGTCCTTCTTGCAGATGTAGCCTCCCACCCAGAATTACTGCTGAGTGGGCAATGCAGCCTGCTGACCGTAGCTCTTTCTAGATCTGCCCTGAGCACATGCAGAGAATCCCCACCACTGTGAAAAGCATGGTTGGGTTGGGTGGGTCCATGGAGCTATGGGTGTGTGTGTGTGATGCAGGCCAAGACAGAAGTAGTGAGCATAGCTTGAGTATCATGCAAAGTCGATCGGTCTCCTGATGTTGCAAAGGGATTGCTGCAGCCCATTGTCCTCCCTGAATCAAGGCAAGCTATGCAGGCTGAGGGTCTTCTTGGGCCACTGCAAATGCTAAGGAAAGTTTAGCAAGGAATTCTCTGGAACCATAAAGGCAGGACCAGCAGCACCAACCGGTATCCTTGGGCAGTTGCCAGCTCCCAGTTAGGGCCCAGCACTGTTGTCTACTCTGCACCTCCTGTTCATTCATCTTTTCTGGCCCCGCACTCTAAGTGGCACCCAACAGCTGGGACTAGCCTCCATTGAAATCTCAGCAGAGTGCCACGAAGTAGCTCTGCTCTGGGGCAGCCTTCACCAACTTGGTACATATTCTGTGAATGTCTTGGACTACAACTCCCACCAGCCTCTGCTTTGGTGGCTGAGGATGATGGGAGTTGTAGTTCCAAAACATTGGCAGGGCGAATGCTCTTCTTGAGAATTGTCGGGAAATTAAAATGGTGATTAGATTAGATCAAGCTGCCTAGTGCCACCCCCCGACCCCTGGCCAGCACAAAGCTCTCTAAGACCCAATGGCAGACGAGGGAGCCCACGAGAGGGCATTAAAGCCATGCCTTCTCTCAAGCATGGAGCCAACCCTGCAACATTCATTATCATTTGGGAAGGGGGTGGGGAGAATGGATTTTTATCTGCACCGCCAGGGCTTGAAAAGGCTACTGCCACCACACCCAGGCCGGGAGGAAGGTGTGCAGTTCATTTACAAATTATTCCATTTCAATGTATGCTTAGATAATATAACCTGCAGCTTAACACCAGAGCACTATTTTTAAAAGCTCAATACTTTACTGTATGCCAGATCAGTTTAACATTCTGGCAATTCAATGGAAATTTGTTGAGTTTCCAAATAGAAATCTACATTTCTTGTGGTATAATAATAATAATAATAATAATAATAATAATAATAATAATAATAGCCATTCCAAGAAAGGTTTGGGTTGAGCTCCCTTCTGAACTGGGATCCCTGGACATTAACATCTGCTCATGGCTATAAGCCTGGGTTGGTTTGAAACTGCCCAGGATGCAATACAAAGGGCTAGACTGGGTTTTGACGTTGGGCGTTCACAAAAATACTGTGTGAGCAGCATCCCCTGCTAACAGCTAGGGTCTTGTTAGAGGTGGCCTCCCTTTTATTTATTGATCTATGCTTAGAGGGCTGTTGGGCATGTGGCAAAGGGCCAGTGAGACCACCTGCCACCTCAATGTGTTCAGAATGAAATCGCTAAACTACTGCATAGGCAAATGTTATGCAAATTATTCGTGTCATGGGCCTCTGCCCTTTTTAGCACCTAGCAATGTCCCTGGCCAAGGGTTCCCCTGCTTTGTGCTCAAAAACTGCCAGAGAAGGGAAGATGGAGAAGTTGAGAGTCCCTGGTGCCTCTCTCTCCAGTGCAAACAAATGCCCCCACTGCAAATGCTGCCCCACCCCTGATGCTGTTGCTGCCCCCTCCTGTCATCTGCTCCATGTCTTGGCACTTTCACAATTAAACACCGGTATTAAGACACAGAAGTTGTGTTGCTGGTAGGGCTGGCTTGCTTTGCTTGGGCTGAGGAGGACACCGTCAGCTGCTTCAAACATGGGAATCCTTCCCTGTGGCTGTAACTGTCGCAGACCTCTTGGCACAGGGATGGCTAGCTAATGCAGGGAATGAAAGGCACAGTGGTGCTTAAGAGGCTCCCCCTAGCCCTTAGCTGCAGGGAATGTAACCATGAACCTGGATCGCTTGCAAACGGGCAGCACCAGCATTTGATCGGGTGCAGGAACGGTTAGATCTCATCTCTCCCACATGATAGCATCCCATCGAGATGTATCACCCCCCTCTTTGCTTCCTAGCTCAGGTTGGCCTCCCCCTCCCCCTTACAAGCTCTGCCACAAACTGTGCAACCCTGGTGCCTCTTGTGACATTGCTCCAGCAGCAGCAGCAGCAGCAGCAGCAGTGCCATCAGGGGCCTCAGTCCCAGCAGAGCTGGCTTTCCATATGTGGAAATGTCTAAAGAAGGTCTCTCTTTCTCTCTCTCCATGAGACCATCCATCTAAAAATCAAGGATGGGGAGCCTGTGGCCCTCCAGATGTTGTTGGACTCCCAATTCCCATCAGCCCCAGATGGAGAGGGTCACAAAATGCACCACGGTCCAGCAGTCTCTTTGCTCAACCTTTCCCACTGCCTCTTGCCAAGTAAAACCGACTGGTGGAGGAATGGCGCTTGAGGCAAAATGGCTGTATTTTGTACCTTGTTCCCCATTTAAAGTAATATGCAGGGCTGTAATCTGGCAGCCTTAATCTACAGGGCTGGTGCATTCCCAGAGTAGCCCTGGGATGCTTTAGGTCTTGAGTAGCGTGGGTAGGCCCACGATTTTGTCTGATTTACGGCATCATAAGCAATGGGCCTGCAGTTCGCTGGCTTTTAGGAGCATACAGGGAGCCACCTTTAATCAAGCCACACTATTGGTCTTGCTAGCTCAGTATTATTAACACAGAGATTCTCAGAATGCAACTACCCCCAGCCCTGACCACTGGTCTTGCTCACCGGGGCTGATGAGCTTTGGGAGCCCAGCAAAGCATCTGCTGGTGCACAGGTTCCCCGGCCATGGTACAGACCAGTGCTTCCATAGCCCTTTCATAGCTGTCAACCTTCCCTTTTTTTGTGGGGAATTCCCTTATTCCAGGGCCATTTCCCGCTGCTTCCCGCTGCTATCCTGGATTGTTAGATATCCCGTAGACTGTCCCCTGGACAGGTGAGGCTGCTGATCCCTTATTTTCAAATCTGAAAGTTGACAGCTATGAGCCCTTTCAAGGTGCTGACAAAAGAGGACCTGCCTCATGCTTGCTCCAAGGTAAGGATAAGAAGTGCAAAGTGTCTGGGACCTTTCATTGATGTAATCTCCAGCCGTATCTGCTTACGACATGCATAAGCACCATCCGCCCCAACGTTCTACCAGGAATCTCAGCATCCTTTGCCCAGCTGCACTTCCCAGGGAGGGAGACGTGGCAGTTGGCATCACTTTAAAGCCTGCAGTGTAGACTGGGCCCTCCCCATCTCATGCAAGGCCAAATGACAGAGGTGGCTGCATGATTAAAGCAAATCCCGAATTAATGTTCTCTTGCAGAGGGTAATTCCCAAGTCAGGGGAACGAGGAAGAGAAAAGGTTACCTCTGCAGGATCGGAAAAGTAAACCAGAGCTCCTGAATAAAGAGATCTGGTTCTTGGTCTAGCCCGCTGGCTTGTTAGTTGAAGGCAACCAAATAGGCCAAGAAATTCCTCTGTATTCAAGCACAGGGATGTGATTCTCCCAGGTTGGTTAGAGCCTTGATCTAGATCAGGAATGCGGAACCTGTGGCCCTCCAAATGACGTGGGAATCCAACTCCAATCAGCCCCTTGCAGCATGGTCAATGGACAGGAATGATGGGAGTTGGAGTCAAGCCACTGGCCACAGGTTCCTCACCCCAATGTGGGTGGTCCTAAGAGCTAACTACGGCTGAGATCCTGCTGCATCATGTACACCTCCCTGCCAGGGTTCCAAAGGAGACTTGTGAGAACATGATCAACTTCGTTCTGGTTCTGACCAGATGGGAAACAGTTCATGGGGCTGCTTGGACCAGTTGCCCCAGAACACACCTGCCCATTCTTCCACCCAATATCCTTGCTTTCTGCAATTGCTTTTCCCACAGCAGATGTAGTTGGACTCTGCCCCAATATACCACCCTTCACCCTCCCATTTCATACAAGCAGGCAGCATTTGAAACACAGCTTGAGTCCCAGTGCTCACAACTCACTTCCCCCACCCCAAATTTAGGTCTCTGTGTCATTCTCTCTCTCATATATATATATATATATATATATATATATATGGTTTTGTTTTGCCTTTTTCTTTTCTTTTTTTATATAAAAAAGTCACTTTCACAAGGTCACTAAAGTCGATTGTCTTTTTTCCCCTTTTTCTTTTTAGGTTTCATTTGTTTCAAATGGAGGGCTCTCCTATGTTAAACGCTAACCGCTCTACAAAAAGCATTCTGTTCTAAACCACTAGGAAATGTAACAATGAAGCACATTTTTTCTTAAGAAAAAGAAAGAAAGAATAAAAAAATAAAAATAAAGAAGAGAAGAAAGAAAAAGAAGTCGTCCAGTGGCCAAGCGACCGCATTAGGGAATGTGAACCACGAAGGACAATGAGACAACCCCAGGTCCTTCATGTACCGTGACATTTCGCTCACTCTATTTGGCACTTCCTTAAACCTGACCCCCTCCCCCCGACCTCCTCCTCTTCCCCAGCAGATTCTTGAAAGTAATAGAGAATTTGGCTAAGGTTACACCAGGGCAATGAGAGACACACAGAGAAAAATTTCCTACAAAGGGAATAATTCACCCACCTGCCCATCCCATGTGATCTGCAAACAGCACCTGCTCACAGAGTGAGCAGGTTCAAGGCTAGAGCTCAAGGAGGGGTTCAGTAGTAGATGGTTGAGCTTCAGGACCACAGAGAGCTCCCTGTGGAGCAGAATAGTTCTTGCAAGAACTAGGAATATTGCTTCATCCTTGGTCTGGAGCTGGCTGAAGCTTAATTGTGTGGCGTGGCTTCCCTGAAGCCAGCCTGCTTGGTAGTTAAAGTATTCTAATATACAGGTGTGCACTCAGGCGAGATTGGAGTGCCTCCCCTGGCTTCTGGACATGGCAGGGTGAAGGGCGTGGTACCTCAGTGGCAGAGCACCTACTTTGCATGCAGATGATCCCAGGTTCAACCCCTGGCACCCCCCAGGGATGTCCTGGGAATGTCCCCTGTTTGAAGCCCCAGAGAGCCATTGTCATTCGGCTCAGACAATACGGAGCTAGTTGAATCAATGGGTCTGACTCAATATAAGGCAGTTTCCTATGCTCCCATGACAGCCCCTCTGGAGCTGCAGGTAGTGGAGTCAGATATCTGAGTCAGATAAGGGGAGCAGAGCTACATCCCTTGAAGCAAGGCGTGCCAGCCCCACTGTCTGATGGGGCTCTTCCTCCATGAAAGCTTCTACTGGTGTCAATGCTTTGGATGATATCTCCTGGGGAGTTTTGAAGGACTCCACTGTCTCCATCCTTGGAGCTCTCTGACTGAAAGAGTTCTGGGTCTTATCCCAGACAGGGAGGGAATTCTCCAGGATACACTTTAAGAAAAGGAAGCCATGTTGGTGCATTAGAATAACCCCACAGTCAGGAAATACCTCTACTGGGACAGGCCAAAATGCCACAAAACAGTGAGTAAGCTTTTGAGTTTTCTAAAGCTCTTTGTCAGGCTGGATGTTGAGCAAAGTGGGGAGAGGAAGTGGGGGGGAAATCTAGCACGTTGTGATCACTCTGCATTTATGTACAGTCTTAAGATTGAATGTAGGAGGAAGTTGCAGACACCAAGTCCATTAGGCTTGACTAGGTGCTATGCAGGCTTCAGGGTGCAACTAAGGACTACTAAGACCATGAAATATGCAAGGGCTAAGAATGGTATTGCTGCCTGACTGTGGAGTTCAGATTTCTTTTCTTATGGACTTCTTCTTGCTTTATGTGTGACTTGGATAACCAAATTTAACCATTCAGAAGTGGGACCCTAAAACTGAAGGAATATTATTTTTTACCACCTGGAGATGGCACTTTACTTTTCAAGGGTTACACATTCCCTCTAACCACCAGATAATGTAACCCACTTTGACTTCTTTTGACATTTTTAAAAACCTAGCATTCCACCTGAAATCAACCTCTAGCCATATTCCTCTTTACTTTTGCGCTCTAAGAAGGAACCAGTGTGTTTTGCCTAATGTTAGGGTTACGTCCTTTATTAGGTTCTTTTTTAAAAATTTGTGTGTGCGTGCATGAGCTCATGCGCCACTGTGTTTCTGCCAACAATTGCTGACTGCTGTCCCATGTGGTGACATGCATAATTGCAGCCTCTCAGTAAAGAATTTTCCAGGCTGTGGACTGACCCCACCAATTAGGCTGGTCAATGGCTCCTCCTGGGCAGGAAGGAGTTTAAGAGCACTTCCTGTCACTGTGGGGCAACAAGGTGTACCCAACCTCTGGTGGCTTTTGCATTTCCAGCCTTATTCTTTGGTCCTACCTCTGGTTTGCCCTCTGATCTGGATAGCTCTTTCAATCTGGCTCAAACTCTTACTAAGAGTAGGCCCATTGGAATCAAGGAACCTAAATTAGTCATGTCTATTAACTTTGGTGTATCTACTCTGAACAGGACTAGTATTGAACACCACCCCCAGTTCCTGGCTGCTGTCATGCTCCAGACCTGCCCATGACCCAGCCTTGGTCATTTCTTTGTCCTATCAGTCCTGGGCGCACTGTGAAACCTGCATAACACCTTCGCCAAGCCTCATCCAGTTATGCCTGCAACTTCCTAATGCACCTCTATTTTAACACCAAATGAAGACTTTCAGGCTACCATAAGCCAAACTTTCTCCGTTCCTCTGCTTTGCTAGATGTTCAGCCTACTAAGAGCTGGCCCAACATTTTGTGATACTTTGGGTGGTCCTAATAAAAGCATCATCCAAGTGTGGAGAGACGTTGCAGCTCCTCTACACAGCCATCTAAGCATGGGTGGGAAACCGGTAGCATTCCAGATGCTGCTGGACTCCAACTCCCATTATCCCTAGCCACTGATCATGATGGCTGGGGCTGACGGCAGCTGGAGTCCACCCCTGGTGTAGGCAATACTGAATTAGTCGCACCGATGATCTGCCTTGGCGCAAGGCAGCTTCTCATGCACAAAAATATGGTCCTGTGTCTCTTCTTGCTCTGGTTTACATTAGCTTTCAATGCATGGGAGAAACAGATCAGGGACTGTGATTACAACCCCCCAATTTTCTGAAATCCAAGTGCCTATCTGGAGAGAGGAGGAGGAGAGAGCTGCTGCCAAGACCCCCCACCCTGGCCAAAGTGGCCCCTCCTGCCAGCTTCACTACTCACCCGAACCCCATAGTGTTCAATGCGGTCACAAGGCCACCAGCACTGGCCACACTGCTCACGAGGCGACATCTGCTTGCTTGCTTGCTTGCTTGAGCTCGCTTCTCTTGGAAACAACTTGCAGCTTTGACATGAAGCTTTTTTTTTTTAAGTTTTTTTAAACCTCTTTGAGTTTCTTTTTTTTGTTTTGTTTTGTTTTTTAAATTAATTAATTTATATATATATTAAAAAAGCAATAGTCCTTTGGTCCCTAAACTCTAAGGAATGATATGACTTTGAAAGAAGTTAATCCAATCTCCTTGGACTGGTGACAAAGTGGGACAGAAACCCCCACCCCCAATCCACGGGATATAGATATATAGACCTATTTATATATATATCTTCTGTTAAGTTCAACATCCTCTTAGCAACTGATTTTTCTTTTCCCAAACGGATGCGGAAAAAAAAAGTTCCCCTTTTTTTCTTTCCCCCTTTTTAAAAACAAAAAGCGTTTCCCAGGTGTAACATACAGGCCTGGTCCAAACCCACCGGCTTTGGTTTAGATCTGTTTGGCCTCCCTCTTCTGAAATCTTGAGCATCGGTCAAGTGCTTTAGAGAGAGGCTGGTCCCACCAGGCAGGCTCTGTGCCTGCGACCTTTTCCTGTTGCAAAATCCTACCCCTCTCCTCGTGAGGGGTCTTAAAAAACACACGTCTTCTCCAGCGGCTCCTTCCCCTCATGGAGTTTAGAGTCGGCAAATAGCGACGCCTCTTTCCCTTTTGTCCAATATCGTCACAACCACCTTCTTTGCTTTCTCTCGCCTTAAAGCGGCAAAAGGAAAAAGGAAAAGAAACACCCCCCCCGAAACCCCAACCGATTTGGAAAATAAAATAAAAATAAAAAAGGTACAACCAAACTGGCTCTCCTCTTTTTCACGAGCATCCTGCTTCCTCTTCCACCTCCTCCTCCTCCTCCTCCGTGATATGTTGCAAAGAAAGAGAGTTACAAGTCTGGATACTGCACGTGGGACAAGGGGAATACTCTTCGTACGCCGCATGGCATCCCATCTGCAAGAGAGAGAAGGGATGTTAAGAAGAGGCAGGCGGTGCAAGGAGCTAGCAGGAAGCCCCATCCCCAGTAGCGAGTGATGGCATTAGGAGAGAAAGGAAGCTCTTGTCAGGGCCATCTCTATTCAGTGTGTAAATATATATATATCAAATGACACCCCAATTCCGTACCAGAAGAGGTTGAATTCTGAAATGTTCTAGGTTAGGTCTGGCCTTCCATTTGTTCCTAACAGCCCTGAAGAGCTGCTTCCAGTCAGTGTAGACCAGGGGTTGTCAACCTGGTCCCTACTGCCCACTAGTGGGCGTTTCAGGGTTCTAGGTGGGCGTTAGAGGGTTCTACAGCACAAGCTGAATCCTTCCCCCTTCGAGCACTGGTGGGCGGTAAGAAAATGTTACCATTAAGAAAGATGCATTCGTGGGCGGTAGGTATGAAAAGGTTGACTACCCCTGGTGTAGACAGTACTGAGATAGATGGGCCAATGTGGCTTGCGAAATAAACATACTTAGCAACCTTAAACACTGCGAAATACCACTTTGCCGCACCAGTTATCTTGTTTTCTGTACGTAATACACTTATGCCGCATAGTGAGGGTTCTTGATTTCCAACCACTTCTTCTTTCCCCTCCACCCCCCATCCCAGACGTGAAGGTCATGTTGAACAAGCTGCCCCCTTTCCACTGCTGTGTCAGGCTGCTGTTAAAAGAGCAGGGCCTGTGTAAAATAAAAATAAAAATGCAATTTATCCCAACAGCTCCATATACAGAACAAGTTTCATGGAGCAAGATGGTCAATGTATTGTTGCCAAAATTCACATAACTGCTGCTAGAAGCTAGCATAGCAACTGCAGGAGGCCAGGGATGTCATATTGGTTGAGATTTGTCTTAGTTTAAAGGGGTGGGGCCAAGAGGGAGGGGCATGACCTGAGGAAGAGAGGGAGGAGCCAAGAGCTCCCTATGTGATGGAACTGGTGACCATCTTGAGCAGGTTCCATTCTTGATGCATTTCTGCCCTATTAGGAGCATATATGCAGATCCACGCCATACATTTAAAGCACATGCCTTCCCCCAAAATTTTCTAGGAACTGTGGTTTTCCCCCTCACAGAGCTATGAATTTCCAGCAATCGTAACACACAGCAGTTCCCACGATCCTTTGGGAGAAGTCATGTGCTTCCAATGTGTGCTTTAATAGGATTTAGACCAGGTCAGAAGATTTGTCTATGTAGTCCAGTATATTGTCTACTCTGATTGGCAGTGGTTTTCCAGGGATCTTGAGCAGAACAGAATATTTCCCACTCCTGCTACCTGTTCCTTTTAATTGAATTTCGAAGGACTGAACTGAGGATCTTTTGCACTAAAATTATATGCTCTGCTGCTGAATGAAGGGTCCTCTCTCGTGAAATGCTACACCAGTAACACTCTCCTGCTCCTCTGCTAAGGTACCACACTCCATGCCTGCAATCAGGACTAGGACCTTTTCTATGCAAAAAGAATACGAAACAGAACAGGGCCTTTGTTTGCTTTACATATCTTTTATCCTGGAGTAGGCGATCTGGGTTCATTATCTCCAATCAGGAACGTGAGAAGCTACCATACAACAGCTCAAGCCACTGGTCCATCTAACTTAGTATTTTCCACACTAACCTTCCCTGACCTAGTGCCTTCCAGCTGTTTTGGACTACAACTTCCATCAGAAGCAGCCAGCATGGCTGATGGTCATGGATGATGCGGATTGTAGGCTGAGACATCTGGAGGACACAGGACTGAAGAAAGATGGCCTACGCTCACTGGAAGTGACTCTTCAAGGGTTCAGACAGGTTTCTCCCAACCCTGCTGAAGATGTGACTGAAGAGACTGAACTTGAGATGTTTTGCATACAAAACATGTGTTTTCCAACAATCAAGGAGCATTTGTTGTCAATCCTTAGCAGTGAAGCCTTCATGCTCTTGAGACTGTGGAATGCTTGAATTTCCACAAGCATTGGGGTAATATAGAGACTCTAAATTATGCTGGGATGCCCGGAGGGTGGGGGGTGGGGAGAGCTAGCACAACTTGGTGTTTCTTGTGCAGGACTGAGTTACTCAGCCATCATCATCACACAGTAAATATAGAGGGCACACACATCAATTGTCACATCACAACAGAGAGAAAAGGAGGTACAAAGAAGGACAAAGTAGAGTTTATGGGCTCAAAAAATCCACAACTAGTAAAAGACTGACCAATCAGCACTCCAAAAACTATCCACCATGGGCATCAATATGGCACTGCACAACCGCCAAAAAGAGAGGAGGAAGGGGGGGGGGAGAAGAACTAACAAAAATAAAGCAGAGATGTAGAAAGATCAACGTCAAGTTCATGCAACAAGATTACAACCGGCCACATGGCGTCATCGAGAAGGACGATGACAACATTAGTTAAGTCACTTACAGTTTCAGATAATTTGGGAGGGAGAGTTTTTGTTTGAGTCTCCCATAACAGCTAGAGGGTTGCTAGGCAACTGTGGGGTCATCCTTGGAGCTATGATTGGCCTGGTCTGGTTAGAGACAAAGTAGTGGATGGGTTGGAGGAAACAAAAATATAAAAGAAAAGATGAATCGGTTTGATGCGAGTTCTCAGTATTAATGGTCATTGCTTCTTCTGATAGCTGCAAAATGGAGCGGGAGTCCTCCTCTGAAGTCATATTCACACGGTATATCTAAAGCACCGCTAAAGTACTTTAGCAGTCATGGGGAATCACGAGAACTGTAGTTTGTGCAGGGCGCTGGGTAGTCTAGGTCTCTGAGGCCAGCCCCATTCATAAACTACAGTTCCCAAGATTCTTTGCAGGGGAGCCATGACTGCCAAAGTGGGGTAAAAGTGTTTTAAATGTTTGGTGAGCCTGAAAATAGCTTCCTTCAGTAGGCCAATGAATTGCTGGGGAAGATGAGCACAGGGTGCTACTGCTTTCATGTCCTATTCTGGACGTCCCATAGGCCAGGGGTTGTTAACCCATGACTCTCTAGGTGTTGAACTACAACTCCAAGCATTCCTGACTGTTAGCAGGGGCTGGTGGGAGTTGGGAGTCCAACAACGTGTGGTGGGGGGCACAGATTCCTCACCCCTGCTGTAATAGCAGATGGGCCTCTGGTCGGTTCCAGCAGATCTGTTCTCATGCTATTGCATCCTGCTGCCCTCTGTGGGATTTCACTCTTGCAAACTGCTTGCAGTGGGTGTGCAACTTACACTGCAATTCTATACACATCTACGGAGAAGTTAATTCCACAGAATTTCCAGATAAGTAGGTATAAGATTGGGACGTGGGTGGCGCTGTGGGTTAAACCACTAAGCCTAGGACTTGCTGATCAGAAGGTCGGCGGTTCAAATCCCCGCGACGGGGTGAGCTCCCGTTGCTCGGTCCCTGCTCCTGCCAACCTAGCAGTTCAAAAGCATGTCAAAGTGCAAGTAGATAAATAGGTACCGCTCTGGCAGGAAGGTAAATGGTGTTTCCGTGCGCTGCTCTGGTTTGCCAGAAGCGGCTTAGTCATGCTGGCCACATGACCCGGAAACTGTACACCGGCTACCTCAGCCAATTAAACGAGATGAGCACCACAACCTCAGAGTCGGCCACGACTGGACGTAACGGTCAGGGGTCCCTTTACCTTTACCTAGGTATAAGATTGTAGCCATAATAATCATACAGCCTAAGCCATGACTTATGCAAAAATTGGGCAGATTTGCATAATGCATTTAAAGCATAAAGGTAAAGGTAAAGGTACCCCTGCCCGTACGGGCCAGTCGTGGCCGACTCTGAGGTTGTGCGCTCATCTCACTCTATAGGCCGGGAGCCAGCGCTGTCTGGAGACACTTCCGGGTCACGTGGCCAGCGTGACAAGCTGCATCTGGCGAGCCAGCGCAGCACACGGAACGCCGTTTACCTTCCCGCTGGTAAGCGGTCCCTATTTATCTACTTGCACCCGGAGGTGCTTTCGAACTGCTAGGTTGGCAGGCGCTGGGACCGAACGACGGAGCGCACCCCGCTGCGGGGATTCGAACCGCCGACCATGCGATCGGCAAGTCCTAGGCGCTGAGGTATTA
The DNA here is from genome assembly GCF_027172205.1 of Podarcis raffonei. Classification (NCBI taxonomy): domain Eukaryota; kingdom Metazoa; phylum Chordata; class Lepidosauria; order Squamata; family Lacertidae; genus Podarcis; species Podarcis raffonei. The sequence continues at coordinate 7,624,752 of NC_070615.1, forward strand.
CCCACAGCGCCACCCGCGTCCCTATTTAAAGCATACCCAACCATAATCATAGAGCTGTAGAGTTGGAAGAGACCCTAAAGGTCATCTAGGCCAACCCCCTGCAAGGCAGGAATTTCAACTAAACCATCCATGACAGGTGACCATCCAGTCCCTGCTTTAAAACCTCCAAGGGAGGAGAGTCCACAACCTCTCACAGCACTCCATTCCACAGTTGAAGTGCTCTTACTCTCAGAAAGTAAGAGCACATTTGAAGCTCATGATTTCCCCCAAAGAATCCTGGGAACTGTAGTTTTCTCACACAGAGAAAACTCTGTTCCCAGGATTCATGTGATTTCAATGTGCATTAAAGGTAAAGGTAAAGGGACCCCTGACCATTAGGTCCAGTCGTGGCCGACTCTGGGGTTGCGCGCTCATCTCGCTTTATTGGCCAAGGGAGCTGGCGTACAGCTTCCGGGTCATGTGGCCAGCATGGCAAACCAGAGCAGTGCACGGAAACACCATTTACCTTCCCACCAGAGCGGTACCTATTTATCTACTTGCACTTTGACGTGCTTTTGAACTGCTAGGTTGGCAGGAGCAGGGACCGAGCAACGGGAGCTCACCCCATCGCGGGGATTTGAACTGCCGACCTTCTGATCAGCAAGTCCTAGGCTTAGTGGTTTAACCCACAGCGCCACCTGCGTCCCTTCAATGTGCATTAGGCATGCTTTAAATGCATCGTGGGGATCTTTTGGTTCAGTTTAACTCTGTGGCTCATTTACACACTGCCTTGATATGGTTAAATTGAGTGTTTCTTTTCTCTTTTTTGCAGTGGCGAGGGGCTTGTGAACGCAACTCGCCTCGCCCTGGAAACCCCCTCAAACTATGTACCAAGCCAGGAGGTGATAAACAAATTCGTGATGACTTCAGACTACCCCAATCAGATCAAAACATTTGATTTAATTAGCATTTGAGGTAGACTTTTAAGGGTGGCATGTTGTTGGATTTTAGCCTTTAAGTCACCCCAAGGATCTGTTTCAGGCCAAAAGGCAGGGTAATAATGGCTTCAACAAATAAACACATGTTTTCTGTTTGGTCCTCTTGCCATGATTATGAACACAGCAACTTGGGTATATTGACTTCAATGGAACCACATAATTATGCTTTAGATTTTACCCTTTTATTGGTCTGAAGACCTGTTAGATTATCTTCCTTCCTTCCTATTTACAGATTTAGCCACAGATATTCTATTCTTGTCTCTTTTTACATAAATATGAAAGCTTTTGGATGTGAAGTTATTGGATGACTTGATCTATTGGTAATTTTATGCTCATTTGAATTTTGATGCATGTTAAATGAACTGTTTGTTGTTATTATTTTTTTCAGTGTAGTGATATTATTCATTTCATTTTTATGTACTGATATTGTACCACTGTTCTTCTATGTGTGAATCACTTTGGGTGCAGATTATTTGTGGCACTATGACACTCAACAACTTAAACAATGTGATACACAAGGGTCCTACTATCGGAACACTCATTATCCAAAATCTCTGTTATCTGAATAGAAAAAATTATGCCCGAACCTTGCTACATGAACAACTGGTTCAGATAGCCGAACAGTCAAAGTTTGCCCACTTCCTTAGTTGTTTGTGTTCTGCTGGCTGGTGGCCATTTGGGGCAGAAAACCAGGGAGGGAGGGAGAGAGATTGGACAAATCAGGGAGCTGGAGGGATTGAACAAATAAGTTTTTCCTTTGTTTGGCTTCTGCTGATTGGCTGCAACAGTTTCAGGCAGAGATCAGGGAGGGAGAATGGACAAATCACAGATTAGAAATGTTCCCATAGGAAATCATGGAAATCAACAGCTTGTTATGCACACACTCACTTAACAAACAATTTCCCGAGAACGCATTGTGTCTGGAGAGTGGGACCTAAACATATCTGTCTCATATCTGTTCATTTACTGTGGTTTTATATTAGTTTTTATCTTATAGGTATCCTGTGGTTTGGTTTGGTTGTATTATGGTTTTAAGATATGCTGGAAACCTCCATGGGATTACTGTGTAACGAAGATTGGCTGATACATTAGGTCAATAAATAAATAAAATAAATTCATTCTATTTGGATTGGGGTCATTCTCTATGCCTAAAGACAAACAATAAGGATCATTGACACTGTACATTATTAGAATAATAAACCATTGAAAGTTTATTTGGGTAAGTCCATCCCATATGTGAAGGCTATGCATCATTTATTACCTTTTAGCTTATTCTCATGCGATGGACATGGGCTGGGCCAAAATGCACTGTATTTGCTGTTTTGAACTAGACACACCATTTGTGGTTTTTCGCTCCATTTTCCTCCAGGTTTAACACCAGCCTTGTGGCAAAAGCTTGAGGAAGGCTAACCCCTTTTCCTGCTGGTAGTGTAGCTGGGACAGTCTTGCCTGCCAATGTCTTACCTGCTTTCAGGGCCAAGGTGAACACGGGTCAGTAGGGTCTGTTAGCATCTTTTGGCCGCTTTAGTTGGACCTTTAGCCTCTTCATGCCGATCTGGAAGCCGTTCATGGCCTGAATGGCTGCCTGAGCACTAGTTGGATTGTCAAAACTGACGAAACCTAGGATGGGTCAAGGGGGAAAGTGGGGTGACAGGGGGTGAGAACAGAGAAGGAAAGGAAGGACACCGTTCAGCACCAAGGACAGTAGCAGCCCTCCCTGCATGTTGCTGTTTCACTGCAAGCCTTTCACAGAAAATAGATCCTGAGGAACTCAAAACATTTGAATGTCGGAGCTAGCGGGTTGCTTAAGAGCAGGTTCCACAACCTGGTGCCTTTCAGATGCTTTGGACAGCAACTCTCATTAGCCCCAGCCAGCACAGCCATACTGGTTGGGGCTGATGGGAGTTTGTTACTCAAAATATCTGGAGGGCACCAGGTTGGGGGAAGCTGCTCTTAATGGTGATGGCTGGATGGGCTTGCAAAGGGCTGGTGGAAGTTGTCCTCCAAAACATTTGAAGTGGACTAAGTTGGAGAAGGCTGTTTTAGGCCACTGTTCACTTTCCAGCCACACAAGATTCTTCTTTAACAATGGTCATTGAAAGCAAAATTTAAGAAATCCAATCCATTTAACTCATGGAGTCTAGGTTTGGTTTTGGGTCACCTGGGGTGTTGTGTGGACACGGAGGAAAACCTTAAAGCAGGCATCCCCAACCTGAGGCCCTCTAGATGTTTTGGCCTACAACTCCCATGATCCCTAGGTAACAGGACCAGAGGTCAGGGATAATGGGAATTGTAGTCCAAAACATCTGAAGGTTGGGGGTGCCTGCCTTAAAGCCAAAATACACCATCTTTTTTCACTGCAATGAGAACATCTTTGATGTATTTTAATATTCTTTTGGAAGCCGCCCAGAGTGGCTGGGGAAGCCCAGCCAGATGGGTGGGGTATAAATAATAAATATTATTATTATTATTATTATTATTATTATTATTATTATTATTATTTATAATCATGGCCTGCTAGTTAACTTCACAGGGTCTTAGTAGTTTGCAGAATGTTTCTAACACACTTCAAAATAATGTATTGACATGTACTCACTCAATGGGACTTTGAAAAGTTTGGAAGGATGTGTTAACCATTTGAGAATATGCTGAAATGGCTGTATAATTAGTTTGCCTTTTCAACATCAAAATAAGCTGAAGCAGTGTTTGAGCAAGCCCTTACTTTATTTTTGATCTTAATACATAAAGGATCCAGTGCAGGACAAAAGTCTGCATTCCTTTAAAAAAAACCCAACAACAGTTGCATTGCTTAATTTTTATTTTTATTTTTAAATCTATAGCCACAACATTTATTCAGTAAGTAATGACTGACAGGGGATGTGAGAGAGAAGTGACCCTGGAGGTGCGTGGCACCCACAGCACTCACGCAAAAATTCAGAAGTGCCCACAGGCCTGAAAAGGTTGCCAACCCCTAATTTGAAATATTTGCATACTGCCCTTCCATTAAGAAATCCCAGAGCACTTTACAGTAACTAATACAAACACAAGAAAAGGCCATGCTAAAAGCAAACCCAGGAAAGACATTGCCACAGGTGTCAGGTGAGTCTCCCTAGGGAAAGAGGTGCATAAGCTGATGTATGGAGAGACCCTTTCTAGCTATGGCCCCTAGGGAGGCATACCTGAAGAAGATCTTACATACAGGCAAGTTGATGCGAGAGAAAACATCTCCTCAATTATCTGGGTTGCAAGCTGCATAGGGTCTTAAGATGTAAGCACCCACCCTTTGCATTGTATTTGGGAAAGGACTGGAAGCCAATGAAGCTCTTTAAGCACCAGCGGGATGTGATCCTGATCCTCAGTTCCAGACATTAGCTTAGTGGCTCTGTTTGAACAAGGTAGTCTGCAAAGCCAGCCCCATGCATTGTTGCGGTCTGCTTTCCCCCAACCTGTGGTCTTTCAGATGTTTTAGGCGGCAATTCTCACCAACCCTGACTGATGGAACTTGTACTTCAAACCATCTGGAGGGTACCAGGTTGGAGGAATGGCTACTGTAGTCTATGGTGCCATTACATCAGCTGTGTGGGCGAGGCCAGGTACCAGATTCACAGCTGGCTCCAGATTTGAGGCAAAGTGCCCGCTGGAGGACACGCCTTTACATCTGCCCACTGGCAGGCTTAATCTGGCAACGGTGCAGGCATCAGCACTGCCTTTGATGGGTAGGGGGTTCATTTTAACCTTCCACAATGAATTGGAGTGATGCTACAACAGTGACACTGCAGGAAATGAAAAGAGTAGTTCTCAGACTAAGGTGTGTGTGTGTAGCGGACAGGCATAAGTGGTGGACCTTGCTGGTGTGCTGGTGTAGGATGATGACAACTGCTGGTGCTGGATTTGGCCAGATGTGCAGGGCCCTGCAGCCAAGAAATATTCAGGCTATGTCAGACAATGAACTTTGGCTTCCGAAACTCCCAAGCTAGTGGCTGTAAGTTAAATTAAGTGGTCAGACTTTATTTGCAACATGAGGTGCAAATTATGCTTGCAAAGCAACGCCTCTGTTGCATTTTTGTATGGGGTCTTCTAATTTGAGGCCTTAGATTAGTGCCTATTCTGCATATTAGTAAATTTGGCCCTCCATTTTCTTTTTGATACTTACAAATGAATTGCTTTATGATTTGGTTTAGTAACTTCCCAGGGAGAGAAGTTAAATTAATGGGCCTATAAATTTCTGCTTTTAAAGTTGGGCATTATGTTTGCCTTTTTCCATTCCACTGGAACCTCACCTGTCATGCATGATTTCTCAAAAATGATTGCTTTGTGGTTTGGAGATGCCTTCGGCATCCCAGGGCGCAATTCATCATGACCTGCTGACTTCTAATCATTTAAGATAGTCAAATATTCTCTGAACAGATCTTTGCCTATCCTAACCTTTGTCCCTCCCTCATTGTTTATATCGATTCTACTAATCATCTGGTCACAATTTATCTCACTGGTGAAAACCAAAGTGAAGTAGACATTGAGCAATTTAGCTTTCATTGTACTGTGGATTACTAGTACTCTTTCCTCTAATGAATGGGCTTTTTTTTCACTTTCTGGATATTTTCAGTGTGTTTATAGAAACTCTTCTGATTGTTCCTAATGCAGTCCCAGGAAATGATCTGAAGGCGCTTGAGGCCCCCACCTTGCTGAAACGAAGCTAAACCAATTGGTTTTGTGATGGAAGGAAGGCACGTTAATAATGTAAGAAAATAAGGGTTGCTTCCAGTGCCATTCCTTCTCAAAGTAAACCCACTGAAGTTAACAGACTTAGAGCATTCATTTAAATGAGTTTACTCTGAGTAGCACTTAGTTGGATATAATATGTAAGTAACATTTCCATAGGGGCAGCTGACACTGTGCCCTCCGGATGTGGTAGGACTACAGTTCTCATAATCCCTGACTATCATCCACACTGACTTGGGCAGACAGGAGCTGAGGCCACAGCTTATGGGAAGGGGCCATACCTCAGTGGTAGAAAATCTGCTTTGCATTCAAATGGTTCTAGCTTCAATTCCCAGCATCTCTAGCTAGGCCCATGAATGTCCCCCACCCAAAACCCTGGAGAGCTGCTGCGAGTCAGTCCAGATAATATTGAGCTAGATCGGGGTAGGCAACCTAAGGCCCAGGGGCTGGATGCAGCCCAATCGCCTTCTAAATCTGACCTGCGGACGGTCTGGGAATCAGTGTGTTTTTACATGAGTAGAGTGTGTACTTTTATTTAAAATGCATCTCTGGGTTATTTGTGGTGCATAGGAATTTGTTCAAACCCCCCCCCCAAATATAGTCCGGTCCACCACATGGTCTGAGGGATGGTGGACTGGCCCACGGCTAAAAAAGGTTGCTGACCCCTGAGCTAGATGGACCAATGTTCTGACTCTGTAAAAGGCAGCTTCCTGACATCTAGAGGGCACCGTGTTGACTACCCCTGCTCAGATATAAGGCACTAAAAGCATGAAACAGCCCATGATAGCCTTGTGAACCAAGACGGAATGCCCCATTCCTAAACTACTGTATCATTATCAAAGACCAATTTTTTTTACACTTGGGCACTGTAGCAATTGCCAAAAAAAAAAAGCTTCCAAGTGGCCTGGTTTTACATTACAGTGGTGGCATATACAAGAACCAACCAGAGAAGTTTCTCCAGATGTTGGAGTGGAAACAAACCATATGAGTGAGCCTCATGATTGGATGTTGCCTATAATACTAGCGATGGACACAATTCCTTGAACTTGCGTTGAAATTATGAGGGGGGTGGGTTGTGTTCCTTGAGTGTACACAAACAATTCCAATTCCACCCCTGCAAGTATTCTTGAGGAACGTGAAAAAAACCCTACTAATGCCTTTCTTCTCTGCAGTTACCCTCCCTTCCAAAGCAGGTACAAGTTTGCTTGAGCATTTTCCCATCAGTTGTCCCCCAAGGGCCGAACCCTGTCTACCACACCTCCCAAAATCCTAGCTTCAGAGCTTGCTCCTTGGTCTGAGCCACTTGTCTCAGGTATGAGGACCCCACCTGACCTCCTGTTCCCATTCCCTGATTGCTGCTTTTGGGTCATGAATCTGCTTCAGCTCTACTTATGACAGCTGCCCAGGATCCTAGAACTCCACTGCCTGGATTCTGACCCCTGCTGAGGCCTGACAATAGTCAACCTTATCACTCCTTATTCTCTCCTTCTGTCACATCTTATTCTGAAATGTGCAGAATTGAATGTTGGCTCCTGGGAGCTAGAGTTCCTTATATAGCAAAATCCTACTTGCCATCTATTTGTGGTGCGAAGTGCAGGAAGAACACACATGTTTCAGCAGCTACCAACACAATGGAGAAGGGATGTGTGGCTCAGTGACAGAGCATGTGTAAAAGGGCCCCGATTCAATCCCTGGCAACTCCAGGTAGGGCTGGGAGAGACCGTAACCCTGGAGAGCCATTGCCAAACAGCATAGACAATACTGAGTGAGATTGACAGATGTTCTGACACAGTATAGGATGACTTCCTATGTTCCTAGAATCTCAAAGGAAGCCCGCCAGCTACTTACCAAAGCATTTACTTTGGTTGGTGGCACGGTCAACAAAGACTTTGGCAGAGATGACGTTGCCGAAAGGCAAGAACATCTGCATAAGTTCTGCATCCCCAAACTCCTGGGGCAGGTGATAAATGAAGAGGTTACAGCCTTCGGGACCTGGGATAATGACAAAGGTGTACACACAAAGGAAAAGACATGTGTTAGCAGCAAAGAGGCCATGCACAACATGTTTGGCTACTTTCTCACAATGCACTGCTTGTTGCAGTTCGCTTATCTGCTAGTTCAGCAGATAAAAGTTTTTTTTAAACAATCAGTTCATTGGAATTGTTTTTTTTCTAATATCCACCAGCTTGCTAGAACATAAAGCTGAAAAGAATCATGACCCACCTTGAGCAAATATCTAGGTGTATATTAAAATCAATTCAATCCCAGTCATACAGAGAGTTCTTTCCCAGAGCGTCAGAACATGGTCTCAGAATGGCTATGTAACAGAGTGTCCTTACTCAAATAATAATTTCTAGTTCAGCTGCAGTCCAACAGCTCACCCACACTTCTGTTTGCCCCACTGCTTTCCCCCAGTAAAACCTGTGGTTTTGCACTGAACAGGAACAAACAGCAGTTGGGTTTCCTGCAGATCGTTGTTTGTTCCGATTTATCACCAAAGAGTGGGTTTTCTGAGGTAAGTGGTGGGACAATGACAAAATCGCTTGGACCTAGAAAGCATGCAAGAAGCAGAAAATGTCTCAGCCCCATGCTGGCTAGGCATGGGACGAGTGGAAATGTTGAACGAACCCTTAGTTCCACATGGAAGAGTCTTGTTATTACCATCAGGGTCAGTCTTTAAGATATAAGGGGATAATTTCTGTATCCTTTCCTTCCTGGCTTTTACACTGGGCCCCTCCAGATGTCCTTTATTAAGAATTCCTCAGAATTCATGCTCATGATGGCTATGGGGGCAGTTATACACAATCACCACTTGCGCCTGCAAAAGTTTTGGGGGCTGTAATACTGCTTCTTTTGCAACAGGTACAGGCCCCATGGTTTCCTGTCAAAACATCCCATACCACAGATGTTCTAGGGTTGCTGTTTTTTGTCCTGCTTTTGTGGTTTTTAGAGTTGTCCCTCCAGATGGCAATAATTCAACAACTTTGGTGAATCTTTGCATAACAACTAATAAAGCCGAATGATGTGTGGACAGCCCAGTGTCAGTCCATCATCAAAGTGCTATTATTGTGTCAGTGGTATATTGCCAAATACACCTGCAAAAGAAGAAGAAGAAGCCACCAGTCTGGAGGGGGCTCCAGTGGCGTAGCGTGGGTTGTCAGCACCCGGGGCAAGGCAAGTAATTTGCGCCCCCTAACCCATGGATTTGCGCCCCCTAACCCTAACCCCCAGATGTTGCACCCGGTGCGGCCGGCCCCCCCTGCACCCCCCACGCTACGCCACTGGGGGCCTCTAATCCTACTGCCAAAGGGAAGGAGCCTCAGCTGATCAGTCAGATGAACAACTGGAAGCAGCACAATCAACAGAAATGACTGTTCGGGCAAATAGAAACGAACCACTAAATCAATAGCAATTGCAGTTGAGACCAAAAGTTTTCAGCCCAGCAAATTAACTTTCTGCAACTTGCAGTTCCCCTGTCTTAAATCAGAAATGTGCTGCTGCTTACCCACTCATTTATTTTGTAAAACCTCCCTAGTTTTATGAAAGCTGCCTACTAGCATTTCTTGACACCCACAAACTGCATAGGGACATGGTGATCTCCTGCTAGTGGAGAGACCACATCAGGGATCAGGAGGATGACCACATGGGATCAGCTGAAGACAGAGACAGTTGCTCTTACAACCTCTTTCTTCTGGTAATCTGCACACTCATCCTCATGGTTTAGAACTATAGTGCCGACTCATCTGTGGGAGAATCTGATGCCTGAAGTGCTCCGATTCCATTTACTTCTAAGGGGAAACAAGGAAATGTATTTCTACATACCTCTCAACATATCTAGGCCTCTGTCCTCACACTTATTCAGCTATGGAAGCACATGCAGAGATGTATCTTTCTTCCCCTGATTGAGGGGTTGCCAACAATGGTGCCCTTCAGATGTTGTGGGCCACACCTCTCATCAACTCCTTCCAGCATGGTTAATGGTCAAAGATGATGGGAGCTGCAGTCCACAACATCTGGAGGCAAGCAAGGAGCATTGCCACATTTAAAGGACACAGTCCGGCCATGCAGAAGGGCTTTGTGAGAGTTGGCGGGGGGTTTATTTCATAGGAGAAGGTTTCAACATTCTGCTTTCTGATGTGATGGAGAACCACGGGGGCAAGGACTGTGAGTCCACCCTGCATGTTCCTTTGTTCATTAATGCATCCCCAAGAGGTCTGACTCATTCAGCACCTCCTCCTCATACTCAGAACTCTGGTGTTGCCTCCTTCCAATTCAACTCTCCATCTTTCTTTTTGTTGTGTTCACCTCATTCACACTTCTTTGTAGTCTTGTTTCTATCTTCTCTTTGCTGAATTTCTGCCACCCTTCTACCAACCCGCATGTTGATTTAATCATCCAAGCCACCTGCCGTTCTGTCAATATTTGCATATTGTCATCTAATCATCACTGGCACCATTTATGTAGCTGTCAGTTTGTACATTACAGATCCCAGGAAGAAGGGGACTGCAAGAAACGGCTTTTTTTTTTGTCCAAACATGCATCCAAATGCATTATACGAACTAGTCAGGCATGCATCTTTCTCCCTATCAAATCCCAAAAGAGCAGCACTGGATAGTCAGGTTTCCTGTTCACAAGTCTTTTGGGGAGTGAGTTGCATTCACGTGGTAGGTATTCAGCTGTCATATCTATTTTAATCTGTCGAGTTCAAGATGGGCTACAAAAGAAGGCAGAAGAGAACCAGGAACTCACTCATTCACTCACTCACAGTGGGCTCCCAAGTTGACTCAACTGATGACTCATCAGATGAGTTGACTCATCTGATGAGGTGGTTGAAAGGCAGGTGGCTCCACCCACCTGTCAAAGTGGTTCATGCTGGATGGGGGACCTCAAGATCCAGCCTGCCAGCTGGGTCCTGTTCCTTACCCCTGTCCTATCTAATCCAGCATTTTGTACTCAAAGTGCCCAACCAGATGCCTCTGGGAAGCAGGACATGAGCACAAATAGCATTACAGCTATTATTTTAGTGTTTTGCACATTTAAAGTTGCATTTAAATTTAAATTTAAAGTTGCATTTAAATTTGTTCTACGGAAGGGTGGTGAAACCTTTTTTTTTTATTAAAAAAAGACCCACTTATTTTACATTTATTCATCTTGGTTATTTATTTTGTGTTAGGCCACCCCATCCTGGATAGCAATGGTGATATCAGTCATGCACAAAGCAATTCACTATTGATCCCAGCAGTATGACTCTGCAGTTGCGGGAATCCCTGCTCTCTGAAATGCCCACAACCCATCTTACCTTCTCTCTGCTGCTGGGGGATGATGGGAGCTTGCTGGGGGAAGGCCTGGCTGATTGGTGCATAGGCGGCTGGGTATGCTGCTGGAACACACAAAAGCAGAATGGTCAGGGCAAACAGAGCCTCCTGCTAGTGCTGAGAAAAGTATGGTAAAGCAAAACCAATGGGGGACAAAAGTGGGGTGCTCAGCAGTGGATCCTGAGCATGACTCAATTCCAGAGATGTATGCATGGATCACATACAAAAAGATTGCTTTGCTGCCTCCATGATCGAGTTGGCTTGTACTTATGGAACAGTCGCAAAGAGTACATGGCAAAGGCCGCTTATGTGGTTCAGGAGGTCTGAATGAAACCTTTGGTGCTGCATGAAGCCTAGCACAAAGAGCATTTTAGGCACACCAAATTATGAACGTATTTAAGCTACCTTACACTGGTGTCGTTGGTCCATCTATCCCGGTGTTGTCCACCCTGACAGGCAGTGGCTGTCCTGGGTGACAGGTAGATGTTTCTCCTGTCCCCTGCTATGTGAGAGCGTTGAGTTGCAAAGGCCAGGGATTGATTAATCATGGGATTTCAGACATGCAAAGCATGGCAGGGGCAGCCAAAATGGTGTCCTCTAGATGCTATTGGACTCCAACTCTCATCAGGCCCAGCCAACAGAGTCAATGGCCAGGGACGATGGGAGTGGAAGTCCAGCAACATTGGCTTTGACTTCCTCTTCTCTGAACCACGGATGCCCCAGTGCATTACTACTGTAGAGATTCTGGCAAGTCTACCCAAGCATTCTCTCTTCTTCACATTCTACGAGCTGTTTCTTCATGTTCTAACATATTGTTCCAAAGACTTGCCTTAACTCAAACAGCCTGACATGCAGGGTTGTACATGCCTTCTAATGGGATGTGTATACTGTTTGCCTGAATTGGCATTCTCATTTAAACTAATCACTGGCCAGCGCAGGGGACTTGCTGGTTTGTGGCTGACTAGGCATGTCGGTCCGTCTCTCAGGTATCGTTTCCAGGCCTGACCTCCAGCTTGCAGTGCATAATTGCTTTCACCTTTCCCTGGCAGAAAAAAAGGGGTCTAACTGCCGCTTGCCCTGGGACTGCATTGTTGAAGGAAAGCAGAAGTGGAATCTGTTCTCCATTTCTCGAAGGTTTGCTTCTGAAAATGAGGCCTCTAGTTCATTTGTCTCATTTGTAGCAATCTCTAGGATTTGGAGGGGTGTGAAGTTGAGATTGCCTTATAATTGCAAGGTAGCTAAGGGTGGTGGGTGTTTTTCTGTCCTTTAAAGACTTATCCAGCAATTTTCAACCTCTCTGTCCTTCCTGGCCTGAGAAATCTCCGTGGAGGAGATACCTCTTGATGTCTTCTTCTGGGTTTTGATTGACGCATAGGACACTGTAGAGGCTGGTGCAATTTCATTTTTTGAAAAAGGGAATCCCTTCCATTTACTTATTTTTTTCTGTATTGATTTCTTTAAAAGGTTAAGAAAAAGACCTCACATAAGAAAAATTAACAATGAACATCTGTCAGGAGAACAGCAGACAGCCTCTCTTGTTTCTTATGCTTCCAGGAAAACCCACCTATGGACATCAAGGGGGTTCTCACCAAGTGTGAGCACCCACGAAGAATAAACAGCCACTAACACTCATCAACTCCCTTGTAAGTAAGGCAGGTACAGCAAAACCCTGGCACATTACAAATATCTTTATTTTTTTAAAAGTGTTTATAAACTACTTAGTATTTTTAAAAATCTCTAAGTGGTGTACAACCTAAAAACCATAAATATTACCCTAAAAACAAAAATGCAACATAAAACCAGTAAAAAAGTAGTATAAAAGCACATATAAAAAAGAATTAAGGGAATTCAAACAAACGACAAACAACAAGAGGGTCTGATTTTACAGGTCATGGGAAGTCTGGGCAGAAAGGCACATGAAAAATGTACTTCTCCTTTGATAATGTTCAATATGCCATTTATGATGGAAAATGGTCTGGGGGAAACGCAGAAGAAACTTTCAGCACAGCACTATAGTTTGGCTCCATCCATCAACCAGGGTGCTAAGGTGTCAATGGGAGGTTGCATTCTCTGTGTCCCAGGAAGAACATCATGGCAAGGTGGGAGACCAACTTGGTGCCATCATTTGGGCAGAGAAAGAGCAGCTGCAGGAAGCCTGCTGCCAACTCCCGGTGGTCCTGGGACTACAGAGTTGAAGGGAAGCTTGTTTTGGTTCCATCCATCAGACTGGGACTAAATTGTGATGGGTTGCGGGGTCAACACACACTGCTCTTGCTGATATGCCCTCTTCTACATAACAGGAAAAGAAGCCCTGCCCTTCATTTCACCAGACTAGCAGTTGACTAGCCCAGCAGTACCATCCATGGGCACAAAAGGACCACGTGTCACCATTAGGACAAATAATGGGCCACTGCTACAAACTGTTGCCTCAACTGTGGCTAGTTTGGGGCTTCATCTAAGTTGCGTTTCAGCTTCTGGACATGTGGAGTTTTCTTTCTGCTGTGGGGGCTTGACATTCTGCCGCTCTCATGGGCAGGACATTCTGTTTTTGCTTGTTCTCAAACACTCCCTTCCTAGTTTCTTTGGTGTGTTTCTTGACATCAAACCTGCAGCAGCTCAGCCCTGATATATTCCACCAAGCACCACCCTTCCTTCCTAGTATAAGACACGTTCCCCCAAAGCTGTCCACTCCTACTTCAGGTGTGCCACAGAATGGAGAAGCCAGGATTCCTTAAGGAGGAGTGGAGAAATTTTATCCATATCCCCACAGCATCCTCCTTGCATCTGGGTATTTTGCTCATGCTCAACATTATCACAAAGATGCCATGGAAAGATGGAAAGATGCAGGGAAAGAGGGAAAGGCAGACAGAGAGAGGGGAGGCGAGGAGGACAGGCAAAGCAATGTTTGAGACCTGCATAGTGCTGCATGCCTGCGTAGGCTTGTTGGAGGGGGTCTGCCACAGTGGGACTTTGAGCTGGGAAGAGAAAAGAAGGAAGAAGGAAGAGAGTAAGCAAGTGCAACTAAAGGAGAACAGCTTTCAGAGCAGCACAATCACTGGGGCAGGCAGCAAACCACTCGAGATATCTCCTTGGCTTCTCATTACGTTCCTCTTCCTCTGTCGCTCCTCAGAGTCTAGCTACATGTGCCACAAACTACTTGAGAGCAAACTACACAAACTGCATGACACAACTCTGGTTCTTTGATCCAGCTCCTCATCCTCCTGGACCTCTTGGATCCTCTAACTTTTGCCCTATTTGTTACCATTAATGGCCACATATCTGAGAACAACAGGCTGGGTCCAGTGCAAACATTTGCTCTATGGCAATAGGCCTGCCACCCTTCTCTGTGGACAGAGGCACTCTAAGGACTTGCCCAAACCTCCATTTGCTTCCCCTGCCCCTGGGGAAACTTGCAGTTTAGAAATAGGGTTTTCCAGGGATTGTTGTTTGCTCTGATTTAGCGCTAAAGAGCGGGTTCTCCAGGGCAAAGAAAATGCAAACAGCTTGGAGATCTGTACCTAGAAAGCACAGGGCAAGTGGAAAACGACCTGGACATGTGTTTTCTAGGCACATGACAAGCTGGATGAGCCCTAAGATCTCATATCTAGCTCAGAGTGAGCAATAGAGGGAACTTGCAGGTTGTGGATGCAACACAGTTCCCTGAGATCTCATCCCCTAAGGAGTCCTTTCCCAACCTGGTGCCCTCCAGGTGTTGCTAGCCTACAACTCCCATCATTCCTCCCCAGTGCTCATGCTATCTGGGAATTGTTGCCCAACAACATTTGAAGGGCACCAGGTTGGGAAAGTCTGCAATAAGGCAGTGGCATCATTAGAAGGTTGCTGGAAATTAGTTTTGGCTCAACTGCCATTCAGTGCCGGTAGGCAAATACCTGAAAAAGGCAGCAGAGGCTTGGACTGTGTAAATTCTCTAGTTGTGACTGACACCAGCTGTGAAACTGGCTTAGGAACCAAGGCAGCCGTGCACTGCTTGGTAGCCAAAGGTGAGCAGAAATCCCATGCAGGTGAGTGCATTGAATTCTATCAAGAGAGCAAGCAGAGGTGGAGGACAGAAGGATCTCTCCATTCCTCCTCCATCAGTCCTCTTGGTTTTTCTCCGCTGGCTGAAGAGAAAGAGAACCTATCCCTCAGATCTGTTCCTCTTCCATCTGCCTGCTTTGTAGAAAGCTTTTTTCTTTTTTACTAGACTTCTAAGATGCTGGTGTCCTGCATTTTCATGCTAGCCGAGAAAGAGGAAGCTTCCGATTCAAGGCATCCAGCACAGGACACAGGATACTAGCCTGTTAGCAAAAATAGGTCAGGGTAGTAACTTTTGCAAGCTTAGTTACAGGACTGGACTAAGGAAGGTCGCTTTTTTAAAATGATACATAACCTCCCAAAGTGCATATGAATTAACATAGGGGAATAGTTGCACATAGAGAGACAGGGATGAGTTTCCTGTTTGCTCTTTATACTGCGCCAGCTGGGCATTTAAGTCCTCCTGGGGTCCCAAAGGACTAGCTCTCCTCTTGCAGCCAAATGGCAAGAAGCTTGAACAGCACACCCATTATTTCCCACCTCCTTTTTTGTGTGCGGCCAAAAACCTTACCTGGGTATGGATGGATTCCATTGGTGTAAATAGTTTCTGATGCTGGCTGCCCATTGGTCTGTGGTGGGAGAGGGCTGAATCCATTCACCCCGATGGGTGTGGCTATGCTGGGAACAGGTGCTGTGCTGATCCCCGGAGGTGTGCTTGTACCTATGGACCACCAAGAAGTTGGGGAGAAAGAGACAAATTAGAGATGGCCTTTGATGCTGACTATTTCTCAAACACAGAGGATGGGTGAGGTCTCTGACTGGAACAGGTAGGAATTTGGTTGGTTGAAGTTAGCTGTTAAAAACCAATCCACTTCTTCATCTGGGCTGTTCTGCAGTCATCAAGAGCAAGTGAGCCCTGGCCATTGCCAGTTTGGTCCCAAAATGCATATTTGTACGCACACTTTAGGCTAGTATGTGCATTACTGTATACATAACTTCACAGGAGAACTGCATTGCAAAATTTGGAAAAAGTGTGAGCTCTGAATTCTGACCATGTTTTGGTACATTTTTGTTTTGGAAACTGTCTGTCCTGTATGTCTGCCTTCGAATGTGAACTGAGCTGAATTTCTCTACTATCCCTAGTGGCAAATACCTGATGAGGGTGTCATGGGAGCAGCAACCAACCCGCTGACGTTAAACGCCGCCATCTGTTGCATCTGTGCCGCCGCAATGGCCGCCATGGGGTTGAGGCAAGTTCCTTGTGCTGCAGCCATCAGAGCTGCCTGCTGCTGCATTATCTTAAGGAAAGAAAGACAGGCATGGGGGCAGAGAGAAGGAAAAGAAACGGAGTAAGCAAGAGGGGAGCAGTGGAGGCGGGGAAGAGAGAGGAGGAGAAGGAACAACCAAGAACAGGAACCAGAGGACACAGAGGAGGAGGAGGAGGAGGAAGAAGGGGAGAAACAAGAAGGTGCAAGTTAGTTTTGCCTTTGTTACCGAAGAGCCTTTTCCAGCTGTTGACACTGGGCATGGCAGGAATGTAGGAAGATGTCTTATACTGAGTAGTGTGTCTAACAGTATTGTGTACAACAGCTTTCCCCAAATTGATGTTCTCCAGGTGTTGCAGGACTACAACTCCCACCAGCCCCTGACAGCACAGCCAACCATCAGCAATGAGGGAAGTTGGTGTTGGAAACAGCTGGAGGGTACCATGTTGGAGAAGGCTGGCAATAGGACCCAGGCACCTTATTTCCCTGAGGCACCACTGAGGCAGCTCTCAGGCAAAAGGAGCTTCCAGTCGGATACCTGCTATTCTGCTATGCTACCCATGGAATGGCCAGAGATGGTGCTGCAGTTGTTTCAGTCCAGGAACCAACAGAGGCCTGGCTTACCCTAACCTCTAGGCTAGATTACTGCAACACATTATACATGCGGCTGCCTCTGATGACGGACTGGAAACTTCCGCTGGTGCAGAATCCAGCCACCAGGTTGCTTACTGAAGCAAAACAGCTTGATCATATAATGCCAATCCTTGGCACACTGCACTGACTGCCAGTTAGTGGGCCAAATTCAAAGTGCTGATGTTGCCCTATAATGCCTTATGGTTCAGGACCACAATACCTCAAGGACTGCCTCTCTCCATATGAACCTGCCCAGACCCTGAGATCATCCTCTGAGGCCTTTCTTGGTGTGCCTCCTCCATGAGAGGTCCAGAGGGTGGCAACACAAGAACGGGCCTTTTCTGCAGTGGCTCCCTGTTTGTGGAATGTTCTCCCCTGGCGTCTCTATTACATATCTTCAGGCCTCCATAACCAGGTCTTTGGCTGGTTAAACAATTTGTGGCCTTTCAAACTGGGTGTGTGGGGGACACAGTTTGTTATTATGTTATGTCTTTTTGTTTTGTTTTGTTAGAGCGTTTATTAATTTTCCAATAAAAACATTCAAATCATAATCATAATCCAATAAAATTAAAAAACTAAAATAAAAAAATCCAACTGTCTTCCAAATTTAGTTCTGGTTTTACGGCTTCCCACGGCCTGAACTTCAAAGCAACTCCGAATTCTCAGTCCTGTCTCTCACGATATTTCCATATCCAATTTTATCTCTCCAATTATGTTATGTCTTTTGATACTGTTAACCGCCCTTTGATCCTCAGATGAAGGGTGGCATATGAATTGTTGTAATAATAATAATGATGATGATGATGATGATGATGTTGTTTCAGGCATGGTTCCTTAGTCTAAGTAATAGGGAAAAGCACAGGGTTCCAGCACCTTCACGACTTGTGCAGAAGTGCAGATTTCAGCTTGCCCGACAAACTGCACCTGCCAAAGCCCTCTCTCCTGCACAGCAAGGAAAGCTGCAGGCCCTGTGTCCTCTGCTCCACCTGCATCTGAGTGAGAGAAGGTGCAAGCCGAGCTATGTGGCCACTTGCCTGCCTGCTCTATAACAGGAACACCAGCCTACCTTAGATCTCATCATCAGAGCCCTATCTGCTCTAGACTGATTGGACTGCATAAGAAGAGTCTTGCGGCTGAATCAGGCCAAAGGCCCCAACTAGTCCAGTATCTTGTTCTCACAGCAGCCAAGGAGCTGCCTATGGGAAGCCTGCAAGCAGAACTTGGGAGCGACAGCAGTGCTCTCTCCATCTGGGCTTCCCAGGAAGTGATATTCAGAGGTGAACTGCCTCTGACAGAGGAGGTAATATGTATGTATTCTGGCTAATAGCCTTATCATTCACTGATTTATCTAACCTTCTTTTAAAGCCATTCCAACTTGGTGGCTGCATGTTATTGGAGCTAATCACGTAGCTTGGCTAAACACTGTATAAAGGAGGACTGTGATGTTTGCCTTTGACTCTGCAGCCTTCCACCTACTTCTCTTTGCTATCTGGCAACAGTTTCCTTTGGAACAGCTATCAGGACAAAGAGCAGCAGCATCTCCTCCAGAGGTTGACACTTCATCCATATCTTCCACCTCCAAACCTCTTTTCTGGGCTCTTAGAGCTTGCAAGGCCTTTTCCTTTGGTGATCTCTCTCCACTGTTGACACTCCTACTCTGTTCAGCTCCCAGCTAATCTTTCAGCTTACACAGGAGTCAACAAGCCACCAGTGCCCATCAGACCTCTTGACTTGTCTTCCCAGTTAATGCAAAACCTGCTTTCCCAAGAAGGCCACCTCCAGATTTTTTGGAGAACAACTTCCATCATCCACCATGGCTGGGACTGATAGGAATTGTGGTACAAAGCATAGCAGGAGCACCAGCTGTCGTCCTTGGAAGCTGTCTCTGCCATCCAGTGTGAGTTCACCGCCCACCTACAGCTAAGCTAGCCCCCTCTGGCTTGTCCAGTTCTAAATGCGTCCACCTTATAGGGCTGGCAGTGGATTGCAGCATCTCCTACCGCTTGCGTATATGCCCCGTAGGCTCCAAACTGGATCGTCATTGGATTGAAGATCCCCAGCTGTCCTGCCATCTGATGCATCCGCCGAAGGGTTCTCTCCTTGTCTGTGTCAGCAAACTTCACCACCAGGCTGGACGATGCTCCCTAGCAGAGTGGACAGAGAAACAGAGGCACAAACAGAGAGAGTGGGGCAGAGTGTATCCATTGCTCCTGTATGAAGCGGTGGCAGCTGGCACATAATTCACACACACCCCACCCCTCCAGCAAGGACAAGCGATACGGATGATGGCATAAGGATAACAACTAGGGCACATCATTTCTGCTAGAGAGACACAGGCAGGCGTTAGGCTAACCAAACAGGTGCGCTGAAAAAGTTGTTTGAGTGGCTCCTTTGAGAAACTGAATCTCTGTGATCATAGACCTGCAGAGCTGGGACCACGAGGGTCAACTAGTCCATTGCAGGAATCCTTTTGCCCAACGTGGGGCTCAAACCCAGATATTAAGAGTCTCATGTTCTTCCGACTGAGCCATCCTGGCACTTGCATGTAGCAAGATGGTTGTCGTGGACTACAACCCCCAAGCCTTGGCCCATTGGCCAAGCTGGGTGTGGACGATAGGAGCTGGAGCCCAAGAACACCTGGAAGGACACTGGTTTACAAGCATACCTGCCAATATTTGAAAACCACAGTGGTGTTATTTTCTCCTGCCCTTCAGGATTCAGGGGGCATACATGGCCAATTGTCCTTTGATCTTCACAACAGCCCTGTGAGATGGGTTAGGCTGAGAGTGATTGGCCCAGGATCACTTCAGTGGGAGGAGAACCAGGGTCTCACCAGGTGGAAGTTCAACACATTAGCCACTACATTGTACTGGCTCTCAGGAGATTTTGGCCCAGCTTCCTCAGCTCCCTGCCCATGCCCCTGGTCCCGCTCCCACAACCCCGGCCATGGTCACCAGTCAACCATCTACAAAATTAGGGTTTAAATAAATTAGAAAGACATTTGTAAATAAAAGGACACAACAAGCAAATAAGCTTCCATTTACTTCTGGGCTCAGGCAAACTGGATAAAGTAAAACCTCTGTATGCAGTGCTTTTTTCTGGGGGTACTCAAGAGTACACAGTATTAGCAGCTCCACACCCACCCCCTTGCCACGTTAAAAGTGTGGCACTTACTGTGACAACCATGGTGAGTACCAGGCTAGGCTATCCCTCTTGCTGTTCTGGCTTCTGGGATAGCCGCGCAAAGCCTGCATTTGCTCCATAAGACGCACACACACTTCCCCTTACTTTTTAGGAGGGAAAAAGTGTGTCTTATAGAGCAAAAAATACGGTAATTTATTCTATTTGTAAGCCATCCTTCAACTTGAAGTTTCCCAGGACAGTGCACAAAGAATTCATTGAAATCCAGCACAGGTTGTATCCAATGCAGTGATATATTTGTTGTGCTGTGGGGCATCATAGTGCAAGGGAAAACATTACCAAAGATTTTCTGCAACAGATTTCACAAGAAGAATCAGCTCCAGTGCAATAAGCTTCCTCTGGTGCAATTGCACTGGATTCCTTCCTTCGAACAACCTTTAAAGTATGCCATACACTAGCACAAGAGCTCTTGTGCTCATGAACAAACAATGCTGGCCCCCTTGGTACTTTGTTATGGGTGCTGACTGTTAGCAGGAGATGCCTAGCAGTGCTATGATTTCCTCCACACAGCAAACTACAGTTCTCAGGGGAAGAACTGTGTGCAGGGGAAGCCATGACTGTTAAAGTGGTATAAGAGTTCTTTAAGTGTATGGTGTAGGTGAAGAAGTCCTTCTGGAAAAAAAAGTTTTTGAGGAGGGATGGATAAGGCACTTGGACTTTGAACCTCTGAAAATGTATTTCTTTAACCTTAGTCACCTTAGCGGGATGTGAGGAGATTCAGAAACAGCAAAGCATCTCCTTTGCTCCTCTGAGTATTTATCCCATCTCTTTGATTTCAATAGAGTGAGATAATTGTGATTAGCACGTACCATTGTGCGTGCGTGAGCCCCCCCCCCAAAGGCTGCTGCTGTTCCAACCAACCACACCAGATCAGAGTTCATCTTCAGCACAGCTTCCCTGCCAGGAGCAATCTCTGATCAATGCAGACCTCTTTTTTAATCACGGCCGGTTCCCTGGGCTCTTTCCCCTTTCTTTCGCCTTCATTTAGAACTGTGACCTTCATTGTTAATTAAATGGCAGTTTTCTCAAGCCAGTGATTGAATTACCTCCTAACACCTGCCTAGAGAGCACAGCTGCTGATCAGAATAAACGATGGGCCCTGCGTTATTTTTACAACAAGTGATTTGATCCCCGAGATTCTGATCCAATCAAAGAGAGGATAAATTAGCCGGTGATTGGATTAAGGAGAAAAACACTGTCTTGTGAGGGGTGGGGGCCTGCTCTGTGGGGCTACCCTTTTCTATATGGCTGTGAGCAGCTCCTGAGATTGCTTTTCTAGTTTTGTTTTTAAGGAAAGAAAATGGTATTTTCATAAGGCACTGTCTCTGAGAGATTGCTTTATTGCTTGAGGTGTGGAACCTCAGTCCCTGGGGGCCAAATGCAGCTCTTCGGGACTCTCTGACTGGTCCTCAGGACCAAAACCCTCTTTAAAACTTACTGCCAGTTGAAATCTTTTCATCCAACCTATCTCATTGGGGCAGCTGTGAGGATAAAATGGAGATGACAGAGAACAGCAAATTTCAACTAGTCATCCTGTTCATGCAAAGTTTATCTGCTTGCCTCGTGCAAAGGAACTCCCCTTCCCTCTCCTTCCTCCATGTGCCCCCCCCATCTTGTCTGGGTTTTCTTGCAACCCCACCCCCCTCTGAGCAGGGGCACAGGGCAAGGAAAAGGAGGAAAAGTTCTGTTGAGCAAGCAGAATTCCTTGCAGGAAGGGGATAACTTGTTAGGGAATCACTCTGCAAAGAAACAAGTAAAAGTTTCTAGAAGGTTCCAGAGGAAAGGAACAACATGCAGAATTGTAAAGGTGTGAAAACCCCAATGGAAATAGTTTTTTTCAAAAACGAAGGGGATAGTTCAGAGCCTGTGAATCCAGAATCGTATCATTCTGTTATTGGAAGTTTATTGTATATTTCACAATGGAGCAGTTCAGATTTGATATTCTGTTGGAATTCTGAGTAGACTTGTAAGTAATCCTATTGAAAATACATGGAAAGGACTAAAATGCATTTTTCGTTTACAAAATACACTTGACTATTGTTTAAAATTATCATCTTCAGGATCAGAAGTTCATTCATTGATAGTGGTTGGGCAAAAAATCAGTGTCTGGGATGGTGTTTCAGTTTGGTAATTCTTTGGTGGAATGGAAGTCCAGGAAACAAGGGATTGTAGCCACTTCCTCCACAGAAGCTGAATACACTGCTCTATCAGACTTATGTAATGAATTGAAGTACTATGTACAGATTCTCGATGACTTAGGTGTAAAACTTAATTATCCAGTACAAGTATGGGAGGATAATCAGGCAGTCATTGCAATGGTGGAGTTTGAACTGTTTAAAGGTAGAACAAAACATGTAGAGATTAAATATCAAAACGTAAAAGAAATTGTGAAGCAAAATCTGAAAAAGCTACAATATTGTGAAAGCAGGCAAAATGTGGCAGATGTATTTACAAAATTGCTTACGTCTGAAAGACATGCACAACTAGTTGAGAAGTTGGGAACTGTGTTGCATGGTGTGCGAATACTTTGTATATGTTCATAATACTGTTTTGTTTCTGTGCGACTGAGTGGGAGTGTAAGGGAATCGTTCTGCAAAGAAACAAAAGTTTCTAGAAGGTTCCAGAGTTTTTCCTTTAAATTTGGGAGTGGCACTCTGATCTTAATTAGTGTCAGCTGCAAGTGCTAATAAAAAGACCACTCCCGCTTCGTGTTTGCAGACACCTGATAGCAAATGTATGTCCGAAGAGGGTTGCCTATGAAGTCTGTTGGAAGACTGTTGCTGTGGTTTACAACATGCTGGAGATAAGACTTTTGTTTGATAGTGTACTGTTTGTGTTAACAGTCGAAAGATGACCTTTGCAACCTTAATGCATGTAACCGGTCTGGGAATAAAATATTTTGACCAAGACTTCACAGTTTGGTCAGTCATCTTTTAAAAAACTTTGTCATTGTTCCGTGTGAGAGTGAAAGAAGATAAACTCTGCTAAAGCAGCTTAAAAGAGGTTTTGCCTAGTCACCAGTATCTGCACAGCAGAAGTGTGTGGACGGTAACCTCTAATATAACTTTGTTCAATACAACCCTTGTGCCATGAGCTCCTTGGAGGAAGGGTGGAATAAAAACACAATAATAAATGGGTAATAGATGTATTTTTTATGCTCTGCAGAGGTGGATGAGCTGAGATGATGAGTTAAAGGGGAGTGGGAAGGAATTCCAGCTGCTTAATTGCTGCTTGTTAAGCTGTGATTGAAAACACAGGAACAGGGCCAGTGATAAAGGCTTCTGGTTCCTTGAGAGCAGCCTGGGAAAGAGCCTAGCACTGCTTATCTGTCAATTTCAATATAGCTTCCAAGCGGTTAGCTGGCCACCTCTGTTTTTCTTCTCTATCTGCAGGGCGTACAAAACTTCCCCACCATAAGTCAAATTGTGGTGCATCTAGCTTAGTACTGCAGACTCCAGCCTTCCCTCTCCAGACATTTTGGACGACAGTCATCACCATCCGTCACCATTAGCCCTGCTGGCTGGGGCTGATGGGAGCTGAAATTCAAAACATCTGGAAGGCACAAGGTTGGAGAAGGCTGGTCTACTTCGGGGTCCTCGCTCCAGGGTCTTAGGCTGCTGGGGCAGTGCCCCAATTCCCCCAAATGAGCCAGACTCCACTGCCATGTGAATATTCCCTGCTTCCTGATGGACCTTTTAGGCACTGTCCTCCTCTTTGGTATTGTGGAATTGACAGGGTCGCCAAGTGCCAACCTCTACAACCAAACGGTGCAGAGCAGTTCAGGATCGCTGTGCTTGCTCTCTCCCACTCTGCTAGTTCCTTCGTCTACCATCCTCCTCTTGCAGCTGTGCTCATGAGGATGCTTTAGCTTTCGTCCCACAGCAGGCAGGAAGGGAAGGGCTGCTGAAGTTGAAGGGCAGGGTGTACAATGGCTAGATCCAGATAGCAACAGTGAGGCTATCTGGGTTGATATCTGCTGGTCCCAATGCAGGAGACCCTATGGCCTTCCAGATGTTGCTTGATTCCAGCACCCATCAGCCTCAGCCAGCAGTGCCAATGCTCAGGAAAGATAGGAGCTGCAGTCATTCTGGGCACATCAGGAGATGTTCAGCCTATTTCATTTTTGCATGTGTTCATTCATTGAGCCATCCCGTTTCTGCATTAATCTGCAATTCCCCCCTCCCCCAGCATCCGCATGAAAATGAAGATTTAAGTAAAACTTGCATGTGCATTTCAATGTATTTTTCTCATAAAATATATATTTCCTCTCAAAATTTCTGAACTATCTATCTATCTATCATCGGTCAAACTGCATCAAGGAAGCACAAAAGCCTGTGAGTAACTAAGTTCCAATCTACAAATTAATCCAGGATATGTGGGTCTCGTCATTTTGTATCAATATACACAAGGTTAAATGCCTCAAATATTCAAATAAATATGTTCTCTCTATGACTGTGCACAAACCACAAAACATTTAAAGAACTGCAGTTCTCAGAGAGCTCAAATCCCCAGCACCCTTAACAAACGACAGTTCCCAGATATCTCTTTTTTTAGGAACCATGTGGTTTAAATATATGGTGTATCCTCAGCAATGCCCTTGGATTCCCTGATACTATCTCAGATGCTTTATGGTGAAGAGAAACTTCAGCAAACTTCTTCCCACACAAGACACCACAGGAGTAGAAGTTTAAGAACAAGGGCAAAGGTGTGGATGTCTTCTACATAGACCTCTGGCTGAGCACAGGGAACACCTAAACCAATCCCCCATCACAGAATTGTAGAGTTGGATGGGACCCTGGGGATCATCTAGTCCAGCCCCCTGCAATGCAGGAATATGCAGCTGTCCCATGAGGGGATCGAACCTGCAACCCTGGCATTATCAGCACCACTCTCTAATCCACTGATTTGGCCATTTGGCCAGCACTTACCGGCATGGTCTGACTGCCGTGGAGACTACTGATAGCGGCTTGCGCCTCTGCATGACTCCCATATTTGACAAAGGCACATCCTAAGAGGAAAGAAAGGGTCAATGGTCAGCTCAGAGGCAGATCCAAAAAAACAAAACTAAACCCAGAGTGGATCTCCATATTGGCAAAGCCAGTCAAGGTGGGGAAATGCAAGCGGTAGCCTGAAATCTGGCTGATCTAGGATTCTTTCTCCCCGCTGTAAGGCAATGCATGCCCTTTATTGCAGGGTCAGGTCACATTTTGCTTTTGGTAACGTGGTTTGAACGGCATCCCATGTTACACTAGCAAGAGACAAGCATAGCGCTGTCACTTGAGAATGGCGTGCACCTGCCCATGTGGCCAGATTTGCCCATAATAAATAGGGAGAGAAGCTGCTTCGTCCTCTGTGTGTTTCAGGGTTGCGAAAGGTTATGTTTCAAATCATTAAATTTTGGGTCGATGCTTCTCCCCACCCACCCGATAGAAGGACTCAGTGTGACTCTCAGCAATTAAAATGTACAAAAGTTTAAAACAAGAGGCAATTCAACAGCAATATCCATAATAAATGAAAACCAATTCAAAGTGGGCATTCACAACAGACAACACAGAGCATGTGTTTTGTTTTTGCAGCTCTGTTAGGTGCCTGTTTGCTCAGAAATAAAGTTCACTACGCCTGGTGGGGCTTAGTCCAGGTAAATGTGCATAGGACTGCAACCTTTAAATTAGTGGGTTTTCATAATAATAATAATAATAATAATAATAATAATAATAATAATAATTATTTCAGACCCACCCTTCACTGTAGGTCCCACAAAATGAAAATGCAATGTTAAAATCGGTTTAAACACCTGACAATAGATGTCAAAACCAGGGTAAAGGACTGCAATACCTCTAGGACTGCCTCTCTCCATAAGAACCTGCCCAGATCCTGTGATCATCCTCTGAGGCCCTTCTTCATGTGCTTCCTCCACGTGAGGTCCAGAGGCTACCAACACGAGAATTTGCCTTTTCTGCATTGGCTCCCCATTTGTGGAATGTTTTTCTCTGGAAGGTTCACCTGGTGCCTTCATTATATGTTTTTAGGCAGCAGGCAAAAACATTCCTTTTCAACCAGGCCTTTGACTGATTAATATTCCACAGCCTTTTAAATGTGCCTATGGGAAGGAGGGGTATTGTTTTGCTGTTTAGTTTTAATTATTTACTTGTTTTAGCCTGCATCTTATTCTGTGAACCACCCTGAGATCTTATGATGAAGGGAGGTATAATAATAATAATAATAATAATAATAATAATAATAATAATAATAATACTGCAGATGCTCAGAAGGATTGGAGCATATTACTAGCAAGTATCAGGCAATGGGAAAGTAGCAGCTAGACTGGTGACTGGGGGTGGCCGCCGAGACCACATAACACCAGTCTTGAAAGACCTACATTGGCTCTCAGTATGTTTCCGAGTACAATTGACCTTTAAAGCCGTAAATGGCCTCAGCCCAGTATACCTGAAGGAGCGTCTCCACCCCCATCATTCTGCCCGGACACTGAGGTCCAGCTCTGAGGGTCTTCTGGCGGTTCCCTCCCTGCGAGAAGCAAAGCTACAGGGAACCAGGCAGAGGGCCTTCTCGGTGGTGGCACCCGCCCTGTGGAACGCCCTCCCATCAGATGTCAAAGAGATAAACAACTACCTGACATTTAGAAGACATCAGGGAAGTTTTTAATGTGTGACATTTTAATGTACCATATTTTTCGCCCTATAGGAAGCACCGGCCCATAGGACGCACCTAGTTTTTTTGGGGGGGGGAATAAAGGGGAAAAAAATATTCCCCCCCAGCCACGGGAACTCCCGCAGGGCTCCCTAGGCTGCAGATATCTGCCCGAAGCGCGGGGCGCCCTGTTCAGCGCGCCCAGCGCTCCGTGCAGCAGGCTGCTATCCGCAGCCTAGGGAGCCCTGCGGGAACTCCCGCAGGGCACCCAAGGCTGCGGATAGCTTCCCGAAGCACGGGGCGCTCTGCTTCAGGGCGCCCCGCGCTCTGGGCAAGCAGGCTGCTATCCGCAGCCTAGGGAGCCCTGCGGGAACTCCTGCGGGCTCCCCAGGCTTACGGATAGCTTCCTGAAGCCTGGAGAGAGAGAGGGGTCGGTGCGCACTGACCCCTCTTGCTCTCCAAGCTTCAGCGAAAGCCTGCATTCACCCCATAGGACGCACACACTTTCCCCCTTCATTTTTGGAGGTGAAAAAGTGTGTCCTATAGGGTGAAAAATACGGTATTTTTAATCTTTGTTGGAAGCCGCCCAGAGTGGCTGGGGAAACTCAACCAGATGGGTGTGGTACAAATAAATAGTAATAGTAATAATAATAGAAATAATAATAATAATAATAGCATAGGGAAGATGTGCTGAAGCAATAGGCAAGTCCAGAACCAGATTGGAACAGGTAGATCCCAGCGTTCGGACCCACTTCTTTTGGCCACCCCTCTATATTATTATTTATATCCTGGCTTCTCCTGTGCAAAATAATAGCTGGCAGAGATATGCTTGCGTGGCAGACATTGCAGGGAGGGTCTTGATCTCAGCCCTGAATAACTTCCCCCATTCCCTTTTACAAGGTTGTACCTCATACTGGTCCATTTAGCTTAGTTTTGTCTGCACTGACTGGCAGACGTTCTACAGGATTTCAGACTTCACCTGCAGATGCCAGCAGGGACTGAACCTGGAAACATTTGCCTGCAGAGCTCAGATGCTCTACTATTGAGCTACGGCCCTTCCCCATAGTAGGAAAAAGCGAGCTGTGCCACCCCTTTCCAGTGTTGCCGATGCCATTCTCCACCGCTTCTTGATCCTCACCTTTACTGGCTCCATCGGGGCCTCTGAGGATGGTGCATTCTTCAATCTGGCCAAAGGGCTCAAAGAGTCGCCGGACGTCATCCTCACTCTGCTGCTTCCCCAGCATGCCCACAAAAAGCTTCCTGTCTTCTAAAAACAAACCACTCCTCATTAGCAAGAGCCACGCAAAGCCACACACGATTAGCAGGGCAGAACAGGAGCACAGGTGGGGGCTTATTGACTTGGCGGCTGGTCCAGGCCAAGGCTTTGTACGACAACTATGAACCCTTGCAGGGGCTTGCCGGACGGGCGAATGGCCTTTGTGTCTGGGCTGCTGTTCTGAATCATACTTACTTGCATTGAACTCAATGGGATGTATTTCTGACATAAGAACAACCCTGACCCACCAAGCCTAGCAACCTGTTCTCAGCCTGCAAGCATTGTGAATTTGTCACGAGTCCCAAAGAGGTGTCATGTGGGTGGGGTGTCTGACACAAAGAAGGGATGGAAGGGACCATCGGGTGGGACCCAGCAGGATAGGAAAAGCATTGGTGGGACCTAAGAAGTGTCAGAGAGCCAGTGTGGTGTAGTGGTTAAGAGTGGTAGACTTGTAATCTGGTGAACCGGGTTCGCGTCTCCGCTCCTCCACGTGCAGCTGCTGGGTGACCTTGGGCTAGGCACACTTCTCTGAAGTCTCTCAGCCTCACTCACCTCACAGAGTGTTTGTTGTGGGGGAGGAAGGGAAAGGAGAATGTTAGCCACTTTGAGACTCCTTCAGGTAGTGATAGAGCGGGATATCAAATCCAAACTCTTCTTCTTCTGTTAAGAGTCTAGGGCTGGTGGGGAGGGAGAGCTGGCCTGGAGGATAGTGAGCTGGATCCTAAGGAGGGACCAAGTGGGGCGTTCTAATCCAGGATCACGAGACACCCCAGCCCATTCTCCCCTGTTGACCTTTGGTGTCTTCTGCTATCAGTAACGAGCTTCCGTTGAAGAAGGAGGCTGCTGAGCATAAATCAGCTGAAACTTCGTCTCCAAGGACACAGAGATGCCAATGTTGGTGCAAAAAGACCTTGTAAGTTCAACTCACCAAGAGGAATGCCTGTTTGCTTGCCCAGTTTGGGGACTCGGACCATTTGCCACACTAAGTGCCTGTCCCATCCTTTAAAAAGAAGGCACAGGGGGTGTCTTGTTGGGTCAGCATCTTAGCTTATGCTTAGCCATGTGCCTTTCACCCTTGCCTTCCCTATGTACTGCGCTGATCTTCACCGTCAAGATTTTGGTAGAAACAGAAACCCAAGTTTGAGTCATTCACGCAGCAGTGGGGGCCAGGACAGTATCACGTTTACAATTTCCTTGCAATTTCATAGCTGATTTCTTACGTGCCATGTTTATGTCAGTGTTCGAGATGGTGCTCTGTTTGTTGCTAATAGTGCTTTATAGAATGTGGGCCTTCTCTGGTATTTCCATAGTTGCTGTCTACTGAAGATGTTTTAACATTTTGTCAGTGGCTTAGATGTTCTGTTTAAATACCAGGGGTATATAAATTGTCAATCAACTAGGAGAAATCCAGCGGGCGCAGTGTCTGCATGCTAGGGATTCCTCGATTCATGGACTTGGGGGAGGCCAGAGGTACAGAATCCCCTACAGACAACTGTCTAGCCTCTGCTTGAAGTCCTCCATTGAGAGAGAGCCCAGAATCTTTTTAAGTAACTGGTTAACTTTATCATCACTTAACAGCCAACCATCTGCCCTCCTACAACTTTAGCCCATTAGATCAAGTTCCACCCTCCACAGCAGCAGAGAACAGGCACCCACAGCACTTTTATCAATATAGGAGCACTGGCACCTCATCATTAAAACAAAAAAGAGCTGCTAGTATTATTATTATTGTTATTATTATTGTAAAGGTAAAGGACCCCTGGACGGTTAAGTCCAGTCAAAGGCGACTATGGAGTTGTTGTGCTCATCTCACTTTCAGGCCGAGGGAGCCAGCGTTTGTCCACAGACAGCTTTCTGGGTCATGTGGCCAGCAGGACCGAACTGCTTCTGGCACAACGGAACACCGTGACAGAAACCAGAGTGCACAGAAACACTGTTTACCTTCCCGCCACAGTGGTACCTATTTATCTGCTTGCACTGGCATGCTTTCAAACTCCTAGGTTGGCAGAAGCTGGGACAGAGCAACGGGAACTCACCCTGTTGCGGGGATTCGAACCGCCGACCTTCTGATCGACAAGCCCAAGTGGCGCTGTGGTCTAAACAATAATAATAGGTAAAGGTAAAGGTCTGTGGACAAACGTCAGCTCCCTTGGCCTGAAAGCGAGATGAGTGCCCCAACCCCATAGTTGCCTTTGACTGGACTTATCCGTCCAGGAGTCCTTTACCTTTACCTGTTGTTGTTACACTTCCTTACCCACACGTCACCATACAGTCCCAGAGTGGATTATAACGATTTAAAAATACAATTAAAAAAACAAAAACAGTTTAAAACAAAGTACAAGGCGGTGATCACTGGGGTCCTGCACTATTTCATTTCCTAAGTTTGAAGGAGAGAAAGAGGGAGAAGTCCAAGGGGAACATGTGGAGAAAGATGGAGCGGATGGTGGGGGTGGAGGTTGATGAGAATGGGGAATAAAGGGGTACTTGGAATGAGAAAGACAGAGATGGAGGCAACGAGGCTCCGAGAGAAAGAGAGACGGTTAAGTAAAGTAGCAAGCCGTTTCATGGTTATGATTGACTACCCAAATAACCCTCTGTTGCCAGCCCTGCCCAAGGGACATAAATAACTTAAACATCATTGGAGTGATGGTAAATAATGAGTGTTTCGCGATTATTGCCGGCATCTGTCTTCCATGGCCCTCGCACCAGCGCTGGGCTCTAATGGCGTCTGACAACAGAAATAAGGTGGCCTGTCGGAGTGCGCAGGCCGGGAAATAAATAAATAACAGCAGGGCACAGAGGACGCTTTGTCAGGCACTAGGAAAATTAGTTAAGAGGCCAGGGCTCATACATTGTCTAGTTAAACATAAACCATCTCTATTAAAAACAACAACACCTGTCCCTGTATAGCGTTGTAGTCTCTGGCTTAGCTTAAATTTCCTTGACACTTCTCTCCACGCCGCAAGTGCCTCTTCAGAGAGGATTCAAATTTCTGCCTCACTTACAGCCTAAGCCGGAGTCCTGCTCCGAGCCAAATACTTGCTGCTCTGCTGGCCAAAAAGGGAATGATAAAGTGAAATTTGAGGAAGCGGGGGACTTTAAGGATATTGTCCAACACTTCATAGATAAAAATAGAGACCCTCTTGTAGGGATGGGGGCGGGGAGTCAATTCACATCTAAAAGGGAACCTCTTGGGAAGACTTTTGATAAGACATTAGAGAATGAAAACGTAAGGTGTGTATACTAAGTTTATGAAAATGGATAAATAAAATAAATAAATAAAAGGGAACCTATCAAACCTGCATTTTCTGAAACAATATGCAAACTGAGCCATCTTTTAAAATTTGCACTTCTCTAAATTTTGTAGTTCAGTTCTCCAGCCAAGTAGCATGTACAAAAATTGATGATGATGATTTATTAAAATTTGTATACCGCCCTAAACCTGCAGGTCTCAGGGTGGTTACAACATACAAAAATGCATATACTGGGGTAGAGTGTTCATTAAAATGCACATGTCAGTGAAAATAACATGCAAAAACGCATTATATATGGGGAAATCGCAAATAAAAAAGTGCATACTGTATTGGGGGAAATTGCATAGAAAAATGTGTAAGGAACAGTTTGCAATGAAATGATGCTGAATTTACATGAGGGACAGAACTATCCAAACTGTACGGAAATTTATTCATGTATGTGACTACAGTGGCAAGAATGATACTTGCCCAAAAAGGGAAAGAAGAAGCAGTCCCAGCAAAACAAGAATGAATACAAAAACTTATGGAATATGCAGAAATGCCGAAACTTACCTGAAAAGTAAGAAATCAAGATAACAAACCTTTTATAAAAGAATGGAAATGGTTTATTGAATATTTACAAATAAACTGTAAACAGATAAGAACATTGGCAGGATTGTTGTAATAACCTGCAGTTTTATAAGAGTATATATTTAAAGTAGATGAATGAATGAGCAAATTAAATTGGATATGCAGAAAATATTAAAAAATAAATTTAAGGAACTGCAGAAAGAGGGGGGAAGAAGTCGAGTTTTGAAATGTTGAAATGATTGTAAAATTATTGAAATGCATAAAATTGAAATTATTATTATTATTATTATTAAATATAATAATAATAAAGCAATGATTGACTGGGCACCTACAATGCTGTACATAAAAAGAGAGCTTAAGGAAATACAGAAACTGGGGGAAGGAAGTCAAATTTTGAAATGTTAAAATGATTGTAAAATTATTGAAATGTATAAAACTGAAAATCATTAATAATAAGAATTTTCATGAGGTGCTGAATCAAAAAACTGCAAAGAGATGTGGAAATGTGAAGACTAGAAAAATGAGAAGCTGAAACTGACAGATTCTCAAGGCTGGTATCTGCACCTGGCATCTTGGGGCAGCTGTCAGGGTTCAAATGCCCCACCAGGGTGCACAGCTAATGCTTATCCTCTTTATTATTATTTTCTGACCCAGCACTCCCGGTGGCAGCTGACTGAAGCCACCCCTTTAATTTCCCACAATGTTCTTGATGCAGCATCACTCTGGAGCATTGTGGGAAATCACGGCTGCCCTGTGTTGCTCACAGCCATGCCATTACTGCAGGGCAAACCCACCTGAGCCCACTGCCAAAGGACGTTTTGCCCCTTGCCCCCTCAGACCTCGATCCAGTTCTGTCTATACTCATTCTTCCAAGCCCTGCTGAAGGCTGTATTCCTTCTTATCCCTTTTGTATGTATTCATTCCAGTTCTGCTTCATTTCAAAAAGCCAAAGAGGGGCTTGCTCTTTTTCACAAGGCTGGCCACAAACCAATGCAACTGTGCCAGCTGAATTGGGCAACTATTAATTCAAAGTGGCCTTCTGCACTTTGAATGATTTCGTTCCCAGGAGAGTTAGAGGCATATTTTGGTATATTTCATCTGATCCCCTGGGGAAACAATGCAGGGCCAAAGGGATAGAGCACTGCTGAGCTGGGCTTTGAATCTAAGGTTTCTTGCATCTAAATCCTACTGTCCATTCCAGTGGGCCTGTGGGACTTCGGTGGAAAGGGCTGGCCATTCTGCCACAGCACGTTTTACCTATCAAACACCTCTTTGCCACTGACCTCTTAAAAGGCAGAGGAGCCCCCAGATAGCCAGAAACTGTGCTCTTGGGCACGTGCTCCTGGGCAACGAGAGTGCCATCCTCTTGCAATGGGATTTTTCTTCCTCCACAGAGCCCGGCTGAGGCAGCTTGCTTGTTCTTGCCTGTCTATTGATTTTTAATCCCTCACCAATTACATTCTGTAAGTGGGTAATTTATTTCCCAGTTCCCTTTGGGACGCATGGAGCTTTTGCTGGCACCAGCTGAGTCGTGTTTAATAACTACATCTCTCTCTGAATACACTGTTATTTACCCTGCTCAAGCAACTGAACCCTGGGAATAAAACATCACTGGGTTTAAAATACCGATCCTCGTGTGCATTTGTCTGCAGACAGGCGCCATAGGAAATGGGGAAGAAAGGTGCACACACAGAGAGAGGAGAAATGGGGCATTAGAGGTTTCCCAAAATCTACCTATGTCTGGTTTGATGTAGGCCATTAAAGCAAGGAGGGGCAGTGTTCCATAGTGGTTAGTGTTGGACTGGGACCTGGTAGAACAGGGTGCACACCCCCCCACTTGCTCATGAAACTTACTAGGTGACACTGGGCCAGTCACTGTCTCTCAGCCTAACCTACTTCACTGGGTGGTTGTTGTCGAGATTAAATGAGGAGGGGAGAATCAGGTATGCAACCTTGAATTCCTTTGGGGGGGGGGAAATGAACTATAACTGCAGTAAATTAATGAATGAGCACTGCTCAGAATGATTTGGCTCGGTTTGCATTGAAAGGGCAACCTACCAATCCCACACTTCTCAAAACAATACACGCAAGAAA
Source organism: Podarcis raffonei (assembly GCF_027172205.1). NCBI lineage: Eukaryota > Metazoa > Chordata > Lepidosauria > Squamata > Lacertidae > Podarcis > Podarcis raffonei. Next base: position 7,658,739 of record NC_070615.1, read on the forward strand.
ACATTGTCATCCTTTGAGATTTCTACTTCCCCCAGATTTTGCAGTGCAATTCTCCAGCTAGCTTGTGTACAAAAATGCATATGCCAGGGCAAACTATGCACAAAATGCATATGTTACGGAAAACAGCATGCAAAAATGCATTATGTCAGTGAAAAGTGCTTGCAGAAATATGTATACAGTGGTACCTCGGGTTACATACGCTTCAGGTTACATACGCTTCAGGTTACAGACTCCGCTAACCCAGAAATAGTGCTTCAGGTTAAGAACTTTGCTTCAGGATAAGAACAGAAATTGTGCTCCGGCGGTGTGGCAGCAGCAGGAGGCCCCATTAGCTAAAGTGGTGCTTCAGGTTAAGAACAGTTTCAGGTTAAGAACGGACCTCCGGAACGAATTAAGTACTTAACCCGAGGTACCACTGTATCAGGAGAAATTTGCTAATGAATTTTCGTGAGAACCTTTAAAAATTGTCGTCGTCCCCCCCCCCCAAACTGATATCGAAATATGTAGAACTGAATGGAAGACTGGAAAAAATGGGAAAGACAGATTCACTTATTCCTATGAGTTTCCTGCCAGATGCTGTTGGACTCTTAAATCCCATCAGCAACTCATTCTTCCTGCTGCTGCTGCGCTACCATGCGCTGCAATAAGACTTGTTCTTGGTTTACCAATTGTGGTTTGCTCAGGGATGTGCCTGGTGTTCATGTTGCAACCTTTTTCTTATCTTTGTATTAACTTTGGAGATGTGAACGTTCTTTCCATTCCTCCACCCCAGGAAAACACAGCAAATTCTCAAAAGTCAATATGAGAAACTTTTGGAGGGATGGTTCACCTCTAAAATAATGTATGTATGTATAAGTTTTAATTAAAAGTACTAGTCCATCTCTCATGATTGTAGGGTTTGGTTTGAACAAATTACGGGAAAAGTTTTACAATGTGGTTTTTGATGCCAAACACGAAGCCAATCTTTGTTCTAGGGCGAGCCACTGGCCTGGTATTTCCCCTAGAGGGTGCTAGTCATCCACTGGCCACAATCCCTGCAGCTTCTTGAGAAGCAGAAAGAGCAGAGGCAGGGGGTCACAGCCAGCTGAACTTGGGTGTTAGACCCACACTGTCAAGGCCAGATTATGGTATTCTGGTCAGCATATTGACAAGCCTTCAATAGTTTTCTAAAAGCAACAACAGGTAACTAGAACAACATTTTTCAAACATCTCAGTATTCTTGTACTATGATTCAGTCTTCTGGCGAATGGAAAGGGCTGCAAAGACTCCTATCTCCAGAGTACAGTCTGCTCCAACTGTCTCTTAGTTTATCGCTGCAAATGCTGCACTTGCAACTTCTACTGCAAGGATTGTCAATGTGGCACCTACAGGCACAGCAATGCACCTGAGGTCTTCCCTTGGTAGCCATGAGGCCTCTGAGAGCCCTCTCCCTGCCCACTTGGTCATGAGGTGCTGAGAGTGTTGCCTTTATCTTGAAGCATACAGATCGGAGGAAGGAAGTTGGAAATGTGACAGTCTTTCCTATTTCCCCTTTCAGCTCTACGGGCTTTTCAAGTCTCCGATTACTTTTTACTGGCTATCACTTGGGAAAGCAGAATGTGTGCTCATTTGTGTGTACGTGTCTTTCTCTTTCTATGGGAAGGGCTGATTCAGAGATGGAGGGAGTTAAATGACCAGAGGGTGTTGCTCACAGCTCTGGTTCAAAAAACCCAAATTCCTGCTCTACTTTGCAAAGTTCCTTTGGGGTGAAAAGATGACTGAAAGAAAGAGCAACAGGTGCATCTCAACCCTGTTAAGGTTAGGCTTGCCATATTTCAAACAGCTTTTTGGGCGGGGTGTGTATGTGTTTGTGTGTGCAAATTTACTGAGCTTTTTAAAGTTTTGCCCAAAGTTGTTGAGCTAATTTGAAGGAAAATCGCCCAAAACGACACTGCCAACATGGGTTGCCATACATCCAGATTTCCCTGGACATTTTTAGGATTTCCGTCCGGACGCTGCTTCTGAGTACAGTATTCCGGATATGTCTGGGAAATTCTGGACGTACGGTAACCCTAGTAAAGTGCATACCTGGGATGCTGGAAGGCTGGCCCTACCCTTGGCCAAAGTGAGGCGGCTGCCTCAGACGGCAGGTTTTGGGTGTCATGAAAGGACAACAAAGTGTTAGTTATTCACAGTGCTTTTTCTGGGGATACTGGCACCCTTTTGACTTAACAAAAGCACTGATTTTTTAATTTTATATTATTGTATTTTTAGTTTCAGAGAAGAGGAGAGATTATTTTCTGTCTCAGCTGTCAAAATCACTTGCATACCATATACTTTGGCCACACCAACAGCACACGTTTAAAGCACTGTTCTAACACTTTAACAGTCATGGCTTCCAACACTGCAAAGAGTCCAGTGAACTGTAGTTTGCAAAGGATATTGAGAGCCTCTAGCAGGGACTCAGCATCTGAATGGTTTCATCGGGTTCTGAGTCAATGAGGCCATGAGACCCAGTACAGCAGAAGTGTGAGGGCTCCCCCCCCCAATGTTCTACTCTGCTTCGTGGTTCACTTTTTATTACAATGGTACAGAAAGTTTTCCATGTGGCTTCCCACCCAGGCCCTACCCCAGGCCAGACTTGCTTGGCTTTGGCAAGGCAAATGCATCAAAACATTCTATAGTCTAGGCCCTTTTCACAAGCTGAGTTTAATTGCTCAAATGTTCACTGCTTTATAAACCATGAAGTGCATGCTTTCTCTAATGAAGCTTGATAAGTTGCTTTGAATGGCTATTTTCTTTTTCCTCTTCATACACTATTTACCTAAGCTCGTGTTACAATTCCATGTGCTTTGCGCTGGTGAAGATGCCCAAAACCGGCAAAGGAGGAAGAACCAGCAGAGCTGGGCTTCTATCATTTTTTTAAAAATATTTTTTATTAAGGATTTTCTTGTTTTACAGAAGTGTAGTGCCTCGTATTTTTTCTTCTTCTTCCATGTAACATTTTTACAAATCCGTTTCATTTGTTGAGGCATTAGGGGGAGAAGAAAAAAGAAAGAAAAAGGAAAGGGGGGGTGGAGAGAGGGGAGATGGATGGGGGTGGGGTCGGGTGGCGGTGTTTCTATTATGTTTAATGTATGTAGAGTTTGGTGTCAGCATTGCTTGTGTTGTTCACTTGTGTTCCTTTGGTGGTGAGAGAGGTTGGGGTTGGCCTAGGGTGTGATTGTTTGCTTGTGATTGGCTGTGGTGATCTTTGTTTTCGTGTGTGAGTGAGGTGGGTGGGTGTTTTGGATCAGGTTAGCCATATTGATTTGTATGCTGTTGGTGGATTATTGTCATTGTCCTGTTGGGTTGTGTATGTGATAAAGGGGAGCCATACCAGGGTGAAGGCGTCTTCTTCCGTTTGTCCCCGTGTCAGTTTCTATCATTGATGGGCTACTGCTGGTGCTGTACCAGAAGGGACATCATTGTTTTCCTGACCCAGTTACGGCAGTTGTCATGACATTTTACACCTTCCTTTCAGTGCCCATCACTTATGAAGATCCTTTCCGGGAAAAACGACAACAAACAAAGACCCACAACCAGGTGCCAAAAGGAGTAGTTTAAATGTGGTCAGTAGAAATCTCTGCCTAGAAATACAACCAGGTATGAAAGGTACTTTCTTGGGCTCCATGATCACTGCAGATGGTGACAGCAGTCACGAAATTAAAAGACGTCTGCTTCTTGGGAGAAAAGCAATGACAAACCTAGACAGCATCTGAAAAACCAGAGACATCACCTTGCCAACAAAGGTCCATATAGTTAAAGCCATGGTTTTCCCAGTAGTGATGTATGGAAGTGAGAGCTGGACCTTAAAGAAGGCTGATCGCCGAAGAATGGATGCTTTTGAATTATGGTGCTGGAGGAGACTCTTGAGAGTCCCATGGACTGCAAGAAGATCAAACCTATCCATTCTTAAGGAAATTAGCCCTGAGTGCTCACTGGCAGGACAGATCCTGAAACTGAGGCTCCAATACCTTGGCCACCTCATGAGAAGAGAAGACTCCCTGGAAAAGATCCTGGTGTTGGGAAAGATTGAGGGCACAGGAGAAGGAGACGACAGAGGAAGAGATGGTTGGACAGTGTTCTCAAAGCTGCTAACATGAGTTTGACCAAATTGCGGGAGGCAGTGGAAGACAGGAGTGCCTGGCGTGCTCTGGTCCAGGGGGTCACGAAGAGATGGACACGACTAAATGACTAAACAACATGAAAGGTATCCATAAAAGGAGTCAAATTTGAACATAGCACCAAGCCATATTGAGGACAATGTCTTTGGATGTACAATGCTGGTGGTCCCAGCGTGTTGCTTCAAGTGTTGCTGTTAAGCCTTTGTTAATAATCCAGCAGTTGTTCAATTGAATGGTTTTCTATTCTCTGTATCATGCTTTCCTCAACTCTGTCCTACCACATGCCATTAGCAAAACTGTGTGGGGTCTCTTTGTAATTGGTTTCACTGCTGCTCTTCAATCTTTATTTAGGGCTTTTTTAAAAGAGAAGAAGAAGCCTGGATAGCTCAGTTGGCTAGAACATGGTACTGGTAATGCCAAGGCTGCAGATTCGATGCCCTTATGGGACAGCTGCATATCCCTGCAGTGCAGGGGGTTGGACTGGATGACCCTCAGGGTCCCTTCCAACTCTACAATTCTGTGATTCTATGAAGACCATAGGAATGTAAGAGCCCTGCTAGATCAGGACAGTGGCCTATCTAGTCCCTCATCCTGTCTCACAGTGTCCAACCAAATGCCTATGGGAAACCCTCAAGAAAAGCTTGAGCACATCAGCACTCTCACTTCCTGCAGAATCCAGCAAGTGGCATTCGAAAGCATTACCGCCTTGGATAGTGGAGGTGGAACATGGCCATCATCTCCCTCACTCATATCTCCAGAGCTCGTGGGCATCGAGTGAAGCTGGCTATTAGAAGATTCATGACAAGTAGGACCACTCACCTTTCTGGTGGGCGGCGCTGTGGCCGGGCACGCGGGCCCTCGCGGTGACCTGGCTCGGGGATGGGGGATTGATGCCCCCTTCTATGCCTGCCCCGACCGAGCGTCATCCCCGCTCAGCCAATCTATGCCGGTGGGGGTAGCTGCGGGTGTTTTAAACTGTGGCGCAGCCAGTGGCTTCCTTCTCTTGCCTCCTCGCTGGATCTCCCAGCCCACACACCCACTTTCTAAACTTTGGTATGCATGACCTTGCTATGGACAAATGTCAGCCGCCTTGTTGTTCGGGCCGGGTAGGATTTTTTCCACTTGGTAGATTGGCACCTGCCACTTGGTTTCTGCCTACCTTGTAGAGATCGTCACAACATTACAAGGTTAGGCACGGGGGGACGGGAGTAGCTCTGTGGGTTAAACTACAGAGCCTAGGATTAGCCGATCAGAAGGTCGGTGGTTTGAATCCCTGTGACAGGGTGAGCTCCCATTGCTCAGTCCCAGCTCCTGCCAACCTAGCAGTTTGAAAGCACGAAGTGCAAGTAGATAAATAGGTACCACTCCGGCGGGAAGGTAAACGGCATTTCTGTGCACTGCTCTGGTTCGCCAGAAGCGGCTTAGTCATGCTGGCCACATGACCCGGAAGCTGTACAACGGCTCCCTTGGCCAATAAAGTGAGATGAGCGCCGCAACCCCAGAGTTGGCTACGACTGGACCTAGTGGTCAGGGGTCCCTTTACCTTTAAGCCTTTGTTTAATGGAGGTGAGGTTGTAGCCTCAGCCTGCCCCTCCTCATTAAGGGTATCCTGTTAAAGAGATCTGGGGGTGTAGATCCTGTCCGAAGCCCAAGGTCATGGGCCAGGGTCATGCCACGACCCTAATGGGGACCCCTTGAGGTGTCCCTATTTGATATAAGTCATAGGGCTCCCCCTTCTGGTGGTTTACTCTTAATTTGACTCCCTGCAGACAGGTGGGAGTAGAGATATAGCCGGGCTTCACCCAAATCTTAAGCCAAATTGCTCACATCTGTAACCAATAAAGTTGTGGCCTGTTTTAGCCCATAATTCTAAATACCTAAATCACTGAGGAACTGCGGGACATGGAACTTTGGCACACAGCATGCAGTTAACCTGTGGAACTCACTCCCACAGGAGGCAGCAATTTCCACCAACCAAAGAGGAGTGGATAGATTCAGGGAGGATCAAGCTATCGGTGGCTACAAACTACGACAGCTACACTCTGTCTCATGGTTGGAAGCAACACACTCTGAATGCCCATTGGCTTTAAAAGAGGACTAGACAAATTCACAGAGAGAAGGCTATCGATGGCCACCAGCCACAATGGCTCTGCTCTGGAAGACCACAGGAGGGGAGAGGGTGCCTGTGCTTGCAGATTTTTGGCCCGTGTAAGAACAGGATGCTAGGCTGGAAGGCTCACTGGTCTGATCCTGCAGGCTCTTCTTTCTTATGTTAAATAAATAAGAAATAAAATAAATAAACCTTGATTGTCACTACACCACCTGTGTGCAGTGAAATTAAATGAACCCCACCCCCTACACTCAGTCTTGTTCATGCTCTGTGTGCTTGTCAGATGTCAATTACACCACTATTTTTTTCCCCATTCAGCAGCCCAAGAGCCCATGGATAAAAACTGTTCTTTAAGCTGTTGGTGCGGCTGACTATACTTCTGTACCTCCTGCCTGAAGGTAGGAGATTAAAGAAGTGCTGGCCAGGGTGTGAGTAGGCCCTAAGAATTTCCCTCGCTCTCCTGAGGTAGTGGTCTCCCGTGATGTCATCTAGCAAACTCTGAGGATAGCCCATGATGTCATGTGCTGTATTCGCCACCCTCGGTAGGGACTTCCGGTCCGTGGCTGTCAAACCAGTGTACCACACTGTAATACAGTATGAAAGGACACTGTAATACAGTAGAAGGAGATCATCAATTCTGGTTTGACATTGTTCATTTGCAAAACCCTATGTTCACATTTAAAGATGTATTTTATCTCAATGCATGCACTTCCAAATGCATTTTATCCTAAAATATGTATTTTTAAAAATACATTTTGGTATGGTGTTTTTTGGGTTTTGTTTTTTTTTGAGAACAGTACCACAAAAGGAAGAGAAGAGTGAAGTGCAATGGATAATTAAGTTCTGAACCACACATTAGTTGAGGAGGTGCAGATTAGGTCACTTTGCAGAAATAAAATTCCTCAAGCATCCCTAATCATTGGCTGTCAAGAGTTCCAGCTGCTTGGTTGGCCTCCCCTCTTGCCTCAGAAGCCCTCAGAGGGAGCTACTGCCTGGCAACTGCCAAGTGCCAGCGAGGGAAAGCTGCTCAGCCCCCACTCCCTTGCCTCAGGCTGTTGGAACTGCAGCAGCAAGGATCATTTGGTTTGTAACTGAAGGGTTAATCCTGTTAGTGTTAAACTTAACTAGCCAAGAGGAGGAGGATGCTACTGAGCAAGCAGGCACAGTGGCATGATCTCTAGAGAGGTTACACATGCTATGATGTTTGGTTGAATGTATTCCTATTACCGTATTTTTCACTCCATAAGACACACTTTTTTCCTCCCAAAAAGTAAGGGGAAATGTCTCTGCGTCTTATGGAGCGAATGCATGGTCCCTGGAGCCAAATTGCCCAGGGGCAAAAAGCAGATCTTGTTTGTTTTTTTTAGAAAGAGGGAAGGGGTGTTGAAACAAAGCTGCTGAGCAGCTGATCGGCAAGGGATCGGGAGGGAGATAAGGGACTCTAGAGATAAAGGAGACTGCCTGGGAGGGGGGAGGTAAAAGCACATGGATCCTCAGGATTTTTCCCTTGGGTCACCCCAAATTCTCCATCAGATCACATAGCATGTCCATGGCTACAGCCTGCACCAAAAAAAATCACGCATCCACTGTTTCGTGGGGCCGCAATGGTGCAAAAATGTGGTTACAAAGCACGGATCCACATGGATCCTCAGGATTTTTGCATTGGGCTACCCCAAACTCACCGTCAAATCACATATCATGTCTGTGGCCACAGCATGAACCACAAAAATCATACATTCACTGTTTCGTTCAGAATATTTTTTTCTTGTTTTCCTCCTCTAAAAACTAGGTGCATCTTATGGTCAGGTGCATCTTATGGAGCGAAAAATACGGTATGTACAAGGAAAGAAAAAAACTCTAGGTTCCTTTCTGCTCAAATTATATACTGTTTTGGATCAGTTTCCTCAGTAAAGTGTTATCAGGATTTATTTTCTCTCTGGGCACCTCCTGTGTTATTTAAGTAGCTTTGCTAGCACAGAGGCCATCAGTAGGCTCTGCTGTCTACTAGGTGGAGGCTGAAGGGTCACACCAGGGAAAGCAGGCAGGAAATGTCAGTGGAGTAATCATGTGGACAGCATGTTTATTTCTCCCACTGTAACTGTGCCCAGTCTGTGTTGCATTGTGCAAATCTTTTGTAAGATGCCTTGAGAGCAGGATATATGTATTCTGAATCAGAGATGGGGAACCTGTGGCTCTCCTGATCTCATTGGACTGTAGCTCACATCTTCTCTGACCATTGGCCATGTGGACGGGAGCTCCTGGAGGCTGGAATCCAACATCTGGGGGGGCCACAGGTTCTCCATCCATGGGTGTAGCCAGGGGAGTGCAGGGGCGCACAGCTACCCCCCCATCAAGTAAAGAAATAGAAATACTTAACTGACCAATTGCGTCACAGATAACTTGGTTCTGCCCCCTCCAACATAATGCCTGTCCCCCCCTAAAATAAATCCTGGCTATGCCCATGTCCTCATCCTCCCCTTTTTTACATAAAAATCCCAACTATTTGCCTCAAGAATAAGACCAATTTGATAAGAGCATAACCAGTGTTATTCTTCTAGAAAAAGAGGGGCCAGAACTCGCCATGAACGCCTCCCTTGTTCTCTTATAATGGCAGTGGAACCCACCTGAGAAGTGCTGGAACTAAGTTCTAGCAAGTTCTAGCTTAAAAAATGCTCTGGACATAACCTTGTGTTGCCTGCCCTGGAGCTCAGAGACAGGAAAGGCCTAAAACTTCTCCATTATACTTTTCTGTTCTCTGCATGCTGAGGCCCATCTCCTGGAACAGCTTAGGAGAAAACAGAACTCAACGGGACCAAATAATAATAATACAATAAATTTTTATTTATACCCAGCCCTCCCCGGCCAGAGCCGGGCTCACGGCAGCTAACACCAATAAAATTACAATAAAACATAATGGGGGGGCAAACAAACAAACAAAAAACCAGTTTAATAAAATACGGGTTAAAATACAATTTAAAATGCAGCCTCATTTTAATACTAGCCCATAAATCAAAACCATAAGGGGAGTGAAACATAAGGGTCAGAATGAGTCCAAACCAAAGGCCTGGTTGAACAGCTCTGTCTTGCAGTCCCTGAGGAAAGACGTCAAGTCCCGCAGGGCCCTAGTCTCTTGTGACACAGCGTTCCACCAAGTCGGGGCCAGTACTGAAAAGGCCCTGGCCCTAGTTGAGACCAATCTAACCAACTTGCGGCTTGGGACCTCCAAAGTGTTGTTATTTGTGGACCCTAAGGTCCTCCGTGGGGCATACCAGGAGAGGCGGTCCCGTAGGTATGAGGGTGACGGAATATAGACAAAGCAGGCAAGCCACCATGAAAGGTGGAAGAACAAATCTTGATGACTGCCTGCCACAAGATATAGCCAGGCTTTTGTCACAAACTCACAGAGGGAAGGAACAGAAGCTGCCTCTTCTAGCATACTCTACCTGGGGGTGTCAGAGGAAGTTTCATAGCAGCACCTAAGTCACAACTGGCTCTTGCCCCTGCCACCCCAGGAGTAATTGTGCTTGATGCAGGAACAGGTTCATCAATCAATGGGGAACCAGGCTGAGGCCAATTCCTCATTGATTCCCAGGGCGCTTTATCTCAACTTGTGCTGTGCCTCAAATGCAATAATCCACGGCTGCCTGACATTTTGAGGGGAGGAATTGGGTCTAACTGCAGGCAGGAGTGACAGAGCCACCGCAAGGCAGCATCAGAGCAGTGGCCTTTAAGATCCCAGCATTGGCCCCAGCCCAGCCTGTAATGAGATCAGCCGGCGAAAGAAGGGGGTTGATGTGGTTGAGACGTCCAGGCTCAGATGGGGCTCTCGCAGCACCGAAATGTCTCAAACTGAGAACACGTGGCTGGCTGGGAGGGGAAACAAAAGGACCCCTGAGGCTAAGCAAAGTTAAATGAACAGATACCCAGGAGGAGGGCATCCTTAGTGTTGCCATCTTGGCTCCTCTGCTATGTCCTTCTGACATTACCAGGTGAAGACTTTTAAAAAGAAAATTCTCCCAGGCCTTTCAAGAAACTTTGATCTTGGTGTTTCAAAATACTGTTTAAATGAGGTTCCTCCCTGCCTGCCCCGGTAAGCTGTAAAAAGTGCTCACTGCAATATATTTTTTAATGTTGCCATTTGTTGTTTTATGATACTGTGTTTTAATAATGTGTCTTAGCATAGGCACATATAATTGTAGAAATGGAAAGAACCACAAGTGTTCTCTAGAGCAACCCCCTGCAATGCAGGATTTATTTATTTTTGCCCCATGAGAGACGTGAACCCACAACCCTGAGATTAAGAGCCTCATGCTTCTACCGACTGAGCTAGCATGAGACTCTTAAACTCAGGGTCATGAGTTCGAATCCCACATTGGGAAAACATTCTTGCAATGCATGGGGTTGGACTAGATGACCCTCAAGGTCCCTTCAAGCTCCACAATTCTATGATTGTTTTATGTTTGTGAGCAATGTTATTTAGATGGCCTATAACTATTGCAAAGAAGAGCCAGATGGACAGAAAACCTGACAAGGGGCGGACTTCATTTGCTTATGTAAGCAAGGTTATTTATTTATTGTAACGTTTGCGTCCCACTTTTTCTCTACAGAGCTCAAGGTAGCTCAAACATTTCTCCTCCCTCTCTCTGTTTTATTCTCACAACAACCCTGTGAGGTCCTAGTCCAAAACTCTAACCATTAGGCCACGCTGGCTCTCATTATCATTAGTCCGCAGTTCCACACGAGACTAGAAAAGGTACAAAGCATGGTATTACGTACAAAATCCATTGCCACAAGACTCCCAGCTTTTGATTGTTTTAAGCTAGCCGCTTAGCTGCTGGCCCCTATGGATTGGAAGAGAGGCTTGATAGAATGCAAATCTGCTAAATGCAAAAAGTCCAATGGGCAGCTGACTGTTTTCGGTTGCTCAGAGAAAGGGGTGGAGTTTCAGTGCCTTGTGCTGTTCCTCGTCCCTCCCTGTGACTAACAGAAACAGAATATATTATGCAAAATAAGAAAAAAAGCATGCAAATATGCAAAATCTGCATTATGCATGCAGGTGGCTGTATCCTTATCCATGGCACAGCATTCCGATTTTCTTTCTTATATATAAAGTTGATGCACCACTGTGATCCACAGCATGCATTTAAAGCACATACGATGCACAGTTACAGCGCATGACTTCCCACAATTCTCAGCTCCCTTAACAGGCTGCAGTTCCCATGATTCTTTGGGGGGAAGTCATGTGCTTTAAATGCATGGAGTAGATTGTGCAGGACTGTGCTATGATCATCAATATTTTCATTAACAGAAAGAGTGCCTCACGAGCTTCTCTGTGTTATGAACGCTGTGTATTTTTTGAAGAAAGTATCTGTGGCATCCAAAAATGTGTGCCTAACTAGAAGGTGCAGCCAGGCATGAAACAAATCCAGCTATCAATCACATGTTCCCATCCATCCCTCAAGGTTCACCCCATCCAATGACAGTGTCCTGCTGCCTCTTCCTGTCTTCCCATTGGCTATGCTAGATGCAGCCCTCGTGGCTGAAGTACTACCACAATAAGAGAGCAAAGGATAATAGAATCATAGAATTGCAGCATTGGAACCCCCTGCAAGGCAGGAATATTTTGCCCAATGCAGGACTCGAACCCACGGCCCTAAGTTTAAGAGCCTCATGATCTGCCAGCTGAGCTATAGCTGCAAGCACCAAGCCAAGAGCCTTGGAAACAGGAAGTCCATGTCAGAAATCTGTTTCCATCAGCAAACCTCTCAGAATCCTTTCTTGAGAAGCCACTTTTGGGAGAGAGATGAATAACAGAAAAGCCACTTTGGGGAAGGGGGCAAACCACATTAAAAGGCAGGTGAAATTTTAGAGTGTGTTAGCCAGAGCAACTGAGGTAAAGGGTGCAGGCTGGAGCATCAGCCTCAGCAAGAAAAGCATTTATATTCTGTGTATGGTATTTATTTGTTTAAATTAAACGTTTTATTATCTAAGCTGTAATAAGGGCCCCCAAGGTGGATGCACAAAAAGAAAACAGAGACGGAAAATGCAGCTTAAATTAACAAAACAAAACACTAAAACCCAGAAAGAACAAAAAGGGAGGTTTTATTCAGGAGAGATTTATTTAAATTAATGGACCTTCATCCTGTTCACTCATTTTAATGAGGAGATGGTGGTCGGTGGGGCTGCACTGACCTCTCCACTTCTGAACACCTCACATCTCTGCCGCTGACTGAGAGGGGAAAGGGCAAAGCAGAGGGGATTTTGGCACAGTGCAGCTGCAGTGCTAGAAGTGTCTGATCGACCGTTACCGGGTGGTGGTGCAACTGTGCTCCCAGGCGAGACACTAAATAGATCCTCAGGGTTAGTTAGTCAAGCATGGATGAATGGGTTGAAAATGAAGAGCAACCTACCTCCTCGGCCCTCGCTGTCTGCTGGCTTCACTTGGATTGGGCGGTTCATCTGTCAAACAAAACACAGGCACCCTTGGTTAGAGTCTAGCCATCCAGTACTCCTCACAACAGCTTAGCTGGTTAGTCAGAAGCCTAGTGATTCAGCGGAAGCAATCAGAGGATGCTCAAAATGAAAGGGATGGGAGGTTGCCTGCTCTCGGTGGGGTTACAGTCCCTGCAAAGGAGAAGGCACACAGCTTGTCTCTTGAGGCTCAGGTGGTCTCGGTGGCACAGAGCGTCTTCCGTCAGCTTGGGCTGGTGGCCCAGCTGCACCCCTGTCTGGGCAAGGGTAGCCTAACAACTGCTGACAATGCTCTAGTAGTCTCTAGGTTAGATTATTGCAATGCATTATACACAGTGCTGCCTATAAAGACCATTTGAAAACTTCAGCTGGTGCAGAATTTAGCAATCTTACTGGGGCAAGATGGGTTTAATTATACTACACTGATCCTGGTGTGACTGCACTGGCTGCCAATTAGTTTCTGGTCCCAATTCAAAGTGCTGGTTTTCACTTTGAGCTTACACGGCTCAGGATCGCAATACCTCAAGGACCATCTCACCCCAGATGAGCCAGCCTGGACCCTGTGATCACCATCTGAGGCCATTCTTTGTGTGCCTCTTCCATAAGAGGTTTCTCGAGAGTCAATGGAGTGTGCCTCTGGGGGTGAAGTCAAACCGCTATGTTAGCAGCAATGAAGTGACCTCCCTGGGGCACAAGCCTGGATAGTGTGTATGGAGGTCCTGGGCTGTTCAGACAACAAGACCCCCCCCCCCCGGCCTTGCTAACATGGTCCAAAGGAAAGCAGAGCAAACAGTTTGGCGGCAGATGTTGCCAGAAGGAGGCATACAAGGTGCCGTCAAACAGTCTTAGGAACTTCACTCCAGGTGCTGTATTTTTCGCTCTATAAGACGCACTTTCCCCCTCCTAAAAAGTAAGGGGAAATGTGTGTGAAGATGGAAAAACCATCTTCCGCAGAAACTGCTGCTTGCCTTCTATCACTGTGCCATTGAGAGCGTGCTCACTTATGGATTATGTGTGTGGTACGGAAGCTGTACTACCCAGGACAGGATGGGGTTGTGCAGAATTGTTAAGGCAGCAGAGAGCATTGTTGGCTGCCCACTCTCCACCTTAGAGCAGATTTATGCCACAAGGTGCCATAGGAAGGCACTGGACATAGTAAAAGATCCATCGCATCCTGGCCACTGTCTCTTCGAGCTTCTGCCGTCGGGACGGAGATACAGGACGATGAAGACAAGAACGAGCCGTCTTAAGAACAGCTTCTTCTCCAGAGCGATCTCGGCCCTGAATGGGAAGCCTGGACTTTGAAAGTCATCTAATCTTCCTTGCTGTACTATACTGCATTGTTTAATTAGTGTTTTTATATAGCAGTCAAGTAATTTTGTTGTCCCCGAGAAGGGGCAATGACAATAAAGATATTATTATTATTATTATTATTATTATTATTATTATTAAGCGAATGCAGGCTGTGCAGCTTTCGCTGAAGCCAGGAGAGCAAGAGGGAGAGAACATTTTTTTCCTTGTTTCTAAAACTAGGTGCGTCTTATGATCGGGTGCGTCTTATAGAGCGAAAAATACGGTATGTGTAGGGTTTACTCTTTTGTCTTTTCTTCTCCTGAAGATATCCCACAATGGAGGATCAGAGTTTTCCTTCTCCTACATGGGCTACCTTCTCAGGTTGATGAACCCCATCCATCCCTCATTTTCTCTACGGCACTTGCGGTATCTGCCTTCTTGACCGTCGGATGGCCTCATATGCTCCATCCGCCGGAGCCTGCCTTTGCATGTACCCAGATATCTTTATCACAGCAGCAAAAGCAATAGATGGGAACTACAGAGTTACGTGGAGTGGGAAAAATGGAGTGGTGTATTCGGGGAAAGGGCATGGGTGGCTAGCTGGAATGCCGAACAGCATGACACCACTGCAACGTTTTGTTGCAGGCTCCCACTTGTCCATTCTAAGACACAGACTAAGGAGACAGGATTGCAGCGAATGAAAAAAAGAGGAATGCAGCAGTTACATTGGCAAACGAGGAGTAACAGGAATGCCTGCACAAGTCCCCAGGGCACCACAGCACAGCAACAGTATTGTTTCCAAAGTCTTCTCCATCGCTCTGGATTTTCCAAAACGGCTGCAGCCCTCCTTCCTTGCCTCCCAGAGCCACCTGACCACTCTCCTCCTGCCAATCAATCTTGCTAATTGATTTGCATATTAGGAGAAGTTGTTGATGCCATTTGATGGCTATTAAAGTCGATTAAAGCTCCTTTGCCTCATCAGGATGACAGATGAAAGGATGCTGATGTATCCAATCATTCATCTCCGCACCCCCACCCCTGACTGCCTCGCTGGACACGCGGGGACACACACAAATATAGCAACGGCATACATCCCCAACTTGCTGAGCTCTCTGCAGGGGAACTTCTGCAGGGAAAAGCTGCAAGTCATCTGGATCGGCCATCCTGAAGATTCAGATGCCATTTGAATCTTCCAGGGGACCAGGAATTCAACCACGTTTATGGCTTCTGTTTGGCTTTGGATTTCCAAGTGAGTGTGCAAAGGTAAATTTGTGATAAGATGGCCGCAGCATCTAGAAACCAGGAACTATTGGCAGTAAAAGGATGTTTGTTCTCCTTCCTTAAGAGGTCCCTATAGCTAAATCAATTCTTCTGTTTGCTTGTTTATGCAATGCAACCATGAGCCATAAATGGCATAGTGCCTGGGTACAGCCTGGTTTGGTTCTTCCTCTGATTTTAGGTCCACACATACGTCAGATGCAAGAAATTCTCGTCTGTACATAGGGTTAGGCCTTCTCATTTTAGGGGGTGAAACTTAATTTTTGCAAATTTCTTCTGTGAGGGTATCTTAAAAATATGTTTTAGGGTGTGAGGAATAAAAAAATTGCTATTGTTTTGTGACTAGAGAACATTTAACTTGGTAAGTCTAAGTCTGATGAAGAAATACCTTCTGAAAATGTCAGGTAATGCTAAATATTATTATTATTATTATTATTATTATTATTATTATTATTATTAATAATAATAATTGCAAGTACTTCGTGATCATTCTTAATGATTTCTATGCAATTTGACACATGTTTTGCTTACTAGGCATAACTAAATTATATTAATTGAACCCAAATATCTTTTGGATTCCCAAGTCATGTTGCTACATTTTGGAACCCCTCATTTTTGGGATGTGAAAGTTGCAAAATTCAACATGCCCACAGTGATCAATAATGGGTAACACAGATCACACCCGCGACATACGTTTAAAGCACTTTCATACCACTTCAAGGGCCATGGCTTCCTCCCAAAGAGTCCTGGGAACTGTAGGTTGCTGAGGATGCCGAAAGTTGTTAGGAGACTCTTAATGAACTACACTTCCCAGGATCCTTTGTGTGTGGGGGGGAAGCCATGACTCTTAAAGTGGCATGAAAAGCTTTTAATGTTATGGTTAGGATGTGATCCGAGTGACCCTTGCACTACGGAACCGTCTAGTATAGAGCCCACATGTGGGGACGAGGTTTGTGAATGTGCGAGGTTTGTTTACAGTGCTACACACCCTATGCTTGGGAAACTTGTGGGGCTTGAGGTCTTTGGGGAAAAAAGCAAGAAAGAAAAGACCAAGAAAGAAAAGGTGAAATCTTGCTATTGTCTCCAGCATTTACAGAATGAATCAAGGCAGAGGAACTTGGAAGTTTCGCTGTGTTCCTTTTTCAGCTTGTTTAGGACTTCAGCCTTAACATAGCTTTTCTGGCAGGGATTTGGGCAGGCTGTGGCAGTGCTAAATTAACATCTCTACTTCTTGCTTTCTTGATAGCAATATTTTTTAACAGAATATATTTTCTGCTGTTAGCAGTGTTCCGTTCTCATATGATTTTTTTTAAAAAAAACTGTTGAATACTGTCAGACCCTGCCCTGAGGGTCTATGCACACACACACACAAAACACCTGTTGGGTTGAGCTAATGATCCTTAATGAAATAAACAGGTATTTATTTAGGGAGGTCACCTTTTTGGCTCCACTGGCCACAGCACTCTCAGGTTCGGTCCTGAGGACCAAATTTGACAGGTGAGTGGGGGCAATCGTATTATGTCATTATGATATCAAATGACTGATAGGTGGGGAGATCTCCCCACACTCCCCCTTAAAGCTCAGATGCTGGAGATTTAAAGGGGGACACAGGGAAACTTCCAAAGGGTTTAAGACAGCTCAATTGTGCCTGTATCAGACCCCAAACTGCTTCCCAGGTATTTAAAGAAGGGGTGGAGAGGCTGCTTCAAATAGCACTTTTGCAAAGCATTTTAAGACAGAATATATACTCTTGTTGGGAGCAAGGAAACTGTCTTAAAGCTGCAAAGCACTCTTTGAAGCAGCCCCCCTCCTTGTGGTGTTTAAGCTGCTTAAAACAGTGCTTTGCAGCTTTCAGCCAGTGCCTGCACTTCTGTCTGAGCCTATGGAGACTCAGATAAGAGTGCAGAGATGGACTTAAAGTGCTTTGCAAAAGCACCCTTTGAAACAGGCTCCCTGCTCCTTTAAGTGAGTGAATGGTCAGCAGTGGAGGTGGAAGATTCCCACGCACACACTGCCACCATAGACTGCTCCCTTAAAGGGATAAGGCATCTTCAAAGGGCACCTTTGTTCTGCTTCTCCTCTAAACAGGTGGGCGATAGCAGTGAGTGGCGGGGATAAGGTAGCCCCCCACCCCCTCTTGTTTAAAAGAGAAAGGGACAGGCTTTAATCCTCACACTGGTGACTAGAGAGGAAATCCTGCTGACATCTGTTGATGGGCAGGTGGACCTGTTTCTTCAGGAAACTGGACTCGTGCGTCAAACTGGACTGTCTGGCGGGCAAAGATCGGCTTCTGGGTAGAGGCACCCCGCCCCTTATTTAAGGCTATGTCGGGCTCATTCTCAGGGACGCGGCTGGCACTGTGGGTTAAACCACAGAGCCTAGGACTTGCCTATCAGAAGGTCGGCGGTTCGAATCCCCATGACGGGGTGAGCTCCCGTTGCTAGGTCCCAGCTCCTGCCAACCTAGCAGTTCGAAAGCATGTCAAAGTGCAAGTAGATAAATAGGTACCGCTCTGGTGGGAAGGTAAATGGCGTTTCCATGCGCTGCTCTGGTTCGCCAGAAGCAGTTTAGTCATGCTGGCCAAATGACCCGAAAGCTGTACGTCGGCTCCCTCAGCCAATAAAGTGAGATGAGTGCTGCAATCCCAGAGTTGGCCATGACTGGACCTAACGGTCAGGGGTCCCTTTACCTTTACGGCTCGTTCTAAACAAGACACATGCATGACCTCTGCCAAAACTGCTATACAAGTGAGGTTGGCAACAAAATGTTGCAGCGTGGAGTTACCCAGTTCATTGTTTCTGCCAATCAGCAAGCCACACTCTCTTCCAGAGTCCCCTATTGTGCCACTACCCCAGTTTTCAGTCCCCCACTCACCACAACACATGCACAACATTTCAGGCCACTGAGTATGCTCAGTCTTAATTTGGCTGTTCTGGGACTTTCTCCCCATGCCACTTTGCAGGTTTTTTGTAGTTTAGCAAACTTCAAGGTTTCCCAGGCTATGACGATACCCCCCTCTTGTTTCTCAGTGGCCCCGTTCTGCCTGCAGTTCTGTTGGCACACCTCACCTGAGCTTGCCATTAGGGGTTCATTGTTCCTGAAGGGACAAAGAAGGAGCAAAGCCCAGGATAGCAAGTGGAGACCAACTTGCCCCACTCCCCAGTAACTACTGCCTCTTAACACCCTGTGTCCCTGCGCCCCGGGAGGGTGGGCAAACCGACCAACAGAGGCATTCGCCGCAAAGTTTGCTGCAAACCTCTCGCCCGCCGGAGACCAATGACAAATATTTCCTTTCAATTACCCCTGGTTCATAAAGCTAATGCTTGTTCCAAGCGACGGGCCGTATCTATCATTTCGCGGCCTGCCTCCTCACTACATTAGTTTTATGGCCCTGTGCCTGCGATGGGCACGTCAGATCCTGCCAGTGATAAGACGAGCAAATTAGTCAAACTGACACCGAGGGGAGTTTTTACGAGGGCGGGCTCCAGCCTGTCTCCTGCCACCGCTGCTCCTCGGCCAGGGAGCATTCAGAGTGCTAAGGTGGCCCCCGCACACTGGGGCATGTGTGTCCCTGCATCACCCCTCCCTCTGGCCACCGACCGGCACTCGTGTGTTTGTGTGTGGCAAGATTATATGTCAAGCCCTCTCCCCATGTCAGGGAGGAAAAGGACACTTTTACACACTCAGGCAGCATAATGGATGAGCATTTCCTGGGAAGCAGTCGAGAAAGACATGAACTCATCAAGACCCATTATGTAGGGGTCAGGGCATGCAAAACACTGACCTGGAATCGCTGTAAGAATCTGGGGTGTGAAAACAACCAACAAAAACACACACACTTGCCCCCCACCCCAAGATCTGTTAAAGCTGAGGGTGGGACAAGATTTTCAGAGGTGAGGCCACGTTGAAAACAGATTCCTAGTTTTTCTCACCGTGAGACCAGAATAATATTAAATGTCCCCCAACTGCTTTGCTACAAACTTTTTTTTTTATATCTGCACAATATCATCAGGGCAGCCTGCTGAGCCCAAAGGATATTGCCATGTTTTGTACCAAGAGTCAAGTAAACACAAGAGTAATTTAATTTCCCACCTCAATTTCCATTTCTTTCATTCCTTCTGAAAAAAATATTAAAAAGCCTAAACCAAACACATACAGTGCAACCTCGGGTTAAGAACTTAATTCGTTCTGGAGGTCCGTTCTTAACCTGAAACTGTTCTTAACCTGAAGCACCACTTTAGCGAATTGGGCCTCCTGCTGCCACTACTCTGCCGCTGTGCGATTTCTGTTCTCATCCTGAAGCAAAGTTCTTAACCTGAGGTACTATTTCTGGGTTAGCAGAGTCTGTAACCTGAAGCATCTGTAACCTGAAGCGTCTGTAACCCGAGGTACCACTGTACAAACTGTAGACAAATCCCCCCCCCCCTGCTATGTTTTGAAAACCTTACAAAAACAACATTTTGGCATCTCAAGCTAGAAAAGGCTCTGGTTTACCAAGCCCAGCTTAGCCCCCTAGTTCTGGCGATCAGTAAGGCCTACCGGCCAGTACAAAAAACCCCACTGGTTCAGAGTGTGCTCTTTCCCATCATGTACCAGTAGCATGCTATTTTCTTGAAAGGGAGGTTGGTAGTATCCCTCATGCAATGGCAGTAGGTGGTGCCCAGGGGCATAGCAGAGGGCCGTAGCCCTGGGCGCATTTAGACGGAGCACAAGCCAGGCGCCCACATACAGGGATCCCCGCACTGCCTGCCACTGGAGTCTCTGGGCCCCAGAGCTTGGCCTTGCCTTGCCGCTGTGCCCCTGGCCTCCTCACTGAATGGCTGCCCCACCAGGGTTGGGGGGATGTGCTTGCCAAGGGCCATGTTGAATGGCTGGGCTCTCCCTTGTGTGGGTGGGTGGGCTGGTCGGCCGGCCGGCCCGTGAACCCTCTGTGTGCCCAGCAGGGCCAAGCATCAGGCTAGCACAGTGGGTTTTTTGCCTGGTGCATGTGCCTACGTGTGCATGCTTGCCCCGGGCACCAGCAAAGGACGCCATGCCACTGAGTGAAGTAAGCAATGCCCACTGGTGGCACCAGAACCAATGACAGGCAGAGCCAACTGGATATAGTTTTGCCCCCCTCAATCCTCCTCCCTGCTGAGTTCTGCAAGGGGCAATACTGAGAGGAGGAAGTCATGGCCACCCCTTGGACTGGTTGCAAGTCAGGCAAGCAAGGGCTGGCTGAGGGCAGGCTGAGGTTGGTGAGGCAATGTCTTATTCACCCCAATGGACCACCCTCCACCACCCTCATGGTCTCAATCCCTTCCTGTTCTATAACTGCCCTGAGTTGATGCCCCACAGAAAGTTAGGCCCAGTGAGATTTTCTTTCCCCTGTCACAGTGCAGGCCTGTCTGTTAGGGTAAGTTGAGAGCTGCCTCATCACCTCCAATGTGCACTCAGCCAACCCCAGCTGGACAGAGGGGTGCAGCACCCTTAGAACTAGTTGGCTGTGCCTGTAATTGTCTCTGGTGCAACTTACTTTTTGGGCTCCCTGCTTCCCACTCCATCAGCCTCAATGGAGACCAGGCAACACCGCCTGTCAGCAAAAGATGCCAAGAGAGGGGGCAGCCCCTCTTGTGGCTCAAGCTATATGTGTGTGCTTGGGGAAGGGGAGGGCAAAACCTGGGATCTCCCCCACCCCCTGCCTGGCACACTTATGCAAGTGGAGCACCATGTGGAGATGTAGCTAATGGTTAATCAGTAATAATTATTTCTCTCTGTGTTTGTTTCTCCAGCTCTTGTGTTCCCAGAGGATATTTTCCAAATCCTGTTGACAGAGATTACATTGGCAGCAAGATATAGTCCCCAGGAGAATGAGGCAGCCCGGCAGCCCTTTAGCAACACAAGACAGCACACTAAAGCACAGGGAGAATTCAGGTCTGCAAATCAGGATATATCCCACCACTGCTTTATATGGAGAAAAGCAATTGGTCCAGTTAGAGTTAGCTTCTATGTGACTGCACTTATGGCCACAACAAGAGACTCACACTGTTCTCTTTTCCCAATACCATTCTGTCTTTTAAAAGATTTAACATAGATAATGCAAACACTCTACAAGATGAAGATATACTGTACGAAGAAGCTGTGTAATTTTTTTAAAAAAAATTGTTGTTTTGGGTTTACTATTTACAAGTTTGTTCCTAATGTTTTCTACCAGTCGTTTCAGACTGCCGCTAATGCCATACTCCACCTCCCAAAGGGGGAATACATTGCTAAAGTATAGGTAAAGGTAAAGGTACCCCTGCCCGTACGGGCCAGTCTTGCCAGACTTTAGGGTTGTGTGCCCATCTCACTCTATAGGCCGGGGGCCAGCGCTGTCCGGAGACACTTCCGGGTCACGTGGCCAGTGTGACAAAGCTGCATCTGGCGAGCCAGAGCCGCACACGGAATGCCGTTTACCTTCCCGCTAGTAAGCGGTCCCTATTTATCTACTTGCACCCGGGGGTGCTTTCGAACTGCTAGGTTGGCAGGCGCTGGGAGCGAGCAACGGGAGCGCACCCCGCCGCGGGGATTCGAACCGCCGACCTTTCGATCGGCAAGTCCTAGGCGCTGAGGCTTTAACCCACTTTAACCATACTTTGCTAAAGTATGAGAAGGATTAAAAAAAGTTTTAAAAAGATGCAGATTTGCATGAAATTTGCATGGGTTGATTTATGTATATAAATGCAAATTTAGAAAGTAACTGTCGTGTAAGTAGAAATACAATAGTTCTCGGCATAACGCAGAAGCCCAGGTGACCTGTGTGCCTTCTCAGTCTGCTGTTCAGGGTCCAACTGCTGATGGCGAGTGTCAACCCCCCTTCTCTCCTCTCAGAGTGTTCCTTCTCTTTAAGCCAACTTTCCCCAATGGTGCCCTCCAGATGCAGCTGAACCACAACTCCCACCATCCCTCTCAGTCAGCTATGATAGCTGGGCCTGATGGGAGTCAACCCAACACCATCCAAAGTTCCACCACTCAGGGAAGGCTGCTTGAAACCATACTTGGACAGGACAGTCCTTCAAACAGAGGACCTTCCAATAGGAGGCTGAGACACCGGGCACAGGATGACTCTAAGGAAAATGACATTTCAAAAAATAAAGTTAGGCACTTTTAATGATTTGTTTCTCTCTTGTGTTCCAGTGGTCCAGTTTGCTTGTTTCCTCACTCTCTCTCTGATGGGCAAAGCCTGCCATTTTTCTTTGCCTGCCTATTTTTGCTTGTGCCTCTTCGGGTGTGGAGCCTGGGTGGTGCTGGTGTATTGGACCACGGATGCTGATTTTAGGATCCTCACTGGTGTTGGTAACATAACATATTGATTAACAAGATTAAGTACAGATCCATAGCTGTCAACTTTTCCCTTTTCTTGCGAGGAATCCTATTCGGAATAAGGGAATTTCCCTTAAAAAAAGGAAAACGTTGACAGCTCTGTACAGATCCTAGGCACAACTCTACAAAATAGACCTGTCTCTGGCCTCCTAAGACAGATCTCATGCTTGTGGGTTGGTGGTGGTGGTTGCCGTTGTTATCTAGAACCCCAAAGTCCACCAACCAGAGCCAGATGCAAAATAGGACTACTGGATTAGAGAATTCAGCCCAGAATTTTGTGGGGGTGAGCGTGCCCCTAGAGTAGGGAGGCCAGAGAATTCTGTTGAAAACATAAATGGGAGTGGAAATTGCTGTTTGCTTATTTGTCCCATGTCTGGCATGGAAATCAATCCAGCAGATACGATTGGTATTTGCTGCTGCTGTTGCTTTCAGTTTGCAAATGATATATAGTTGATTACATCCCCTCTCCCCAAATGCACTGTGTTTCCTTTGCTTTGAAACCCATGGGGCAGAACAGTGGAACGACCATGTAACTTTTGTAATTTACCTAATTAATTACATAAGTTATGCAATTTCATCACAGCAAACAGCAAGGTTGCTTGTGGTTGCTTCCAACTCTACAATTCATTTCCATTGGGGGGGGGAGAGATCTAATACTTTTCAGAGGTGTGCATGTCTCACTTCTCAAATATGAGTGCTGTGTTCTTTTTTTTCTTCCTCTCCTTTCTTACCTCGGTGGAGGGGAAACTGGTCTTCCAGATGTAATTGGACTCCAACAACAGCAATCCAGCAACATCTGCAAGGCCATAGGTTCCCCACCCCGGCTTAAAAGTGCCTGCATAACATCCCTCTGAGCAAAACACCCCGTGGATATTATGGTGCTACATCATGACATGGAGTCCATTTCCTCGGATGCAAAGCTGAGCTCCACTGTAACGAGAAATGGACTTTTCTGCATTCAGACCTGGAAACAGAATAATTCTCAGTGACTCCAGGCAGATTCGGTGCCCCTGTTATCCTTTGGAAATCAGCTGGTGTTGTGAACATACCCATGTAATATACAGGATCTGTTTCTATTGTGATTTTATTCTGTGAAACGCTCTGAGACATGCAGGTATAGGGCGGTGTACAATTTTTAATAGTAGTAGTGGTAGTAGTAAAGTAAGTGCAGTTACAGTTAGTCTTGCTAGTTGGTGCTAATGATAATAGAGCTGTATAAGAGGGACCAAGGCAAAGTGTTCTTTGCTACTCAGCACTCTTAAGAGTGTGCGTCTGAGCCTTCTTGCACAGCAACCACGACACAAAACTGCAAACCCCACACCTTCCCTTTCCAGAGGAAGCAGCACACAAAGTCTTGGAGCTCTTAGTCTCAGGCAATCATGAATATACTGATGCAACAAGTCGGACTGGTTTTTGCCCTTCACCTGGAAGAGGTTAAATTACATTGGGATAAACAGAGGGTAACAAAGGAGAATGGTAGCTGATTGGTAGTGTTAGCACCCTGAGATAAAGCTCCGTCCAATGGATCCTTCCTGTGCCTGGGACTGCCCTAGTGGCTCAGGGCACTGTACCAGTCTCCTAATGGCCTGCTGTGGCTGGAGAGCATTAATGGTGCTTGCGCATCCTCAATGCATGCTCTTCTAACCTGCCTGCCATGTGGGCCTCTGCAGATCTGTATAGCCCTGCAGGAAATGAGATAAATTGCTCTCAAATGAGCTAACACCGCGTGACATACCCTCCAAGGCTAACACTATCAATCTTCCCTCTTGCTGTGCCCCAGCAACGGGACGGCAAAGAGGGGTCCAAAATGGGCAGTTCCCAGATAGCTTCCCAAATGTGCCCAAGCAGCTCCTGACTGACGGCAGGCCAATCTACTGCGCTCGCGAGGAAAAGTAGCGATAAAGGGGCTTCAGACGTACCCATAGCCTTTTACTCCAGATGGATTTGTGCTAGAATCCAGTGGAGGCTGGTCCTCTGGAGTGAATGAGGCCCTGCTCCACCAACATCAGTCTACCATCAGCCAGCCTTCACCAATTCAGTGGATCGCACTGCTTCTCCCTCCTTATTCTCAGTGTTGCCCTCGGAAGAGCCTCTCCAGATTCAACACCACCCAGGGGCGTAGAGTGGACAGGGCCACAGGGGCAGTTGCCCTGGGCACAAAGTTCTTAGGGACACAAAATTTCAGAAGCGAAAAAGAGAAAGTAGTAATAAAAAATAAAAAAATAGTGTGCCATCCCTCCCACGCAGAAAATCTCCCAATGTTTGTATGGGCAGACTGAGGAGCAGATTTGGGAGACGGACAGTTGCTAGGGTGCCTTCTGCACGGGCTTTAGAAAGATACCCATTCCCATGCGCTCTGGCACCCGTCCCAGTGTCCCGTTGTGCCAGAAACGGTTTAGTCATGCTGGCCACATGACCTGTCTGTGGCCGGCTCCCTTGGCAGCGAGATGAGTGCCACAACCCCATAGTTGCCTTCAACTAGACTTAACCGTACAGGGTTCCTTTAGCTTTACCTTTTCACCTGCTCCCAATTAATCCCCAGGTTCATTCTCTGCTGTACTTGATGCTCACAGGGTGCTCTGGCTGCCTCTCAGCTAGATCGCTGAGCTATTGCCCCTTTATTCCATGCTATCAGCCATCAGTGCTGAGGAGGCTTGGCTTGCCCCAGGTGCTGCCACCACAACATCGGAGTGCATCCAGCAATATCTCATTGGTGCAATAATAACACAATAGTGGTAAATCTTTTACTGACCAACCATGCATCGTTCTGCTTTGTTAGTTGTTCTGTAATACTTCCCCAGTGTGACAGCACCACAACCATCTGTAGGTTCACTCTTGAACTACAGTGCAACAGAAGCAAGACCCCTCCTCCCAAAACAACAACAACCTTGAAACATTCTTGGTATAAAAATAAGGTGCCCAGAACTGACCAGCTAGATAGTAAACTCCCTGCATGTTCCAACACGGAGAACTCTTTTGACCCTGAATCCCTATTGCCTTGAAGACACAAAAGACAAAGGCCACCTCAACTGGGTTCCTTGGCCACTGTTTCTCGAAGCTGATTGGTTATGTGTTTTTATATTCCCACCCCCCAATCCCAGGGCCCATGAAGTATTGAACAATAAATTATAGTACAATAAAGAAAGAAGCACAAAAGTAAAACAATTCTTTTAAGATTGGTAATACACAACGGTGGAAAATAAATACACAAAATTAGAGGATAAGCATGCCAACATCTTTTACCACAAAAAGCAGTATGGAAAAACATCAGCTTTACTAGTTGTTGAAAAGCAGAGCAGGTGTCGTCTCCCTACGAAGCAAATTCCAGAGCCTTGGTGAAGATCCTGTCTTGGTTGATATCCCTATATGTATCTCTTTGTCTTAATCAAAGCCTGTCCCTGCTGTGAACCTGATTTCTATCACAATCACCACCTCCTGTACATCCCACTTCCCCTCCAAAGGACTCATGGTTCTCCCACTCTACATTTTGCTCTCACAACAACCCTGTAAGGTAGGTTAGGCCACAAGATCATGAGTGGCCAAAGGTCATCCGGTGAGCTAAGTGGGGATTTGAACCCTCCCAGGTCCTAGTCCAACCATACTGGCTCATTCTAGCTCCTTGATATGATCATTTACTTTGATGTTCACACACAATAACAGACTCACAGGCTGCAATCCTACACCTACTTTGCCTATGAGTAAGCCCAATGAACTCAATGGTGCTTCCTTCTGATCAGATAGGTTGAGGATTGCACAGATCCACATATCAAAGACCCAGGGGACATTTTACACCATTCCCTTCCAAATACATTGCAGCCCACTGCCCTGCTCCACCAAGCCTGCTCCTAGGTAGGGTTGGGGAAGAAATTTGATTTGGTTCATATTTAAAGGTGACTCTTCCGCAATCACACTTTCCAAAACAATATGCAAACCTAAACACTCCCATCTTTCAAAAATTCACACTTCACTGAATTTTGCAGTGCCAAGAAATGTGTACAAAAATGCATCTACTGGGATAAAAGGTGTGTAAGGATGCATGCATCACTGGAAATAGCATATGAAATTGCATTGTATCAGGGGAAGTTGTTTTGGGGAAATGTGAATATTAGACATGCATTTTTGCCTAATATTCACATTAAGAGAAATGTACATTGCAGTTCTGGTGAATTTTCATGAGGACTGAAAAGAAAATCACAAACTGGTGGGGAAATGTGGGAAAATGAAAAACTCTGAAAAGCCAAAATGGACAGATCCACCCATCCCTATAGTTCGTTGTCCTTCCTTCATTCAGAAGGATGCCTGAAACCCAGCAAAATCCCAGTGAAACCCAGAGAAATCCTGGCCTTACAGAATGTACCAGAAACCAGGGCAGGAGCCCCACAGAACTTTGCACAACTGACATCACAATTCTGAAAAGAACCCTATTTTATTAGAACCGAAACCGCTCCCCCAGCAGGTCGCTTGCCCACTGAACAGAAGGCTTCCCATTTTGTCACACAAGAAGAATGCTGCTTGTTGTGTTTGTAGGCACATAACACAGGCACATCGAGGGGATGTCACTTCTTTTGTTGTACACACACCAAGGGGACGTGGCTCTTTTGCTGTTTCATTGTTCCTTCTGCTGAACCTACCGAGCAATTTCATGCTTTGTCGCCTGCCCTCTTCCCCCCCTCTCTCTCCCCCCCACACTTTATCCTCCCTCCCCATCCTACAAGCACTACAATTATATCCGTTGCTCGGGCAACAGCCAGTGCTTCCCTGGCGTTGCCATGGAGATGTGCCGTGTGCTTGATAAGGGTAGCCATGGCAACCGGGGAGGCAAGCCACAGATGAACAATTTACTTTGTGAGCTGATTATAATTGCGGGGGTCCTCGGGCGGAGTCGGGGGGTAACGGGGTCCAGGAAGGCGCAGGTGGAGTAGGAAAAGTGTGCCAAGAATTATGGTTCAGATTACGCCGGGTGTCCCTTCAGCTGCCCAATGCATAGTCAGCGGCCAATAAACACACAGTGGAAGGGAAATCATAATAATCAGCTGGACCAAGCAAGCTGCCCAGGACGGCAAGCCGTATTGTGCAGGATTTTAGTTGCTGCAAGAGATGGAAAAGGCGTTGCCCTTCCTGGGAGTTGTTTAACAGCCTTTTCACTCCCGACGAAGCTGCTTTATACAGAGACAGGCCATTGAATTATCTAGCTCAGGATTGTTTTTAACTAATAATTTAGTTTTATTCCTATTTAGCTTAAATCCTGCCACTTTCCCAAAATTCTGAATTTTTTCTATTACTTTAGGGAGTGAAGTTTTAGGTTCTTCCACTGTTATCACTAGGTCATCTGCATATGCTTTTAACTTGAATTCAATTTCCCCAGTTTTTACACCTGTAATCTCTGTGTTTTTATGGCACATAAAAAAATCCACGTAAGACTGGCAGCAACTCTTGAGGGTCTGAGGCAGGAGTCTTTTCTCATCCCTACCTGGAGGTGCCAGGATTTGAACCTGGGTCCCTATGCATGCAAAGCAAAGGGGCTCCACCCACTGAGCTAGGACCCTTCTGCAAGATTTCATGGGGCAAGTGGGGGTGTAAATGTATACAAGAAAGACTAAACAAATTAGTGCACGCAGTCCTGCCAACAAAGAAGAATATGCTGTGAGGGGAGGGGAGAATAGGAACCTGGTCAGCTGCTTTCTGGTGTCAACAACGGACTGCAGCAGCGATGGAAAAAGACATTAAAGGAGTGTAAGGGTGGTCCAACTCACAGCCCAAGGGCTGCATGTGGCCCACAAAGCCTTTTTGGGCGGCCCTCGGCAACATTCAAGAAAAAACATCTTAAAGCATTTTTTTTAAAAAATTGTGTGTCGTGCATTGTTAGCAAAAGCACATGCAATCTGTGTATTGGATTTGTTTAATAATTTAATATATTACGTCTCTTGTGTATTTAATTATATATATTTAAATATATTAATTGTGCATATTAAATGATGTTAAGTACATTCTGAACACTTCAATTCAGCATGCGCATTATCTATGTGTAATTAGGGATGGGAGATGGATGGGAAGAGAAATTAGATTTAGTTCACATTTAAAGGAAAACCTAACAAATCCACGCTTTCCGAAATAATATGCAAACTAAAATAGAGCTGACCTTCAAAATTTCCCGGTGAGTAATATGTACAAAACTGTGTATACTAGAGTCAAGTGTGCATGAAAACATATATATCACTGGGGAAAGTATGAAAAATGCATTATATTAGGGAAATTGCTTTGCAAAAAAAAAGTGTTTATTAGACAAAATTGCATAAAAGCATGTGTATATTGGGGAGAATTGCACTTTAAATAAATAAATAAATCCTCAAACTGATGTTGAAATGTGTACTTAATTTAAGATTGAAGAAATGAGAAACTCTGGGAAACCAAAACAGACAGACTTGCCCATCCTCAGATGCAAAGGTTGCTAGGTTTATCGAGGGTGCAATGAGATTAAGGGACACTATCTGAACGATAATCTTGGTCATTTGATTGCCCTTTTTACCCATTGCTGTCTTTTTATTTGTATATATTGCTTGTTTTATGTTGCCATGGCCGTTGGCTAATGCGAATATAACACACACACACACACACGACCCCAGAAAGTCAAAGATGTACAGAGACTTTCAGGGCAAATTAAAACACAAACAGCAAAGTGCAATATGAACATTAAGGGAGGGATGGGTAGGGTTGAATGGCGGGATATTCAGCTCATTGCACTGATTTGTACAAGTAAGATGGCTTTTTGTATGTGGATATGGGGCACACAGCTCCCAGCCTTGAGCGAGTGTCTTGACTGTGGTTGACAGAGCAAAAGCACAGCTGAAAGGGGAGTGGACAGGAAGCCTCACACAATAAGGTGGATTAATGCGTGATACCTTGTAGGCAGAGCCTCCTTTTCAGATGGTGATATCATCTTGGCATCCGCTCACAATGAGCCTATCCTTCCATGAATGCATATATGAAAACTGAATCCTAGTTACAGACGCAGATTCCATTACAATGGTACCTCGGGTTACAGACGCTTCAGGTTACAGACTCTGCTAACCCAGAAATAGTACCTCGGGTTAAGAACTTTGCTTCAGGATGAGAACAGAAATCGTGCTCTGGCGGCACGGCGGCAGTGGGAGGCCCCATTAGCTAAAGTGGTGCTTCAGGTTAAGAATGGACCTCCGGAATGAATTAAGTTCTTAACACGAGGTATCACTGTATTACAAACCCTTTCCCAAACTGGCACCTCGCCGGTATCCAGTGTGATTCTATGTATGCTTACTCAGAGATCAATTTGACTGTGGTCAATGGATCCCAAGTTGAGGATGACAACTTTCAGCCAATCACTGAAAGTGCTGGCAGGGAATCAGTGGCAAAGACATGCCAGGCTAAGAACAGCAACGTAAGGAACGATAGAGAAACATTTCTGGAAGCTAAATGGTATGGGGGACACAAGTTACCTCTTAGTGTGGCAAATTCACTGTCACATTACGATTTGACCCTCTCAAGTTGGTTGTAGTCTACATATTAATCTTGAAGTCAGCCTCGTTGAAAAGAACGGGGCCTATTTCTGATGCCATTTGTATTGCAAGTTATTTTCTTTGAAACGCATCCTTGCATTTGCCATGGCAAAGCAAGATACAGTGGTACCTCGGGTTACATATGCTTCAGGTTACAGACGCTTCAGGATACAGACTCCGCTAACCCAGAAATAATACCTCGGGTTAAGGACTTTGCTTCAGGATGAGAACAGAAATTGTGCTCCGGAGGTGCAGCAGCAGGAGGCCCCCTTAGCTAAAGTGGTGCTTCAGATTAAGAACAGTTTCAGGTTAAGAACAGACCTCCAGAATGAATTAAGTTCTTAACCCGAAGTACCACTGTACCAATTTGCCCTGGTGTGGTGAATGCCATCTTGTAATACAGTCATACCTTGGATTCCAAACGCCCTGGAACTTGGACGTTTTTGCTCCCGAACGCAGCAAAGCCAGAAGTGATTGTACTGGTTTACGAATGTTCTTTTGGAACCCGAACATCCAAGGGGCTTCCATGGCTTCTGATTGGCTGCAGGAGCTTCCTGCAGACAATCTGAAGCCATGATTTGGTTTCTGAATGTTTTGGAAGTTGAACGGACTTCTGGAATGGATTCCGTTCGACTTCCAAGGTCGAAGCAAGTTCTGATAATTTTGACCACAGCTACCTTGCGAACAAGCCCAAATCCTAGATATGTACCTGGATGAACCAGGACCAAATATCTTGTGAGATCATGTGGACATCTGGATTGGGGCTTTCATTTAATCCATGTCTCAGAAACACCACAGAAGCAGTGTAAGGAAGGCTTAAAGTTCTCTCTTTGAGGCTCAGGATTACAAAAGGTCTGTGTAGCGAGCTAGAAACTGGAGATTCAATTTCTTAGTGTGTTGATCAGATGCCGGAATAGGGAGGCCTGGGGAATTTTAAAAGATACTGTGGGAAATTTCAGGTAAAGACAAATTTATTCGAAAGGCAAAGCTGTCAGAGAACAACAATTCTTGTTACAAAGATGCTACAATAAACAGCCATGCAAATCTCAAAATCTGTTCTTGTTTTTGTGGGTTGGGGGAACTTGAGATGCTTAATTCCAAAGGGAAAGTGGGTGCAAATTCTGACAAAAATTTCCAGAAAACTAGAAATTTGTGTGCTTGTACACCAAACGCTGCCAACTTGGTGCCTTTCAGATGTTTTTGGTCTTCAACTGCTGCTAGCTCGGAGTTGTAGTACAAAACCCCTGGAGGGCACCAGGTTGGCAAAGGCTATCTTGCACCAACATAACACTGATCCACTGATTTTGTGTGGGTTAAGAAAGATTCCTGGTTGGGGAGGGCAGGGAAACAGGCTTTTGTTTTTTAAGAAAAGACAGCAAATGACAGCAACTCCTGAAAGTACATTTAACACTCTCTACAACCCTCAATGCAGAAATATGCTTCTATTTAGCATTTATTTTGTTGCATGCTCTAGTTTGCGTATTGTTTCAGAACATGTGACTTGGATAGGGTAATGGAGCAAAGTAATCAGCCTTCTACAATAGCTTCTCCCTCTTTCTTGCTTTGGGGCCCCCTCTCCTTTACTGCACAGATTTCCTTCTGGGAAATGTTCGGAGTGGGTAAGACATGTAGCGATTCTTCTGCTTCCTGCTTGGGTGGCCAAAGATATCTGTGTTTGCATGTCGGGAGTGAAATCTCAGACGACAGCCCAGTCATCAGCATGCGCTACATCAAGAATCCTCGCAGCTGATGAAGCACCGAGGAAACAAACAGTGGTGGTTGTGGGTCTCTCCCCCCCCCCTTCTTCCCTGAAACGGGGAGGGAGGGGAGCAGGTGAGGCCCACTGCTGCTGAGCTGCCAATCACCTTTATGAGCGAAATGGCCTTTGATGGAATCTGTCTCTCTGCTATATGCTTAATGTAATAAAACTCCAGTGAGTATGATTTAGAATAACATTTACTGAACAGGCCAATGTCATTTTGATGTGTCTCTCTCTGCTTTCCTCGCTGGTTATTAAACTCTATTGATTCTCTGGGACTGTCTGATGTTTATAAATGTCAAGCCTGCCTTGTGTAAGCTGAACTTTGGGGGCTGACTAACCTCTGAGAGAGGCGGAAATGAGGCAGGAGAGGCAGCTGCTGGTGCATCTGGGGGATACACGCTAGATTCTCCCTGCACCCCCATTTCATGCTATTGTGATCCCCAGACCACCACCATCCACAATTGATCTCTATATATTTATGCACTGCAGATGGGAGAACGTGTTGGCTTAGGTTTTCTTTCAGTTTTGCATTTACCCAGTCTTAAGTTCTGATCGCCACATCTGCTTGCAATTTTCTTAAAAATAAAAATAACTCCTCACGAATATTCACCAGCATGCTAGAGTTAATTTCTCTTAATATACATGTTTGCATGGGGCGCGGGTGGCGCTGTGGGTTAAACCACAGAGCCTAGGACTTGCCATTCAGAAGGTCAGCGGTTCGAATGACCCGGAAGCTGTACGCCGGCTCCCTCGGCCAATAAAGCGAGATGAGCGCCGCAACCCCAGAGTCGGCCACGACTGGACCTAATGGTCAGGGGTCCCTTTACCTTTACCTAAACATGTTTGCATGTACTTTATGCCTAAGATGCACATTTTTGCAAAACAAATCCCCCTAATAAAAAAGCACTTGGGAATGTTATTTTCACTAACATATGTATTTTTGTACACACTGTTTGGCTGCAAAATTCAGAGGTGTGTAAATTTCAAAGGACAGTTGTGCTTCAGTTCTTATTTTGGAAAGTGGGGATTAATCAGGTTAACCTTTCAACGAGAACCAAAACTGAGTAAATTCTCTCTCATTCCTTCTCCATGGAACCTGCTCTTCACTTAGCATAAGAACATAAGAAGGGCCTTCTGCATCAGGCCAATGACCCCTCTAGAATCATAGAGTTGGAAGGGACCCAGAGGATCATCTAGTCCAACCCCCTGCAATGCAGGATCCTGTCCTCACAGTGGCCACCCAGATGCCAGGCAAAACCCTTAAGCAGGACCCCAGTACAAGAGCCACTCTCCTCCACCCTTGTGCTTTCCATTTAGATCGAGTCTTAAACGAACAGGAACAAACTTGCTGCAAAACTCGAGATCAGCAGGTTGTTTTAGTTGCCACATGCTTCTTGTTTTCTGGAATTCCCGGAACTGATTAACACGGCTCCCTCTCTGAAATGTGCTACCTCACAGGGTGGTTGTGAAGCTAAGCTGTGCCGAACCCTGTGTGCATCACCGCTCTCAGCCACTTGATGGAATGACAGGTTTTTTAAAATGATGCTGATGATGCAACGTATCAAGGGATCGTGGATGTAGCTGCACAGCAAACTATGTTGGTCCCCCTTCCACCCTTGCTCCCTCTCTTCCCAGCTCCTCCTCTGCTGGGTCTCCCTTCCACTTTTTCTTTTCGCCACATCCCATTCAAGCTTCCCCATGTTTCCCTCCTCCGTTCTTGCAGCGCCCGTAGCAAAGTAGCCAGACATCTCTCTCCTGGCACCACCCTCTGAATACAAATGGACCGGCTGCTTGTTACCAACAGGGCAGCCAGCTGCCAATTCCTCCATCTCTCTGTCTCTCTCCCCACCCTCACACGCACAATCACAGAAATGGCTCTTGCAGGCTCCCCAAATGCACCCTGCTTCCCCACCTTTCAACATTTCAAAGATGCAAACTGGGGCGCAAGCATTCAATGCCCCTATTTCCATACCAGGGGACTCTTCAAGAGACTCTCACTCCACGGTTACACACCAGGCTGTACGCTGTATTCTTTGCTTTGGGAATCAGTGGTAAGTCAGGTTCAATCCCCTCCATCTCCTGCTAGGGCTGGGAGAGACCCTTGCCTGAATCCTGCAGGGCCACTGCCAGTCAGTGTATACAGTATTGAACTAGATGGACCAATGATCTGGCGCAGTAGAGAGATCACTGGCTGAGAGAGCAGTGATTAGCACAGAAGGCCCACAGGCGCAAGGATCCTTCATCCCACAAGCTGCAACTTTACTCAGCACTATCAGAAACCCTTGCCAATCTACTGACAATCACCCAGTGATCTGCAGGTAGTCTCAGTCTTCCCCGAGAGCATGTTAGAGTAACCCGGCTTGGAAGTTGCAAAGTTCTTTTTTTATGATTTTCAGTTTTATACATTTTTACAATCATTGTAACATTTCAAAACTCAACTTCCTCCCCCTTCTTTCTGCACTTCCTTAAATTTATTTTTTAATCTTTTCTGCATATCCAAATTAACTTAATTTACTCATTTATTCATCTTCTTTAAATAGATACTCTTATAAAACTGCAGGTTATTGCAATAATCCTGCCAATGTTCTCTTTACAGTTTATTTGTAAATATTCCATAAACCATTTCCATTCTTTTATAAAAGGTTTGTTATCTTGGTTTCTTATTTTTCCGGCAAGATTCGCCATTCCTGAAAATTCCATACATGGATACAAGAATAGAAGTTGCAAAGTTCTTGAAACAAATTCAGTCCCTGACATCTCCAGGTGGGACTTGGAAGGATGCCCTGGAGAAACGCTGCCAGTCTGTGCTTGCTATGGCTGATGTGAGTTGAGTTCAGCAACATCTGGAGGGCCCAAGGTTCACCCCACTCCCCTGGCGTAGATAATTCTGAGCCATGGGAAATGCCATGGCTCAGTGATACAGCATTTGCCTTGTGTGCAAAAAGCCACAGGTTCAATCCCCACCATCACTGGCTAGGGCTGGAAGAAACCCTTGCCTGAAACCCTGCAGAGCTGCTGCCAGTCAGTGTGGGCAACACTGAGCTAGATGGACCAAAGGTGTGACTCAGTGTATGACAGCTTCCTATATTCATACCTGGTGCAAAATCAGCTGCCGCTTGCAACAGATTCTAGCTCTGACATGGGCAAAGATTGTCCAATGGCATGAGAAACTTTTGGTGCAATCCTGTGCTTGTTTACTTAAAAGTCCCATCACATTCAGTAGGACTTGCCTATTGCATCTGAAGGCTCAAATCCCATGCACACTGAACACACAGGGATTTGCTTCCAAGTAAACATGCATAGGATTGCATTGCACAAGGCGCAGCCTCTCACCTGCTCACAGCATGGCCACTGGCCCAGGTCCCAGCAAGGGGAGAGCAAGAAAGATTATTCTCTGAAGGCCAGGCCTGTCGTCTGGAGGCTGTTCTCTCCACTGCAGCACTGGAAGCTGCAAGTTTGAGTCATACCTATATGCATTCCCTCCCCCCCCCCCCAGCCTGCACCAGGGTCCTGCTCGGGGAGTTGCAACCAGCTTTCTCTTACGGCCAGTCTGGTCGGCAGACGGATTTCATCCTTTCACAATTGTCGCACAGCTTTAGTGCCAGCAAATGGACAATCTGTAATGCAGAAACTGGACTTTTCTTCCAAAAAAAAGAAAAGAAAAAAGTGTATATCCTTAGCATATGCAGATGAATGACTGCCTCTTGCTTTATTTCTCTTTGAGAAAGAACAAGTTGTATGTAGAATCCATATACAGAGCGGCTACATCCAGAAGGCTGGGGAGGCCCCCTAAGTGCTTAATATGAGAAGAGCTGTCACTTTGCAAAGCATGCACCATTGGCTTGTACCTTCTCTCTCTTGGGATCCTTCCTTTTCCAAAAGGATTTGCCCTTCACTGACCGAACAAGTAAAGAGCAACCTTCCCTGCTCACAGCTCGCAGGGGCCAATTTCTGGGTGCCTGGGGGCGAAGTCTATAAGGCAAGGTGCGAGGCTTGTGGCGGAGAATGGAGATGCCACTCTTGCAGAAGACCAACACTGCCTTATGAGGCCTTGAACAGTCAGCTAGATGTACCCTATGCCAACACACACAGAAAACAACTATCTGTCTAGAATCTAGATGCTGCCTTCGCATGGGAAGAACAGTGTGCATTTAGGATTAGGCTCACTTTTCATGACGCAGTTCCGTCATGCACACTTCCACAATGCATTCTGATCGCAGAATTGCTTTTCATTTGGCACGGAATCCGAACACAAAAGCAGAGAATGTTCTAGCAGAAACAAAGCCCAACCCCCACCCCCACACCAAGATTTCATACCTGTCTCTTGAAGGCAGGTTTTATCCCTGTAAAGAGGCTTAGTAACAGAATTAGATCCCTGATGGATCCCACTGAAAGCCCAACTCATCCGAATTCTGCTTCTACAGTGGCCAAGCAGATGCTTCTGGGAAGTCCATAACAACTGGTTTTAAAAGACATGCCACCTCAAAGCCTAAGGATAGCGATTGGGAAAAGATGGCTGCTGCGTTTACATTTGTTTGTTTCTTGTTTTAACCACCCTTGCTTGATTTTTCAGCGCATGGGCATCCATGGGGGAGCCTTTGCACAACCTTGTCTGGTACCCCCGTTGCACCCTGTCTGACTTCTCCAGAAGTCAGAACTGACCGCTATCACTCATGCCTTGATTGCATTCAGTTTAGACTACTGGCATGCACACTCCATGAACCCGTATGGTGAGAGGGTCAGGATGCACCAAAGCATTTCTTCACACAGCACATGGTTAAACAATGTAAACCTCTGTGGCAAGATGTGGGGACAGCCACCAACTTCGATGGCTTTAAAAGGGGCATAGACAAATGCGGAACAAAGCTATCAATGGCTACTAGTTCCTTTATTTAGCTTAGAAAACCGCTTAATCAAAAATTCCTTAAGTGGCGCACATAGAACCCTATAAATTATCAATAAGATACAGATAAAAGCAGCAAAAGTTTAAGACAGGCTTACATAACTAAATTATACATCTGGATAGCCTTGCTAAAATAGAAATGGTCTGGATAGGCTTGCTGCATATGAAACAAGCAGCGATGGCTGGCTGCCACTTCCAAGCCTGCAGTTCTCTATGGGGCAATCTTTGAAAAGTGTTTAAAAACTTTAGTTGATGCAGAATGCTGCAGCCAGACTGCTTTCAGGGGCCTAATGTAAGGATGATGTTGCTTTCTTGTCTGAGCTACATTGATTCCTGATTTGTTCCTGGGCACAGTTCAAGGCATCAATGAATTGGACTAAGGAATCTTCCCTCAACATGGAGCCCTCTAGATGTTTTGGAGTACACCTCCCATTAGTCCCAGCCAGCATAGGAAATTTTCATTGTTGGTGGGAGTTGTATTTCAAAACAGCCGGAGGGCGCAGGACTGGAGAAGTCTGGAACCGGGATCTGCCTTCCCCCATATAAACTTTCCCACTTGTTGGGACCTCTGGCAAAGGCCTTTCTTTGTGTTCCTCCACCATCATGAAAATGATTGGTGGCAACACAGAACAGGGCTTTTCCAGTGGTGGCTTCTAGGCATCCCTTCTTCCCGGCTTCATATTGCTTCCACAGTACAAGCTTCAAGGCAATATGTAAAGTTGTTTTTATTTTTGCAAAGACATTTGGTTTTGATTGACACATTTTATGGTCTGGCACTCTCTCTTATTTTTATAATTAGAGGCTGTTTGCAGCTGCTTGTTATGTTTATTTAATTGTTTTATTTTTGCGATTTTGGAAAATGCAATATGCCAAAGTCATTTCAGCTCATTGCAGAGGCGCTAGAAAAGTCTGTTTCTAAGCAGGCTAAATATTAAAAGCATATTTAGGCTGCAATTCTATGCCCACTTACCTGGGAGTAAGCCTCACGGAACTGAACGGATTTACTTCTGATGAGAAATGTGGAGGAAAGAAGCCCCTGACTTTGTGGGGCTGGGATACAGCCTACTAAACAACGGTTAAGGGTAATCTCTGCTGCTTCACCAACTTGTTGCCTCTGGCCTTACAAGGTAATGAACAATGATCTCACCTGCCAGAGCACCAAGGTAATTAATTGGCACTCAAGTGGATGAGGGGATGACAAGGCTTTCAAGGTTTACCATTGTTTGTGGCATATTAGCAGAGGGACATGGGTGGCGCTGTGGGTAAACCACAGAGCCTAGGGCTTGCTGATCATAAGGTTGGTGGTTTGAATCCCTGTGACGCGGTGAACTCCCATTGCTCGGTCCCAGCTGCTGCCAACCTAGCAGTTCGAAAGCACATCAAAGTGCAAGTAGATAAATAGGTACCACTCCAGCAGGAAGGTAAACGGCGTTTCCATGTGCTGCTCTGGTTTGCCAGAAGCGGCTTAGTCATGCTGGCCACATGATTCGGAAGCTGTACACTGGCTCCCTCAGCCAATAAAGCGAGATAAGCGCTGCAACCCCAGAGTCATCCGCGACTGGACCTAATGGTCCTTTTTTTAGCAGAGGAGAAGCCAGAGCATGAGCCTGGCTTACTATTCAATGAGTGCTGTTGTTGGTGTGCGGGTGTGCATAAAATGGATCTGCATGGCTATCTGCATTTCTGCGCTATCCTTGGGAACTCAGTTAAAGGCAATGGCTTCATGATGAGCTTCTGCACAAATTCACCTCTAAACCACTGGATAAGAGTGCTGCCAAACCCCAGAGTTAAAGCCCTGGCAACCCTATTTTAGTTTGGACACCTCTTGCTCTCGCTCTCACACTGATACCACTGGAATTGTTGGACACTGGCATCTCCACAATACTCCCCTGGCCATCAGGTGACTCAGCTGCAAAAGGCTGAGAACCAGCGCACAGAACAGGAGGTGGCACCACCACAGCACACAGCATGGATGATCTCCATAAACTCCCAGTGACAGACGGCTGTGCAGTGCTGTTTTTAATTGTAAAAAATATCTGGCTGTTTTTATTGCTGTTTTATTGCAGATAGGCTACTTTTTATCACGATCCTGTCTTCAAGGAAAGTATCTCGCTGTATATGCTAGCAGTGAGGCAAAATGGCTTTCATAGCTGTATTCAGAAGCTGTACAGGTGAGAAAGGAATATTTCCAGTATTCTTAGAAGGTGGGTGCATTTTGAAGTTAGGGGAACTGTGGAACAAACAGCATCCCTCTGGTTCATTGCACTTTCTTTAACATGCCCAGAGTAACCCCCTTGCTTCATAGCATTACTCTGGGAAGCATTCTTGGGAGAAATTTTCAACCTCCAGTATGGGCTGTCATCCCCCCACTCAGAATGCCCCTCAGAATGATGCTACATTGTGATATAGCACAATTCCAGGTGCATTGTGGGAATATTAAAGTTGGTGGCTGGCAGAACAAAGAGCCACAGGAACACCAGTGACGTTCAGCCCCCCACTCTCAAAAGACACCCCACCCACCCCTGAAATATGAGTGTGGGGAGGCAGTTACACCATTTCCTAAATTCAAGCAGAACTTCTAAGATACCATTTATATGTCCAAAATTGTCCGGGGAGGCTCCCTGTAAATGTGTGCAGAAGCTGAGCTGAGCTTTGCTCTCTAAACACAATGCTGTTCGACTCTTGCTCCAATATTTTCAAAGGCAATA
Organism: Podarcis raffonei; assembly: GCF_027172205.1. Classification (NCBI taxonomy): domain Eukaryota; kingdom Metazoa; phylum Chordata; class Lepidosauria; order Squamata; family Lacertidae; genus Podarcis; species Podarcis raffonei. The sequence goes on from NC_070615.1 coordinate 7,698,282, forward strand.
TCCCATTGTCTCAGTCTTTGGCATTTTCCTCCCTTTTGGAAAACGGGTAAGAGACTTGTGGGGAGAAATTCAATCTTGTTTACATCTTAATGAAAATGTTTGCACTTCTCAAACCTATATGCAAACTGAAACCCAATTATCCATTGAAATTCAGAGTTCTCTGGAAGAGTCGGTGGAAGAAGATTGGAGGAAATTTAAAATTTATTTACAGAAACATTGCAAAATGTATGAATGTTGATGACATTGAAATGAAATGAAGGGGTTCTAGCAACAAGATATAATGTAAGACTGGGTTGATAACAGACAAAAATTTGAAATTATAATTTGGGAGGAAAAATAATTAAGGATAAAGTAACAGGATATGAATTTGCTGAACTAATTTTTAAAAAGGGATACAAAAAAGGGAGGCGTGAGGAAGTCAGGAAAATAAGTTAATCAAAGATGAGAAATTAAAAAAGAGGGATTTGTGTTTTTCTTTTTTTGTGTGCTTATTTGTTTTTCTTTTTTTCTCCTCTCCTTTGTTAGGTTAAATGTTTGTATTTTTGTATTTTGTAACTTTGTATTTTTGTGTTTTTATATTTTTCTTGTGTTTTTATTGTTCTCTCTTTGTTGTTCTGGAATTTTTTATTGTTAAAACTTAATAAAATATTATTATAAAAAAAATAAGAAATGCAGAATAAGTGATAAAGAATGAAAAATCATCAGAGGTGTTGAGGGAAGTCTAAAATATTGTGTAAGATGAGAAGCTATGTTATATGATTGTTGGAAATGATATGTTAAAAAAACCAATAAAAATGTGTGTGTGTGTATATATATATATATATATATATATATATATATATAAAATGAAATTCAGAGTTCTCTGAATTTTGCAATACAGTTCTTCAATAATGTGTTGTGTACAGAAATGCATATATCTTGGGGAGGATTGTACATAAAAATGCATGCATTTAGCAAACTAAAACATTTGGGAAAATTCCTAGCAAAAATGTGTATATTAGTCAAAATTGCATTCAACAATTTGTGCATGAGAATGAATTTTAATAAGCATCTGGTGAGCGGCTTGAAAATTGCTGCAGAAATGTGGAGAACTGAATTTAAGATGGGAAATATGAGAAGCTGAAAATGACAATGTCATCCCTAGGTCTGAACATGCTTACCAAATTGCATTCTGTGTTAAATGAATGTCAGAGATTGTAGCACGTTAACAGTAACTCTTATTGTCTGAAAGCAATTAGCAAATACACTAAGACTTGTGCTCTAGTCATAGCTCTAGTTTCACTTTCTATGCCACACTACATAAGGCACTGCCCGTCTATGCCGGATCACATTTCATAACACTAAGTGTAGCGACTGGGCTTTTGCTAGATCCTCTTTTTTGCTACATCTAGGTGCCTGTTTATGTATTTGGCTGGGTGGGTTGGTTTTCTGCTTGGATATGGGGCTCCCAGTTTGACTACTGCCATTTCTACCTCTCCTGGGACTTTTTGCAAGGCTGTCTCTAGAAGCTCCTTGGGCCTGGAATTTGACCAGTTCTGCAATTGAAATTCAATTCCAAGGAGAAAAATTTCTGATAGTAGGAATATATGCACCAAATGAAGGGAAAGCAGAATTTTTTAAGAAGTTGCATGAGACTTTGATGGACTATATGGATTACAAATTAATCATGATGGGGGACATGAATGGAGTAGTTTCGACAAATATGGACAAAGCACAAAGACAGGTAGTTACAAAAGACGGAAGACTACCAAAAACTTTTTTTGAAATGACTGACAATATGGACTTGATTGATATTTGGAGAACAAAACACCCATTAGAGAGAGAGGGAACCTTCTTTTCTGAAGCCAAAATGACATGGACTCGGATTGACCAAATTTGGGTGACTAGCAGTATGGCGTCGAACACAAGGAAAGTGGAAATCTGCCCAAAAACCTTCTCCGACCATAACGCAGTAAAGATGGTGATGAAGCAAACAACAACTGGTTCCTTCAGATGGAGAATGAATGACACCTTATTTAGAGATGAGGAGATTTGCAAAAAGGCCCAAAAAACTTTGAAAGATTATTTTGAAATTAACTTAAGGACTAAAGTAGAAAAAAGAATAGTATGGGACGCAAGTAAAGCCGTGATGAGAGGGTTTTTGATACAACAAAACACATTAAAGAAAAGAAAGCAAAACGAGAGGAAAGAGAAAATTTTGGAAAAGATAAAAGAAGGGGAAAGGAAATTAAGAATGAAGCCAAAATCGCAAGAGATTTTAAGAGAAATTAAATTGTATCAAACACAATATATGGAACTGATGAATCAAGAAATAGAATGGAAAATTAAACAAATGAGACAAAAGACTTTTGAATCTGCAGATAAATGTGGCAAGTTATTGGCTTGGCAAATAAAGAAGAGACAAAAACTCAACACGGTAACAAACTTAGAAGTGGAGGGAAAGAACATATGCAACCCAGTGGAAATTAGGAATTGTTTTCAGAGCTACTTTAGACAACTGTATACACAAGGGCCGCAGAAAGAAACAGATATACAACAATTCCTCGAGAAAAATGGGCTGAAAAAGATTTCGCAGGAAAGTAAGACAATTTTGAACCAGGAGATATCAGCACAGGAAATAGAAGATGCCATTCAAAACATGACGTTGGGCAAATCACCTGGACCGGATGGACTGACTTCCAAATATTACAAAGTTTTGAAGGAAGGGCTTATACAACCTTTGAAGGAAGTCTGCAACGAGATCATGGAGGGGAGGAAGGCACCCGATACGTGGAGAGAGGCCTACATTACACTTATACCAAAGACAGAGACTGAAAAGACCCAACTTAAGAACTACCGACCCATCTCGTTACTAAATGTGGATTACAAAATCTTTGCTGATGTTTTAGCAAAGAGACTGAAAAGAGTTTTGATGGAGGAGATTCATGGGGACCAAGCGGGCTTTCTCCCGAAAAGGCATTTGTCGGACAATGTAAGGAATATAATTGACATTTTGGAGAAGTTGGAAGTGAATATAAACACTAAAGCTGTTTTGATATTTGTGGACGCCGAGAAAGCCTTTGACAATATATCTTGGAGTTTCATGTTGAAGAACCTCCGGGGGATGGGGGTAGGCCAAGGGTTTGAAAATGGTATAGGTGCAATATACTCTGAACAGAAAGCAAAATTAATTATAAATAATGTGGTGACAGAAGAGTTCAAGATTGAAAAAGGGACACGTCAGGGGTGCCCTATCTCCCCATTACTTTTTATATCGGTCCTGGAGGTTTTGCTTAATATGATTAGGAAGGACCAGTTGGTCAAAGGGGTTCAGGTCGGAGCTAAACAATATAAATTGAGAGCATTTGCAGATGACCTAGTACTTACTTTACAGGAGCCAGAAGCTAGTACGAAAAGAGTTTTGGAAATAATTCAAGAGTTTGGTCAAATGGCAGGATTTAAATTGAATAAGTTAAAGACTAAGGTATTGGAGAAAAATTTAACACAGATTGAAAAAGAAAGGTTTCAGAATGAGACGGGGTTGACTGTGGTTAAAAAAGTGAAATATCTGGGTGTAAACATGACAGCTAAGAATGTGAATTTATTTAAAGACAATTATGAAAAAACTTGGACAGAAGTGAAAAAGGATCTGGAGATTTGGTCAAACTTGAAGCTTTCCTTGTTAGGTCGAATTGCAGTTATAAAAATGAATGTATTGCCAAGAATGTTGTTTTTGTTCCAAGCATTACAAATAATGGATAAAATGGATTGTTTCAAGAAGTGGCAGAAAGACATATCTAAATTTGTCTGGCAGGGCAAGAAGCCCAGAATAAAATTTAAGATATTAACGGATTCAAAGGAAAGAGGGGGGTTTGCCCTGCCAGACCTTAAACTGTACTATGAAGCGGCAGCTTTCTGCTGGCTAAAAGATTGGCTGCTTCTTGAAAACACAGACATTTTGGATTTGGAAGGTTTTAACAATATTTTTGGGTGGCATGCATATCTGTGGTATGACAAGGTTAAAGCGCATAAAAGTTTTAAAAACCATATTGTCAGAAAAGCACTATTAAATGTCTGGGTCAGATATAAAGATTTGCTGGAAAATAAAACTCCAAGGTGGTTGTCGCCAATGGAAGCTAAGGCAGTTAAAAAGTTAAATATGGAGTCGAAGTGGCCAAGATATTGGGAAATTCTGGAAAAGGAAGGGGACAAACTGAGATTGCAGAGTTTTGAGAAATTAAAAGGGAAGGTGAGAGATTGGTTGCACTATCATCAAATAAACGAAGTGTTTAAATTGGACAGTAAAATTGGCTTCCAGGTGGAAAAATCAAAATTAGAGACTGAATTGTTAGAATCCAGTACTAAGAACTTGTCAAAAATGTACAATTTGCTGCTGAAATGGAATACACAAGATGAAATGGTTAAATCAACTATGATTAAATGGGCTCAGGACATTGGTCATAATATTTTGTTTGCTGACTGGGAAAAGTTGTGGACCACCGGGATGAAATTCACGGCATGTAATGCCTTAAGAGAAAATATTATGAAAATGATTTATAGGTGGTACATAACCCCAGTCAAGCTTGCAAAGATCTACCATTTGCCTGACAATAAATGTTGGAAATGTAAGGAAAAGGAAGGCACATTCTTTCACCTCTGGTGGACGTGCCCGAAGATTAAGGCATTCTGGGAAATGATTTATAATGAACTGAAAAAGGTATTTAAATATACCTTCCCTAAGAAACCAGAGGCCTTTCTCTTGGGCATTGTCGGCCAAGGGGTGTTAAAGACAGATATAACTTTTTTTATGTATGCTACAACAGCAGCTAGAATACTCATTGCAAAGTACTGGAAGACACAGGATCTACCCACACTGGAAGAATGGCAGATGAAGGTGATGGACTACATGGGCTTGGCAGAAATGACGAGCAGAATCCGAAACCAGGGAAGAGAAGCAGCGGAAGAAGAATGGAAAAAGTTCAAGGACTATCTAAAGAAATACTACAAAATCAACGACAGTTAGAATGATGTTGGACTAAAGTAAATGGTTACTATTAGTAATGGTTAAGACAAGGAGAATAAGAATGATTAGCTTAAATTTATAGTAAAATAAGGGAAGATTTGCTGAGCAATTGACTAGAATTTGGAATACAGAAATGGGAGGCATGAGGAAGTCGAAGAAGAAAGGTTTAAGAAATTAGGATATGAAATGGTACTTGTTTTTTTTTTTTGTTCTGTTGTCCTTTGTTTGTTTATGTATGTTTTGTTTGTATAAAAAATTGTTCAATAAAAATATTATAAAAAAAAAAAGGAATTTGACCAGTTCTGAGTCCTATATCCTGCTTCTGGGTGGAAAAACGACAAGTTTATCCAATGAAAACAGGGGAACACTGGAGCTGTGGATTTTTTGTTTGTTTGATGCTGTCATGTTTTAAAATAGGAGAGGGCACCTTCTATATTCTGAGCGAGGCGGGAAGTGTTCTTTTTACAAACAAGCAATCAAGCAAATGAACATCTGACAATTTTACTATCCTGATGTTCCTCAGACAGCCTTCATAACCAGGGCTAGCCCAAGACATTTTGCTGCCTAAGGCAGCGCAATGAAAGTCACCCCCACTGAGCTGAAGGTATCTGAGGTTAGTCACATTATTATGGCATCTGTGGTGGAACATCCCACAAATGCACCGACCCTTTCCAAGTAGTAAAAAACCCCCAATAATAAAACCTTAAATAACTAATCATCTGCTGTCCTTTTGGGACACATAAAACCAGCTGCCTGAGGCAACTGCTTCCCTTTGCCTAACAGTTGGACCTGCCCTGTTTGTAAATCGTTTGTTCTGGCTATGTGTACTCACGAGAAAATGGGAAACATAAACATTTGCACAAGGATGTGAGCATTCTTGAATTTAGAGAAGTTTGATTTTGTTGTATATTTGAGAGGGCTTTCGCTGCTTTAGAGCAGGGGTAGGCAACCTAAGGCCTGGGGGCCGGATGCGGCCCAATCACCTTCTCAATCTGGCCCACGGACGGTCTGGGAATCAGCATGTTTTTACATGAGTAGAATGTGTCCTTTTATTTAAAACACATCTCTGGGTTATTTGTGGGGCCTGCCTGGTGTTTTTACATGAGTAGAATGTGTGCTTTTATTTAAAATGCATCTCTGGGTTATTTGTGATGCATAGGAATTCGTTCATTCCCCCCCCAAAAAAAATATAGTCCGGCCCCCCACAAGGTCTGAGGGACGGTGGACTGGCCCATGGCTGAAAAAGGTTGCTGACCCCTGCTTTACAGTGCTAATTTCATGTCTTTGTAACACACATACCCCAACTTACAAATCTGTTAGAACAAAAAGTTACGTTGAATGTGTGTGATATGAATTAGAGGTTGTTTCCAACTAACATGTTCCACCAGGATAAGGATTTCTGTTTATATAACTGGACTCGTGTCCCTGTGCATGCCTTCTCCAAATGTACACCTGCTCTGAAGGGTTAGAGGTGAACCCTGAATAGATTTAAGGGGCTCGTGAGGGGAGGGGGGAAGTTCTGTTGCACAAGGATAAATCCTTGTACTGACTAAACAAGCTATTTGGAAACCACCCTGCTTAGATAAATAAATCAAACAGTAGTGAAGATTGCTCAGATCTGAATGGTCCATCATCTTGACCATTTATCTGAGACTGTGGGGACAGCTAATTTATCAGGCCTTTGGTGGCTGAGGACTTTTTTCTTCACACCCACCCACTGCCAAACTGCCCTACCACCCGCTCCAGAAAAGCATTATGTTCTCTGAGCGTGAAGCTACTCTCACTAAGACCTTGGGTTAAGAGGGGTGGCACTGTGAGACAGTGGCGTAGCGTGGGTTGTCAGCACCCGGGGCAAGGCAAGTAATTTGCGCCCCCTAACCCGTGGATTTGCGCCCCCTAACCCATGGATTTGCGCCCCCTAACCCTAACCCCCAGATGTTGCGCCCGGTGCGGCCGGCCCCCCCTGCACCCCCACGCTACGCCACTGCTGTGAGAGAGTCACTTTCTAGCAACTTGCTGCCTTTCGTTCCCTGCAGCAGCTTGACCACTAATCAAGGGGCCAACAAACCATTCACCGATCAACTGAAGCATGATGAGCCCTAAGATCAGCCACATGAAGGAAGAGAAGAGAAGAGAAGAGAAGAAATGAAGAAACAGAAAAGGGGGAAAGAAAAATAGATCCAAGGAACAAATTTTGGAAATTGTGTCTAGAAAGTCTCATTGAGAATATTCTAAATAAAATGTAATTACCTTTTAATTTCATCCTTGGAGAAGTTTAAGAGAGTCACCTGATTAACTTGATGGCTGAGTGGGGTTTTAAACCTGGATCTTACTCTTGGCACCATGTTGCACTGGCTCACATAGCCTGTATGAAATGGCATTCCCTCTTTCTCTGCTGTTTAAGGGTAGATGATGGTCCTCATGGAACCAAAACAGCACACAAGTGGGAAGTTTCAACAGGCTTGGGAAAACCCCAAGGTTTGAGGAGGCACAGAAACAAATATTTAGAAAGAAAAACATGAGAGGTGGAACAAACACCCCTAAAAAATTGTTCCATGAGGACTGAGCATGCTCAGTGGCCATGAAATACTGACTAGGGTATGGCTGGCTTCTAAAGTGAAGAGGAGCACTCTGGGCTGCAAGATTTTGTTGCATGTCTCACTTGTTCAACTTCTGAGGAAGTACTGCATCTTTTTATTTCTTGCTATTCCTTCCTACAGTCCCACCAAATCCCATGTGAGTTCCAAGTGACCTGCGACATGTAACACAGTCTGTTCTGCTGTGTTCACACAGAAAAGCTCAAGGGGGACGAAACCGACAAAATCCAACACACACCATTTAAAGATGATGACCGAACATAACTGCCATGCCTTGCTTTAGATTAGCTATATCTGGGGAGGCTTAGTCATTTTTGCCTGATTTCAGGAGCTCAATGTCCCGATGTGTAGAGAATCCGAGGCCTAACAGTGATCTTCTCGTCTAGTCTTAAAGCAAAGCTGTTGGCAAATACTGCTACATCCAATTCCATCTTTAAAAAACCAACACATTTCTTTTAAGGTGCCATTTAACCTCCAGGGGGCTGTAGCCACATTTCAGCGACTAGCTGGCTGCCCGATCTCCCCCCTTCAAGGGTTCTGAATTCCTTGCGCTGAGGACATAATCATATTCAGCAGGTCCACGGTCAAACACTTTGGCCATCTGCAAACAACCTCAAGAGGGGAGCAATCTGTCAGGAACACTGGTGACTCAAAGGAGGCTTTCTCACTGCTTGCAATCCTCCGGTGCTACCAAGAGGTCCCTGTACTCTTGATGGTCATATTGGCACATAGCTGAGCAACTTTAAGAACTTCTGCTTGGCTTCTTTGCCACTTTACTGCTCTCTCTCCTGGCAACTCAGCTTTCCGCCTTGAGTAAGTCCATGAGTAGCCAATCTGGCTCCCTCCAGAGGTTGATGTACTACAATTCCCATCTTCCCTAACCATTGCTTATGCTACTTGGGACTGATGAGAATTTTCGTTGGGCAATATCTGGAGGGAGCTTTGCTGGATACTTCTATGTATTCTGACTCCTGTTATCTCCCCCCCCCCCATTTCCCCCACCTCTCTGTCTCAGACACACACAGCTCCTTCACTGATATGAGATGAAGGATTGGGCATTTTCTCATATGCTTTTAAAGGGCAATTAGACAAATTCATGAAGAACCCATCTATCCATCCTTACTGGTCATGATAGCTCTATGGAACCTTCAGAATCAGAGACGCTAGGCCACTGAAGATCAGCTGCTGGGGACAAAGTTACTGATATCAAGCCTTGCTTCTAGGTTTCAGAGATCGACCTGGTTGGTCACAGTAGGGAACTGGATGCTAAACCAAAAGGCCCTGTGCCCATTTTGCAGGGTGGCAGTCAAGCCAGCCCAAAGAGTCAATGCTATCCTAGAACAAGATGGGGAAATCTCTGGCCCCTGGTATTGCTAGACTCCAGCTTCCATGGGCCTCAGCCATCATGGTCAATGGTTCAGGGATTGTGGAAGTTGTGGTCCAGCAACATCTATATTAGCATATGTGAGGCTCTAACCAGGAATCTCACTGGCCACGGGTAGAATTTGGTGGATATATTTGGGACTGTATAGTATCAAAATGTCAGAGCCCAGACTTGGAAGAGAATAAGAAAGCCTATCCTTGGCCATTTTGGCAGGCAGGAAAGAAGAGGCCAGGCAAGTATAAATTCCATTTTGATGGCCATCAGTCCGAGGGAACAAGGAGAAATTCCTCCCTGCTGTACTCTAAACTCCAAGAAACCCCAAAGGGCACTTATCTGTCTGATACTGCTTAGCATTCCATGCAGCAGGAGTGGGCAGGAGGGTTCTCAGGTCTCTGGTGCCCCAAACAACTGAGGATCTTGGGGCAGGGCCTCATGATGCCATGGGATGACCAGGACGATCTGATATCTTGGTTGGGCCAAGAGATCTCGCCCAGCATTAATGGGGTGGAACTAGAAGGGTGGACATATAGGAAAAAAGGGGTGAAAGCATAAAAAAGGAGAAGGTTTTTTTTAAAAAAAAACAGGTGACCACCCCCATTTTTCCTCTGCAATTTGTATGTAAATTTGAGGAAATTGGAGGGACCCTTTTACTCAACATTTTCTCTTTCTTCCCTTCTAAAATCCCTTTATTGCTGCTATTATTTAAAAATTTGGAGGCAGAAACCTTGCTGTTAGTTATCCACAGATCTCCCGGCTGTGAATGTCTCACACCTGTGAAGGTATGGGCTACTCATGAGTATCTAGTAACTTGATGTTCCTCATGAATGTCTTGTCATTCTTGATGTTAACTCTGCATCCTTCTGCTAACCATGAATATTATGGCCCTGTCCATCCAAATACTGGCTGTGCTTCTCATTCTCCAGCTCCTGGTTATTCCGTGTTCTGATGAAACAGATGCCCTTTGGTCTACCACCATGCATGGGTTCTCTTACACCTGCCAGCCACATTGCACCGCCCTCTGAGTGGCCATGCGCATTCAGCTGCTGCCCAATGGATGCCTGCCATTAGCTCAGGGCACTCTCTTGCAAGGGGAGTGCTGCAGTCAGCTTGCCTCTTTCGATAAATCCACTGCTCTATTAATAGCTAGCTCTGCTAGCGGGGAGTTGGGACTAGGTGGAGAAGCAATGCAGGAGGAGAGAAAGAGAGAGAAAGAGAGAGAGAGAGAAAGAGAGATGGAGAGGCCACAAGAGCCAAGTTGGACCACAGGGGCCACAGAGCAGAGATGCGATGGGGTGGGAATCAAAAACACAGCTGGGAGCAGAAAAAGGGGGAGGCAGGATGGGATATACCCAACAGCATTGATTACCGTATTTTTCGCTCTATAACACGCACCCGACCATAACGCGCACGTAGTTTTTAGAGGAGGAAAATCCGTAGGCATGCCACCCGTAGGCATTTCCTCCATAACACGCACAGACATTTCCCCTTACTTTCTAGGAGGAAAAAAGTGAGTGTTATGGTGCAAAAATACAGTATATTCCTTTGCCACAGATTAATGGGAAGAGAGAGTTGAAGGGTACAACAGAAACAGCAGCTAATGAGTTCATTTTAAATGCTATCGTCTATAGCCCAGGTCTGTTGTGAGCCACAGAGTTCTTCAAGTTCCCCTTTCCAGTGGAGGATTAATTGCTTGACCAAAGTGAGTGCCTTGTGCTTAAGTTTTCAGGGGAAGAGGCACAATGATACAGCATGTGCTTTGCGGCCAGGAGGTCCCAGGTACAACCCCCAGCATCTCCAGGTAAGATTTGGAAAGACATGCCTGAAACCCCAGAGGACTGCTGCCAGTCAGTATAGACCAGTATTTCTCAAACTTGGGTCCCCAGCTGTTGGTGCATTACAGTTCCCATCACCCCCGATTACTGGTCTTGCTAGCTGGGGATGATGGGAGTTGTAGTCCAACAACAGCTGGAGACCCAAGTTTGAGAAACACTGGTAGAGACAATACTGAACTAGAAGGAGCAATGATCTGACATAGTATAGGCAGCTTTCTATGTTCCTAACTGACTTCATCCAGCATTCCATTTGACTGTGACATGGTGATTCTCTTGAAGAGTAAGATATCACAGTGACATTTGGGATTCCTGTTCGGAGCAGAACTCTATGGTTTAGATTTGAAGGCCAGCTCAACCCAGCTGGGGAGGGGAGAAAATGCTATGTAATATAATGCAAGATCTCTGAAAATCAGATCAGAGTTGGCATGCATGTTGAGAAAAAAATATTCTGCATGCATGGACTGCAACTCAACTCAACTCAACTCAGCTTCCAGCTGCTGTTTTCCAAAAGGTTCACCAATTGCATCTCCTTTGATGACAGAGGTTTTGGAGCAAAGGTTGCTGTGCAAGTTGAGGATTGCATCTCACAATTCACATTAACACATGTGAACCCCAGCATGACCCCTACATTTTCAAGCAGAAATGTGCAACACAACCTTACAATAGCTCCCTTTAGAACTAAGGCACCCCAATGGAAGTTAGAGTGGACATTCAAGACAACAATCTGGATTTCAGGTTCAAAGATCACCTTGACCTGACTGCACCCACTTTCAAAGTGGAGGAGAAAGATGCCCATTATAGGGTAGCTAACATGGTGCCTTCAAGATGTTGAACTCCAATTCCAATCATCCCTGGTAGCCTGGGGTGATGGAAGTTGGGGTCCAACTTCTGGAGCATGCTATATTGGCTGTTCATGGTGATCATAATGAGATACCTGGAACAAAATTTCTCAGACTTGGTATTGATTGGCAGGGCTGGCCCTACTATTAGGCAGAGGGAGGCAGCCTTCTCAGTGGCAGGTGCTGTGGGATGGGAATTGGTGGCAAGATGTTGCAGGACAGAGTTGTGTGTGTACCATGTGATCTCCCCTGTTCTCCTTGAGGTAGCCTGCTTCCCTCAGGTGCAGTAGAGGACGCTGACCCAATACCAATGTTGATGTAAGATTCAACCACCAGTCTGGTCAGCTTCTCTGCATGGAATGGGGTGGTGGGGATCTTGCTGGCCGCATAAAACATAGATGCTCTACCACAAACGCAGATGCTTTGGCCCTTCCTCATTCTGAGGAGCAAGGCCCTGTACTTTTGCCCCTAAATCCTGCTCTGATGGCACTGCTGTCAACACATGCTGGCTAAACTTCCCTTTAGATCGGCCACACTTTCCTACATAACATTAATTTTCAAAAACTGCCTCCCCCTCTTCAATATTCACAAGCTAAGCTGGTTCATCCTTCATGTCGGAGTGGGAGAAGGCATGCAAGAGACTCATACCTCTTCTTTCCTGAAGTGGGATCTGTAGATCTCACTCTTGTCCATGGGTCTTGCTACTGGAGGATTCACACATCCTTCACGTATTACAGCCAAAACAGGAAAAACCAACCTCCCGCCCCCTCCTCCCTTCCTCTTTCTTTCCCTTTCTCATTTTAACTACAACATCTATATGTGTAACAGTCAACATTCCTAGCAGTGCCATATATACCATTTGTATGTGACATTTCTGTCCTTCGTTTTCTTATGGCCACTGGAGGCATGGTCCTATGAAATGGGGATCCATCTGTCACCTCTTCAGTCTGTTGGTGGTCCACCATCTAGTAGCTGGTGATCCAGATGAGGTGGCCTTGCCCTCCACCAACTTTCACTACAGGGCTACCTAAGGATCATCTTGCCCTGAAGGGAGGAGAGAGTTGGATTTCAAAAGGACTTGTTATCTGTATATAGTTTTAAGTGATGCTTATTTTTCGAACATATCTGTGCAAATTCCTTTGTGAGGTTCACCTGAAAAGTGGTATATGCATATCTTAATTTGTTAAAAGAATCATAAAAAAGTTAAATTATCCTGATTGTGAGTGTGTAACATGATACGCTGACAGGGTAGTAATGGGCAACAAGTCTATAATGGGCACAGACTTGTAACCAACTGAAGTCAGATGGTCACCGACACACAGCCCTTCTAATCACTCAGTGCCCAAAGCTTTTCAGATAAACGAAACTATGCATGGCACTTTGAAGTGCCATCAACTGATTGTCAGCCCTTGCACAGAACTGTGCTGTGCTGTGGTATCCTGACAATCAATTGGTTGCTGGGGCTTCAAAGAGCTGCATATGGCTCTATGCAAACCCCAATGCTCAGCTGACTGCCAGGCTTGCAAAGAGCAGCACCCGGGGGGTGGGGGGTGGGCATTGCACAGGGTTTGGTGGGTGAATGCAAATCCCTTTTTGGCCTAGCCACTTCTTTGCCTACTCCACACCTGGTGTCACAATGTCAGGCCAGAGGGTGCTCACTACAACCCAAGGGGAACGAAACATGCTGTTCTAGCATCAAATATGTTCCTTCCTGTTTTCCCTCTATTAATGGACAAGATGGACCATTCAGGTATACAAGGCCTATATAAATTACACCATTAATGCCAGCCATTTATAATCAGTGCTGGAATATCAACCCATAGGCCACTTCTGTTTTTCCCTTGAGAGTTTCACTCCTGGAAAGAATGAAGTGAGAGGCAGAAGCAGAGCCAAATGCTGTTGCTTCTCACCTCCTCTGGCATGAAGGAATAGTTATTTTTACTATCTCCTGCCTCCCCCTCTCTGCTCACCTCTCAAGTTAATATGGCAAGACACAGCCAGCCCCTGGGGTATACAGTCAAAAAGCCATGGCATCTGTAGGAGCCCAACCAACAGTCACATTCAAAAAGGCAAAGGAGTACAAAGTCCTTGAATCCCCCTCTCCCTTTTCTGATGTACTTTTCTGTGTGAACACTTTTCTGCAGATCCACTCATGAACGCACCATGTCTGTCACATACACATTTCAACACTATAGATCAGGGAGAAATGCAATTCAGCTTGTGAGCCCATCTAATGGGCACTATACAGAGCAATACACCACTGAAACTCAACCAACCTTCGAAACCGGCGCTTTCCCGAATTTTGCAACACAGCTCTTTAGCCAAATAATGTACATAAAAGTATGTACACAGGGGTAGTGTGCATAAAAAGCCATAAATTAGTGAGAACTACACGAATTAGGAAAAATTGCTTTACAAAAACATGTATATTTGGAGTAATTGGTGCACAAAGGCTGGTGAATTTTCATGACTTTTTTGAGTTAAATGGAAACAAATTGTGAAGAACTGAACCTAAGCTTGGAAAAATAAGAAACTGAGAAACTGAAATTGACAGATTCGCCCATTGCTACTCAACACTCAAACTAATTACACCAGTTAAACTGTCACCCTTGAGATGGTTTGGACTACAACTCCCATTAGCTCCAGCCAGTCTTATGTTTCACCATAGAGCAAGGTTGGCAAACCTGTGGCCCTTCAGATTTTTCTGCACAAAACTCTCATCAACCCCGATCATTGACTGCAGCTGATGGAAGTTGGGAGTCCACCATCATCTGGAGGGTCGCATGAGGGGCCAACAGAAATTCCAGGACCCTGTGTGCTAACCGTGGATTGGGCCCTCTGCCTCACTCTCAGTCGGCTCCTTCAGTTTGTGCATATGAAAACTAAAACAAGCCTTATCTAGCTGGCATCTAGCATACTTCCTTGGCTAGTCTCATTGCTCTATGTTTTGCAACAAGTGAAGCTGCCGTATAAGTGATGTGGGGTTTTTATTTTTTTAAAAAAGTTTAGATTAAAGTAGGGAGATGAAGGAGATCTGGGGTCTGACACAGAAGATGAAGGCCGCAATGGGGAGCCTCAGGCCTAGGCTCTGAATGTGGCCCTCCATGCCTCTCCATCTCGCCCTCAGAAGTCTCCCTAGGCCACCCTGCTCCCCCCCCCGGCTGTTTCCCTGGAAATCTGATGATGCCTCTTGCTTGGCTGGACAGAGAAGGCAGGGAAGGCTGGCCCATTATGATGAATGGAGCACTGCCCCTTAACCCTAACCTGCCCTCAGCCAGCTCCTGCCTACCTGCCTTCTTCCAACCAGGTGATGGCACTGCTCCTGAAAAGGCTTCCCTTTTGGAAATCTGCATCAGCCTTAGCCAACCTGGTGCCCTCCAAATGCATTTGAACTACAACTCCAATCAGGCCAAAGAAGCTGGGACTGAGAGGAGTTTTAGTTCCAGACATTGGGAGGGCAAGAGATTGGGGAAGGCTAACCTGGATGCACAAAAACCAAGGATGGCTGGGGAAGGGAGCAGGTTGCCTAAGGTGACGTTTCCCTCTTCTGCTCTGGTCTTCAGTCCTCCCTCCTTTAACATGCTTCTGTTGCTCACTTCCATTATGGACTCTGGGGGAGGAGACAAACAGACACAGAGATTAGGGTGGCCATGCGTCCTGTTTTACAGTCCTTGATTTGAAGGAGTCCTCTAGCTGAAGAGCTAAACAGAATCATAGAGTTGGAAGGGAGCCCGAGGGGCATCTAGTCCAACCCCCCGCAATGCAGAAATCTCAGCTAAAGCATCCGTGACAGGCGTCCATCCAACCATATGGTCTTTTTGGGATGGGCCACATCTCAGTGGTACAACATCTGCTTTGCAGGCAGAAGGTCTCAGATTGAGTTCCTAGTATATTCAGGTTGGAAATCTGGAAACTCTGCAGAACCACTGCCTGGAACCCTGGAGAGTCACTGCCAGTCAGGGTGGACAATATTGGGCTAGATGGACCCATGGTCTGACTCAGTAATAGTCGGTTTCCTATGTTCCTACAAGAAAGGAGAGCAGGGGCCCTGATGCTACTCATCAATAGCTCCTGGAGAGTGAGCAGGCAGAAAAACAGGCCACCTGGTCAAAGTCTTCCACAATAGCGTGAGATGGACTGCGTTTCCATTTAAACAATAGCAAATGTTTTCCAGACTGCTACCTATACATATAAGTTCTCTTGTGTGGTTTTTATGCAATTCTGTGTCCTTAGGACTGGGGGGTTTGATGCTCAAGTGGCCACCCTAAAAGGCACTGTTTTAGTTTGGGGAGTGATTTCTCCTCTTCACCCTCCCTTCCGCTGTCTTTTGGCTCAGCAAGGGCTCTCGCTCATGCTGCTTTGCCTGGGAGCCCTGAGTCTAAGAGAAAGAGATCATCCCTTGGGCTGTGACAGTGGAAGATAATGGAGCCAAGGGGAAAATACTAGCTGAGCCAATCAGTTTGCTTCCCAAGCCATGATTCTCTCCCTTCCAGGGTGAGCAGCAAGTTAAGAATGTAAGAAGTCCAGCTAGATGGGGCCAAAAGCATTCCTAGTCTGGCATTCTGTTCAGCACAATTTCGGCCAACCCCAGGCCTCCGAGAAACTCACCTATGGCATTTCCCTGTTGTTTACACCTGGTACCTGAAGCTCCAAGCTACACCGACTCTGGTTCTGGAGGTGTTATTTTGTTTATTAAAGTTATATACCACCCTTTGCCTGAGGACCAAGGGCATATATTTACAGTACAAAAGTCAAAAATACATAACCTTTTAGCTATTTTAGCTGCCATGGCCAAGAGATTAGGGCAGATGGGCACAGTATGAATTTGCATATTCCATTTAGCCCCCCCCCCAAGTAAAAATAGAGGGACATACCCACAAAGAAGCAGAGGGGGGGACTTTCATCCTCTTATTCCTTCAAAAGCTATCTAACCTAGATTTTTATGGATACCTTTTCAAGACATCACCACTGGGCCGCTGCCTCTGCCCCAAATCCTACATTCACCCTAAGGACCCTTCTTTCTTTGGACCAATGTGCTCTGGAAGAATGCCTCTACTTTGAAATTTGACTCTTACCTCCCAGAACAAATGGGCTTTGGGCAGTGATGGAAGTCAGGAGGTTGTGGTGGGATGAGCTGTTGTGTTAATAGATGGTGTGACGCACCTGATGTCCAAGAGAGAGAAAGCCGAAATTTTGCGTGAAGAAAAGTGGACGAAGCTATTTTGGGGGGAAATGCGAAACAGACTCTGGTGACACACATGCCATGCATTTGAAGCAAAACACACACACCAGTCCTGGGAACTGTAGTTTGCTAAGGGTGCTTAGGAGTTGTAGCTCTGTGAGGGGTAACGTGCAGTTATTGGGATTCTTTGGGAAAAGCAACGGGCTTTAAATGTATGGTGTGGAAGGAGGAAGGCAGCTCTATGGTAGAGCATCTGCCGTGCTTGCAGGAGGACCCAGGTTCAATTTCTGGCATTTCTATGTAGGCCTGGGAAAGGCACCTGTGCAGAACCATGGAAAGCCACACCTAGTCAGTGCAGACAACACTCAGCTCAATGTACCAACAGTCGGACTCTGTGCAAGTCGGCTCACTATCTTCCTATAATGTTCACTGTGGAGAAGTGGATGCTGGACTAGACGGGCCATTGGCCTGATCCAGAAGGCTGTTCTTACGTCAGCGCCCATTAGCAACAATTACACAAGAGTAATTTGGCTTTTCTGGGCAATATTTGGACAAATGAGCAGAATCATCCTTCAGGTTGATGTCGCAACAGCAGAGAGAGTGTCAGTACAAGCGACATTTTAACACGCCTTCTTCCAGTGACTCCTGTGAGTGTGCTAAGTCGGGGGACCAGAGTCAACATGCAAAGCAACACCAGTGTTTTTACATTCAAATAAAACATGGCACCCACATGTGCATGATGGTATTGTGTGGCACACCGGCACCTGTTTGGGTTTTTTTTAAAAAAAAATCTATCTATCTATCTATCTATCTATCTATCTATCTATCTATCTATCATCTATCTATCTATCTATCTATCTATTGGAATACTAAAAATGGAAGACAACAGTCCATATTTCTTCTCACCCCCTCACCCCATGTAGTGTGGAACCAACATGTGAAGACGACAGGAAACTTGGAGCAACAGGGCAGAATGGAAAATTACCATATTTTTCTGTGTAGAAGACTAGGTTTTTTTAACCAAAACATTAGGTCTAAATTTGGGGTTCGTTTTATACACGGGTAGTGTTGAGGGGTGTTTTCTCAATTTGGAGTCCCCCCAAATAGGGTGCGTCTTATACATGGGGGTGTCTCATACACGGAAAAATATGGTATTTGCAGCACCAGAAAAAAAATCATGTCTCTGCTCGGCCTCACTGTCATCTGCCCCACACCTCACAGGTTTGCACAGGGACTCCCCTGTATGACTCAGTTCCCTGCCCACCACCATGCCAGAGGTCAGGTGAGTAGGAGGGACTTCCTGTGCTGGCCAGTTCATTTCCTGCCCATCATTCTCCCTCCATCCTCAAACACGCCTTCACCCCTGGCTTTCCCATCTTGCACACCTTCCCTCTCTCTGTAGCTAGATTTAAGGGGAGGGGCTGTCGCTCAGTGGTAGAGCATCTGCCCTGGGTTCAATCCCTAACATCTCCAGGTAGGACAGGGAGCGACACCCTGTCTGAAACCCCGGAGAGCCGTTGCCAGCCAGTGTACACAATACTGAGCTGGATGGACCAACCGCCTCAGGCAGCTTTCTATGTTCCGATGCTCTTGTCCAGCTCTTTCCAATAGTCTCGGGTCTCTGTCCTCCATTTTGACTCCTAATCTAAGTTGCACCAACCACACCCACACGCCCAGGCCTTGTCCTCCTCGGTCAGCTGCTGCCTGGCCTGAGCTGCAGGCACTCGTTTGCCCCCACCCACCCAAAACACCTTGAACTGTCAGCTCCCCGCAATTTCACATCCGTACCAGGAAAAAGAAAATCAAGCATCTCTTGCATGCACGCATCAGACAAACACTGTCCCTTGACATGCTGGATGCAGACAGACACAGGAGGCATGGGCTTTAGTCCTGCTGGGCAACCCCCCCCTTGCTGATTGGGACACCCCAAGATGTGCAGGCTAGCATCTCTCCCCCCCCTTTCCACCCTGCCCCCTCCCGAAACCCAACTCTGCCCAAATACCTGCCAAAGACAACTCTCACCCCCACCCCCCAAAAAGCCAATCGGTGCTCCTGAATGTGTTGGCGGCAGTCCCACCCCCCGGTCTTTTCAGAAACAGACCCCCAGAGACCCCAGCCACACTCGCTGTCAGCCTCTCCAGTTCAAGCCTCCACTGCTCCCAAAATGGATACGGTCCTCTAGGGAGGGGCTGTGCCATCTGGCAGGTCCAATGGCCGGGAACAGGGCAAGGGGGCTTGAGTGGCAGACAGCCCCCCGCCTGGGGAGAGGAAAGAGGTTGGGTCCGCCGACTCAGCTTGATTCCAGACAAAGGCCAGAGAGAGAGAGAGGGAGAGAGGAGATCCAGACAAAGGGAGGGGTAAAATAAAAAGGGGGAGGAAAGGGAAGACTCAGCCTACCTCGATGCAGAGGAACTTGGAGCCGGCTGGCATCCAAATCAGGGGCACCCGGCTGGCAGTGGGGACCATGAGCTGGGACAGCTGCATGGTCCCCAGCTCCTTCGGCTGCCACTGCCGCTTTTCGGAGTCGGCGAGGAAGCAGAGGCACATAGGCATACACACACACAAGCAGGCACACTCTCTCTTTCTCTCTCTCTCTCACACACACATAGAGAGCTGGCTGTGCTGCTGAATACATCACAGTGTCAGCCACTGGCAGGGCTGGGGGAGGGGTGGGCGTGGGGAAAACAGCTCCCAGCCTTGCCAAGGAAAGAAAGTGCAGCTGGCTTGGTGGATGGAATGAAATGTTTCAGTCTCTTTCTTTCTCCCTGTTCTTTCTCTCTCTCTGTCTCAATGCCCACCCCACCCCCGATTGCCACCTCTTTGCAGACCCCTCACCAGTCGCCAACATCCCCATCCCTGAGTTGTGTGGCATAAGAGGAGGAGGGAGAGAGAGAGAGAGAGAGAGAGAGAGAGAGCGCACTCAGCCAGAGGTAAAAAGGGCTCGTTGTGGCCTTGAGTAAGCTTCAACGGGCTTGCCAGCCCCCCCTTTCCCCTACCATGCTCCCCCAAAATTTGGCACCGAGGAAATTTAGGTTCTGCAGGCAAAATAAACCATGCCCATATTAAGCATTCATGCATGCTTTCTTTTAAAAAGGAAGAATAATCAGTTGGCATCCGTCTGTCTCAAGAAAAGAATATACAGAAGTAGAATAAAGAATTTGGGATTTATTTTTTTTAGGAAACTGCATTGGCAGATGGGGAGCAAGGGGATGGAGACTGAGGCTAGACTGCAAGGGTGGTGAAGGAAAGATGGAGAAGAAAAAACTTGGTTGTGCGATGAGGAGTCAGACAAAGCATGCAAAACTCCATCCATGGATTACTAAACAGAGCTATATTTGGCAGCACAAAACAATCAAAATTATATTTTTTTCCCCATGAGGACTAGTTACCTGAATTTTCAGAGAGGGGAAGAATCTTTGTCCCCGCGTCTGGCAATATGCCATACCAGAAACATTTTTTTTGTATGCTTCACTAAATGGCAGTATGTTTGGCAGCAGGTAAAAGGTAATGGTAAAAGTAAAATGTAAAAAGGTAAAATGTTTTATATGTTTTCTTCAAGAAACATGAGGACTAGCTACTTTGGTTTTATTAGGGGGGAGTGGGGAATCTGTTTTTCCTCTCAGAATCTCATACCAGAAGCAAAATTCTGCCATTACATTGTGAGCTCGCAGACATGCAAGATGTACACTACCCAAAGTGCCTTCGAAAGGGAGCATCCTCAGCTGATCTTAGAAACCACAGTCCAAGGTCTTAGAAACCACAGTCCAATGAAAGGCCAGGAGGTGCCCTAGTGCATATGCAAGAGCGTTGTAGACTGAAAGCAGCCAATGAAGACCTTGGAATACCAGCAAAATATGCAGTCCATCCGTAGAAGGAGAGTGACTGCTCTTCCAGACTACTGTATATTAATTATTATTGGCAACAGGAGGATCAATTGACACTCCCCAGAAGAATCATAGCATATAAAGAGCAAAAGAAATGTTTCCTGCAAGAAAGAAAGAAAGAAAGAAAGAAAGAAAGAAAGAAAGAAAGAAAGAAAGAAAGAATTGAATTAGCATCCCTCACATGAATCTCGTTACTTCTCAATTTCAACTTTTACCTTTGATGGAAGTTCCTGCTCATGGTCTGAATTTGTCCTCCCCACCCCCTTAAAAAAAAACCCTTAATGTACTGACAATGCTCTACTTAGCTTGTCCAATTCTGAGCCAGGGTTCCCTATAACTCAGCTTGGGGAGGTGTGTTCAGTGCCTATAAGTGGGAATAAAAAAGGCCACTGGGCATGTGTAGAGTTAATTCCTTCTCATCGCTAACTCACACTTCTGGGATATGGAAGACAGGCTTCGTGGTAAAAACTGGGTTTGACAAACCCACACCAGATTAGTTATTGGTAGCTAATATCCATGACAGCTAAACAGCCTCCATGTTCAGAGGCAGTGAACCCTAGAATATGAAATTGCAAGAGATAGTTGCTACTTACGTGGCCTCTTTGTAGACTTTCAAGAGGCATCTGGCTATTGTGGGAAAAGAGATACTGGCCTAAATCAGCATTTAGTCTGATCCAACAGGACTCTTCTAATCCCACGTCCACTTAATTTAGAGGATGGTGACTCTATAGTCCTCCAGATGTTGAACTCACCCCTGTCAGCATGACCAAAAACTGAGAAATTTTGGTTCAGCCCTACTGCAGAGTAAGCACAACAGAACACAAGGCAAATATGTATAGGCTTTCACTGCATATACAGACTTTAGCTTGAGACTCTGGGTTGGTTCACACAAAATGACAAATCACTATTTGCTATTACATGAGCAATGCATGGAATCACTTTCTTGCTCCTTTCGTCCCTTGCACAAAGTAATTAACTTGATTTCTGCCTAGATTAAAGTAAATCATAGCTTATCATTATGTCAAGACGGACAAACCATGGTGTATGCTTGCTCTCTGTGCCAGAGTTGGAAACTGTGGTTTGACATGCAGACTGAGTCTCTGTGGCACATTCCTCTCTTTTTCTATACCTGTAATAGCCATACATTTTCTTGCCTCTAGAGGCCACTTCTCCCACAGGAAATAAAAGCCTGTATGTGGCTTGATTTAAATATAAACAAGATTTTTAATAGTTCTTCGCTATGAGCTGGTAGAGAGTCCAGCCACGTCTGTCTCTGGCAGAAATTCTCCACCCCTCTTGAATTCCTCATGGACTTCTATATATTTTGACTATTATTGGCATTGCAGGTGCCAACATCTGGATCTCATTGGTGCTTGGATGGAAGATGATCTGAGAACTCATAAGCACACAACATAATGGAAGAAAACTGAGGGGTAAACAGAATGCCGGCTTTTAAATGGGTATTTTTGTACTTCTCGCAACAGTTCCTTAGATTTCCAAAGTTTGAGGAACCCTGATACAATACATACTTGTTTTCTAAAGCTTTTGGAGAAATGTAAGGTGTTACTCTAGTTTTAATTGATGTTTGGTCTTAGATTGCTTGATTGGCTGCTGTTTGATCCATAATGGTTTTATTTTTTTAGGGTTGATCTTTTTGTTTGTGTATTTTTTCTCATCTTACTTTGGCAGCTTTCAGCCTGTGAAGTAATAATAATTAATCAAAGTAATAATAATGAATTTATTCCTACGCTGTTCCCTGGCTCTCTTACCTTTGCAGCTAAATTCTTGCCTATTGAAGTAGTCAATAGCCTGGAGAATCTTTAACTTGAAAGAACTTCAAATACTTATATACTACTTCTTATTAAAATAATGTCAAGGCAGTATATTATTTAACTAGACTCAGCCAGCCAGAGTTGCTTGCAGTGCTGCTGAGAATGTTGTCACCTGCTGTGCCCCAAAGTGACCACTGAGAGAGGACTGGAGCCTATCTGAGATAACTTTGACCAGTTCTCCCCCACCTAATATGGAGCTGTCTCTAATGCATTGGGGGGTGGCGGCGAACCTCATGTGACCTTTAAGGACCAAATGTGTCAGGATGCTGTCAGCTGCTCCTGGCTGTTGCCCAGGAAATTATAAAGACAAGGGAAGGTTTCTAACCATCCTTTTTTATTTAGTATTTACAGAGAGAGGCTATAGAACCCAGCCTCTTGGATAATGGCATTGTCCCAAGTGAATCTCCACCTTCCCCTGTCTCTCTCACTTCATTTGTCATTCTCATCGTCTCTTCTGCTGGTGCTGCTACATGCCCTCTGTCTTTGTTTTTATTAATATTTTATTAAGTTTTAACATGCCCTCTGTCTTTGAGCTCTTTGCTCTCCTACTTTCAAGGCTCGCTGGGTTCTGGAAGATGGAGGGTCTGGAATGCTTTCTAAATACGCCGTGTCCGTCAGCTGCCACCCCTCTGCTGCTTCCTCCTCATCCTTCTCCTCTCCCATGATTTCCCAACTTTTCTCCTCATCTGCCTCTGAGCTGTGACCTTCCTCAACTCCCTGTTGTAAATCTAAGCTGTCTTCCTTTTCCTCCTCCCTGAAAGGGTCAAGCTGGGAAGGCGGTCTCCACCATTCCTCCTCTGCCCAGTCCCTGGCACTATCTGAGATCACTTTGGCCAGTTCTCCCCCACCCAATGTGGTGCTGCCCCTAATGCATGGGGGCCAAACTTCATGTGGCCCCTAAGGACCAAATGTGGCCCTTAAGGACTCTCCAGCTCTTGGGACTCTCTCTAGCCACCCTACTTCCCCCTCAGCCACTTGGATCGGTGAGGCCATAGCTTCCCTCCATAGCTTTGCCCCCTCCTCGGCTGGAATGTTTCCTTAAACTCCTATCAGACTTGCCATGGGGTGCCCAGGTCAAATGTGCAATGTCCCCCCCCCCAATCGCCCTCACAAGCTGGCGCCTCTGCCTGGGTGAGGGATAGAAAGCAGTGTGTGAGTGTGTTTAGAGAGAAACTAGCCTGCTGTGCAAAGGTAAGGTTGACTATCATTGCCTCACCCACATTTGCCTCTGGACCCACCCATCACTCGCATATGGTCCCCAGGCAGCTGCCCAGAAAAGGATGGAGCCTTGGACTGAACAATTTTTCCACCCCTCCCCTACTGGGTGATGCAGAAGCAGGAAATCCTGTTCCTTTCTAACTTCCCTCCTCCACAGCCAAACATCCTTTGGCTCTGTGCTTCCTCTCAGTGATGGTTTTATGTATAAGCTAAACAAGTTATAGCATAGGGCCCCACTCTCTTGGGGCCCCCCAAAAAAAATTAAAGGAAAAAAACACTTGGATGTACATTTCCAAAATATAAGATAAAAAACAAATAAAATAAAACGTGCATACAGCAACAGTGTTTTGTGTTGTGTAGGCTCCTATGATGTAAGTAATGGACCCCGCCTGCTAACCTGCTCCCTAAAATATCACTGGTTTGCTCATTTCTATATCAATTACTTTGATAAAACACATATTTCGTTATGTGCAAATGGCTTTAGATACCTATTAGGTCCATAAATTACCATATAGCAGCCTTTCTCAACCTGTGGGTCTCCAGATGTTGTTGAACTACAACTCCCATCACCCCTAGCTAGCAAGGCCAGAGCTCAGGAATGATGGGAGTTGCAGTCCAACAACATCTGGGGACCCACAGGTTGAGAACTGCTGCCATATAGCATATATTCAATACAAAAAACAGTGACAATTTGTTGTTGACAAAGGACAGCTGGACATATAAAGGGCCATGTTACCTTCAGGAGCTTAGGGCTTCATCAAACCTAAATCCAGCCCTGCTTCCTCTCCACTACCATGTGAACTCCATGTCAACTTTTGGGCTGTGCCTCCTATTTTTAGCCTCCATTACTTTAAAAATGAATAAACAAACAGATGCCAAGTTATACAATTTAACACACTTAACGTGCCATATATGCCCCCCTCTCCAATGACTTTAATGGTTTTGGTTGATCAAGCTGCCTGAAGATAACTCTGGTTCCTACTCATAGAAATCTCTGGGAAAGGTGTCCAGATTTAATTTCTGCCAAAGCTCTCTGCCTTTATGACATCGATGTAAAGACAGCACCATCCATTCATTGAAATCCATGCTCCATACAGCCATTGCCAACAGGCACTGATGTATCATAGTGCAGAACGTTGTAAAGGTTTGGTGTGGAGTCAGCAGCACAGTTTCCGAGCAATAACTCCCTTCACCAATCTTCACATGAAATTTATGGCTATCAAGGATATAACTCTTGCCTGTGCGTGCAGGCAGATTCTGAGTCTGAATACAATGGTGTCAGCAAGGTATTTGCTTTGCAACATGGTGGCTAGTGGAGGTCGATCAAATTCAAACACGGATGTGCAGATCTGCCACTGGGAGCAAGGGCTCTGCTCTTTGGGAAGAATACAAGTGTTGGGTCTGGGCTGTGAAGAAGCAGCCTCGGGAGAGTCAAAAGCTGATGGCTAGGATCTGTGGAGCCAGCTAGTAGTGAGGACCAAGAAGTAAGTAAGAAGCACAAGGAAACCAGGTCAAGAAGCAATGGTCAAAGACTTAAGGGCAGTGAAATGAAGGGTTAAGGGCAAATCAAGGAGCAAACCAGGCATCTGTACCAAAGACCAAGGACACATCAGAGCTCAAGAAGACCTCATTGCTCAAGGAAGGCTCAAATTGAATGGGAAGACCTTTTATATTTCTTCCTATCCAGGAGGATGCAATGGCTTCAGTCCAGGGACTGAGGGTACTAAACTGTGAAGTTGTCACCGGCAGTTCAGTGCTTCACCAGATGGGGAAGTTGCAAATAGATCCAGCTGTTCCTGACACAGCAAGGGGTGGGTTCGATGCAATGAAGGCATCTTATCCATCATGGCTTTTAAACAAGTAGGTCCATAAAGAAAAGCTTCATCACAGTTTTTTTGGGTTATGATTGCTAAATGTGATCTTTAAGTCCAAGAGCAATGCACTTCTGGATTTAGATGCTGGCCACAGAAAAAAATCAAGGGAGTGCTGTTGCATTCATCGCCTAAAAAGAAGACACTGATCTGTGATAATGATGAAAACAATGACACAATAAAATGGCTATATACTGATTTATATGCATAGATGCAATGTCTGAAATAATCGCTGTAATTTAAATGGAAATACGATACATCTCACCATAGCAGTGAAGACTCATCAGGCGACCTGCCTGCTGTCCAACTGCTGACTGTTGACTATCCTGCTTTTTCTTCTTATGGTTCTTGAACCAGGCAGCCTTTCCGATGGAAACAACTGGTGTCCTCCAGGCATTCTTGGACTTCACCTCGCATCAGTCCCAGCCAGCCAATGATCAGGGAGGATGGGCATTGTAGTCCAACATCACCTGGAGAGCACCATGTTGGATGCCACTAAAATAAGAGGATGCCTTCCAATAGAGGACTGTCCTCTGTCAAGTAACACACATGCCCAATCTAGCCCTGGGGAGTGGGGAGGCTTTCCAGAGGCACTTGCCATGAACAAAACAAACAAAACAAATCAGCTGTTTGCTCCCATGGGGCTCTTAGGCACTTCACTTGCTGTTGACTCTGGAACTGTGAGACAGACATGGCTTGGTTACTCAGTGGGTGCATTCAGACATGAGGATTATTGCATTTATTTTCCTGGTCATAATACTAGTGCTTCTCTCCCAGTTTCTCACATTCCTCTTACACTACATTACCCAGAATTCCCTAGGAAGAGGAATCAGTTGTCCATCTCTTCTGGGAACTGTAGTCGTAGGAGAAGAACAGGGAGTCTCCTACCAACTCTCAGCACCCTTAAGGAACTACAGCCCTCAGATTCTTTCTTTTCGGGAGGGGGGAAAGCTATGACTGCTTAAAATAGTATTGTAGCACTTTAAATGTTTCATGTAAATCTGATTCAGTGTGAGGCAGTTTCCCATGTTCCTATTTACTTCAAGAATGTACTATCTTGCCTTTCAGCTCCACAACTCCCAGGGTAACTGGCAGTGGAGAACTGGGCAAAACCCCCACAATCACTCCAAAAGAACAATATAAATTTGATGTAAATGGCAGACCAGAAAAGCAAATCTGATAGATGGGTAGATAGATGATTGAGAGAGAGAGAGAGAGAGAGAGAGAGAGAGAGAGAGAGAGAGAGAACCAGACATTAAAAACAGTAACAATTATTATCATTCAGCCAGGCTTTTAAATAATTTTCAAAGCCTGGCTAAATGATAATAATGTTTACTGTTATTAATATTAGGCAGCCAGACCTTTGTTGTACTGTTGTCGCCACCTGCAAAAAATGTATTTCATTCAGGCAAGGCTACCCAGATATATAATTTGACTCTGCATATTTGTTTTTAAAATGGTTCCTTTTATCTATATTTTGATAATTATATTTAGTTGACTTGCTTTTAAAGTCTGTTGCTTTTATTTGTGTTTTTCTTAGGAATATTTTATGTAAATTTCTTAAAGGTTTCCCCCCCTTTCAATTAAGTGGTGCAAGCTATTGAAAATGAGGGCAGATCCTAGCTCAGTGGTAGACCATTCCATAGTCTTAACTATGTGCTGTGTGAATCAGTACTTTCCTTTCTCTATCCTGAATCCTCCAACATTCAGCTTCCTTGAAAGAGTTTGATGAGTGATGAGAGAGAGAGGGTGTCATGTCAGCAAGGAGGTCACTGAAGACCAATGTTCCAAAACAGCCTTCTCCAAGTTGGTGCCCTCCAGATGTTTTGCACTCTAACTACCATCAATCAGCCCAACCACTATGGGCAATGGTCAGAAGTCAGAGCAAAACTTGTGGCAGGAAGTAGGGGAAGCCTTCTCTAAAACATTATTTTCTGTGTGAGACCCTCTTCCCCCCAACCTCATAGCCCATGTTTTTTATTTACATATTTAAATATAAATATATGTGCATGATTTAAAACATCAATAAATACCGACTGGTTCAAAAAGAAAATTCATGTTAAAAGGAACTGTCTAAACAGTGTGGTTTTCAAAAGATGTCTGAAGGAATGGAGGGTTGGTTCCTGAAAAACCTCAACCTGCAGGGAGTTCCACAGGATACACTAAAAACTTGGTCCCTAGTGAAGGCCAAATGAACCTCAAGGGCATGAGGAACAGCTGAAATCAGCCTCAGCCAAACAACTGCAGTTATTCTCCTCATCATGCTGGTAAGATATTTTAAACTCCCATTCAGATGACTTAAAGACACACTAATGAATGCCGTCTCTGTCTTCTTGTAAAGGAACAATTTGCACTTGGGGACCTTTGGAGGATATAAAGAAACAGAGGGAAGCAGGCCACTCCATAGCCAAGATCCTTACTTAGCTGCGGCCTGACGCCAAAGCATACTTAACATAATGATTAATCTGGCTCGGATGATGGCGATGATTATGCATGCTCTCAGTTTCCAAGGATACTAGTGGGGAATTTCATCCGAATCTTTATTTTAGAAACTGCCTGGGTGGGTTAAAGCTGTCTGCGCTGCTCTGGACATGTGCAGCAGTGATTCTGGCTTCTCTGAGGGTGCTTCTGTGTGGGGTGCTCTCTCTGGGGGCGTATGCCCAGTGTGCCTGATCCCCTCAAACTGACATGGCAGGCATGGGGTGTCATGGGCAGAGCAGGCAGGATCCATGCTAGGAAGGAGCCATGCATGGGCTTGAAACCCAACGTCACCTTTGTCTGGACTGCAGCTCTTTATAATTTTGGCTCTGCTCCAGAGCATAGAGCCCAACCTGTTGGATGCTGTGCTGCAGACACACCTTAAGAAAGCGCCTGCAGAGGGATGGGGGAGAGGTTTATTTTCGTTAGGGTTTTCATGAGAACTTACCTATCTTGCAGTTTCCAAAGCAATACACAAACTGAAATGCAGCTATGCTTTCAAATTTTCACTCCTCCAAATTTTGCGGGGCAGTTCCCCAACCAAGAGAAAGTGCATATTAGTGGGGAAAGTACACACTAAAATGCATACAGGAGTTAAAATAATGTATCAAAATGCATTCTATTAGGGGAAATTGCTTTGCAAAAATGTGTGTTTCCACTAAAACGCTGACAATTTCTCCAGCCGCAAATTGATGCAGGAATGTGGAGAACTGAACTTAAATACTAGAAAAATGAGAGACTGAGAGAAACCAAAGCTGACAGATTCATCTATCCCTAGCCTGTTAACAGATCTGTGAATGCACAATATATGATTGATTGATATCCCTAGCCTGCATCCATGTCAATGCTGCCTAAAGATGGAATGAAATGCTTCAAAAATCCATATCGGGGCCAGATAAAGCTCAGACGTTCTTCTGAGACCAGCAGGTGCTATAGTGCTTTTGAATGTAGGCATGATCCTGCTCAGCAATCTGCATCTAAAAACTAAAAAAAGTCTGATTTTGCTAAATGCAATAACCTGGTAATTCCAATACTTTACACTCCATTTCCCAAAAAACCTTCAATGCTGCAGCATCCATAACTCAAAACCTTGCTTCACAAGATTCATATTTTGGGGTGTATGTGGCACAGTTAGTGACTGTGCCATGTGCCAGCCCCGCATTCCAACCTGGGGGATTGTGGTTGTCCTATCAGCCAGCCCTTGGGTCTGCGACTGCTGCTATTGAATGCCAGGTCAGCTCTGAATAAGATTTCCCTCATCCATGCTCTGATTGTGGATGAGGAGGAGGATCTGGTTTGCATCACTGAGACCTCGGTGGGTGAGCAGAATGGACTTGGTCACACCCAGCTGTGCCCACCTAGGCATTTGGTGTAGCATCAGGGCAGACAAGGGTTGGTGGGGAGGAGTTGCTATGGTCTATAGAAATTCCATCTCTCTCTCTCCTGACTCTCTTTCCAATTGAGCGGGGATCTAAAGTGTTTGTTCCTGGCGATGGGTAATGGGGACAGATTAGGGATTCTGCGGTTTATCACCCACCTCGCTGCCAAGCAGTCTCCTCACCTGAATTGAGAGCTCTGGTCTTGGAGGCGGTATTGAGGACTATCAGACAGCTGGCTTGGGGAGACTTCAACATCCAGGCCAAGGAATCTGGCTCTAGAATGACTCAGAACTTCATGACTACTACGACAACTATGAGGCTGTCCCAACATGTCATCGGCACTGACTATCAATTAGTTCCCAGGCCCAATTCAAAGTGCTAACTTTGACCTAAGAAGGTAAAAGTAAAGGACCCCTGACAGTTAAGTCCAGTCATGAATGACTCTGGGGTTGTGGCACCCATCTTGCTTTACTAGCTGAGGGAGCTGACGTTTGTCCGCAGACAGTTTTTCTGGGTCATGTGGCCAGCATGACTAAGCTGCTTCTGGTGAAACCAGAGCAGCGCACGGAAACACCGTTTACTTTCCCGTCGGAGTGGTACCTATTTATCTACTTGCACTTTGACATGCTTTCAAACTGCTATGTTGGCAGGAGCAGGGACCGAGCAACAGAAGCTCACCCCGTCGCGGGGATTCGAACCGCCAACCTTCTGATCGGCAAGCGCTAGGCACTATGGTTTAGACCACAGCGCCACCCTTAATGGCTTAAATGGCTTAAATGGCTCAGGACCACAATAACTCAAGGGTCACCTCTCCCCATATAAACCAACCTGGAGCCTGTGATCATCACCTGAAGCCCTTCTTTGTGTGCCATCTCCGGAGCACTTGCTGATCCAACCTGTCCCAACTCATGACACCAAACCAACCTTAGCAACCTTTGATGTTAATCCTGCATGTGCGTACCAGGGCTCATGGTGCTTAAATCAGAGGTGGGGAACCTGCATATCTGCCCTGCTGTTGGACTACAAATGCATCCTTGACCATGGACCAAGCTGGCTGGGGCTTATGTGAGTCCAACGCCAGCTGGAGGGCCACAGGCTCCTAAACCCTGGCTTCAATGGAACATTCACCTAGAAGCCCCCATTTCAGTAAATCCTCACCTCTTTGATGAATTCTAGAAAACCATTTCATAGTTTTAATTCCATACAGTGAGTAGAAAGTGGGGGAAAGACAGCTTAAGAGCCACTTACATCTGCAACTGATTTTAATTTGTCACCAGAGCCCTCCTGCCTTGTATCCTATTAACACTTCAGTCATATGAGTGCAGAGCTAACATGGCAATGAGCAGGAAAGTGCAATGCTATTCTGTGCCCCTGAAACGAGATGGATGTCCGGGCTGGGGTCAGTGGAGAGAGAAACAGAGACTGATAGAGCAACCAATAGACAGGAGATCTACATTGGTTTTAATATAACCCAGCAGTGAATGCGTTCAGCAACAGAGCATAGGGAGGGCCACCTCTATGCTAGAGGCAAATGTCCACCAAATGTGCATTTGTGTACAGATAATCTGTTGGGACAGCCTTGCTTGCTGTTATGTAACCTCTCTGCATTGATCTTCAGGGGTTTAAAGCTCTTGCTGTAACCATGAGCAGCAGTAGTAATAGTCATTTTGTATCAGTGGTGAAAGCACTGCCAGTTCCACACTTCCAAGTACACCTACACAGACACTTAGAGTAGGGAGGGATGGGATTGTGCAATGGTCCCACATGCCTCCTTCAATGCTGCATGAAGGACAGCCACAGAGGTGAACCAGAAGCCATGGGACAAACATTAAGGAGCAAGCTATAATTCCAGACCAAAGCACGGCAAGGATTCAGGAACCCACCAGAGCTCAGGAATACCGTTGCTCAGGCAAGGCTCAGCTGTTACAGGCTGCCTCTCGCACTCCTTCCTGCCCAAAAATATCCAGTGTTTGGGCTGTCTGGGTGCTAGTCAGTCCAGGGCTTGAAGGTACTTCACTAAGAAGCTGCCACCTTAAGTTCAGAAGTTGACATGTAGGATCAGCACTCAGATCCAGCAACATCTGACAGCTTTGATCAGAAGTAATACCAAACTATGGTTCAGTGTCCCGTGAACAAGCACTGGAACTGTGCACTCCCCTTAGCCTTTTTGACACAGCTACAAGGAGGAGACCGGGTGCTTTCATTTCCATCTTTAATTAACTACTGTCTGAATCCAAACTAGTTGGTCTAAACTATAGTTTTGGGACTTCAAACTACAATTTATA
Organism: Podarcis raffonei; assembly: GCF_027172205.1. Taxonomy (NCBI): domain Eukaryota; kingdom Metazoa; phylum Chordata; class Lepidosauria; order Squamata; family Lacertidae; genus Podarcis; species Podarcis raffonei. The sequence continues at coordinate 7,730,065 of NC_070615.1, forward strand.
AAGTTGACTTGTTTCCCTAAACTGTAATTAAGAGTAACCATCATTTAGGGTGGCATTTCAGAGAGAAATGAAGAGAAGAGGTACTGTAAGGATGCTGTCAGCAGCTCCTGGCTGGTTGCCCAGGAAATTACAAAGACAAGGGGAAGTTTCTTACCGTCCTTTTTTATTTTAATCTTTACAGAGAGAGGCTTTAGAACCCAGCCTCTTGGATAATGGCATTCTCCCGAGTGAATCTCCACCTCTGTCTCTCCCACTTCCTCATTTGTCATTCTCATCATCTCCTCTACGGGTGCTGCTACGTGCCCTGTCTTTGAGCAATTTGCTCTCCTACTTTTAAGGCTTGCCAGGTTCTGAGAAATGGGTCCTGAATGCTTTCTAATGACGTGTCAGCCGGGTGTTGCTCTGGCTCTCCCATGATTTCCCAACTTTCCCCCTCATCGGCCTCTGAACTGCTACCTCCCTTAAACCCCTGTGGTCAATCTATATTGTCTTTCTCTTTCTCCTCCCTGGAAGGGTCAGGATGGGGAGGTAGTCTCCACCATTCCTCCTCTGCCCAGTCCCTGCAGGTACAGTGCTAACTGATTTGCACTGTTTCATCAGAAGGGGGATTCTTGTGGTGGTGGCAAGCTAAGAAGCCTCTCCTCACCACTGCTCTCATCTTGAACTCGTTTCAGGGATCTCTACCTGGTTTGTTTTGTGGGGGCAAGTTCGACCCTCCCCTCCTTTCAGTCCTGAACTTGGACTAACTTGTCAGGCTTAATGAATGAAAAAGTGAATGACTAGAGAATCAGAGTTAGTCTAGGGAGATCAAGGTTCAAATCTCCACCAGTAACAAAGCTTGCTGAGTGACCATGGGCCAGCCACTCTAACCTACCTCACAGGGTTGTTGTGAGAACACAAAGGGTGGGAACTAAGTACACCACTCTGTGCAACCTGTAAGATGGGTAGGATACAATAAAAGGAATAGCATCTATGCAGGCAATATCAAAGTAGTATGGCTGATGTAGGACTCAAGTAAATGTATTTTCCCAGTAGTGATGTATGGAAGTGAGAGCTGGACCATAAAGAAGGCTGGCTGCCGAAGAATGGATGCTTTTGAATTATGGTGCTGGAGGAGACTCTTGAGAGTCCCATGGACTGCAAGAAGATCAAACCTATCCATTCTGAAGGAAATCAGCCCTGAGTGCTCACTGGAAGGACAGATCCTGAAGCTGAGGCTCCAAGACTTTGGCCACATCATGAGAAGAGAAGACTCCCTGGAAAAGACCCTGATGTTGGGAAAGATGGAGGGCACAAGGAGAAGGGGACGACAGAGGACGAGATGGTTGGACAGTGTTCTCGAAGCTACCAGCATGAGTTTGACCAAACTGCGGGAGGCAGTGGAAGACAGGAGTACCTGGCGTGCTCTGGTCCATGGGGTCACGAAGAATCGGACACGACTAAACGACTAAATAACAACAAAAATGTATGAATAGGGAGGTAGCAAAAAAAGCATGCACTCTGAAAGTTTAAATCAGGGATAGGGAGCTTTTTTCAATCTGAAGGCCGAATTCTCTTCTGGGCAACCTTCCAGGGGCCACATGCAAGTGGTGAGTGGGGCCAGAGCAGAAGTGGGTAGAGTATAGGATGTAAATAGTGCCTTTGTACAGTAAGCTGCTTTCTACATACAGTGCATTCACTGTCTTTCTTCTAATTATTATTATTTGTTGCGTTTATATTTCACTTTTTCTCCATGGAGCTCCAGGTGGCTTACATGGTTCAATTTCCCCCTCATTTAATCCCCGCAACAACTCTGTGAGGTAGATTAGCCTGAGAGGCAGTGGACGGCCCAAAGTCACCCCAGTGAGCTTCATTGCTGAGTGGGGGTTTGAACCTGGTCCTAGTTCAACACTCGTAAGCCCAACATTGTCAGAGTTCAAGGATGCATTCCACCCAGGCAAAGAGAGCCAAGGACAGCACAAAACAGGGCTTGCGAGGGGGCTGGACTGAGAAGAGTCCCAAGGGCTTGAGGTTCTCCACTTCTGGTCGTAATCAAAACGGCCCAAGTCCCGAGGAAGCAAAATAAATTTAAAAAAGCAAAAACACTGTCTAGTAATGTCTTGGAATGACAGAAAGACAGACAGACAGATGATGGATAGATAGACAGAATTTCACTGTCCAAAGAGTGAGAAAATATGTGCAATAGAACTAACCATGAAACTCACTCCAGATGCCCTTTAAATCCTATTAAATAGTTTGCATTTATAATCAGCAAACAATTGCTAGAGAGGCAAATGTGCCCTCTGCTCTAATTGTCTGTTTGTTCTTACAAGCCAGTGAAAAGCTTCAACTTCCCTACAGGAAGAGTGAGAAACTGTGGCTTGCTTAAGATGGGTTTCGATCCACGTCAAGTGGTTTTTGAACTTATAGGGATTTGGCTGGCAAAAAAGCAGGGCAGTCTAGTTCAAACCAACATATCCTTAAAACTAACGTGAGTGAGACCTGACATCTCATTGCCTTTTGGTGCCGATCCATGAAAATACTGCAATGCTCGACTGCAAGGCAGAGTGGAGACTTCTGGGAACTGTGAAGATGCCCATGGGATTGTCGCTGCATGAACTTACTTCAAACAGTGGATCTCCAGGTGTTTGTTTTAAACCATTTTTAATATGGTATTACTACAATGCTGTAACCTTCCCTGAGACCTTTCGGTGAAGGGTGGGTAAGAAACCAAAATAATACAAACACTAATATTGTTGAAATACAGTTCCCATATTCTCTGACCAGCTGGTTGTGTGGGCAGGGGCTGATGGGAGTTCGAGTCCAGCAACATCAGGACCAAAGATTCCACATTCCTGACTAGGGCTGGGGGAGAAATCCAGCGCAATTCTCATTTAAAGGCAAGCTTTCCAAATTCACATTCTCTGAAGTAATATATGGACCAAAACACAGCCTTTGAAATTTGCATTTACTCGAATTTTGCTACTTAGTTTTCCAGCCAAGTAATGTGCACCAAAAAGCACATATTTGGACAAAATGGGCATACAAATACATATATCTATGAAAACAGCATGCAAAAATGCATTATATTAGGAGAACTGCTTGCAAAAATTGTGTATATTAGGTATTTTATTGCCTAGTAGGAGAAATTCACACTTTTAAAAAATGAGAACTTTTTTTAAAAAAAAGATTTGCTAACTGATATAGAAATGTGAAGAATTGAACTTAAGATTGGAAAAATGAGAAACGGTTAGAAACCAAAACCGGCATATTCCACACCCTCCAACATTTCTGCAGTGAAAATAGGGATGTCGCATTCCATAATAATTTTACTATTTATACCCCACACATCTTACTGGGCTGCCCCAGCCACTCTGGGCAGCTTCCAACATATATAAAAACATAATAAAATATTAAACATTTTTTAAAAAAACCTTCCCTATAAAAGATTGCCTTCAGACAGCTCAAGGGTCAGACAACTCCATACCATCCAACATTTCTCCAGTGAAAATAGGGACAACCTAAGGAATAGTGGAACATTCCACAATCAAATCAGAAACTGGGACGGCTTCTCTAAATCAGGGACATCCCTGGAAAAAAGGGAAACTTGGAGGGTCTGGTATTCACCCATCATCAGTCCTGACTTTAGACGTCATGGGTGGCAGGCACCCCAGGACAAGTATAATAGAAAAAGTTAACTAGGATGCAGTGATGAACGAGCAACTCAAGCTCAAGAGCAAAGGCAAAGTCCTCACCTAATCCCTACTGCTTGTGGGTTGCAGGACCCATCCCCAAGCCCATGGCAGACCAACAGCCTGTTTTGCTCGCAAGTTGCAGTTGTGCAGTGGTTAGAGTGCCAGATGAGGGCAGAAGAGACCCAGATTCAAATCCCTCAGCCACAAGCTTTACAGGGTGTCATGGACTGGCTGGATACAGAGGAGGAAGGAACCCTGTGGAGAAAGGCTCAGAGCGATGTATATTCAGAGGGAGAAGGAGCAGACTGAGAGGAGGAGGTCAAGCAACAGGAGAGGCTATATAGGGATAAGTCCATGAAGAATCTTATCATGGCACCTTGCAATGGAAAGGTATTTTCAAGAGAACCACAATGCAATATCCTGGAGCCCTCACTTACTTACATGTCATTTCCTGTCCTTCTATTGAATGTTCTGCTACAGGGCAGATATCAAGATTCAATCCCCCACACACACACTTGCTGTGTCCTTCAGCGAGTGACTGACTTGGGTGCATTGCTTGCCGACCTGCTTGGGCATTGTCCTTGCCCAGGAGATGGTCAGATGGAATGATGAATGCCTCATTCCCACTGTCTGGCCAAGGGCCTGCCCTGCTCTCGCCATCCTACTGAGTAATGTGGAACATCACTGTGGCATATGCATCAGAGCTGCTATCATTGTCCTTGGATATGTCACAGAGAGACCTTACAGAATGGGTACACTATCCTTAGCAATGCAACATAGGAACCTACCTTATACAGAGTCAAACTACTGGGTCCATCTCACTCAGTATTGTCTACACGGACAGGCAGTGGCTCTCCAGGTTTCAGATGGGGGGGGGGATTCCTCTTCAGGTTCTGCCTGGAGGTGCCAGGGACTGAATCTAACTTTTAATGATAGACAATTATTATCCTAAGGCATTTAGATTACAGTGATTGGAGGAGAGAGATTAAAAACTGTGTTTTGTTTTCGATGCCTACCTTCCCCTATGCACGTAACTGAAAAATCTCCATTGTATCTCAAAAAATCCATGGAAGTGGGAGATGACATTTTTGTCATCCTTGGTGGGAGATGACATTTTTCTTACTCCAAGCTTTCTCCAGGATTTATGCTATTTTCCCATTCCCAATTCCTCTTTGCAAATCAATGGCGTAATCTCTCTCCCCTAAGGAGAAAAGGCTCTATCACAAAATCCATGGTCGTGGCACAGAAAGACACACCTCACAAATGAACCCTGTGGCAATGGGGTCCTTGCTCTTTTTTCTACCACCACCCTCCTCCTTCTTCTTCTTCCTCCTCCTCCTCCTCCTATTACAGTGGTACCTCTGGTTACAAACTTAATTCGTTCCAGAGGTCCATTCTTAACCTGAAACCGTTCTTAACCTGAGGTACCACTTTAGCTAATGGGGCCTCCCACTGCCGCCACCGCACGATTTCTGTTCTCATCCTGAGGTAAGTTCTTACCCCAAGGTGCTACTTCTGGGTTAGTGGAGTCTGTAACCCGAAGTGTTTGTAACCCGAAGTGTTTGTAACCCGAGGTGTTTGTAACCTGAGGTACCACTGTATTGTTATTAATCTAATTGTAAAGATGTCCTGTACAAAAAAAGTTTTGTCTACAATTTGGCAGACTTAATCCACACTGGGTGGACTGCAGTACCTGTAAATATGATCCACTTCTGTGAAAAAAGGGGGGGAAAGTTTCATCATTGATGGGAATGGGTAGAAACAGATCTCCATTTTTCACAGATCTAATTCCATTCCAAATAGCAAGTTAAATTAGAGAACAGAGTGGCTCCAAAACACGTTGGGCTACTTCCCAAAACTACAGCTACAAACTGATTTTTATAGCAAACTGGTCTACACTGACCACAAAGTTGAGCCAAACCATTACTTCTTGTGATCAGAACACTGTGCCCAGAACACAGCCCAAGACTGCATTAGCTTTTTGTTGTTGTTGACATGCTTTAGAAAATAAGTCCTTACACTGTACCCTGGCTCTGAAATAGAGGTCCTTCAGAGGATGACAACAGTGCTATCAAAATGGAGGGAGAGGTAGTTGTGTGATGAAGCCAAGATTTTTATCAGAGGTTGGCTTTAGGGAGTGGGATGGCGCATGCCAGGTGTCACACCAGAAGACAGGAATACTATTATTGCCCAGGCTAAGCAGGAAGCATTCTTCTTTTGGGGGGGGGCAGGAACTAATGGCTGGTCTGAGTAGGCAGCACCAATTGAAAAGCTAGGAACACTTGCCTGTCCAATGAGATCCTCCAAATCGCAGTCCTGGGGCAAGAAGGTCCATAGTTCAATGGGAGAGTTCTGCAGGTAGAAGGCCCCATGCCCAACCTCCAAGTAGGGCTGGGTTTATGGTTCTGGTCAGAAATCCTGGAGGGCTGCTGCCAGACAGTGTAGGAGGTTCTGAGCTGGCTGCACCAATGGTCTGGTTCAAGGTAAGCTTCACATGTGCAGTGACATTCAAGAAGAGCAGCAGAGCTCAGTGGCAGAGCACTGGGATAGGTGAACGCTGCAGCTTCCTATGGTTCACCATATGAGGCAGCCACACCTGGAACCAGGTGCTCCCAATTCTAGGCCTGATGGCTCCAATCCTGACCAGTCCCCCTTCAAAAGCATCTACCAAGGCCAGGAGCAAAGGAGCTTGTGTTTCAGAGGACCATAACTCATCCGACACCAAGATGTCAGAGGATTTGTATTTATTTGTAATTTAAAACATTTCTACACTGCCCTGCATCGTATTAGAATTCAGGACAGTGTACAAAGCATTAAAACAAAATCAATAAAACATACAGACCAAAGACAAAAGCAACAGATAAAATCTCAACACAGACTCACACTCAAATGCCTGGGGAAATAACAAAAATGTTTTTGCCTGGCACCTAAAGAATAGTCAGTAATACTGGGGCCAAGAGAACATTTTGGGGAACAGCATTCCATGATCTGGGTGGTACCCTCTTTGAGGACAGCCTCAGTGCAGATGGGAGAGGCTTATGGATGAGGAGCCGGAGGCAAGGAAGTGCAAGTCCCATCATGCAGTCCTCCACAACCTTGTGATAGGTGTTTGGGGTTACAGCTCCCATCAGGGCCTTCTAGCACAGCCAGAGCTGATGAGAAGCAAAAACATCAGGAGGGGACCAGGCTGCTTGACAGAAATTTCCCAGAAATTTCCAGTGCAACCCTGGACTCACCTTTAAAGCCTCAGGATCCTGCCTTCCTCACCAGTGGTGCAATTTCACAATTTTAGACTTTGTTCTTAATGGTTTTTGGTGGCAAAATGCAGCTCATCTGACTGGGTTGCCTGAAAGGCCCCAGACTCGGGCTTGAATCTTGGTGCAGTTGAGTTAAAAAAGAATGCCAGAAAAAATAGACTCAGTTGATCAGAATTTGCACATCTGTAAGATGAGAGGAAGCACTTGGGTTTAGGTGTCATCTGTAAACAAATGAACAGGACCTCCAACTAGACGAATCCTTGATTTTGCTATTAACATGTTCTGGTAGAAGCAAGCACCTTTGCAGATTCTAATGAGACAGATGACCCTCACCTTTGCCTGGGCTATGTAATCCGCATTGTGGTCAATTATCTCCAAGCTTGGGTGAACAGTCATTATGCTTTCATAATCTCCCATTAGCAAGCAAAGGTTTGAATAAGAAGTCAAAGTCCATCCCATTAACCGTTCCAACCAGCGCTGGCCTTAGACCATTTTGTACCTGAACTCAAGTTGAGAATGAACACCCCTTCCCCATGAAATTTTAATGGCACTCAGGAATGTGTCATCCCTGGACTGAAGTTTTGTTTCTAGAAATAACTGCTCATGTCACTTTCTGGTATAGCAAGTTCTATTTCCAACTCATTAGTATGACCAAGATAGTATAATAGTTCTTCTCTGTGGTCACTGAAAGGGTCGATATGGCCCACACTAGATCCCACAGCATTTGGTTTCTATAGTTCAATTAATCAAATCTCAAGTTACAACCAGGCAAACTGGATGATCCTCTAGTGTACGAATGGGGAACCCCTGGCTCTCCAGAAATTTTTAGATATAAATTCCCACCATCTGTCACAATTGGCTTGCTGGAGTCCAACAACACTTGGAGGGCTAAAGATTCCCAATCTCTGCTCTAGTATGACTTTCCCCAAAATGGTGCTCTCCTGATGCTTTGGACTACAACTCCCATCTGCCTCAGCCAGCATGGCCAATGGCCAGAGCTGAAGAGAGTTGTACTTCAACAAACTCAGAGGGCACCAGAGGAAGGCTACTCTAATGAGAAATGTTGAGTATCAAACTCAGAAACATCATGAAATCTGGTAAGGTTTGTAAAAACACAAAAAGATACAAGTATATTGCTAAACTGGACTTGAGACCTTATATTACAATGGCAATGTATCAACATGAATATCTATTTATCGTTGTTTGGTTTTTAGTTGCCATTGTTGTTATTTTCTGTACTAAACATCTAATAAAAACATCTGCTGAGGTCATTTGAACCACCCCTTTTTTGGATCAGAAGTACCGCTCCCCCAAAATGTTCAGGTCACCAATTGGGATGGCATCGTCATTACAGCCTTTAGTCATTATGGATTAATGGTTTTTTATTATTTAATATTGATTATGGGGCTCAAGATGTCCTTCTTCGAGGTAATGCTTCAGCTGTGAAGAATATCGTATTTCCCCAACTTTCAAAAAGAAACATGTGGCTATTAGGAAACTGGAAGTGCATTCCAGTACTGGCTGGAATGTATTTGTGAGAATGTCATGGGTACCATTTGGACACTCCCTGTGACATCATTACTGAGTGGAAACCCAGCTTCCATCTTCAGTGCACACGCTGGGATAGGAAACCTTTTTCCTAGGAAGGGCCATTGACTGGTAGGAAAGTCAGTAGAAAGTATGTGCATCCAGTGGTGGGTGGAGCTAGAGTTGACAGTGGGCACAATTTATAGCAGTTCAGGACTTCATACCACTCCCTCCCTCCTTCCCTCTCTCTGTGCCACTCATCCTTTTCTCTCTATTTGAGCTACCGTGGGTGGCGCTGTGGATTAAACCACAGAGCCTAGGACTTGCCGATCAGAAGGTCAGCAGTTCGAATCCCCATGATGGGGTGAGCTCCCGTTGCTCGGTCCCTGCTCCTGCCAACCTAGCAGTTCGAAAGCACATCAAAGTGCAAGTAGATAAATAGGTACTGCTCCATTGGGAAGGTAAACAGTGTTTCCGTGCGCTGCTCTGGTTCGCCAGAAAGTGGCTGTCATGCTGGCCAGCTCCCTCGGCCAATAAAGCGAGATGAGAGCCGCAACCCCAGAGTCGGCCACGACTGGACCTAATGGTCAGGGGTCCCTTTACCTTTATCTCTACTTCGCTGTGCTTCTCCCTCTTTTCTCTCTCCATTTCCCCCCTTCGCCTCCTTCGCCTCCTTTTGCACCCCTCCATTAACACAGCTCTGTACTGATTGCTTGCAGAGGGCACATAAAATTATGCATTATGCTGAGAGCCACAAGTTCTTCATCCCCAAGTAAAACATTTTACTTCACTTCCCCTAATTTGAAAGCTCAGTACCCCATCCTCAGTACTACAGCAGCACAGTAATGCTCAACTAGCTATTTTTTAAAAGTGACAAGCATCCAACAAGTCTTCCCCTAACACCTCACAGCAACCCTGGGGCAAAAAATAAAATAATTCCATTTATTTTATTCTTTTATTTGAAGGTTACATACACCTCTACTGCAGCAGATGGGTGCATGCATCTCCTGTTGCTGTTGTTTTTAAAAAGAACAGAACAGCTGCACATCTATATTTCCCACAGGAACGTTACTCTCCCAGCCTCTATTATGCGTCGCTTGGATATCACGCTTTTGCATTTGGGCTTGCATGACTGCCCCAAGAGGCAAAAATGCAACTGGACTCTACAATGCAACTGAATGGCGAGTTGCTGTCCATGGTACTGAAAGTGAACTAGTCATTTTGGGAATTGGGTGGATTGGTGATCACTGTGAACGTACAAGTATCAGGATGATACATGTGACACAAATATTTTTTTAAAAACCCAAAATCCATGAAAGTAGACATTTCTTCAGTTAAGATGGAAGTTCTGATGTAATTTTTTAAAAGCACGAGGCCTTTCAAAAAAAAGCCCATAAATGCATTCATCTACTCATCTCTTAACCACATAATAAAATAAGAGATTTACTGAATCAGTTAAAATGTCCAGCATTTCCATCTTACTGTTTCCCACAGCAGCCAGCCAGTTGCCTCTGAGAACCCCACATATTAAGGCAATAGCTCACCCCTCATTGCTCACAAGAAAAATATTCTGTGACATGCTACCTCTGAATACAGACATTTTGTGTAGCCATCATGACTAATAGCCATCCTCTATGAAGCCATTTAAAACCTTGTGGATCCCACATACTAATTTGGTATTAGGAACACCAGAAGCTGCCTTATGCTGCATCAGACCATTGGTCGACCCATTTCAGTGCTGTCTACATTGACTGGCAGTAGCTCTCCAGGATTTCAGAAAAGACATCTTTCCCCAGCCCTACCTGGTGATGCCAGGGACTGAATCTGGGACCTTCTTCATGCAAGGCCAAGGTTCTACCACTGAGCAACAGTCCTTTCCATATTGAAATTAATGGACCTCCACGGCTGATGCTGAGCTGTGGGCTTGCCAACTTTGTGCAGTCTTGGGGCCAACTGACTTCTGCCTCTTCCTAAAAAGAGAGGGGTTGTTTCATGGACCCTTGGCTGTGAGCATTCTAAGCCAGGTGTCCTGTTGTTCCAGGAAATATACAGAGCAGTCCAGCTGTTCACTAAACGGCTGTAATTACACACTCTCTCGGGGAGGAGGTCTCCACGTGACAGCTGATCCTTCTTCACACTTGGTTGTGATGCATGTGTCCTGTCAGGAAGCCGTTTTCCCTCTATCCTGGCTTCCTTCATTAGCTCCGCTCACGCTAACAAGCGACAGAAGTGGATAGCAGCAGGGTGGCCTACATCTAATAACATCGGGCGAGGTCATAAAATCTTCCACTAACTGCACAGTGGGAGCAGCTGTGTGGGGATTACAGCAGGAATAAAGAGGGTGTTTGAGTTCACCAGGAAATAGCCACATTTCTCTCTGCCCCCTTCCCCGCAACCACATCTGAAACTCTTGAGGAAACTTTTGTTGAGGTCGTAGCCAGAATCTTTCGGAAGCAAGCGTTAGAATTAGGTGTGTGGCTCCATTATAGAAGGCCGAGCGCTTACTAGGATCAACAAAAACATTTCAAAGGAGTGAATAAGCTTTCAGGTTCACCATAACTCTTCTTCAGGTTAAATGTTCAGCAAAACTGTGGGGAGGACAACACATACTGCCAGGTATACTGAAAAATCCCTCCCAAGCAGCTCCCTGAATCACAATGTTCCCAGACCTCACTGCATCTGTGAGGGGTCTTCGTTGGCACCTGCCCCTCCCCTGTGTCACTGTGTCTGCAACTACAAGGACATTTCCCACTACTTGGGTCTTTGAGTCTGTTTTTAACAACCAGGATGGGGATGACTTCCAAGACAGGCTTCTGAAGAGCAAGAAGTCGGTGGGGATCAACTTCCATGTTCAGTGGTGCAGTCCCTGCAAGATCTTAGGCCCCCCAGATAGAAATGGTGGTGACCAAGTAGAAGAGGAAGGTGCTGATTGCCAAAGTGGACTTTGCCAATCTCAACAAATACGAGGTGTCAGCAGTGCCCACCGTCCTAGCTATGAAGACCTGGTGGATAAGTTTGTGTGGATAAAACATGGGGATCAGCTGGAAGTCTTCCTTGAGAAACTTGTTGGGTCCTGAGCAACTGAGGACTAATGTGTGCATACAAAGGCCATTAAGAACATACATACATACAGTTCATTTAGGCTTCCAGTCTCAGCCACTTTCAGCTACTTTCCCCCTTTGCATTCACTGCCTCTGTGTTTGCTTGTCTGTGTCACCATACCACTTCTGAAAAGCTCACATGACCTTTCGCTAGCAACGCTCAGACAAGGAATGGTGGACTTTTATGTCGATTCAAGCCATTCGGAGGAGCAAAGTAGGATGGATGTTAACTTTGCTGTAAAAGGTTTGCTCTGGTTTCTGGCAAGCAAGAGAATTCTGGATGAGGGGATTGTAGCAATAACTATTGATTGGTGGTCTAGCCATAAAATGATAGGAGGAGGAAATAGTGACTTGTATTAGACGGCAACTGTAACATGCAGAAGAAGGGACAATAACCCAGCCAGGAATGATAAAATGGTAAGGAGGGAAATGATAATAATGGCAAGGACAGTATGGTAAGGATATAAAATTGGACAGTATATATGAAATAGGAGATAGCATACATTTGAAAATAGTGCAAGAAAAAGTATACCTGTGATTAGTATACATTATAGGAAATGGGAGACATTTTAAATTAGATAGTATACATGTTGAGATAGTATGCAACTATGTTTGCAGGGTGTAGTGTGCTGTAAGCCACCCAAAGTGGGTGTGGTATAATAATAATAATAATAATAATAATAATAATAATAATAATAATAATAATAATAATAATTTTATTACCAAGTGGCCCCATCTCTACAACCCTGTTTCTAATCTCTGCAGAGAGAATTTGATCTGGGAGGCAGGGCAAACCCCTAATTCCTTCAACCTTCGTGGACCAACTTTGGTAGATGGGTGGAACTGCCCACCTGTCAATCACCTGATGTCATAATGCCATCAGGTGACTGTCATCAAGGTTTGAATGGGAACTCTATAGCCATCGATCAGTTAACTAGCAGTTACAGAGACATGCTTTGAAGTGCACTCAATTTTTGTTTTGGATACTCCTCCCCTGCCATGGTATGGACATGGAAAGTTATATAACTGGAGGGCGAGAGGGGCTGGTTTTTGTGTGCAAGCAAAACCTTTGGAGACCTACAGCATGCTGCAGTTTGAAGGGACCATAGCTCAGTGGTAGATCATATGGTTTAGATCTAACACTTCCCTCAAGACCTGTTGGAGTTCTTTCATAATGACCAGAGAATGCACAAACTTTTGTTGAGATCTGCACTTTCTTCAAGGCCTGGTGGGGATTATGCACAATGAACAAAGAATGTACAACATTCACCCACAATACATGATACAATACATCCACATTCTCCAAGGCTTGTTTGGGATTATGTATTTTCACCAGAAAATGGTCACACTACCCTCTTCATGAGGCCTGTGGAATGTTCACAATGGCCAGCAGACACGCGCATTAATCACTCAATTTATATTCCCTTTAACATTTATATGGAATACAGAACAAATATTTCCAAATCTGATTGTGAAGATGATGATGATGATGATGATAACGCACTTGAAGTGGGAACACCTCTATAACATGATGCTTGCATTGGGGCCTGCCCTGAGGGTCTTGGTTATATTTTATCTTATTGTTTCATAGGATCACAAACCATGCAGCTAAAGTTGCGTAGCAAAGTTCATTTGTAAAATGATAAAGTAGAGGAGAGGTGTCAATGGAAATTATATAACCACAGTTGACTATACCATGCAAACAAAATGTCACCAAAAAAATTACAAGCTGTGATTGAATAAGTTTTCCCAAGGTTTGCTCTCAGCATGAACCTGAAAAATCCATTGACTATTCCTTTCTGTGTCAATAATGAGCAGCAGAATCCATTTTGCAACCACCGGGTCAGAAAATCTCATTTAGTCTTTCAAATCAGAGTGTTAAGAAAGTAGAAAATACTCAAAAATTCTTTTAGCCCAGCTCCTGTACTAGCAATATTCTTGAGTTTAGAATCTAAAGTACTGGTCCCAACCTTTGTTCTTCCCTCCCTGTATTCAGAGAATGAGATTGTTATTGTTATTATTTATATTGTGCCCTCAGCCGTGATGGCTGGTGCCTATTGAGAAAGGTAGGGTGGAAGGCAGGGAACCTAAACAACAGGTGGCAGCAGAACCAATGACAGGCAGAGCCATCTAATGTTGGCATTGTCTCCATCCTTTTCACAGCTAACTTCCATAAGGGCAACAGTGAGACTGAGGAGGAGGATTCTGACAGGCAGTGCCAACACCAACACCCTGGCAGGCAGGTGAGGGTTGGCTGAGGGTAGACTGAGGTTAGTGGGGCAACACCCCATTACCCCTAAAGGACCCACCTCCATTGGCCATCTATATGCAAGGTGCTCTACAGAGCACAGTTGGCTATGTCTCTGCCCTGAGGAGCGTACTAATTCCTGCAGCCTTCATTCGGTGCTTCTGGTAAAAATGATTATCCCTCTTCCTCATGGTAAACTTGTTGAAAATGACCCCCATGTCTCCCCATGTGCTTTATTCTTCTCATGCCATGATTTCAAAGGACTGGCATCTCTGCTGGAATTGCAGGCTAAGAAGCAAAGGGTGGCATGTAATTGGGTCTGATTATGGCCTTTCTTATAATCAGACCAATTAGAGTCGGTCACGACTGGACCTAATGGTCAGGGGTCCCTTTACCTTATGGCCTTTCTTAAGGGATGTGGGTGGCACTTTGGGTTAAACCACAGAGCCTAGGACTTGCTGATCAGAAGGTTGGTGGTTAGAATCCCCGCGACGGGGTGAGTTCCCGTTGCTTGGTCCCTGCTCCTGCCAACCTAGCAGTTCGAAAGCATGTCAAAGTGCAACTAGATAAATAGGTACCAGTCTGGCGGGAAGGTAAACGGCGTTTTCATGCACTGCTCTGGTTCGCCAGAAGCGGCTTAGTCATGCTGGCCACATGACCCGGAATCTATACGCCGGCTCCCTCGGCCAATAAAGCGAGATGAGCACCGCAACCCCAGAGTCGGCCACGACTGGACCTAATGGTCAGGGGTCCCTTTACCTTTACCTTATGGCCTTTCTTGGCATGTGGCACCCACAACTGGACACTCACTAAAGCTTCATTCTCCTGCTCTGTTCCATTAGCCCTTGTGAAGCGCTGCCACGTCCTGCTGTACCCTTAAGAAGCTCATACTATCTGTGCAGTTCTCACTGCCTCTTTCTCTACACCCCCCCCCAAGTACACAACTCAAGTGCCAGATTGCTCTGACCTTCCCTTTAATAACATTTGCCCGTGATGTTGACATGAGTGACAGGAAGGCACTCAGGTGGAGGCTTAGTTATTAGATCTGTGAATACCCACTGAAGCTGCATGGAACATCTTTATCTGCTGCCATCCCTGCCTCTTTCTCAAAGGAAGGGGGGGGCAAGTCAATTCCTTTCTCCTTCTCCTGCAATATCCTGTGTCAGGGCACTGAGCAAATAATGAAGAGCAAAGTCCCCTATTCCACAGAAGCCAGAGCCACCTGATGTGGAGCACAACAACTGCTAACAAATGGGCTTCTCTGATATGGGAAAGGAGAAAAACAGGGCTAGGAACAGCTGCATAGCCTTTGGGCTAGACCTGCAGCAGTCACCAATATGGCACCCATGGGTGCAATGGTGCCCTTGAGGTCTTTCCTCAAGGTGAGAAAGAGGTGTCGTGATATAAGTGTATTAAAATTATTCATGATTTGGAGAACAATTTTCTTCTTCTCTTATAGCACTGGAACTCAGTCAAATTCAATTTAACTGCATGTTGGAAGATTGAGGACAGACAAAATACTTTTTCACACATTGCATAGTTAAAGTGTGGAATTATCTCCCACAAGAGCCAGTGACGGCCACCAAGTTAAATGACACTCCTTCCCTCTTTCTCTTCCAGCTCTGTGGGCTTTTCAAGGCTCAGATTAATTCTACTGGATCTGACTTTTACACAGATTGTTTGGGAAAGCAAAGTCAATACAGGTTTATTACATTCACATACCAAAAATGAAATGAAATAAAAGCATACAGTACATTAGAATCTCAAAGCAAAACAGATTCAGAAGTGTGACATAAAAACAATTATATAGAGCTACAGCTATCTTGGATTGGACCCTGGAGGTGGTCTTTCCAGTTTCAGATGGTGAGTTATTCTCTTGTTCTTAAGGCTACTATGAGTGACATTTGGGGGGGGGGTTATTTGCCATCAGATATTTGACATAAAATTGAACTGACCTTCCGGAAATTTGGTCAGTAAAGGGCCAACCACATGCTGCCAAACTGCAGCATCGAAGGACACGTTCTATAGATTCTATCTCCTGATTATTACAGAGAGGGAGGCAGCATACCTTCCCCAAAGCATTTAGGATGGAAAAACATTACATCAGCCCAGAGTAAAATTTCTGCAATATTTGCCAACATAAAGATTCCTGAAGTAGACAGCTAACAGGCAAGGATCATTGTGAGAGATGCCCAAGAACCAAGGTGAACAGGTTGTGCATGAATGAATCAGAAGATCTTCAAAAGAAATGCTCCACGGTCTTTGTTTTTCCAGGGCAGATGCTTTGTTGTGTCACATGTGAAGAAGGAAGATGAGTGAGAGTTCAATACAGGCAGCTTTGGGGGCAACAAGCTTTTTCCAAACACTACAAAAGGTGTCCTCGGGTAAATGTGCTAAGGGCCCTCTTCCTCTTTTAAAAAAAGGACCTTTAAGCCAAAGCTTTAAGGCTGCCAACCAGGCTCTTATCTCAAAAGGACACAGTCCCATTTCCAAAAGTACAGCTGCATTAGGAATATATCCTGAGATCCATAGAAGGGCTTGCAGGAATTTAACAGGAATTTAACAATTCAAATGACACTCCGCTCACCCAAATGGCAGCTCCATAAAGAAGCAGGGAGGTTGATATTATTAATTAATTAATTGATAATTAGTTAGTTAGTTAATTGCCTTTTGCCATGGCAATTTAAACCAACTTACAATATTTTTTGCAAAAAACCCAAACGCATACATACATTTCAACCAGCGAAAACAACTAACAAAAAATGTTATTTAAAAATCATGTTATCCTAGTTTTAAAACTTTAATAGCTGCAGGGATAGACTGACCCCCTTTGGTATAGTAGCAGATATAAAAAGTGTACTATAGCAGACTGATTAGCTTGAACTGCCTGGGATGCAAAGGTTTGTTGTTCTTGCTGAAAAATATACTAGACCCCTGCAAGGGGAACTGTTTACCGTCTTCACTGGAAAGTTGAGTGTTTATGTGCACACTTTATTTCTCTCTTTCTCTCTCCCTCTCTCTCTCTGGGGAGCTGATTTGGGAGAGATGGGAGGGAAGTGGCCAGAGGGTGTCGTGTTCATGGTACCTGTCCACAGGGCTAAAAATGGTTGGTGACGCATGCGTTAGTCATAGTCCAGCCACTGCACTCTGGAACAGTGGCACTGGGGAATGTTGCAATGGCAATTTGTATATGTTTTGTCTCCTGCTTGTTTATATTCATCACCATTTAAATCCAAACCTACCGAAAACCTGATGGTTTGATTATGTCATAACACATGTCAAGCGTTTGGGACGGGATGGGGTTGAAATTCAAATGGCTACATTCTCCTTTGCGGCCAGTTCTAAAGCTCTAATTCCAGTGGCAGGATCTGAATATGGGAATGAGTTATGACAGCAGGTTTTCTTTTGGAGGGAAGGGGCAAGCACACACATGAACCCTGCCTTCACTGATAATTGCTGCAGTTTTCTGCAGGAAGATCCGAGTTTTCCAATATGGCCATGGCTGGAACAGAGAGCTGCTGTCCATGGTGCTGAACCTCATCTTTATCTGCATGTTTGAATTCCAGGTCCTTGGCAATATTAAAAATGTAGCTTCTAGCAAGATCCCAAACTCTGCCCTTCTTGGAGTTGAGCCTCCCAAATGGGAGGCAAATGCCTATGTGGTGAGCCCTAAATATTTTCCACTCCCATTTTGGAAGAGGCCTGATGGAGAATCTTTCTGGTCCTCTCTTCAGTAAGTGCAGTGTGTTCACTACTATCTTGATCTTGCTGACTGTGTTATAAGAGGGGAGAATTTATGGACAACCTATGATTTGCTATTTGTTTGCTCCCCTAGGGCTCATACCCCAAAATAAATGTTCCTGGCCCCGAGCTAGTATATACTTCTGTGGCATATTTATAATCTGTTACAATTTGGTCAATTTTTCCTCTTGTTCCCCTGCCTGCAGACCTCATGTAGCTGATAATACTTTAACGCAAAAAAGGGATTTTGATTCAATATGCAGTTGTTGTTTTTGTATTGGTTCTTTTTCTGTGTATTGGTGTAACCATTTTGCGTATTGTTGTGAAATGAAATATTGTTCCAGATCATATTCCCCCATAGTGGGTTAGAGATCTGTTGTCCTCCAGCTGTTGTTAACTCCCACCACTCAGCCCCAGTGAGCATAGCTACTGGTCAAGCATGATGAGAATAGCAGTCTAGAAACCTTTGGTGGGATATGTGTTCCCCACTCTGTCTTATATAGAATCATTATCCTTAAAATCCCCCAAAGCCCTTCTGTAGCCTGATTTCCCTACATCTGGATTGTATTCCGAAGGACCATGTTGAGTCACATTTATTTCACATGTCCCCCATCACTGTCAAGTATAATGAAAATCTATTGAGTAAACATAGAAACACCAATACTACTTCTTGGTGCTTGGAGTCTTGGCCTCACTCTCATTAGATTATAAAATCTGACATCCCTTCAAGTCAAGCAGACTTGGAAAAATTCACCAGGATCTCTGCAATACTTACCTGTCACTCATGATGAACAGGCTATGACCTCACTACCAGCTGGGAACTGAGTCATTCAAGGGGTAGTTGAATGTTTGCCTCAGAGACTCTGTGCTACGCATTCCAAAAGCAAGAAGCCACAAATAAGAATCAAAGAACTGCCAAAGATACAGAAACATGGCAGAGCTCAGGAAGACCTTGTAGCTCAAGCAAGGTTCAACTAGAACAGGAAGCCCTATACTCCTTCCTATCCAGAAAGATCTAATGCCCACCCTGTGTGTCTAATCAGTCCAGGGCCTTAGAGAAATTCACTGTGATGTTGCCATCTGGAGTTCAGTCGCTGACCACATAAGGCAGCTACATAGAGATCCCAGCAGCTCCTGACACCTGCTTACGAGAGCAAATCCATGTTCCTAGTGGCCACACAGCAGGCTGTTTGTCATGCTGTTTCTTACGGAAAATCACCCCTTTCACATCAGTTATAATGGGTGCAGTCACTGTTCACTTGTACATCCTAAAGAATGAGTTAATAAGACTGTACAGAAGAGCCACATGTAATGCGCACAATGGTAATATACAGTATGTGATATCAATGACTTAGTCTGTATTCTTATGGAATTATTTGTCGGTGATACACTGTGGTTAATATATTTACTGTACAATACAGATTGACTTGACTTAACATTGCCATGTGGGAATATGGTATCTGGTTCTCCTTTTTGAGAACTTTACTTTGAGAATGATTTCTGGGCAGCAGCTGTTATAAGAATTCTATGGTCTCAAATACAGAATAAATATTCATAAATGCACACATATCTAAATATATAAACCATGTGTCTGAAATATTACAGGAGAGCAATCCTGAAGCCATTTCGACTCTCCCAATAACCTCAAATATTTCTCTGCAGTAAGGGAGGCAAATGGAGAGAGCCTTCCCATTGTCTTTTTGCTTATAAATCCTGTCTTAAGGGTGTATTTGTGCATGAATAGGGTGAGCCTGTGACCTGGATTCAGCAACTAAAGTATTAACCATCACAAAAGAATGGCCAGACTGCCCAGGTAATGCAACCAGCAACCATTTCTGCTGTAGAGTGCCTCCTGTGATGTATGTACGATGATTTTGGGATGGTCTTTGGCTAAGGGGGTTGGGCAATGTCAAAAGTCTTTAAAGGTTCCTGCACACTTTTGTTCAGGGTCTCTCCCTCCTGGGAAGGAGGGGAGGGAACTCTGTTGCAACAAAAAAATAAATATCTGCCTTGCTTTCCACTGCATCTTGCCTCCATTCATTTTTCTCTGACCGGTCATGGACTTAGGGGACTCAGAGTCCTATGGAGAGTTGGGCAGCAAAAGCCAAACCCCAATTTTTACATCACAGCCACAACCCCCCCAAAAACAAAATGCAATAGTATTGCAGCAATGTCATTTGCATCTCAGATAAGAGCTTGGAACCCGTCACAAATGCCTTCATATGTCTACCTGTTCATTAAGAACCTAAGAAGAGTCCTGGAGCTGAATCAGACCGAAGACCCATCTAGTCCAGAATCCAGTCCTCATAGCACTCAGTCAGATGCCATGCCCACAAACAGAACCTGAGTGTAACAGCACTCTCCCCGCTCGTTTCACTGTCTAGGACATTCCCATTGCTCATGTTCTCCACCTGCAGTATACCATGTTGCTCATCACCTCCTCGAAACCTTTCCAACTGCCTCACATAATCAGGTTGAAAATCATTCAACAAGTAGCAATGAGCCAAACATCAGGGAGGAACAGTTACACGCAGCTGCATAGCCCCATGGCAACATTTGTGTGGAGGAGGTCAGGAGGAGGTAATATAGAGGGGGGGAGCAGTGGTGCAGAGTGCGTGCTTCACCCTTTTCTTGGCTGACATGTTCCTGCTACAAGTATCCACTACCACCTGCCACTGCTGGTTTTCCACTCAGGGGGTTGCAGATATGTGCTTAACTTGCAAGTACACCTGGAATATTTAAAGCAGTGGGTGGCTTGAAGAGGGAGTTGCAATGGGAAAGCAGCAGTGGAATAAGGTTAAGCACCTCCTCCATTGTCCCCTCTCCGAAGTAGCTTTTATTTGGTAACGTAATGTTTAGCTCTGCTCTGCAAAAGGAAGAACACAATGTATAAACACTACTTCACTGCGTAAATGTAAACAGAGATTTATTTATTTATTGCTGAAGAGTGAATCTCTTTAGTTTGAGAGAGAACTTGAAATTGTTGAGCTCACAGCATGCGCACCTGCCTGTACTCTCCTCTGTGTATGCACACCCACATGTGGCAATCCCTGCAGGTTTCTCTGTAGCTATGGATTTATGAACACCTGTGAACATTATAGGTAACTCTGCACATGTGTCAGAATATTAATGGGGAGCCTCGTGAGACTATATTTCCTGGGAGTTATGATGCACTGTGCCTTCACAGCCAGTTCTGTGCCTCATGACCACCAGAATTCTGGTTTCAGAGCAGGGAATTCTGGCTCTGCTCCAGCAGAAAGAGTTGCTATGATTCTGTGGCTATAAATTAAACAATCCACACCATTACGCGTCAGGGACTTAGACTCTGGACTGATGTGCTTTCCTAAGCCCCAGCAATGAGGAGCTGGACAGAGGAGGAGCAGAGAAGGAAGAGGGAGTCAGGGCAATATGCTGCAGAGCAGCTTTGCTGCCCCCAGACACTCCGGTGTTTGACACACTGAGCTGCTCTCATTTGGCTCAGCAGATCCGAGAGGCTTAGGGAGGCTCTTTGATACAAATGTCAAATTTACATAAACTGACACAAATGGGATGTAAAAATGCACCAGATTATCAGAACCCCAGGGTTTACATGGCAGCTGGGCACGTGGTTGGAATCCTAAAATGAGGGCTCCTATGCAGCAAAGGCAGGGCTGAAGGGGGAAGGGTTGGCAGGCGGGCAGATTGCAATGCATCCTTGCATTGCTGGGGCTGTGGGTGAGTGTGCACAGCTCAGAGCATCAGGGAAAGGCCACATACAGGGAGAGGCAAACCACCTATGCAGCCTAGTCCTGTTCATGCTCCCTTGAAGTATGCATTTAGGATGGTAGCCTTGGAGGCATCGGCCATGATGCTGCACACTTCCACTTAATTCTGTGAACACCGATCTGCTTCGAAATCTGTGCTGCCTCGATTATACTGCAATAACGAATGATGGGGGAGGAAGAGGAGGACACCTCTCTGCTTGAAACCAGATTCCTGGAGGATAAAAAAAGGAATTTGTAAATAGTATTTGTGGACCTGAGAAGCAAAGCTTCCATTTCACCAACTCGACAAGTTTTTATCCTTCGTGACTACAGAGGAGAGTTCAATGAAGGAGGGAAATGCATGTTTTTAAAAAACAGACACAAATTCGGTGGAAAGGGTCTTTCAGGACTGAAGAGCGGAAAGTACTCTACTCTGGCTCCCTCTCTCACGGCTACTGAACCACAATTTTTGCCTCTTCGTATAGTTCACAAAGTTGCTTAGATATATGATCCCCAAAGTGAGAGAAAAAGAGAAGGATGAACCTCAAAAGCAAACTGGAAGTGCATACAAGAAAATTCAACACACACACTCTCCCCTGCAAATGTACTAGAAGCTAATAAGTGTAATGGCAAAACAGTGTTGCCACAACATAATTAGAAAAACAAAACCCATTGATGATGATAATAGATAATAAGCAAGGACGAAAGACAACTGAAATGACAACGAAAGACAAATACAAGTAAGCATATAACTATATACATCAAGGTCTAGCAACATGACTGCAAAATTGTCCCAAGTGCCTTGGTGCTTAAATTCATAAGAAATTTATTTAGAATATTATGAAATATCTCAACTGCATGGATGGACTTTGGAGCAACCTTGCATCCATGTGGATTGCAACTCTTGACCCTATTAAGGAACGAGATAGATGCAATTTTAGATATCTGTACTATCACTGTACCGCACCCCCCCAAAAAATAGCAATTTCAGGTGAGAGAAGCAATTAAACTGGGGAAATGGCATAGCAAAAAAATACAAACACCACTTGCTCAGTGCTGTGTCCTGATCTGATTTCTCATTAACACCACCCCAAATGGAGCTAGTTGTCTATCTGCCTGTCTATTGTTCTTCTATCACCTCCATGGAACTACTCGGCTACAGGCACAAAGAGATCACTATGGTTTCATCTACTCTAGTGTCCCCCTTAAGGGTACGAGGCATTCCGGGTTGGCAGTGAGCAATGCAATGAAAGTGGAAGTGCAAAACTATGCATGGAACAGCACGGGTCAGATACTCCAAGGGTGGGGAACCTGCAGCTCTCCACATATTGCTGATCTACAGCCTGCATCACCCTTGGCCACTTGTCATGCTGGTTGGAGCTGATGAGAGTTGGAACCTAACAGCATCTAGAGAACCACAAGTTTATTCCTCAGGAGTTATGCCATGACCTAGGATTTGCACAGCAAATGCAGGATAAAGGATTTCCCTACCAATGAGGATCAGGAATGTTACTCCTGCCTTCCCCAATCATCGCCACACCTAGCCTTGGCTTTGTCCTTCCCTACCACTGTTCTTCTTCCTTTCTCTACAAAGCATGCAAAAAAGATGCTAGAATAAAGTGCAACTGAGCAGCTGGCTCCTTATCACCAGGTAAACAGAAATGAATCGAAGCCCACGTGTGACTGGAATACAGGTCCAATTTAAGGAGGTGTTCAGCACAGCTCAGCTTCGGCTGTGTTTACACAAAGGGGTTGCTTTTAAAACACTTTGGCATGTGTTCACTTCCAATTGTTTGTGTATGAAGAATTGAGAGCAAAAGGGTTTAAAGTGGAGTCAGGCCTGAATTACCGCTCTTCAAAAACAAAAGCAACAACCCTGCAGTCTAGAAAACCTCTAGAAGTCTGAGTCTGGCTTGAAGGCACACAAGATAGCAACTTGAAGATAGCAACTTGAAGGCACACAAGATAACAACCATGCCAGACTAGAAGACCACTTAGGAAACACATTTTAAGGACACTGACAAACTGGAGGCCATTCTCTCTCTCTCTCTCTCTCTCTGTGTGTGTGTGTGTGTGTGGCCAGGATACTGAGGGGTCTGGAAATGCAAGTCCTATGAGGAGTGGTGGAAAGAACTGGGTGTGTTTTGCCCAGAGTGGAAAAGATTAAAGGGAGACAAAAAAAGCTGTCTACATCTGTCTGGAGGGCTGTTGTGTAGAGCATGAAGCAGACTTGTTACCTGTTGCTCCAGAGAGCAGGATTAGAACCAACAGGTGGAAATTGCAGTTAAGTAGATTTTGGTTAAACTATAGGAAAAACTTCTAACAGTAGGAGTTGGAATAGTTGGTACTGAGAAGCAGCGCACAACCTCCCTTCACTGGTTGGCCATCTGTCAGGTATCCTCTCTTGCTCTTCCTGGACCAAATAACCACCAACATCTCTTCCAGTCAGTTCCTTCTGTCTTAGCTTCAAGATTGCTGTCCATGGTCCTGAGCTCTAGGTATGGGACTCTGAACTAGCATCTTTGATCCAGTCAGGGATGCTGACTTTACCAAATCAAGCTTCAGAATTCCAGTTCTGCTTTTCTCCACCTTGTTTGGGCAGTCACCTCCTCTCAGTGGCCAAGATCACAATGGATGAGGACAGCAACCAGCTCAATCCATATCTTCCCCACCAGCACAGAGCTGAGAAGCAGTGGGCACAGACCCAAGACAGTTACATAGCCTCTTCCTCCAGTGGTGAATTATGCGTGGATCCTATTCACCACTTTGGGTTGCAAAAAACAACTCTGAAATAAGAGCTCTAGGAGACATGTAAGCTGTCAATGCTATTCAAATGTCTCAATTACTCTGGGCCAAACTAGACAGGATACCATTTCATACAATTCAATAGTGTGGATGGTTAAGGCAGGCATAGGCAAACTCAGGCCCTCCAGATGTTTGGGACTACAATTCCCATCATTCCTAGCTAACAGGACCAATGGTCAGGGATGACGGGAATTGTAGTGCCAAACATCTGGAGGGCTGGAGTTTACCTATGCCTGGGTTAGGGTTCTTTTGTTTTAAAAAGAACAGAGCAGCAGATATGAACCCCCCATCCACACTGGGACCTTGGTGAAAGCAAAATACTTTCCTTCCAAAGCAAAGATCAGTGGTAAAAGTGACATCTTTAATCACTACCATTTTTACCTGTTCATTTCCTCCCTTTATTTTTTAAAACCAGGAACAGAAAGACAGTGAGAGATCTGATTTAAAAGAGGGTGGAGCTCCTGTACTTTTAATAGCTGCCCTCATCTACCTGGTGCCCTCCAGATATTCTGGACTACAACTCCCATCATCCCTGACAGGAACTGATGGGGGCTTAACTCAAAAAATCTGGAAGGCACCAACTTCAGGGGAGGTTACCTTAGCACTTTTTGCAGAAGAGGCCATTGTGGCCCCTGCAGCAAGTTGCCCAAAGTTTCCTATTCCAAAATCCTCTCTTTGGGTAGTACTAAGAAAGGCAGGAGGGACATGGGTGGCACTGTGGGTTAAACCGCAGAGCCTAGGACAGAAGGTCAGCAGTTCGAATCCCTGCAACAGGGTGAGCTCCCATTGCTCGGTCCCAACTCCTGCCAACCTAGCAGTTCGAAAGCACATCAAAGTGCAAGTAGATAAATAGGTACCGCTCCGGCGGGAAGGTAAACGGCGTTTCCGTGCGCTGCTCTGGTTCGCCAGAAGCGGCTTAGTCATGCTGGCCACATGATCCAGAAGCTGTACGCCGGCTCCCTCAGCCAATAAAGCAAGATGAGTGCCGCAACCCCAGAGTCAGCCACGACTGGACCTAATGGTCAGGGGTCCCTTTACCTTTACCTTTTTACTAAGAAAGACAGGAGCTCCTCTACTGCCCTCCTTTACATCTGAACACATCAGAGACAAGAGAAATAGGGAGCCAAAGTAAAAAATGGGGCTTGTGTTGAAGGATGAGGGATACAGTAAGTCCCCACTCTGAAAAATATCAAAGGTGACAAACTTCAAACAATTTGGAAGTTGCCAATAACAATCATGTAGAGGGGGAAATGGTGGTTGTCACAGATAGAGCAATGCGGCAAGGGGCATTTAAGGTTCTGCTGCTCAGGGCTATTACAAATCCGATCACAGCATGTCATGAATATCAAAGAGCCAGTGCCCCTGTTCGGCTTTCCATGGGAAGAAAGTCCCATCTCCCTTCAGCTCAGATCTGCCACATTGCCATCTGATTTGGGGGCCAGGTTTTCCAGCAGAGGTGGAGTATTCTCGAATTTCTCAGAGAAAGACATGAAGGAGAAAGAAGGCAGAGAGGAGAGGCCAGGGGTGGCAGAGAGAAAGCGCAGCTCAAGTGAGAGGGGCACTAACACAAATATTCCTCCTTTCCCCTTCAGCCAGGGCTCAACTTCAATCAAAAGGATCACGGAGAGCTATTGGCTCAGTAAAATGCATTTGTTGTAAACGGACAAACTTCAAGAAGAGAAAGAAGAAGAAAAACAATGGGGAGAGAAAGCAGATTCAATTATTTTCAAAGCAAAAACTTGAAAGCCCACTCTCCAGGACTGGCCAGTTGCACTGCAAAGCCCCCAATTTCTCCTTCCTGGAGCTCTGGCAGAGAATCAGTACCAAGAGAACAGGCACTCATTAAGTTTATAAGAGGAAGGGCATTCCTTTTCAACAGCCTGGAGGATGGCATCTCCACTTCTGCAAACCAGCCCCCTCTAGCTCTGGAAATTTGGGTACTTCTATCCTTACCTACGCGGTGGCGCTCTGGGTTAAACCACAGAGCCTAGGACTTGCCGATCAGAAGGTCGGCGGCTTGAATCCCCGCGATGGGGTGAGCTCCCATTGCTTTGTCCCTGCTCCTGCCAACCTAGCAGTTCGAAAGCACATCAAAGTGCAAGTAGGTAAATAGGTACTGCTCCGGTGGGAAGGTAAATGGCATTTCCGTGCACTGCTCTGGTTCGCCAGAAGTGGCTTAGTCATGCTGGCCACATGACCTGGAAGCTGTACACCGGCTCCCTCAGCCAATAAAGCGAGATGAGCGCCGCAGCCCCAGAGTCGGCCACGACTGGACCTAATGGTCAGGGGTCCCTTTACCTTTACCTTTAGCCTTACCTACCAAGTCTGATGATGCCAACTGGGAAGGGAGAAAAAAGAGAGAAAATGACCCAGCTAAGACAGGGCCTTCTGCAAGAGTAAAGCACAGGGCAAGCCCTGCTGTTCAACTGAGTGCCAGAACTGGTGTGACAATGTGCTCAGGGCTTTTGGCAAAGCTCCCTTTGTCTTTACCTGCCCTACACCTGGTGTCATATATGATGCGAGGTGTAGGGTAGATGGGCACACCTTGGCCAAAATTGCATCATGGACCAAACAGGGAGGCCTGGGAGGCTTAATTAAAATGATGTGCTGGAAGTACCTCACCCCTGGGTTAAGGAATAAAGGGCCAGGAATTGTACTACACTCAGAGTTCATTTCCTAAATTCATATTACATATTTATACATATTTCATCCCAGAAGCTTCTATACTCTCTTTCCCTGTTGTGTCTGCCCCCCCTCGAATTCACATACTTAATATTTGTTGCTCAGGTGCATGCATACACCAGCTGATCAAACACGCCCACTGAAGGTTGCCATGCAATTTTAAAAAGCAAGGGACACATAAAACTAAACTCTAAATTCTAATAATCAATACTGGGCCAAAAGTTAAGGTTACATATAGTTTCAAAATATGAGGCATTCAAAACAGCTAAGTTCACACAGATGCAGCTAACCTCAAATATCCCTTGGCAGAGCCATTCAGACATTTGCAAATGAATAAAAATAAATCTGGATCTGTGTGTGTGGTAGTTCAAAACTCAAGAAGCTGCTCTCAACCTCCAAGACTCAAAATCTAGTTTTTGCCCTGAAGTTCAAAACTGAAGGTCTTTAGAATTTTATTTGATGGGATGTTGTGATGATAATGTTGTGTCTGGGTTTTTTGTGTGTTTTTTTTTAGTTTGCATGCATTGGTGTACTGATTTTAGTCCATGTCAGTCTCTGTTGCAACAGCAACGGAAACTTACACAGTTTCAGCAGGATTTAAGTCCTAATTAAGTCTCCACCTTGTATATTCCCTTTGCAACCCAACCCAACACGTGGAATGCATCTCAATTCCCCAAACTCACCCTCTCTGCAAAGATACACCCATACCTGTAGTCATGGAAGATACATACCGGTAATTCCTTTTATGTAAGATATAACATAATATGTTATACAATCAGTGCTTTTTTTTTGGAAGTACTCAGGTGTATGCAGTATGGCACCTTTCCCCCCAAAATGTTTAAAGTGTAGCACTTAATGTAACAAGTTCATGGTGACTTCCAGCACCTTTTCTCAAAAAACAAAACAAAAACAAGCGCTGGATACAATATTGCAGGACGAAAACACCTAAAACAGAAGAAAGGTTTTTAAAAAACCCCTGACAAGATAGGTGACTCTTTCAAATCCTCTGAGATATTAATGGAAATAAGTCCCAAATCTCTCTGGGGAGAATTCTGAAGACTCTCAGGTTATCTGTCTTAACTCTTTGGATGCTGACATTTGGGTTGCTTCCACATGAGGGCCCTTTAGTGCTGCTGAGCCGTTGGTTTAACGCACTCAGCTGGAAGACGAAGTAAAAACATGGCACTTACTGCACTGTTCTATTCCCCATAAAAATCTAGCAGTGCCCATCTCCATGTGCAATAACCTGCTGTAGGTTTTCTCAGAAGATGGGTCCTTTCCCAGAAAAGCCTTGCTTCTCTCCTTTAATTATTAGGTTCCTGTAATTAGTTGTAAGCGGGTCCTTTGCATGAAAGCTACTGCTTCTCCTTGACACTGCCCCTTAATAAGTGCGTCCCTCCTTAGCCTTTTCTTTTAAAGCCCCTTGTACACTTGTAATTAGTTGCTTCCCGGTTGTTTGCATAGCTGTGACATTCCTCTGTTGGTTATTTGAATATGTCAGCTGCTTTTACCTGTGGGGACATAATGGATTTATGTGACCATACAACAGTCATAGGCAAACTCGGCCCTCCAGATGTTTTGGGACTACAACTCCCATCATCCCTAGCTAACAGGGCCAGTGGTCAGGGATGATGGGAATTGTAGTCTCAAAACATCAGGAGGGCTGAGTTTGCCTATGCCTGCCATACAACATCAAAATCTGCTGCATAATTGAAGCCTGTAGTTAAAGTTCTACTTTCTTTTTGCAGAGGGACAGAAGCGGAGCACTTACAGGGAAGTTGTGGTCACACAAGTGAACAGGAAGCAATTAATTACAAGGCCAGAATCCCTTTTAAAATAAACTAACAGCATTTCTGAAGAGTCTCAGTAGAACTTTGTCAATCCACACCTGGCAATTGGCACTTAAAAATTGCATTTTAAGTTTTTTTAAAAAAATTGAAATCATCACAAATCAAATCTAAAAACAGCAACAGGAGGAAGACAACACAGAAAGCAATGGGCTGGCAGCAACATGATTGGATTTCTCTGTAAAAACTGAGTGTACAAATGATAGAGATTTTACAAAAAAGACTGTGAAAGCAAGTTAGGAGTCATTTAAAAAAAACCCAACAAAAACAACAGATCATTTCTCTCTCATTGTGCTCTTGCAACACTGTGGTTTTCAAAAGTTGCATTTCCTATATAGGATATCAAACAGTAAATTTTATATTTTTACATGTTTAGAGTCACGAGTTTCATTATGACTCTATTTACCTTGCAGCACTCCAGCTCAAACGCTGAGAGCTGAAGTAGGTCTCTGCATTCAATTACGGCCCACATTCACAAAGCATTAAAGATGCATTGGCTGCAACTGCGGTGGATGCATGAGATATATGCAGGAGGCAAGGCTACTGGAAAAGTGGCTGGTTTGGTTGGTTTACAACAAAAGCCTGATAAGCAGTCAAAGGATAAGTAAATGGTGCCCAGATGTTGGAGGTTTCGTGCTTAGCTTGCGACAGAGCAAAAAGGCTGATAAAGTATGTGCATACAAGCAGATACAGAATACTTCCAGAATACTTGGTTTTCTTAGCAGCTGTTTCTTTAAAAACAACGCATACCACCCAGGCATGCAAACATTTCTCCAAGGAAAGTTTTTACTTTATTATGGATTTGGATGCAAAGCACAGAGAATGTCTGCTGATGGAAGAGTGAATTTGTACCTCACACTTGAAAACTAAATCCAAGATGGCTCTTAGGGAAATTTCCATAGAATCATTTTTACATTGCTGCCCCACCTTTCTTCCATGAAGCTCAAGGCAGAATACATGCCCCCCCTCTGTTTTATTCACACAACAACCCTTAGAGGTTGATAAGGCTAAGAGGCAGCCACTGGCCCAAAGTCATCCACTGAGCTTCATGGCAGAGTGCGGAATTTGAACCCTGCTCTCCCAGGTCCTAGTCAACACTCCAGCCATTATGCCACACTAGTTCTGTGTGGCGCCACTCATGTTGGTGCTTTGCAAACACTGTGCAAATGGGCACCCTTGTACAATGGAAAGGTTTTTAAGGTTATGCAAAAAGTTATTCATAAAGTTGTGTGTGTTTAACTCTTCTTGAAGATAGTTGTTTTTAAGTGCATAAACTGAACTGGGCATTGCTATGTCCAGTTTGCACAAGAACATAGAAAGTGGCAGGATTTAAGTTGAACAAGTTAAAGACTAAGGTTCTTGAGAAAAATTTAACACCGATTGAGAAAGAGAGGTTTCAGAAGGAGACGGGTTTAACATTGGTTAAGAAAGTAAAATACCTGGGGGTTAACATGACCGCTAAAAACTTAAATTTATTTAAGGATAACTACGAGAAATGTTGGTCAGAAGTGAAAAAGGATCTTGAAATATGGTCAAACTTGAAGCTTTCCTTGTTTGGTCGAATTGCCGTTATAAAGATGAATGTAGTGCCAAGAATGTTATTTTTATTTCAATCATTGCAAATTTTGGACAAAATGGACTGTTTCAAGAAGTGGCAGAGAGATATTTCTAGATTTGTCTGGCAGGGCAAGAAGCCCAGAATAAAATTTAAAATATTAACTGATGCAAAGGATAGAGGTGGATTTGCCCTGCCAGACCTTAAACTTTATTATGAATCAGCAGCATTTTGCTGGTTGAAAGAATGGCTGCTTCTTGAGAACACAGACATTTTGGATTTAGAAGGTTTCAATAACGTTTTTGGGTGGCATGCATATCTGTGGTATGACAAGCTTAAAGCATACAAAGCATTTAAAAACCATATTGTCAGAAGAGCATTGTTTAATGTCTGGACAAGATATAAAGATTTACTTGAAAATAAAACCCCAAGGTGGGTATCACCGATGGAAGTGAAGGCTCAGAAAAAGCTAACTATGGAGGCCAAATGGCCAAAATATTGGGAGATTTTGGAACAGGAGGGTGACAAACTGAAATTGCAGAGTTTTGAGAAACTAAAAGATAAAGTGCGAGATTGGCTTCATTATTATCAAATAAGGGAGGTTTATAACTTGGACAAAAAAATTGGTTTCCAGGTGGAAAAATCAAAATTGGAAACAGAGCTGTTAGATTCCAAAACTAAGATATTATCAAGAATGTATAACTTGCTGTTGAAATGGAACACTCAGGATGAAACGGTTAAATCTGCTATGATAAAATGGGCACAAGATGTCGGACATAACATAATGTTTGCTGACTGGGAACAGTTGTGGACCACAGGTATGAAATTTACGGCATGTAATGCCTTAAGAGAGAATATTATGAAAATGATATACAGGTGGTACATGACACCAGTCAAGCTTGCAAAAATATATCATTTGCCCGATAATAAGTGTTGGAAATGTAAAGAAAATGAAGGTACATTCTTTCACCTTTGGTGGACGTGCCCAAGGATTAAGGCTTTCTGGGAGATGATCTATAATGAAATGAAAAAGGTATTTAAGTATACCTTCCTGAAGAAACCAGAGGCCTTTCTCCTGGGCATAGTCGGCCAATTGGTGCCAAAGAAGGACAGAACTTTCTTTATGTATGCAACAACAGCAGCAAGAATTCTCATCGCAAAGTATTGGAAGACACAAGATCTACCCACCTTGGAAGAATGGCAGATGAAAGTGATAGACTATATGGAACTGGCGGAAATGACTGGCAGAATCCGAGACCAGGGAGAAGAGTTGGTGGAAGAAGATTGGAAGAAGTTTAAAGACTATTTGCAGAAACATTGTAAAATTAATGAATGCTAAAATGATGCTGGATTGAAATGAAGTGGTTTTCGCAATAAGGTTAAAAAGAATATGTAAAAATGGACTGATAATATATATATAAAGTTATATT
This sequence comes from Podarcis raffonei, assembly GCF_027172205.1. Lineage (NCBI taxonomy): Eukaryota > Metazoa > Chordata > Lepidosauria > Squamata > Lacertidae > Podarcis > Podarcis raffonei. The sequence continues at coordinate 7,761,675 of NC_070615.1, forward strand.
ATGTTAAGATATAGAATTAAGATAAAAACAAAGAGGGAAAGGATTTGCTGAATTAACTATGTGAACTGGAATACAAAAAAGGGAGGTGTGAGGAGGTCAGGAAACAAGTAATTGAAATATAAGATACGAAAAGATTGATCTGTTTTTAATTGTTTTTTATTTATTCATGTATTTTGTATTTTTCTTTGCATTTTTGTATCTTTTTTCTTTTTCTTTTTCTTTTCTTATTCTGTAACTTTCTTTTGTCTGTAAAATTTCAATAAATATCTTTCTTTTTTTTAAAAAGAAAGCTTCTGTGTGCAGCTTTTTAGCTGTTTAGTAGTCAAACTGCTTAGCTGCCTATCCTAGTAAGGTCTCCTCTGGCTGCCAGGAGGTCTCAAAGATTTAAGGCTTTCCGATCACCTTCTACCTAAACATTTTTGAATGGACCAGCTATATGCAAAGGATGCACTCTGCCGCCAAGCTATGGACCTTATCCAGGTTGGACCAAGTTAGGTGTGTTTCTACCTTTGCTTGGTGGTGTTTCTGCTTAGTGTGAATCACACTTTCCCCTGCTCACTCTTCGCTTTGCTCACTCCATCATATTTCAACAGATGGTGCAGCAGATCAAGCATCATCGACAGATTCCTTTTGGATCCAATCCCAGGATACCCTGATCCTGCAGGGGCAGGAATCTCCAGTTCAGCCTCACACTTCCTTGTATGCCCCCTGCCAGTTCTCCCTCCCACCTTTTAATTATTGTTTCTGCGCAGCAGAACAGCCATTAATGGAAGAACTCCAAGCAGCGCATGGGGAAAATTTATGGGGCCCCTGATTTACTTAGCCAACCAGCAGCTCTATTGATTTTTATTTAGGAGAATAATTAAATATTTATTTTCACTTTGTTAAGCTCAGGAGGTCGAAGCCCACATAAAGCAGAACAGCGCACAAGCAAGGCAAGATCAATGGCTTGTGGTTTGGGGAATATTTGACCTCGTCCAGACCTCACACAGGTGGCTTGGCCAAGCCTCCCCAGAGCAAAGCAGCTGGGATCACCTTCCTGGCTGGTTTTTCCATGGGTGGGTATAAGCAACTGGCCACAGACCACCAGTTGGATCATAGTTGAATGAACTGTGCTTCATTACACTTGGTGAAATCCCACAGCAAGTTACAGGGCACTTTGCTCCGTTATTGAGTAACTTTTACAGTTAGGAAGTTTCTCAGACTATTTAGCCTGGTTCCTGCCTCCCTGCCATTTCTCTACCCATTGGTTCTAGCCCTGCCCTTTGGAGCAAGATAGAGAACATGTTGAATCAAACCATTGGCTTAGCTAGCCAAATGCTGGCTGTTTTGGCTGGCAGCAGTTCCTCTCAGAAGATAAGAAGCTGCCTTATACCATCAAGCTCAGTATTGTCTGCAATGGCAGTGGCTCTCCAAGGTTTCAGAAAGGAGACATTACCTGTCCTACCTGCAGATGCCAAGAACTGAACCCAGGACCTTCTGCATTCAAAGCAAATGCTCTACCACTGAGCTGTGGCACTTCCTAGGAATCAGTCATTGCCCAGGAATCTCCAATGCCCAGGAATATTTTTGGGTGGAGACTGAAGCCAGGACTTTCTTCTGCAAGCAGGGCATGCACTCTGCCCTTGAGTTATAACACACACACAAAAGGTGGTTGTGTATTATCCTTTGGGTACCTGGACCAGAGGAATCTGGAAAGCAGCAAAGGGGAACAATTCCCAGCATGGAACCAAGCACAGCTGCAGATGCTCTCTGCTTGGAGCCTTAACCTGGGGCGGTGGGGGGGGTGGCAACAGAGAGATGTTTCGCTGGTAATTTATGGACAGTTCTTTCATTCCATAAAGCTACCATCTGTCAGTGTGCTGCATCTAGTATGTGTAAAAGCCGTCAGCTTTTTGCCTCCAAGGCCAATGAGCCTCTTGCAAAGAGACCCCCCACACACACACACACCTGCTCACCCCAGCAGTTGAGTTGGGAGGACCAACATTAGTGAACCCAGAGAATTCTAATAGGGTGGGAATCAGAGAAGGGGCTCAAAAATAGACAGATTGCATGAAACAGCCAACGGAGTTTGGCCCATCCTTCCTCATGCCCAACCTTTATTTCAAGATGCCTACAACATACAAAACATTAGATATTGGGTATTTAAATATACCTTCTTGAAGAAACCAGAGGCCTTTCTCCTGGGCATGGTCGGCCAATTGGTGCCAAAGAAGGACAGAACTTTCTTTATGTATGCAACAACAGCAGCAAGAATACTCATCCCAAAGTATTGGAAGACGCAAGATCTACCCACTCTGGAAGAATGGCAGATGAAACTGATTGACTGTATGGGGTTGGCAGAAATGACTAGCAGAATCCATGACCAGAAGAAGATTGGAAAAAATTTAAGGACTACTTACAGAAATATTGTAAAATTAAGGAATGTTGAATGATGTTGGGTTGAAATTGAGTGGTTTCTAGCTGTAATGATATAAAGGAATATGAAAAAAAGGTTTGGATAGAAAACAAGGTGGTATTATAAGCTGTAATGCTTTAAGTTAAGGATTTGCTGAACAAATAATTTGAAATGGAATACAAGAAGGGGAGGTATGAGGAGGTCAGAGAAATTTGTTATTGGAAAGTATGTATTATGAACTATATGTCTTTTTTTAATCTTTTTGTTTGTTTTTTGTTTGCATAAAAAATTGAAAACTTTAATAAATATCTTATAAAAAAAAACATTAGATATTGGAGAAAGCAAGCAACCTCCTTTTCTTTCTACTGCCAGGGTAGAGCAGCCTTTCAGTAGAGCAGGAATGGCAACTTGTGGCCCTCCAGGAGTTGATGGCCTCCAACTCCCATCATCCCCAACCAGCATGGCCAATGGTCAAGCATGATGGGTGTTTGTAGTCCAATGCCATCTGGAGGGTCCCAGGGTCCCAACCATGGCTGTAAAAGCTGGCATGCAGCTGACTGGCCTTCTCAGTTGTACAACCAAAAAAAGTGGTTGCACTGTCACTTCCTCCTCATTAAAAAATGTAGCTGGCACCAGAAAATAAAAGCCACGCCACACACTATGTAGATCAACACCAGGGGCCATATGCAACCCTCTAGGCTTCATTATCTGGCCCTCTGGACTCTCCTCAGACTATACCCCTCGTCAACCCTGTCTGCACCCTCCTTGAGTGTTTTGGCCTGGTTAGAAGGTGTCCGTAACTCCGATGATGCCTTTTGCTTGCCTGGTTAGGCAGACAGACATGAGTGTCCATGGTGTAGAAAACTAACATTTCCATTTGTTGATCCACCCCCTTTGGTCTCTGGTCCCGCCCACCACTGACCTGTGACAATTGGGCTCACCCATGCCATAGATCAGAGGGCAAGAAATTGCTTAGGTCCAGTTGACTGAGACATTCAGAGCAAGAGATATGCTACTTCTTCACCCAGCCAAATGGCCTTGTGGAGGACTGTCAGGCAATCACATCAGAAAGCAGCCTGGCAGACTTGGGTCTGCCTACAGGGAGCTCCATTTAAACCATCCCATCCTCTAGCTCAGCTCTCTGCTCTTCAAGCTAACTGCAGCTCTGTTCCTCGGCAGAGGGAGGTTGGCTATTTCCCCCGCCCCACCTTCTCCCCAGCTATGCCTAATCCCTCCCACGCACACGTGTGTGCATGCACACACACACGCACGCAGAACTGGGCTCCCATCCAAATCTCTATTGAAACCAGCAGGAGGCTTCCCTCCCCACCTTGCAACCACTTGAGCGGATTGTAATTCTTGGAGCTGCTGGTGGGGAGTGAATGGATCAGGCAAGAGTGCTGAAGAACAGCTCCCTGTGAGACTCAGCAGGGAAAACCAAGAAGCAAAAGCACAAATTACAGTCCTGTGTGCAAGGAAGAGCACGCTCACAAGTGCAACTGCCCCCTTTTTTTCTGCTCCCACCTCCCCCACCTCATTAAAATCTTCTGAAATGGGCCCTTCTGAAAGGGATCATATGAAGGGAAAATGCCATAGCGGAGGGCAAGCTAATCAAAGATCTGCGTGTCTTTGCCAGAGTCAGTTTCAGTGCAACCAAAACATCAGGAGAGTTAATAAAATGCCTCACTGGAGGAAGAGGACCAGAGATTTCCAAGGCACAAACTTCACTCCTCAACCGCCAAGGGCAGAAAACCTTATTGGAACAGTTCCTTATTGGAACTGCACCTCAGCTTTGGCAAAGCAGATCCAAGTTTCACGCATACAGTCAGTCATCTCTCATCCCTACCTTTGCTTCTGCATCTTTGTCAGCCTCAGACTGGCAAGCATTTAGCCTGGATGCCAAGCTGCTCTGCCATCCTCATCAAAACCTCGGCTTTGCACATGCTCACATCACACGCCCACACTTAAAGGGAATGTGCAACAATGTAGCTGAACAACCAATGTGTCGGGTTTGTCAGGTCCTGGGGAAAAACATGCCAACCAGCAAGGAAACTGAATGCCAACATGGCAGAATTCAGCTTTTTCCAGCTGAGCTCGGGAGGCAATTACAGGATCATAGCATCGGCCACAAACCAAGGAGAAGCCCTGGTTTCAAATCCTCACTCAGAATGTAGTTCTTGGCCCAGTTTCTTTCTCTCAGCCTAACCTACCTCATAGGGTTGCTGTGAAGATAACTTGTGGTGCAGCTGAGGAACAGAAGACCTTCCAACAATTTCAGATCTTCTCCAACCCATAACATTCTCTTGCTGCTGTTTACTATTTCTAGTTCTCATTAAGGAATGAGAATACTATTCTTAGCACTTGGGTGAAGCATTCCTACCCTTCTATTGAAAACGCATTTTTTAAAAAATCATTAGATAATTTTGGAAAACATTTATGTTTACACCACAGAAGGCACATATCTTTTTTTAAATATAAAGCGTTCTTCTTTTCCACTTGGTTTATGCTGGTTTTATTTTTGGAAATCTTCCCATTTATTCCACCACTATCCCACCCCGACCCCATAAAAAGAAAGGTCTGGTTGATGAAGCAAACACCCAAAATCAATTGAAGAAGCCTAAAATGTAAACCATAAGGAAGAAATGTCTAGGAAAAGCCACAAAGCCAGTCCAAGAAGCTACTCCAAAATACACATGCCTTCTCCTGGGCCCCTTGTGCAACTGCAAAGCATCTAGTCACTGAGGCCTGAATGCTCATTTCCATACTTAACTCGTCATTTCATACTTAAATTCTCATACTAAATTGTAATTTCTGGAGTTTGATCACTGGTTCCATTTTGGCTCAATGACATCAGCTCTCTAGGCCTCTTTTTTGAAAGTGTATTCTGCAACATGCCATTGACATGTCATTCCTACTCCACAATTCCATAATTCCAAGAGGCAACAATATTGTGTTGGTGGTGGGTTTATATTGGACTGCCCATAAATCATTCTGGTTTATTAGTTGTTCTGTGATGCTTCTCCATGTTATTGCATTGTTGCCATCTGGAGAGGCACCCTTGCTCTATAGCACAAGAAAAGCAGGACAAAAAATAAACTGGAACATCTGTGGCCCAAAAAAAGTTACAGGACTTCAGCAGGAAGCTATGGAGCATGCCCCAGTTGGGCATGAAGCCATATGTCTGCTCTATAACTTTTGCAGGCACAATGAAAGCAGGATCACATTCAAGCGCACCAATACCATCATGGACACAAGTCATCATGAAGGCACAATAACAAGGATGTCCAGAAGAGGCTCGCTATTTCTCTCTAAGGAAGCAAAGCCCCACCTCACACGGGTGCTGCATGTGGTCTTGAATGAGGAGAAGTTCCACAGGCACTGCTTCTGTGAGTTCACTTTCCTTTAAAAGATGGAATAATAAAGGAACATAGAAACCTCCTTATACTGAGCGACACAACTGATTTGTGTGACCATCGGTTTTTAGCAAATAAACTTAACTGACAATACACCTCTGGCAGAAGCTCTCTTGGGGTTCCAAGCAAAGGTCTATCCTTGCGCTACCTGGGAATGTAAGGGATTGAACCCAAGCCCTTCTCCATGCACGTTTTTAACGTGTGATATTTTACTGTATTTTTGGTTTCTATGGAAGCCGCCCAGAGTGGCTGGGGAGGCCCAGCCAGATGGGCGGGGTATAAATAATAAATTATTATTATTATTATTATTATTATTATTATTATGCAAAACAGATGCTCTGTCACTGAGCTACAGAACATCCTCCAGAGTTATGGTCTTTCCCCTTTATTTGTAATATACGAGTAGAGCATATATGGAATCATACGGAAGGTGCTCCAACTAGATAGGAGAACTGCTACCCTACACTGGATTTCTGGCAAGGCTCTGCACCCCAAAGTACTTTTGCTAAACTCACCTCTCTCTCTCTCTCTCTCTCTCTCTCTCTCTCTCTCACACACACACACACACACACTCCAAAGGGATGTTTCTTAATACAAGCACCTGTCCTCTTCTTTTAGCTGTGGGGGTGACGCAACAGGCTGCTGCACTTCTATAATTTATTATTCATTTGGGGACATTTCTCCACAGTCCAGCGGTAGAGAATTAGCTGCCGCCACAGGCACAGGCTCTAGCCTGGGGCAAGGCGCTGGCTCAGTTTTCTACCAGTAAAACGGGAACAAGAGTGATCCACAACACAGGGCTGGTGTGAAGATTAACAAACCCCGTGCATTAAGCGCTTTGAGAATTTTAAGTCCTACCTAAAGAACAAATGGCAGAAGCTGCCATTAACCATTTAAAGGAGGGCTCTGTGGAAAAATCTGGAGAAGGCGTGAGAGAGCAATGTGTTGATCAATATACACAGGGTTGTGTGGTACTTACTTATTTTAGATGCTGCCTTTTTTTGCACTGTCCTTTAAAGAGATATTTAGGGAGATATAGGGGGTTGGACTAGATGACCCTTGGGTTCCCTTCCAGCTCTACAATTCTATGGTTCTGTTTTCCTATATTTGCATAGCTTTCACCCTCTGTAATACACTCATTCAATAAGCGTCCACTGGGAATAACATCAGCTATGGTGATGGAAGTTCAGCAGGCTGCTGATTATATTATTATTATAATATTCAAGCCTGCTGAACATGCTTGAGTCTCTTACTCCTGCTCCTTTGCTCTCCTATTGTGCTGAATCACTTCCTGGTTGCCGTTCCCTCTGTCTGCATCTTCCCTTTGTGTTGCTGAGTAAATGCCCCCTCCAGCCCCAAACTCTCTTATTTAGTTCTGCCAACAACGATTTACAGTTTGAATATCTAGGTTCTCAGATGAATAGGGAGCGTGACAGGACAAATGCAAAGGTCAGGTTAAGAACTGGAGAGAGGAGAAGACTTTCTTTCAAGCCAGCCCTCCTTGCTCTTGAGGAGACCTTTTCCTACCCTTCCCTTGGAGATGCGGTGCAGGGAGGTACCAGCAAATCCTTCAGCTGAAGAATATCTAGGTAGAACATCAGAGCTTGTTGGACTTCCCTTTGCCTTGTCTCCTGTGGACTTACCCTACGCAAGAGAGGTTGCAGGCATCTCAGCCATGACCCAAGAGATGTAAGACTGCAACCACACCATACATTTAAAGCACCCAAGCGCATGTTGAGATTCCTGCATTGCAGGGGGCTCAACAAGATGACCCTGGCGTCCCTTCCAACTCCATATTTCTATGATTCTGCGGCTCCCCCAAATAATCCTTGGAACTGTAGTTTAGGTTTGCTGGGAATTGTATCTCTGTGATGGGTAATCTACAGTTTCCAGGATTCTCAAGGGGCGGTGTGTGTTTTAAATGTGCTTTAAATGTATGGGTTGCACCAAGCTGTAATTGTGCAAAGGTCATCTGAGATGTTCTTGAAGACGAAGGAAAAAACCAGTTATCTCATCTGTCCACACAAGTGTTATAAGAGGAATGTTCAGCAGTGGGTGACAATCCAAGGCTCCAGCAACCTGTCTCAGCTCCTCGCGAGGAGGCCAAAACATCATAGCATTGTGCATTAATGCACATCCAGTGTGCTGAGTGCAATGTGTGGACATGGGCAAACAATGCCTTCTGAGTCATCCTACACCATGGTAGCATTTTATTCACCCTTACTCGGGGTTTGTGTAACTCACTGGACATCATACTCTGGGCCTTAGGCTTGCACTAGCAAGAAACCAGAGAGTCACATGAGTCTGTGTGGCATGGCGCATGCCTGGCTGCCTGGTGCTGATGGTTTCCTTCCCTCAGCCTGTGTGTTTCCACGGCAACAGAAGCAGCACAGGCTCACTCCCTGCATCAGGAATGCCTTTAATTAGATCCATGGCCACAGCTGTCAATCCTCGTTTAACAGCCTCCCATTTAACTCCTCGCTCCAGTAATTAGGGTTTACTAAACAGAATGTCAGGCAATTAGAACAGCAGGTCAATCGCTTTCCATGTAACCTCTTTTAAGGCAGGGTGTAAGCTTCCTCCAGCAAGCTCCAACCAGGGGCAGGGGCACCCTAAGGTGCCTGGTGGGAGCAACGAACCGAGAGGAGTAGAAGGGCTCTTGAGCTCCTCTGAGGCTGAGCCCGTTGCTGCTTGCATTTGAGACATGGCATTTGCTCCTTGAGTTTGCAGTCATGAGTGACACAGTAATTATTCTCGATACAAAAGATAAAGTGACCTAAAAACTGCCAATGCTCAGAGCCAATTTGAACATGGGGCTGGGGCAAGAAATGTCATCTAGCAGGGGTGGGGAACATGTGACCCTCCAGAAGATTGCTGGTCTTCAACTCCCATCAGTCCCAGCCAGCATGACCAATGGTCAGAGACTCAGCACTACCACTACTAGCACCTAGAAGATTGGCTGGGCTGAAGTGGGCACTCACACTCAGCAGCAGTGCTGGCGAGTGTCCACTGGCCGTGGTAGGACAGAAAATTGGGAGGCCAACAGTAGGTGGAGCCAGAGGCAATGACAGGCAGAGCCAGAGCCTATGGAAAGTGGAGCTGCTCCCTGACTGATTGTAAGACAGCAAGCAGGTGGGAGGACTGGCTGAGTGCAGGTTAAGGTTGGTGGACCAGTGTCCCATTTACCCTAATGGAACTGCCTCCACTGGTTGGCATGAAATTGAATGGGGCATAAAACTGAGCTCAGTAGCTCAGTATCTGTTGACTTTATGCTGCACTGGGATAGATCAAAAAAAGAAACAAACCCAGCAGTCAATGTCTTTGAACTTTTTTCAAAGTCCTGCAGGTTGCTTGTGTACCCATTACAAAATGAATTTCCATCCATTAGCTTTAAGGCTGTGTTTCTCTTCCCGGTTTCCAATTTGATGCCATTTGTTCTAGATAAAAATCAGCAGAGGACGGCTTCACTTCAGAGGCTGTCCTAATCAAGCACGATAAGCACGACAGATTCTGCAAATGCTATCAGCACCATAAATAATTAAGGGAAAGGATCCAAAAGGTGTGCATGGCAAGAGGTCAAATTCAGAACTGGATCAGTGCTGGTGTGTGGGGCTCTCAGCAGATGCTCAGGTGTTCCAGTCCTTGATGCCAGCCCTGCCTGCTGCAATCTTGCACAAGGCACATAGCTTGGCAACACTGCAGAACTTAGCATGGAGGGTTGTGTGGGCAAGACATTCTTCACCCTGGGCACAACAACAAAAATCTTTCCTGACCTATTGCAAAGTACCAAGAGATCTACAGGCCATCCTGATTTAACCTCTTCCATCCTGAACACCATAGTGATGCGGGTGGCTTGCTGATTAGAAGGTCAGCGGTTCGAGGCCCCACGACTGGGTGAGCTCCCGTTGTTCGGTCCCAGCTCCTGCCAACCTAGCAGTTTGAAAGCATGCCAGTGCAAGTAGATAAATAGGTACAGTTCTGACAGGAAGGTAAACGGTGTTTCTGTGCGCTGCTCTGGCTTTGCTAGAAGCGGCTTAGTCATGCTGGCCACATGACCTGGAAAATACTGTCTGCGGAAGCGGACAAACGCCAGCTCCCTTGGCCTGTAAAGCAAGATGAGCACCACAACCCCAGAGTCGTTTGCGACTGGACTTAAACGTCAGGGGTCCCTTTACCTTTATCCCCAACACCATAAAGATCTATGAAATATATCTCTTCTTGTTTTATTTATTGCCAAGTTTGTTATCATATCTGCATGCCGAGGTTTATGACCACAGGTTCAAACTCCAACATCCCCACTTACGGTAGTTAAGTTCCAGAGCTGGCTATGACCTCAGGCTGATATTTTGAAGGAAACTGCTACCAGTCTGAGGCGTTAATATGGGCCTATCAGTGTCGAGAACCACTGCCGTGGTTAAATAAGTAGATCCTTAATCACAAAGAAGTTGACAGTCCCCCATAAAAATGTATAGGAGTCACTGCCAGGTTTTTCTCTCTGGTGCATTGTGGGACATCTTCTGGGAATCCGTGTGTGCCTGGAAACCTCCTTGACGGCAAAGCACCATCATATAAAACAGCCAGATTAAAAGGATATCTGAACAATAAACCGAGCTAAATGGATGACATCATTTGAGCGGCACAGAATGATTTACCAGTTTGGGTATGAAAGGAGTGAAATGTATTCCCACTGAGTACTATTATTTGCACACCACAGTGGTTCCCTCGCCCTTCCATATTATCCTGGGGACCCAAACTTGACCCACCAGTACAGATGCCCCCTTTGGGGCCCCAGGCCTTGACACCCACTTTGACCATAGCTTTACCACTGAGCAATGTCTGCCCTGCAAGCAGGAGGTCCCAGATTCAATCCCCGCTAGCATATCCAGGAAGGGATGGAAGAGATTCCTGCCTGAAACCCGGGAGAGCTACTCCTGGTCAGTGTAGACCAGGCATAGGCAAACTTGGGCCTCCAGCTGTTTTGGGACTACAACTTCCATCATCCCTAGCTAACAGGACCAGTGGTTAGGGATGATGGGAACTGTAGTCTCAAAACATCTGGAGGGCAGAGTTTGCCTATGCCTGGTGTAGACAATAGGGAGCTAGAAGGACCAGTATTCTGACCCTGTATAAAGCAGCTTACTGTCTTCCTGTCCCTCCTGCTTGCCTGTTCCCCTTGCCATTCTAAGCAGTAGTAGGGCTGGGGCTGGAAGTCTGCTGGCCAATATCCCAGAATGCCTTGGGGCACCAAAGAAAGTGCTGCTCCAGGGCATTGTGGGAACTGTAGAGGGCAGGTGGCTTCTGAGATCCAGTCAAACTGTGTGCGGTGGGGCAGGAGGGAACTTACTGATAGGCACCCTGAGGAGAATTTGGCTCCAAAAAGAAGCCAGCCCTTTCTTGGAGTTTGAGGCTTTGCTCCACCTTCACGGGGGCTCACCTTCCAAAAACTGTCATACAGACCAAAATTCTATACTTTTGAACCTGTCATTTCTGGTTTGTTTGGTTTTTGGCCACACTGAGGAGCTATGTAAAAGGGAGAAGAGGTTCGATTTGAATAACTGTCTTGGTCCTTACGATGATGCTGCGACTGGGACTCATGACAGGACTTCTCGGTAGTGGTTCCCTGTTTGTGGAAGGCCCTCTCGTTTGAGGTGCATCCATCTCCCACATGATTAACATTCAGCAGGAATGTCAAAACATTCCTGTTCACCCAGGCGTTTGATGGCTGAAAGATACTGTTACTGGCAACGTATTAGCTGTGAGGGTCTGAGAAATGCTTTCAGATGTTTAAAAACCTTTCCACTGCTTCTTTAAACCTGCCTGGTTTTGTTGTTTGCCACCTGGGAAGTTAGGAATTTAGTAAATAGCTGAATAATTGCCAGGTAATCACACTGAAGCCCCAGTTTCACATATAGCCAGTAGCCCAGGTACCCGTACCTGTCAAAACCTCTCTCACAGTGCAATCCTACGTATGTCTACTCAGAAGTAAACCACTGGTGCATGTGTGCATTTTAGGCTTACGTGGGAGTAGAGATGGGTGGGGGGGAGGTCAACTCACTTAAAGGCACATCTATTAAATTTGCACTATCTGAACCAATATGAGAACCAGCCACGATTTTAAAGTTACACTTATCCAAATTCTGCAGCTCAGTTCTCCAATCAATGCTCCCCAAAAAATTACAGAATCACATCTATTAAGGGGAAATTGTGCATAACAATTAATGTATTACTGAAAACAACAATAAAAAATGCTGGTTAATTTTTATGAGGTTTTTTAAAAACAAAAAGCAAAAGCAAAAACCCAAAGATTGCAAATTAATACAGAAATGTGAAAAACTGAATTTAAGAATGGAAAAATGAGAGAACCAGAGAACAAAAATTGACAGGCCCTTCCAGCTCTGCATGGGAGTGAGTCCCATTCAGTTCAGTGGTGCTTACTTCTGAGTTCATAGCTGTAGGGCTGAACTATTAGCATGGCATTCTGAAATTTTGCTTCATTCTACCTGCCAGAGATCTGAGCCGCTTACAAAAATAAATGCAATAAAGCCAGCATGAAACCCATTAAAAAAGTAACTGTATGACATGAGTAATAGAAACGGGCTTTTTGAATCCATAAAATACGCATCTCAGTCTCTGTTTGGGATATATTTCAGTAGTACATCCAGGGCCTACAGACCATATGGCTGGAAATAGCTGGCCTCTGATGTTACCCTGGAGCTTTGCAGGTAGACACATCAGAGTTCCTTTAGCTGTCATTGGCTATGTGATGTCAGGGAAGCAAGGCAGAATTAGAACTGGAATTCTAAAGTCAATGGAATTAGTAGAAGAAAGTTTGATTCTTCCCTAACACCGCTTGCCTTTATGTGGCACATGTGACTAATAAAACTGGGAGGGTTGGCTAATATAATTTTTTGTAGGCTAGCAGCAGTCGTGAACTTCTTTGAAGGCTAAATGAAGGGGCTGGGGGGCCCTGCTGCATGTTCTCTTTCTTCCTGAGATCTTAACGCAATGGTCAATCTTACCAATGGATAACTAGTTAACATCTTGCATCCATACCAGTGTTACAAGTTCCCCAACTACCATTGTGTATACATTGTGAATACAATGTGACAGACTAACACCAGATCCCTGCTGGGTGATCCCTGCAAATCACCACCTTTCATCTTAACTTGATTTAATGGTGTAAACCGCTTTGATGGGTTTTGTGATTTGGTGGTATAGAAATACTTTGATAAACAAATAAACCTACTCTTGCAAGGTTGTTGTGCAGGGCAATTGGGAAGGGGGTGAGCGTGTACCCCTTCTTCGGGGGAAGGGAAGGGATGAAAGGGAAAGGGAAAGCAATTCATAGATAGCTTAGGGGAAGTAGCTTAATGACAGAACACAGCTTTGACATAAAGACTGCCCCCAAGGCTTGATCCCTGGGCATCTCCTGGTAAGACTGCAAAAGACAGGTTTCTGAAACCCTGGAGAGGTGCTCCAAGTGTAGAGCAGGGGTGGGGAACTTGTGCCCCATCACAGAGGATCTGCCTTGCCTGCAGAAGGTCCCATGTTCAAGCCTGGGGCTGTTGGGGGTGGGAGTATTGCTTGATGATGATGGTGATGTTAGGCATTTTTTGTTTTTATGTTGTAAACTGCCTCACGATCTTCAGATGAAGGGCAGTATAAACATTTAATAAATAATAATAACCCCCAGCATCTCCAGAAAGGGCTAAGGACTAGGAACCGAGGTAGCTCTGTTGGTAAAGCATGAGACTGTAATAATAATAATAATAATAATAATAATAATAATAATAATAATAATAATAATAATAATATATTGTTTATACCCCGCCCATCTGGCTGAGTCTCCCCAGCCACTCTGGGCGGTTCCCAATCAAATGTTAAAAACAGTACAGCATTAAATATTAAAAACTTCCCTAAACAGGGCTGCCTTCAGATGTCTTTTAAAGATAGAATAGCTGCTTATTTCCTTCACATCTGAAGGGAGGGTGTTCCACAGGGTGGGCGCCACTACCGAGAAGGCCCTCTGTCTGGTTTCCTGTAACCTCACTTCTCGCAATGAGGGAACTGCCAGAAGGCCCTCGGCGCTGGATCTCAGTGTCCGGGCTGAATGATGGGGGTGGAGACGCTCCTTCAGGTATACAGGCCATTTAGGGCTTTAAAGGTCAGCACCAACACTGTTAATCTGACGGTCATGTGTTCGAGCCCCACATGAGGCAAAAGATTCCCACATTGCAGCTGGTTGGATTAGATGACCTTCATGGTCCCTTCCAACTCAATGATTTTGAAACCCAGGACAGCTGCTGCCAGTCAGTTCAACAATACCAAACTAAGGCAAATCAATGGCCTGACTCATTATAATGCTCCTTCCTATGCCTGGTGTCCTCTTAAGAGGCAATGGTTGGAAGAAATCTGTCATCACTGTTCAGCAACTAGGCACCCAATGCTGCTATGATGGTGGTGGCGATTTATTACACGCCCTTTGCCCTAAGGTTGCAGGGCAGATTACAGCAACTAAAACATAATATTAAAAACAGTTTTAAAGTACTTAAGTGCCACAGAAATAAAGTGGGTGCTAAAAATATCTCTCTCAAGCGTCAAAAGCCAAGGTAAAGAATATTTGCTGAAAGCTGTATTGTGAAAATGCCAAATGTACCTCTGTGGGGAAGGAGCCCTGAGACTTAGGGACTGTCGCAGAGAATGCCCTCCCCTGGGCCTCCACGCCTTGAGCTTCTGAGGGTGCTGGAACAACCAAGACGGACACCCAGGAGAGTCTCTTGGGAAGGGGGCAGTCCTTCAGGTATTTGGGGACATTTAAGGCTTTAAGCACGTACATTAATAATGATAATTATGAGACTAGAAATACAACTAATAATAATGTACTATGCGTCCAATGAGAAAGCTGGGAGAGAAGGAAGCCACATCAGATCCGAGCTACGCTACAAGCACAAATTAGTTCTAAATTGATTTAATTGCATGGATTTTCCTTAGCAACCTTGGGAATCATAGTTCTGCAAAAGTGCAGAAAATGGTATATGTTAATGATCCTTACCCCTTAATGCAGCGACATTTCCCAAGTGTTTACTTGGAGGATAGCATTAACAGTTAAACTGGCATAAAAATGCAGGGCATCCATAGCCCAAGCTTCTTCAATCAATCTGGGCATGTTACTATTTCTGCTAACTCAAGCCTCTTTTACTCCCTGGGTGTAGCTTAATGGAAAGGCTCACAATAGTTGGTTTGCTTATTGATCTGGCGTCTTCATTCTGCAGTCCCTGACTCCACAGTACCATGCCCTTGGCATAGTCTAGCCAATGGGCACCCCTTGCCAATGTCTCTGCTGCCAGCGCCACCATCCCCAGCTGCCACGCTCACCAGCGTTTGGACTCCCCACCCCCACCCCATGACGTGGTCTTCCTTGCAGCAGCCGTGCTATCCTCTTGCTTTGCACCACAATTGCAGTAGCCCTGGCAAGTTTCTTTGCCACCTCTGGGCTCTAAGAAAGAACAGAAGAGGGGTCCTTCTGGATGAGGAGGCCAGGAGAATGCCTGTGCTGATACTGTGGTGGCCAGAAAAGACTTTCTTAAGCTTAGAATTTTCACCAGCCCTGCTTTGCACCCTGCTGGAGTATTTCTGCTGAGCTGGAATATGTCCTAGAACTCAGAAATGCCTCCTGCCCAGGCAAAGGACAGAGAGGTATGTTAGAAACTCAGATATATGAGCTAGGTGCTAAATCTAGGTTACGGCCACCACAGCAGAATGTCTATTTGCCAGGGGGTTGGACTAGACAACCCTCAGGGTCTCTTCCAATACTACGATTCTATGATTCTGTGATCTCAACTACATTGCTTGACTATAACTCGCCTCTTACAACAATTCACTTGTCCCAGTATGCAAGAAGGAGAAACACACGCAGTGGAAATGGAAATGGCATTAACTATGGACTAAGGCAGAGGTTTTTAAACTGTGGTCACCAACCCGGTGCCCAGAAATCTCCACATAGTTGCAATTGGACCCAAACCAAGAGCAATGCACTCCTGGCTAATTTCTAACACCGTGTAGAAACCAAGCTGCTGTACAAAGGTAAAAAACGAAAACGAAACACTGCATTCATTGCTCCACCCACTTTTGCATCTGGCCCCACCCACCACTGGCATATGACCCCTGGAAGATGGCTCAGGAAGGAATGCAGGCCCAAAAGGCTTCCCCAGCTCTGTGTGATAGTTTCTGCTTCTCTCGTAGAACTCCTTCAAGCTTCTCACGCCCTCCAACCTTCCCCAGATGAAAATAAGGACATATTCTACATCAGGCATTCCCAACCTCGGCCCTGCAGATGTTTTGGGACTACAACTCCCATCATCCCTGCCCACTGGTCCTGTTGGCTAGGGATGATGGGAGTTGTAGTCCCAAAACATTTGGAGAGTTTTGGGGGATGCCTGTTCTACATCAATGTCCCCCCTCTCCACACCTCCTCCGCTGAGGGTGGGGAGGGAAGCAGACCCAGCAACTGAACGAAGCAAGACGGAGCCAAGTGACCATAATGGCCGCTCTTCTGAGCCCACAACCCCTCAGCACCCCTCACAGCCATGGCAGCTGTCTCGCAGACGGGCCCTATTCCCCTTGCTCTCCCACCCACCACTTTCTTTATGGGAGACCAACTGAGGAGCATGGAAACAGCGAAAAACATGCTGCGGGGCATCCAAGTGATCTGGAACTTGTTTTCGTAAAAACAGGAAGTGGCGCCATATTGAGCGGGGCGGGGAAGGGAGCGGGAGGCACAGATCTAAGAAATGTGTTAGAGGGACTAATGGATCTGAACGTCCTGTAACACGTTGAAATACTGTACTGTCGGGAAGGTCCCTCTGGAATTTGGGACTGCGTGAAAAAGTGAGAAGCTGTGATGGCTCAGGGTTTTGATTATGATTCCTGTATTTTGGGGGTAGTTGGAGGGTATGTCTTCTAACCATATTCCAGCTGCATGCAAATGCTTGCATTTTGTCTGACTTCGATTCAGTTACATAACTAACATCCAAACTCTCTCAATGGCCAGCGTTCTGCTCCTCAGGCTGTTTTACTCTAACTGTCCGCATGATATACACGAGGCTCATAATCTGTGGGCGATGATGGACGTTCCTCTTTCCCCCCTCAGTATTGATCTTGTTTGGTCCTTATGTTACTTGCGGTTTCTTCCTTTTGGCTGTTATATTTTTATCACAAAACAAAATATGGTGTGTGTGCATTTTTTTAAAAAAAAATTACATTCCCAGACCCGATTTTGTTTTACCACCGCTGAATTTTATAGCACAATTTTGATGGTGGGGATAACATGTTGGTGGGGTAGAGAGATGACAGAAGGCCTGGCAGGAGAACAGCAGGTATGGATGCCAGGGGACTTAAGTCAGCTATCCAAACAACATTCTAGCCGAGATCTTCCTTCTCATGCTAAAATTAAATAGAAACAAACTACGCAGGGTGCCCCTGAAGAGGTATACAACTCTGACTTCAGAAAAGAACTGGATGGGAGGAAGCGAGTTGTTGTGGGGGGGAAGAACATGTTTCCATCACCTTCTCCCCATGTGTCATTCTGGCTACATAAGTTGCATACCCCATTGCCAGCATTTGCTTGGTCAACTGGAGAGAGAGAGCAATTGGATCTAGGGGGTGGAACCTAGGGCATGATACCTCATTGGCAGATTCTAAAACCTGAAGGGTGCCGTCGATATACAGCTACAGAAACATATACCGTATTTTTCGCCCTATAGGACGCACTTTTCCCCCTCCAAAAATGAAGGGGAAATGTGTGTGCGTCCTATGGGGCGAATGCAGGCTTTCGCTGAAGCCTGGAGAGTGAGAGGGGTCAGTGCGCACTGACCCCTCTCGCTCTCCAGGCTTCAGGAAGCTATCCGCAAGCCTTGGGAGCCTGGTGGGAACTCCCGCCGGGCTCCCAAGGCTTGCGGATAGCAGCCTGCATCCCGAAGCCTGGGGTGCGCTGAGCAGCGCGCCTGGGCTTCGGGCAGATATTTGCAAGCCTGGAGAACCCGGCGGGAGTTCCTGCCGGGCTCCCAAGGCTTGCGGATAGCAGCCTGTTCTGGGGGCTGGGGTTGGGGGAAGCTCGGGCTTCCCCCACCCCAGCCCCACGCCTGGGAGGGAAATATTTTTTTTTTCTTTATCCCCCCCCCCCAAAAAAACTAGGCGCACCCTATGGGCCGGTGCGCCCTATAGGGCGAAAAATACGGTAAGCAGGTGCCACTGTCAGTGCTATGTACCCTCCCCAAAAGAAAACTGATCAAATCAGAATTATGCACCAACATAATCCAAGCAACACCCCAAAGAAAGTTGATTTAAAAGAAAAAGAAAAACTGGATTATGCTATCTGAGTAAATTATGCAAATGAAGCCAATTTTCATATTGTTTTGCTTCTGCTTGTCGTGTGGAAGAGAACATAAGAACAGCCCAGGTCAAAGTCCCATCTATTCCAGCTTCCTGTTCTCCCAGTGGCCAGCCAGATGCCGATAAGACATGAGCAAAACAGTTCTCTACCCAGCTGTGAATTCCAGCAACTAGTATTCAGAGGCATACTGCCTCGAATAGTGGAGGCAAATCGTAGACACTGTGGCTAATAGCCACTGGTAGCCTTCTCCTCCATGAATATCTTTAATCCGCTTTTAAACCCACCCAAATTTATAGCCGCTGACACATCTTGAAGGAACAAATCTCATCGTTTAACTGCGTATTGTGTGAAGAAGTAACCTCTTTTGTGTGCCCTGAATCATCAGCTGCATAATATGGGCCAAAATTCTAATATTATAAGAGAGAAAAAGACCTCCTTCCCTGTAATCGCTCATATATATATATATATATATATATATATATATATATATATATATATAATCTTCATCCTATTTTCCTGATGTTTTAAAAAAAAATATGTAGAAGCACTGTGTTTTTCCTGAGACTGTAAACAGGGCTTGCCGTACACCCAGATTTTCCTGAACATTACTGGGGTTTCAAAGGTGAAACTGACATCTGGGGGAAACTTCCGAAAGGTGGCGCTTTGTCTGGATCTTAGGCAAGTCAATCGGAAAATTGTGGGTTTTTTGGTGTGTGTTTTTTATATCTATAAAAAGCTCCACAATTTCAGTGGTTTCCTTTAAAAAAGATCAACAATAAGAAAGCCAAGATTCCCAGGAATGTAGATTCTTTGTCAAATTCCGTGCTTTCTCTGTGCTTGCTTTGAACGTCCGAACCTACCCTTTCTGGCCAAAGCTATTTCACAGGACACAGGCTTGGAGCACTTGGGTGGCAGTAATAATCAGATAAGGGGTGGGCAGCTAATTTGTGTCACTCCAGGTGTTGCTGGACTACAACTCCTATCATGCATTGCAAAGGGATTTGAACTACATGGCCCTTCCAACTCTATTATCATTGCACCATAACAAAACCTGCCACACTTGCTAAAATCCTTTTTTCTGCTAAACTATTAAAGGTGCAGGAGTCTTCTTTTCCATCAGGTCACCGTGTCTCTGGATCGCTGACTCCAACCTATCTGCCCTTGCCATTTTGGGTTCATCTGACTTTATCCTCTACTACCAATCTACTAGAGGAGTGGGAACCCTATCTCCTTCTTCTTAATGGATCGTCTTATCTCTAAATCACTTACTGCAGCCAACCTGGCCCTGTGGTCTTCGATTCATCTGGCCTCACACTTTTCAATGTCCTTTCAAGTTAAATAGACCAAAAATGCTAGATGGCCATCAATATACTCTTTTAAGGTACAGTGGTACCTCTGGTTATATACTTAATTAGTTCCGGAGGTCCGTTCTTAACCTGAAGCACCACTTTAGCTAATGGGGCCTGCTACTGCCGCCGCACCACCACTGCACACTTTCTGTTCTCATCCTGAAGCAAAGTTCTTAAGCCGAGGTACTATTTCTGGGTTAGCAGAGTCTGTAACCTGCCATATACCTTTAAGGCCCATTCAAAGCACACACACAGCCCAAAAAATCTGGGAAATGTAGTTTGTTAAGGTTGGGGGAACTGTAGTTCCATGAGCGGTAAGCTTCCCTTCCTGTGATTCTTTGTGGGGGGGGGTGCTTTAAATGTGCTTTGAAGGTGTGGTATTATGTAACCTAATACTCGATTCTTGATGTATCTCAAAGCCATGGGAGGCGCTATAACCAGTTACATATTCACGAGAGCAACAATACAAGCTGATGCATCTCTACCAGGGATGGAATAACCTGTCAGTTTTGGTTCTCTCCATTTCTTGGCTTTTTTTCTAATATTAAATTCAGATCTCTACCTTGTGCAGCAATTTGCAAAAGAAGAAAAAAATGTTTAAAAGTCCTCCGCAGAAATCAGTCAGTGTTTTATTGTGAATTTCTCCTAATAAATATCCACACTTTCCCCTAATAGATGCATTTTTAGTGGCATTTTTTGGGTTGGAGAACTGCATCACAAAACTGAACAAGAATTTCAAAGGATAGCTGTATTTCAGCTCATGCATTGTTTCAGAAAGTGTGATTTAACAGATGCAACTTTAAATGCATCCCGAATTGAATTCTTCCCCCGTCACTAATATCTTATTTCCAGGTGCAGCATTACAGGCTTACTCTGGTTCAAAGGACGCGTCAACACAGGATTGCAGCCTCCGTTCCCTCAGCGTCAGGCGTGCATAAGGATGTGGTGTCTCTACAAGCAACAACACTACAGTACTAGTACAGGCAAAGCCTTTGGCAATGATGTTGTTGCCACTTGGAACTAGGAACTAAGAACCCACAACATCTGTAGTGAAGGATGCTAGAGAATTCTGGCAGAAATGAGAGCAAAAATTGCCAATGTTCACTCATTTGTCACAAGTCCAGAACAGTTTGATCCACAATTGCTGCTGCTGTTTTCGGTCTCTAAAACGTGGTGTAGTGGTTAAGAGCGGTGGACTCATAATCTGGTGAACCGGGTTCGCTTCCCCGCTCCTCCACATGCAGCTGCTGGGTGATCTTGGACTAGTCATACTTCTCTGAAGTATCTCTCAGCCTCACTCACCTCACAGAGTGTTTGTTGTGGGGGAGGAAGGGAAAAGAGATTGTTAGCCGTTTTGAGACTTCTTTTTTTTCTTTTCGTTTTGAGACTTCTTAAGGGGAGTGAAAGGCGGGATATCAAGTCCAAACTCTTCTTCTTCTTCTAAATGATACAGAACCGATTACCTGCCCCTTATACACACATACATTTGCACTGCATTTCCTTTGCATTGAAATGAATGGTGTGGAATAATGTGACGATGACACCATTAATTATATAATCCGCTACATAAAATTCTGCCACAGCGAGTTTAAGAATGTCGTTTTTGTCAAAAGCCAAGCTGCAGTGGAACGGAAACAGCGCTATATGTGACGACTATGGAGTGGACGGAAATTGAAGCCTTCTTACATCCCTGACTGCATGGCAAAGAAGCAGCAGCAAGCAGGCACTGTGTGTGGTAGGAGATTCGATGAGCATGGAATGCATATTTTGATCTCAGAAGGCAGACATGTGGAAATGTGCCTTTAGGGAGAAGGTCGCCCATCTACATTAAACAAATCCCTACCAACACTACATTTCAGGAAGACGTTTGGGAACTGATGCTCATCTGCTTACTGCCACTCCAAAACTCTAAGAGCGAAGAGCACGTTATCCAAACAACTCAGAGAGGACATCAAAACCCAACTAAGCAAGCCTGCTAGTTCTATAAGGCCCTGCTGACAGATGTCCCACACCTGATTAAACAATTAAACTGATCAGTTTGTTTTAGATAAGGCAGAATCTGTTCACAGGGAGATTATGAAAACCTCAAAGATGGAAGTTTGATGTTGTTTCCTCAAAAACCATCCAAAGGGAAATCTTTTCCCTTAAAATTATTCCTTATCCATTACTCAAAATATGCAACACTCCCATAGAATAAAGAGAAAGAAAGGGCTGTGCCCAGTGTTCTCTCCTGACCAGGGCAGGAGCTCTGATGCTCACAGACAAGTGAGCTTTAATGATGCCCCGCAGAGAGACCCAACATAGTAGTGGTGCTAGTGGCAACTCATTGCACAACAGATTTGCACAGCAAAGTTACCAGCAACACAATGTACTGCTGGTGCAAGACATTTTGTCAGTGGAATGTAGACAACCCAAAGGCCTCTTAAGGATGAACATTTATGGTGGCATAAGCTTTTGTGGGTTCAAAATGCAGAATTTTGTGTCTTCAATTCATGGAAGCTTATGCCCCCTTAAAGCTCTTACAGCAAAATCCTAAACGCTACTCAGAAGTAAGTCCTATTACACTCAAGAGGGTTTACTCCCTGTGAGCGATGGAGGAGAGTTTCATTGAGTCCGCATTTTAAAGCAAATTGACCTTATTTGCAGCTCTTAGATTTATATGCAGATCGGAATGCAGGTAACAGTGGCACTGGGCACTGCTCTGAATTTCAGAATGCTGTTTTGGTTCCAAAAATGTGAGTATCTTATAGGGGAAATGCATATTTTAGGGGGAAATGCATAGAAAGGCATTGAATAAAATGCATGCATTTGGAGGGAATGCATGCAAAATGCATCTTACAAAAAGTGCGTACAAACATTTAAACACAGTCGGTTTGGGTGCAGTTTAATAGACTTGAATGAGCATGTGTGGAACTGACACAGAGCAGAAGAAGACTGATCCATCCAGCCCAAAACATACTTAGGATGGCACCCTCCATATTGAAAGCTACAGGACTCCCTCGGGGCTTAATGACACTTACTTTCTGCCCCGCTCTTTCCAGGAATTGGCCCACATTTTAATGCTTCATGTGCAAGCACCCTTCCCCACCCGCCCATTCAGGAGCTTCCCCATGAAAACCCACTCTTCAAAGCTGAATCAGAACAAACAGCAGATTGGGCTTCCTGTGGATTGCCATTGAAATTTAAAGAGTGGGTTTCTGCAGGGAAAGCTCCACAGCAAAAACAAAAAGGGGTGGGGTGCTTGGATACAGTGGCGTCACAACGGGGGGCATGGGGGGCGTTGCGCCCCAGGTTCCATGTCTGCGGGAGTGACAAGAAGTCACCCCCAGGGACTCGCGGTGGCAGAGCAGCCATCACGCCACCGCAGCTGCACGTGGAGGATCCTCTGCTCGTGGCTGTAGCGGCAACAGAGGGATCCCGGCACCGTCCGTACGGTGCTGGAGCGGTGGCGGCAGCAAACCGCTATACAGCGCATGTGCAGCATCGCTACATACGGCACATGTGTCGCCGCCGCACATGTGCTCTATGTAGTGACACCCGCCCTGGGTGTCACGACGCCTTCCTTCGCCCCTGCTTGGATACAGAGCTTTAAAGTGCAGACCATTCCTGGGAAGCATAGAGGAAAGGTAAGTGTGGATTGCCCTCGGTTGCAATGGGTTCTTGCTGTCACAAATGGACACTGAGCAACACTTGCTGAATTCTAGCCCAGGACTCTGAGCTAAAGGAGGTGAGTCGTGCCTGCAGAGAAGAACACCATCACTTACCCCAGGCAATGTCTTCTGCTCATGCAGGGCACTCTGGGCTTTGAGGGCTGAATCCCGGGCACAGTATGTAAGAAAGGCACAGCCTGGAAAGAAGAAGGGAGGGGAAAGTGTTATTGCATAAAGTCATGTGCGAGTACAGTCACGCTCAGCAAGGGACGGCTTTGCCCAGTCCACACCTTCATTTGCAGTGGAGAGAGAAAGGCAAAGCTTATACAGCACAGCTGGAATACCGCCTACGATGTCCCTTGCTCTGCAAAGCAGCTGGATACTCCCTTTCCAGGGAAGCTGTGCCTAGCCTCAAAGAGATGAGCGGACTCCAGCAGCAGGTCAGTCCGCAGCCCAGCGGGGATTTGATTTAAGGCAATTCGTATGGATTAGCAGGGCCTGGTTAATTGGAATCGGCAGGCAGAGGCAAACACACTGGGATTAGTGCAAAAGCCCTCCAGATTAGCACATCAGATTTTCATCCTGCCATGCCAGCAGCTATAGGGGTAGCTTTCTTTTGTTGCTGTGGTTGGAGGAGCATATTATGTGACGGTCTACAGCAAGGGTGGAGGACCTCCAGTGACTGGGGCCAGATGCCTCTTTACCTGGCCCTTTAGACTCTCCCCAGGCCACATACCTCAGCAGATGGTTCCACTCTTTCCTCAAGCGCTTTTTGCCTGGCTGGAATTATGCGCATTTGAATGATGATAACACAGATAGCTCAGTGTACCTCAGTGGCAGGGCTTCTGCCCTACACACAGAAGGTCCCTGGCTCAATCCCCAGCATCTTTAGTTAAGCCAGGGGAAGGTCTTCTATCTGAAATGCTAGAAAGCCACTGCCAGTCAAGGTAGACAATGGTAAACAAGATGGACCAATGGTCTAACTCAGTATAAGGCAGCTTCTTCTGTTTTTGCTAAATATCATCTTGGGTGGCAAGCTGCTGGCAGGAAGCTGAAGCATTTGTCACCTGCACATCCCTTTTGCTCCTTAAACTGGAACACACAACACACACAAGCAGGTATGGATTCTGAAGACCACCTTCTCACATGTGAACATGCCCATTCGCTGAGATCATCAGTCAGGGTGCTATGTCGTTTGCCTTCACCCCCAGAAATAGTGGGTGGCCAACAGAGGGCAGGGCCTTTTCTGTGATGAGAACTTGAATATGGCATACCCTCCCCAAATGCATTTGGCAGCACCTACTCTGCTATTTTCTTTAAGCTGTACTTGAAATCTGTCCCATTTTCCTGAGCTTTCAATGGGATACAATATGGAATTGCTTGATTATTGCTAATAGCTGGCTGTCAAGCTTGTTGTCGCTTGTTGTGTCCTTGGTGCTTGTGGCTTCCTTTTGATCTTTGTCCTGACTTGATGCTCAAGCCATGAACACTCGTCCATAAACTCCTCTGAAGACCAGCTGATGGAATGTTAGGGGCAGAAATCCATTGATTAAATAAAAATTCTCTCAGTGATGCTTTCAGTCACATTTAGACATAGAATTAAAGAGTTGGAAGATACCACGATGGCCATTTGGCCCAACCCCCTGCAAGAAAGTACGTACTGTTTCTCATGCTCTCAAAGATGTGCGTGCATTCCTGTGTAACTATTGAGAGCGACATTTCCTCACATCTTTGCTAATAATAGTTATCATTATTATTACTACCACCTTACATTTGTATAACACTTTCAAGAGTTCAAAGCCATTCACATGCATTATCTAGCTGTAATAAGACAACCCAGGAATGCAAGGGTGGGCAATCTGGTACCCTCCAGATCCTGTTAAACTTCAGTTCCCATCATCCCTGGCTATTGGCTGTCAAGGAGCTGCCAAGTGTGCCCAGGTCAAGCACGGGAGGCCCAGGATGCAATAAGCTTTTCATTAACACAAAGTAAAAACACAGTAGAGTTCTCTGGTTCACCTTAATCGAGCTCAGCCATTTCTGAAACTGACCAAAACCACCTCTCCCCGCCCTAGCTTCTCACTATGGTTTGCTCCCAAGCAGATGAAGGCTGTGTCAAGGGAGTGAGCTCCTTCTCTGGGCCTAACTCTCCTCAAGCGGGGTGTCCGAGGGGAAGGAGAGCCAGCAGGACTGGGAGTGCCCTGCTGCTGAGTAGCCGGGACAACCTCTGACTCCTCTTTGTCTGAGTTTGCACTCACACTGTGATGCTCAGCCTCTAACCCTGTGCTGAAAGGCCCTTCTCCTTCAATTCCCCTTTATCACTCAACCCCCCTGCTTCTAAGACCTCACAGCTCTTCCCTTCCCCAGACTGCTCTTCAGTGTCCCACAACCACCATCCAGGATCTAAGTTGCCGTCTTCTGTGTCCTCCCTGGGGTGCTCCCACCACTCGTCTTCTTCCGGCCAGCCCCTGACATTGGCCATGCTGGCTGGGGCTGATGTGAGTTGGAATCCAACAACATCTGGAGGGCCACTACTTCCCCATCCCTGTGATGGGACCTATAGGAATAGGAATACAGGAAGCTGCATTCTACTGATACAGACCCTGGTCCATCTAGCTCAGTTTTGCTACCCTGGCAGTCACTCTCCAGGGTTCTAGGAAGAGAGTCTCTCCCAGTCCAGCCTTGAGATGCTAGGACTGAACCTGGGACCTTCTGCATGCAAAGCAGGTGCTCTACCACTGAGCCATGGCCCTTCCCCCCTCCAAAAGCAAGGATGACCAGAATAGTGCCCTCCAGATGCCATTGGTAGCCAACTTCCACCATCCCTGACCACTGGCCATGCTGGCTGGAGCTGATGGAATTTGGAGTCCAACATCTGAAGGGTCTCACCCTTGGTACTGGGCTTTTGGCTATAAAGATCCACACTGGCACTTTGAATTCAACCTGGAAACGAAATGAGAGCAAGTGAAGGTCTTTTAGAAGTGATTCTCTACGTTCCACATGGCTAGCTGCAGGCAACAAATGAGCTGCCACTTTCTGGAACAGTTCGAGGAGTCATTCAGAGACCTAGTTGCCTCACCTGGCTAGGGAAAAAAGGAGAAATAGAGCTGGGCATCACTGGCATACGAGGGGCACTTCGTGGCCAATCTCAGCATTACTTCTAACCACCATAAAGCCATGGAACGAGCACAGAACCCCATGGAATAATTCCCATGGGGAAAAGCAAGAACCCACCCCCCCATTCTGACACCACTCAGTGAGAGAAGCTTCTCCGCATTCCTGCTCACCACCATCAATCCACAGAGCTGATCCGAAAGGATACTGTCATCTGAACTGAACCTCACCCTGAGTGTTTTTGCCTGGCTGGAATGTGTCCTTGAGCTGTGATAATGCCTCCTGGACCGCTGCCTGGATGAAGGATAGAGAGAGGTGGAGACTAGCCTACGGGGCAAAGGAAGAATTCACATTTGCTGCTCTGGTCACTCCCACAACCAGCAGGCAGCCCCTGTAATAAGACAGCTAGCCCAAGCAGTCTGGAAGCCATCTGGGCTCATCAACCTTCAAGGACAGACCACCCTAACTAGCCCAGAACTCCTTAGGGGAGAAGGCGTAAGTGAAATCCCAAAGTCCAGCCTTGATCACCCACTGCAAAAGGAGTTGACAGGTGTCCAACATACTCGAATGGACAAGTTCAGCACTCACTGCCTATGATACTCTCTGATCTACGTTGTTGTTGTTGTTGTTGTTGTTGTTGTTGTTGTTGTTTTGCATCCAGTGTTAATCATACTCAGAGTAGACCCACTGAAATTAATGGGACTGACTAACTTAGTTGGTTGGAGACAACTCACTATTTATTAGTTTACTCATCCATCCTTCACCATGAGGTTCCAACCATTTAGAAGTGAAAATATTAAAACCAGTTCAAACAAATTTAATACATTTTACTTGTCCCCCACACTGAAAATGAGCACTGATGATCCTATTTGGGAGTAAAAGTCACAACTTTCTTTTTAATATCAAGGACCTGCAACAGGGGTGCCAACTTGAATAAATAGGGGGCGGGGCTGGTAAGCCCTGACCTGCATAAAAGAGAGGGAATATGTAAGCAAGTCCCATTTTTAAGTCCCACAATTAAGTGTTTTAAAGTTGTTGTTAGCTGCCCTGAGCCCGGTTTTCTGAACCAGGAAGGGCGGGGTATAAATAAAAATGCATTGTATTGTATAAGCAATTAATAATAATAATAATAATAATAATAATAATAATACCACCTTTATTGTCAATGTACAACCTGTGTACAATGAAATTTACCGAGCCTAACATGGTCATGCACACCATTTGAATGACAATGCTCATCAACTTTGTGGGGGCTGGCCCCCTCGAATTTTTCATGGGGAGTGTGCTGAAGGGAGCTTGGCCCCTAGGAGTTGGCTCCTATGACCTCCAAGGAGAAAAGCAGTGTTGGCCAGCTACTTTGCCAAAGACCACACAGAGGAACTCACCTGGGCAATACCACTTGCACTGAATGTCAAGAGGAACATGCTGGGGAATATCTCTTCCCAAAGCCCTGCACTGTTCAGCATTCAGAAGGAGGAAGGAAAATAATCCGTTTGTGGGAGGACTGGGGGGGGGTTATTGTTTTGTTCTTGTTCTCACTATGTATTTTGTGCTTTAATCTTGTATTTTTATGCTGTGAACCACCCTAAGATCTACGGATGAAGGGAGGATTAATAATAATAATAATGATGGCCCAAAAATGGAAACAAGAGGAACTACCAACTTTGGAAGAGTGGAGAATGAAACTTATGGATTATGCAGAATTGGATAAAATGACTGGGAAAATTAGATACCAAAAAGATCACAAGTTCATCGAGGACTGGAGAAAGTTTACGAATTATCTGGAAAATATATGTGATGAACAGACAACGCTAGTCGGTTTTAAAGAGGCCTTGTGATGTCAAAGGTGTATTGTAAAAAGAAAGAGAGAAGAAAGGATATTATTAACTGGCAATATAATATATTGAAAATGCGTAACAAATAGAAAATATGGATGATTGATGGTGGAGCTGGTGGAAGTTCAAAAATTGGAAGTTTGAGAATATGGTTGTGTTCATTAATTTGTAAAAGAAAATTCAATAAAAAATTATTTTAATAATAATAATAATAATAATAATAATGACTTGAAAATGAAATCTTAACCTTAAACATCTCCAGAGCCCACCTGTCAGGGAACTGCCATCGGAGCTAGAGGCGGAGGCAAGGCTCCAAAGCGATGCTGGAGAAGGGCCCAGCAGGGAGAGAGGCAGCTCATCGGCTGGGGAAGGAAATCAGCGTGACACCAGGGAGAAAGAGGGGCAGATGGGGGAATCGGCGAGAGGGCTCCAGGACTCCTCGCCGGAGACCAGCGGGGAGAGCACGGGTCCTCCGCTGCCCACACCCACCCTGCGCAGAAGACTTCCGTGCAGGGAGAGTAGGCGGAGACTTGGCGTCAAAGAACTTCTATGCTGGAAGAGGTTCAAGAAACGCCCACTGACGGATTCTGCTAGCGACTGAAACAGCCACGAAGTGAAGGGCTGTCCAGACAGAAAAGGTTTAAGCAGGCAACCTAGCCAGGAGTGGCGGCAACTTATGCACGAGCAACCCCTATAACCATTACACCACCCCACACCATACAGCATGATGAAACAACCTGCATCACACACCACAACTGGTGGACAGCAATTGATGAAAGAGGGAATTGGTGCCTGAATGGTCCTGCAAGACTTTATAAAGTGATGTCTCTAAGAAGCCACCTTCTGGGCTCTGCTCCCAGCAGTGAAACGTCTTGGGCCCAGCAATGTAGGTCACACACCCCCAATCTGCATGATGGCAAGATAACTTTCGTTTTTAAGTGTTGCATGCGCCTAAGCATGTACAGGCAAATTTATCAAGTAATATAAGGAGAAATTCTAGAAATGCATATGGACATGAACCAACACACTCTTTACTTCTATAGGCCAGACAGGGAATGGGCCCCCAGCTGACCCCCCCCCAGGGTCCCCTTTCAAGGCTTTGCCGCTGCTTTTCCTGCCAGTGCTGGAGTCTGGCTTGCAAACCAGCCTCGGGCCTTTGGCAGCAAAGGGGGCTGGGAACAGCATCAGCCGCTGCCTGAGAATTCACTTTCCTTTCCCTTAAGGCAGTGGTAGGAATTGGGCCCAGAGGCAGAGGGAGAACAAGTGGGTGATGAGAGAGGAGAAGAAGGATGGGGCCAGTTGGAAGCATTTTGCAGGATGCTTCCCCAGCCCTCAAAACAAAACAAAAACATAGAGCTAGCACTTGAGATGGACAAATGTGGAATTTTTTTGTTGCTCTCAGCTTCTCGTTTTTACAGTCTTCAGTTCTCCACATTTCCCCACCAGTTTGTGATTTAAAAAAAATAAATCTTTTTTTAGAAAAGCTTCTCATGAAAAACCATTAGCATTTTGGTACAAATTTCTCCTAAAATGCACTTGCAATTTTGCCTAACATTTTGCAAAACAATTTTACCTAATGCCATGCATTTTTTGTATGTTATTTTCACTAAAATATGCATTAACATGCATGTTTTACACTAGTAAATTTATTTTTGTACATGTTACTTAGGTGGAAAACTGCACTGCAAAATTAGACGCATGAGTTTCAAGGGATGGCTGTGTTTCAGCTTACATATTGTTTCAGAAAAGTGTGAATTAAATGCAAACTGAATCAAATTTCTCTTCCATCCACAGCCGGCATGGAACTATCATTTGTCCTAATCTCTCCTCGGTTGAATCAGAGGTGTCTACTAGCACCTTACGCTGTGAGTAGTTCTGTGGAATTTTCATGGGACTGCTGAGGTGTGTGTGTGTGTGTGTGTGTGTGTTACACTCCTAAATGCTCTCCCTCCTTAGCACACACTGCGGGCTGTGAATCAAAAGGCTTGGAGGGGGAAGACTGCTCAACACTGACTCACCCTCATGAGCTCTTACTCCCAGGAGGAGCTCGATTAAAGGTTTGCAAGTCCGCATTGCCACGAATATAAGGTTTGCACAGATTTTGTTTTGCTTTCTTGCCCGTACTATTCATGGCGCGGCTTTGCAAAGCTGCTGTGGAAATGTAGCAGCCCAGGCAGAAACTCTAGCTGCCCCTCTTGTTGATGGAAACAAATCCAAGCGTGGGTACTTTGCTAGCCTTTTTGCAATACAGGAGCAACAACAATTCCACTCGGTTTGCAGCATACGATCCACATTATTAGGTGTTTTTTTCCTTTGTTTTGTTTTTTAAATAATAGATCCTATATAAATCTTCCTAAAACGATATTAAAACAGCAGCAAAACAGTTTCCCTTCAAAAATGTAAATATTTAATGAACAAAATTTGACATTGATGCATTTTTAATATTGGCACAATTAAATCTGCCAGATGATTAAGTATTAATAACTCTTAATAAGTGCAACCATCTCGCCTTCAAATAGAAGCAATTCACGAGCGAAAGGAAGCAAGCCTCGCAGCCAGGAGAATGCAGACTGACCCATCAGCAGGCAGACAGTTGCTCCTGGCTGCAGCAGCCGTGCTTCATTCAAAACAATCCTCAAACTTCCATTCCACTGACTTGCCTTTGTGAACAAGAGAGTCACAAAAGACGCATATTTGGACAGAGGAGCAAAATTAATGAGGACCTTAATTAGATGAAGGGTGGCATTTAATTGTGTTGATCAGTCTATGTATTTAAAAGGAGAGGGGAGTTTTAATTTTCTTTCTAGCCTGCACAGTTTCAAATATGTAGGGCAGGGCTGAGGAGGTTAAAAAAGAAAATAATTCAAGCAGTTTGAAGTATAGACTTCAGTTTAGGTATAAATGGAACTGGGAGAGGACACACAACTGCTATCCTTCCATAGGGTACTGGATTAGAGAGTGTCAGAAGAGTTAAGCAGCAATGAAAGAAGCGTTGGAGACTTTTCAACATGCTAATGCATAAAGAATATTGGTGCACCTGACAATTTTCACAGGTGACTTCCCATCATATTTAAGTCAAATTTCATGTCGCTTCCTAGAAACTCTCTCATCCAACTCAGTTTCCTCCATCAATCTCAAGATCTGATATTTGAAATGTTATGGTCGTATTTATTTATTGTGATGACAAAGAACCTCCTGTTCCATTGCTGTTAAGCAGCAGAGATAAACTGGCCTGACTGCTGGGTTGCTTGCTTTGGGGTGGGGTGAGTGGGGTGAGCGAAAAGCTCTCTCCAAATGTTAATATTATTTCAGTCTTTCATTGCCCTAACCTACATCCCTGCCTGCTTCCATCATCTTGTCTATACATTTGAACTGAAGGCCTGCAGTTTTTAAAGGTCATTTCCAAGAATCTACCTAGGAGATGTTAGAAATTAAGATATAATCTTCCTGTGGACTACATATTGCATTCTCCTTTTTCTGCAGCACAGAAAAAACGATCCATTACTGGGCTGTTGCTTTCCATTCAGAAAGGACACATTTCAAAATAGGCAGCCTGGGGAAAGTTGCAAAAGCAGGGAGGTTTTTGTGCGTGTTGTTTTGTTGTTAAGAGAATGGTATGCCCTGGTACAAGATGTGATCTAAAATCCCAACTCTAGCCTGCATTGAAACTTAACAATTTATATACCACCAGATGCCACTCACCAGAAGGCAACCGACCTGAAGAGCTGGAAATTGTACTTCACAGGGAACCAATAGCCCTAAATATAACTACTTGAGGGCAATGAATTCAGTTGGTGTGCCTTAGATATGTGGGGTGTCACCACTTTAGAGTAAAATCCAATGCACAGTTATTGGGAGTAAGTCCTATGCATGCTTACTCAGAAGTTAAGTGCCACTTAATGGGGCTTACTCACAGGTAAGTGCGTATGGCATGTCAGATTTAATTGCATGCAGCCTCGGGGATTAATATCAAAAGAAATGTTAGGCATACACATGACACAGTGTTTTATCTCAGTACTTAAAGAACAAGGTTCTAAAATTAGGTTCTAAAAAGTTGGCTAAACATAGTGTAGAACAACCTACCATATGAAAAAAATGTGAAGTGGAAGCATCTATCCAGATGCAAACTTGCTTCCTCTGCAAATTCACTCATTCATTTTTTGCCTGCCCCACATGTGCAACTGTTACTAGAATTCACCAACAGGTGTGGGTGTGTGGGTGTAATGTGGGTGTATATACACACATATATTTGTGTGGACATACATGGCATTTCCTCTATCTACATGGCTGTCAACTTCTATCCTCAAAGTTAAATTAACATCAAGATACTGAGCCTATAATAATTTCATGATTTATGTTAGCACATGTGATGTTTTATGGGCACTTTTTATCATCTTGATCGTTTTCTAACTTTGAAGCCACAAAGAATTGTACTCCTTGGGCCGGGCATATCAGTATGGGGTATGAAATACAATAGCACAAAACACCCTCTTGGGTTGTATTTAACTAAGCCCTACTCAGAGTAGACCATTGAAATTAATGCACCTAAGTTGCCTGTGTCCATTAAGTTCAATGGGTCTACTCTGAGTTGGAGTAACATTGAATAACATGTCTTGCCTAATAAAATGCCTATCTGTGAAGGATATATGAGGTTGTCAGTTATGTTGCCAGTAACAATGAATATTATAAGGCCAGGATCTTGATGTTAATTCTGCATGTTTCAGGTAACTAGGCAGTTGGGTTAAAGATTCACGATAGAGACACTGATTCTGTGCATAGCTGTCAACTTTTCCCTTTTCTTGCGAGGAATCCTATTCGGAATAAGGGAATTTCCCTTAAAAAAAGGAAAAGGTTGACAGCTATGATTCTGGGAGCCAAGATGGACTCTCCATACAGAGTCTACCACTACACCACATATCTTTGGCTCAACTGTCCAGCTACCAGCAACTGGTAAAATTCATATCAAGGTGCCAGCACTATAATATTCCTTGTTACTGGCAACATCGGCACTGTCACCCCATTGTTACTCACACACCTACACACACTTTTCAACCAGTTCAACTTTGCACACCAACTAACTCAGCAAAGGGCTAAGGAAACAGGGAGCTCCTTTATGGGTATGCTAACTCCTCTAGATCCAGCCAAGGCTGAGACCTATTTCCTAATCCAGGGGTGGGGAAACCTGTGGCCCTCCAGATGTTATTGGACTCCAGCTCCCATCATATATAAATTCAATAAATAATAATAATCCCTGACCACTGCCCATGCCGGGAGCTGGAGTCCAGCAACATCTGGAGAACCACCAGTTCCCCATCCCTGTCTAATGAGTGCTTATGTGCCATCTGCCTCTCCGATGGCACAGAAGCCCCTTCACGTATATACATCTTTCCTCGGCCCCCTTCTCTTGTATGTAACATAAGTTTGCAGGGAGCTGGGGCCTCTTTCAGCCATATCCTCCCCCCTCCATAGCACCATTCAGAAGACGTCTGTTTCCTGTCTCTGTTTACAAATCTCCCTCCACTGTCTCCACCTCCCACACTTACTCTCTCACACTGTGACACACATCTCTCTGCCTTACACTCTCCTGCATGCAGACACGCACATGCACACTTACTTTTCCCCCCACCCAGCCCAACTTTTCACCTGCTGTGTAATCCGATGCATGCTAAGTCAGGGAAAAAGCCCCCGCACCCTGCCTGCGCTCAAAGGGGCTTGCTCCCAGCAAGGGGCACTTAGGACTGTAGCCACAATAACTTAAAATGAGAAGAACAAAGTAGCAGAGAGGGGCCATTGCCAGAAGTCCTAATCTCCTCCTGATGCAAAATATGATCTTTTCTTCGCGGGGGGGGGGGGGAGGGAGTGTCTGTGTTTGTCTTCCTTTTCCTCCTGCACATGCGTGCACATCCTTTCACTGATCTCTCTCTCTCTCTCATCCAGTCATTACACGTGACCCAACTTTATACACATTACGTGTGTGTGTGCATGTTCAGAGAGGGGGGAGACGGTACTGGAGAAGGGGGGTACGCTTCTCCCTCTCTTAGAGGATGTGTAATCCCCTCCTTGTTTACGGATCCCCCCCCAAACACACACACACTGCAAATCCCATATCCACTCTTACACATGGCAGCAAGTCCTACCGAGCTTTGTGGGACTGGTTCTCGAGTGAATCTGCCCAGAGGAGCATGCTTGGTCCACTTACTGCTCTCTGTGCGCCCCCCACCCGCCCTCAGCCTCACACACACAAGGCGGCGTTCGGCGGCGGCGGCCAGCATCTCCTCTCCATCCCTTTGTTGGCCCTTTCGCCTGGCCGGGAAGCGGGGGGGGGGGGTGCAGGCGTGGTGGGAGTAGCCGAGGCGGCATCGGCATCGGGAGGAGGAGAAAGGGATCCACCCGGCGCGCGGCAGGAGGAGGGCGGCGCGCGGCGGGGCTCCCTACCTTTGTGCATGCCGGTGAAGCGGTCCTTGAGCACGGTGAGCTCGTAGATCTTGCCGAACTCCTCGAAGAGCGGCTTGAGGTCGCTCTCCTCCAGGTTGCGCGGGATCTGCCCGATGAAGAGCTTGATGGCATCGTGGTCCTTCATGGCGATGGTGCCGCCCGGGCCGTGCGTCGGCGTCGTCAGCCCGTTCATCCTCCCGGAGCTGTTCGTGGTGCTGAAGGCAGTGCTCTCCGCCTGCGGCGGCGGAGGCGGAGGAGGAGGCGGCGGCGGCGGGGGCGGGGGCCCGGGGGGAGGTTGTTGCTGCGCTAGCCCGTTGGCCAGAGTAGCCATGATGTTCCCAGCCGGCTCTGCCCCGCCCCGCCCGCCCCGCCCCGGCTCCTGCCTGCTTGCGCCGCGCGGGAGCAGGGGGAGGGGGGCTGCCCAGCCCGGGCTCCCCCTCTCCGCGCTCAGCCCAGATCTCGCCCTCCACCCCCCCTTCCCGCCCTCCTCCTCCTCCGCCGCCGCCGCTTCCCTTCTCCTCCCTTCGCCTGGCTTGGCTTAGCTGGGGCTTCGCCTCGCTTTGCGCGCACGCCCTCCCTCCCTCCTCCCTCCCTCGGCGGCTGCCACTGGGCCGGATGACGTCAGCTGACTGGCCCCCGAACTACTCGCATAAGATTAGCATAGCGGAGCGTGGGGGGGGAGGAGCCGCAGCCAATCAGGGCGCGAGGGAGGGGAGAGGGGCAGGGCTGGCCAGACAGGCAGGCAGGGATGCAGGCGAGCGCTGGGAGGAAGGGAGACAGAGTCAGGAGGAGCGGGAGCCCCCACGGAGCCCGGCGGTCGCGGAAGGCGGGGGAGAGAGGGGTCGCCTCCCGCTATAGGGGAGGGAAAGGAGGGTTGCTAAGGAAGCCAGGCCCTCCTCAAGTTGCAAGGTGTGTGGCTGCGGGTGGGGGGGAACTCTTGGACCACTTACAGTCGGGCTGAGCGAGCACCGGTCACTTCCCCAGAGACACCGGTTCTTCCCCAGAGACAGGATTCATGGAAGATTTGGCTTGGGTAATTATTATTAATATTAATATATGTCATAAAATTTACACACAGCTTGATTGGAAAACACACACACACACAAAACCTTTGAAGCAGTTTGCAAAAAATGTAAAACAAGGAATTAATTCGCAACCCACGTGTAAAAGAATGTCCTTAACTTTCAAAGCACCTGGGTACACATGCCTAAACAGCCAAAACTAGTACCCTAAGGTGCCTGCTTGATCTCAATAGGCAGGGAGTTCCAAAGTGCAGGTGTGGCCACACTGAAGGACTGAATACTGACAGACACAGAATGGGTATTATGTGGCACTGTAGTAGTGCCAACCCCAATTGAAGCAGTCAAATGACTTTTTTTTTCCATGCACAAACTCAGCCTGGGAAATGAGCATGTACAGAGTGCATCCCACCACCTTGGGATGATGCTCATGGTTGTGCGAATGGAGATGAGGTGTGCGTGTGTGTAGGAACAAGTAAAGGTAAAGGAACCCCTGGCTGTTAGGTCCAGTTGTGGATAACTCTGGAGTTGCGGCGCTCATCTTTCTTTATTGGCCAAGGGAGCCGGCATACAGCTTCCGGGTCATGTGGCCAGCATGACTAAGCCGCTTCTGGCGAACCAGAGCAGCGCATGGAAACGTCGTTTACCTTCCTGCCAGAGCGGTACCTATTTATCTACTTGCTCCTTGACGTGCTTTCAAACTGCTAGGTAGGCAGGAGCAGAAACCGAGCAATGAGAGCTCACCCCGTCACGGGGATTCGAACCACTGACCTTCTGATCGGCAAGCCCTAGACCCACTTTTGCCTCTGGCCTGACCCATCTCTGGTCCCTGGGAGGCTAACCCTGAACTCAAAGAGGTTCCCTAGGCCTGCTCTAACTTGTGGAAATGGAAAGCCTCTTCATGGAGCTGCCCCTCACTATTTAGGAGCAGATCAGGGCATTCACCCCCCATTCTGTCCTGTTCATGTGTAGGTCTTATGCACAAGGAAAATGCCCACGTACAGCTACAGTAAAGCCACACACACAAAAATACAATTAATACTAGATAGTTAAAAGAAACAGGGACTTATCTTGTTGTTACTATGTAGTGATGACTATATAATAAAGAGAATGTTGATTCTGTGTCTTTCCATCCATTATCTGCATGAAATACTGCTTGAGAGCTTGCCTAATCAGGTTGGTTGCTCCCCATGAAAAGCATATTCCTGTCAGTGGATGAGATGTTGTGAGAGCTGGAAATGTTGAAGAAAGGGGAAACCAAGATTGATGGGGAGGCTGGAGCACCTTTCCCTTTGCAGGAAGGCTACATCAAGACTGCAGAATGTGTGGTGTTCCCGAGGTTGCTGGACTACAATTCCCATAATGCCTGGCTGTTGACCTTGCTACCTGGGGCTGGTGGAGTCCAACATCTGGAGTGCCACAGATTCCCCACCACAAGCTTGCATCTTTGGGGCTTTTTAGTGTAGAAAATGTGGACATGATTTGATTATGAGAGAGAAATTCAGTTTGGTTAACATTCAAAGGCAAACCTACCTAATTCAATCATCCTGAACCAAAACACAGCCATCCTTTGAAATTCACATTTTTTTCTGAATTCTCCAGTTCTCCAGACAAATAAAACGTACAAAAATGCACCTAGTAAGGTAAAGCATGCACATAAATGGCTATATTAGTGAAAATAACATACAGAACTGTAGGGGGGAAATTCTTTGCCAAAATTTTTCTTATAATGGGAAATTTGCACCAACATGTTCATGGGTTTTCCAAGGACTTCTTAAAATAACAACAGTGGTAATAATTACAAACTAATGTGGAAACATGGAGAACTGAACTTAAGGTTGGAAAAAATGTGAGACTGAAAGAAGCTGAAATTGACAGATTTGCCTGTTCCTAGACACGATAGAGGGTGATGCAGTGATGCCAAGGTGTGGAACGAATTACTATTGGAACTTTAGGACATCCAGTGGATTGACAAAAGAAAGTACTTCTTCTCACAATTCAAAATTGCAGTGTGATCAAGGTCACAAGCTTAGGTGGCTTTAAAAAGAGATTAAGCCGATCTACAATGGGTGAGCCTATCAACTGATGCTAGTTATGACGGCTCAATGGATCCTCCAGGTTCAGAAGAATACCACTGACTATCAGATGCTGGGGGTACCAGCAGAAGAGGGTCATTGCTTTCAGATCCTGCTTGTGGGCTTTCCAGTAGCATCAGGTGGACCCAGAGGGAAGGAGGTAGAATGCTGGACTAAGTGAATTAAGGGCTCTTCTTAAAGATGCAAAGTGAACAACAAAAGATGGGATGAATGGGTTTCAGTCTATGCAGGGTTTTATGTATTCTAAAAATGCAGCAGACCAAGCACACAAACTATTTTTCCCAGTTTCAGCCAATCACATTATAAATATGGATGATTCCCCCCTCCTCTCCTTTTAAATGCTGTGCCCTCATCCTTCCTCTCCAAGACCCCAGAGGAGCTTCCTCTTCATCTCACACAGACCAGGAGGGTCCCCCCCTCCTCACCATCTGAGGAGGGGGGGACAAGCAAAAAACATGCACAGAGCTGAGGTTGCCAGGAAGTGAGCTCTCTGTCTCTGCTCACTCACCTGCTCGCAGGAGAAGCAGCAAGAGGACCGCACGCAACCAAACCACACTCAGTCAGTTAAGTATGCATGTGTGTTTCAGATTAGTTTCAGGCTGAATTCATTTGAGGAGTACAAATTAATGACTTGATTTCAGGAGTATATTGTCCTGCTCAGAAAGTGACATGCGTGCACATTCATTTCAGGAATATGTGAACTCCTCCTCTGGGATTCTGTGTACAGTACATGCATGCACACACAAGTGTATGCATGTTCATGTGCTGCTAGTAGGCAAGGCCTGAGGCAAAAGTGAGAGCAGCAATGGACGCAAACTTTACCTTTGCACAGTAGACTCGCGTGCCCCACTCTGTTCTCCATTTAGAAAAGCAAGAGGTTTGAGGCTCCCAAAGGCAAGATTTAGAGAGTGGTATTTGCTCCAAAGGGGGACAACAGAGGACGAGGTGGTTGGACAGTGTTCTCGAAGCTACCAGCATGAGTTTGACCAAACTGCGGGAGGCAGTGGAAGACAGGAGTGCCTGCGTGCTCTGGTGCATGGGGTCACGAAGAGTTGGACACGACTGAACGACTAAACAACAACAACATTTGCTCCATTCTGGTAGCTTTGAAGGCTTACACAGGGTGGCTGCACAGAGAATTGAGGGTCCCCTCTCTCAGCCACAGTATCTCCTGACCCTCAGTGGGATGAAACGGGTTCTCCCTGCACCAAGGCAAGCATGCCAGTTCTTGTGCCAGCAGAACTGCATCTGCAGCCCCAGCATCACTTGTGCCCATGCAGGCCACACACCCACGTCTCTATAAATACAGACTCCATGGATAGCAAATGCCAGCACCAATGTGTGGCTGAGGGATTGTGTCATGACCTGATTTAGTGGGAATCCTCCAAATCACAGTTTCACAAAGGTCCCCAGTGGGGAAGCCAAACTGGCGCTCAGCTGGCAGCTGGTGGAGGGGGCGGGGATAGAGCAGCTTACGCACACATCCCGAAGATGGATGTGACAGGCATCTTAGACCAGTCCAA
The DNA here is from genome assembly GCF_027172205.1 of Podarcis raffonei. NCBI lineage: Eukaryota > Metazoa > Chordata > Lepidosauria > Squamata > Lacertidae > Podarcis > Podarcis raffonei. The sequence continues at coordinate 7,800,898 of NC_070615.1, forward strand.
AGCAAGCCCCAGGGAAGGGTGCATGGATGAGAGCCCCCTTGGGACTCTATCCACAGGGCTGGTGAAAAAGAAGGTGAGGTTAACTGACACAGAAAATGCTCACAAAGCCTTGGGAGAAGCCTCAAGCATGTTCCTTTATGCATCAGTATGAACAGGAGTGTGTCTGTTCTACTCCCTTTCCTGCATAGTGTATTTAGCCCACGTGCAGGGCACATATTTCAGCCCAAGAGCTGGTTACCATTCTGGGCAACTTTCCAGGAGCCCCATGCCCGTGGTGGGCAAGGCAAAAGTGGGCAGGGCAGTAAATACGAGGTTTATTTGCACAGTTTTATAGGCTCCTCATGAGGCCAGAGGAACATCGCCCGGCTGTGGGGCCTGAAGGCTGCTCCCTGCAAGGCCCTTTCCACGTGGCCTAGGGGGCAGGGCCCTGACTCACCAGCCCTACTATGTTAAATATGTATTCTGTAGTTGACCTCCTTTGTAATGTTTTATTTTGAAATCTTTAAGATAATATTTTAGTTTTCTGTTACGTTGCTTTGACTGTATACTCTATATTTGACTTTCTTCAGATTGTTTTATTTATGTTTTATTGATTTAATATGCTGTAAACCGCTCTGAAGTTTTTCTTAAAAATATAAAGTGGTATAGAAATTTTAAAAATAAAAATAAAATAAATTTACCTTTCTACAGTAGGCTGGCTTCCACACACACTTGCACACCCCTCTATGTCCTCCATCCAAGCAGGCAAGAAGCACCACCAGAGTACAATGATTCATTGCAGCCAGGCAAAAAAAACCCCAAGGGTGGTGGAAAGCAGGGCTTGGAGGTGGGGGGTGGCCTGGAAAGAGAGCAAGGGCCAGGTGGAGAGGCCCGGAGTTTCCCTATCACTGGTGTAGTGGATCATGAAGCTAGAAGGCCCTTCACTCTGCCATTTCTTGAAACCCCATTTGCTTTCCAACACAGAACCAGGTTGCAACTCCTCTGTTCCCTTCTCTTCAGCTCAGAATCAGATCTGGGTGTGAGTATTCACCGTATGTAGGCTGAGAATTTGGAGAAAGAACCACCTGATTTACTCATTCTTCCTCATTGCAGGGGTGGATTTAGGCCTGTGCAAGAGATGTGCAGGAACTGGGCGCTGAGCTGAGGGGGCGCCTTCTCAAAGCCTGGTAAATGAGGTGCTGGGCTCCCAGAAGAAGGTGTGAGGCTCTGACAGGCTCTGAGAGTCCTCCTGCCTCCTTCCCAGAGCCTAGTTAGTGCTTTCCCAGCTTTGGGAAGGAGCTGGGGGAGATCTAGGACCCTGCCAGAGCCCTCACGCCTCTTTCTCAAAACCAGGTGCCTCCTTACCAGCCTTTGGGAAGGGCAGCGGAAGGACTTTGGGCGGGGGACCAGCCTTCAGCAACCTGGTGCCTTCCAGATACTTGGGGCTTCAACTCTCATCAACCAGTGGTCAGGGTTGATGGACGTTGTAATCCAAAAGATCTGGAGAGCATCAAGTTGGGGGAGGGTGCTTCTAGAGTCTCAAGACCCATCTTATCAGGACACCTGAGTGGCAGGTGAGATTTAAATGAACCATTCTTGGCCCCTAATTTTAAATAATAGCTCCCTGATACCTTTTGACATGCATAAGTGCAGGGGAAACAAGACATGTGGATATGAAAATAAGAGGCCTTAATGGGAAGTGTCTACAAGATATCAATACAATGGCCAGTACTTAAAAGATGAAAAGAAACTGATTGCTCTCCAGGAAAAAAAATGCATAACTAGTCTAGCCAGCCTTGGGAATGTGGTGTTTTCATTCCTCCAGCAATTTCCCTGCAGAAAGCTAATGTAAATTTACTTATACAGTCCCATCAGCTCATAGTCATAGGCAAAATAGATATGTGCCATGCAATGACCTTACAATCTAACAGGGCAACCCAGGACATTTATTATTTTGATGAAAAACTCGTTGGGTTTTTCCTTGAAAAGCGATATTTTAACGTGATAAAAATCTTTCCCCTGATTTTAGGAAAATTAGAAAACATGGCAGCTCTGTGGACATTGGGTTGAAATTAGTTTTAAAACGGCTTGTGGGCTACAGTTGGGAAGGACAATTAAGGAGGTAAGTCAAAAGCTACTCAGAAAAGGTAGAGTTGGGAAAAAGGTTTGTGGTCTGAAGAATCTGTCAGGTCCAATTTCTCCCACTTCCTCCTTTTTCCAATCTTCAATTCTGTTTTCCACATATCCATAACATTTTACTTCCTCACCCCAAAACAACAAAACAGTCGTACCTTGGCTCCCAAATGCCTTGGGAGTCGAACGTTCTGGCTCCTGAATGATCAAAAACCAGAAGTGATTGTTCTGGTTTTTGAACGTTTTTTGGAAGCCAAACGTCTGGCACAGCTTCCGTGCCTGTGCAATCGAAACCAATCGGAAGCTGCGCCTTGGTTTCTGAAGTTTACAGAAGTTGAACGGACTTCTGGAATGGATTCCGTTCGACTTCCGAGGTACGTCTGTACTCATAAAAATTCATCAGAATTTTTGTATAAATTTCATCTCATAAACTCATCTTTAGATGCAGTTTTGACAAATATACAGATTTTTTGCAAGCAATTTCCCCAAAGGTGATATGTATCTGTACACATTGGTTGGTTGGAATGGCATAGAAAAATCCATAGGTGTGCAAATGTAAAAGACTATAATACACCGTGACCCAACAGAAGGAGCAGCACTCATGTCACCCCAATAGAAAGGGCAGCCCCCAAACCATCCTCACACCAAGAGAAGGAGCAGCCTGCTGCCCAGTCCCCCCAACCCAAGATAGGGGGCAGTCCCCACCCTCTCTGCAAGAGAAGGGGCCACCCCATCCCACCCTCCCAAACCCCCCTTGTCCCAAGAGTGATGCAGCAGCAACCCAGGATGGGTTTCTCAAAGAAGAGTCATGCCAGACAAATCTCATTTCATTTGTTGATGGAGTTACAAGCTTGGTGGATCAAGGGAATGCTGTGGACATAGTGTATCTTTGTTTCAGTCTATCTGAGTTCCACCCTGGCAGGACCTTGAGTATTGAGGAGTACCAGTATTCCTTCACATTAACTTCAGGCAGGTGAAGTTTTCCCCACCATTTATATCCATGAGGGGAAAAGCTTCTTCAGTTCTAAATTTCCACACACCAAAAGCTGGGCCTCTGGAAAAGAGAGCACCCTCACATATTCCTGTTGCCACAAAAGAACTGCAATCTCTCCAGGACATTTAATCCATTTTACAGGTGGCTTTTAAAAGCACAACATTTTCTATAAAATTGTGCTTGGACTCGTCACATCTCTTTCTCTACAAAAAGCAGCACAGGAGCCCCAACCCAAATCAGGTCTGAGGTGCAGTAGGAGATGGGCTGAACTCCTTCTGCTCTGTGCTGCTCTCCCAATTTAGATCATAGCTGCCTTTGGGTAAATGGAAATATGTGGCCAGTTTGTGTTTCTGAATCATGTGCTTAAAGTCACATCTCATTTGAAACAACATGTGCATCCTCAAACAGATGTTATCGTGCTGACGACCCTAATTATAACTTTTTAACTTTTTAACAGTAACTTTCCTGGCCATAGCTGACAGCAAGTGGGTGGTTTGCACAGGAGATCATGAGCTTGAGCTTCTTACTGGCGGCAAGGGAATCTCCAGATTTAAGATTTGCCCACATGTCTGATTTCTAAAACAGAAATATGCTATTGTTACACTAGTCCTTATTCTCCAAGTGCATAAATTTCTTTTTTATATATAAAATTTTTATTAGGGTTTTTACAATATTACAAAATAGAAAAAGAAAAAAGAAAAAATACAAATAAAAACAGTTAAAAACAGTCAATCTTTTCATCACTTATTTTTCATTTACTTGTTTCTTGGACCTCCTCATACCTCCCTTTTTTGTATTCCAGTTCTATTTATTAGTTCAGCAGTTTCTTTCCCTCTTTATTTTGCCCTGATCTTTAATCTTAAATTATTATTACCTTGAATTTTTACTTATAAAAAACCATTTTTTCATATTCTTTTATACCATTACCACTAGAAACCACTTAATTTCAATCCAACATCATTCTAACATTCATTAATTTTACAATATCTCTGTAGATAGTCTTTAAATTTCTTCCGGTCTTCTTCCACTGACTCTTCTCCCTGGTCTCGGATCCTGCCAGTCATTTCTGCCAATTCCATGTAGTCCATCACCTTCATCTGACTTTCTTCCAGAGTGGGTAAATCTTGTGTCTTCCAATACTTTGCAATAAGTATTCTTGCTGCTGTTGTAGCGTACAAAAAGAAAGTTCTATCCTTCTTTAACACCGATTGGTCAACTATGCCCAGGAGAAAGGCCTCTGGTTTCTTCAAGAAGGTATATTTAAATACCTTTTTCAATTCATTATATATCGTCTCCCAGAAAGCCTTAATCCTTGGGCACGTCCACCAAAGGTGAAAGAATGTACCTTCAGTTTCTTTACATTTCCAACATTTATTATCGGGCAAATGGTAGATTTTTGCTAGCTTGACTGGGGTCATGTACCACCTGTATATCATTTTCATAATATTCTCTCTTAAGGCATTACATGCCGTAAACTTCATACCTGTGGTCCATAACTGTTCCCAGTCAGCAAACATAATATTGTGTCCAACATCTTGTGCCCATTTAATCATAACAGATTTCACCGTTACGTCCTGAGTATTCCATTTCAACAGCAAGTTATACATCCTTGACAAATTCTTAGTTTTGGGTTCTAACAGTTCTGTTTCTAATTTTGATTTTTCCACCTGGAAGCCAATTTTCTTGTCCAAATTATATGCCTCCATTATCTGATAATAATGAAGCCAGTCACGCACTTTGTTCTTTAGTTTCTCAAAACTCTGCAGTTTTAGTCTATCTCCGTCTTGTTCCAAAATTTCCCAATATTTCAGCCATTTAACCTCCATATTGAGCTTTTTCTGAGCTTTCGCTTCCATCGGTGACAGCCACCTTGGGGTTTTATTTTCCAATAAATCCTTATATCTTATCCAAACATTAAACAATGCTTTTCTAACAATATGGTTTTTAAATCCTTTATGCGCTTTGACCTTATCATACCACAAATATGCATGCCATCCAAATACATTGTTAAAACCTTCCAAATCCAAAATGTCTGTGTTTTCAAGAAGTAGCCATTCTTTCAACCAGCAGAAAGCTGCTGATTCATAATAAAGTTTAAAGTCTGGCAGGGCAAATCCACCTCTTTCCTTTACATCTGTTAGTATTTAAAATTTTATTCTAGGCTTCTTGCCCTGCCAGACAAATCTTGAAATATCTCTCTGCCACTTCTTGAAACAGTCCACCTTGTCCAAAATTTGCAATGCCTGAAACAAAAACAACATTCTAGGCAATACATTCATTTTTATAGCAGCGATACGGCCCAGCAATGAAAGCTTCAAATTTGACCATATTTCTAAATCTTTTTTCACTTCAACCCAGCATTTTTCATAGTTATCTTTAAATAAATTCCCATTTTTTGCTGTCATATTGATCCCCAAGTATTTGACTTTCTTAACCACTGTTAAACCTGTCATGATCTGAAACCTCTCTCTCTCAATTGGTGTTAGATTTTTCTCTAAAACCTTAGTTTTTGACATATTCAGTTTAAACCCTGCGACCTGACCAAATTCTTGAATCAGTTCTAAAACCCTTTTAGTACTAGATTCTGGCTCCTGTAACGTCAATACCAAATCATCTGCAAATGCTCTCAGTTTGTACTGTTTGGCTCCGACCTGTATACCTTTAACCAACTGGTCCCTTCCAATCATGTTCAGCAAAACCTCCAGAACCGATATAAAAAGCAATGGGGAAATTGGGCAACCTTGTCGTGTCCCTTTTTCTATTTTAAATTCTTCCGTCACCACATTGTTTACAATTAATTTAGCTTTTTGTTCTGAATATATTGCACTTATACCGTGTTCAAAACCTTGGCCTACCCCCATACCCTGTAAGTTCTTTTTCATAAAAGTCCAAGAAATGTTGTCAAAAGCTTTCTCCGCATCCACAAATATTAAAACTGCCTTAGTGTTTATATTCACTTGTAGTTTCTCAATAATATTAATTATGTTTCTCACATTGTCAGATAGATGTCTTCCTGGGAGAAAACCTGCTTGGTCTTTATGTATCTCTTCCACTAACACTCTTTTTAGTCTTTTAGCCAAAATATCTGCAAAAATTTTATAATCCACATTAAGCAGTGATATGGGACGATAGTTCTTAAGCTGCGTCTTTTCAGTCTCTAATTTCGATACAAGTGTGATATATGCTTCTTTCCACGACTCTGGTGCCTTTTCCCCCTCCATTATTTCGTTACAGACTTCTTTCAAAGGTTGTACTAACCATTCCTTTAAAGATCTATAGTATTTAGAAGTCAGTCCATCCGGCCTGGAGATTTACCCAGTTGCATATTCTGAATGGCACCTTCTATCTCCTGTTCAGTTATTTTATAGCTCAACATTGATTTATTTTCTTGAGAGATTTTTTGTAATCCATTTTTCTTCAAAAATTGGTCTACATCGATTTCTCTCTGTGGCCCTTGTGTATATAATTGTTTGAAATACCTCTGGAAGCAGTTTCTGATCTCAGCTGGGTTCTGTATGTTCCTTCCTTCCACTTCTAAATTTATAATTGTATTTTGTTTTTGTCTTTTTTTCATTTGCCAAGCCAACAGTTTCCCACGTTTATTAGCCGACTCAAATGTCTTTTGTCTCATTTGTTTAATTTTCCATTCAATCTCTTGGTTCATCATTTTCATAAATTGCACTTGATATAACTTTATTTCTCTCAAAATCTTCTGCGACTTGGGTTTTGCTCTCAATTTTTTTTCACCTTCCTTTATTTTCTCCAAAATTTTATCTTTCTTCTCATTCTGAATTCTCTTTTTTAGTACATTCTGTTGTATCAAGAACCCTCTCATAACAGCCTTGCTAGCGTCCCAGATTACTCTTTTTTCCACATTGGTGTTCATATTTATCTCAAAGTAGTCTCTCAAGGTTTTTTGGGCCTCCTTTAACACTTATTCATCTCTAAATAAGGTGTCATTCATCCTCCATCTGAAGGAACCAGTTGGTATTAGTTTCATTTCCATCTTGACAGCGCTATGGTCGGAGCAGGTTTTTGGGCAGATTTCCACTTTTCTAATCTTTGGTGCCATTCCTCTAGTTACCCATATTTGGTCAATTCTAGTCCATGTCATTTTGGCTTCAGAAAAGAAGGTTCCCTCCTTAGCCAAGGGGTTCTTTGTTCTCCAAATATCAACTAAATCCAAGTTGTCTGTCATCTCAAAAAAAGTTTTCGGTAGCCTACCATCCTTGGTGACTACCTGTCTTTGTGCCTTGTCCATATGTGTGGATACCACTCCATTCATGTCTCCCAGCAAAATTACCGTATTTTTCGCACTATAGGACGCACTTTTTCCCCTCCAAAAATGAAGGGGAAATGTGTGTGCGTCCTATGGTGCGAATGCAGGCTTTCGCTGAAGCCTGGAGAGCGAGAGGGGTCGGTGCGCACCGACCCCTCTCGCTCTCCAGGCTTCAGGAGAGCCCCACCGCCAGCCCCACAAGCTCGGGGGACAGCGGGGAGGCGGAACGCCGCCATCCCGCTGTCCCCCGACTTGGTTAGAAGGCTGGCGGGGGGAGAAGCTTGCTCCTCCCCGTCGCCAGCCCTGCAAACTCGGGAGACAGCGGGAGAGGCGCAGCGCGCCATCCCGCTGTCCCCCGACTTGGCTAGAAGGCTGGCGGGGGGGGAGAAGCCTGCTCCTCCCCTCGCCAGCCCCGCAAACTCGGGGGACAGCGGGAGAGGTGCAGCGCGCCATCCCCCTGTCCCCCGACTTGGCTAGAAGGCTGGCGGGGGGGAGAAGCCTGCTCCTCCCCTCGCCAGCCCCGCAAACTCGGGAGACAGCGGGAGAGGCGCAGCGCGCCATCCCCCTGTCCCCCGACTTGGCTAGAAGGCTGGCGGGGGGGAGAAGCCTGCTCCTCCCCTCGCCAGCCCCGCAAACTCGGGGGACAGCGGGAGAGGCGCAGCGCGCCATCCCCCTGTCCCCCGACTTGGCTAGAAGGCTGGCGGGGGGGAGAAGCCTGCTCCTCCCCTCGCCAGCCCCGCAAACTCGGGGGACAGTGGGAGAGGCGCAGCGCGCCATCCCCCTGTCCCCCGACTTGGCTAGAAGGCTGGCGGGGGGGAGAAGCCTGCTCCTCCCCTCGCCAGCCCCGCAAACTCGGGAGACAGCGGGAGAGGCGCAGCGCGCCATCCCACTGTCTCCCGACATGGTTTGGAGACTGGCGGGGGGGAGAAGCCTGCTCCTACCCGTCGCCAGCCCCGCAAACTCGGGGGACAGCGGGAGAGGCGCAGCGCGCCATCCCACTGTCTCCCAACTTGGCTAGAAGGCTGGCGGGGGGGGGAGAAGGCTGCTCCTCCCCTCGCCAGCCCCGCAAACTCGGGAGACAGCGGGAGAGGCGCAGCGCGCCATCCCACTGTCTCCCGACATGGTTTGGAGACTGGCGGAGGGCTTCCTCCTCCCCCAGCCCCGCAAGCTCCCAGAGCGATGCCAAAGCTGCGCGCAGCTTCGGCATGGCTCTGGGTCCCGTTCTGGGGGAGGGAGAAGCTCGGGCTTCCCCCGCCCCAGCCCCGCGCCTGGTGGGGGGGGGAATAAATTTTTCCCCCTTTATTTCCCCCCCCCCCAAATCTAGGTGCGTCCTATGGACCGGTGCGTCCAATAGTGCGAAAAATACGGTACATTGTAATCCAAATAGTCCATCAGGATCTCATGCAACTTTTTAAAAAAATCAGATTTCCCCTCATTTGGTGCGTAAACACCTACTATCAAAAAATTTTCTCCCTGTATTTGAATTTCAACTGCCACAAATCTTCCTTGGTCATCTTTAAAGATAAATTTCAGTTGTAATTTCTCTTTTGCGTAAATCACAACTCCTCTTTTTTTTACCTTGTCCGATGAAATAAACTCCTGACCAAGTCTTTTATTAATCAATAGTTTCCTGTGTAACCTTGTTATATGTGTTTCTTGTAAACAAATCAGATCCAATTGTTCCTTTCTTAATAAATGAAACACAGATCTCCTTCGCTGAGGGGAATTCAAACCGTTACAATTCCAACTTAATAGTTGCAGAGCCATGATGTAGTTACTATGCTTCTCCTCCAACAGCACCCAGTGCCTGTTCCTGTTCTGTTGGTGGTATCACCTTCTTCAAGAGGTCTTTTAATTCAGGAGGTAGATCTGGTATATCCAAAGTTTCACTTACAAGTGCACTTAACTCTCCTTCAGCTTTCTTCTGCAGGTCTTCTCCGTGGTCTCTCCAAAATTTAAGTTTGTCATCCTCTGATCTTATTTTTATCTTCTTGCCTTTGTAACTAAAAGACAAGCCTTGGGGGAATTCCCACCTGAAAAAGATTCCGTTACTTCTCAGCAATGCAGTCAAATCTCTGTAATTGGACCTAAGGTCCAAAAGATGTTTCGGAATATCCTTAAATATTTCCACTCTTGACTGATGTATCACCAAAGTCTTCTAGAAATGCAGACTCAAGATTTTGTCTCTCTCCTCTTTTGTTCGGAGGGTGATCAAACAGTCTCTCACTCTGTTCTTTCTCCCTCCTTGTCCAAGTCTAAAAGCATTCACTATCTTGAAGCTGTCCTTCTCCAAATCTGGATTCCAAAAGTCTACAAATTCCTGTGTAAGAAATTCAATCAAATTATTTTTCTCCAATTCCGGAACCGCCCTGACCCTTAAATTTGCTTGTTTCTCCCTCAACTCGATCATAGACAGTATTGATCTGTGGTCTTGTAGTTGTTTGTGTATCGGTGGTATCTTCTCTTCTACAACGGTGGCTGTAGTGGTTGCAATTTCTTTTGCCTCATCAGCTGTCTTTCGTATCAAAGTTGATTCCTGTAGTAATTTCTGAATAGTCTCAGTATTAGTGTTTACCTTCTGACCCAAATTATTAATGCTTGTAGTGTTTTGATTAATACTTGTGGTGTTTTGGTCAATTTTACTCGATGCCTCAGCTACTTGTTTGCTTATTTTATCCAAAGATTCATTTATTTTACTAAGTGCCTGGGTCAGGGCATCGTCAGCAGCCATACCTTTAGGTTTAGATTGTGCCAATGGGGTTGTTATTGGCAAGCCAGCAGGGCCGGATGTCGAAGCTCTCCTTTGCAGCCCACCGTCTGTACGAAGTACTCTGCCAGACCTGGTTGCTTGTAGGGACTCTAACTTGTCTTTCCCATCTGCCATAACCCTCCAGATAAAAGTCAAGGTCAGTCACACACTCAAAGTCAGAGTCAGAGTCTATCAAGGCCGGTCACACACTCAGAGTCAGAGTTTGTTTTGAAATGGAAAATTCCCCTTAGTCCAGCTGCAGTTGCAACAATTTCAAAGTTCCTCTAGGGGGACACAGTAGCAGCAACAGTCAATAATATCTTAAAATAACTTACTTTTCCCTTTCATCCCCCAGTCTCAAAAGGACAACAGTTTCTATTTCCATTTATTTCCCGATACTTTGAAATCAGGAGAAATCAGTCAGTAATATTGTATCTTAATTGTATCCTCCGACGCAGAGTTAACTGTCAAAAGAGAAAGTACTTTCAGCAACAGCACGTTTCCCAATACGGCTTTTTTACTGTTCACTGTTCCCTCCAAGTTAGAGGGAATCAGCCATTTTCCGATGGCGCCACCCCGGAAGTCTCTCCAAGTGCTTAAATTTCAGGTGGGCAGTGCTCGCCTGGCTTGTTTTCCTTTTAATGAGGTCACTGGAGCCTTCTGACATTTTACAAAAATTGCATTGATTTACAAATCGGCACAGGAACATCAGAAGTTGCCTTAAACCCAACGTTTCGCAACCAATGCAACAGAACTGGCTGTGCTTCCCTAAATGTGCCTCTGACAGCAGGCAGCCCCAAACTCTTACCAGCTCCAGCTACGCTTTCTGATCCTCAGCCTGCACCACTCTCAAACTACAGGCTGCTTGCGTTTTGGCCAAGGACATGCTGGACACATCGCTGGGAGGATGGCAAAGCCTTGGTTCCCAAAGAGTTCCCTCCATCCAGAACAGGAGCGGAGAACCTCAGGCCAGACACAGCCCCCCAGGCCTCTCTCTCTGGCCCTCAGAACTCTTCCCAGGCCACAGCCCCTTTCCTCAGAGCCACACCACTCACTGGCCCTCCTTCTCCCCCAGCCGTTTCTGCCTGGTGGTTCTAAAGTGTCCACCAGGGATGCATCTCACTTGTCAGAACGAGGCATAGTCAGACCCCCCAACATTTCTCCAATCAAACTAGGGACATCCAAAATAAAAATGGGACATTTCAGGATCAAATCAGAAACCAGGGTGGCTTCTGTAAATCAGGGACTGTCCCTGGAAAATAGGGACACTTGGAGGGTCTGGATAGACAGGGCTTTGTGAGTGTGGGGGGAAACTGGCTCAATGTACAAAGGTGGAATTTACTTCATTGCCCCACCCATTTTTCAATGCTCCACCCATTTTTGCCTCAGGCACTGCTATCTAATGATGTGTGGTCTCCAAAAGGTTGCCCAGAATGGAGAATACAGCTCTTCAGTTGAAAAAAATTCCCCATCCCTTAACGAAATCTCCTTAACAAAGGAAAGGCATTTGTCCACCCTGCCAGCACCATTGAGATAATTGCTCCCAATTCTTAGGGTTCCACTAAACCTTCTCTTGCCAAGCCACAATCTCACAATCAACCGCAAAGCTGGAAGGCACTTGGAGGGTTAATCCTCAGTCCCATGACTGTGCATTTCACATTAATATTCCCATCTTAAAAATATGAGAACAGTGTGTTATTTGTCGTGGATGGCAGGGGTGAGGGAGCCACATATGCCTGGTGTAAATTTGTACACACGCTCAACCAATAGTGGTAGAGTTCTGGTGAGGGATGGAACAAGATTCACTTGGGGCTTGGAAACTCCTACAAGGGACCTCGATACACCCTTCCCACCTGCCCTCGAAACACTCCAGTCTTCACAGCCATCATTGCCTTTGCTTAGTCCTCCAGCTACTGGAGGAGATGTGCCGATCCGCATGCCAATTTTCTTCAGGATTCAAGACACATGCTGCCTTGTAAAATTAAGGGGAATGTGGGAAATGCAATCATGACATCTCCTATTAGCCTAAAGAAAGGACAAATGCACAGGAGATTTCCAGACCTCAAAGTACTCACATGAGGTCTCCAGGGCTGTATAATCTTCATCTTCTTTGGCAAGTCTAATAAAAGACATCATAATTACTATACTTGGGTCTTTGACAGCTCCCCCCCCCATCTCACATAATGGAAAGGTTTTTATAGAGAGAAAAATATGTCCAGAGAAGGAGTCTGGTAGGTTGCTGGGGCTGCTTATAGTGGAGTGGTCTTTAATGGAGAGGGCTTGCTTTGGCAAGGTCAAGGGATTCTTTGGACACTGTAGCTGGCAATGGCATGATCTAGCACTGGGCAGGAGGAGGACACAGCAGGAGTTCAACGCACATAATCTGCTGGTTATGTGATTGGTAGTTTATACAACATGCAGTAGCAGCAGGCAGGGCAGAGCAGTGGCCATGTTGGACACCTGGTTTCCCAATGCAGAGGTTGCTGTGAGAAACAGAGAGGGGAGGGGCAAGGCAGTGGGCAGGTCAGCACGGTGACGGTGCAGCAGCAGGACCATTGGATTGGCTCCGCTGCTGCACCTGCACTGCACAGACCTCCCTGCCGCTTCACTCATCCCCTTCTCCTTCTCAATTACTTCTCAGTTGTTCCACATTGGGAAGCCAAGTAAACAACAATTCTGATCCACTATTTATAACACAGTCAAGAGCTACTAGAGCAGGACTGGTAACCTCTGAGGCCAACAAAATCAGTGAATTTTAGCCATCATTGTATATGGCAGGTGATGAACCTGGTGTCCTCCTGATGTTTTGTTGGAGACCATCTCCCATGACCCCCAGCCAGCATAAGCAGTGGTCAGGAATTATGGGAGCTGTAGCTCCATATCCCTGGTGTAGGAAAACAAAATCATGGGTGAACTAGGGCACTGTCCCCATCAACCGTCCCTAAGCTGGTGCCTTCCAGATGTTTTGACTACAACTCCCATCAGGCCCAGTCAACACAGACATACTAGCTGGGGCTGATGGATGTTGTAGTCCAAAACACCTTGAGGGCTCCATATTGAGGAAAGCAGGTCTAATCTAAATTATAATGGTAATCACAGTGTTTAAAAGCTGTTTAACACATTAAAAGATTAAAAACCATGAATATTTTTAACTCCTTCTCTTGACTCAACAACAATGAAATGAAATTCTAAGGGTCAAAGTACGAGTAGTAGTGGGGAATGGATCCAGGCAGAGGGTCAGATCCTGGACTCTCTCATCTCTTTGACAAGTGGGTCCTCAAGCTGAAAGTTTCCCCACCTTCCCCCTAGAAGCTGGGGGTTGGACTCTAGGCAATAGACCTGAGTTGTGGCTAAAGTGCCTTGGCTCAGGTAACAGGACACGGCCAGGTTGTCTGACTTGTGTTTATCTTCTGTATAGATTCAGCATGTCCTCCTGGGAACCCAAGAGGCAAATAAGTGTGCTGTGTGCCCTCGCAGTTGGGAGGGTAACAGGACAGGCTCTTGCCTCCAGCAAAGCTGGTTAGCTCATTAAGTGAATCCAGGCAGTCAATAATTCAATAGGAGAGTTCTAAGCCAGCCAAAGGGCTCTGCAGAGAGATTTGTCCACAGCAGGAAAGAACAAGATTGACACCTTGTCGTGCCTAGGCCACATTTTGCCATTTCTGCCTGGAAAAGGAACAGCTGAGATACATGACAGAGGAGACACCAGAGGTGGAATTTGGGGATCAGCAATGGATGGGATGGTTACATGCCTAGTTATTTTAAAAGCTGGGACCACCCTACCTAGTTGCTATTATCTTGCACTCCCATTTTTTGAACTGTTTGCTTGTGTTATGTTCAAAGGAAATGATATAAATGTTTAGAAAAATTAGCTTTCTATTTGTTTGCTTTGTTTTGATCAAAAAGGTGGGTGCATGGATAGGCACACTCTGCAGGCTCAGGAGTGCCTCAGTTCCTTCTCCCCATTTGTTTGACTAGTCTAGGATTTCCAACCTCAACATGTTTTGGACTATGAGACCCACCAGCTCTGGACTGATAACAGCTGGAGTCCCAAACATATGAAGGGCATCAGAATGGTGAGGGTGGGACTAGCTTATTGTCCTGAGTGCTTCATGCTGAATAATGGCCTACAAAGAGCCACAATTTAATGTGATGTGTCAGGTGCCTCTAAAACAGTCATGGGGACCCCATGGCCCTGCAGATGTTATTGGACTCCAACTCCCATCATGGCCAATGGTCAAGGATGAAGGGAGTTGTAGTCCAGCAGTATCTGGAAGGCCACAGGTTTGCCACTTCTGCCCTAGAGAGATGCAGGGACAGGAGGTCACAAGACTTCGAAGAGGACTACCTCAAAAGGCCAATTCCCTGCCAAAGGATCCCTTTGTTTGAAATGTCATTTGGATGACTCAAAAAATGGTCACTCATTCTGGCCTGAAGAGCAAGTCCTTGCCATTTTTGGATGGTCTTCATAGGAAAAACTCATCTATGGCCCATCTAGTCAGTATTCCAAGAGCAGCAGCCATGATCATCTCCCCTCCCCACAAAAAAAGCCCACCGATAAGATCCCAAAAGATCTGCATGGTGGTTACCTCCATGCCAACTAAATTCTCCAGGACCCTCTCCTCATTTTATTTCATGTGTGTGCACGCTGGGTGAAGGAACTGCTCATTTCTCAAAGGCTCTGCCCATGTGCGTGTCCATGAACCGGCATGCATGGCTTGCTTGGAATTTAATGTTCCTACACAGAACATTGAACCCATTAAAAATGAGCAATGGGGAGAAGGTGGAGTTCCCTTTCTTCCCTTGGCTCAACAGCTGCTCAGGTTTTAGTCGTCTTTAACTCTTTGGGTGGAGGCATTCATAAAACCTGGAGGCTGCATTCCTTGTAGGGAAGCTCAGGCCTGAGCTCAAGAGGCAGCTATCTAGGCCTCTCTGTCTGGTCCTGGGCACTCTCATTAGGTCACACCATCCCAGTTCAGATCCATCACTGGCCATGCTCCATGCATTATCAATTGGCATAAAATATGAGTCTGTTAATACCGTGGTGTCTATACACCCCCTTTTCCCTAGGGGGCTAATGCAGCCCACCAGCATTTTTTCCTGGCCCCCCTTTTTTATTTTTTATTTATTTATGATTTTCAATTTTATACATTTCAATAATTTTACAATCATTTTAGCATATTGAAACTCAACTGCCTTCCTCCTCTTTCTGCGGTTCCTTAAATTTATTTTTAATATTTTATGCATAATCCAAATTAACTTAATTTGCTCATTTATTAATTTACTTTATATATATATATTCTTTTAAAATTGCAGGTTGCTGCAATAATCCTGCCAATTTTCTTATCTGTTTACAGTTTATTTGTAAATATTCAACAAACCATTTCCATTCTTTTATATAAAAAAAGTTGTTATCTTGATTTCTTACTTTTCCAGTATGTTTCACCATTTCTGCATATTCAGTAAGTTTTTGTATGCATTCTTCTTTTGCTGGGACTTCTTCTTCTTTCCGTTTTTGGGCAAGTAACATTCTTGCTGCTGTAGTTGCATACATAAATAAATTTCTATACAGTTTGAGTAATTCTGCCCCCTAATTCCCAAAAGGAAAGCTTCTGGGGTTTTTTTTTACAAATTATTTTAAAAATCTTTTTCAATTCATTATATATCATTTCCCAGTAGGCTTTAACCTTACTATAAGACCACCACATAGAACAGTCATGTCCAAAGTCTGGCCCAGGGGCCTAATCCGGTTAATCTGGCCCCGGCAACACTTTAACCGTAACAACTTTGGCCCTCATGCATGGCCCTCTTTGAAAAAAGTTTGGACACTCCTGACACAGAACCTTCTTTCTCTTTACATTTCCAACACTTATTTGATTTCGATTTATACATTTTTGCCAATTTACTCAGTGTTAGATACCATCAATAATATAACATTTTCACATTATTTTCTCTTAAACCATAGCATGCTGTAAATTTTATATCCATTTTCCTGGCCCCCTCAAGTCCCCATCAATGTTTGCAGTAGTTGAAAAATAAGTAAAGTAGAGCTGAGTGCCCGGATGGGGAGGTCAGTCTCTCATGGCTCCCCAGTCATCAGACCAGTTATTTGATGAGCAGGCAACAGCCTCCTATATTTATGCATTGATTCATGGATTCATTCATTTACTGCTTTTACTGTGTATCCCACCTGTTTCTCCAAGGAGCTCAAAATGGTGCACATAGTTCTCCTCATCCTCATTTAAACTCCACAAGTAATCTCACAAATAGGTTAGGCTGAGAGGCAGTGACTGGTCCCAGGCCACGGAGAAAGCTTCTTAGGCCGAGTGCCAAGGCTTCCGGAATTCTATTTCTCCCCCGTGGTGGCAAAGAGCAAAGAAAACAAGGAAGAGAACTTTTTAATGAGTTTATTCATTCCTAATTGCAAGAGACAACAGAACTCAGCGAGCCCTAACAATGGTGTTGCGCCAACTGGGCTCCTCCTCTGTCCTTCCTAGAAACAGCATCTCCCCTCACGGTGGCCACTCATGGCCAATTGTCAGTTGTTTACTGCACCCTTAATGAACACCGAGTTCTGTGAGAAGGGGGATCAGAAATATTCGCCAGTGACAATGTGTCAGCTGGCTGCTCTGCCTCTGTCTCCCCCCTCCTTCTTCTAACACTTCCCAACTTTTCTGTTCGTCTGTCTCTGTGACCTTCCTCAAACTCCTGCTGTAAATCTATGCTGCATTCCTCTTCTCCTGCAGCGTCACGAGAACGGGTGTGTGGGTGTGGGTGTGATCTCCACAATTCCTCCTCCTCCATCTCGTCCCCTTGAGTCCAATCGCTGGCACCAAGCGGGGATTTGAACCCCTGTCTACCAGGCCCCATTCTGATGCTTTATCCACTATGCCCAATGGCTCTCATAGATTAGGGAGCGGGTCAGGGTACCTGTGCATGTGCCTGCTTCCGTGTGTGCATCCGCATATCCATGAAGAAGTGTGCATGTGAGAAAGCATGTGGGGTGGCATGCAGCCCGTGGAAGGCTGCTCAAAGGTGAAGAAATATTTTAAATATAATAGAATATTTAGTAGTAAGAAATGAGAAAAAAGCAGCAATGATGTTTATAGACACAGAAAAAGCATTTGATAATATATCTTGGGATTTTATGAAGAAAGTGATGGAAGAAATGGAATTTAGAGAGAGGTTCACAAAAAGGATACAAGCTGTATACACAGAGCAGAATGCAAATTGATTATCAATAAGGTGATAACGAACCAATTCAAAATAGAAGAAAGAATGAGGCAAGGATGTCCGCGATCACCTTTATTATTCATCTTGGTCCTGGAGGTTTTGAATAGAAATATGTAAGAGAAGATAAACAGATTATGGGTATAAGAGCAGGCGGGGAATGAATTTAAGTTGAAAGCATTTGCAGATGATTTGGTAATTACAGAAGAAGAACCAAAAACATGTCTCCCTAAAGTCTTAGGAAAAATACAAGAGTTTGGGCGAGTGGCAGGGTTTAAATTAAATAAAGAAAAGACAAAAATGTGATCGAAGTGGAGAAAAAAGAGTTCCAGGAGATCACAAAGATAGAAATTCATAAAAAAGTCAAATAACTAGGAATCTGGCTTACCAATAAAAAATTGAATTTGTATAAATACAACTATGAGAAAGTTTGGAATGAGATCAAGAAAAATTACTTAAAAAGTCATATATTCTCCTGCTATATGGGAAACATTGGATGAGATGGTAAAGTCAGCCCAAATAAAGCAGGCTCAAGATTTAGGTCATAATATACAATTTGAAGATTGGGAAAGGATGTGGAAGGTGAATTTAAAATTCACAGACTGTATTTTATTGAAAGAAAATTATATGAAAATGATGTATAGATGGTACATTGCACCAGAGAAAGGGGCTAAAATGTATAAGGGGATTAGAAATATTCTACAGTGACCAAGTGTCAGCTGACTGCTCTGCCTCTGTCTCCCCCCTCCTTCTCCTAACATTTCCCAACTTTTCTGTTCGTCTGTCTCTGAGCTGTGACCTTCCTCAAACTCCTGCTGTAAATCCGTGCTGCATTCCTCTTTTCCTGCAGTGCCAGGAGGACGGGTCTGTGTGTGTGTTTTGATTTTGATTTATACATTTTTGCCAATTTACTCAGTGTTAGATACCATCAATAATATAACATTTTCACATTATTTTCTCTTAAACCATAGCATGCTGAAGATTGTAAACCAATAAAATCAAGTCCTTTCTATGTCCACTCAGAAGAAAGTCCTAGTGTGTTCATTCCAGGTAACTGTGTAGATGATTGCAGCTTCAGACCAAACTATAGGAGCCTTGAAAGGAACTCAAACCTCATCAAGTCTCTTTTTCTTTCATTACAGATATGTGAGGATGCTACAAAGAGCCTAATTTGCAGGTATTATAATTTGCACCAGGCAATCCTTTTGTTCATAATTTCCCCCAGCTGGCAAACACTCTAGAGACCATGGATCCTTGGAGGCTTAGATGGACACACCTCCTGAGCATCGGGATTCAGTGCGGATAGAGGAGGTAGTGGAGATTTCCTAGGCACTGAAAGCTTTTCTTGCAAAACCAAAAGCCGTTCCACTATGCCATCTTGTTCCTATTTGGGCAGTGGTGGGGGAAAAAGCCACTGACTGATCTTCTAAGGCAGAGTTTTCCAAACTGTGTGTTGTGACTTGTTAGTGAATGGGTAGGCAAACTAAGGCCCCGGATATGGCCCAATCACCTTCTAAATCCGGCCTGCCTGGTGTTTTTACATGAGTAGAATCTGTGCTTTTATTTAAAATGCATTTGTGATGGCCTGGGAATCTGATTCAGAAGCTGAACCTGAGGAATCCCAGCCTGTGCAGGAGTCCCTGCCGGATCCTCTGGAGCAGACACCAGATGTATCCACTCTGGCTCCGGAGGTGATTGAGGACCCATTGCCTGCAGGTGCGCCTCTCCCAGCCCTGTCAGGGGAAGGTGAAGCTGCCCCTGGGTCCAGTAACCCTCCAGCCTCTCCTGAGCTGCAAAGGCTCAGGGCAGAGAGGCGGAGGGAACTGGGTTCTCTCAGGAGAAGTGCTCGCCTTAAGGCCAGGAGAGGCGGGTCACCTGTGGGCTGGGACCGCCCCTGGCCTCGGAGGAGATAAAGGCCAGTCAGCCCAGTCCCTGGTTGCAGGAGCAACGTTGTCGGAAACCTGTTTCTGCCAGCACCCAGACCTGTTCTTCTGGAGTTCCCAACGACGCCTGGCTTCTTGCTTCGGACCCCGCTTCACCCTTTGTGGACAGTCTCCAGACCCTCGACCCAGGACCACACTCTGACCACGCCTCACGGTAACCTCCCCCCGGGACCAGCACAGCATTTCTGGGTTATTTCTGGGGCATAGACATTTGTTCATTCCCCCCCCCAAAAAAAATATATAGTCTGGCCCCCCACTAGGTCTGAGGGACAGTGGACCGGCTCCCTGCTGAAAAAGTTTGCTGACCCTTGTAGTGTGTCAGCTGCAATGTGTAGGTGTGTCTTGTGAATGGTCCCTGTGATCCTCCCAGGGCTGGAAAGGAGTTAGTTTAACCTCTGTTCTAAGGGCTTAAACTGACCATGACCAGGAAAAATGGGCAAAGGGGTATGGAGCCATAGTTATGCAGCAACATGGGCATGGGCAGATCTAAAAGCAGGCAACAGCTCCTCTGCCAGGCAACCCTGAAACAATCCACATGGTGGCTTCATGACTTTGCAGAGTAGTGGATGTCAGCCTTAGCAAGATGGGGAGGGATTGGAGAGATAGAGGCCACTTGCAGGCTGTTGCTGTTTTCCAGTGGGATAATAATAATAATAATAATAATAATAATAATAATAATAATAATAATATTTATTTATTTATTTATTTATTTATTTATTTATTTCTACCCAACCCATCTGGCTGGGTTTCCCCAGCCACTCTGGGTGGCTTCCAACAAAAGATTAAAAATACATGAAAACATCAGTCATTAAAAACTTTCCTAAACAGGGCTAAAAATCACATCTCAGCAAATTCAAGTTGTGCAAAGACAGTTGATTGAGAGGCCCTGTACGACAAATCCACTTCCCCAAAATACTGGACTTTTTGCAACAAGGAAAGTGAAGGGGAAGTGTGGGATGACACTTGCTTGATGCAACATCATCTAACCTCCCCAGAAACAAATCAGGATGAATGTTCAATAAGCACCCATCTCCTTGCCAAACCTATTTCCCATGCCTGGAAGGGAAAGCATAATTCAAATCTTCAATCTGCTGCACTCCACAGTCATACAGCTGATTGAAACTGACTTTAGCCCAGCCTTTCTCAACCTGTGGGTCCCCAGATGTTGTTGGACTACAACTCCCATCATCCCTGAGCTCTGGCCTTGCTAGCTAGGGGTGATGGGAGTTGTAGTTCAACAACATCTGGGGACCCACAGGTTGAGAAAGGCTGCTTTAGCCCATGAAAACTTATACCATAATGACTCTGTTGGTCTTTTAACTTGCCACAAGACTCATTGTGTATTCATTGCTTTGTTCTGTGACTGCTAGTACACATTAAGAACACATCTACAGCATCTGGCTGGAAAAAACTAGCATGATTTGAGAGCATAGGAAGCTGCCTTCAAGCAAGTTAGACCATTGATCCCTGTAGTCCAGAACTGTCTTCACTAACAGAAGCTCTTTGGGGTTTCAGGCAAGGTTCCCTCCCAGCCCTACCCAGAGATGATAGTAATAATAATAATAATAATAATAATAATAATAATAATAATAATAATAATAATATTTATACCCCGCCCTCCCCAGCCAGAGCCGGGCTCAGGGCAGCTAACACCAGTAAAATTACAGTAAAAACATAATGGCGGGGACAATTTAAAATACAGGTTAAAATGCAATTTAAAATGCAGCCTCATTTTAATAGTAGCCCATAAATCAAAACCATAAGGGGAGGGAAAACATAAGGGTCAGACTGAGTCCAAACCAAAGACCAGGCGGAACAGCTCTATCCAGCAGGCCCTGTGGAAAGATGTCAAGTCCCGCAGGGCCCTAGTCTCTTGTGACAGAGCATTCCACCAAGCCGGGGCCAGTACTGAAAAGGCCCTGGCTCTAGTTGAGACCAATCTAACCACCTTGCGGCTTGGGACCTCCAAAATGTTGTCATTTGTGGAGGGATACCAGGAGAGGCGGTCCCATAGGTACGTGCGTCCTAGGCTGCAGGGATGCCAGGGATTGAACCTGTGACCTTCTGAATGTGAAGCAGGTGCTCCACCACTGAGCTACAGCGCCCCCCTCCCCCGTGCAAGACAACAGCAATCTGTAGCCTTTGGAAGTTTGTTTGTTTTTTGCTGGAGATTCCTTGTCCCCTCACAGAACTGCAGCTCCCTGGCAGGCTCAGAGCTGGCTGAAATGTGCCGTGTAACCATTCCCAAAAAGCACTTCTGAGCCTCTTTCATGCTATTTGTACACAGTGTGAATGCTGGTCAGGTGGGATCGAAAGCAGAAAAGAGCCAGTTTTTAAAAATCAAATGCACATTTTCTTGCCACTGTAGGTTTTTTTTTTTATTCTTCCCCATTTGGATTGCAGCTCTCCAGATTCCCTCCTGAGAGCAAAAGCAGCAGCAGCAGCTTGTTCCAACGGCCAACTCTGGTATGGGGCTTCTCTCAGCGGCTGCAGCCCAGAAAGTATTGTCAAACGCCCAGGCTCAGCTGGAGGAGCTAAGCAGAGCTGCATCTTTGAAGAGCCCCAGCCGCAAGCAACCCAAAGCCAGAGCCAAGAAGGGACTGGCGGAAGCGAGTGAAGGTCCCCAGCTGGTGGAGATCCTTAGCAAACCAGCTCTCACAAGTGAAAAACCATAGTGAGATGGCTTCTTCCTGGGTAATTGCCTCTTTAGCAGCCTCTTGCTGCCAGTTATCCTTACAATCCTAATTAACAAGCAACCAGATAATTAGGAATTTAATTAAGAAAACCAGACTCTCCAGAAATAGCTGGCATCTTTGGAAAGAATGTGTACGGCATGGCCACCGAGGCATTGTGTCGGCTCCCAGAGTGGGGAATGCTTGACTTGCTTCCTTCACCCCGAGCTCTGCCTCCCAGCGGCATTGCCACATCACCTGAACATACGAAACTGCCTTATACCAAGTCAGGCCATTATTCCACCTAGCTCTGTATTGTCAACACTGGCTGGCAGCAGCTCTTCCGAGTTTCAAACATAGGTCTTTCCCAGTCCTTGCTGGAGACACCAGGTATAGAACCTGGGACCTTTTTGCATGCCAAGCAGATGTTCTGCCACTGAGCTACAGCCCTTCCCCAAGGGCGAGAGACTCTTTCAGATGGCAGCAGCTAAATCTTGGGTCCTAGCAAGTGATGTTGTCTTTGAGGTCTCATCAGCACCACCCAGCTTGGCCAGTCATAAGTAGGAGAGGGTTGTTATACTCATGCCCTGCTTGTAGGCTTTCCATGGATATCTGGAGACCATGTAAACAGGATCCTGGATAGTATACTGGAAACAGGATACTGGACTAGACAGACTTTTGGTTTGATCCAGCAGGGCTCTTCTGATGGAGGTTCAAGAAGAAATGACTTATCCTCTGCAGCTTTCCTACAGGGACAGCTCCTTAACCATTGCTAATGAAGAGGTCTAGTTTCCCATGTAACACTAAGCACTGCTTAACGTTATCTAAGGGGACGCGGGTGGCGCTGTGGGTAAAAGCCTCAGCGCCTAGGACTTGCCGATCGAAAGGTCGCGGTTCGAATCCCCGCGGCGGGGTGCGCTCCCGTCGCTCGGTCCCAGCGCCTGCCAACCTAGCAGTTCGAAAGCACCCCCGGGTGCAAGTAGATAAATAGGGACCGCTTACTAGCGGGAAGGTAAACGGCGTTCCGTGTGCTGCGCTGGCTCGCCAGATGCAGCTTGTCATGCTGGCCACGTGACCCGGAAATATCTGTGGACAGCGCTGGCTCCCGGCCTCTAGAGTGAGATGAGCGCACAACCCTAGAGTCTGTCAAGACTGGCCCGTACGGGCAGGGGTACCTTTACCTTTACCTTTTTAACGTTATCTAAGGCTTATAAACCAGCTACAAACCTTGGTTCAGGGGCGCCATCCAGGAGGGCTGCAGGGCCAAGGGCCCCCCAAATTCTGTGGCAACCATGTACACGCACACAGTGCAATGTGCTCACATCACTTGTGCATGCTGTGTGGCACGCTCTTACATGGCATGCATGCGACATGTCAGCCTGTTGCGTCTACACATGGCGTTAGCATGTTGCATGGTGTGTGCACACTGTGCGAGCACATTGCACATTTTGCACACATGACACGGGCACATTGCGCAGCGTGCGCACGTTGCATGGCACTGGTCCCCTCAATTGTGAGGGCAAGCTGGCACACTTGCCTTGGTTAACAAGTGACCTTTAAATGTAGTTCATAAACAACACTAAGCTGCTGGGCTGGGTTCACACATAATGCTAAGCCGTGGTTTAATAAACTGCAGCTATGTATGAACCAGGCCTCAGTGTCTGTCTCTGCAATGCGTGGAGATAGCACCACCACTGCTGGCATTCTCAGGGCACTTGGCCCATAATTCCTTCTTGGCAGTCAGCAGTTTCTAGGGCTCTCTTTCTCTCCCTGACTGCTCCCTGGCACTCAGAAGCAAGGAGAGTGAGTTAGAAAATCATGCCGCCCATCTGGAAACCAGAAGATGCCTGAGTTGCCTTCTCAGGGACTGTGCTTTGTAGGCCCAAAGAGCTGCAGCCCTGAGGTCCATTTCCAGGGGCTCCAAACTACAGTCATTTTCCTCACTGCAAGCATCACACACAGTTCCTTTTAGCCTCTCCACCCTGCAGGTGGGTATAGCTTCAGGTGCCATCCATAAAAAGCCTTTAGACAAATGAGTGGGCCAAGCTATTAGTGGCCATCAAGAAAACATCTGTTGTTCAGCATCCATCAGCGGGATATAAAAGAACCTGGGAGGGGGGAAAGGACCATCTCTTCACTTGGCAGAGCAGAATAGCACAGGCCTAGACCATTACATGGTAAAGTTTCACTGAAACCAGCTGACTCATCCACCAGTTTTAGGCTGTGGGTGGAGCTCCATAGGAAATTAGCCTCTTAGGAGTCCTGTGGTGTTCCAGGGAATTCAGAGAGGATAAGCCCCAGGGAGTTCAATTAGTTTGGCAAGGTCTGAGGTAGCCTTACAATAGTCTGAAAAAATGGTCTATGTTGGATGTTTAAGGGATGCTGTTTGTGAATTAGGCTGCTGGTGGTGGCTTGATTAGGAATTTTCCATTCCAGGGGAAAAAGAAGTCACTTGCTGAAAAACAATGAAAAGCTTTGTGGTACCTTTAAAGACTAACAAGCCTCTTGCAACAACTCAGCCCTGTATACCTGAAGGAGCGTCTCCACCCCCATCGTTCTGCCCTGACACTGAGGTCCAACGCCGAGGGCCTTCTGGCGGTTCCCTCACTGCAAGAAGCCAAGTTACAGGGAACCAGGCAGAGGGCCTTCTTGGTAGTGGTACCCGCCCTGTGGAACGCCCTCCCACCAGATGTCAAAACGATGTCAAAGAGATAAACAACTACCTGACATTTAGAAGACATTTGAAGGCAGCCCTGTTTAGGGAGGTTTTTAATGTGTGACATTTTTATTTGTTTTTAATCTTTGTTGGAAACCACCCAGAGTGGCTGGGGAAACCCAGTCAGATAGGTGGGGTACAAATAATAAATGATTATTACAGTGGTACCTCGGGTTACAGACGCTTCAGGTTAAAGACGCTTCAGGTTACAGACTCTGCTAACCCAGAAATAGTACCTCAGGTTAAGAACTTTGCTTCAGGATGGGAACAGAAATTGTGCGGCGGAGGCACGGGAGCAGCGGGAGGCCCCATTAGCTAAAGTGGTACCTCAGATTAAGAACAGTTTCAGGTTAAGAACGGACCTCTAGAATGAATTAAGTTCTTAACCCGAGGTAAGGTAAAGGGACCCCTGACCTTTAGGTCCAGTCATGGCCGACTCTGGGGTTGCAGTGCTCATCTCACTTTATAGGCCAAGGGAGCCGGGGCACAGCTTCCGGGTCATGTGGCCAGCATGACTAAGCCGCTTCTGGCGAACCAGAGCAGCGCACGGAAATGCCGTTTACCTTCCCGCCGGAGCGGTTCCTATTTATCTACTTGCACTTTGACGTGCTTTCGAACTGCTAGGTTGGCAGAAGCAGGGACCAAGCAATGGAAGCTCAGCCCGTCGCGGGGATTCGAACTACCGACCTTCTGATCGGTAAGTCCTAGGTTCTGTGGTTTAACCCACAGCGCCACCCGTGTCCTGAGGTACCTGTAACCCGAGGTACCACTGTATTATTATCAGCTTCTGCGAGCCAGTATCCACTTCTTCAGATGTGTAGTCTGATAATCTCAGCATGTATGCCCAGTTGCTGTTGCAGGAGCAAAACCAATCAAAAATTTAGCAACCGTAACCACAAGGGTAGCTGATAATGTGCCCTCCAGGTGGACTCCAACGCCCATCAACCTTAGCCAGCATGGCCAATGGTCAAGGATGATGTGAGTTGTAGTCCAAAATATCTCGAGGGCACTGGATTGGTTACTCCTACCTAGCTCTACCCAATGCATGAAATGTCCTTAAAAGAACAGGAGAATGGGCCTATGTCACACACAATAGGATGCTGGAACTAGATGGGCTATTGACCCAGCAGGCTCTTCTTACATTCTTGTATACCACTTAGAGGTTTTAGACGATCAAAGCGGTATATACATTTTGTTAAATAAATAAATTAACCATAAGGAGGGAGAGCAGGAAGCCCCCAATAACAAAGAACAGGTGGAGGCACTTGGAAGCTGCCCAGCAGGAGACTGAGCAGGCTGAAAGGTCACCTGGTCTTTTGCACTATGGTGAAATGGAGTATATTTCTATTGACAGGAGAAATTCCTCATAGTGGTGTGTCTGGTATCTTCATGGCATAGTTTTCATTGCATGCTGAGGAGGCACCTCTTTACCCCAGCCTCTAATATACTATCTACCCTATTCTTTTGACTTGAAATGGTTTTAAATGATTTTAATATTGCATTTTTACACTATCGTAGCCTGCCCTGGGACCTTATGGTGAAAGCTAGATCAATAATAATAATAATAATAATAATAATAATAATAATTGTCTATGCATAAGTTAGCATATGGAAATTCTGTACAAATCTGTCTTTTGTCCTCTCAGATGACACCTTTTCTCTTTTGGGGTGATGCATAAGGGATACTTTAGAGGGACCATCACTGAAGCCCAGGTAGATAAGATAAGCTTTTGGGGGTTAGGTAAAGGTAAAGGGACCCCTGACCGTTAGGTCCAGTCGTGTCCGACTCTGGGGTTGCGGCGCTCATCTCGCTTTACTGGTCGAGGGAGCCAGCGTACAGCTTCCGGGTCATGTGGCCAGCATGACTAAGCTGCTTCTGGCGAACCAGAGCAGCGCATGGAAGCACCATTTACCTTCCCGCTGGAGTGGTACCTATTTATTTACTTGCACTTTGATGTGCTTTCGAACTGCTAGGTTGGCAGGAGCAGGGACCAAGCAATGAGACCTCACCCCGTGGCGGGGATCGAACTGCTGACCTTCTGATCAGCAAGCCCTAGGCTCTGTGGTTTAATCCACAGCGCCACCCACGTTTTGGGGGTTAGGGAGCACTAAAAACTCAAAATAAGTAGCATAAAGGTTCAAAGGGCTGCCCGTGTGCATTGACACTGATATCACCATTTCAAGGCCACATCCTTGCCAACGCTGCGGGCTCCTGTTTGCCTTTTGGCCCACTTTCAAAGGCATTGTTGGCATCAGGGACTAGTAGAAGCCCTAGTTGCTGGATGCCATTCTGCGACTGGGCAACCTTAAGCAAGTAGCGGTCCCAAGTTGCAGGAAAGCCTTGTCCAAGAGAACGCATTTATCCCACTTAATTACAGTCCATGGGACTGCACTGGACAGCTGTGCCAAGCACCATTTGTGCCAAGTGCTCAAGTCAAGGGATTGTTTGTTTTACGGCATCTTCAAAACTCAGAGGCCAGCAGAGCAGATGGAGGCCTCGCTTCCTCTCCCTGGCCAAGTCCTGCAGGCTCTGGAGGAACTGGCATGGTTTCCCTCTTAAGTGGCCAGACACCTCCCACTTCTCCAAAGATAGTGGCTTAGTTCAGCTGCCATCTCTTCCTGAAATCACTGGCAGGCGCTTGCAGTGCTGTGCTGTCAGGGTGGTTGGGCAAAAGCCATGCCCCACCAATGGATGCCGCCCAGCAGGGTCTAGCTCAGTCTCTATGGTCTCTGGTGCATGGGCCTAGAACTTCCTTCCAGGGTTGGAAGAGTGACATGGTCATCTGTGGAAGCTGAAGCAGTAGGAGACCAAGAGCTCAGCCTTACGCCATAAATGAAATGTCTAGTGCCAGTCCTGGGATGTGCAGAGTTAGTAAGGGGAAGGATAATAGCTGTATAGCAGAGCATCGGCCTACATGCCAAAGGTCCCCGGATGAATCCCTGACGTCTTCAGATAGGGCTGCGAGAAACCCTGGTCTGCAACCCCAGAAGGCCACAGCCAGTCAGTTTAGCCTCCTGCCTATGAAACACATGCTCTGCCACTGAGAATATACAGCGGGACCTCAGGTTACAGATGCTTCAGGTTACAGACTCCGCTAACCCAGAAATAGTACCTCAGGTTAAGAACTTTGCTTCAGGATGAGAACAGAAATCGCACGGCGGCGGTGTGGCAGCAGCGGGAGGCCCCATTAGCTAAAGTGGTACCTCAGGTTAAGCACAGTTTCAGGTTAAGAACAGACCTCCGGAACGAATTAAGTTCTTAACCTGAGGTACCACTGTATGTTAGTAGGAGTCTTTGGCTGCCCAGGAAGGTAGAATGTGTGCATGCTCAAGTGCGCATGTGTGGGAATTCATGAAAGGCATTGACAGAGCAATAATTTGATGGGGGGAGATGTATAAAAATAATTTATACATCACGGATCTCCATTTAACTCACAACGAAACCCAAAGGGAAAGCATGCTTATCTTTTATCATCTTAACCTAAGCAGGGAATTATTGATCCCCAGCGCTTGTTGCACTGAGAAATACATTTGTCCTTCATTCCACACATCGGTAATTACTTTTTAAATCTCGTTTTTGGACACAAGATGTTTTGTGCAAACATTGTCATCCTCTTCTCCCCTTCCACTCCTATTCCCTGTGTCATTCCCCCTGGAGGTTGCACATGGTGACACACATGCCCAGGTAAAGGGGGCACCTGGCTGGGTTCCTGGCTAGCCAGATGTCTTTCTCTGCTGATGGCTTTCTTTTCTCTAATGAAGCTGTCAGGTCTCCCATGTGCAAATGTGTACGTATACCTGTAGGTATGCTTGCATTGTGTCTATATGTATTATATAGATATTTATATACTCCACCTCTCAACAAAACATCAGGAAAGTGTGCAACAACATGGGGAAAAAAATTAAGAATAACACAAAACAATCCTTAAAATGAGCGGCTATGCAATAAAATTATAAACAACTTGCCTAGGCCTATCAGTAAGAATAAATTATAAATAATAATTTTTTCTTTATACCCCGCCCTTCCTGGTTCAAAAACCGGAATCGGGGCGGCTAACAACAAATTTAAAACAGTTGTAAAAGCAGCATAAAATACAGTCTAAAAACAATAAAATTCAAAATTCAGAAATCAATTTAGGGGAAATCCATCTAATAAGCATTAGATAGTCACCAGCTAGCTGAATTAGTCCTACTTGGGCCAGTGAGGAGGCCAGGGGAGAATTAGCTGTGGGGTCTCAGAGCAGGTTTATAAAAAGTGGAGGAGGAGGGAAGGGAAGGGAAATAAAAGATCAGGCTGGGTTCAAATTAAAGGCCAGGCGGAATAGCTCTTACAGACCTGGTGGAAGGAGGTTAAATCCTGAAGGGCCCTAGTCTCAAGGGACAGAGCATTCCACCAGGTCAGAGCCATCACTGAAAAGGCCCTGGCCCTGGTGGAGTATAGTCTGACTTCCTTAGGGCCCGGGACCTCTAAACTATGGTTATTCATGGACCTTAAGGTCCTCTGCGAGGCAGACCAGGAGAGGCGGTCCTGTAAATACAAGGGCCCTAAGCCACAAGCAAGACTTCAAGAGGTCCCTGAAAGTCAAAAGGGAAGATGCCTCCCAAATCCCAGAATTGTAGAGTTGGAAGAAACCCCCAAGGGTCATCTAGTCCAGCCCCCTGTAATGCAGGAATTGCAGCTAAGGAGTCCCTGGCAGATGGTCACCCAACCTCCATTTAAAAACCACCAATGAGGGAGAGTCCGTCACCTTTTCTGAGAAACTCCGCTGAACTCTAGATGAGATTCTAATGCTGAAGGCAGGAAAATCAACATGAGTTGGAGAAGACTCAACAGGCATGTGATTTCATCAGTTTTCAGGATGGGAATGGACAGGCTGTGACGGGTTAAACCAGGGGTCAGCAAACTTTTTCAGCAGGGGGCCAGTCCACTGTCCCTCAGACCTTGTGGGGGGCCGGACTGTATTTTTTTTTGGGGGGGGAGGAATGAACAAATTCCTATGCCCCACAAATAACCCAGAGATGCATTTTAAATAAAAGCACAGATTCTACTCATGTAAAAACACGCTGATTCCCGGACCGTCCGTGGGCCGGATCCGCCCCCCAGGCCTTAGGTTGCCTATCCAGGGGTTAAACAAAGACCATCCAACTGAAACCAACCAATCCTGACATCTCCAAAGATAAGAGTAGGCTCTCTTGTGAATGGGAGGTCACGAGAGGGTTTTGGCATGCCCCCAGCTGCCCCCTGAATCCGTCACAGTGGCCCAGCCTTTTGCCACACAGGCCTCTCCCTCGTCCTCACTTGCTCCTTGAAAGCTTTCCCAGTCAACTGATGGATGGGAGACGGCTGCGTCCTCAGCCAGCCTGCTCAAAGCTCTGTCCCAAAGGATACATCTGCAGGTCGGGCGATTGTTGCAATCAGAGCAGTACGTGTAATCCCCTGCTCGGTACATCTGTCAGTCACACAGATAGCCACCCACTGCCGAGTGAAATCAGATCACATCAGCTGGCCTTGTATCAACCTGCACCATACGGGAAAGCAGGAAAATCAATAGCGGCTTCTGAACAGAACCAGAGATAAAATTCTGGTGGTGTGATTTTCTTTTGCAACTTAAAACTGGAGTGGGCAAGACAAAGTCATTGTGCAGGTGGGCAGAAAAAGCAACGCATTATCATCATCATCATCATCACCTGGTGTACACGGGCAGCTCTCCAAAATCAGATTCCAGTGAATAAGACTGCTGGGCCAGAGTCAACCCACTGGCTTCATTCCTCCAACAAGCACCAGACAGAGATCCAAGGACACAAGAGTATGATCTGCCACTGCTGCTGCTACTAGATGTAAAAGGTTTATCTCTGCACAGCAAAGGACAGAATGGAAGCCAGATATTCCAGAAAATACAAAGTCAAGTGACTTAAAGTCTTAAAGACTAAGGGTTGTAGCCAATGTTAGTCCTACTCAGTCTCAGAGTAAAAGGTAAAGGTAAAGGTACCCCTGCCCGTACGGGCCAGTCGTGTCCGACTCTCACTTAAGAGGCCAGGAGCCAGCGCTGTCCGGAGACACTTCCGAGTCACGTGGCCAGCGTGATGAAGCTGCATCTGGTGAGCCAGCGCAGCACACGGAAACGCCGTTTACCTTCCCACTGGAGTGGTACCTATTTATCTACTTGCACTTTGATGTGCTTTCGAACTGTTAGGTGGGCAGGAGCTGGGACCGAAAGACAGGAGCTCACCCCGCCGCGGGGATTCGAACCGCCGACCATGCGATCGGCAAGTCCTAGGCACTGAGGTTTTACCCACAGCGCCACCCGCGTCCCTCCAGTCTCAGAGTAGAGCTCCTGAAATTAATAGACACATCTAACTAGTCCTCGTTTAAAGCAGTATCATGTCACTTTAAATAATCATGGCTTTCTCCCAATGGATCCTGGGAACTGTAGTTTGTTAAGGGTGCTGAGAGCCATTCCCCTCACAGAGCTACAATTCCCATAGGGGTTTCAAAATCAATCCCTCTTCCCTGGGAATTCTGGCACTTGTAGTTTTCAGGGGAATAGGGATCTCCTAACAACTCTCGGCACCCCTAATAAACTACAATTCCAGCATTCTTTGAGGGATAATAATGCTTTAAAATGTGGTGTAGATGTAGCCTCAGGACCATTAACTTCAATAGGTCTACTCAAAGTAGGATTTAATTGGCTACGGTAAAGGTAAAAGGTCAAGGACCCCTGGACAGTTAAGTCCAGTCAAAGGCGTCTATGGGGTTGCAGCGCTCATCTCGCTTTCAGGCTGAGGGAGCCAGCGTTTGTCCACAGATAACTTTCTGGGTCATGTGGCCAGCGTGACTACACCACTTCTGGTGCAATGGGACACTGTGACAGAAACCAGAGCACATGGAACACCATTTACCTTCCCACAGCAGCGTCACCTATTTATCTACTCGCACTAGTATGCTTTTGAACTGCTAGGTTGGCAGGAGCTGAGACAGAGCGACGGGAGCTCACCCCGTTGCGCAGATTCAAACCACCTACCTTCCAATAGGCAAGCCCAAGAGGCACAGTGGTTTAGACCACAGCACCACCCGCGTCCCTAAATGCTTAAATTGGCTACAACCTTAATGAATTTATTATGGCATAAGCCTTACACCAGATCAGACCATTGGTCCATTTTTATCAGTACTGTCAACACTGGCTGGTAGCAGCTCTTGCGAATTTCAAACATAGGTCTTTCCCAGTCCTTTCTGGAGATACCGGGAATAGAACCTGGGACCTTTTTGGCATGGAAAGCATGTTCTGTACCACTGAGCTATGGCCCTTCTCACAGCATGCTCATTGGCAGCCGAATGCTGATTGACTGTGAGGGGGGACAAATTTGAAAACTTGGGGATGGGAGGGAGAATGGAACAGATTGGCCCACAGCCACCACTCCTTGGGGCAACATCTTCTTGCAGATCCCACTTGTGTTTTTGTTTTCTTAACCTGTGGCAGGGCTGGGTGGCACTTCGGCAGTGGTCCTTGAGTGGTCCTCTGAGAAAAGGGAGTGTTGCAAGCATGTCTCTAGTTTCATCTTTGAAATGATGAAGCATGCCGGATGTTGCTCTCTGTCCACGATGCTGACATTGGCTTGGACTTTGGAGAGAGCATTGTCACACAATGCGCAGCCCGCCCTGCATGGTGTCAGGACACGGCAATGCCTTATCGGGAAAAGCAGGTCATTCTCTTGTAATTAAGTGCCATAGCTCTGCTCCGATTGCCAATGAGGTATGTCTCTCACCTAGAAGCAAGTTAAGCTAAAGTTGAAGATGTCCTGTGTGCCCTCTAGGTACAGGTGTGAGGTTCCTGCATTTCGTTCTGAGCAGCTTCTCTCTCAAAATCACAGCATTGTGTTCAAATACTGCTTTCCAAGCGCAGGAGAGGAACTTACGCCAGAGGCCAAACAAAGGCACAACACAACCTACATATCCAGCCCGTGAAATGTGGTGGTGCCCCCAACAGATCCAGATCGAGGTTCCTTCCTGCGGGGGTCCTCAGCCTGCCTCACTGTCTTTTATGCTTTGCTGGTCACCATTGGTGTATAGAGCTGGAGTCACAGTCACTGGGCAGGAACTGCTTGCACGTCCCTGGGTATGATCCATCGGGCGGATGGACGTTGCAAACCACACTCCATAATCCTGCCTGCCTGTGATTTTATCTCTAACCCAAATGCCTTTGCACATGCCTCATTGGACAGCCAACCACAGTCAAATTTGCTGCCTTTAAAAAGCAATTTTTAAGTTATTTGAGCGCAAAAGGAAGACATTGAGAATTAATGGCTTCCCTGGCAGCTGACCTTTCTCCATGGCTGGGGAGCTCCAAAATGGACGGACCATGGGCTCCAATCAAACTTGCTGGAAGCATTCAGTAATATCATCAGAAGGGTGAAAGGAGACTGCTTGAAGTGAAAGATCCGAAGGCACAGGCTTTGGGAGGGGGTCTCTTCGAAGTTGACATTGCCAGGTATCTGTCGAGGGCCACACCAGGAAAGGGCCCCCTGCCAATCCCTGGAGCCCTTGGCCCTGTGGCTCCTTCTCCTTGCCATTGCTTCCTGTCCACCTGCCTTCTCAGCATGAGCAAGGGTGAGAAGAGCAAGGAGCCATCAAGTTGGCATGCCTTGGCGCAGTGGAAAGTCCCCCCTGCCCTCTTTCTCATAATGCTAGCACTCAGGTCCATCCAATGAAGCAGAGTGCTGGAAGATTCAGGACAGAGAAAAGATAAGTTCTGTAGCAAACTATGGACCTCCGTCACATAAGCAGCTGTGATAGCCACCAACTTGGACGGCTGTAAAAGAGGATTAGATGAATTCATGGAGGATAAGGCTCTCCGTGACTACTGGCCATCTTCTCCCTCCACGGTTGGAGGCAGTGTGCCTCTGAATGCAGCTTGCCAAGAAATTCAGGGGGGGGGGAGAATGCTTGTGTTCTGCTTGTGGGGTCCCCATGGGCAGCTGGTTGGCTGCTTTGAGAACACAATGCTGGACTAGATGATCTGGCCAGGCTCTCTGTGCTGGTCCGTGGGTCAACCAAGAGGCGAGGTCCGAGTCCAGTCCGAGGTCAAAGGAGCAATATGGAGGCAGTCCGTAAAAGCTGAAGCTGGGTGCAGGGCAGGGAGTCCGGTGAGGTCAGGAGCGCTGGCAGGAGAGCAGGACAGGGTTCAGACAGGAGCTGGCAACCTACAAAGTTGCCCCCTGCAACTTGGGACTGGGGCTGGCTGGCTTTTATCTGCCCCCAGGAATAAGGCGGCCCTGATCCACAGGTGACTCGCCCCTCCTGGCCTGGAGGCGAGCACTGCTCCTGCGGGAAATTAGTTCCCTCTGCCTCTCTGCCCTGAGCCTCTGTAGTTCAGGAGAGGCTGGAGGGATACCGGACCCAGAGGCAACCTCAGCTTCCTCTGACGGGGCTGAGAGTGGAGTACCTGCAGGCAATGGGTCCTCCATCACCTCAGGAGCCAGAGCAGACTCAGCTGGTGCCTGCATCTGAGGATCCAGCACAGGTGAGGCCCCTTCAGGCTGATTCCCCAGCCCCGGCTCAGCTGGTTCTGGAGGCGGGGAAATCCTGTGCAGGCTCGGATTCCTCAGGTTCAGCATCTGAACCCAAATCCCAAGCCATCACACTCTCCTTATGTTTTTACCCATCCCTCTCTGGGAGATGATGCCAGTTGGACCCAGAGATTCCAGAGTGAATGGGCAGTGGCCACAGCAGGGAGGAGGGTAGGGGACACGGAATACAACTTGCCCAAATCCCTACCCCCAAAACTGGAGCCAGCATGGACGCAACTCAGATGCTGTTGTGGATCTGTGTCATCCTGTCCAGTATGAAATGGTTCGCAACCGTACAATTGTTGGGAGAGTCTTGTGTGGCGGCATCACCCACATGCCGATGATCTGCAGTTCCTCTCTCTTTCCTTTCCACCAGGCCATACCTGCAATATTGTGAAGCTTCTAAATCACAGGGAGGCGGGGTCTTTTTCAATCCAAGGGCAACATTCCCTTCTGGGCAACTTTCCAAGGGCCGTATGCCAGTGGTGGGTGGCAGAGGTGGGGCAAGCCAATCAGGCTCCTGGGGTGGCACGCATGGGTGTGGGGCCAGCCAGGGAGTCTGCCTGCCTTCTCCCACTCAGCTGCCCTATAGCTGAGGGGGAGGCGGTGGACGGACCATTTGGGGCAGCTTGGAGCCACCATGTCACTCCCAGGAGAGACGCATGGCTCAGGTGCGCTGCAGGCCCCGCAGTGAGTGTCGCCCACCATTTTGTCACCCCCTCAGTGGGGGCACCCAGGGCGAACACACACCTTCCGCACCCCCCTTGCTACGCCCCTGGTGGGCGGGGCCAGAGGGCAAAAGTGGGTGGGGCAATGAATAAACTTTACTTTTGTTCTGTAGGCTACTTTGTTCTGTAGGCTACTTTCTACACACGGTCAAGTACTCTTCTCTATCCACCATCCAGGCAAGCAAGAGTCATGATCAGAGTGTATGGACATTTTTCAACAGGGCTTTTTTCCAGAAAAATAGGTGCCTTTTCCCCGTATGAAGTTGTTACAGTAAGTACAAATCTTTTTACAACAACAACAACAGAGAGGTGCTGGTATTGAGTACCCTTGAGTACCCCCTTTTAAAAAAGCACTGCGTTCCAGCCAGGCCAAATCACTCCAGCTGTGAATAGAGTTACAAAGGCCAGACAGAGAAGCTGGAGAGCCACATTCAGCCTCTAGACCTGAGGCTCCCCAGCCCTGTTCTAAGTGATTGGATAGGATGTAGGCAGGAAAACTAAGACTTAATCCAGACAAGGCAGAAGGGCTTCCAACAGTAGGACTGTTGGATCCAGATATAGGGAAACGGGCTATTTTGGTTAGGGCTCCACTCTCCTTGAAGAATCAGATTCTAGAATTGGTGCTCCTGGAGATTTAGGTGACATCTGAGGCCGGGAGTGCTAGTGCACACCTTCAGCTGATGAGCAAACTGCACCTGTTTATGGAGTCAGTCGGAGCCATGGAACTGCCTTAGTAGCATCAAGATTGGATTACTGCTATGTGCTGTAAAGCGATACCCTTCTAGGGGGTTAGAAAACTTCAGCTGGTACAAAATCTTGCAATGTGGCATATACAAACCTCACTAGCTTCTGGCCTAATGAACTAGTACGTGACTAGGTATGGACAAATCCATCAATGATGGTTTCTCTCATTTTCCCCATCTTAAATTCAGCTCTGCATTTCTGCAACAGTTTGCAGATTATTATTTTAAAAAGTTCTTATGAAAGTTACCAGCATCTCCACACACTTTTGCCTAATATACACATCTTTGTACTTTTGCATGTTATTTTCACCAATATCTATATCTTTTCATGCACACTTTACTCCAGTATATGCTCCGGAGTATTTTAGTACATATGATATTTGGCTGGAGAACTGCAAAATTCAGAGAAGTGAAGATTTCAAGGGAGGGCTGTGTTTCAGCCCATGCATTGTTCTCAAAAGTACAAATGAGTTAGGCTCACCTTTACATGTGAACCAAATTGCATTTCTCCCCCATCCTTATATGTGACAGAAGGGAGGGTTGTGCATATTTTAAATTAATGAAATACCAAAATACCAGAATGACATTTCAAAAATGAGGAGTATATCTCTGCAGCCCCACCTTGCAGCACAGTAATGAAGTTTCCCGCATCTACAGGGCAGTATCTGTCATCTTCCCTTGTTTCAATCCACCCTGGAAACAGCAGACAAAACCTCAGATTCCATTCACAGCAACAGGAGCAGCACCAGTTGCATGTCACCATAGCAACATCCAATGAGAGTCCTCCTGTTCACGGCTGCAGCATCCGATCACTATCAGGCTACCACCTGTAGCCCAGCTAGTAGGCTCTGAGTTTTTTCAGCCATGCATCTATCCATGTTTACTTGCTCATAATGTCGCCTTCAGACTTCTCTGTATTCTGTGGCAGGAGTCCAAGCGAAGGCTGGGAAATTAGATTTGCCCGGTTAAAGCACTCTGTGGCCCTGGCACAACAAATACACCTTTAAAAAAAGCGGACTTTTGAGGTTGGGAAAGTGATGATTCAAGTATCAGGTAAACAAATGATTAATGAGGAGATAAATAAGCATTAGGGCTGCGCAGACCAAAACACAGAGCTCCAGATCATTCCTGACCTGGCTCAGGTTGACATGGAAACATCCAACCTGGAAACAGCTGTGAGTCAATTTGAAGACTAGAGTTTACATTTAATTTGGGTTTTCTAAAAATTGTGAAGTCCTAATTCTCATGGCATGGGCTTCTGCTCCAGCTGTGTTCAAAACACAAGAGGGTGTTAGCTCTTTTGCCTTAGGGTTCATCTAACACACAGAAAGTGTTGCATGTTTATGCCCACTGCCTGCATGTTCAGCACAATGGCTTACTTACATCTAGTCCTAGTCCAACTCACTAGAGACCCACTGAAATTAATTGGCATATCTAACATAGGTCCATTAATTTCAGTGGGTCTACAGAGTACAAATGAGTGGAACACAGCCCAATTCCTAAAAGGGGTGTTTTTCATACAACCTGGAAACTCATGTAGCACTCCTAATCAGATGGACAGCCTATTCACAAACACTTAATTGCAGACAGGCTCCACTTTAGGGATAGGAATGAAATTCAAATTCATTTGCATTTTAATGAAAGATTATCTATTTTGTACTTATTGAACATAGACCTGAACTGAAACACAACCATCTTCTGAAATTTGCAGGTCTCTGAATTTTGCAATGCAAATCTCCAACCAAACAATGTGTACACAGATGCATACATTGGGGAAATTTGCACACAAATGAAATTTATTAGTGAATTTTCTCAAAATGCATTGCATGTGGGGAAAGGGGCATATTAGTCAAATCTGTGCACACAAAATGTATTAATTTGGAGAAATCTGCACTAAGGTGTTGCCGAATTTTCATGAGGATCCACAAACTGCTGTATGTACGTGGAATGAATTTAAAACTGGAAAAATGAGAAATGAAGTAAACTTAAATTGACACTTGGGCAGGTTTTCTGAACAACTTGGAAAGCCATCCACCAAAGAGAAAACTCTCCCCCCACAGCTGCCCCATCAATGTCTCTGTAAGGAAGGGGGGGAGCATTACAGCATTTCTTACAAGATGATGGGGTTTGTCTGTATGGCAAGAGCAGATCCAAATAGTCTAACAGCGCCATCTGGTGATTCAGGCTACAATCAAGGAAGCAATCCTTTGGACGCTTTCACAACAGTTGCACTGGCAGCCTGCTGTTTGAGCCTCTCTCAACAACAGCAAAAGACCCTTGTTTGAAAGCTATCTCATACTCTCCTACACAGACAAACGTGGAAGGGGGTCCGAGTCAGAGGAAAGTGAGAGGAGGTCAGATCCAGCCTTTGACAATGGAGGTCTGACTCTTGGTTTGCAATGGAGTGGAGAACCCCAGTTGATAATTAATAAATGCATTAGTGGAGCAGAAGGGGGCACTTTAAACTGATGTATGGTTATGGATTTTATGCCATGGTTACAAAGATATGGATTCACCTTCCCAGGGGGCTGTTAAGAGCTATAAACAAGCAGCCCGGCAAAGTCTTATTAAGCGTCATTTCAGTTCACGTTGAATACAGCCCCCAGTGGGGCAATTGGACAACTTGGCTGTTTTCACTGGTTTATATACCCTTTGAATAAGCCACAGGGCATTGTGCCATTGGCAGCAAATCACCAAGTGGAGTAACTGGCAGTGTAGAGAGGAGACATGTTGCTATGCAACAGCCAAAAGAGATGCAAGGAGACTTCCAAAATAAGCATGGAAGAACATTGTTCCATGTGGTTTTGCAGGGGGCGGGGTGTACTCTGTAAGAGTAAATTCTTCCTCTTCCTTTTATAATAATCAATCATTTGCATTGATTTTATTGGTAGCTCTCTCTATAGAAATATAATGATTAGCATGGTTTGCTGTTATGTTTTCAAAAATCCAATAATTTTCCCCAGATTTTTTAAATAAAAAATCTCCATCTGAAAATGCGAAGTCTTTGCTTTTTTAAAAAATGTCATCTGCCCCTGGGTCTCCAGATGGGGGGGGGGAATGGAGACCTCAGCAGAAGGAGAGAAGAATAGATGCCTCCCCACTCCCCAACTGAGTAACAAGAGAGCAACAGGAACTCACCAGAATGTAAGAGCCGCTGCCTGTTCTCAAAGGACCATGTTAACATCCAAAACATCTGCCCACCCCACTCACACATGAAAACAAAGTTCACCACAGCCAATCAACCACACCCTAGGCCAGGGGTAGGCAACCTAAGGCCCGGGGGCCGGATCCAGCCCAATCATCTTCTAAATCCGGCCCGTGGACGGTCCAGGAATCAGCATGTTTTCACATGAGTAGAATGTGTGCTGTTATTTAAAATGCATCTCTGGGTTATTTGTGGGGCCAGCCTGGTGTTTTTACATGAATAGAATGTGTGCTTTTATTTAAAATGCATCTCTGGGTTATTTATGGGGCATAGGAATTCGTTCATGTTTTTTTACAAAATATAGTCCGGCACCCCACAAGGTCTGAGGGACAGTGGACCGGCCCACGGCTGAAAAAGGTTGCTGACCCCTGGACTAGATCATGGGTAGGCAAACGAAGGCCCAGGGGCCAGATCCGACGGTCTGGGAATCAGTGTGTTTTTACATGAGTAGAATGTGTCCTTTTATTTAAAATGCATCTCTGGGCTATTTGTGGGGCATTGGAATTCGTTCTTTTTTTTCCTTCAAAATATAGTCAGGCTCCCCTGAAAAAGGTTGCTGACACCTGCCCTAGGCCAACCCCAACCTCTCTCACCACCAAAGGAACACAAGCAAATAGCAAAGAGAACCTGCACAAGCGACGCTGATAACCCCCCCCCCACATACATTAAGAAAAATAGAAACATCGCCACCCGGCCCCACCCCTACTCAACATTCCCCGCTCCACCTCTTTCCCCCTTTTCTTCCGAATGTAACACTAATGTCTCAACAAATGAAACTGATCTGTAGAAAATGTAACATGGAAAAAAGAGACATTGCACATACTTTTGTAAATCAAGAAATCTTTAATAAAAATACATTTAAAAAGGGAGGGGGGGCATGTTAACAGACATGGGATTGCATCTGCAAAGGTTTCTGGCCCTGACCCCCTGCAAGAATGGAATGTTTGAATGAATACACGACGTACAAATCACTTGGAACACATCCACACCAATCATTTAAAATTTTATAGCAACATGACCCTGCTCAGTTCCAACAAGACATGCTGGGTTTTACATGTTTATATCAGTCACATATAAGGAAAAGAAAACCTGAGTGGGGACACGGTCAAATAACTGAACCATTGAATACACCGGAAGGCCTCAACTATCCATGACATAAGTAGGCACAAATGCTTGGAGGTTTTAGATTAACATCACTCCTATTTACATAGCTGAAATATGGGGACCGTGCCATATCAAAAAGATTGTTCTTAGTTTGGTCTCTAACAACCCTTCTGTGTGTATTAGATGCTCAGAAAGACCCAAGATCCCAAACTTTCCCTTGCCATCCCATCAGAGATGGTCCCTTGGTGTTTTTCCGATGGGAGGCAATCTCTAACTGGGCAGAAATAAACAGCACAAGAATTAGATCCTAGGGTAAAAGGGGATGGTTTATACCAGCATCTAATGACCGAGGGGCCAGAGCTGGGTTTGATTTAGTTCACATTAGGGGAAATTGCATTAAAAACGTGTATATTGGGATAATTTTGCACTAAGATGCTGATGAATCTCATGCTGAAATACCAAACTTTGTGGCAAAGCAAACATTGCCCTTTGCTCCTTTTCCAAAGGGCTTGCCATTCCTCACACCATTCACAACCAATTATACTATCTATTATACAATGAGTTTGCACTAACACAATTGTTGCATTGGATTCCTCTGTCATGCAGCGTTAAAACTCACCCATCTGCTAGCAAAATAGCCTTTGCACTAGCAGATAGAGAGTGTTAGATACAGCCCAAAATAAACAAAGCAGCAGGGGAATATTCTTCAACCCAGCCCCGTTCTCTTAAGAATGTCATCCACAATTATTTCAACATTAAAATCACCTTGACTGATCTGATGTGCAAATGTTGCAAACAAATAATATTTAAAAAGGATGAGGGTGAACTAACATGTGCCAATGAGCAATGCTTGTGCCTTTTCGCATTGCCTCTGTCCTTGCTAAAGGGTGTTTTATTTTTTTTAAGACTCCAAAACCACACTCTGCCAACAGATCCCTCTCCTCAAGAAAGAAAGAACCTGTCGCAGCAGAGATGAGAGGGAAGGGTGTAATTACTCCTAAATAGGCTGCCTTTTCCATGTCGCACATTAAGCATCAGATGTTCCTTAATGAAGCCTCGGTCTATTTTTAAGCACATGGGCCCTCAGTGATTCACACGCTGTATGTTCGCACATTATCCAGACAAGCCCTACATGAGAAATACAAATTAAAAATAGACATTCTTGAAGGAAGCCAAATTTGGAAGGGAGACGGAGGGGGCGGGGTGTGTGTGGAAGCGCTCTCTTTCCCCATGTGGAGCTGCTGAGCTAAACAGCAAGGCAGCTGGAAGCACGCTGGCCGCTGTGCCACACGGTGTGGGCATGCATATTTAGCAGGCGCCATCTGGAAGAGGATGGCTCCTTCTCAAAAGTTCAGCCGTCATTGCAGTGCAGAGCTGAGTAATAACTGCCACGCAGGCTTGGCTCGCTGCAGAATTTCACATTCCCAGGCAGACCTGCCTGGTATGGAGAAATGGGCACATCCCATTATTACACCAAGGACAAACTGATGGATTCTCCCAAGCCATTTCTGAGTGAGGCTGGGGGGGGGGAGTTTTGTCCGTCACTAGTTCCTCCTCTGTTCCTTGCTGTGATATGCACAATGAGCAGATATATAAATATGTGTGAAACAACTGATATTCTAATTATACGATCTGTCACTCAGCTGTAACTCAAATCCTAAATTCCATAGGCACCCCAATTGCTAGTCCAAAGCAGAACCCCTATGGAGCCACAGAAGGGGAACCAGTTGCAATGGCTCCCAGCGGCAGCTAGATATTGTAGTTCCTATGTAGGCAGAACTCAAACGGGGAAGGCTGAGACTATTCAAGATCAATATGACAAAGCTTTGGAAGAGAAAGGGCTGAAAATGTAAGACTGGATTGTTTGAAATTGTCCTTGAACAAAGGAGTCTGCAGAATCTAAATGCATCAGGCATATTTTAGGGTGGAATACATTAAGTGAAGTAAAAATGTGAACATCTCTTTATTTGTTGTTCTTCATGAAGCTGTTTCTCTCCCCCCCCCCTTCTCTTTTTACACAATTATTGCATTGTTTTGCAGCTTTATAACCAACCTCTTTCCTCCACATTTGGCTAGAAATAGTTACCCCTAGGAGAACGACTCCCAAAGGTCTCAACTCAAAGCTTTGGGTCCCACAATGTAGGATGACTAACTTCTGGGAGGGTGGGAATTGTAGCCAACAAAGTTCATCCGATCTTGCCTTGACAGAAAAAAGCTCATCTTGCAACATTCCTGCTCATCATAGAGTCTTAAAAGCACAAATGCCTTCCCAGAAAAAGTTGGCAACCCCAGATCAAGGTTTATTCCATGACACAGAGAAATCAAAGCTTATACACAACTCCAAAGGTTATTCCTTACAGGATTTGAATCTGTGTTTGGCACAGGATTAGGGCCTTTTAGACTTGGCAAGTGACTCCAGTCACGAAAAGTAATGAACTTTCTCATTCTTATGTACCTCTTTTGAAGCTGATCGAAGACTGTTTGGTTTTTCTCCAGTCAAGGCCAGATTAGATGAGACCTCTCACCAGACTTCTCAACATTTTCAGTTTCACCTAAAAGCAGATATGAGGGAGCTCCAAATTTGGAGCAACAGTGCAGGAGGGAGAGGAATGGTGCCTATAGGGCCTTCTGCAAAAGGATAATAACATATCCCCTGCTCCTGCAGGGATAATAGGAAAAGGAGACAATTTAGATCATGGAAATGGCACAGGGGAAAAGGTGGAAGCCTTCCCCCCAGAACACAGGGGTTGTCAATCGTTTTAGGCCCATGGGCACAGCTGTATTTTTAAGGAAGCGCCATAGGTGCCACCCACTCTATATTACATGCACACACCCAATACAGGCAGCACATGCCCACAAACTTCATTTCCCCAGGAGATCTGGATCAAAGTCTGACCTAGTAGAATTAATCTGCATCTTCAAAGGCACATAGAGCGGAAAGAAGTTGGATAGATCATTACTCTACCAACTTCCTTCTTCGGCCTTATGCACGTCTCAAGGGAGAGAAAGGTAACCACATACCTCACAGGTGAGGCAGTGAGACGGCTTTGAGGGCGCCTGGAGAAGACCTCAGGGGCACCATCACACTCAGAGGCACCACACTGGCAGCCCCTACTCTAATGAAACCCTGAGCCCTTTGCCATGGCTGCCTTTAGATAAAAATGAAAGCATTGGGAGATCTGGTCACAAATCCAGGAGGTCCTAGGTGGCCTAGGCAGCAACTGCTGTTCCTCACTGCCCCCATAGGAGCACACATGGAGAGAGAAAAGCTTCCAGCTGCCTGTACTGAAGTGTCCAGGTCTCCTATTTTACATTGGGCAGTCCTCTGTTCAAATGACTGTGTGGACAGTCATTTCTTTAAATATGCCCTCTATTAAGAAAAGAGAACAAGGGCTAGGAAGCTGCCCGTCTGAGCAGGTCACAGCCGGCTGAGCAGGTCACCTAGTTGTGGCCTTCCCTGCCATAGTGAGATGTTCTGCATTTCTATTTACAGTATAGTAACAATGTTTTACGTACATCTATAGCCTACATAAGGGACGCGGGTGGCGCTGTGGTCTAAACCACAGAAGGTCGCCGTTTCAAATCCCCACGACGGGGTGAGCTCCTGTTGCTCAGTCCCTGCTCCTGCCCACCTAGCAGTTCAAAAGCACGTCAGAGTACAAGTAAATACTTACTTATTCAAACCTTTATTAGGCATTATGCAAATAAAACGATAAAAGAGAAAGAAACATATAAAAGCCTTGAGATATAAACAGAAAGGCAGCAGTTGGCTACATACATATATATATATATACATATAAAATCAGTGGTTTTCCTTGTTAACCTGCTCCTTGGAGGACTGCTACCAAAAACTCGGCTACCCCCGCCGTTACCCTTTGGTCAACGTCGGATAGGCAGAATCCCACACATTCACCTTGTTGGGGCTCCAGACCACCCAGAAGAGGGGACAGCACGCGTTGACGGAGCGTACTGTACAATGGGCACTGAAAGAGAATGTGCTCTACCGTGTCCGGGACATTCATAGAACATCTGCAGAATCTCTTATTTCTAGGGATGTTTTGATATCTTCCCCTGACAAATGCTGAGGGAAAAACATTCAAACGGGCCAGCATAAAAGCCCTACGTTGGGCTGGAATTATTAATTTGGTGACGTAATTGGCTCTGCTATCTAAGATATTTAAATCATAGAATATGGGCGAACAAATTTTGTTTACAGCTGCCATAATATTTTGCCTCTCGACATCCTTTAGTCTAGTTAGGATATTATAGAAAATGTATTGCTCATTAGAATTGTACAGGGGCTCCAGCTCGATGCCTAAAGATTCAATCTTTTTTTCGAGGTACTGATACCATCTTGATTTGTAGGAGTCTTTGAGCAAATCAGCGAGCAGACTTGATGGAGGGCAGCGAAAATGGCAGCGTAACCAGTACTTTATTGAGGTGGACCAGGCCCAATATTCCATTGTGTGTATGCCTATTTCTGCACACATTGTTTCATATTTGATCACAGCTGGGAGTCCAAGAATACGTCTCAGAAAGCTGGAGTGAATCTTTTTTAAATCACTATTATATGCTTGGACCCATAGCGGGATTCCATAGAGTATCTGGGATTGCACTTTTGTTTGGAATATCTGATTGGCCGCAGGAATAAATTGATTGCCTTTCTGATAATAAAAACGGGCAACAGCTGATAAGGTGCACTTTGCCTGTTTTATGGCATTTGTGCAATGATTTGCCCACCCTAAATTGCTCTGGAATAAGA
This sequence comes from Podarcis raffonei, assembly GCF_027172205.1. Classification (NCBI taxonomy): domain Eukaryota; kingdom Metazoa; phylum Chordata; class Lepidosauria; order Squamata; family Lacertidae; genus Podarcis; species Podarcis raffonei. Next base: position 7,845,699 of record NC_070615.1, read on the forward strand.
TTCCCAGATACCTATAGATTTTCACTTGTTGAATTTCCTGCCCTCTTATTTTCCATTTCTCTAATTTCCAACCATTCGAGAAGACCAAAATTTTTGTCTTCTCGTAATTTATAGAGAGCTTGTTACATTCGCAGTAAAGGATCAGAGAAGATATAAGGCGTTTCAGACCCAAGCTCGTTAATGATAGTAGAACAGCATCGTCTGCGTATAATAATAGAGAAACTGGTTTCTGATTAAGTTTAGGGGCATGTGATTCTATTTTTTGAAGGTGATCTGGCAAATCTGATAAAAATAAATTAAATAGGAAGGGGGCAAGAATACACCCTTGTTTTACCCCTTTCGAGTTTGGGATGTCTGATGAAAGGTGACCTTTGGTGTTAAGTTTGACTTGACAGATATTGGAAGAGTATAAATTTTTTATTAGGATCAATAAGCGCTGATCAATTTTTAATTCTGCGAGTTTCCTCCACAGCTTTGGGCGGTCAATTGAGTCAAATGCACCACGAAAATCTACAAAAGCAGCATATATCTTAGATTGCCTTTGAGATCTGTATTTTTCAACCAAATGCATAAGTATAAGGCAATGGTCTAATGTAGAGCAACCTTTGGAGAAACCTATTTGTTCTTTCCCTGGTAAATTTAGATTTTTCATCCAGGTAAGGAGTTTAGATAAAAGGTGCTTAGCGTAGATTTTCCCTATCACTGATAATAGGCTTATCGGTCTATAATTCCTTGGTTCTTTTGGGTCGCCATTTTTAAAGATTGGGATAATTATTGATCTTAACCATATCTCAGGTATGATCCCATATTTATCTATGAGAGTAAACAATTGAGCTAAGGGTTCTGCCCACCAATCTATATAGGTCTTAAATAATTCTATTGGTAGACCGTCTGGCCCAGGAGATTTCCCCGATTTGAAATTTTTAACTATCTCTCTAATTTCCTCTTCTTCTACCCTTGGCCACTCCTGGAGTTTATTGATTTTATTTTTAGTGGTTTCATTTCCTTTAAGTTCACTGTGTAGATTGTTAAATACCGATGTAAAATATTGGGACCATTTGGATTCTGCAATTGGTGGTAGAGTTAGTTGATTTTCGGGTTTCAATCCTCCGTACACTAGGTTCCAGAACGCTTTGTTATTTTTACTCTGAATTGAGTCGAGTAATTGTAGCCATTTTTGGGTTGCATATTTCTGTTTCTTTTCGGCCAGAATGTAATGATATTTTCTTTTTTCATCAAGATAAGAGGGCTCTAGTTTAGTGCGATTATTTTTAAATGTTTGGCGCAGTTTTCTTTTTAGCTGGAAACATTCATCGTCAAACCAAGGGCTAGCGCTATGTTTAAGTACCCAAACTTTAGGTGGAGTACTAAGTTCTACGAACATTTGGAAGATCTCATTATAAATTTTCGGAATATCGCTGTAGGAATTAGTGGTCTTTAAGTTGGATAATACTTGTTTTCTCAGGTTGGCTGTAAGTTTTTGCCCCACTACTGCACTCATTTCCTGGGACCATTTTAATTGGGTCATTTGTTTGTATTGAGAGGGTTCTATAATATTGTGCTTGGTTATCTTGGTTTCATCCTTTAAGTTAATAGACAACAATAATGGCTGATGGTCGCTTTCAGTACGCGTTCCAATTTTGAGGTCCATGATCGAATTTATAATATTATAAGGGACAAGAATATAGTCGATGACACTGCATCCTCGGGGGGAGAAGTATGTAAACTCCCCGCTTCTATCGCCTTTTGTTGAACCGTTCACAATCTGCAAATTAAAGTTGTTACATAATTCAAGTAGGCGTAAGCCTTCGTTGTTTACAACCCTATCTCTGGAGAATCGTCCTATTTTCAAGGCATGTGCGATATCATTATCAGTATTCCAATTTAGTTTGCTACATAGTTGTTCATTGTTGGTTCCCACTCTGGCATTAAAATCACCTGCTATTATCAATGAGGCATTTGGGTATTTATCGGTCAAATTTTCTATATAAAAGGTTAGTTGTGACCAATTTTCACTGTTGCTGTTGTTTTTGGATGGGGGGATATAGACATTTACAAGTAGCAAAGTATCGTCTTTTTGGGTTAAAAGTAGGGCTTGTGCAAGTGGCAAGCATTTTTCTAACTGCTTGATTTCAAACCCTAAGTTGTCTTTGATCATACAACAGAACCCTGCTTTCGGCCGGCCCTTCGTGTTTATTTTCAATGCGGGTTTCGTATAGGAGGAGAATCCATTGATTTTAATATCTCTAGTTGACCATGTTTCTTGTAGAAGTATTAATTCAAAATCTTTAAAGAAGTTCATTAGGTCTGGGTCTCCGTCTTTGTTTCCCCACCCTGCAATATTCCAGGACAGCAAGCGTAGGATCCGTTTTTGAGTTGGTGGCTGGTTGACAGCATTTAGTCATTCTAATTCTGTTATTGAGTCCAGCGAGGGATTTTGTCTTGTGCCGATACAGCCATTTGTCGCTACTTTCGGTGGGGAACATAATGGTGGATCTTTTAGATTCTTTTTTAAAGTGCGGGAAATTAGAATTTCCTCCCTTTCTTGATTTTCTTCCTTAGCTGTTCCTTGTTCCTGAGAGATTTCTGTGGTTGGTGGGCTATTATGGACAGTAGGATTGTTTTCGGTCTCTACTTCCATTTCTTTGGTTTCATTTGGTGTTGAGCTCAGTGTGTCAGGTCTGTTGGAGGTCATCTTTTGTTCGGCAATGTTAGAATCCTTTGTAGTACTTAAATAAGGGGTACCTATTTCGTTTGGAGCTAGTATTTGATATCTCAGCCAGGAATTTGTGGTCTCATTGCTGGAGTTTTTCCTTGTCATTTCATATTTTAAAGGAGGCTGGATTTGAAGCTCTGCATCTATACATTTGAAAGTTCCATTAGTAGCTCTCTTTTTGACTATGCATTTTGGGGAGAGGGCTGGTAGGTGTGAGGTTTGATTGTGTATTGTTTCTACTGCATTTTGTTGGCCTTGTTGGTGAATTTCGGTCAATCTGGCCTGTAGTTTCGTCAGTTTACTGAGTATGCTTGTTTGTTCTTTATCTGGTAAGTTGGTAAAGTTATTCAGCAGATCTTCTTCTTCTGGGACTGTCCAGTCTGTTGTGTCAAGGGCGAGGCTGTTAATTGATGCTACAATCGCATGATTTGGGAGCTTAGATTTTTCTTGCGTGATTTCTCGGGTAGCTGGCAGCGGTTTCTCCCATCTACTGGGTTCTTCCACGGGAGTAGGGCAGATATCGGCTTCTGTTGGAATGGCCTTGTTCAACTTGTTCTGTCTTTTAGATGCAATCAATGGTCTGAGCGATATATCTTCAAAGTGTCGACGTGGAATAATTCCTTTCTGGGCTAAATGAGCCTTTTCCCTTAAGATTTTGGTTGGGATTCTATGACTACCAAATCTTAGTAGTACTTTTTTGGAATATCCATCGTTAGTGAGCCTCTTGACTGCTTTTAAGTCAATCCTTCCCCCCTCAAGGCCTAGGAGCAGATTTAGATGATGTCTGGCCCAGAAGGATGACTCCCAGTAAGGTAGGGGCCCTCTGTATGGAAAAATGTGGAGAACAATCTCACATGGCCTCAGTATCAAGTTGACTGAGTGAGGGGGGCTTCCTCTGATTTTTGGTTGGTTTAGAGGTATAAATTTGTATTTGTTCTGTTTATCTCCAGGGCTTGTTAAGGATGGCAAAAAGGGAGTGAGTTGCCTCCTTTCATCTGGGTTATCCAGCTTCTTGAAGATGTTTTGTAATTGTTCAAAGATTTTTTGAACTGTTTGAGCAGTCAGTAGGCAGCATTCCTCCAGCAGCTCCACCTTTCTATCAATTAGTACTTGTGCCTCGGTTATGGGAGTAGTAGCCTTGTCCTCGTTTATTCCTAGGGATATCTCTTCAACTGTCTTTCCATGTAAAGAGTTGAGAGAGTTTTTGGGAGGAGATATGTGCTGTTTTTGAAGTAGCAGATACTTATCTAGATTACTCTGTTTGAAACCAGAGGGCTCTGCGTCAGTTTCTGTGTCAAGACACCTGAGTCTTTTGGCTCTTCTCATTGCAGATTCTTCTTAAATCAATGAGATCAGACTTCTAAATAGAGTGATAAAGTATTAAAGTTCTCAGGTCGCAATCTCGTTCAATTTTCATTCCCATGTAAATATCATAAATATCATAAATAACATAAGGGGAACATGGGAGGAAAGAGAGAGAGTGGGAGGAGAAAAGAAGCCAGAGGTTTATGAGCAGGACATAAATCCTCCGTAGTAAATTCCAGAGTTCAAGGGGTCCTAGTGTTCTTCAGATTAAAGTTCAAATAAACAGTCGTAAAATAGGTCCCAGAAACGTCGATAAGTTCCCAAAGTTAGGGAAAGTTAGAAAAAGTTCTTTTTCCGAATATTTCTTTAATTTCTTTGGGTCGTATTTCCAACTTGGTATTCACTCAGTCAGGCAAAGAGATACATTCCTTCCTCCACCTTGCGACTTTGTAGCCTGCGCCATTTTAGTCCTCTACCGAGGTGAACTCCTAAATTAAATCGTCTAACATCCGACGTTCTCTTAGTGTATTTTTAAATTTTGTAGCATTAAATGAGTCTACTCACACTAAGGGTTCCGTTCTTATAGTTTTGGAGATCCGTCGCATTCTTCAGTGGGAGTCAGAGGCATCGTAATACAGGGTCTTTACTTTCCCTTTTGTGCTGCGGTTTCGCTGCCTCGAGATCTTCCAGAAAAAAAAAAAAAAACCCCCGAAAAAACAGCTGACCGCTTCCACACGGCTGGGTATCTCTCCCCCAAGGGTCTCCCCCTTGAGATTTATGGGGGGCGCAGTGCCTTTGCGACACCCCCAAGCCCCTGTATTACTCGGAAAACTCCTCCGGAGATTTTCCACACTCCCTCAGTCTCCTCCCCTCTACAAGTAAATAAATAGGTACCGCTCTGGCAGGAAGGTAAACGGCGTTTCCGTGCGCTGCTCTGGTTCGCCAGAAGCGGCTTAGTCATGCTGGCCACATGACCTGGAAGCTGTACGCCTGCTCCCTTGGCCAGTAAAGCGAGATGAGCGCCGCAACCCCAGAGTTGGCCATGACTGGACCTAATGGTCAGGGGTCCCTTTACCTCTACCTTTTTATAGCCTACACAATCTTTATGTTGATCTCCATACTTTGGGGCTCCTGCTTGGTGATGCATTTACTCTTTGGGGGGGGAAGCATGAGGGGTGGACACCAGTACTACCCATGGTTTATGTCCAAGACACAAAAGTCCTCCTGCATATTTCAAGCAGTGATCTTTATTAGGCCAGAATCTGCAGTGATGTTTGCAAGGCAGCAACGGGAAAAGTTATCTGTAGCAGGTCTCTGAGTCTTCAAGACAACTGCAGACGTTATCTGCACTGTAGGCCCCGGATAACTTCTCTGTTTGCTGTGCAAGAATGAGGCTATGGATTCCGCCCCCAATTAAGGGCTCTGCTTGAAACAGATTGGAGACTTGTTTCTTGGACAGTAAGCCATTAAGAGCAATACCTGTGGCTTTTCTTTTTCCGATTGTATACCCACAAGCGCAGAGACACACTGGAGTTTGTAGTTTAGTGAGGCCTAGTAGCTACTAAGGGTGCCACTGGGTGATAATTATTTTACAGATAGGATTCAAGCACATACTGGAAATTTCAGTTTGTGCAGTTAAATTCAGTTGACCAAGTACAACAAATCCACTTTTTAAAAAAGGGAAGGCTTATCCACACTGATTCACGCTCTGTGCCCGTGTTGTTTTTGCCCTGAGCTTTTCCTGCAGAGACCCACTCTTTAAAGCTGAATCAGAGCAACTGTAAATTTGGGTTTTCCGCAAATTGATATTTGCTCCAATTGAGCTTTAAAGAGTAGCATTTTAAGGGGAAAGCTCTGGGGCAAAAGGGGGCATACTTAGACGTGAAGCCTTAAATTGCAGACCTGTGCCTGAAAAGAGTCGAGGAAAGGAAAGTGTGAATAAGCCTAGACTTTTTGCAGTAGGAAAGTGAGAAGAAAATGCTGCCTAGAGCTGATGGGAATTGGAGCCCACCAACAGCTAGAGGACCCAAGATTCCATACTGCTAGAGTACACAATACTGAGATAGATGGACCAATGAACTTACAGTATCAATGGTCCTAACTTCTGTGGGTTCCTTTGGTTCTTGTTTGTTCCTTAGCTTAGACTTTCTCCTATGTTCTGTCCCCTGCTTTGTCCCATTGCTCTGACTCCCGGTGTGTGGCCCACCTTAGGTAGTTGTCTCAGCCCGGTCAGGAGCCATACCTGTCAAATCTCCACACTGATAAATGTCTATTTGCTGCAGGGTCCATTGCCATGGTGTTTGAAGCCTGGAGTGAGCTAAGTCACAAATGCTTGAAAGAGCATTTATCTTCATATCCTAGCTGTCTTGTTCTGCACTAGCTGCCTCCACACCAGCCTCAAGGTTGTGTCACGTAGAACACATTGAAGAAATCCAACCTTGATGTTACCAATGAATGCACAGCTGTGGTCCATATATCCCAAGCAAGGAACTGCCATTTCTTGCAGGTCCTTCTTGTCTTTTGGAGTTTGAAACATTTGTTGATGCAACCAATGAGGTTGCCAGCTGTTGAATTGGCTCCTGTAGCTGTTCATTGGATCAGTAATGAATCATCCGTTGCTGGTTTTTATTTTTGGGAATAAGAAGCCTGGATGACCTTCTTCTGGTCAGTTGGCAACCCCTAGCAACAGCAAACAGCTCTTTCTCACTCAAAGTTTTTTTGGCGAGCGTGCACCCAGAAAGCCTCTTCATGCTCAACTTGCCATCTCCATCTGGCCACAGAGAGCAAGAGAGAGTGAGCACTAGGGCAAACCAGGAAGAATAAAAGAAAGCAAACAAATGAGATGAGAAAGATGTTTGTACCTGATCATAAATACCACCTAGTAATTGCCACCCTGCAGCTTTATTGGAGCAATCTGGGTTAATAATTAAATCCCCAGCAGGGATCGCATGTCACTATGGGTAAACACCAGATAAATTACTGCAGTCTTAAAGGTCAACAGCAGGAGAATTTGCCCTTGTTAGTTTAATGGCAATGCAGAGCTCTTTGGAGAGGGAGGCCAAAGGCCCTGGCGAAGAGGAAGAACAAGAAGAGCCAATTACTCACGTCTCCACAGCCCACTCATCCAGCCCTTTGTTCCTTGCAACCCCTTGATTTTAAGAGCATTTTATTATGGAGCCAATCAATCCCACAAGATTCTGGGAGGCGCTCAAGACCTGCAGGTCCTTCAAAGAGGAGAGAGATCTCCAAGGCCAGGGCGGACTCACTTATAGCCTTCCAGCTCTTGTTGGACTCCATCAGCTCCAACCAGCATAACCAAAGGTGGTCACATAAATGACATATCTAATGCACTCCTATAAGCATTTAATAGCTGTGGCTCCCCCCCCCCCACAAAAAATAATAATCCCAGAACTTGCCGTTTGTGAAGGTCGTTGAGAGTTCTTTGGAGACCTCTCACATCTGTGGTGCCTTCGAGAGGTTACTGAACTAAAACTCTCACCACCTCTGACCATTGGCCATGCTGGCTAGGTCTGATGGGAGTTGTAGTCCACCCACATCTGGCTATCCCTGCCTCATAGAAATGTGATTCCTAGCACCACTCACAAACTACAGTTCCCAGGATCCTTTGGTGGAATCCATGACTGTTAAACTACTATATGTGTTCTTTAAATGTACTGGGAACATGTGATCAGTGAGTGGTAGTCCAACAACATCTGGAAAGCTACAGGGTAGCCACCCCTGTCCTAGGCTCTAGTCCTCTAGTCTAGAATCCTTCATTTTGTGTTGGGCAGTTACCAGGAGCTCTACGAACAACAATGCCTTCCTCTTTAAGAACACACACACCAACTGTCCCTTTTCTGATATATAATTTATGATTTTCAGTTTTATACATTTCAATAATTTTACAATCATTTTAACATTTCAAAACTTAACTTCCTTCCCCCTCTTTCTGTGGTTCCTTAAATTTATTTTTAATATTTTCTGCATATTAACTTAATTTGCTCATTTATTCATCTACTATGAACATATACTCTTATAAAACTGAAGGTTATTACAATAATCCTGCCGATATTCTTATCTGTTTACAATTTATTTGTAAATATTCAATAAGCCCTTTTCCATTCTTTTATTTTTAAAATTGTTATCTTGATTTCTTATTTTTCTGGTAAGTTTCGCCATTTCTGCATATTCCAGAAGTTTTTGTATCCATTCTTCTTTTGCTGGGACTTCTTCTTTCCATTTTGGGGCAAGTAGCATTCTTGCTGCTGTAGTCACATACATGAATAAATTTCTATACAGTTTGAGTAGTTCTGCCCCTATAATTCCCAAAAGGAAAGCTTTGGGGTGTTTTGTTTTTTTACAAACATTATTTTAAACATCTTTTTCAATTCATTATATATCATCCAGCCCGGCCCTCACTATGGCTTTGCCTCCAGATTGAAAACCTGGCACACAAATCAAGGTGGGGCTGCCCAAAATCCACTGTTCAGGTTGTTAAGAGACAGAGGAAGACCCCAAACCATCCCTCTTGGCATGGCAACCCTCTTGTCAGCTCCCCACCAAAAATCAGCCTACACAATCGAAGCATCCATCTGCCTCAAACAGAGAGCAGGTGCTCTGCAGGAAAGGTATTTTGCGGTTTTTTTAAGACTCAGAATGACTCACCCCAGCAAGCCAAGCCTCACTCTACTGGGGGAAGGCAGAGCGCCAGAGCATTTTTGCAATTCTAATAATGGCATCGGCAGAGAACTGCTGGAGGTACTCAGCAGGTAATAAGAGGACAGATTATACACACACAAACACACACATGATTCCTAGGCCCATTTCCAGCCAACGCTTCCAAGGCAGCTAATATGATACAGATTTTTCTATAATACAACAATGAATTTTATTATATATGGCCAACTCTATCCTTGTCTGGGGTCCCTGGAGTGCTCAGAACCTCAGGTAGTCCCTTGTCCTAGGACACCTCCCTGGGGCAGACCTTGTTCAAAGAAATTGGTTCCCCCTTCCAGCACAGAATGCCACTCTGCTTGTTTTGTTTTATGTATGTTTTCTCCAGTAGTGATGTATGGAAGTGAGAGCTGGACCATAAAGAAGGCTGATCGCCGAAGAATTGATGCTTTTGAATTATGGTGCTGGAGAAGACTCTTGAGAGTCCCATGGACTGCAAGAAGATCAAATGCATCCATTCTTAATGAAATCAGCCCTGAGTGCTCACTGGAAGGACAGATCGTGAAGCTGAGGCTCCAGTACTTTGGCCACCTCATGAGAAGAGAAGACTCCCTGGAGAAGACACTGATGCTGGGAAAGATGGAGGGCACAAGGAGAAGGGGACGAAAGAGGACGAGATGGTGGGACAGTGTTCCTGAAGCTACCAGCATGAGTTTGACCAAACTGCGGGAGGCAGTGGAAGAAAGGAATGCCTGGCGTGCTCTGGTCCATGGGGTCATGAAGAGTCGGACACGACTAAAACAGCAATGTTTTCTCCCTTGTTTCCCTCCTCCTCTCTTCCTCTTTCCATGTCCCTTATCTTGTATATCATTCCTCCCCTATCTTCCCTAAAGCAGCTCCGTTTCCTGCCTCCCCCCTCCCTTTCTCTGGCTTGCCCCTCAGGTTAACAGACCCAGACCCTTCCACCCTGTCGCTCTTCCTGCAATGTTTGAAGAGGAGCTATGCTTGCCTTAAATTGGGGGGGGGGGTGCGCTCTGGTTTGAGCAGGGCCGCTTACATATTTGAGCAACCTCAGCTCAAATGATTCTTCCATCCTGGAATTGTACCCAGCAGCAGATGGGAAACTGGTAAACCCAACAGAATTAATACCAGGGTGTGGGCAACTGTGGCAAGACTATCTCTACCCAGAAGATAAAGGTAATAGGACCCCTGACCATTAGGTCCAGTCGTGACCAACTCTGGAGTTGCGGCGCTCATCTCGCTTTACTGGCTGAGGGAGCCGACGTACAGCTTCCGGGTCCTGTGGCCAGCATGACTAAGCCACTTCTGGTGAACCAGAGCAGTGCACGGAAATGCTGTTTACCTTCCCGCCGGAGTGGTACCTATTTATCTACTTGCACTTTGACGTGATTTCAAACTGCTAGGTTGGCAGGAACAGGGACCGAGCAACGGCAGTTCACCCCGTCACGGGGATTCAAACCACCAACCTTCTGATCGGCAAGTCCTAGGCTCTGTGGTTTAACCCACAGCGCCACCCACATTCCTTTCTATCCAGAAGAGCCCTTAGCAATTCTCCAGGTGGGGCAGGGGTGCTCTCCCTGCAACTACAGTAGCATGCTGTCTAGCAGTCAGGTGATAATAATAATGCCTGAATGCATCATTCAGGCAGAGATAAAACCCACAAGGGTGCCCAGAACTTCATCCTCACCAAGGCCAGAAGGTTAGTACTGCCTCCTTCTGAACCATTGCCTGTCATGGGCCAAGGGCTACATTCAGAGGAGCACTTTGCCTGCTCTGCTGAAGCCTGGAGGAGTTTTCAATTACCACCAAGCGGCAGCCAGAGCCCAATCAATAGCATCGTTAATAGTGTTGTGTTTGTGAGCTGGGAATTGGCGTTGCTGCAAAGCGTGCAGAAGGGAGTCAGTTGCCTGCCAATCCCGTGTCAATCAGCATAACAAGATTATAGGAAACGGGTTAAGGCATTGGGAAGGATCAGTGATTTTTATCGTGCTCTCAGCTCCTATTTGCTAACTGGGGTCAATAGCTGGGCAAGCTGAGCGCATGCAGCATAGTGGAGTCATCAGGACTGGCCTTGAAGACGTGGCTTCTAGGATAGCCAGATGCAAAGGAGGACAGTGGCACCTGGGGGAGAGACTGAGCCCACACACGGACCGCTTGATCACCATCTTCCCTTTAAATTATAGTAATCATTTTTACATTTGCATCTATACCTACAAATTAGGGTATGCAAATACTATGCAAACCTATGTCCCTGTTTGCATTCTTTTTTCTGGTGATGCATAAATGGTTGCCATAATTCGAGCTTATCGTATCCTATTGTTTTGGAAAGTTTCTTCCAGTCTAAGATTCTGTAGCTCCTTTTGTGCTTTTCTTGCATCCCCCACGACATACTTTTTTCTTCTGCTGCTCTTCAACAGAGACAGAGAACCTCATGCTCAGGGGCTGGATGTGGCCCTTCAGCTCTCTCCATCTGGCCCTCACCAGCCCTCCTTCAGTGCTTTTTCGCATGGCTGGAATGTGTCCTTGATCTGTGGTAATGCCTCTTGCTTGTGTGTCTATACAGTGGTACCTCGGGTTAAGTACTTAATTCATTCCGGAGGTCCATTCTTAACCTGAAACTGTTCTTAACCTGGAGCACCACTTTAGCAAATGGGGCCTCCTGCTGCTGTCCCCCCCTCCTTCCTGTCTTTTGGGTGCTTGTGGCTGGGCTGGGAATAGAAGAGACCATGACAAAGCATTTGCTCAAACATCCAAATGCACCCATGAGCCTGATATACCGGTAATATACAATGAGTTGAAAAAGATTTTCAAATACAGTGGTACCTCAGGTTAAGTACTTAATTTGTTCCAGAGGTCCGTTCCTAACCTGAAACTGTTCTTAACCTGAAGCACCACTTTAGCTAATGGGGCCTCCTGCTGCTGCCGCGCCGCCGGAGCACGATTTCTGTTCTCATTCTGAAGCAAAGTTCTTAACCTGAAGCAATATTTCTGGGTTATCGGAGTCTGTAACCTGAAGTGTATGTAACCCGAGGTACCACTGTACTTATGCTCTCTCTCTTTAGAGACCTGTGTCTTTTGCATCGCTGGAATGTTTTTTTCTATACTAAGGAGAAAGACTCATCTGTTGCTCCACCCACTTTTGTCTCTGGCCCCGCCCATCCTGGGCCCATCCCTTGCATACAGCCCCCAGAAGTCTGTGAGTGAACCTGGCCCTCAGGCTGGAACAGGTTGCCTACCGTTGACCCAACAACTACTAGCATAGGCCCCAAGACCGTAATATACTTCTGTACAAGATATCAATTTTTCAGAATGTCTCGATTGATTGATTTTTAAATGAAAAACCTTCTTCTCTTCCATTTCTATCATTTCTACTGGCATTGTTGTAATGAAAGATATTAATCCACTGCTAATACGGGTTTGGGTTAAACCACAGAGCCCAGGACTTGCTGATCAGAAGGTTGGCGGTTCGAATTCCCGCGACGGGGTGAGCTCCTGTTGCTCGGTCCCTGCTCCTGCCAACCTAGCAGTTCGAAAGCATGTCAAAGTGCAAGTAGATAAATAGGTACCGCTCTGGCGGAAAGGTAAATGGCGTTTCCGTGCGCTGCTCTGGTTCTCCAGAAGTGGCTTAGTCATGCTGGCCACATGACCCGGAAGCTGTACGCCGGCTCCCTCGGCCTATAGAGCGAGATGAGCGCCGCAACCCCAGAGTCGTCCGCGACTGGACCTAATGGTCAGGGGTCCCTTTACCTTTTCCTTTAATATGGGTTTAGGGTTCAAATGTATGTGAGGGCAGAATTGTAGTTTTTTCTCACATTTGACTTTGAGAAGAATTTCTTGGATTGAATATCTCTTTTCATACAGCTCTTAGAAAGCCAATGATATTAGATCCCTATTTTTAAAATTTATTTATGGGGTGAGAATATTTCTTATAGGCTTCTGCATCTCTGCTTATTGCTTCCCCTAGTTGAAGATCTTCAGCATACCAGATCTTTCTGCCCCCACAACCCTTATCGAAAAGGCGTTTAGGGCAAGGGCTGTGGAAATCCAATTCCTGCCGGTCAAAGGCAGCCAAATGACCATCAGTTAAGAGTAAATGGGCTTCGGATGAGTACAGGGGTATTGACAGGTTGTGTCTCTTTAAAAGCCAGCTAATGAATTGGATTGTGGGTATTGATCTGGCGTTTCCTTTCTGCACCTGTTATCCTTCTGTTCTTCATTATAGGCCTGTCCAGGTTCATTTTTTAAAAAAAAGAAGCTTCCTGTTCATTTAATATTTGCAGGCGGTGGTGGGGATGGGATCTCTCTTGACTTGGAGACAGCTTAAGGTGGGCTGCAATGGGGCAACATGGCCGGTCCCTCTGCTAACTTAGCAATTTCTTTGCATTTTGGAGCGCAACCGATAAAGTTGCTGGTTCCCTCCTCCTCCTCCTTCTTCATTGTTTCTTGGCCTTTTCATCATGACAACAAACACTAATATCTTCTTGGGTTAGGCAGTGGCGGAGGAAGGGGGGGACGCAGTCTGCCCCGGGTGTCATCACTGGGGGGGTGACAAAATGAGTTAAAAAATAAAAATAAAAAATTGGGCTCACGAAACTTTTTAGGAGTGACGTGGTGGCTTAGGCGCCTGCAGGTTCTGCGCTGCCTGAAATAGGAGTGGGGCTTGCTGAGGGGGAGGCGGCAGAGAGGCTTCACGCAAAGGAGAGGCTCGCCCCATTCCCATGGGTGAATCACCCCGCCCCATGGGCGCAGCTCACCCCACCCCCATCTGCAGGAAACGCCCCCCCCCCCACTGGGCACCCGAGTGGCTAGCTACGCTGCTATGATTAGCGCAGGGGTCATCAACCTCTTTAGGCTCATGGGTGCATTTGGGGGTTTTTAAAAATAATTTTTATTGAGTTTTCCATATTTAATTACAATTCATTGCACAGATCTATAACATAAATCATTGCTCCAACAAGAGCATCAACTTCCCTCCCTCCCTTTATCTGACTTCCCAACATCTATTAACAAATTCTTCGCATTTCCATAGCCACTTTTTTACCTTAAATCTTATTATTTTTTAAATCACCTCCTTATATGAAAATCAGTTCCATATTTTCTCATTACAAAGCATTTCAATTCAAACCTACAAACGTTTACAATTTTCTTTCATGTAAAATATAAATTTGCTCCAGTCCTTCTGAAACAGTCCGCCTCACCGATTCCAGATCTTCCCTGTCAGCTTTGCCATCTCCACATATTCTACCATCTTTATCTGCCATTCCTCCAATGTAGGACATTCCTGCTGCTTCCATTTCTGGGCCAGGAGTATTTCTGCAGCTGTTGTGGCATACATAAACAAATTTAAGTCATTTTCTGAATTTCCTCTCCAATTAGCCCTAACAGAAATGCCTCTGTTTTTTTACTAAAATTATATTTGAAAATCTTTTTCAACTCATTGTATATTATATCAGGCTCATGGGTGCATTTGGATGTTTGAGCAAGTGCTGGGGCATGGTCTCTTCTATTCCCTGCCCACCCACAAGTACCCAAAAGACAGGAAGTGGGGGAACAGCCCTACATACAGACTTTGTTTTTCCAAGAGATCTGGACAAAGGTTTTACCCAGTAAAATTAATAGGAGCCTTGGAAAGCACATAGAGTTTAAAGAGAAAGTGCGAAAGACTGGAACTCTTCCAACTTCCTCTGTCAGCTTTCAAGGGAGGGGGAAAATGAACCACAGAAATGTCTCCTGTCACTCAAGGCAGTGAATATAATGCTGTCTTTCAGCTTTTAAAGAAAGTATTTACATGTCCCTTTGTCATTTAGAATCAGTTGGCACCATCAGTTCTTGCTACACCTAGCGGATCCCCACCTTGGGATGGGGTTCGGTACATAGATGTGGTTCCTGCTCCAGGTGAATCACGTTTGGTCAAAACTCTCCACTATGACCTGTCCATCTTGGGTGCCCTGCACAGCATAGTTCATAGCTTCTCTGAGTTATTCAAGCCCCTTCGCCACGGCAAGGCAGTGATGGAGGAGACTCTTGAGAGTCCCATGGACTGCAAGAAGATCAAACCTATCCATTCAGAAGGAAATCAGCCCTGAGTGCTCACTGGAAGGACAGATCCTGAAGCTGAGGCTCCAATACTTTGGCCACCTCATGAGAAGAGAAGACTTCCTGGAAAAGACCCTGATGTTGGGAAAGATGGAGGGCACAAGGAGAAGGGGATGAAAGAGGACGAGATGGTGGGACAGTGTTCTCGAAGCTGCGAACATGAGTTTGACCAAACTGCGGGAGGCAGTGGAAGACAGG
The DNA here is from genome assembly GCF_027172205.1 of Podarcis raffonei. NCBI lineage: Eukaryota > Metazoa > Chordata > Lepidosauria > Squamata > Lacertidae > Podarcis > Podarcis raffonei. The sequence continues at coordinate 7,860,709 of NC_070615.1, forward strand.
AGTGCCTGGCGTGCTCTGGTCCATGGGGTCACGAAGAGTCGGACACAACTAAACAACAACAACAACATAGATGTGGTAAGATGATTATGTATGTAATCACATCTAACAAAACACATTATTTTCCCAGCCCCAATATATTTTCAACTTTTCATTATTTAAACACACACACACCAAAAGAAAGGATGAGATGAGACAACAGTAAGATATCTGAACCACACAACGAAACAGAGGTGTTCATCTGAGCTTAAAGAAAAATGTAACAAACTGAGCTAAACATCTGCTAAAAATGAAAATAACAGAGGGTCTGAAGCACCACTGTGGGTGCTTTTAAAAAAAATCAGGACAAGAAAATAATCAGGATAGCACAATTTGGAACAAAGGATTTGCCTGCAAAGGAGAGAAAAATAAGACACAAAAGACTTCTCTGTGCATGAAAAGCTCAGGGTCCAAAATGGCTAGGAAGCAGCTTGGGAGATAGACCCATTGATTGATTCATCAATACATTTGACATCTAACATTGACAATAACAACAAGCTGCTCTTCAACTCCAGCTCTTTTTTTTTTTTTTAAATATTTTTATTCCAGAATTTTTCCATAACATACAAAGACAAAAACAAAACAAAAAACATGTACCATTTCATATCCTGATTTCTTATACCTTCCTTCCCCGACTTCCTCATGCCTTCCTTTTCTGTATTCCAAATTCTTATCAATTACTCAGCAAATCTTCCCTTATTTTAATTTAAGTTTAAACTAATCTTCCTTATTCTCCTTGTCTTAACCATTACTAATAGTAACCGTTTACTTTCCAGTCCATCATCATTCTAACTTTCATTAACTTTGTGATATTTCTTTAAATAGTCCTTGAATTTTTTCCATTCTTCTTGCGCTGTTTCTCTTCCCTGGTTTCGGATTCTGCTCGTCATTTCTGCCAAACCCATGTAGTCTATCACCTTCATCTGCCATTCTTCCAGTGTGGGTAGATCTTGCGTCTTCCAGTACTTCGCAATGAGTATTCTAGCTGCTGTTGTAGCATACATGAAAAAAGTTATATCTGTCTTTAACACCCCTTGGCCGACAATACCCAAGAGAAAGGCCTCTGGTTTCTTGGTGAAAGTATATTTAAATACCTTTTTGAGTTCATTATAGATCATTTCCCAGAATGCCTTAATCTTCGGGCACGTCCACCAAAGGTGAAAAAATGTACCTTCCTTTTCTTTACATTTCCAACATTTATTGTCAGGCAAATGGTAAATCTTTGCAAGCTTGACCGGGGTTATGTACCACCTATAGATCATTTTCATAATATTTTCTCTTAGGGCATTACATGCCGTAAATTTCATCCCGGTGGTCCACAACTTTTCCCAATCAGCAAACAAAATATTATGACCAATGTCCTGAGCCCATTTAATCATAGCTGATTTAACCGTTTCATCTTGTGTATTCCATTTCAGCAGCAAATTATACATTTTTGACAAATTCTTAGTACTGGATTCTAACAATTCCGTCTCCAATTTAGATTTTTCCACCTGGAAGCCAACTTTACTGTCCAGTTTAAACACTTCATTTCTTTGGTGATAATGCAACCAATCTCTCACCTTCCCTTTTAGTTTCTCAAAACTCTGCAATCTCAGTTTGTCCCCTTCCTTTTCCAAAATTTCCCAGTATCTTGGCCACTTAGACTCCATATTTAACTTTTTAACTGCCTTAGCTTCCATTGGCGACAACCACCTTGGAGTTTTGTTTTCCAGCAAATCTTTGTATCTAACCCAAACATTTAATAATGCTTTTCTGACAATATGGTTTTTAAAACTTTTATGTGCTTTAACCTTGTCATACCACAGATATGCATGCCACCCAAAAATATTGTTAAAACCTTCCAAGTCCAAAATGTCTGTGTTTTCAAGAAGCAGCCATTCTTTCAGCCAGCAGAAAGCTGCCGCTTCATAGTACAGTTTGAAGTCTGGCAGGGCAAACCCCCCTCTTTCCTTTGAATCCGTTAATATCTTAAATTTAATTCTGGGCTTTTTGCCCTGCCAGACAAATTTAGATATGTCTTTTTGCCACCTCTTGAAACAGTCCATTTTGTCCATTATTTGCAGTGCTTGAAACAAAAACAGCATTCTTGGCAATACATTCATCTTTATAACTGCAATTCGACCTAACAAGGAAAGCTTTAAATTTGACCAAATCTCCAAGTCTTTTTTCACTTCTGTCCAAGTTTTTTCATAATTATCTTTAAATAAATTCACATTCTTAGCTGTCATGTTTATACCCAAATATTTAACTTTTTTAACCACAGTCAACCCTGTCTCATTCTGAAACCTTTCTTTTTCAACCTGTGTTAGATTTTTCTCCAATACCTTTGTTTTTAACTTATTCAATTTAAATCCTGCCAATTGACCAAACTCTTGGATTATTTCCAAAACTCTTTTCGTACTAGCTTCTGGCTCTTGCAATGTAAGTACTAGGTCATCTGCAAATGCTCTCAGTTTATATTGTTTAGCTCCGACCTGATTCAACTCCAGCTCTTTGAGGCGGTCAAAGCAGAAAGGTTCAGAGAGTGTAAAAATAGAGTTCTAATTGAAAGGCCTAAGTATTGCTCCCTCAATAAGTCAATTTGCAGTGCATATTTAGACCTAGCTTGTCCTTCTGCTGCTACTTTTAAATGGGGTGGGAGACAGGAGACAGCATGCAGGCGTGTGCATCTTCCTAACATTTTCTTAATAAACATTAATTGCATATATAATTTAATTTATCAGGGAAATGCAAACAAGAAACAAAAGCTGGGAGCCATAACTACAATAGTAAAGACCAATTTGCAGCTGGAATTAGGCAGTGAAACGGTGTCTGGGAAAATGGCCCACAGGGAGGGTCAAACTCAATGAGACAAGGGAGGTCCAGGATTCACACACTCCCAACAAAGCAGGGGGGTGGGGGCCCTGGATCAGAATCATGCTTGCCCTGCCCCCGTGCTTCCCCATATTTCAATCTCTCATGCCCCCCACAAACTGTTAGTAAAAGCTTCAGAAGGCCCTGCTGGAACCAGTGTCCTGTTCTCACACTCTCCCTACTTGTGATTCCCAGGAACTGCTATGGTTAAGGGGGCAGAAACAGATATGTTATTTATTATTATTATTATTATTATTTAATTAGGAGTTTAAACAGAACATATTATCTTAAAACATATCATCCTTAAATTCCCCCCTTCCCCCCCCCGACTTCCCTCAGTTCCAATCTCTGGTTTCTCTATAAATGCTATTCTCTGCATGTTACAGAATTGTATAAATCCTTAATTTGTCTAACTGGTTATTATCAATAAAAAGTTTGTGAATGTTTATTCTGAAGGCAGCCCTGTTTAGGGAAGCTTTTAATGTTTGATGTATTACAGTATTTTAATATTTTTTTTGGAAGCCGCCCAGAGTGGCTGGGGAAGCCCAGCCAGATGGGCAGGGTATAAATAATAAATAATAATTATATTATTATTATTATTATTATTATTATTATTATTATTGCCTGCCAAAGAGTCCAATTCACTTTGTTGGATCTTGAGATACTTTGTAAAAGGTTCCCATTCATCTTTAAAGTCACAGTTATCCTTGTCCCGTAATTTATGTGTCAGTTTTTGCCAGTTCTGCATAGTCCATCAATTTCTCTTGCCATAATTCTTTAGTCGGGATTTCCTCGTTCTTCCATCCTTGTGCTATTAAGACTCTCGCCGCCGTTGTCACATACATGAATATATTTTTCAACTTCTTTGACAGGTCTTTTCCTACAATCCCTAGCAAAAATGCTTCAGATTTTTTAACAAATGTTAAATGGAACATTTTCTTCAATTCATTGTATATCATTTCCCAATTTTTTAAAATTTCATTACAATCCCACCACATATGGTAAAATGTTCCCTCCTTTTCCTTACACTTCCAGGAACAGATATGTTAAATGCATCCACCAGCTCCCCAAGTATCCCTATTTTTCAGGGACAGTCCCAGATTTACAGAAGCCGTCACAGTTGCCTATTTGATCCTGGAATGTCCTGCTTTTCCTTAGGATGCCCCTATTTTCATCACAGAAATGTTGGACGGTATGGAGTTATGCAACCCCTGAGCCAAGGAGATAAGTAACCATAAACATTTAGAAGACATCTGCAGGCAGCCCTGTGTAGAGATTTTTTTAAATGTTTTCTTGTGTTTTTATATACGTTGGAAGCTCCCCAGAGTGGCTGGGGCAACCCAATCAGATGAGCAGGGTTCTAGATTCAGGTAGGTAGCCATGTTGGTCTGACGCAGTTGAAATATATAAAAAAAAATTAAAAAAATGTCCAGTAGCACCTTAGAGACCAACTAAGTTTGTTCTTGGTCTAAGCTTTCGTGTGCATGCACACTTCTTCAGATACACTGAAACAGAAGTCACCAGACCCTTATATATGTTAGAATTCCTGCTCCATGATTGCTGTCATGGGATTGTTGTCTTTCACATGACGGTATATGTTTTGACTCCACCGAGTGGGAAGTGAGAGAAACAGGATGTTTGTGTTACTGTGTTCCATGAAGTGGGACTATTGTCCTTTGTTTTTTTTCCTCTTTGCTGTCTGATGCTAGAGAGAGAGGGAGCCATGTTGCAGTGCTCCGTGTGTGTTTATATGTAAATAAAGTAGATTAGCCAAAATGCAGAGTTGCTGAGGTCTGTCATGCAAGTTGGGCAAACTCTGTGGATCCCTAAGTGTGCCGGTGTCGGTTGGCATCGGTTGCTGTGATGTTCGGGCTGAAGAAAGCTTTTGAAGCTCCCGAACGATCGACCAGGAGGGAGGGAACATGCCAGTCGGGCATGTGTCTCTGCCAGAGTCCTACTCGAGTGTACACTGAACTCCTGACAATATATAATGGGAGGGTGGGGTGGGGTTTTTCTGGGGAGGGTAGTAGGAGATGGGTGATTGACTCAATGGGTATGGTAAACCTGTTGACGACTGTTAACGACTACAATTAGTCCTACAGGAAAAAGCAAGGGATAATATGCAGATGATTAGCATATGTAATGAGACAGGAATCCAATATCTTTATTAAGACCAGGTCTCTCCATAGTTTTCAGTTTAGTGATAAGTTGTAATTCAGCAACTTCTCTTTCAAGTCTGTTTCTGAAATTCTTTTGTAATAGGACAGCTGCTTTGAGATGCTGTATTGAATGTCCTGGGCAGATTATTATTATTATTATTATTATTATTATTATTAAATAGGATGTTTCTCTTTTCATTGGGGAAATATTGGAGGCCATGCATCCACACATTTAACCTCTGCTGTAGCCCTCAGGTTTCCCATAATAATACACAAACCGAATTGCTGCTGTCCTTGGAAACTTGCACTATTCCTAATTTTACAATGCAACTCTCCAATGCTGCAGACACCCCAAATAAAAGCATACAGTACTGACAAAAAAACCCCACACGTTTCTATTAGAGGAAGTGTGAATATAAATGCATATATTCATAAACATTCCATACAAAGCTGCATTGCATTAGGGAAAGATTGCTTGCAAAAAAAGAAAAAGCCTATAGTCATAGAATCATAGAGTTAGAAATGGCGTCTATTCCAACCACTTGCAGTGTGGAATCTTTTGCCCAATGTGGGGCTGAAACACCCAATCCTGAGATTAAGGGTGTCATGCTCTACTGACGGAGTTCTCCCAGTTTGCTTCAGCAGAGGAATAGAATAGCCAACAGGCCCAATCCATCGGGCTTTTCTGATGCTAAACAAAATTGCATACACACAGGGCAGGAGACTCAGCCTCCAAGGAATACAGCGGTACCTTGACTAAAGTCCAGTCTATCATAAGTCCATTTTAGACTAAGTCCAATTGCGACCCTGAAATGGGTGCTCCGGGTTGAGTCTTTCTTTGATATAAGCAGGGCCCAGCTGCTGTTTTAGGGGTCACTTTTCATCATCTGGTTCTTGTTGAGTGTGTTTCGTTTGTTAATTGAGTCCCTCGCTGCAAATCAGAGCCTTCCTGTTGAGTCTGTCGGCTGTGGGGTGAGTCCCAAGCACCCACACAACACAGAGGTGATATTTGGAGGTTTCATTTTTGCTATTTTATTTGCATTTTGGTTTGTGTGGCTTTTTCGGTTTTTTGACTGTGACTTCGTTTTATGGGACTGACCTGTGACTGTGGCTTGTGACTTCATTTTTGTGACTTGTTTGTGTGACTGTGTGGAACCCAGCTCAGCTACTGGTTGATTGTGTGACTGCAGAAATGGATAAAAGCCCCCCATCCAAACAATGATCAGTGCACGTAAGGGGAAAAAATGTTAATTTTTTTCATCTACAATATTGTCTTATTTATTTTATTTTATTGTACAGTACATTGATTATTGTCTTCATTTTATGGATCAATGGTCTTGTTAGTCAGTAAAATTCGTGTTAAATTGCTGTTTCAGGGGGTGTTTTTCATTGTCTAGAACGGATCAATCCATTTTCAATTACTTTCTATGGGAAAGCACGTCTTGTTTTAGGTCCGCTTTGTTTTAAGACCAGACTTCCAGAACGGATTCCAGTCTTAAATCAAGGTACCACTGTACATAGCTCACTGCTGCTGCTGAAGTGATAGCAACAGCAGCAGTGGGCTACTTGGAGGCCAGATCTTCTGCCTCTTCAGCAGCCCCCTGCCCCACCATGCCACCTCTATTCTTATTTATTTTTATTTTTTGAATTTACATACCGCCCAATACTTGGAGGTCTCAGGGAGGTTCACCTCTATAGCATCCTCTGCATTGCCATGTAAAACTCTCAGGTGGTGGGTGAGTTCTTCCATGACTGCAATGTGCAGAGCATCCTTCCACACCAGGGCCACAAGCAGTTGAGCAGACACCAACATGTGAAGACGATAAGTGACTTGAGCCGAGTGGGAGATTTGTCACCTTTTAAAATGGACAGAAGGAACAAGGCCAAGTCTGCCTCTGCAGTCCTAATTTCTGCAGTCACAGGGAGCCAGAAAGTGTGGACTGATTAGCAGGACCTCCAGAGGTGCCAATTTGCCCCCGCAGTTTGACAGTGTCGCCACAGGCGTAAGAAACCACCTATGGATAGTTTCCATAGAGTTTTCTCTAATGGTTTCTGAAATGAAACAAAAAATAGCTGAGTCCTATTCTACTTATCTCAATTTCCTCCTCAAGTCCCAGGGGGGTTTCAAGCTCAGCAGCAGGGGATATAAATAAGTCAAAAGTGTAAGATAAATTTGAGAAACCAGCCCCTCATTCTGGACTGTTGGTAATGTTAAAAATAAATTTCATATGGCAACAAAGGTTTGGGTATTAAAGTATGTATCCCCAGAGATTAACTAGAATATTTAGAACTGAGTTTGGTTTCTTTTCAATCTTTCCGAAAGTTGGTGGGTCAAGAATGGAGCAGCTTGGTTGCTCCTCCATTCTTGAGGCATGTATTTGAGATGGTTTAATGCAGCGAGACAGAGAGAGAGAGAGGGAGGGAGATTGTAGTTACGGGGCAGTGATGGGTGGCTATTGTCTGGCATTTCCAGATGTTATAGACAATAATGAGGATTCTAATCTGAGAAGTGTGGTCATAGCAACCAGATTCTGGCAGAGATGGCTCAACACGACACCTGTAGCAGCCTAATCTGTTCATCTGCGTTCACACCCATAGCCACACACGCACACACATGCAGACCCACACACAAACCTGCTGCTTCTACTCCTCCCTTCGTTTCCAGCCACTTTTCTCAGCTCGCTAATACTAGCTGTATCACAGCAACCGTCATAGCAACCAGGAGAGTCCTCCGCTAGTCCAATTGGCAAACAGTTGCTAAGAAACCAACTTGACCTTTCTGCATCCACTCTCAGCATCTCTCGGTACCATCTCCAACTAGCCTGTGCGGATGATGAGATAATGTGTCGCCAGAGAGATCTGGCACCCATTTGGATGAGAGTTGAAGAGCTATTCCCCCCGTCTCCTCCATGCACAAGTGCGGAAGATGTCAAAAGCAGCGCAAAGCTCCCTTCTGATGTTCCAGCTCTCATCCCTGCGCAGGGGAAGGCGGTTCTGATGGCAGTGGGAGCTGGTCTGCTAGGGTGAGTGGTGCACTGCCCCACCAGCTTTTGTCTGCTGTCAGCCAGCCCCCGTCTGCCTGCCAAGCGATGCCACTGTTGTCAGGAACAGGCCAGCAATAAATCACAGTTAACTCTCTATTCAAGAAAACATGGTCAGACTTAGTGAGCACAGCAACTTATCCTGGTAGATCTTGCCCCTATGAGACAGTTGTGGGGACTGAGAGTCTCTGCCGTCCTACAATTGTCTAAGTCTTCTCCTCCGCCGGGTCCTTCCCAAGCAATCTGAGACTCCTTCACCATGCCTGCCATTGTTCCTCCCTCTTCATACCACTTCTGGTTCTGGGAGACCAGCAGGGAGGTGAATGTGTCAGAGCCAGAGAGGGAGACACCCTGACTCATCTCTGCCTCTTGGCTCCCTCCCCTGCAGCCTCCACTTCTACCTCTGGTTTTGACTGCTCTCTGCCACATCCTCTTCCTGCTCACTAAACCCTGTTACCTCTTCAGTTTCTGACACCTCCTCTTCCTTGTCTTCTCCCTCTGAACACTCATCATCATCTCACCATCAACCCCTGGACTCCGAGTCTTTTTCCCATGGGGGTTCCTGAGTTGGTGCTCCAGCCAGTCCATGACAACAGCCTCTCCGTTACCTGTTGTAAAATGAAACAGGAGGAAGGAGGGGGACAAAACTAGAATGAGTTGACTTTGCCTGTCATTGGCTTGGACTCCACCTACTTTTGGGGGTCCCTGCCTCCTACCCTACCAGGCCCCACAGCCTAATGGATAAGGATCAGTGCATGAGCTTCAGGAAAAGGATGTGCAGAGCAAATGGCAGGAAGGTTCCTTAGTTTTTATTGTTTTTGGAGATGTAGATCTGGCAAGACAAATAAACCTATCCTTGTTCTGTATATTTGTTTTGGCACTTTTCTTGCCCAACGGGCAGGGATGGGGAGCCGACGACATGCCAGGTCTTGTTGGACTCCAATTCCCACCAGCCCCAACCATTGTGGACCACAGCATCCAGCAACACCTTCTGAAGGACCAAAGGTTCCCCACCTGTACATAAGGAAATGATGCTGAAGCCAGTGCTGCAAACTGCATTCGCCAGACTGGGCTAGTTCATGCTTCATTTACATTTGTTGTGGTTCTAATTTCCCTTCCCTTCAGTTCTCCTCTAGAACAAAGAATCCCAAATTGGCACTAGTGGACCCTCTTCTTCCTGCTTCCCATGACTTATCCATGTTGTTCTCAGTAAGGTAACCCAGAAGTTTTGATGATTGGTGTCAAGGAACCACCCGATCTATGAGGTCATTAGCAAATATCCAGCAAATATCTGGCTATGGCATGCAAAGCCCTAAATGGCTTGGAGTTCAGCTGCATGAAAAGATGCCTCTCCCAATACTCTCCTCCTTGCGATCTGAGATCAGCCAAGCAATTCCTGTTAATTGTTCCAACACCAAGGGAGATCTGGTTTACTGAAACCTGGAGCAGGGTTTTCTCAGCAGTTGCACCCAAGCTCTGGAAGGAGCTCCCACCAGAATGCATATTAACCGCAGCTGGAGCCTGTTTTATTTCATCAGGCCTTCAGGCAGGGCAGCAGATGTTAATAATTATTCTGCTCATCAGAGATGAAAAATATTGTGGTTGTTGAGACCGGTTTTAGATGTTTTAGTGATTAATTTTGTATCCACCAATTTTATTTAATTATCTGATGTTATAGCCAGCTCTGTGACCATAGTGTGAGGGTTGGGATATACATGTTAGTAATAAGAAAATAAGCCAGTGGCCAACACCATGCTACTCTGGTTTGCATGCAACACTAAGCCAAACCATGGTTTAGCACAGGCCTAGGCAAACTCGGCCCTCCAGATGTTTTGGAACTACAACTCCCATCATCCCTAGCTAACAGGACCAGTGGTCAGTGGTGATGGGAGTTGTAGTCCCAAATCATCTGGAGGGCTGTTTGCCTACGCCTGGTTTAACATGAATGAACAAGCATGCTAGTGCATAGTATGAAAATTGCAGACACTTTACTCTCTCCTGCTCCCCACCAGGAACCATAGGAGCAAACTCCTGGGGGCTGTGGGGCCTTTGGCCCCCACAATAAAATATGTGAGGGGGCCGGGCCCCCGCAAAGTTGGTGGACATTCCCCTTCAAATGGTATGTGCACTGCATCATGTGATCGATTGTGCGTGGCAGGACTTACCTGGGCCCCCACAATATTTTATTCAAGTTGGCACCTCTGCCAGGAACTAAGAACAAACCTTGATTTGATTTAGCATCATGTCCGATTCCAGGCTCACAGTTTGTCTCATTCCAAACAAACCACAAGCTGTAATCCAGGATCATTCTCAGCTTACTGCTCATAGTTGATTTGGGAGTGAAACACCACAAGTCTGGATTTGCACATAATGCCAAGTCAAACCTTCACTTAGGAACTAAGAGGGTAGAGCAAAGCAGCTTCTATTTTAAAAATGTGCACCTAGCACACTTGTTTGTTCATGCTCAGCCATGGTTTGGTTTGGCTCACTTTGACTGCATGTGAATATGTGTTCCATTACTGGGAACATGCACAAGCAGCCACAGCACAGTGTGGGGCTGCTTGAAAGCCCTATTGCAAAGAGCTCTGCATTGCGCTTTGCAGAGGTTACCCGCCTCTCTTTCTTCCCACCCAAATTTCCCCACCATCCTTAGACGATATCTGGCTTACAGAACATTCATTCCAATTTGTTTGTGCGGAGGTCATACGACAGAGAGAATTCATCATGCATTCATTCTGATTGGCAGGGGGTTTACACATCTTCCTGCTAATCACTCATTCCTCCACACTTTTCCCCATCACTTTCCTAACTGCAAAAAGACTGTGGCTTGTTTTTACAAATTGGATTTGTTGCACCAGGGCATCCCATTAATCCACTTTAATTGTGCAAACCTAAAATTCCTGAATGCACTTAAATCCCTCCACCAAAATCTTGCCAGTCCAAAGTTTGTCAGTGACCAAAATTTGCATGGAGGTCATAAAATGTTGCATCAAAGAACTGTTATACTTTTGATGCACTTTCTGGCCTCTTTCCTTTTTGCGAAAAGTCTGAATTCAGGACGGACTGTTGTTGCACAAGACTACCAATCAAACTTTAATTATGCAACCTGAATTTGAAGATAGGCAGTTGAATCCCACCCAAAAATAGCAACAGTCTGAAAGCCTCCTTTAGAATCATAATGTGAGAAAGTATCCTTTAAAGTTTGCGGGGATTTTTGTCTTTTTGTGGGGTTTTTTTACCGCCTGAATATAGTAGAAACATTAGCGGCCACAGAAATGGGCAAGCAGACATTCCTGTATTCAAGTGGTCTTGTGAATCCAGCAAAACCTGCCTTGGTGCCCTGCAGGGAATCCACAGCAGGCACACTGTATTCCTGGCACTGCTCAGCTTTTGCAGGCTCCTGCCAGCTCTGCATTTGGAACAAAGCAGGCACACTAAAAGGTACTAATTTACACTGCATGGGAAAGTGACAGCAACTTTTAAGTATAGGAAGAAGGCAGAATAATTATCCCTCCTGCCCCCATAGGAACCCAGTGAGCAGCTCTACCGGGGAGGAAGTGGGATCCTATCCCCAGCTCAGCGTTGCCACCTGCTGGCTTTTTAGATAAACTACCCAGGCTTCCTGAGGCAGCTGCAGAAGCAGCAAGCGTGGAGTTGGAAAACCGATTGCTGCATTTTCTGTGTGTGACAGAGCAGTGGGTGGGGTAATGTTGGAATAATAATAATAATAATAATAATAATAATAATAATAATAATAATAATAAATTTTATTTATACCCCACCCTCCCCAGCCAAGACTGGGCTCAGGGCGGCTAACACCATATATAAAAACAGCTGAAATACAGCTTAAAAAACAAGGTTAAAATACAACATTAAAACATTAAAATGCAGCCTCATTTCAGTGAAAACTCAATCAAAAAACTTTTTTGGGGATGAAAACGTCAAGTCTCCACCAAGGCTAATGTGATGGGATGGTGAGCTGCTCGTGCGTAAAATCCTAGTCCCTCAGAGTTTGGCTAAGTCCACAAACCTCTGTCTGTGACAGAGCTCCTTAAGCATGGCTCCATCAGTCGCTCGTTGAATCGGACAGTGGGCGTTTACGGAACTTCTTCCAGCATAAAAGCTCCTTAACGGAAACGCGTCTTCTGGACTCTCGGCGTGACAGTTTCCGGCGAGGAGTGGGTGTCCCTATAGGAGGTCCTGAAACCTCCCCACTGTTCTCGCTTGAAGAGTCTCTGAGCCCTCCCTCCGACTCACTTTCCCTTGGAACTCCACTTCTCCCCCTGCTGGTTCCCTCCCCAGCTGAATGGTCTCTCTCACCCTCCGTGAGCCCTTTCACCTCCTGCGTCTCAGATGGCAGTTCCCTGACATCCACCTCCCCTCCAGGGCCCCCTTCACCCCCTTCCCTCCCCTCCTCTGCGGGAGGCGAGGGAGCAAAACCCCTGAAGGAACCTCCCTCATCTTCCGAAGTTTCGAACACTTCCCTCCACCTGTTGCTGTTTCCGGTTTCCAAGTACTCCTCCTCATCGGAGTCTGTTCCTTCTTCCAACTCCGATTCCCTGAATCCTTCCAGTTCCTCCTCATCGTCGGTGGTGCCAAAGTACTCCCTCCGGAACCTCGCTACTGGCTGAGGTTTCCTGGGGAACCTTTGGTGGAACGTTTCGATCAAGATCTCGTCACGGACCTCCTCTGCCGTCACCCAGGTGTTTTCCGACTCCGGTTCCCCTTCCCACGCGACCAAATACTCCACCTGATTACCCTTCCACCTGGAGTCGATGATTTCCGCCACATGGTTGCTGCTTTCCCTTTCTTCTATGGCTGGCCCCCGTGTGGATACCCCTTCACCTTCCCCCCTATATGGTGACAGTAATGACCTGTGGAATACTGGGTGCAGTTTCATGTGGTTCGGTAACCGGAGTCTGAAAGCCACTGGGTTGACCTGTTGGATGACCTCAAATGGTCCCAATCTTTTGGGTCTCAATTTCTTGCAACCCCCCTTGAATGGCAACCCTTGGGTTGATAGCCAGACCTGACTCCCCACCCTAATGGTTTCACCTTCCCTTCTGCTCTTGTCTGCCTGCCTCTTATATTCTTCTTTGGCCCTTTCTAAGTTGAGTTGGAGTTGACGATGGATCGCTTCCATTTCTTCTACAAAATGTTCAGCGGCCGGGACACTCCATCTCTCCCCTCCTCCCCCTGGAAACGCCCTGGGGTGGCACCCATAATTAGCCAAAAAGGGGCTCATCCCGGTGGACACATTCTCTGCATTATTGTAAGCAAATTCCGCTAGCGCCAACTTTTCGACCCAATCGTTCTCTCTGTCATTGACATAACACCTCAGGTATTGTTGGAGGATACCGTTTGCCCTCTCCGCCTGCCCATTGGTCTCAGGGTGCCTGGCAGTCGAAAAGTTGACCTCTACGTGCAACAAGCTCATAAGTTTCCTCCAGAATCTGGACGTGAACTGTTTCCCTCTGTCGGAGACCACCCTCAAGGGGGCGCCATGCAGCCTAAAAATATGTTCTACAAACAATTTCGCTGTCTCTTCCGCCGTGACTGCATGTGAGCAAGCTACAAAGTGACCCATCTTAGTTAACAGGTCTACTACGACTAGTATGGCGGTTTCCCCCTGGGATTTAGGCAGATCAGTCATAAAATCTATCGATACCGCCTCCCATGGTCGTTCTGGTGTGGGTAACGGTTCTAATAACCCCGCTGGCGCCCACCTTTCTCCTTTGGCTCTCTGACATTGGTCACACCTTCTCACATACTCCCGTACATCCTCCCTCACCTTGGGCCACCAAAACTCCCTGGTCACCAACCACATGGTCTTGTGTTGCCCAAAATGCCCCGCTGTGGGGTTGTCGTGCAGCTGTTTGAGTACTCTCCCCCTCAGTTCCCCTTTGTAATACAATGCCCCGTTTCTTTCTTCAAAACCTCCGGGGTCTTCTCCCTCTCTCCTTAAACCTCTGAGCTTATCCTGGGCGTATTCATCATTTACCGTTCCCTCTACCAGTTCTCTTTGCCCCACCCAGGCCGCCCCACACACCCAGTGGTCCTCTGGGATAATATGTCTCTCTTCAGGCGCTCCCTCCCCCTCCAAATATTCAGGTTTGCGTGAGAGAGCGTCCGCTCTGATGTTTTCTGGACCTGGCACATAGCAGATTTCAAAATGGAATTTGGAGAACTCCTGGGCCCACCTCACTTGTCGTTGGTTGAGCACTCGTGCCATTCTCCAATACTCCAAATTCTTGTGGTCCGTACACACTTGCACCTTATGCTGTGCGCCAATTAGTAAATGTCTCCATCTCCGGAACGCTTCGTGAATGGCGAGTAGTTCTCGGTCATATACGGTGTAGTTCCTCTCGGATTTGTTCAGCTTACGCGAAAAGAAGGCACACAGTCTCCATTCCGACTTATTGCTCCCTGGCTGAAGCAGCACCGCCCCCACCGCCCGGTCTGAGGCATCAGTTTCCACTCTCATGGGTTTTTGTAAATCCACATGCAGGAGCTGTTCTTCCGAAGCGAATGCCCTTTTCAATTCCTCAAATGCTTGCTCCGCCTCCGCCGTCCAAACGAATTTCTTCTTGCTGCTTAGACAGTCCGTGATGGGAGCCGTTAAGTGGGCAAAGTTCTTGATGAATTTACGGTAAAAGTTCCCAAACCCTAAGAACCTTTGCACATCCTTTTTCGTTTTCGGTGTCTTCCATTCCAGCACCGCCTGGACCTTGCCTGGATCCATGGCTAATCCCTTGTCTGATAAGCGGTACCCCAGGAATTCCACCTCCTTGGTGTGAAACTGACACTTCTCCAATTTCACCCACAGCTGGTTTGCTTGCAGCTGGCTCAGCACTTCCCTGACATCCTTTACATGCTGCTCCTCATTCTCTGAATATATCAGCACGTCATCGAGGAAGGCCACGCAATTCTTGTAGAGCAAAGGTCCCAGGACATGGTTCATGAGCGATTGAAAACAGGCGGAGCCTGATTGCAATCCGAATGGCATAACTAAATATTCAAAAGCCCCCAAAGGGGTGAACATGGTGGTTTTCCATTCATCCCCTTTCCTTATTCGTATCAGGTTGTATGCCCCTCTCAGGTCCAGTTTCGTGAATATCTTTCCCTTCCTCACCCTGGTCAAAATGTCATCAATCCTGGGCATGGGGAAAGTCACTGGTTCTGACACGGCATTTAGCCGCCGGTAGTCCACTACAAGCCTGGGTTTATCCGTGTTTTTTTTGTCCACAAAAAACACTGGGCTCCCCCCCACCGCTCTGGACTCTCTGATGAAGCCCCTCTTCAGGTTTTTATCAATAAACTCCCTTAACTCCTGCATTTCCCTGTCTGACATGGCGTACAGCTTGCCCACGGGGAGCTGGGCCCCAGGGACCAGGTTAATTTGGCAGTCAAAGTCTCTATGCGGTGGTAGTTTATCTGCTTCCCTTTCGCTGAAGACCTTGCTCAGATCAGCGTATTGTTTGGGCACCTTCCCTTTGTCCGCCACTTCCGTCCCTGCTAGAAAGGCTTTTGCCCCTTCTGGCACCTTTCCTTCTCTGCAGTGTTCCAGGCAATGTGCTGACCCAAAGGAGACCACTCTCTGATGCCAGCCCACTAGCGGGTCATGCAACGCTAGCCAGCTCATTCCCAAAATGACGGGAGCCCCTCCCAGGGTGGCCACATTGAACGCTATCCTTTCGGTGTGCCTGGCAACCCTCATAACCATTGGGACGGTTTGTAGGCTAACTTCTCCTCCCAACAGCTCCCTCCCATCGATCGTGGTCACCTGCAGGGGGTTGCTTAAAGGGAGTATCTGTATCTGGTGTTCAGCTGCAAACTCCTTACTCATAAAATTACAGGAGCTGCCTGAGTCCAACAGCGCCTTTGTCTTTAGTGGGTATCCGTTTGCCAGCTCTAGCAACACCTCTATTACTAGGGCTGGTCTTGGAGGTTCCGGAGTGGGCACTTTTACTGCTCCTTGGCCTGGCTGCAGTGCCCTGACGGTGGCAGCCAGGCGTTGGCTTTTACTGGCTCCTGGACTCCCTCCTCCTTCCCCCCAACAGCTCCCGCCATCCCTTGCCATTCCTTTCTTTGCGGGCAGACTCTGGCAAAGTGACCTGGCTGCTGGCAGAGATAACATTTCTTGGCGCTCTTTCCCTCCTTCTTCCTCCCTTCACTGGGATTTGAAACTGCGCGCGCGCGCGCTGTTCCAACTTCCATCGGCTCTCCTGGCGGGAAACTTGGCTCTGGAATCTCTGGAATGCGGAAATCCCTCCAACGCTCTCCTTTCCCCTCCCGCTTCTCCAAGGCTCTTGCCTCCTGGCGCGCTCCAATGGTCAGCGCTGATTTGGTCAGCTGGTCCATAGACTCCGCCCTGGGCGCCCGGGAAAGTTCGTCTTTCACCTCCGAAGAAAGCCCCTCTTCAAAGAGCATTTGAATGGGCTCCGCCGATAGGTCCCACCCCAATTTATGTATCAACATTGTAAACTCAGTCCAGTACTCACGAACCGATCGGCTACCCTGTTTACAAGCCATCAATTGTCTGCGCACCAGTCCCTGTTCAATCTCGCTGGAAAACATCAAATCCATGGCGCGAAAAAACTTCCTCGTGTCCTTCAGCATTTCACTATTCCCTGCCATCAGGGGTCTAACCCAGTCTCTCGCCCCCCCTTCGAGATGGCCAATCACAAACGCCACTCGCGATGCCTCATCGGGAAAGTCGTTAAACTGCAGTTCGAGAGCATACTGCATCTCTGTCCTAAAGGCTTGGTAGTTCCTGGGGTCCCCCCCAAACTTCTGCACCAATCCTGGCATCTTTCTTGCTAGTGTAGCGCCTTTTGCCTTTTCTGCATCCTGCGCCCTCCTTTCCTCTAGCCTCGCCGTTTGCAGTGCTAGCTGGACTTCCAACACCCTGTACCTTTCTTCCAGGCTTGGACCCTCTCCAGCTCCTACTGCTCCCCCGGCTCCGGCTGGGTTGCTCATGATGCCTCTCTGCACAAGCTGCTTTCAGGGACTGTCCGATTGCTGTGATGGGATGGTGAGCTGCTCGTGCATAAAATCCTAGTCCCTCAGAGTTTGGCTAAGTCCACAAACCTCTGTCTGTGACGGAGCTCCTTAAGCATGGCTCCATCAGTCGCTCGTTGAATCGGACAGTGGGCGTTTACGGAACTTCTTCCAGCATAAAAGCTCCTTAACGGAAACGCATCTTCTGGACTCTTGGCGTGACAGTTTCCGGCGAGGAGTGGGTGTCCCTATAGGAGGTCCTGAAACCTCCCCACTGTTCTCGCTTGAAGAGTCTCTGAGCCCTCCCTCCGACTCACTTTCCCTTGGAACTCCACTTCTCCCCCTGCTGGTTCCCTCCCCAGCTGAATGGTCTCTCTCACCCTCCGTGAGCCCTTTCACCTCCTGCGTCTCAGATGGCAGTTCCCTGACAGCTAACTATCCAGACTGGTCCTATATGGGCCAGAAAAAAGCCAGGGAAGTCCCCAAATAGGAGTTCCATCACAGAAGGAGAAAGGAAAAAGGAAGAGGGGGAGGGAATCAAATTGATTCCAAGCCAAAGGCCAGGCGGAATGAGGCCGGCAAGATAAAAACAGAAACACCAGACTCAGATTTCAGCTCCGTCAAGGCAAGTTAATACAGCTTATCTTGCAGGGGGCAAGAACAGGTGTTGCTGTGGTCTAAACCACTGAGCCTCTTGTGCTTGCCGATCAGAAGGTTGGCAGTTTGAATCCCCGTGACGGGGTGAGCTCCTGCTGCTCTGTCCCAGCTCCTGCCAACCTAGCAGTTCAAAAGCACACCAGGGCAAGTAGATAAATAGGTATCACTATGGCAGGAAGGTAAACTGCATTTCCATGCGCTCTGGTTTCCGTCACAGTGTTCCGTTGCGCCAGAAGTGGTTTAGTCATGCTGGCTAGGTGACTGGAAAGCTGTATGTGGACAAACGCCATCTTCCTCGGCCTGAAAGCAAGATGAGCGCTGCACCCCATAGTCGCCTTTGACTGGACTTAACCATCCAGGGGTCCTTTACCTTTATCTTTTTTTACAGGGAGTATCCCATAGATATTGTAAGGATTTTTGTGATTGAGCGACTTCTGACTCCCAAGCTGTAACAAGGGACCCATTTTTCTATCCTAGCCCAAAAATGGAAAGAGTACAACATGCCAACGAAAGAAGAATGGGAAGCCAAAATTATGGAAGATGCAGAAATGGCGAAACTTACAGAAAGAATCAGAAACAATGACAATGAAGATTTTAAAAAAGACTAGGAACCTTTTATGTCGTACTTGTTGAATGGTTTATTTAAATGTAAAGGTTCATCATTGTTGCACCCGATGTGTATGTCTTTAAGGGGCCAGAGCAAGGGCCAGAGTAAGATAACGAGACCCAGCTTTACAGCTGTGAAGCATAGCAGGTGCTGCTGAGTTGTATTTGATTAAGGTGTGTCAGCATTTGGGTGTAGTATATAAGGAGCAGCACCTAGCTCTCCCATTACCCTGGGGGATGGGTTGGTGGTTGGGTCTGGTTTGGTTGTTAATGTACTTAGAGTAAAAGGAGTTTTTGTTTTTCTTATTAAAACCTAGTTTAAGTTATTTTTGAGTCCTTTATTTTTTTAATGCATGGTCTCCCCAGCAAGCTCTCTGCGCTACTAAACTGCAAACAGCCAACATCTTTGGTTATGGGCCCAGCTGCTGAGTGGATGACTGCATATTTTTGGACTCTGAGAAAGGTTTGAAAACTCCTTCTCCTGTTAGCGTAGTTCTGTGGGTCTGGAAGAGTTCCAGAATGGTTGACCGGGTTCCTGAAGCTGAGAAGGCTCTGGTCTTCCCACAGCTAACAGATGAGAACTATAGTTTATGGTCTTTTCGGGTGGAGGCGCTTTTGACCTCTAGAGAAGTATGGACCTATGTAACTGATGACCCTCCTGACCCTGTGACTAATGCTTGGTCGAAAGGAGATGCAAAAGCCAGGGCGATAATTAATTTGGCAGTCAGCGACCAGCAAGTAGTCTATATAAGAAATAAGAAAACTGCCAAAGAAATGTGGGACAGTCTTGCAGCAGTGCATGTTAGAAAAGAGTCAGCATCTGCATTGACGTTTTTCAAGCAGTTGTACCAGACGAAGTTGCAGCCTGGTGGTGATTTGGCAGCACACTTGAGACGTCTGGAGGCAATACGCTGCGAATTAATTCGAAGGGACATGGACATACCTGATATTCAGTATGTTTTTATCATTCTTTGTTCCCTTAATGAGGACTTTGATGGTATAGCTAGCCAGATATCTGCTGTTCCACCAGCACAATTAACTGTGGAAGGGGTGACGGCAAGATTAATGGGCGAGTTGGACAGAAGGGAGGCTTGTGCCATAAGCACTCCTATTTCCAGAAGTAATGAGGAACGCCATATGCAAACCTGTGGTGATACAACTGCATTTAAAGCTGCAAAGCGTTGTTGGTTCTGCAATAAGCAAGGACATTTTGCAAAGGACTGCAGATCCAAAAGAAAGCAAAGTACTCCCAAGCCTGTTTCTGTTCGTCAGTCACGGTCGTCAGCCCAGCAGCCGACATCGTATAGTAGAGACAGAAACGAGCCGCGAGTTTTCCATGCTAGGACAACAGATCGTAAAAGACTTAAACGTGCCAAGTGGAAGTCTTTTGTTGTGGACTCAGGAGCATCTCAGCATATTTGCAACGATCGAAGCTTGTTTATTTCTTTCGAAGAGGAAATTGGTAATGTACATTTAGCCAATTCACAAGTCTTGCAGTCGCTTGGCAGGGGTACTGTTAAACTTGACTCTTTAAACATTACAATAGCGAACTGCATTTACTGCCCGTCAGTGGACAATTTATTATCAGTAAGGTGTTTTGCTCGTCAAGGCATAACTGTGCGTTTCTTAAAGTCAATGTGTGAGTTTTTTGATGGGAACAAACGTCTATTATATGCCCGGGAATCTGATGGTTTATATAGACTGTATTTTCGCACCTACTCCCAATCGCCTATAAATTGCAGAGCAGCACAGTCAAGCCAGGGGTTGAGGAATGTAAGGCCACATTCCGGGTGTGTCCATGAGGCGCACAGAATTCTAGGACACCTGAATTTTGCTGATGTAATTAAGACAAAGAATATTGTTAATGGCCTCAACTTAAAACCATGTAAATTCTTTATGCAATGTCTATCTTGTTGCAAGAATAAGATTAAGGTTGCACGCAAGGGTAGGTGCTCAGATAGGAAAGTAACTGAGCCATTTGAGCGTGTACATTGTGATTTAGTTGGGCCACTCCCACCATCATTAGGAGGTTCTAAGTACTGGCTTACTCTGATAGACCAGTATAGTAGATATTGTTGGACTTATGCAATAGCTGAGAAGTCCCAAGCATTTGAGAAGTACAAAGTTTTTTGCAACTGGGTAAAAACGCACTTTAACAAACCAATTAAGAACCTATTTTCTGACCGGGGCGGGGAATTTGTTTCTGAGGATTTTGAGAAATTCCTGGAAGCGCAGGGGACTACTCATGAGTTATCTTGCCCCCGAAGTCCCTGGCAAAATGGGCTTGTTGAAGTTGTGCAGCGTGACCTACAGGCAGGGGTTAAAACGTATCTGCACGATGCTAATCTGCCCAAAGACTTTTGGGCTGAAGCGCTTAATGCTTTTTGTTATGTTAGAAATCGCAGTTATCATTCTGGTTTAGATGTCACCCCCTATGAGAAGCTGTTTAAAAAACGCCCTAATCTGAAATACCTACGCATTTGGGGTTCAGATGTAATAATGCATTATCCCGCTAAGCAGAAATTGGGTGAACGTAGTGTCCAGGGAAAATTAATGGGCTACCAGCAGGGGGCGTACAGAATTTACATACCAGCAACTGGCAAATTTCATATTACCAGAAGCATGATACAAACTGTAAATTGGAATGGAGTTGCTGTCTTCCAAGATACTGATGGTATAGATAATACTGAGGAAGAAGAGGAAGAAGCAGCAGCAGCAGGAAATGGTGCTTCTGAATTAATGGAAAAAGACAAAAAGTCTGTTGAATCTGATTTGTTTGATGATTTAAAGTCACAGGCACCCAAGGGGAGGTTAGATTCTCTTGAGTTTTCTGACCGTGAGCTTAGCCTACAGGCATCTCTTCAATCTGACAATGATTTACAACCTGAAACTAGTGGTTCACTTAGTCCCATTAAGTCTGAGGAGTCTGACTCTCCTTCTGGACTAAGACGTTCAGATAGAAAGAGGCAGAAGCCACAACATTTTGCAGATGAACATTTTAATACTGTGTATGCCAATAAGGCAGTTTTTGAGCCAAAAAGCTACAATGATGTTCAGAAATTACCTTAAACACACCAAACATTATAGGTTGCAGTTTACAACATGTATTGACAAAGGTTTTGAAATTTTCTGCGATGCATCTCATGCAGTGGAACAAAATAATTGCAGGGGTGTGTCTGGTATGGTGTTTTGTTATAACGGTTGTCCATTTGAATGGAAGTCCCAGACACAAACCATTATTTGTCTCTCCACAACAGAGAGTGAATTATGTGCATGCGTTCAGGCCACTCGTGATGTAGAATGGTATCTGCAAGTATTTGCAGACCTACAGATGCAAGTAACACTACCAATAAAAGTTTACCTTGATTCCCAGAGCGGACTTGCTATCCTGTGTTCAGAGACCAATACGCAGCGCACTAGAGTCTTAAGGTTACGCTTACAGTTTGTAAAGAAACTAATTGCTGACGAAATGATTGTATTTGAATATGTTCCAGGTGACAATCAAATTGCGGACATTTTTACTAAAGCACTTCCAAAGGTTACACATGAAAGACATGTACAAAATATGCTTTATGTTTTTGTTCCACAATGATGAACCGCAGGGGAAATGTTGAATGGTTTATTTAAATGTAAAGGTTCATCATTGTTGCACCCGATGTGTATGTCTTTAAGGGGCCAGAGCAAGGGCCAGAGTAAGATAACGAGACCCAGCTTTACAGCTGTGAAGCATAGCAGGTGCTGCTGAGTTGTATTTGATTAAGGTGTGTCAGCATTTGGGTGTAGTATATAAGGAGCAGCACCTAGCTCTCCCATTACCCTGGGGGATGGGTTGGTGGTTGGGTCTGGTTTGGTTGTTAATGTACTTAGAGTAAAAGGAGTTTTTGTTTTTCTTATTAAAACCTAGTTTAAGTTATTTTTGAGTCCTTTATTTTTTTAATGCATGGTCTCCCCAGCAAGCTCTCTGCGCTACTAAACTGCAAACAGCCAACAGTACTTACAGAAATACTGTAAAGAAATGGACTCACCAGCAAGGTTTGATTGAACACTTACAAGAAAATGTTTAAAGGTCAAGAAATAATAATATCAAATGTAATTGAGTGCAAGATGTAATTATAAAAGAAAATTTGGTATAAAAATTATAAGAATTTAAGTGTATTGAGGTATAAGATCATAAAAATAAGACAAAAATTAAGAAGTAATAAATATTTAAAGAACCAGAAGGGGAAGTTGAGGGAAGTCATAGGGAGGGTTTTCCTCTTCTTCTTCTTTTTGTCTATATGACAAATGGTGTACTGTGTTATTTGATTGAATATTGTAAAATCCAATAAAGTTTATTTTTTAAAAAGGGACCCATTTTTCTCTTTTGATTTACACTTAACAGTGCTAATAATGCACATTATCTAATCTAAAAATGGAAATACAGAGCGTCATATACTTCATGTTACCTTAGCATTACTGTTAAAGGAAATCCAGTCCTGCAATGTGGCAGGACAGAAGCATGAGGATAGGACTGGCCAGAAATCTGTATCTTATTTATAAAATGGTTCGTGGCTTTCTCCTACACTGCACCACCCACTGAAACTAATAAAAAAGCATCTCTCAGAATAACACATCTTAGTCCAGACACACAGGCTGTGCTCCTTTGGTCTGGTCAGCCTGAACTAGAATCCAGTGAAACAGAAACAGCTTTGCTGCAATACAGCTGGATGGCCTCAAAACTCACGAGTAGGTCCCTATATAATAATAATAATAATTAATTATTTATACCCCGCCCATCTGGCTGAGTTTCCCCAGCCACTTGGGCGGCTCCCAATCAAGTGTTAAAAACAATACAGCGTTACATATTAAAAACTTCCCTGAACAGGGCTGCCTTAAGATGTCTTCTGAATGTCAGGTAGTTGTTTATCTCTTTGACATCTGTTGGGAGGGCGTTCCACAGGGCGGGGGCCACTACCGAAAAGGCCCTCTGTCTGGTTCCCTGTAGCCTCACTTCTCTCAATGAGGAAACCGCCAGAAGGCCCTCGGCGCTGGATCTCAGTGTCCGGGCTGAACGATGGGGGTGGAGACGCTCCTTCAGGTATACCGAACCGAGGCCGTTTAGGGCTTTAAACCTACCCTCTGGTTGAAGATCTACAGCCTATATTATGTCAATACCAAGGGCAGACGTATATAAACTGGGGGTGGGTGGTGGGCACCACAGATAGATACATACTTGAACAGTTATCCTCAGCTGGATCAACCTGATTCGGGCCAATTTGGTTCAGGATATGGCGCACAGCCCCTAATTGGTAGGTCTTATTCTTATTCAGTTCTGCCTGAGTGGGTAATGAAGAATGAATTTGCATGAGGGTCTGAATGATGTCTGTGGTCCCTGCATGCCTCAATACTCTTGGCTGCATTTTCTGCAAGCGGAAATCGTGGCCTCCATTTGAGACCAGGTGTGTGCAAGGAAGAAAGCCATCTCAGACGGCTTCAGAAAAACCTGCATATAGGGCAAGGAATGCGAAGAGTTTCCAGCATTTGTCCATTGTGAAGAAAGCTGCCAGACTGTCAGGATGGTAAGGAAACACTTATTTATTCCCCAAAATATTTATTGCCCTGAGCCTACTGTGAAACGTGGGGTTTGCACCACCAAATGTTGCAGGGGGTCATTTGACGGTGTTTAGCACCGTTTTCAATGTCAGGTTTTTTGTGAAACTGTGACCCTGCAGATTAGGGCAGCGAGGGCTCATTTTATGGCCTATCGTAAAATATGGGGTTTGCACTGGCAAACATTGCAGGGGACCATTTGCCGTTGTTTGGTGTTGCTCTCGAGTGAATCGGATACCAGGTTTTTGGCGAAACCACGACCCTGTGGATTAGGATGCCGAGGGCTCATTTTATGACCTACCATGAAATGTGGGGTTTACACTGCCAAACATTGCAGGGCACAATTTGCCAGGTGTTTGGCACTGCTTTCGAGTGAATCCGACATCGGGATTTTGGTGAAATCATGACCCTGCAGGATAGGGTGCTGAGGGCTCATTTTACGACGTACCATGAAATGTGGGGTTTGCACTTCCAGATGTTGCAAGGGGCCCTTTGCTAGGGTTTGGCGTCACTTTCGAGTGAACTGGACGTTGGGTTTTTGGCAAAACCATGACCCTGCGGGTTAAGGGGCTGAGGGCTTGCAGTAATTAAGGTCCACTGGAAAAGGTATGACGCAAGATGTCAGGACTGCATAAAGGAGTATAACAGTGTTTTCTTTTTCGTTTCTTTTTTTTCCAGGTTATTTTTATTACTTTTCCAAATTATTAAAAATCAAACCAAATTACTTACATTTAATACAATTTCTTAAAATCAGGTTTCCCGCTCCTGTTGCAAACATATGTCAATCATTTCCTCCCATAGCTGCACCATCTTATCTAGAGTCCAGTCGTCAACCTTCATTTGCCGTCACATCATTCTTGCAGCTGACCGCATTTTTCCTCCTTACAAACAGCGCCTCTGTTACATCTTATAAACATAAAATCCATTTCACATGTGTAGTCCTTCATACACATTTTTGTTTCGGACCTAGTGTGCTGGGATAATTAATTACTATCTTCCATTGTTCAGTTCTTTGCAGTGTTTATCTGGATGGTACAAAGTCACATTCCATTCCTTCCACTGTTCACCAACTAGCATATGGGCTACAGCCATAAATAACTCACAGAGAAACATGTCCGGTATCTGCCATCAAAATTCTGCTCTGGAGTTCTTCCTTGGGACACAGTTATAAACATAATCTTTTCTCAAATTCAGCCTCTTGCTGGATCTACAGTCATACCTCTGGTTGCGAATGTGATCTGTGCGGGAGGCACGTTCGCAACCCGCAGTGTTCGTAGCCTGGAGCGCTGCGTCTGCACTTGCGCGTGACGCAATTCAGCGCTTCTGTGCATGATGTCATTTTGTGCTTCTGCGCATGCGCCAAAACCTGGAAGTAACCCATTCTGGTACTTACAGGTTCAGCGCGGTCCGCAACCCGCAGTGTTCGTAACCTGAGATATGACTGTATTCGGCAGCCATTCATTCTTCTTGCTCTGCATTGCTCCATCATGCTCCTGGTTCAATCCAAATATAATTTTAAATAAAGTCCATTCAACTTCGGTCGAGGGCATAACAAAACGTTAAATTCCTTGCTGAGCATAAATCTAAAGCCTCTCCCCTCTTTTCCACAGTGACAGACAGAATAACATAGTCGTGGCTACACAAGTCTCTTTCATTTTGCAGGGGAGGACAAGAAGAGAGAAGACCATTTGAAAACCATATGAAAGCACCAAGCACCTTGTCGTCCCCCTTCCTTTCCCGGTTGTTGTAACGATTCTCAAGCTTCAAAGAAAACATCCAGATACCTTCAAAGAGCCAAGCCCTTTCAGCAGCTGATTGCGGCCTATTAGCATATGTCCGTCCAGGAGCGCCTCTTGATTAATGCCAATTTTCCAAATTATGGAAGAACCAACCAGAAATCATGTCGGAGACGGAGGCTCATCTATGGCAGGGACACACTCCCAGGTCGCACCTGTTCTGCCTTTCAAGTTGGCATACATGGGCTTGAGCAGGGTGCAGTGAGCTCCGCAGACCCCACTGGGGAACAGTGTCAGGATTTTTACCTCATAAATCCTGGCTTTCCCCTGCCTGAACCTCCCTGCTGCCCGTGGAGGGCAGCGAGGAGCAACTAACATTGACTTGTGACGTAGCTAGAAACCCAGAGTATAACAGTGTTTTTTAGGCCCTGGAAAAAGTAGAAAGAACTATAGGGGAACTCAGTGGCCGGTAAGGATGCTCTCTTGGTGATGTGACAGCTCTAGAATTATTATTTTTTGGCAGGGGCTTGGGCAGATATCCCCTGTGGGCCATCCTTGCAGGGGGATTGTTTTTTGGGGGGGTTGGTGGAGGGTGTCCAGACACCCCCCCCCCAACATTCACACATAATATACATAGAGTCCAGTAGACCTCTAGGTCTGTTTAACTGATTTTTATTATCATTCTTATTTTAAATGGTGTGGCTTTTTTGCTAAGACCCAAGATCAATAGTGGCTTGATTTCCCTTTGGCGAATAATTGAAACTTTTTATTGAAAATAGTACTAAATCAGTGCTACCCTCTCCATGCCTACTGATATGGCAGAGAACAGGACGAGGGTGTAGAAGTCAAAAGGCATTGTATTCATAGTCACAGTATCCTGTAAACAGTGGCTCTGCCCGGATTCCTCGCCTGCAACAAAGAAGAAGAAAAGCATATCAATGGAAGATCACACTGCTTTACAAACAAAACAAAAATTAAATATGCTCAATGAAGATGTGCTTTTGTTTTTTCATTTCACAATATTTACATATACAGCGGTACCTCGGGTTACATACGCTTCAGGTTACAGACTCCACTAACCCAGAAATAGTACCTTGGGTTAAGAACTTTGCTTCAGGATGAGAACAGAAATCGTGCAGCGGCAGCAGGAGGCCCTATTAGCTAAAGTGGTGCTTCAGGTTAAGAACAGTTTCAGGTTAAGAACGGACCTCCGGAACGAATTAAGTACTTAACCCGAGATACCACTGTAGCTTCTAAGCAGTTTACCAAAAAATTAAGAACATTTAAAATGATCCATAAGCGTCAAAGAGATCGAAAAACATTCAAAAGACAAATGCAATCAACACTGTGCAAAAAGAAATTAAAACACACGTCAGCATACTGCATACTAACAGCATTCTGAAGACACCCCTCAAGCCTTTTTTAAACCATCTGTCAATCCACAGAGAGACCAGGGAATTCTGAGAACATGTGCTGGAAAACATGCCTTACTTGGATTCCGGTGAGTCACTGAATCACAGAACTGTAAAGCTGAAAGGGACCCTGGGGGTCATCTAGTCCAACCCCCTGCAATGCAGCAGGAATATGCAGCTGTCCCTTACGGGGATTGAACCTGCAACCTTAATGTTATCAGCACCATGCTCTAACCAACTGAGCTATAATTTTGTCTATCTTTTATTGCTCCAGCCTCTGAAAAGCAAGGGTTGGAAGGACTGGAGCTCCTTGGATGTTGTTGGACTCCTGGTCCCATCAGCTCCTGGCCAGAATAGCCAAGGACCAGGGAAGATGGGATCAGGAGTCCAGCCACAGCTGCAGAGCCACAGCTGCTCTAAACTAACAGCAGCCATTCCTTGGTACATGGAGATCCCCTTTTAGCAACTGACAGCTGCTTGCATTAAGAGGGGGAAAGTTCAGAGGTAGCCTACTCTGAAAACCAATCGACATGGGGCAAGGAGCTTTCACACCCTAGCTTGGGGGCTTCCTAGAAGCATCTCGTTGGCCGCTGTCAGAAAGCACAACATTCCCAGATACCTGTGGGAAACCTGCGAGCAGGACCCGAGGAAAGGAGCCACTCTCCCCTCTTGCAATTTCTTATCTGCTCTTATGTTCTTGTTAGTTGCGGCTGATAAATAAATTGAGCCTACATGTCCAACTATTGAATGATATTGTGGGCTTCCCGGAGGCAATTGGCTGGAAACTGATTATGTGAGCCTTTGCTCTGATCTAGCAAATCTCTTAGTTTTCTTTCACTGTGCAAAGAGAGTTAGGGAACCGTGCTAACACTGCACCATGCCTGTTTGCTCAAAAGTAAGTCCAACTTAAATGAATGGGACCTATTCCCTGGATAGCTCAAATGGTTAGAGCTTCTTCTTCTTCTTTGGCGATCCCTCGTAGCTGAGTAAGATTGTTTTCCATGAACATGGTCTTAACGGTGAGTCTGTAAGTGACTGTGGAGGCCAATTCTGGATCCACACGTCCTTCCACAGTGGGGACATAGGTTTCCGGGTGGGAGTTGATCACGGTGTGGATTTGCCAAGCGTGCCTTCCTCTTAGCACGTTTCTCCCTTGCATCCTGAGTTTGAGTGTCTTCAAAGCCCATGATACCTTTGGTAAAGGCTGTTCTCCAACTGGAGCGCTCGCAGGCCAGTGTTTCCCAGTTGTCGGTGTTTCTACTACATTTTTAAAGATTTGCCTTGAGAGAGTCTTTAAACCGCTTTTGTTGACCACCAGCATTACGCTTCCCATTTTTAAGTTCGGATAGCTTAGTTGGTTAGAGCATGGTGCTAATAACGCCAAGGTTGCAGGTTCGATCCCCGTATGGAACAGCTGCATATTCCTGCATATTTCTATATTCCTGCATATTCCTGCATTGCAGGGGGTTGGACTAGAGCAGGGATCGGCAAGGTTTACCTCGCTTGGGACGGTTCACTCAGCAGAGATCCCTCCGCGGGTTGGATCATGCGCACACGCCTGCGATTTCCAGCATCTGTGTCTGCGCAGATGTGATTTTCGGCGTCTGTGCATGTGCAGATGCAACTTCCAGCGACGTGGAAGCGAGTCCCCGCACTGCGCTGTGCCGGTTTAGCGCAGTGCACGGGGACTCGCCGAGCAGGTAGCTTGGTTCGGGAACGGCTCGTAGGCCAGTTAAACAACCCCCATGGGCCGCTTGTGGCCCATGTGCCTTAGGTTGCCAACCCCTGGACTAGAGGATCCTCAGGTCCCTTCCAACTCTGTAATTCTATGAGTCCCAGTCAAGCATGGACAGCAGCTTAACAAGGCCTGCCTGGTCTCCCTATCTGGCACACAAGACAGCATCAACCTTATTGGCCAAGCCATGCCCACCTGCTCTGTGCCTGGCATAAAATACAAGGAGCAAGGCAGTTACAGGTGGGGCTTGGCCAAAAGCAGGTTTGCTGGCACCACTGATCTATGTTCTGCAAGCGTTGACAATCAGCTGGTTGCTAAGGTTTGCAATGTACTGTGCTTTTACCCACACGGTTTGATTTCAAACAGTGCAGGGACCAAAGTAGCTCGCCTGGTGTCACAGCCAGTGATTGACAGATGGCCAGATCCAGTTCCCCACCCAAGCGTACAGGATTGCTGCCTGAGGTGCATGGAAATATCAGGACATTAAGCACAAAGGCCTTCTTTGTATATCCAGCTACAGCTCACAGGTTCTGCCCTTTTCACTCTCCATGGCTAAATGCGATGGTCACATTGCACGTCCGTTCTTGAGAGCCACGGGTACAAACGAAACTTCCCAGAGGACCCAGCAGAGGGTGTTACCTGAGGAGGGTGCACCGGAAGTCTCCCAGCCTCCTATATGCATCCTGCAGGTCTCGGACCGTCGCGTTGCTCCAGAGTCTCTCTGCTACGGCCCCAGCTCTAGGCCTTGAGGAAATAAAATAACATAGCTCTCACGTCAGAAACTATGACAGGGCTGGTGAAAATAAGTCACAGCTGAGGAGCAAGCACTGAAACCTGGCAAGAGAGGCTCCTGGGTTAAGCTTAAGGAATGGCATGCTTGCTTGGAACGTGAGAATTCTGACCAAAACAGAAACAGGAGAGGAAATTGTCACTATTTGCTTATTCATTCCGTGTCCAGGACAGAAATCAAGCCAGCAAACACAACGATGGATCTGGTAGCGGGAAAGAGGCCGCCATCTCCATTGCAATCACGGCATTCAAGCCTTAAAGCTAAAGGCCACCACAATCCAGAAGTAAAATAGAAATAGAAATAGGCAGACAAGATATAATGGGAAGAGCAGAATCTCCTCTACACATATTAAGAGCAAATGGAAAAAATCCTCTGCAGGGACTTAATTGCAAAGGCCTAGACACATGGGCAGGGCAGGGCAGGGCAGGGCAGGAGGAGACTTAACATATTTTTCTGTGTATAACACGCTCCCTATTTTGGGGGACAAAATTAAGAAGATGGGGGGGAGATTGCCTAGAGTTGTTAAGCTTTGTTAGGGGAACTGCTGAGAGTTGTGTAGCATTTTAAGGGGGGAGGGATTGCCGAAAACCCCTCACCCGCCGCACGGATGCTGACAATTGCACGCATTACGGGGGCCGCCCAATTGTCGCAGCAGCAGCCAATTGCCAACAACCCTTGCCACAACCACCAATCAGCCGCCCTATCACCGCTGAGAATCTCTGACTCACGGCTACAGCCAATTACACGTCCCACCTCAGCACTACTCGTGTATAAGATGAGCCAAGATTTTTAACATGATGTTTTAATAAAACACCCTCGTCTAATACACGGAAAAATACGGTATGTTGTTGGACAGACCATTACCTGCCCGTGCAGAAATTATGGGGCTCTGGCGAAATACTTGGGACCTGGACAGGTTTGCTTTGGTTCCCTGTAGTAGCATGTAGTTGGTGACTAGTGGTGCAGGGATGTCGTTTTACATCAGGGGCTTTTTCAGTCTGGGGGATGCATTCTAGGAAATCTTCTGGGCCCCACATGCCAGAGGCAGGCAGAGCCAGAGACAATAGCAGCCAAGGCAGCATGAGAATATTTTACCTGAGCTCAGGAGGCTAGTTTCTACACATGCCTCTCTAGTCTCCATCCCATCAAGCAAAACACGCAAATGAAAGGCAGTTTGGAGTCCAGGGACACATTCCAGCCAGGTAAGAACTCTTGGGATGTGAAGCCTGGGGAGAGTTCAGAGGGCTAGACCAGGGGTCGACAACCTAAGAACCATGGGCCACTTGTGGACCCTTGCTGCCCGCTCGGTCGGCTCCCATGCGCCGTGCTAAACTGGTGCGAAGCAGAATGGGGACCGCCTTCTGTGACGCTGGCCGGCTTACCATTGGCTGCAGAAAGCTCCTGCAGCCAATGGGAAGCTGCGCACACCTCCTCCACACTGGAAATAGCGTATGCGCGTGTGCGCACAGACACACACACTGGCCCACTGCAGCGTCTGTGGGGCTGTGAACCAGCCCAGGTCACAAAAACTTTGCCGACCCCTGGGCTAGACAGATATGACCCCCCAGGTCTGAGGTTAAGGTCCCTGGCCCCGAAGGGATATTTACATTTGTTTACACTGAATTTACACTGAATTACGCGGGTCTTGCCGATCAGAAGGTCGGCGGTTCAAATCCCCGCGATGGGGTGAGCTCCCGTTGTTCGCTCCCTGCTCCTGCCAACCTAGCAGTTTGAAAGCACGTCAAAGTGCAAGTAGATAAATAGGTACCGCTCCGGCGGGAAGGTAAACGGCGTTTCCGTGCGCTGCTCTGGTTCGCCAGAAGCGGCTTAGTCATGCTGGCCACATGACCCGGAAACTGTACGCCGGCTCCCTCGGCCAGTAAAGCGAGATGAGCACCACAATCCCAGAGTCGTCCGTGGCTGGACCTAACAATCAGGGGTCTCTTTACCTTTACCTTACACTTGTTTACACTGAATTACATTTGCCATTTTAACGCCTAAACAAGTTTGGAGAGGTCCTTTTGCATCTCGTCACTATCTCTTTTTTCTGTATTTTAACAACTCTGAACCAGCTTAGTACCATCAGCAAACCTGGCTGCCCCTCTCTCCTGCTGGGAAGCCAGGGGCGTCAAGGACACATTCCAGCCAGGCAAATGAGTGCAAGGAGGACCTCCATCAGTGACCACTTATCTTACCATAGTCTTGGGGTTAAGTTTGTCACATCCACATATTCACCCCACATGCAGGCCTCTCCTCCAATCACCAGCTTCTTCTGTTCTGGGCTGCCTGTCAACAAGATGTATTCTTCAAAAAAATGTATTTAAAACAATAACATCTAAAACATTAACAACATCTAAAAACAGTCACATACCCTCACAACCATTAATTTCAATTGCCTGGGTGAACCTCCCACCCACCCCACTCACACATGAAAACAAAGACCACCACAGCCAACCACAAATGAACAGCCATACCCCAGGCCAACCCCAACCTCTCTCACCACCAAAGGAACACAAGTGAACAGCAGAGAACCGGCACAAGCAACGCTGACCCCAAACCCTACATATAGTAAGTAAAACAGAAACATTGCCACCCGACCGCACCCCCACCCATCTCCCGCCCCTCCACCTCTTTCCCCCTTTTCTTCCTAATATCTCAACAAATGAAACTGATTTGTAAAAATGTTACATGGAAAAAAAATACAAGAGAGAGAAATTGCACACTTTTGTAAATCAATAAAATCTTTAATAAATAATAATAAATTGCCTGGGTGAACCAGAATACCTTTAACTACCTCCTGATGATGAGAGAGACGCACCACATGAGGGAGGGCATTCCACAAATGGGGAGCCACCACCAAGAAGGCCCTGCCCCCGTTCTGTGCCAACAAGGCAACACCCAGTGGTGCCACCACTAGCAGGGCCTCCCCTGCCAATCGTAGGGCCTGAGGGGGTCAAGACTCAGGGAAGCGCTCTTAGGTGGTTGGGTCGCAAGCCATTTAGGGCTTCACACGCAAGGGCTGACACCCTGTGGGCGGGCCTGGTGACTCACAACCTCTCTGCCTCACAGCACCCAAGATGGCAGGAAAGCCAACACCAGGAACGTACCTTCAAATGCCAATGGCTCCACCTGGTGAACAGCCATCCAATCCTGTCCATAAGAGATGTGGTTAAGATACCAGGGGGCAGAGAGAAGAGCCCGGTAGCCAGCTTTGGTGACGCGAGCCATCTCTGCTTGGTATGTCCCCGCGTTCTCTCTCCACACGTGTATCAGGGTATCAGGCTTCACCTGCCCAAAAGAAAAGCAAGGCAGGGAAGCACGTCAGAGACCAGAGACCAGGGAAGGGCCCTGCGTTCAGTTAAGACAGCAGGGCGGCCGTGGAATCATGGGAAGCCGCAACAGTGACGCCACGTGAATTACAGCCATTCTAAATGGAGATCTTTATCCCAGCTGCTATCTGCACCGGACTTGAACTGAATTTATAAGCAGGTGCTGTTGTCGTTCCAACCTGCAGAGTTGCTTTCTTGTTGCTTTTTATATGCAATGGTTTCAACCACTTTTTATATCTGCAACTGTTTTATGTATCTGATATATTTATATATATTTTATATAAGTGGTATCTGAAGAAGTGTGCATGCACACGAAAGCTTATTACCAGAACAAATTTAGTTGGTCTATAAGGTGCTACTGGACAATTTTTAATTTTTATTCCGACTGCGTCCGACCAACATGGCTACCTACCTGAATCTAGAATCACAGAAGGCACCACATTGAGCTGCATGAAATGGAAGTCCATCAACCTCAGTATCTGAAGAAGTGTGCATGCACACAAAAGCTTATACCAGAACAAATTTAGTCTATAGGTGGTACTGGATATTTTTTTTAAAAAATTGTGTTTTATATATGTCTTTATTGTATCGTAAATCACTTTGGCATGTTCCATGGGAAGCAATGCATAAATTAAAATGATAATAGTAATAAATTAGAATAAAAATAAGGAAACCAGAGAGGGGATAACCCTTTCCCCACCACCATGATTCTGACTAAATCCCCACCCCAACACTCTTGCACACCCCGGGATACCCCAGGATCACCATTCATCAGATGTGTAGCATGTGCTTAATCAGACGTACCATGTGATTGATATGCATGCATTGATTGGCTCAGATGTATGAATTATTATTATTATTATTATTACAGTCATACCTCGGGATGAATACGGTTCAGGTTGAGCATTTTTGGGTTGCGCTTCGCGGCGACCCGGAAGTAACAGAACACGTTACTTCCGGGTTTCACTGCTCGCACATGCGCAGACGCTCAAAATTACGTCATGCACATGCGCGGAAAGGGCGAAACACGACCTGTGCAGTCGCGTGTTACATTTGCTTCAGGATGCAGGCAGGGCTCCGGAACAGATCCTGTTTGCATCCAGAGGTACCACTGTATTACTAATATTCCTAATATTAATATTTGCATGCTGTCCTTCATCCGGAGATCCCAGGGCAGTTCACCACAGAAAAATACAAAATGAGAACACAAAACAAGAAGAAGGGGAGCCAAAGGGACCAAACACACACAGGCTGCATGCAAAGCTCAATGTTCCAGGCACTCCTGTAATACAGGAACAGCCTGAACGGGACAGACAGTGGCAACCTATTCCTCTTTAGAGCAAGAGCAGAACAGCTTAGTGCTTAAAGAGAACAAAAGGTGGGTCAGAAATGCAAAGCGGCTTTGGGAGAGGGGAGGCAGAGAAGCAGCATTGCAGACAAGTAGCAGCTAGAAAGAGCCAAGCGGCGCATGAGATCAAGCACACTTTTTGTGATATTGTCTCAGCTCCGCTGGCTGCCAACTCATACAGGCCCTGGGTTAAGGAATCGGTGCCCCTCTAGGTGCCATTAGCCCCAGGCAGCAGGGCCAGGATGAGACTTGTAGGTGATGAAAGATGCATTCATCCCTAAGTGATGAGCTTTGATACAGCAGTCCAGCCAGAAGCCCAGGCTTGGTGCAACAACGCTGGGGATGTGCCAATGGGGAAATGGCTCTTATTCTGGCCTCTCAGAAACGTAATTGCGACCTTGACCCAGCCCAGGGGTAAGGAACCTCTGATCCAGGGGTCAAATGCAGCCCTCCAGGCCCCTCTACCTTGCCCTTGGGACCCTCCCCAGGCCACACACCCCTCCAAGCTACACCCTTTCCCACCTGTAGATGCTGAGGATAGACCTTGGTTCCTTCTGCATGCAAATCAGATGCTCTACCATTGAGCTACGGCCCTTCCAGGTACTTTGCCTTGAGAAGGAATACAGTCATACCTCTTGTTAGGTTCGCTTCATGTTACGTTCTTTCAGGACACGCCCCGCGGCGACCTGGAAGTACCGGAAAGGGTTGCTTCCGGGTTTCGCTGCTCGCGCATGTGCATGCGCAGAAGCGGCGAATCACAACCCATGAACATGCAGACACGGGTTGCATTCTGCTCATGTTGCGAACGGGGCTCCGGAACGCATCCCGCTCGCAACCAGAGGTACCACTGTATATGGGAAGGTTGCAAATTCAACGACACTCCTGCTCAGCAGCATTTGGTGGGGAGAGGGGCAGAGGGATCCACAGTTATGCAAACATTCTTCCTACATTGCAATTGCTCCACTACCAGATCTTGCCGCCACAACTTTTGCCCAGCTGTCCACATAAAAGAGAAGGCAGGAGTAGGGGGGGGGGGGAGAAGAATTTCTGCTGCACCATGCAAGAAGCAGATCCATATATTGGTTGGAGGGGAGAGAAAGTTGTGAATAGGACACAGCAGCTGGAAATTCACCTAGAGGCCTTCTCACCTTCACTCCGTTATCAAAAACTTCCTGCCATACCGCGTAGCCTTTGTTGTAGGAGGAGACTATATCCAGCAGCCTGGAGTAAAGAGAAAGAACTACTGAAAAAAGGAGGTGTTTCCCATCCTTCCCATTTATTCCTACTTTGCCTATATTCCAGGCAAAGTACCTGGAAGGGCCATAGCTCAGTGCAAGAGCATCTGTTTTGCATGCAGAAGGTCCTCAGCTTCTGCAGGTAGGGCGATGAATGGTTCTTCTCTGAAAACCTGGAGAGCTGCTGCCAGTCAGTGTAAGACAGCACTGAGCTAGATGGACCAATGGTCTGACTGGGAGGATACCCAGAGCTTACAGAGTTAACAGCTCAAGGGGAATGACGGCCTGTCACTGGGGGTGTGTTTGCATATGGGTATTGTACTCTGTGATGTGAATGTTTTTACTTTCTGTTTTGGCTGCGATAGGAGAAGCATCATGTCTCTGCTCTCTCCTGGCTGATTTGTTGTTTTGCTGCTGTACAATAAAGCTTCGTAGAATAGAGGAAGCTGCTGTATGAGAGTTTTACTGCATGGCTGAGATTCCTTCTGCACAGGCACACCGCTGCTCAAGATACTCTGCTCTAACTGGGAGAAGCAGATTGGCACAGTGGAAGCGGACTGGACACCACAACAGTGCCGCTGTTCGCAGCCTTGACGGATGCTCAACGGAAGACTGGCCCAGGATAAGGCACCTTCCTGTGTTCCTTCATTTGCACTCCCAACTCAAAAAGCTGGCTTGGATAGTCATATCTTAGCTTAATAAGGTATGAATGAGTCCACAGAGCACCTTTGCTCCTTATTTTGCACGAGCTGCAATTAATTAACAAGTTACCCACCTGGTCCAACAGAAAAACTGTAATTGCCAGCTTTGGAACATGTCAGGCTATTAACTTCAAACCATGGTTTGTTCTAAAAGTGGTAACCATAGTTTCCTATTTGAACAAATTGGAGAACCACACAGTAAGCCCACAACTTAAGTGGGGGGTTACATTCCAGGGACTGTGCCGAAAGTCAAAGCAACTGGGGGAGGGAGAAAGAAGAGGCTCAAGTGCTACTAGCCAGTCCCAGCTACTCAGAAGTGGGTCCCACTGACTTCAGTGGGGCTTACTCCCAGATAAGTGTGTATAAAATTGCAATCTAACTTGGATCAGTTCTCCAAACAGTTCAAGAAAGGGGCAAAACCAAAAAGGACTGTAGGTAAATATCTTGAGATTTGGAGAGGTGGTGCGAGATCAGAGTTTTGATAGTCTCTGCAAGTATTTTTTTATTTACGTTTCCCTGGGGAGGCCAAAAGCAGAGGAATGCACCTGTACAAGAAGCATCACCTGGAAGACTGGGGTGATCGTCCAACATCTGGCAGCAGCCCCTACAGCTTCTGCTCTGTGAAAGCCCCTGAGCAACTGAGAGCAACGGTCCTTACCTCTGGATGTAGAATGATTCCAACTTGGTATAGTCTTCACCAAACCCCATCTTCTGCATAAACGCTTGAACATCTGGATTGGACTTCCTGCATGGGAAGGAGAGGAGCTAGATTGGAACCACAGAACATGTAGCACCCACCAAAGGCTCTGAATGATGGCTTTCTCTGAGGCTCAACAAAAATAAAAACAAGAACGGACCTCTCATCCTGCACACATCGGGTGATTTACTACGTAATCACAATGAACTGCAGTATACAAAGTAGAATCCTCCCTTTCTTTTAGCAGAATCCCTTTTGATTTTGATTTCTTTTTTAAGCAAGCATGATTTGCTCCGGAGGGTAGGACAGCTTCAAGTTACAAGAAAGGAGTTTCTGATGAAACATCAGGAAGAACTTTCTGACAGTATGAGCTGTTTGACAGGGGAACGGACTCCCCTAGGAGCTTGTGGACTCTCCTTTCTTGGAGATTTCTAAGCAGAGGCTGGGTGGCCACCTGTCATGGATGCTTTCGTTGAGATTCCTGCATTGCAGGGGGTTGGACTGGATGACACTTGGGGTCCCTGCCAACTATATATCTCTATGATTCTAGCCACTCCAGATGACAGGAAGAAACCTGAAAACAATGGGCAGAGCGTGCCTACTGGTCAGGAAAATCTGCCTTTCTTGTGGATATCTATAATTAAAATGCTCCGGATATGTAGTCTGATGGAAAGTAACAGAGATGGAAAGGGAGACTATATCTGATGGGCATGTAAATATATTGTGCTTGTTTTATGACTTGTTGTTCTTTTGACGTAACACAATCAGCCAATTACATATTAAAAATATGAGTCATTGATTTGTTGCTTGCATGGATGCATTTATCTAGTCAATTTTATGGGATAGGGAAGTCAGAAAGGAAGGACCAAACAGAGTTTCAGCAATTCTGATGATGGGTGGAGGAGTTTTTGAAAGATTCACAACATCTCCCAAGAAAACTGTGTGTGAGAGAGAGAGACAGAGAGAGACAGAGAGGAGAGAAGAGAAGAAACACTTATGGTTCATAGCAAGAAAGCTGTACATGTACAACAAAACTATTATCCCAGAAGACACAGGTCACTGAAACTAGCCAGCTTCTCTCCTTCCC
The DNA here is from genome assembly GCF_027172205.1 of Podarcis raffonei. Taxonomy (NCBI): domain Eukaryota; kingdom Metazoa; phylum Chordata; class Lepidosauria; order Squamata; family Lacertidae; genus Podarcis; species Podarcis raffonei. The sequence continues at coordinate 7,898,723 of NC_070615.1, forward strand.
CCACCTCTCTGTCACTCCCACTCCAGATCCCTCCAAGAAATCAAGACTTGCCAGCATGTGAAGTCAACCTCATCTCCTCCCAGGTGAATGTAGAAGTCTGGAAACACAGAACTGACTTCGGCAAAAAACTTGGCCATGAACTGGTAAGTTGTATTGAGGCTGGGGTTGACTGGCCCGTAGCTTCCGGAGGGATTGGGGCCCACATAGCAGGGAGTCAACAAGCCTGGGATGCCTAAGATGAGGAAAAAACAAAAAACAAAGGCAGGGGTTGGATTGGGGTGGCAGGGAGTCTGCTTAAACACATGGAGCAGTGGACAAAAGAAAAAAGCAAGCTCTGCATGAGCAGCCCTAGAAGATGAGGCACTGGTCCCCTTTGCCAAAAGGGACCCAATGGAAAGACTTGTAAAGCTAAGAATAGCATGCAGAAAGTTACAATTCACTAACAACCCAATCCTAACCATGTCTATATATCAGAAGAAGTGTGCATGCCACGAAAGCTTATACAGTACCCAGAACAAACGTAGTTGGTCTCTAAGGTCTCCTCTCTTCCTCTGAAAGTCCAACACCATCTCCTTTGTCTTGCTGATAATAAGGTGCAAGTTGTTCCCTAGGCACCATGTAGATATTTTTTGGACTACCCTCTATACGCTGATTCATCTCCACCTGTTATTAAACTCATTACGGTAGTGTCATCTGCAAACTTAATAATTGCAGTAGACAGGTCAGATGGTACACAATCGTATGTATACAATGAGTACAGGTAGGGACTTAGCACACATCCCTGTGGTGTGCCAGTGCTGATTTTTAAGGAATTAGATGTTACATATAATGTTAAATACATTAGATTTACACACTGAAAGAGTCATATAAACACCTGGCTCAAAGAGCTACATATCTAGCACACCTCTTTCAGCCAGGTGGTTTTCGTTTGTGTCCAGATCCTAACTCTAGACTCAGAATATACATTGGCTCCAAGAACCACTAAGTACGCCATTCAGCTGGTCGATGCAGGCCAGCTCTTACCTGGACCCCACGAGAGAGTATGGCCAGGAGTGTCAAATTCGGAAATCACCCTGATCCCACGCAGCCGGGCATACTCAATCACTGTCTTCACATCTCTGGCGGTGTACACATGGGTGGTAGGGTGGAAGGCTCCCTGGAAAGGCACAAAGTCACAACATCTTACTGCCCTGCAAGTCTTGTTAAAATTGTGTCTAGGCTGGAGTCCTTAAGAGAAGTGGATTATTCAGAATTCTCACCTAGTCCATCTGCACTATACATTTAAAGCAGTATCAGGCAACTTTAAAGAGTCATGGCTTCCCCCAAAGGATCCTGGGACATGTAGTTTGTTAAGTGTGCTAAGAATTCCTAGGAGACCCCCTAATCCCCTCTCGGAGCTACAATTCCTAGAGTGGTTTAGCAAACAATCCCTCTTTCCCAGAGAACTTTGGGAACTGTAGCTCTGTGAAGATAATGTGAGTCTCCCAACAATTCTCTGCACCCTGGAAAAACTACAATTCCCATGATTCAGGGGGGGGCAGTACTGTTTAAAGTGGTATGATACCGCTATAAATGTATAGTGCAGATGGGGCCTTCAGCCTGACAGAGATATTGCTCACCCTCAAAAGTTTAAAGAAAGACAAGCATAGTGCCAATTCCAGGCTTTGGAGACTCTTTGGGAAAGACACCCTCCTTCTAGGAGTCTGTAGCTTCACTGTCATTTTCACCAGCTGTTCGGGCTGCTCCTGTTCCTCATTGCTACCACCTACTTTTAAAAAAGGGATGCCGGTGGTGCTGTGGTCTAAACCACTGAGCCTCTTGGGCTTGCCAATCGGAAGGTTGGCGGTTCAAATCCTCGGGACAGGGTGAACTTCTGTTGCTCTGTCCCAGCTCCTGACAACCTAGCAGTTTGAAAGCAAGCCAGTGCAATTAGATAAATAGGTACCGCTCCGGCAGGAAAGTAAACGACATTCCATGCGCTCTGGTTTCCATTACGGTGTTCCGTTGCACCAGATGCAGTTTAGTCATGCTGGCTACATGACCCGGAAAGCTGTCTGTGGACAAACGCCAGCTCCCTCGGCCTGAAAGCAAGATGAGTGCTGCAACCCCATAGTTGCCTTTCACTGGACTTAACCGTCCAGGGGTCCTTTACCTTTACATTTTGCCTACCACCTGCTTTGCTTGTCAGGCAGAGAGCCAATAAGTAAGAAGGCAGTGGCATCTACCACTCCTCCTGATTGCCACCATGATTTACTAGGTCCAGGTAAAAGGCAGGTGGATAAGCCTGTTTCAATGGGGTGACAGTAAGAGCTGTTTGACAGTGGAACAGTCTCTCTGGGGAGGTTGTGGACTCTCCTTCATTAGAGGTTTTTAAGCAGAGTTTGGATGGCCATCTGTCATGGATGCTTTGGATGAGATTCCTGCACTGCAGATTGTTGGAACGACATGACCCTCAGGGTCCCTTCCAACTATGATCCCATGCTTCTATAAGAGGAGGAGCAGGTCCAGGGAGCTCATCCATGGGTCTCCTGCTAAGATATGGACACTCAACACATGCTTGACCAAGCCGATCCTTGACCCCAGCCCCAGAAAGGCAGTTTCCCAATGAGCAAACAAGACCAGGACAAGATAGGAAATACAGTGGTACCTCAGGTTAAGTACTTAATTTGTTCTGGAGGTCCATTCTTAACCTATTCTTAACCTGAAGCACCACTTTAGCTAATGGGGCCTCCTGCTGCCGCCGCGCCACCAGAGCACGATTTCTGTTCTCATCCTGAAGCAAAGTTCTCAACCCGAGGTAGTATTTCTGGGTTAGCGGAGTCTGTAACCTGAAGCGTATGCAACCTGAAGCGTATGCAACCCGAGGTACCACTGTATACTTCAGATGTACGCAACGCTGCAGTTTTCCAGAAGGGCACAAGCATTAGGTTTCAACACAAACACTGTATTCCCAAGAATTTCCTAAACAAAAGCAGGGGTGAGGAGGGAGGTCATGTACAAGTCCCTTGCCAAGTCCTTAAGGGATTCTTTGGTAAACTCCTTGTGCTGACTTACCTTTTGGCTGAGATCTGGGAATGTCACGCTTTCGTACGGAAAGGATGGGTCGTCCACAATGTGCCAGTGGAACACGTTGAATTTGTTATAGGCCATGGCATCCTAGGGAATTGGAGAGCAGCACACACAGTCCTGAGAGATTGATTAGCAACAGATGCTGGCTGGCTTTCTCAAGAAGCAGCCCTGCAGAGCTCATGTGGGGTCCCAAAAGTGAGATGTACCCTGGGTGCTGTTTGTCACTGGACGTCTTCCCCACCCACAAATCTAGGGATGGGGAGAACCTGGAGCCCTCTGGATGGTGTTGGACCAAAGTACCCATCATCCCTGACCAAAGGGCATGCTGGCAAGGACCAACGGGAGCTGGGAGTTCAGTGAAATCTGGAAGGTGACAGGTTCCCCATCCCTGCACTAAACCATCCCTGAAATCACCTTTCTACTCCAACATGGTCTACATTCATATATAAAAGGTAAAGGTAAAGGGACCCCTGACCATTAGGTCCAGTCGTGGCCAACTCTGGGGTCGCGGCGCTCATCTCGCTTTATTGGCCGAGGGAGCCGGCGTACAGCTTCCAGGTCATGTGGCCAGCATGACTAAGCCACTTCTGGCGAACCAGAGCAGCGCACGGAAACGCCGTTTACCTTCCCGCCGGAGCAGTACCTATTTATCTACTTGCACTTTGGCGTGCTTTCGAACTGCTAGGCGGGCAGGAGCAGGGACCGAGCAACGGGAGCTCACCCCGTTGCGGGGATTCGAACCGCCGACCTTCCGATCGGCAAGTCCTAGGCTCTGTGGTTTAACCCACAGCAACACCCGTGTCCCTACATTCATATATAAATTATTACAATTACTAAGACTATTCAGAGGGGCTTGAGGCTCCACGTTATGCTTTATCCAGTCCCACAAGTCTTCCAAAGAGAAGCAGGCAGCTAAAGCCAGAGCCTTTTCAGTTGTGGCCCCTGCCACTGGAATTCCCTTCTCAGGCAAGTTTGCCTGGCGAAGCCTGCATTTTCTTTTCAGGACCACGCAAAACTGCTTTACTTTGCCCAGGCTTTCTCGGGGGTTCTGTTTCGTTTGTTAATCCTCCCTCCCTTCCTTTTTACGTTTTATGCCATATATAAACCCCTGGATGCAATTAAACCTAAACATTGCAGAAAAGGAACATCCTAGACCCTTTCCTCTGGCGCTGAGCGCTACGTCACAAGACACAACATGTATAAATGCAGCAGTGCCTGTGAGCGAGGGAGGAGTCAATAGGCACAGCAGTCAGAAGCAGATTTCTAAAGAGAGATAGCAGGGTTCTGCACTGTTTTTTAAAGCAGATTCACTTCCTGCCATGCTGGAGTCATTCCAGCCCACGTGCATTTCCTCCCAGTTTTAACCCCTTCTCATTCTTCAGGCTAAAACTGGGATTACTGCGGAATTGCAGGACCCTGTTGCACTATATTAGGCCTGCAGAGATCATGGCAAGTGGATCTTGCCCCATTTCAGGAGTACCGTATTTTTCGCTCCATAGGACGCTCTTTTTCTGTCTTAAAAACTAAGGGGGAAAGTCTGTGCGTCCTATGGAGCGAATGCAGGGGGGAGGCAGGCAGGAAAAGCCCCCAAGAGCCGCACACAAGTTTCGCGCAGCTCTTGCGGGCTTTTCCCCAGGAGGGAGAAGAGACTGACGCGGTCAGTCAGTCCCTTCTCCCTCCTCGTAGAAAAGCCTTGCGCAACCTTTTCAGCCAGGGGAGGCTGTGCAAGGCTAAAGAGGAAGCCAAGGCAGCGAGCATGATCCATCCCGCTCGCTGCCTTGGCTTCCTCTTTAGCCTTGTGCAGCCTCACCAGCCGCAGGAGGCTGCGCAAGGCTAAAGAAGCCAACTTTTTAAAATCTCTCTATCTCCACCTCTCTTTCTTTTTTCTTCCTTTCTCCACCCCCTTCTTTTCCTCTGGATCAGTGTTTTTATCTAGATTAACGTTTTAGTTTGGAGGGGAGGATATTATAAAAAAGGAAACTTTGCAGCTTTTATTTTAGTATACAATAAAAACAGATTAAACAAAACACAAAAGAAGGAAATAGCATAGAAGAAGAGAAAAGGGAAAGAGGGGGGGATACAAAGCCATTTACCAGAGGTAGATCTTAACCCTTGCCTAACCTGGGAGCTTCTCTGGGCAGGAATTCCCTCGGCTTAAGTGGGGTGAGGGAAGAGTGGCAGGTAGGGGGGTACCTACCTAGACAGTGAAGCCACATGAAAACTGGGAGTGGGCATTGCGTGAAGTGGCTGTGGATCTCCTGCCGCAGAATTGTAGGACTGTATAGAGTTGGGAGGGCCACCCGAGGGTCATCTAGCCCAGCCCCCTCACAATGTAGGAATCACAGCTAAAGAACGCCAGGCAGATGGTCCCCCAACCGCTGCTTAAAAGCCTCCAGTGGTGGAGACCCCCAACACCTTCCGAGGTCATAGAATTGCAGGGTTGGAAGGGAACCCCAGGAGTCATCTAGTCCAGCCCCGGTGGACAGCGGGCGCGATCCATCCCGCTGCGCAAGGCTAAAGAGGAAGCCAAGGCAGCGAGCGGGATGGATCATGCTCGCTGCCTTGGCTTCTTCTTTAGCCGCGCTGGAGAGGTTTGGCTCCTGGCTGGAGAGGACGCGCAGCTATGGCAGAAGCCAAGACAGCCAGCAGAATGGATCCCGCTCGCTGTCTTGGCTTCTTTGCTCTTTGTGGCTGGGGGGGAAACCCGGGCTTCTCCCGCAGCCCCGAGAAGCTCTGGGAGAAGTGGACAGGCTGCACGCAGCCTGTCCGTTGCTCTTTGGGGCTGGGGGCGGAAATAATATTTTTTCCTTGATTTCCCCCTCTAAAAACTAGGTGCGTCTTGTGGTCCGGTGCATCCAATACAGCGAAAAATACGGTAACTTTGGTTAGGTTCTATAGTAGTGTTTCTCTAGCCTGGGTGCTGGGACTACAACTCACATCATCCCTCTAAAATTTTCCCAATCTTCCAACTCAAACAGGTTAATTCATTTTCCTTTTTACATAAAAAAAGGCCAAAAGGGGTTCTCTGATTATTATTAATAAATGTCCGCAATAGAGCAGAAAAATCTGGAGGATCACAGTTTCTACACTTCTGATTCGGATGATCAACTGAACCAGACTCGTGAGTTTTCCAGAAAGACTAGCAACACGAAGCCAAATTCACATACCAGTGTCTCCAGAATTGCTCTCAAAGGCAAGTAATGGCGTGACGTATCAAGCAGCAGACCTCGGTGAGGAAAGCGGGGAAAGTCAACTACATCTGTCTTGTTTATGCGGAACTGTGCAGGGGAGAAGATGAACAACAGTCAGGAGAGTCTCCAAAACCCTTCGATGGCAAAGAGCATCCCCAGGGCCCAGGCCAGTTTTTACTACTGCAGCCTTCCCCAAACCTGATGCCTTCTTCCACCCCCACCCAATGTTGTTGGTTCACATCTCTCATCACATCTGAGCATGGGCCTTCTGCCTGGTATGGGGCAGCTGCTCCAGGTTTGCAAGTCTCACGGGCATGCCCTGAAAATAAATGGTATTTGCTGGATTATTCCAATCAAACACCCCCAAAGCACAAGTTAGCAGGTACTTCCTCTGCCCTGTCATCTCAAATCCCTTGCCTGAGGGAAAGGATGACAGCTGGCAGAGGGCACGGTGGGAGTGAAATGCAACCCATTTGACTCAGGAACTGGGCATTCTTGAACTTAGCCTCTGCAGCCGTTTTTTCAGCTGGCCCTGCTGAGCCTCATTGTGGCTAGAGGTGGGGAAGAATATCCCATGGGCTGTAATTCAGATGTTCTGTGATTCCAGTGCAGTGAAAGGAGAGCCTGCAGGATCAGGCCAATGGTCCTTCATGTTTTCACAGTGGCCAATCAGATGCATTACGTCAACATCACCAACCATGGAAGATCCATATTCACTCACCGCCCCATCATCGTCTCTCCAGGCAAGTTGGCTGAAGGTCTCCAGCCCTGTGGAACAAGGCAAGATCAACTTAAATGTACATGGTTTAAAAACAAAACATGGGAGCGTAGAAAGTTGTCTTCTACTGCGTCGACCCATTTGCCCATCGAGCTCAGCCAGCTGGGAGTGGCTCTCCAGGATTTCAAGCAGGGAGTCTCTCTCTACCTGCAGAGGCCAGGGATTGAACCTGTGACCTGCAGCATGCAAAGCAGATGCTCAGCTACTGAGCTATGGACCTTTTGCTTACACAGGCCCAGGAAGCGGGGCCGTGGGGAAATTCAGTTGCCTTACCTCTGAGAGCTCCCCATACAGTATGTGCTGTCAGAAGCATCTGCTCATCTGAAACGGTCAGCTTATCTGAAAGAGCATCAAACAAAAGAGTTGCTAGGACTTCTTAAAATGTAGCCTTTCTCAGAATTATGCCAATATATGGGGAACCTCAGAGAGATAATGAGTCTGTTCTTCTAGGTTTATAGCAGGGGCCAGTAGAAGGCAAATAAAGCATCTATACTGTCATTTTCAGCAGCCTAGACTCCTAAATGTGCAGCAGCAGCAGCAGCAACAAAAGTTCACTCCCATCAATTTGGCCAGCCTTCCCCAACCTGGTGCCCTTGAGGTGTTTGGCGCTTCAGCTCCTATTCACCCCAACCAGGATGGCAAGAGATCAGCGATGAGATGAAAAGTTCAGTCATATCTAGAGGGTCTCAGTTTGACCTCCTCTGCTCTTATTCTTCCTAAAGTACACAGGGCAGTCTCTGAAATAAACAAACGTATCCTAATTCAGCATTCAGTGAGTGATGTCTGTTGCAAAAGGTAAAGGTAAAGGACCCCTGAATCGCTAAGTCCAGTCAAAGGCGACTATGGGGTTGCGGCACTCATCTCGCTTTCAGGCTGAGGGAGCCAGCGTTTGTCAACAGACAGCTTTCCGAGTCATGTGGCCAGCAGGACTAAACTGCTCCTGATGGAACGGAACACCATGATGGAAATCAGAGAGCACGGAAACGCTGTTTACCTTCATACCACAATGATACCTATTTGTCAACTTGCACTGGCGTGCTTTCAAATTGCTAGGTTGACAGGAGCTGGGGCAGAACAACTTAAGCTCATCCCATCGTGTGGATTTGAACCGCCGACCTTCTGATCGGCAAGCGCAAGAGGCTCAGTGGTTTAGACCACAGCGCCACCAATACCTGCTTGCAATACTTTCCAGCTGCACTAAAGCAGCTCTTGAGCACAGTTGTTCAAACACAGTAGCCCACACAGCTCTGGAGGTGGTGCTAAGACACTTGGTTCTCTTACAGCTCTCTGAGGAGTCCAGCGAAGGGTAGCCATCACACCCTGGCTCAGTGACACTCACAAGAAGCTCATTACAGGGATCCTCAGAGTGGGCGTTCCCTGCGAAACACAATTGAAGCAAGCAAGGAAGAACAAATGAAAGATCACAGATAAATCATTGTCTCTGCTAGCACAGGAAACACCTGTCAATGAATTTGGGCAACGATTACACTTATTCCCCCCCTCCCCCTATAATATTATGAAAATTATTGGTAGGGCTGAGAATATGGTGACCATTGTATCAAAATTGTATTGATGATGATACAATATAAAATTGATTTGCAATAGTAAAGAGTATGTGTCTTAGGCATAGATTTATGAGTTTTTAATTCACATTTTTCTTTTGCTTGTCCACGCAATTTATTATCTGAAATAAAAGAAAGCTCCTGTCCGTGGTGTTTGATGCTGCTCGTTCAAACGTCCTGAGATCTCCTGGCAGGTGTTATTGTCAAATGAAATGACAGGTGTCTACTACTACCTACTTACATTCCAGAAACAACTGGAGGCATTTTTGTTCCAACAAGTTTCCCCAACTGCATACCTGGGTTTTTACCACGAATGTCTGCTTTGTATGGCTCTACTTCTATTTGAAACACCTTTGCTCTTTTTGTGCTTTTAACTGTTTTGCATTATCTTTAGGGTACATTGCCCTGAGGTTGTTGTTCAGAAGGCAAATAATGACCCACGTTCTAGCTGGGCCAGAGGCTAATGCGGGAAGAGCAAGAAATATAAAATTGACCTTTGTATACCAGGCTAGTTGCTACAGGCCCCCCCCCCAATTTATTGCAAGAGGTACAACCATGTTCAAGGACTCATTTGAGTGAGACAACAGCAACAAGAATGTATGGAGGGTGCCAAGCAGGGACTGTGGAGGGGCGTGGCCTACAGAGGGTTCTGGGGGCCAGATAAAAAGTCTTAGAAATGCAACTAAATAAACATGACTTGCGTTATTTTGGACAACAGCATTATTAGTGTAGGGGTACATTTTAAAATAATGCACATGACTGTGTTGATACTCCTTTTTTCCCTACACATACACACATCCCAAACAGCAGCAGCACCTCCTACCATAATATTTAGTTTATCAGAATGAGTACAAATGAAATCCTTTGCATAATTTTCAAAGTTTTAAAATTGAAATAAAACTGCTGGATCCAATGCTTTCTATAAACAGAGGTCAGACTCGGCCACGCTCGGAGCTTTCAGTTCCCCAGCTTGGAAGGGAGGAAGCGGCGTGTCTCTGGGCATGCACAGAGTTCCCCTCGGCAATCAAATCCCGCAAGCCCCGTCCGGGATGGCAAAGCGTGCAGATATGAAAGAAGAGCGGTGCTTCTCCTTGAAAATCACCCTTAGCCCCCCAACCCCGCCTGACCTGCGTCTTCGAGTCCGGGAAGGAAAAGCAGCGCCCAGTAACGTCGGAACGCCTCGTCCAGCACCGAGCAGCCGGGCCCCACGGCCGACGAGTCGGCATAGCCGAAGCGGAAGCTCCGGGCTCGGAGGCGGCAGCCGCCCTGGGCAGCCTGGAGCAGCGACTGCGGCTGCGGCCACACGGCAGCGGAGGCGGCGGCGAGCAGGGAGAGCAGCGCGCAACGGAGCCCCGCCATGGTCGCCAGCCGAGCGCGCGGAGAAACGCCGCCGAGCGGAGGATGCGGCGCAGCGGGAGGGTCATGTGACCGTGCAAAAAAACCGGTCGGAGGGGAAGCGGGTACTGCCCCGGGGACAAGGCGGAGTCGGGGAGCCGCCCGTGCCAACGAGCCTGGGGAGGAGAGGGCGAGGGGTTTGCAGCCCCCTCTGCTCCTGCAACCAGCGCCGGATTTACGTATAAGCTAAACAAGCTCTAGCTTAGGGCTCCACTCTCTTAGGTGCTTCCCCCAAAATTAAAGGAAAACACAAAGTGGATGTACATTTCCGAAATATAAGAACCAAATAAAATATAACCTACATACAGCAACAGTGTTTTGTGTTGTGTAGGCTCCTATGATGTAAGTTAGGGGTAGGCAAACTAAGGCCCGGGGGCCGGATCCGGCCCAATTACCTTCTAAATCCGGCCTGTGGAAGGTCCGGGAATCAGTGTGTTTTTACATGAGTAGAATGTGTGCTTTTATTTAAAATGCATCTCTGGGTTATTTGTGGGGCATAGGAATTTGTTCATTTTTTTTCTTTCCAAAATATAGTCCAGCCCCCCACAAGGTATGAGGGACAGTGGACCGGCCCCCTTCTGAAAAGGTTCGCTGACCCCTGATGTAAATCCTGGGCCCTGCCTGCTAGCCAGCTCCCTAAAATATCACTGGTTTGCTCATTTCTATATATAGGGTGCCTGCATTCTGCATGTGCAAATGGCTTTAGATACCTATTAGGTCCATAAATTACCATACAGCATGGACCCCTTCTGATGGATGCAATACCACACTGGACTTGTACATTGACTGCTTCCGCCACAGAATCCAAACAGATGTGACCAGAAAACACCATCGCTTACAACAAAATCTAAACCATGCTGAAAGGAGAGCCATAGGATTGGAATAACACTTGTGGTTTAATGGTGAATTTTGGATCTAATGGAGATGTAAAATATTTAGATTATTCTAAAAGATGCAGGAGGAAATGACTAACAATAGGACCCACAAAGGGGAGGAGGGAAGTCCAGGAGATGATTTGGAATCTTGTTTTTATGCCACCGGTATAAAGTTCACGGCGTGTAACGCCTTAAAAGAAAATATTATGAAAATGATTTATAGGTGGTACATGACCCCAGTCAAACTTGCTAAGATTTACCACTTGTCTGACAATAAGTGTTGGAAATGTAAAGAGAATGAAGGTACATTCTTTCACCTCTGGTGGACGTGCCCAAAGATTAAGGCTTTCTGGGAGAAGATTTATAATGAAATAAAAAAGGTATTTAAATATACCTTTCCGAAGAAAGCAGAGGCCTTTCTCTTGGGGATGGTCGACCAGTTGGTGTTAAAGAAGGATAGGATATTCTTTATGTATGCTACATCAGCAGCAAGAATACTGATCGCGAAGTATTGGAAGACAGAAGAACTACCCACCGTGGAAGAATGGCAGATGAAAGTTATAGACTATATGAGACTGGCAGAGATGACTGGCAGAATCCGAGAACAGGGAAAAGAGACAGCGGAAGAAGAATGGAGGAAATTTAAAGACTATCTTAAGAAACATTGTAAAATTGTGGAATGCTGAGACGTTGTGGATTTGGAAAATATGAGGTTGAATGCTGTAACCATTATGTAATATGAAAAGAAAGGTTAAAATTCATTTATTAGAAATTAGGGAAGGATTTGTTGATCAAAATTAATTAGAGATTGGAATGCAGTAAGGGGAGGTATGAGGAGGTCGGGAAAATCTTTTTTGAAAACAGGGTTTGAAATTATACATGTGGTGTTTTTTGGTGTTTTGTGTGTGTGTATGTTTTTGTTGTGATTTGTGTTTTTATAATTTGTGAAAAACTAATAAATATTTAATTTAAAAAAAATAATGGAATCTTGTTTTTATGTTATACGTTGGATCAGTGGCGTAGCGTGGGTTGTCAGCACCCGGGGCAAGGCAAGTAATTTGCGCCCCCTAACCCGTGGATTTGCGCCCTAACCCTAACCCCCAGATGTTGTGCCCGGTGCGACCGGCCCTCCCTGCACCCCCCACGCTACGCCACTGCGTTGGATATGTGATTGTAAAACTAATTTGAAAAACCAAATAAATAAATAAAAATTTAAATAAACCTTTGCGGAGATTCTCTTGGGAGGCCTTGTCAAAGTGGCTTCAAGGGTTGAGGGATTGGAGAGACAATCAAAGGACCGTAAGAGTTGGAAGGGAGCCAAGGGTCATCTAGTCCAACCCCCTACAACGCAGGCATCTCAGCTGAAGCCAGCCATGGCAGGAGGCCATGCAACCTCTGCTTGGAAACCAACAGGAAAGGAGAGCCCACCAGCTCTCTCTGTTCCACTGTCTTGCTGTCAGACACGGGGGCACCAAGGGGGCAGCTGCCCCCCTAGATCAAGTAAAACAATAGAAATGCTCAACTAACTGACCAAGCTTTCGCTTCCTCCCCCCAACAAAAGTCCTATTCCCTTCCCTAACAAAAATCCTGGCTACTCCCATGCTGTCAGAAAGTTCTTCCTGATGTTTAGTCCGAATCTCCTTTCTTTTACAAGCCATTGGTTTGAGTCCTACCCTCTAGAGCAGGGGTCAGCAAACTTACCGCACCTCAGGCTGGTGTCTCCAGCGCCGATCGCTTGTTTTGTTCATTTTTAAAAAGCAAGAGTCATTTAATGTTGTTGTTGTTTTGTCGTTTAGCCGTGTCCGACTCTTTGTGACCCCCTGGACCAGAGCATGCCAGGCACTCCTGTCTTCCACTGCCTCCTGCAGTTTGGTCAGACTCATGCTGGTAGCTTCAAGAACACTGTCCAACCATCTCATCCTCTGTTGTCCCCTTCTCCTTGTGCCCTCCATCTTTCCCAACTCAGGGTCTTTTCCAGGGAGTCTTCTCTTCTCATGAGGTGGCCAAAGTATTGGAGCCTCAGCTTCACGATCTGTCCTTCCAGTGAGCACTCGGGGCTGATTTCCTTCAGAATGGATAGGTTTGATCTTGCAGTCCATGGGACTCTCAAGAGTCTGCTCCAGCACCATAATTCAAAAGCATCAATTCTTCAGCGATCAGCCTTCTTTATGGTCCAGCTTTCACTTCCATACATCACTACTGGGAAAACCATAGCTTTTACTATACGGACCTTTGTTGGCAAGGTGATGTCTCTGGTTTTTCAGATGCTGTCTAGGTTTGTCATTGCTTTTCTCCCAAGAAGCAGGCATCTTTTAATTTCGTGGCAGCTGTCACCATCTGCAGTGATCATGGAGCCCAAGAAAGTAAAATCTCTCACTGCCTCCATTTCTTCCCCTTCTATTTGCCAGGAGGTGATGGGACCAGTGGCCATGATCTTCGTTTTTTTGATATTGAGTTTCAGACCATATTTTGCGCTCTCCTCTTTCACCCTCAATAAAAGGTTCTTTAATTCCTCCTCACTTTCTGCCATCAAGGTTGTGTCATCTGCATATCTGAGGTTGTTGATATTTCTTCCGGCAATCTTAATTCCGGCTAGAGATTCATCCAGCTCAACCTTTCGCATGATGAATTCTCATGATTCACATGATTAAATTTCTGTTGGCTGTACCGCAGCCAAACCCTCCATCACACAGAAAGGGGAAGCATCACATATGAAGCATATGGGATATGGAACATTGCTATTTATAATAAGCACGACTGAAATGTTTTGAAAGGTACAGAAAGACCCAGAGACTTTTTAGTGGAACTTTATTGCATATGTAAAGACTTGCAGTGGCAACAACATCATGCAAAATCTGGAATCCCTGGCAATGCTTCTGGAATAACATCTTTTACTGTTAATTTCAGGTACATCAATATGAATGGTATAAATCTTCACTTATTTATGGGCATCTGGAATACCCTATGATTTTTCTGATTTTGGTATTAACCATTGTTGTAGTAGTTTTGTTATTTTAAATTCTTAATACGTTTTTACTTATAATAAAAAAGATGGAGTGGACACAAAGAGCTTAGAGGAAGCTGTCTGAGGCTGAACTCTCATGTGTGATGCCATCACCAAGAAGAGAGTTACTCTGAGCATGTGCTGGGTACTTTGCTTTACTAATGAGTAGCAAAAGCCAGTCCTCCAAAAGCGAGGATTAGAGAAAACAGCACTTCCCAGGTCAGATGTTTCCAGGTCACTGGTTTCTCAGTGGACCTGGGCGTTAGTATTGCTTTTTAAAGACATTAATTGCTGTCAAGCCACAAAATGCATTCCCTCACAGTCCACACAGCATATGGTTACTGCTTTTCCTTGTTGTCTTTTTGATTCATACTTCGTGCCCTGTATTTATCTAAAGTGGACTGCATGTTTTGTTCTTTTAAAAAAAGGAAGAGTCATTTAATAGCAGTTAGCAATTGACCCTCAAAATGTGTGTTTGTTGGGAAGGGCAATCACATGAACTTAGTCAGACAACCTGATGACCATGAATGTTTTGCTCCACGCAGTCTTGCAAGAAAGTTTAAGTTTTTTTTTAGCAGCCCTAGAATACCCTCTCTCCCAACAGACTTGCCTGGTCTCCTATGTTGCAGACTTTTCAGCACCAGAGAAAGACCATTTTTATTTATAAAGTTTCCTGCATCTAGAATTTGGCACTATTCTCCTATGCTGGATTAAGGCTGGTTCTCTGCTCATTTTATGTTGTTTCTGTGCTAGTTTTTACAACGACATTGACTTGCTTTTCTGCTGATTTCAGTTTTATTTTTATGTATTAATATGCTTGAAGTATGCATTTGTGATGTGGCTTGATTGTGCTTTTATACAGTGTTGTAAACTGCTCAGATGACTGTGCTGAATGAGCAATATAAAAATAAGTGGTGTCCCTGTCTACTGAGAAGTAAATGCCACTGGGTCTCATTCCAAAAAGCCTAACTTCACATATATGTTGGAAAAGATGAGTCTCAAAATCTAACCGTTGGAAACAAAGGCATTGCTTGGAATGAGGCGAAGTTTTGTATGCCATTCTTCAATGTTTATACTTGTTATCATTTTCTCTTCAGTTTTGATTCAGTTATTTAATCAGGACAATTTTTTGAATTGCTCTACACGATGGGTATAGATTTTTCTTGGTACTTACTGACATTATTATGGAAATGTGGCATACAAATAAAACATGATGTGAAAGGGCTTCTCCACACAGTACATAATTACATACCTTGTAGAATTTGCTACAAGATGTTGTGGCGGTTGCCCACTTCTGTAGATTTAGACCACTGATGGCCAAACTTGGCCCTCCAGCTGTTTTGGGACTACAACTCCCATCATCCCTAGCTAAAAGGACCAGTGGTCAGGGATGATGGGAATTGTAGTCCCAAAGCAGCTGGAGGGCCATCTTTGGCCATCACTGATTTAGACAAATCCATAGAAGATGCAGGTGCCCATAGCAGCCTGCCTGTGAATGTTATTGTGGAGCAATACATCCAATATATGTTTATTGTCGGTGGGATTTTATTTTATTGAAATGGATGTCAGGTGTTTTATGGGGAGCAATTCACATGTGGCATCTAACACAAATCAACAAGATGCTGAGGAGATAGTATGGCATACATTTTCCAGAATGAAATTACAGTGAACCAGGCAGAAGGCCTTTTTCGGTGGCCACACCTTGTACTGTGACCTCCCTGCAAGATGCCCAAGAGTTAAAACAACTACATAATTTTTCGCCGATGTCTGAAGGCAGCCCTGTTTGGGGAAGCTTGCACTGTTTGATGCCGTATTTTGTTGGAAGCCGCCCAAAGAAGCTGGGGCAACCTAGTCAGACGCGCGGGGTAAGAGAAATTAATTGTTATTCTTCTCTAGCAAACTCTTGCCACAAACCGCGCGCCACTTGCCCCCAAACCCCTTTTGCCACACCCAAGATGGAGGCGCCCAACCACTCCCTTTCTGAAGGGGAGCAAAGCGAGGAAGGAAGCCTCTCCCGCTCAGAAAATGGCCGCCGCACTGGAGACTCCCTTTTATTGTTCACGCGCGTGGCCACACTCAATATGGCCGTCACCACCAGCCTCTTCTCTCCTCAGAAAAGCGTCAGCGCGCCGGTCTTAAAAAAAAAAGGTGGGGGGGGGGGAGAAAAGAGGGGCGGGGCTTGTCGCCGCTCTTCCCCACCCCGCTCTTTCTGGCCCGGCCCGCGACGCCGGCGACGTCACGCGACGCGGGGTTGCGCCCCGCCGCTGGCTGCGTGCGTGCGTCGAGGTGACGGAGCGGGCCGGACGCGTCCCTTTGTTGGCTCAGCGGCGCCTGTGAGGAGAAGCAGCAGCAGCAGCAGCAGCGGGCAGAGGCAGCAGCGGCGGGTGTTTGTTATCGGTCCGCCGAAGGGAGGCGGCCAGGCCGGAGCCTTCGAGTCCGCCCGTCCCCCCGGCGGCCCGCTGGGGCCGGCCCCGCTCCGCGCCGTCTCTCCCCGCCGCTCCAGCCGCCGCCGCCGCCGCCGCCTCAGCCGCCGCCATGGACTCGGACGAAGGCTACAACTACGAGTTCGACGAGGACGAGGAGTGCAGCGAGGACAGCGGCGCCGAGGAGGATGAGGACGAGCCCGACGACGAGGACGAGCCCGACGACGACAACCTGGACCTGGGCGAGGTGGAGCTGGTGGAGCCCGGGCTGGGCGTGGGCGGCGAGCGCGACGGGCTGCTGTGCGGCGAGACGGGAGGCCTGGGCCCCGGCGGCGGGAGCGGCGGAGGCCTGGGCAGCAGCGGCCTGGGCGGGCCGGGCCCCGGCGGAGGGCTGGGCCACGAGCAGGAGGAGGATTACCGCTACGAGGTCCTGACGGCCGAGCAGATCCTGCAGCACATGGTGGAGTGCATCCGAGAGGTCAACGAGGTCATCCAGGTGCGCGCGCGGGGCCCGGCCGGCTCGAGGGGGCCCCCGGCTTGGCTTGCACGCGGCGGGTGGCGGAGGAGGAGGAGGAGAGGAGCGGAGCAGCCGCGGCTGGAGGAAGCTCGGGGGGGCGGGGGGAGAGGGAAGGGGTGGGCGCTGCTCGTGCAGGAATGCGGGCCGTGGAGGGCCAGGAGGATCGGCCGCGGCCTGCTCCAGCCACGCCTTCGCACAAGCGCTTCGCCCAGCCAGCGAGCTGCTTGGGAGGCCCTTGCTTTTCCTCCCCCGTCCTCCCTCTCTAAGCTCTTATTTCTGCCTCTTGGCAGGGGCGACGCGGAGGGGGAGCAGGATGAATGAGGAGCAATGGCTCGGGGTGCCGTTGTCTTGTTGCGATGGGTGGAAGGAAGGGGGAATGTGCTCAAGCGGGTGTTGCCGGCTGTGTTAGTGTGTGTGCGCGCTCAGGGTTTTCAGTGAACCCGGCGTGGCAGCCGAATGGGCCTTGCTGCATTAGAAACAGCGGCTTTGTGGAACTTTAAACCAACAAACAAAATAACCTACGCTTATACGAGCTGGAGTTCCCTGATGCATAAAGCATTGTTCCCAGTTGGAAGAAAGAGAGGCGGATATATACACACACTCTTACTTGTAAGCAGTGGAGGGTGACTAATAGCCATGAAATGCATGTGTATGCATAGCCTGTGACAATTCTCTGTGGACCTTAAATGTGTATATGCCATCCCTATTATCATCAGAAATAATCGATGTTAACACTATCTTAGACTTTTTAAAGAACTGTAGCCTGTAGTCAGCCAGGAAACCATTGTTCAGAAGGTTGTACCCCTATGATCCCTAGCCATCTTTTTAAAAGCTTCTGGACTGTGAACTTAGGGATTGCACCCAGGCCCAAGAATTGAGCCCCAACAATCCTTTGTAGAGTGCACCTTCTGGACTGTGCTGTGCAGCTTTTCAGTATTGCAAAATAAAAGCAACAGGGCAGGGCTCAAGAATATGGAGTGGTGTGAGTCTGGAGTTTTTAGGTACTGTTGTGGCCTTGTGAGCTGTATAGTTTCAGATATGCTTTAGTCTGCACCCACATGTTTAGAAACACTCGTTCATGTTGCACTTTTTGCAGGTTCCACAGATACTAGAACTTTCTCAGAACCAAGGTTAATCATACTTCAAGTAGTTCCATTGAAATTGATGGACACAACTAGCTTCAGTACATTAATTTCAGTGGGTTTGTGCTGAATAGTTGCCAGGTCTGCTAGAAGGGGGATGAGCCTTCCAACTGCCAAGGGGTCTCATCTGTCTGACATAATGCTTTTTGGCTACAGTAAAATATGAGTTTGGGGACATGGAGATGCCATTATAATATTTTAGGGTGGTGTGTGTTAAAATTCTACTTCGTGCAAAATAAATTGTGTATTGATTTTTGTGAACAATTTTATTCCTAATAATGGTCATGAAGCTAGATGGTGGTTAAAACCTTTTTAGTTCTAACCAATCATTCATATTAGGCATCCTTACATGTTGCTATCTTGAAGATTGCTGGTTCTTATGGTAGAACTAGGAAAATCTCATGCTTTTATCTGGGTATTTTTCTGTGACTTTCAGTCCTCAAGATGACATACAATTGCCTAGGGTGTGTGATCCTGCCCCCCTTACACAGACAATAACTATTAAGGTAGGCAGGCAGGCAGTATTCTGTTAGCATCTTCACCATCATGAACTTACAACCATATTTAATGGTTTGCCTTTAGATAATATACCAGAATAAAACATAAGTGCTCCCTTACACATACTGATCTTGCTGAGAAGTCATTGATTCCTGCAAAATATCATTTGACTTATTCAGGAAAGTTAATAACAGATTAACATGATTCAGGAGCGCTCTGTCATAGGTACTAAAGAAGGTGTTAAGCTATGGAAGTTTTGATTCTAATTTTGTTTGGTTCAAGTTGCTTTTCTTGTTTGGCAACCATGTTACTTCTGGTTGGTAGGAATAATTGTCCTCCCTTGTCTCACAGGTTAGTTGCCATAGCAGGGGGTAGGCAATCAGTGGCTTACATAAAACTCTTTGAAAACTTCTTCCTTCAGCAGCTCCTTTGTTTGGATCAACTTGGAGAGGAAGTTATTTTGATGATAAAAGTACAGGCACCCTTACTTTGCATGGTGTTCACATGGTTGTCGAACTTGGATATAACATAGAAGATAAGTTGCACGGTGCCCTGACTGATTTCGGCCCCATCTGTACCATACTTTAAAGCAGTACCACTTTAGAGGTTCATCACTTCCCCTAAGAATCCTGGGAAGTGTCTTTTGTTAAGAGTGCTGAGAGTTATTCCACAGAACAGTATTCCCCTCACAGAGCTTCAGTTCTCGCAAGAGTCAGTCCCTCTTCCCAGGTAGCTCTGTGAGGTGAATGTTGGTCTCCCAGCAGCTTCTCAGCACTTTAAAGAGTACCTTAAATGTATAGTGCAGATGGGACCTTTGTTTTACTGCATGTGTGTGTTGTAACCATTTTCTAGCAAATACTTTGCCAAATCAAAATCTCCCTCCTGTCCTTTGAGCGGAAAAGAGATGTAGTACTGGTATATCTGGCAGGTGGAAAAAGCAGCAGGAGAGGGGGGCAGCAGTCTAACATTTATTTTAACTGTGATGAGACAGGAGAGAAGCTAGGATTGGAAAATGCATTCAGGTGATACAGAGAGGCTCTTACTGCCATTCTTCTACATTTAGATATCACAGTGATTTGGCCCTAAACATGACTAAAGAGAAGGGGCAGTGCTTTTTTTCCTGGGGAGGATGCAGGGGTACGCATTCCCCTAAACATTTTATTAATCTAAGTTTGGCCTCATTGAAGGGCAGTATTTCAGTATGAGTAGGAAAATGAGAGTACTCCTAAGCATTTTTTTAAAGGAAAAAAGCATTGAGAAGGGGTAACCATGAACCTATTTGGGGTCCTGGAGGGGGTCATTGTGGCCAGAGATTGCTCTCCTATTTCCAACAGAAGACCTGCATGTCAGTTTTATATTGGGCGTAAAACTCTCAGCTTCCAGCCCTAAATCTATAGAGTTAAACTGAAAGCAAACTGAACCCAAACTTTTTTAAGGGCCTTCACTGATGTGGTGAGAAGAATGTGAGAGGTAGTGTACTTTGCCCTGTAGATTGCAGCTGCTGTGTCATTATCTGTTCTTCTTACCCACCCTGTTTGCAGCCTGACAGTTTGCACTTTAAATACGACAAAGTTTTGCATAACAGGGAGAGCTGCAATAGATTCCGACTTCACAGCAAGTAGGAAAATACTTGTGAAGTAACTTGTAGCACCATTTGTGTACTTTTGTCATGTTGGCTACTTCACATTAGTAGTGAAACACTTGCTTTTTGGGAACCTTCAGCCTTAAGGCTTAGTCCTTCGGTGATTTTTTTAAGGCAAGGTGAAAAATGGCTGCAGTTTGATTTCAAATTGCAAGGGTTGGGTGGTTCTTATTGCAGAGTGAGTAACAGTGGGTGTGGATGCATTGCTTCTGCTTCAATTCTGTTCAAGTAGACCCTGCTCTTAAGCTTATCTCTCCTTAATCTGTAGTGTGAGATATGTAAGAAGTGTGTATCTTGGTATATTTGTGTCTGACACTTCAAGGTCAAACATAAGATTGGAGTTTTATTCAGGGAGCAAATGTGCTTGGTCAACTGGATCTCCAGTCTCAGCCTACTGCTGTTGGGTTATATGATCGGCTTCCCGGCTCTTGCTCCGCAGGTCTTCAGTTTTTGTGAGGCTGAGCTAGCACATGCTTTTTACTTGCTTAACCACTTCTACCTTGTGATATATTGAAGTTGTCTTCAATATATTACCCAGCAAACAGAAACTTTAGAATGAATGCCTTCTGGGTTGTTGGTTTTGTGTGTGTGACAGACACAGGAATGACTTACCACTCTGTAATGATGGAATGAGGTGGGGTTACTTGCTCAGTCTTAAAATCTGCATCAAAAGTCTATAATGAGCAGGAGGGAGCAGTTCAGCTAACTTATATAACATCACATGTTCATGTTTACCTACTACTTTTGCAAGCATGCTGAATGCTAAGTTACCATTAGTTATTTTGCTGAATTCTTATCCAGGCACCATGGTTCTCAAATGTGAGTTATTTATTGAAAAGTCCTGAAATGGGCTTTGGAAATTATCAGAACACTATTGCATTACTACTTGTGTTTCTGAATCTGAAGTGCTTGAGTCCACTTAACGCAAGATATTTTAGTTTTTGGAAAACATACCAGAATACAGAATACCAAGCTAGTGTCAGACAGAAGTAAATGCATGTGTTGGTATTTGTTCTTACGCAAGTGAAAACTAATTCTTTCCTAATTGTTGATTGCTTGTATTTTAAAGGTTAAGTGCACAGACCTAACATTCCTTGAAAATTGAAGCCATTAAACAATATTTCCCTTAGGCTTTGAGCAGAGGGTTAGAGAAGAGAGGGGGAGCTGAACATTAAATGCATTAAATGACTTACCAGTTACCACGTAAAATGCTACTTGGTACATTGTGAAATAATAAAATTAACACATTTTGATTCTGCCAATAATCAGGTATATTTTTGATACGAGAGATGGAACTACAAGCTGCTACAGTCTAAAGTAACTAAGCATATCCCCATGACCATGAAGAAATAAATTCATTTTTTTTTACAGACAACTCAAATGAATGAATACAAGTAGGCTTCTGAATAGCTTCTTGCCTAGTGATAAGAAATGCACACAAGCTCTTCTAATAGAAAGATTTGATCTATTTTGCTTTTACTTTGGGACTTTGCATGGAAGAAGAGAATACTACTGAAAGTTCTTAAGCTTTTGAGTGTTATGCCTCAGTATGTGTAGTAGGATAGAGGGTTTTGCATATAGATACATGTTTGCATTAGTGAGAACTCACACAGATACCTGTTGGACACATGCTCTGGCTTACTCCAGAAGGGAGGGAAGAGGATTGACAAACACCCAGACTTGGTCCAAGAACAGTTCTGGAGCTGCTGCTTCGCCAACATCTCCTTGTTTTCTCCCTTTTATGGGCAGCCCTGCAAACTGAGTCCAGATTCTATTGTGTTCTCTGCCTCCTTACTTGTGAGGGAACTGTATTTGTGGCCCCTGGCTTGAGAAATATTTTGTTCCCTTTGTCCTGAGGTCAGCTGCTAGGAAGACACAGCTACCCATGGCCTCTTTAACAACACTGCTGCTTGTTTCTTTTCTGATTTCTCTCCTCCCCCAAATTTCCTTCAACCTCTTCTCTCACTTTAGACTCCATTCTTGTCCAGTGGGCTTGTGTCACAAATTGAAGTAACAGAATCCATGTGTTTAGCTATCTTCTCATATTGTATCTGGAACCAATGGGTTATGGCAGTGGTTTTCAACCAGTGTGCCATGGCACCCTGGGGTGCCTTGAATTACGGTCATGGGTGCCAGAGACAATACTAGCCTCTGACCTTCTCGCTCGCCTTCCCTTCCTCCCCTGATGCCCTCTTGCATCTCTGCCTCCCAAAGGTTTGTGCAGCTGTTTGATGCAGCAGCCCTGGCTACTAGCTCCCCAAGCGAATGGTGCTTCTGGGGCTAGCCAGGGGGTACTTTCCAGGTTCCTGTGGAACAGTGTGAGGAGGCACCTCTCTTTGGGGCAGGGGGCAGCAACAGTGGCTGCCCAGAGGACTCCCATGGAGAGAGGAGAGGAGGCTGAGGGAACACTCCTTAAGGGAGCGTGAGGAGCTACCGGCTCTGCAGGCAGGGGGTGACATAGCTGGGCTCCTGATCCCCACAGGGGTGCTGCAGAAAGAATGTAGTCATCCCTCTGGTTGTGTTTGCTTCATGTTGCGGATTTTCGGGTTGCGAACGCGGCAAACCCGGAAGTGTATACTTCCAGGTTTTGACGCACGCGCAGAAGCGATCTGCGCACTTCGCACATGTGCAGAAGCGCACGTGCAGTAGCGGCACTCTACTTATGGACTTTTTGAGCTGCAAGCGGCACCCCGAAACGGATCACATTCGTAAGTAGAGGTACCACTGTAGTTGGTCAAGGGAGTTGTCGACCCAAAAAGATTGAAAACCTCTGGGTTATGGCACGCTAGCATGCTTTGGAACTGTTATTACATCATGTGATAAATATGATTCCTAAGACCCAAGGAAAGTCAGCATGAAGGTAAAATCAGAATTAGCTCAGAAAAAAGATAAATGTGAGGCCTAGTTCTCACATACAGCTTAACCAGTAGTTAGCCTATCTGCATGTGTCACACCGGAGTGCAAAATGATGTTCTTGTGACCCAACACACAGCACGCTATATCAGAGAAGGCCCTGACTCCTAATTTTCTATGGGGAAGGAATTTTTATTTGATATGGAGGAACATTCATTGATGTGACCCCCAGCATGCACTCAGCCCATGTACTGCTGGATCAAGCCAAAAACCAGTCATGTTCAGCAATTCTCACAAGTTCTCACAGTTGACAACCTGATGTGTCTTACATCATCATCATCATCATTATCATTATTATTATTATTACTACTACAATTTATACACCGACCTATACCCGGAGGTCTCAGGGCGGTTCACAATAAGACTGAACGCAGGACTTGAGGAGTGCAGTGGTGCTGTTCCCACTTATAATGCCCAGCAGCTGGTATTCAGGAGCATATGGCCTCCAACAGTCGAGTTAGAGCATATAACCACATGGTTAGGAGTCCCCGATAGCCCCATGCTCCTTGAATTTGTCTACTCCTCTTTTAAAGCCTGTCCAGATTGGTGGCCACCACTGCTTTTTGAGGGGACAAATTTCATAATTTATGCTGCGTGTGAATGAATACTTTCTTTTTCCCCCTGTCCTGAATCTTCCCACATTCAGCTTCATTGGATGGAGTGCCTCAGGTTCTAGTGTTACAAGAGAGGGAGGCAAACCTATCTGTGCACTTTTCCTGCACCATCCATAATTTCATACAACACTGTTGTGTCTCATTATTCACCTTTTCCCCAGTTAAAAAGCCCCAAATAGTGTAATATTTCTTTAGCTGGTAACATTTCACCAGGTGGTTCTCAACATATTTAAAAAGCTTCTTTGTAAGTCTTTTTTTCAAAACATCTTTAAAAACTACTAGAGAGTTCAGCTGCAGCAAAGTCATCCAGCTTCCTTGACAGGAAGCTTACTAGTCTTGTTCCTTAAACCAACATGTGATTCATATGCATACTTAGATGAATACTGTTCACCTTAAGATCAACAAAGGCTGAAAAGTGCCAAGAATGGACCAGATAAAAAGCCGCATATGCACCCATGATATGAAAGAAAAGCCTAAAGTTATATCATCCCACTTCTCACCTCAAGATCAAAACAAGAGAAAAATACAAATGATCAGTGCCAAATTTACTATTTTACTATTCCTCTTGTCAGCAGCCCTTAATTTTCCTGCTTCAACCTGTTTTCACCTTTCTGTGTGCCTGTGGTGCTATTGATGACATCGGCTAATTTTGTTGATTGACATCTGATGGGAAATGACTCTTGATTCCAATTCCAAGGAGCAGAACATAGAGGTGTTCTTTGTGTCTCCCCAGCAGTTGTGAGAACTCCCTTCCCCTACAGGTCTATAAAATTCTGAATCCATATCCTTTTCTGTACAAGCTGGGGGATAACACAAATTAGATATGTGTTATAAATTATTTTAGTTCTAATTCTTACCTTTGATAAGCTCTTGAAAATGGATTGGACTGAAACTGAGCTCAAAATTCATTGTTCCTTGGACTCCCACTTTATTTGGACTTCCAGGGAGTGGTCCAAAAATACTTACAGGTGTATCATACTGGAAGATGAAGCTTGTTGGATGTGGCCACACTGCCCTAGTGGTTGCTGATGGAAGCAGAATTGGAGGAAAATTGAATTGGTTTAAAAGTTGGGCATTGCCTTTACCCAACGTGAAAGCACATGAGTTTGAAGAATAAGAGTGGATTGGCAAGTGTTCATATATGTGAAACTGTTTTATTGAAGGATCATGATCAGGTGTAATGCTTTTTGTTTCTAAGGTAAGAAGCAATAGCACAAAATTTTAATAAAGAAATTTAGGTTGAATGTTAGAAAGGACTCCCTAGTAGTGATGATGATAATAATATAGCACGGAAAAGATGCCCAGGGATGTTTTGGGATCACTTGCCATTGGCTTGTAAGCAAGCTTTGACACTCTATTTTCATGCATTTGTTGATTTTATTGTAGCAGTGCTTTGAGTGCTTTTAACAGAGAAGCAACTCTTTAATATTAACAATAAATAGAAAGGTTTATATCAGGCTTCCTCAACCTCTGCCCTCTAGATGTTTTGAGACTACAATCCCCATCATCCCTGACCACTGGTCCTGCTAGCTAAGGATCATGGGAGTTGTAGGCCAAAAAAACATCTGGAGGACTGAGGTTGAGGAAGCCTGGTTTATATTCTTTTTGCCACTGGCTAATGGAGGCAGTTGTGGAAATAGCAGCACTGCAGGCCCTCATTGGCCAACCAGAATTTGACTCTTTTACTTCTCTGTTTTTCGAAAGCAGATGAGTAGCTACCACTTGTGACAGTGGCAGGAAAACCAAGCCTTTTGATTCTGGGTTTGGTGGACTGTGCTCGTGTAATGTAGTACTGTAGCTAGATTTGTTGGAGAGACCCTGCCTTAAATTCCTGCTTGGCCACAAAGCCTCCTGAGGAGCCTTGAGCTGGTCTCAGCTGAATCTACCTCACAAGGTGGCTTTGAGGATAAAGAGAGGGGGGTGTATTCTGCTCTGAGCTCTTCAGAGAAAGGGAAGGATTATAATATAATAGCGGAGCAATCTCCAGCTCTGTAATTGCATCTAGCATTAATTTTGTTTGCAAAACTTCATATATTATCACCGATGTACAAAAAAAAGGCCTAGGCTGCCTGTCATTTAAAATGATGCACACTGAAACCATTGGTACTGGAGAAATCTGAGGCTTTTATAGTCTCTGTTTGAAACCTGGCAAAGTAATTTCATACTTGGAGTATTTTGAAATGTTTCTGAGCCTCTGTGGCTGTAAAATAGATTTGTTTGAAATATTGCTGATATTTCAGCTCTGTGCTAATTGTGGCAGCCATTCCAGAAATGAAGACCATTACTTGAAGCTGTCACTTTCAATGCTTAAGTGACTTGCAGATCCTTGATATATTTTTAACTCCAGGAGGGTTGCCTACTGGAATAGGACAGCTGTTTATTTTGCCACTAGCAGTCTTTGGGCAACAAGAGCACAAATGTAATCACCCTAGCCCAGACCTAAGTAGAAAGGGGGTGTTATGTAACATGTTGCTCTCCGAGGGTTTAGAATAAGCTGGCTTGAGTTATGTGGGGTTTTTTTTTGTTTTTTTAGGCTGCAAATATTCTTTAAAACATGCGTAACCTGAATAACTCTTGGGGGGCCAACAGATCATATTGCTGTGTTTTGAGAATACCTGCGATATTTATTCTGACTTTCCTCTAGATTTTTTTTTTGTAGAAATTCAGTAGACTTTCTGCAGTGGAAATTGTATAACATAAACTCAATTGAGAAGACTCCCTCTTAAAAGGGTGGCATGTTGCACTTAGTGACCACTTGATACTAATCTATTCCTATAAAATCTTGATTACAGTGCTGTCTAAATTATTCAGTTGTATTGTATGGGCGTTTAACATCTGTCAAATCTGTGAGGACACGTTACACCACCACAGTAAGTGTAGGTGCACTTACACATGGGTACTATGTAAATTTTGCAGAAAATGCCCAAGAGACTTGGCCTGGCCTTTACTAGGATACGAAAAGCTTTTTTTTTTAAAAAAAGGCAACAAGCCCTGGTAAAAGCTAGTTTTTCCCGGAATAATGTATTAATTAATCCTTTTAGCAGTACTGTTTAATCAAATGCATATTGTGCTGCTGTGGATTGTTCCATATTGAATATTTAACATAGGAAAATCACCTTATACAAGTCAGGCTCCTGGACCACCATGTAGTTACTATTGCCTGTACTAACACCAGTCTTTCTCAGTTTTCAATATGCCAGAGATTGAACCTGGGAACCTCTGCATGCAAAACATGTTCTCTACCATTGGACTACAGCCCTTCCCTTAAGGACATCTTAAAAACTAAGTTTAGAAGCTTAGTTTTTGAAAAATGTCTGAAATTTTAGCATGAAACTCAAATATCTGGCCACCACAGTGTTTTTGCTGTCTCCTTCAAAATATACTGGCAGATGCCTAACACAAGACATTAATATCCTTGATATCTCTTTCCCACTTTTTCAAATGTGTTTCCTTTTCACTCACATTTTCCTTTGCCATATATCTTAAGAGACCCTTCCTACATGATGGCTTTCACTTGGGCAAATTTTAATATGCCAGGATACTCTGTTTTGTATGAAATGACACAGATGTAAAGCGTGTCACTAAAATATATGCAAACAGAGGTGTGACCTTTTTCCATTCACTGTTCACATTTATTTTAAATGCAAAAATAGAGAATTAGATATGTGGACACGTACTGTACATCATGTCAGGTCAGCATGCAACGAAATGCAACACTTTCCTTAAAAGCAATATTTCATCCTCCCACTCTCTTCCTTCTTCCCAAACAGATTGCCAAAACTCACCTCCCCTCTGAAAGAATACCCTACTTTTCTGGTAGAATGAAGCTTTGGGTGGAACCATATGGAAGCCCATAGTTCATTCATGAGTAAAGGTGGAAATTTAATAACTGGGCTGCTCTTTTCTGAAGCAATAATATTTCTAGGGCTTCCCACTTTGCACTGTCACTTCCTGAAGTGGATACAGGTAAAGTAATTTTGCAGTAATATGGTGGGTTGTACATCATTATACAATAAAACCAAGCGTAGGAGATTGTAAACCCATTGTCTCAAATTTCTAGTGTAAAGCTTTTCACTGGAGCGGATTGAAAAAAACACCTTTTCCCTTTCATTAGTTTTCTGGTGCTAGTGTCTTTCCCTTCATTGAGAGCTAGTGTGAAATTCTGGTTAGTTTTTTGAGCTTAGATTCAAGGAGCTCTAGTTTGAATACCCACAAAACTCACTGAGTGACATTGGGGCAGCCAGTGCATAAAATGTGACAAGCCCATTGATGTATGCCACCCTGAGCTTTCTGGAGGAAAGTGGAACAGTAATGTGAGAAATGATGAGTCCGGGCTTCTAAGTACCAAAACTAGCTTCCATTTTAAGCTTCATCATTTGCTCCTTGATACCATGCACTTTCAGGTGACTAGTTTTGCGCAGTTGAACGTTTTCTGACGATTTCAGTGGGAAAGGGTAGGAGACACTTGCTGGCTAAGCATGTAATGAAGCCAGTAGAAGTGGTACATGTACAGAAGCGGAGCCCCTACCTTAAGCCTTGGCCTGTAGGAGAGCTAATGCCATCTGAAATTTTGTGAGTCAAGCGTGTGTCTACTTAGGTAGAAATGATTTTTAAATTTAGCCAGGAACTGTTTGACATGGAACGGTAGGCAGGAATGTTTTGGTAATTTTGAGTTGTGTTTTAGAAATGCTGAATGAAATGCTTCTTCATTAACTAAAATGTGTGTGTGTGCATGCATTCAGAACAAATGGATTAATTGATTGGGCAGTGCTTTTTTACATTTGAACTATGACGTGCCATAGGGAGAGCCAAGAGTTCAGCACTCCTGAAGTCTTTCCCCATTGAACTACCACTGTGCCTATCCAGTGCTTGGGATGCAATACTGAATTTTTGCTAGTCTTATCCTGTAGGCAGATTAATATTGCTGAATATCTAATCAGTTTTTCTCTTGCTTTCTCCTTGCCTTCCAAGTGTCTTTCACTTCCCTTGTATTGAACAACCCTAGGGTGTGTAGCCATGAACACAATTCATGATTTAAGTACTTTTTAATTAACGTTTAGAATTCATACCAAAAACCGACAAAATCTTGCTTGCATTAGTGCGGCTAGGTAATTACAGTGGATGCTTGGGTTGCGAACGCGATCCGTGCAGGATGCACATTCACAATCCGCAGCGACGCCTCTGCGTACGTGCGGGTTGCAATTCGGGGCTTCTGCGCAAAGTGTGATTTGCGCTTCTGTGCATGCGCGACCGCCGAAACCTGGAAGTAACCTGTTCCGGTTTCGGCGGTACGCAACCTGAAGCGTCTGTAACCCGACAGAGCTTGGACCTAATGTTGTTATTTCCTCCCTCCCCACTCCAGATACTGTGGGCAAGAGTTTTGTAACAAGCCCAGGGCAGTCAGCACTGTAGTCCTACAGACTACAGCTACCTTCCCCTCTGAGCACAGGCCATACTGGCAGAGACAGATGGGAGTTGGAACCCAACACTGTCTGGCAGGACACATATCCCCCTCCCACATCTCACTGTCTCCAGTGTTATGTTAGTAGCTGAAGAGTAGGGTATGAATGAAGGGGATGTGGGAACTCCCATTAGATGCTTTTAAAAAGAATCCATGCTAGTTGAGTTGCAACTTCAAATGTGTTTTGTGCTGTGGGCATACTCTTGACTTTCTTGCAATTGGAGATCAGTTAGATATTGGTCTTCAACTGGTGCTGTGGGACTCATAAATGGATTATCTGAGGATTTTTTTTGCATCTCCCTCCCTCCCAGTGTGGATCCTGTTTTGCATGTTGGGATTAAAGGTGGTTTCTGGGTCTAAGAGAATGTTGAAGGTGTTTCTATTATAAACAAGCATAACAAAGTTGCTTTTCAGTGCAGTGAAACTGTTGCATTCTGGTAGATTATTTGTGTGGATACAAATTCTACATGGTCCTAGGATTGACAATTTCCTCTGAGGTAGCAAACCCATAATCTCTTACAAATGTAGCATAGTACTGTAATAGAAATGAAGTGAT
Organism: Podarcis raffonei; assembly: GCF_027172205.1. NCBI lineage: Eukaryota > Metazoa > Chordata > Lepidosauria > Squamata > Lacertidae > Podarcis > Podarcis raffonei. The sequence continues at coordinate 7,928,363 of NC_070615.1, forward strand.
CAAAGCAACTTGATATTTAAATTCTATGTTGCGAAACCTGCAACTCCCATCAATTCGTCCCTGATCATTGATTATGCTTTGGGGGCTGATGGGAGTTGGAGTCCAATAATATCAGGCTGTGTGTGCATGTGTGCCACAAGTTCCCTACCCACCTACCCTGGCTGTAGCATATAGTGGCAGATTTTGTGATTTGGTTTATATTTGTAGTGCTGCACATTCATTTTACTAGCACTAGTCTTCTGAAGTAACAAATTGTTACTGTAGGCTTCTGGCAACGTTTAGAAACTTTAGAAATAGGTTATGAATATGGCGGGTGAGGTATTGAATGGCTTTATATTGTCATCTTAAAAACTGTTGTCAAAATCGCAACACTCAGAATTGGGTAGTGTAACTCTTGTTCCAGATCGCAGCTTACTAAAAAAATCCCACATGTCTGGCCTTTGATACTTGGGGTACTTGAGGTAGTATGTGCTATGAGTCTGAAGTATTGCTGGATAATTAGAATATTGGTCATTGTGTAAAGTAATGTCTTGTTGGAGCCATTTCTGAATTTCTGTCCATGGGTGCTAGAACCAGTGATGTTGCTTAGCTTTGCAACTGGGATGGAGTAGGGCTTAGAAATAAAATAAGCTTTTATGACATGAGTCAATATACTATTTGTATTTCAGCTGGGCTCATAAATAAACAAACGCCATTTTCAAGGCTCCCTGCCCTGTGTCATTCTCCCTCCCCAAACCTTACCTTCTAGCAGCAGTAGTGCTGGGGCCTGGCAACCTACAGTTCTCAGGCACTTCCCGTTTGTAAGTCTTCCTGGCCTTATGAAGTCCTCACTTAACAGATTCCTGTTGCTGAGTGTAAGTTGTAGTGTTAGAAAGGTACCAGGCGCGTTTTGCGACTAGTGTGGGTCCAATTGTGACAACATGGAGATCTTCGGATGCCAGATTGGCAACTGGGGAAAGCAAAATGTCACTTAGAGAAGGATCTGAAATATTTTCTTTGAAGCTTGAATTTGTTTTGTTCTGGGTTGTTTTATTTGATGTTTTAATATGTTGTAAACTGCTTTGAGATTTGTTCTTTAAAATATAAAGCAGTGTAGAAATTATGATGATGCTAACAACAACAAATTCCACCGGGAGGGCAGGGATGGCACCTAGACATTCCATTGTGGAGACTGTAACCTAGGTTTAAGGTGCCATTTGGCGATTAGATTACGGTATATATCTGATTTTTGAACACTGGCAAGTTGTGTTGTTTTTAGGAAGCAGGTAGGTGTACGGCCACAACATTGTATTTGGGACCACAACATTGTATTTGGGACCACAACATTGTATTTGGGATGCGGGTGGCGCTGTGGGTAAAACCTCAGCTCCTAGGACTTGCCGATCGCATGGTCGGCGGTTCGAATCCCCGCAGCGGGGTGCGCTCCCGTTGCTCGGTCCCAGCGCCTGCCAACCTAGCAGTTCGAAAGCACCCCCGGGTGCAAGTAGATAAATAGGGACCGCTTACTAGCGGGAAGGTAAACGGCGTTTCCGTGCGCTGTGCTGGCTCGCCAGAGCAGCTTCGTCACGCTGGCCACGTGACCCGGAAGTGTCTGCGGACAGCGCTGGCTCCCGGCCTATAGAGTGAGATGAGCGCACAACCCTAGAGTCTGTCAAGACTGGCCCGTACGAGCAGGGGTACCTTTACCTTTACCTTTAGGTGTAGCTAGCAAAATATGGTGGAGGAAATCAGCTGCAGAGAAGTCTGGGGATAGTGAAGGATCTGCAGTTGTCTTCGTCTTTAAGAGCTTTGTTTTTCTAAAACCCTTGATTACTTAAGATTTCTTTTAGGAAAACAGGAAACATAAGCACATTGTAATCAAAAGCAAGGTGCCTGTGTTTTTTTAATGTAACCTTAAAACCTGTTTTTACTTGCCAGGGTGGCTAACCTGTGACCCTCTCCCTATTGTTGGGCTCCCATCATCCCCAGCCAGCATGACCAGGCAGTCAGGCATGATGGGATTTGTAGTCCCACTGAGTATCTCCAGAGCTTAGCATCATGTCAAATCATATCCACCAATGTGTGCAGGGGCAATGGAACCCCTGTGCAAAATATTTGTCGACTGTACTGCCCAGAGCTCCTTGGAGGAAGGGGGATGTAAATGTGTATTGGAGCTTTGATGCCTACGCATGTTAAACTTCCAGTTCTTCATGGGCATGCCTCTGTTTTGCTGCTCATTAACTTCTACCATGACATTTCCCCCCCTTTTTCTAGAATCCAGCAACTATCACCAGGATACTCCTTAGTCATTTCAACTGGGATAAAGAAAAGCTGATGGAAAGGTAAGCAAACTGCTTTTCTCCTTCTGGAAAGTGTTCTGGTAACCTGGTAGGTTTATTATTTCAGTTATCTATACTTGGCTGCAGATTAGCATTCACAATGATTTTCAGATTTTTGTGAGAGCAAGTTCTCTTAGTGAAGAAAATGGTGTTCAAGCCACCCTGAGTATGTAAGTGCTTCATTCTATCTAGACAGTCACCAGTTGCCTATGTTAGAGGCAATCAGATGGCTGAATGCGAGACTTGCTGTGTTTTAAGGTTGTGGTGGCAGAGTGGAGAGGACAAGGGTGGGGTCAGGGAGAAGCCTCCTGTTCCCAAGAGATACATGCAGGGTACTGCCTTTTTATATTGAATATGCCCGTCTTTTACAATGTGTTCTCCCTAGGGTTTCATAACCCTCAGTGCAAGCGTAAACATGGTCCTGGGTGGTAACTGGAGAGAGAGTTTTCAAATCTGGGTGATTTTAGTTATCCTGGCTCTCGCCCTTGCTTGTACCTGACAATACTCATTGTATTAATGTCAGTCTACGTTGCTGTTGACATATATTGAACAATCGTATAATGTGGGCAGAGCTAACTGACTTGTGTCTTGCTGCATTTAATTTGTAGCTTGAGTGTTGCTATAATAAAACGCTATTTTCAGGAAATGCAGATCTTGTTTCTTTTTTGCAAGTTGTATTTGAACTGTGCCAACATGGAACTGTGGAGGTTAAGCAACTGCAAGGAAGCCAAATATTCTCAAATCAAAAGAGTTCCTTCTCTAACTCCCATGAGGAGTTCAGAGTTGGACTCATGGAAATGGTACGGCTTGGCATGAGGCACTTTCAGCATTCATTGTTGTTGCACTATATGTCCAACACACTGTCTAAAAAATCTTTTTAAAGTCCCAGCTCAAAGAGTAACATGAGAAATATGATACAAGAGGAAAAAGTGATGGAGGTAGGGAGTCTGTGGCTTGTCAGAAGTTGCTAGTCTGCAGCTACTTTAATCCCCAACCATAGTGTCTGAGATTGACAATCTACCCTTCATAGTTGCAAAGATAAATTTGAAGAATCTGGTGCTTTGCTGATTCCTCAACCAGGTTAAAATCTGGCCTTCTTCATTGTGCTCCAGCTGCTTTCAAGATAGAGGAATTTAAATCACCAAGAAAAGATTGTAAATGAGAAATATAGTTTAAATCTATTTAGAAAAAGCTGGATCCAGCTGTTGGTGTAAAAGAGAAGGCTAATTTATATTTCTTGCATATTAACATTTGGTTTGACAGCTTGTTTAAGATGGGAACCTTAGTTAAGAGAATGGTAAAGTCATATCTGAACTGCCTATTTTTCTCTTGTTTGGAACAGCAGACAACTGAGTAGGGAAATGAGGTTGAGTAATTGTGTCTTACACTTCAGAAAAATTGCTAGTAAAGTCGAAAAGTTGTAAATGGATTCATTAAGCTTTTTTTTTCATGCTAGAAAATCACCACTACTGGTGGTCCATGTTTTCACCAAGAATAAAGCATGATACTGGCTGTTTGTGTGCTTTTTTTGGTTTTAAAGAGCATAACTTTCAGGTGGCATAGCAAACACTACCCAGTAGGAAAAATATACATTAGTTGTGTGGCACTTATTCTAGGTGTCCCAAGGAATATTATTGGTAACTTGATTACGTTTATTTAGGAACAGATTCCATTTGTAGTATAGCTTTTCATTCCAGTAATGCTTGTGAATCTATTAAAGGATGCTCTTCCATGTGTAAACTGATGTAATCTGCTATTTAGCTTCGAAATCCTCTTGGGCAAACTATTAGGAAAATCCCTTGCTCTGAAATGATAGAAGTATTCTTCCAGAATCTCTTTGATTCCAAATCCTTTGGATTTCCCACTTTCTTCTTCTTCTCATGTCTCATTTCCAATTACACATGATATTGTACAGTAATTCTAGGAAGCAGTTTCCGCTTATTATAGCTAGGTTGCTTGATTCAGCATTGATTAGGAATTTAAACTTGAATTTTAACTTGTTATACAATGGCAAAGCAATATTTGTCCTTAAAGGTAAAGCGACCCCTGACCATTAGGTCCAGTCGCGGATGACTCTGGGGTTGCGGCGCTCATCTCACTTTATTGGCCAAGGAAGCCGGCGTTCAGCTTCCAAGTCATGTTAAATTTGACTAGACCCAAGACCCCAGTAGTGCAGCATTCTGATCTTACCATGTCCAGCCAGATACATATATGAAGCCCACAAGAAGAAAATGAGTGTAATAGCACTCTTCTTCTGTTAATACCAGCTGCTGAGAATCACAAGACATGTTGTTTCTGATACTGGAGGTATAGCCACATGGCTTGCATCCATCCACTAGAAACCGTGTGTTTCGTATCAGCCCAATTCTGTTTACCGTATTTTTCGCCCCATAGGACACACTTTTTCCCCTCCAAAAATGAAGGGGAAATGTGTGTGCGTCCTATGGGGCGAATGCAGGCTTTCGCTGAAGCCTGGAGAGTGAGAGGGGTCGGTGCGCACCGATGCCTCTAGCTCTCCAGGCTTCAGGAAGCTATCCGCAAGCCTTGAAAGCCTGGTGGGAGTTCTTGCGGGCAGCAGCCTGCAGCCCGAAGCATGGGGCGCCCTCCGGAGGGCTCCCCGTGCTTCGGGCGGGTGTCCGCAAGCCTTCCGCGCCCGGCGGGAGGTGGCAGCCTGCAGCCTCCGGAGGGCGCCCCGTGCTTCGGGCAGGTGTACACAAGGCTTGGGACTGCAGCCGCGGCGGGGGGGGGGGGGGAATAAATTTCATCCCCCCCAAAAAAAACCCGAGGTGCGTCCTATGGGCCGGTGCGCCCTATAGGACGAAAAATACGGTAACCTTCTCCTGGCCCTGTTGAACGTCAGGCATTTTGATTAAGCTTTTCTGACTTCTTAGTTAATTTAAACTGAATTTATGTTTTGTATTGTTTGTAAACCCACTGTACTTATAAGCAGTGGTGTTAGGTGGTGTGCAGATCGTTGAAATAAAGACCGTATTTTTCCATGTATAAGACGCCCCCATGTATAAGACAACCCCTATTTTTTTTAACCCAAAATTAAGAAAACGAAACCCTAAAATAGAAGTGAAAATCTGGGTGATTGGCGGAGGCAAGTTGTTGATCTTTTTTGGGGTGATCACCCTCAAAGTGTCCAGCAAGAGGTGCATGCAGTGCACTGTGGTGCAGAAGCAAAGGCAGCGACTGGGGCACCACACACTTCCCCTCGGTAGTGGCAGCTGCTGCTGTGGGGAAGCAGGCTCCTAAGCAGGATGCCAAGAAAGAGCCGGAGGAAGGCAGCGACCGCTCTGCTTTGAGCGATGCCATTGAGCAAACTAAGCTGACGAAGGTGGTGAGCGGGCTGGGGGCAAGGTGGGAGTTTGAGAGGGGAAGAGGAAAAAGATGAAAGAAGGGCAAGGAGAGATAGCTGAGGCAGCTCTCGGTGGCGGCGGCAGCTGCTCTTGATCCAGTGGTCGAGCCAGCGGGGGCTTCAGGAGGTGAGCCAATCGCTAGCATATAACCTGGGGGGGAGGAGAGAAAGGGGGGTGGGAGCAGGAGGGACTGCCTCAGCCCACCCAAGCCAAAATGCCGGACATATGCTTAAATATTTTAAAATTCCCTCAGAGGCCCATGTTTGGTGTACAAGACAACCCCCAATGTTTTACTAATTTTTTTTAGCAAAAAACCTCATCTTATATACACGGGAAAATACGGTAAATGGCAAATGTCTGCCATTCTACTATTGACACTCTCTTCTAAGCAACAGATTAATTTGATGCCTGTACAAAAATGTGCTGAAACACTCTTGTTAATATTTTATGTTACACTGTGTTAGTTGTGTTAGATAATGGGAAATGCCCATCTTGGTATAATTTAAGAGTTCCTTCTTGGTTTTCTCCTGTAAGGAGTTTAGCAAGACCTGTGAGAGGGCAAGTTTCCAACAGCTGCCCCAACTGGGTAAGCTCTTTCCTCCCCCACCTCTCCTCCAGAGTATTCAATGGTTTCCATTCATTCTTTGAGTGGCCTTAAATACCAGGCTATCACAGACCTGACTCAGACACTGCCCATTTATTATGTCACCCGAGAAATAAGGATGGCTGCTGCTTTTGAAATTTCCAGTGGGATAGCTCAAGATCAGGCAGTTAGTTATTCTAAGCAATGAGAGCAGCAGCTGCAGAAATTGCAAGGATTAGAACCATAGGAAACTGCTTCCTAAATGGTTGGTCCATTTAGCTCAACATTTAATATACTCACTGACAACAGTTTTCCAGGGCTTTAGATGGGGTCTTTCTGAATGCAATTTGGAGAGGATGAGAACTGAACCTGGCAGCTTCTGCTTGCAAAGCATCTAGTCTGCTACTTGAACTAAAACCATTAGCTGAAGCAGCATAGTTTCTCCTATCTTAATGCAACTCCTGTTTAAACGTAATAGAGGCAGGAAGATCTGTTGCAGAAACTCGGAAGTGGCAGGACATTACTGTAGGAATTGAAAGCATGGCTTGTTAGAGAAGGTTCTTGAAGTATTAATCTGCACAGGTAGATGAACTTGCTTGCTTGCTTGTTGCTGTTGCTTGTTGTTGTTTTAATCGAGGTTTTTAAAAAGTGCACTAAGACAGCACTGGGAATTGGGTGGGGATGAATTTATTATGAAGTATGCCCTAGGCAGCATAAGAGAGTACAGCAATGTTATGTATTTTGGAAACTAGAGTTGCTAAATGGAAGAATTTGTCCAAAGTTTTCACATGTAACTTCGGAAGAAACTGGAAATATCTTTTCCCCCTGTGAGCAATTGTTGCATAGCAGCCCTGCTGTCTGCGCAAGTCCTAATTTACATTCCAAAGGCTAAATTTGAAGATGCTTTGATAAGTTGCCATCTTGACAATCCAAACAACAACTGTTTTATAGTTGTTTTAAAAAATGTCTTGGCTACCTACAGATCTAGGGTAAGTGATCCAAAACACTGCCCATATACTAGGAAGGGCATGAACCTGAACTACTCCTTTGATGCAGGAAGTTCTTGAAGCAAGGCAGCTTAGATACGCCTGTCCTGAACTTTGTATCTTTTGACTGCTGGTGTTTTCCTGACTGCAAACATTGCAGGGCTATTTGGATTGCCTCATCCTCACAGTTTTACAGGGCCAATACAAATGGCAAGGTGAGGCATAGGTGGTGGAGAAAGAATAGGCACCCTTCCCATTTTTAAATAAGGACTGAAAAGCTCCTCCTTACTTACTCAATCTCTACTATTCTCAAGTGAAGAACATTTTTATTTTGTTGTTTTTAAACATTTGGCTTCACTTCCCTTTTGTGTTCATGCAGGTACTTTGATGGCAACCTGGAGAAGCTCTTTGCAGAATGTCATGTAATTAATCCTAGTAAAAAGTCTCGAACACGTCAGATGAGCACAAGGTCATCTGCACAGGACATGCCTTGCCAGATCTGCTATTTGAACTATCCTAACTCTGTGAGTAACTTTAAAAAAAGGCATTTAAAGCATTTAAATCTTTAAAACATTGTCTCATTTGAATTCTAAACTCTTATTTTGGATGTCTGCAATTTAGTCAATTTGTATAAGGGTGTTATGGAAGATAATAGCCAGTAGTCTTTCCTATATCTGTCTTGGCCTTCATCTAGCTATCTTCTCTCTGACACATGTGTTTTCCCTGCACAGGGAATTCTTTTGTATAGACTAGAGGAACATTTAATGTAACATCTTTCTACAGGCTGAAGTGGTACATGGTAGAAACAGGTTTTCCTTATTTGTTGTTTGAGAACTTGGCTTCTTTTTCTTTGAATATAAATATTTCAGTAAAGCTATATATTAGGCTAATAATAAAACTTATTTTATACAAATAAAGAACAGGAAAATAACACATGTATTTCAAAACTAATAAGCTTATCATAATGCAATTGTATCAATATTGTAATTTTTGGAATGCAATAAATGATTGCTAAATTTTCCTTGAAGTTTTTATACAGTCTATTCTTTAAGCATTACTGTTTCATTGTTTGAGCTGTGTAGCACACTTTATTTAACTCTTATTTTATGGCTAAAAGATTTGAAGTTTGCCAGAGTTTTTGTGGTTTGTTTTGGTGCAAGTAATAAATATGACACTAGTGAGTAATGTGTATTTCTAATGATTCAAGAATAATCAAAAGGTATAGCTATTAACCAATAATTTAACTTGATTAAGGCTCATATTTCTAGTTGAATATGGATCTTTGACATTGTTCTTCAAATTATATGGCTTCCAAGTGTTACTCTCGTTGACTTGCTTGCCAAGGCACAGCTTCCCTCTTCTGCATTATAGCAGAAGATTTGGGGGAATGTTGTAGGACACATACTCAATTCACATTGGACCCCTGCAAACCTTTTTGAATCTCGGTGTTACTGCATTTGCATTCTCTGTGACTTCCAGTGTGACCAACATTTCCAGCATACTCCATATTGAAGATTAACAGTCACATGCAACCTGCCTTTGCGGGGACGTATTATTTGATCTTACTAGGGAATCCCAGGGTTTCTCAAACATTTGGAAAATGCTGTTTTGTGAGATAACCGCTTCTTTTTTCATCTCAATAACATCTTGATAACATTGTTCTTCTAAGAATTTCATGCAGTCTTTTAACTTTGCTTCTGTTTTATGGGATTTCTATCCAAGTACTTCTGACTTCATGTAATTTAATTTTATAACAAGTTCTAATGCCAGTCAGCGAGTAATAAAAATTGAGTTTCCTAAGTAAAATGCAATATCTTCATGTGCTGTCTTGCATTCATTTTTTTTTATTGTGTATCCTTTTGGTTCTTATATCATTTGTTTGGATCATTGTGCACAAGTTAAACCATAATTGTATATATGAATGCTGTCCAACTTCAAGGCAGAGTCTCAAATGCTTTTATACTTGCCAGTTGATACTGAGTTACTCCTTCAGCTGGCATACGGTGCATCACAATGTCCCAAAGGATTTGGATCGTACTTGGATGGGTGTTGCTTAAGGGGTGTTCCCCATGGAGCCTTCAATGTAGGGTTCTGCAAGGTTCAATTTTATCCCCTATGTCAGTGGTTTTCAACCTTTTTGAGTCCATGGCTCCCTTTGAGTCCACCAGCTGCTTACACTGGGGTTCCATTACAGGACACACATAAGTGGAGTTTCCTCCCATTCTGCCCTCCCTCTTTTTGGCACGTCTGTAAGTGGGAGCACATGTTGGCGGGAACCCAAGCAATGCCGCTTCTTTGCAGGGCCAAGCTGACGCACTCCACGTAGCAACCCTAGCCTGCCTTTCCTGAAATGAGAGTGTACATTGGGTTGGGGAGAGCGCAAAACAATATTAAGATCAGAAGCATTTCCTTATTGTGGGGAAGGAAACCGAGAAACACAGCACAGGACACACATGCATACATGGCTCTTTCCTGCAACATTCTCCCTGTCCCCATAAAGCTTGGTGACTGTTAAGGAGGAGTGGGTTGCCTGCAGGGAGAGGTAGAGAAGAAGAAGAAGGAGGAGGAATGTTGAGGGTAGAAGGAGAGGGAAACACAGAAGACGCTCCTCACTTTCAGGGTTATGTTTAAATCCCTCCTTATAGGACACACACACACACACACACACACACACACACACACACACCATTGAGCTCCTTTGCTGTTTTCTTACATTTCTCAAGTGTAAAACTAAGGAACTGTTAGTTACTGAAGCTGGGGAGAATTTTTTTTGGGGGGGGAGATTTAAGTCATGCAAAAGTGTTTCCCCACTTTCCCCCCACTGTTTTATTTCGGGAAGATAATGGGCTGCAGGTTAAAGTTGCCAGTTCCCCGAATGTTCCTCAGGGAGAAAAAGAGAGAGAGAATATGCAGGAAGATATGGGCTGCAAGTTAATTAAAGGGTCCCCCCAGGGCTCCCCTGAATGTTCCTCAAGCCATCCCAGGGTGCCTCAGCACACTGGTTGAAAACCCGTGCCCTATGCTGTTTTAACGTCTACATTAAACCCACTGAGAGGGGTTATCCAGAGGTTCGGAGTATGTTGTCGGCAATATGCTGATGGCACAGAATTCTACTTCTCTGTATCTGCAGGTGAGGCAGTGCTTGTGTTGGACTGTTGTCTTGCTTCGGTAATAGACTGGATGAGAGCCAACAAGTGAGCTCGATTCAGATAAGATTGAGGCATTGTTAGTGCATGGTTCCTTAGACCAGGTGGCTGCCTGCTTTCATGAAGTTACACTGCCTATGAAGGAGTTGGGTATGCAGCTTGGATCCTTGGCTGTCGCTTGAGGCTCAGGTGGCCTCAGTAGCATGGAGTGCCTTCCATCAGCTTGGGCTGGTGGTCCCCATGTACTCTTTATCTGGACAGAGCCAGCCTAGAGCCTCTCTATGTTCTAGTATCTTTACAGCAATGTGTTATACATAGGGCTGCCTCTGAAGATGGTTCAGAAACTTCAGCTGGTGAAGAATTCAGCAGCCAGGTTGCTCACTGGGACAAGACTGTTTGAGCATATTACACCGATCCTGGTCCGACTGCACTGGCAACCAATTAGTTTCCAGGCACAATTCAAAGTGCTGGTTTTGACCTATAAAGCCTTAAACAGCTTAGGACTGCACAAGGACCACCTCTCCCCATATGAACCTACCTGGACCCTGAGATCATCATCTGAGGCCCTTCTTTGTGTGCCTCCTCCATGAGGGGTTTGTAGTGTGGCAACACAAGAATGGGCATTTTCTGCAGTGGCTCCTCATTTGTGGAATTATGTGTATAACTGAAACCCAGTGAAAAACCCTGCAAAACACCCCACCCCAACCCCTTTCTGCTCTTTTAGTGATGGTTCAGTGATGTCTTTATGAACACGTATTAAGTAGGGGGCTGCCTGTATACCAAAGTAGTCTCAAAATTAATTTTCTAAAATTATTTCCCTTTGTATATTTAGTAAACTGTTGTTCAAAGGGATCCTTATAATTTTTTGTTCTAATCTGTTTTGGTCCATGGTGCATTATCCTGTTGTATAGCACTTCCAAATATCCGTTATCCTTCCCTAGCACGTGTTTTTTATAATAGTTTGTCATCTTTTTAAAAAAAATTCAACCTGATATTCTTATGTCCCAAGAGGAGTTAAGCACAATTAATGTTGGTGGATGGATGAAAAATGGATTTAGGCCCAACTAATCTTTGTGGGATTTTAATTCTTATCACTGACTAGCTACCTTTCGTTAGCAATGTTTTTAAAAAGTGTAGAATAATGAATTAATCTTGAAGAAAATGTGAGGTGATATTGGGGTTTTGCCAGTGGTAATACCAAAATGCACATCCTTCTCTTGAAGTAGATGAAAATGTATAATTAAACATTAGAGATTCTGTTTTTCCTCTCATTAATTCCAAATTGAATTTTCCCCTTGTCTGTCTTTGCTCACTCCCCAGTGTCTTGTGACCAGGCCATTGGTGCACAGAGACCTCTGAGTAATGCTATATATGCAGGGGTTAGAAAGAGTTCAGTGGAGCTGTTTGCATAGGATGATGCAGCTGTATGAATATTGCTTTGAGCGCAGATCTCTGCTTGTGAAACAGCAAAATTAGATAGAAGAATACTGATGCTAGAGTCAAAGTTTGGGACTTATAAAGAAGCAGAGCAGGTATTTCCCACAAGTAATTGAGAGTGACTAGTGACTATAGCCAGGACGCGGGTAGCGCTGTGGGTTAAATCACAGAGCCTAGGACTGATCAGAAGGTCAGCGGTTCGAATCCCCGCGACGGGGTGAGCTCCCGTTGCTCGGTCCTGCTCCTGCCCACCTAGCAGTTCGAAAGCACGCCAAAAGTGCAAGTAGATAAATAGGTACTGCTCCGGCAGGAAGGTAAACGGTGTTTCTGTGCGCTGCTCTGGTTCGCCAGAAGCGGCTTAGTCATGCTGGCTACATGACCCAGAAGCTGTATGCCGGCTCCCTCAGCCAATAAAGCGAGATGAGCACCGCAACCCCAGAGTCGGTCACGACTGGACATAATAGTCAGGGGTCCCTTTACCTTTACTTAGTGACTATAGCAATAAAAAAATGGCCTTCCTGAATCAGCCCAAAGTTCATCTAGTTCAGTGTTCTGCTTCGAACAAAGGCCAGCCAAATGCCTTGAGGTCTTTTGAGGCAGGCACATAGCGTAGTGTGGTGCTGTGGGTTAAACCACAGAGCCTAGGGCTTGCTGATCAGAAGGCCGGCGGTTCGAATCCCCGCGATGAGGTGAGCTCCCGTTGCTCGGTCCCTGCTCCTGTCAACCTAGCAGTTCAAAAGCATGCAGTACAAGTAGATAAATAGGTACTGCTCTGGCGGGAAGGTAAATGGCATTTCCATGTGCTGCTCTGGTACGCCAGAAGCGGCTTAGTCATGACCAGGAAGCTGTTCCGGCTCCCTCGGCCAGTAAAGCGAGATGAGCGCCGCAACCCCAGAGTCACCTTCGACTGGACCTAACGGTCAGGGGTCCCTTTACATAGCATAGTGTGTCTTGACGGGGACTGCCTTTTCATGGCAGCAGCTGACAGGGCCTGTGGTGGCATTGATCAGGCCCTGGGCCATGTCCTGATATTTTTCAGCCCCACGTGTGTCTTGACGGGGACTGCCTTCTCATGGCAGCAGCCGACAGGGCCTGTGGTGGCATTGATCAGGCCCTGGGCCATGTCCTGATATTTTTCAGCCCCACCATGTTAATTATGTTATCCCCACCCATGACATACATACATTGAGGCAGAACTGGAATAATTAATATGGAGGTACTTCCAGCAACCCCTGAGGCTTGAGAGAAGAATCCTGTTGTCTGGGTAGCCCAGGACCTCCTTACACACAGCCCAGGCTTGTGCCCCAGAGAGGAGGCGCAATCCATTGTCTCTTGAGACAGACGGGTGCCAACAACTACAACAACCAGAGTTCACACGTATGACCCAGGTTGACAGTTGGCTCCACTGGGCAGGAACACTGACTGCAGGGCTGCATGTCGCAGGGACTGGGTGGTAGTAGCCCAGCGGCAGCACTGATTGGAACTTTTATGTTGCTACCAGGGAGGGCAAGCATGTGCTCTCATATAGCGAGTCTGAATGTTCAGAGTCCAGGAAGCAGAACTTTAAACTTGGCTATAGAAATACTTATTCACTTCAATCCACAGCAGAAGGCAGCACAAAACTTGAACTAAAAAACAGCGCAAATGAATAAGCCTGGGGTGAGATACCAGAGCTCTTGCAGATTTTACTGGGTTTGGTTGAGCCGTCGCTCTTAACTGCCCACTTGCTGCACTGCATTAAACACGTGCCTCTCAGATCTCCTGGTGAGGGTGAACAAAATAGGAGAGATGCTATATAAATAGCTGGCAACAAATATTTCTGAGTGGGGGAGCTTCTCATGCCATTGCTTTTGTCAGCAGCTAGTTACTAGGCCAGGCTTTCTTGCCGTTTCCTTTCCTTGAAGTCTGTTGACTAGTCCATAAACGTGATTTAAGTTCAACAAGTTAAGAGGAAGCCCTGAAGAGAAGGCAACAGTGGAGGTTTAACACCATGCATTTAATATCCCTTGGCTTAGCACATTTAGATAGAGGGAATTTACGAGATATATTTGCATTGCCAGTTGTTCTCAGATTTGAAGCTTTTGCAATAAAGTAGCCTAAATTTCATGTGAAGCTAGACTTGAAAAAAAGCCCTGGGGTTGTTGGTGGTGCTGGGAACCATCACTTCTTGTCACAAATAGTATACATGTTTAATAGTTGCATTGTATACTTTAGCTTCCTGCTTCGTCCTGGATAGTAAAAGGCAAAATCTTCCCTACCCCTGCTCCAGTGCTGGGATGCAGATGGGTACAAATGCAGCTGTTTAAGGAGTGGGCGGGGATCTGTCCAGCCACCCATACCTCAGTGCTGGAGTGGAGAAGGTTACAAATGCTGACTGTGTTTGTGCCTACCTGATGTGAGGCTGAGAGTGTGTGTGTGTGTGTGTGTGTGTGTGTGAGAGAGAGAGAGAGAGAGAGAGAGAGAGAGAGAGAGAGAGAGAGAGAGATGTGTGCTTGTGCCAAGGGTGGGGAAATAAAGGCACATGTTTTTTTCTTCTTTTGGGGGGAAGCTTTTTGTGTATGCCCACTAAAGGTTAGGCAAGTTCTAATACAACTCAGGCTGATAGAGTTTCCCTACCCTGGTAGACTACATTTATTACATGTAGGGAATGTCTTTTTGCAAGTGTAGAGAATTCATTGAAAATGATTAATGAAATGCTGTCAACAAGCCTGCATTCACATCTTTCAGCTTTCAACACTTTGGGCTACTATACCTGGAAAACTGGGCTGAATTCTCCTCCTCCTCCTCCTCCTCCTCCTCCTCTTCTTCTTCTTTCTCTCTCTCTCTCTCTCTCTCTCTCTCTCTGTGTGTGTGTGTGTGTGTGTTGGTATGGGGACTGGAAGCACTGGGATGTGCAGAAATTAGTTGAGACATGGGAACAGCAGAGGGGAGGGGGCAGTAGAGCAGAGAAGGCAGTGATTATACCTTTCACAGGTTAACTGCCATTCATGAACTCTGCATGTGGATGGGAGCAGGCTTGTGCTTTTGGCCATGCCTCTGATTATGTATTTCCTCTGTGTCTATGCATTGAGTGGAAAATATGCGAAGTGTACATGTTCCGCATGATCCAGGACCTCTGCATGGAATGCAGAAATTGGCAGGGTTGGGCTTGGCAGGGCATGTGATACGGAAGGGGGCAGTAGTCACAGCCACCCCAGCACAAAAACTATATGTGTGGAGGTTAATCTGTGAAGATTTAAGTCAAATTGGAGGTTTTGAGAACCAGTGTGATGAAAATAATCATTCAGTAGTGCATTAAATGATGCACAGGAGGCCAATGTTGCTTCTAGCTCTCTCATGTTGCAAATCTCATTGTCACAACTTTCTGCCTCCACCTTTATCTTTGATATATCACATAGAAATGGCCCTCCAAGCCCCTCTGAACTCTCCCCAGGCCACACCCCCCTTACTGTCCCTGCTTCACATCCTCCTTGAGAGACTTTGCCTGACTGTATTGTGTTCTTGAACTCCGAGAAAATTCCTCTTGCTTCCCTTGATGGAGGATAGACGGGTTTGTGAGTGTGAACACTAGGCTAATTTCTATGCAAAGGTAACAAAAGGATTGATTGCTCTGCTCAGTTTTGCCTCTGGCCACATCCATCACTCTGATGTGACACCTCCCCCCCCAAAAGGTTGCTCAGAAAAAAATATGACCCACTGCCTAAAAATGGTTCCCTAGCGCTGATTCCGATGATGCCTTGGCCAGAGAACTCCATAGTGCACAGAGTACTATTTTGACATCTGGCATTATTATAAAAAATGCTTTGGGAGGAAGCCCTGAGTAAAAATCCATACCTGCTGCCTTGCGGGACATCTTCAGAAGAAAAGGCTATGGAGTAAACCCTACACACATCTGGAATGTAGTCCCTAAGATAGTTGGATAGCACCTAGTACGCCTCCTTCTGACAGCTTCTGCAGCCTAGTCGGTGCCAAATGTATTGCTCTGCTTTCCTATGGACCACGGTGAGGCTGAGAGCGTGGTCTTGTCGTCTGGGCAGCCCAGGATTTCCATGCCCACTGCCTAAGTTTGTGCCTCAGAGAGGAGGCGCATTCCATTGTCTCAAGACAGACGGATGACATCAACAACAATTACTGTAACGTGTTTATGATCATGTATTCTGGTTTTCTTTCTCCTGCGCTTCTGATTTGTGATTTATTTATTTTTTACATTATGAGAATGAAGAGTGGGGATATCTACTTTTTATGTGCTATTTGAACTCTGAAACAAAGGGACTAACTGCACCATAAGATTTCCTGGTTAAAGCAAGTGAGTGCAGTTAGGTCAGTTAATACTTGAAAGAAGCTCTAAAGTAACTGCTATAGCAGTAATGATAGCTAACAGCCTTCCCCAACCCAGTGCCCCTCACATTATTTAGGACTACAACTCCTATCAGCCTCAGTCTCTAGGTTGATGAAAGTTGTAGTCCGACACAATCTAGAGGACACCAGGTTGGGAAGGGATGCTCTAAAGGGAAGATGTTGACATTTTGCAAGATGATGATACTTTCAGGAAAAACTGCATACAGCTAATCTTGCAGCAGTGGAAAAGAGTACACATTACACATAACGTTCTCTCTCTTTGCAGTACTTCACCGGTTTGGAGTGTGGACATAAGTTTTGTATGCAGTGCTGGAGTGAATATTTAACTACCAAAATAATGGAGGAAGGCATGGGACAGGTAAAACTTTTTTCCATTATGTTTTGATGTCGGAGAAAGAATTGTTTGCTCAAGGCTCCACAACTTTGCTCACCATTTCAAGTGTCTAGGAGGTGTGGAGAGCCTTAGGGTTTGCCCCAACCATGAAGCTGGAGGTGGGCTTGCCCCTCTGGTTATACTGCACTTGGCCAGTTTCCTTCCTGCCCCACCTCCCCTGCTCACAGGTTGAGAGGAAGCCTGAGGACTGTAGTGCTTCAGAAGCGCAGTGCTTAAATGACAAACTCCCAACACTCACTCCAGCTCTGTGCTGAAGGGGTGATAGCTTGCTGGCTTGACTTTCTTCTTTCAAGGCATTCTATTGCATCAGAAGCACCTTGGAGCCCTGGCTCCAGCTGTGAACCGAAGAGGGAAACTGGATCTTGTTATCAAGCTATGCTTCCATTCAGTGCAAATCCAAAAATGATCCTTCACCTGCCTTCCCAGCTCTAAGCTTGGAGCAGGGAATTGTCCCTCACTCTGTGCTGCGTTTTGGAGGTTCAGTGCAAGTTCAGGGATAAGACACCCACCTGCCTTTTCAAATCTCCCCAGTCAAAAACCAGTCTCTTGGCAACCACAAACTACTGCTTGACAACCAGAATTTGTGACTCTTTGTTTAGGTTTTGCCTTGGGAGGGTGTTTAAAACAATCACCTGGGAGGTTTGTTTTATATTACAGCTGATGAGTACAATTAAACTTAAAGCTTATGCCCTTGGCTGGCCAACCTCTTGTAACCTGTGTTGTGTTTTAGAAGTGCTGCTGAGTGTACACAGTTCTTAGCGATTCTTCACTGCCATTCAAACTAAATCAGATGTTCTTTCTGACTCCTGTTTCCCCCCCTCACCAGACAATTTCATGCCCTGCTCATGGCTGTGATATCTTGGTTGATGACAATACAGTTATGTAAGTATTATAGTTGATACATGACTTCAGTAATACCTCCCTTCCTGTGTTGAGCGCTAAAACAGATCGGTTGGCTGGCCCAAAGCTGTGTTTTATCAAAATATAATGGGTCAGTCTTATATGATCATCCATGGACATCTTTGGATGCCTTGGGAGAAGTGAGCCTCCTCTGTAGTCTCCATAATGGACACCAAAGAATGCTTCTGCTTTGCCATCAACTTCACCTTTTTGCTTGCAGTATGTTTTGCTTGCAGGAGCTTTTTTACAAAGTCATAAAATGACTGTTGCTGAAGTTTTCCATTGGCTGATTTCACAGACTTAAAGCAAGAGACCTCTGAACTGCAGTTAGGTCATCTAATAAATTTAAGTTCATGATCTCACAGCCTTACATTAGATGGTTTAGTCAACCTTGTGTAATCCTTTCCAGGAATAAAATCCCGAGTTTGGCCTTATTCACCCCTCATTCTTTGTAGATTGCTTTTAGTGTTAAATTAGTGTTGTGGTCCTTTTTCTACTGTTTCCATTTTAAGTTGGGACTTGTTTAAATATGGACAGTAGGTATAACTGTACTGATTTTATAGAGTCTAAAATAATCTGACTAAAACATAGCCTTTTTCTGATTATTAAACTAGTTTTATCTTGTAATACAACATCAGTTGCAAGGGAGTACTTTTGAGACTGTCCTCAAAAAGCATAAAACAAAAAGGCACATGTTTTTAGGTATCCTACCTTTTCTTCCACATACACGAATTACGTATCATATTTTTAATGAGAACTGTTCAGAGAGGAATACTGTGCCAGCAGTAAATGTCATTATCTGCTAGCTCATTGTGTATTGAATCTTTTTCCTCTGTCTGACATCCCCATAGTTTTAAATGTTGTGTTCCATTCATTGTCCAAGCATCTCAGAGGTTCACAGGTGGTCTCCAGGTAAGGTACCTGTCGGACCTAGGTTTGTTTTGGTTCACAGAGAATTATACCCCCAATCTCTTGTAGTTGTATTTTTTTATGTTTGTTATTTATTTAAAAGCATTTCTAAATCACTTTTTTAAAAGGAAAGAAAAGCCCTAAGTGTTATACAGAAATACAATATAGAAACAATAAAAACAGAAATTCAGTTAATAGGGTTCAATCTCATAGGTTCAGGCAAAAAACCACATCTTTACAAAACACATTAGAAGCAAATGATGGCATGATGCTTCAGGTATGGCACACTTTGACAGAGGGAGATTGCTTTAAAATCTTCAAGGCATCAAATCAGTGCACTTCTCATGATGAGAACAATGGAGTTATAGGGTGGTGGTCAGTTTTACTCAGAATAGACTCATTGAAATTAATGATACGACTAAGTTGAATTCATCAATTTCAGTGGTGAAACTTAATTGAATACCATGCATATTCCAAACCATTTGGAAGGCACCAGGTTAGCAAAGGCTGATCTGTACCCTTTAAAAATGTGTGCTTCCCCAAGTACAGGTTGAATCATTTGTTATGCTGCCTAGCAGCCAACACTTTATATCCAGTGCCAGCCAATGAATAAACAAGAGGGTAAACAGCGGACACCATATGCCCCAGGTACATAGTGGCCTTCTGCAGCTTTCCTTGACCCCCCCCCCAAAAAAGAGATTGTATGTGATCAGCTAATACATTTGTTTTCCTTAGAGTTCACTGATTGAGTGTTTAATATGCTAATGGAAATCCCTAGATTATGGTGCACATTTCTATTCATGGCCATCTGTATGAAGGGACGTCGTCTTCCAAAAGTTTCTTGTCTTCTGTCTTTTTAGACAACTGTTACATATAATTTGATCCAGTAGTGCAAAGTGGAAGAGCATCTAGTCTAGTGTACAAAAGTTGGAAATTAGTATTGTGGGTTTTAGTGTGCCAGTGCTCTGGAATATGCCTTAGCTGGCTTGCCTCCTTGTTCTTCAGACAAGGAGCACAGGGAGGGGAGAGGCAGGAGACAGTAGCTCTAAGGTCACCTTAATGCAGAGGTTTTGAAACTTGAATTTTATGGGGATACCCATGTTTCTTCAGAAATGTATTGGGTGTATCTAATTGAGAAGATGAGTAATGCAGGATAAATTACCCAGAAAGGCTGCTTGTGCACAGTTACCAAAATTCCCCTGCAATGTGGCTGCAGGAAGGGATTTGTGTCTCAATGTGTGTTTGTTTTTCCCCCCCCCTCTCTCTGTTACACTCAGTTCATATGGGACAGGATTGAGGCCCAGTTGACCTCTGCAAAAACTTTGTGCATCCCTGAACATGTCCCCCAAATCCTCTTCAGTTAAGGTGGATTTCTCAACATGGAAAGTATTTCCTGTAGGTAGAAAGCTTGAAATGGGACAAATCTTTACTCAGTAACGAACAGTGTAATATTAAAAGAATGAAAGTGTACTCTTGGTTTGTACACATAAAGCTCCTTCGTGGGCCATGGAAGTTCTAGTTTCTTTAAGCAGCCCATACGAGGCTAGGTAACATAACAATAACACATTGAAGCAGTCCTCATTTTAAAGAGTTTCAATAGAGCTGGCATCTGCAACCCATTAAATGTTACAGAAGTAATGCTTCAGATGAACCTTTTCAGATATATCTGCAAGGCTCCTCCCTCTTATCACCAGGCACCAGCCATTATATCAGGCTGCAGCAGAGGAGGGGGTGAGAAGGGATGCCACTCGCATTAGTGTAGCTGAGAGACTGGCAACATCTGGTGCCACGTCTGCTTAATCTGTTTCTACTCCAGCTCATCATTAGAAAAACTTGTAATCAAGAACCTGTTCATGAATTTGCTTATTTATTCTTCCTTCCCAGTCCATTTGACTTTTATATTATGCCTTTTTAGACTGTAAGCCTGAGGGCAGGGACAGTTCCTGTTTGTAGTCATTAGTAAGATCCTCTGGGACCTTTTTTGGCAGAACAGCAGAATAAACATAAAGTAATACAACAAAGCAATAAAATGCTATATTGAGGGTTTCTGGACTTAACTTCTGCAGTGAAGATTAGGGGTCAGGCAGGCAAAAAATAATCACCACCATCTTTTGTACCTACCAGATTATTTTTGTGTGTGGACACATAAGCGTGAGGAGGCTTATCAGTATCAGAAATGCAGTTCCTCAATCACAAAACATGATTTTAACTTTGAATAGCTGTCTACTAATGGAAAAGGAATTATGTTAAATGCATGCCTGCTAGTGTGTTCTAACACACATTTTTAAAAAGCGGATTGCCATCCCTGTGCTTTGAAAAATGTATTGTTTTGGGGTTGTTTTTTAGTATTGTTGATACCCTTTGTCAGCTCTGATGTAAGACTAGCTCAGTTTGGCTGCTCCTCTCGCTCAGCTATATTTAACTTTACCTAGTGGTGTTTGAATTTTCGTGTTCTTATCTCACTATACCTTTCCCCCACACTTCTGTGTTGCGTCAAATGGTTAACTTTAAGGCAGGGATTGTCTTTCAGCTGCTTTGCCTTTTGTTGAACGCTAGCAGGAGGCAGCATGTGACACAAGTGATCCAAGGTTTGCACAAGCACCCTGTTATCTTCTGGGCTACGTTTAAAGTGCTAGTTATTGTTTATATAGCAATTGTGCAGCTTGGCCCCAGTCTATCTTCTTAAGTGCCTGTGCTCATATGAACCCTAGCATGCTTTTTTCAGTGTCTTCCCAGGAGGCCCAGGCTGCCTTCAATATCTGCCTGTTAGGTTAGTTGGGACCAAAGTGTAGCTTTTTCTGGTGGCGCCCCTGGCTTGGGATTCCTTCCATAACTCATAGAACTGTAGAGTTGGAAGGGACCCCGAGGGTCATCTAGTCCAAACCCTTGCAATGGAGATCTCAACACGCCGTCTCCCATCCAATTTGAAACCATAAAAGACCCTGCTTAGCTTTGCAAATGTGTTAGCGGTTTTATTGCCATGCCACTAGCTAGGTATTGTCATGCATGTAAACTCCTTAGAGGTTTTATTTATAATTAAGTGATATGCGAATTCTGATTGATAAATAAATAAATAAGGCTTAGCCTGACAACTAAAAATGTTTATTTGGCTGATACCTAGGAGTTAACCCAGGACAACATAAAAAACACTAAGTATACATCTTTCAGAACCACCAGGGGCTTCAGTATGGCATGTGCAGGGAAGACATGCTGCAGGCAGAAGTGACATGTATATTCCCATGTACTTGTCCTTTAAAGCAACAAAAGTATTGTAGGCCATATGCCACAAGATGTCCATTTGCAAAGCTGCTTGAGTTAATCTCCACAGTAAAAATTTTACTTAGTTGATGGAATAAATAATGCAGATATTGGGAGCTGTGCTTGATCAGACCAAAAATCCAAATAGTTTAGCATTTTGCTGGAACCCCAGAAAGAGGAAATAAAGCTGATGGTCTTCTCCCAAAGTTGCTCCTAGTTGCTGGTATTTAGTGGCAAATTCCTCCTGAACCTAGAGGTTGCATATAGCCATTAGTCAGGATTCTAAATATTAATGTTGGACAACCATTACATTCCTTGAAGGAAACCCCTTTGTCACAGGCTTCTACTTTCAGACAGAAGTTTTTTTGCCTAGTATACTTGTTTTAGAGCAGAATTATCTAAATAAAGCTGCAAAGCATATGTTAAACATCACTGACGGAGACTGTCACTAAATACTAAATTAAAATTTGATCTTTGTTATGGCTCTTCATTTATCACATGGTGTACTACTTTGGATTATTGCCTTCAATAATGCATGAAACCTACATTAAAACATTATTGTTTTGCAGTATATGGTAATTTTAAAAAAAAGTCTCTTAAATATTTGATTGGTGTCACCAGAAATCTACAGGTGTCTGTTTTAACTTTTGATGATAGGTTCTGTATGGTATGCATGTTGCACTAGTTAGCGTCCGTTTTTCATTTTGCTTATGACTTTGCAAGTACAGTGTTGTACGTCCATTCACTAATTTACATTGGGATGGAAATCAAGATTAAACATTGCCTTTGTGTTCTGGGCTCTGTGAAGGAAATGGTTGCAGGCATGCCAACAACTGAGTAGAAATAAGCAAAACATATTATCTGGGGAACAAGAGAGCGAATAAAATCTGGTCACAAAACAGTGGTGGGTTTTTTTGGTTTTTTTTTAAAGCAGGGTATTAATTCTGCTTTTAAAATGTGTGTTTGCCAAGTAAAAATACAGCATGCCTTAAAATTGTGGGGGTAGGGGTGGGGAATTACGCAGTCTGCGAAAATGATTCTCCTTCCTCACGGCTTCTGCCAAGCAATAAAGCTGATGTAGCAAACAAATTTCTGGACTGCCAAAAAATGAATGTTCTCAATGAAATGTTTTTTCTCCCTTCTCTTCTTAGGCGCCTCATCACAGATTCAAAGGTTAAATTAAAGTACCAGCATTTAATAACTAATAGTTTTGTAGAGGTGAGTGTTATGTTTCAAACTATGCTGTAGCGACAGGCTGTGATTTGAGGGCTTTCGCCCATCTCTTTCTTGTCTTAGCAGGCATTTACATGTAGTTTTCATGGTGGGGGTGGGGGGTCAGATTTTGTTCAGTTGTTGGCAAAGGTTGCTTCCCCCACCCCAATTAACAGGGTTGATCTTACATAGGCTCATACTGATAGAGAGTGTTAAGCTTTTTGTTAATAGGTGGCATGATTTTAGCTAGAATGCTGCTTCAAATACGAAAATACTTTAAGCTGGAACGTTGCTTTATAGCACAGCATTCTGCAGCAGAAATTTGAAATCCCAGTGCCTAATGTAATGGCTATAGACAGCTGTTCAGGAGATTAGAGAAGGTAATAGTTGTTAAAGGCACATTGCTGATTATGTGCCAGGTATTTCAAGCACTCGATTTATAGTCCTTTGAGAACAACTAGGCACAAACTTTTTGTGTCTTCATCAGAACCTAGAGCAGGTACTTCTGAACTGAATCCAGTATTACTGTAGGGTGCTACTTAAGCAGATGTGTTACAACTTTAGAATTGGTGAACCTTTGAGGAAACTCAAAAACAGCCTCGTTTGTTGTCCCCTCATTTGTAATAAAAGGATTTTTGAATTCAATTTGTGGAATGCCGGTGAAGCCTAAGCTGAAGAGGACTGAAGAATCACAATAAGCCACATGTGACCCTCAATTCAATCTTCGTTAATGTGCCTGCACTGGTGTGACGCTAAGCCACAAAACTGCCAGGTTCTCCTGAGCAGACGACACATGGGAGCGACCCATATGTGAACATCACGGACCTTTGGCCCCCTAAAAATTAAACCACTTAACATGAAAGATGAGCCATTTCTAAAACTACCTTGTCAAGCTACCTTGCTTATTTTTGAGCTGAAATTCAGATTCTTAAAGCTTTGCCAAAGGGAACAAAATACTTTAGGATGGATGGGTGGCTGTCTTTTAGGCATAGATTATGACCTTTAGAGTATCTTAATTTGCTTTTGTCATCAGAGTAGATTTTCTTATAGGTTGCATTTGTAGTCTTGGTGACAGTTGGGAAGGTTGGTGGGGGACTAAATTGATTATCTGGAGTTGGTTCTATTTAGAAGGTTATCCTGGGTAACATTGGGGGCCCCCATCTCATTTTATGACTGATTCTGTGAAATTGGCTTGGCATATTCTGCTTGGCTGTTGGTGTGGAGGGACAAGGTCTATACCAAAATGAGAATTGTGGCATTTTCCTGTGAAGATGAAACAAAGCTTTGGCTAAAAGGAGACTTCTGGGGAAATGGAAGGGAAATACCACACTTCGATATCTTTAATTCTGGTCAATTTCCAAGTAAGATCTGGTAGCTTTTTATTTTTGCAGTGCAATCGGCTGTTAAAATGGTGTCCTGCTCCAGATTGCCACCATGTTGTTAAAGTTCAGTATCCTGATGCTAAGCCTGTTCGCTGTAAATGTGGCCGTCAGTTTTGGTAAGCAAACATTTCTTGTGTTGGGTTGTAATGATTTTGGATTACTTACCACTAAGCGGAAGGTGGTTCCTGTTTCTCTTGAAATGACAAGTTGCCTTGGTAGGCCTATCCATGCCGACTACCAGCAAGCCAAACACTGTCCGTTTGGGATCTGATAAACTTGAGTGTTTTTGCTTCCTGTCTGGGATTGAAAAATTGAGGTTCTCAGGTACCCGTCAAGCCACATTACCTTGCTGGTATAATGTTTGGCTTAGGAGGTAACAGTTACAGTTGCTTGAATTAGAGCAAGCCTCTAAATTTTCGTGTTGCATAACCATAGACTGTGTAATATGTATAAATCTTTTTATTTTTACAGCTTTAACTGTGGTGAAAACTGGCATGATCCTGTTAAATGCAAGGTGAGTGTCTATGGCAGAGTGCTGGAAAAGTAAACTAGCCTTTCTGCTTAAATATCACAGTTGTAGTGTTGTAAAATACTTTGATGATACTTAGCAAGCTATTCAGACATCTTTGCCATGGTTACCTGTTTAGTTTCCCTTAAGTTGTGTGTAATTCACCCTGAACTATTTGACTCTGGGTAACAAGTGTATGAAAGAATAGTCCATCTTGACTGTCACAACAAAATAAGCACTCCTCCCCTTAGTTCAGATCTTTTATTTCCACCTAGAGGATATTTGACACAAACATGAAGAAAATCATAGTTGTAAGAGATATCCACGATACATAATTATTCAAAGGTTTATTTTGGAATCCTGATGTGTTATCTTGGAGTGTTGGATCTGAATGGGCAAGCCTTGCTTAACAGGATATGATATGTCCAGTTCAGAGGAGCCTGTGAGCCATGAGGTGCAGATGCACATTTCTCTGTGGCCTTTTTCTACCATTCTTTTTTCTCTCTCCTGACAGTGGTTAAAGAAATGGATTAAGAAGTGTGATGATGACAGTGAAACTTCAAACTGGATTGCAGCAAACACAAAGGTTTGGTAGCATCACATTTCTCTTTAAAACATGCCATATTGGCCCGAATATAAGCTGCACCTTTAAAATTCGGAGGCTTGGGAGCCGCGGATGGGCTGCGCACCTTTGCCCTGTGCTCCAGGGTGGCGGGCTTTGCCAGCGAATATAAGCTGCACTTTAACTTTTCACAATCGGAATTTGGGGGGAAAAGGCTTATATTTGGGCCAATATGTTAGATGCTCAAAATTTCACACTTGCAGAGCTGCTTTTCCCCTTACAAAGACATAACTGTCAAATCCTGAACTTCCATTGTGAGTAGTGAGGGGTAAGTCCTCCATGTAAATAATGGGCTGTGTTTTCCTATCCCCCCCCCCCACTTCAAAGTTCACAGTGAAGCCAAACATTACCACCAAAAGGTACAACAGGCTTCTGTCTAGCTCTACTTAAAATGAGGCTTTTAGAGCTAAATTGAAGGGAGGTGCCAAATTGGCAAACATCTCAGTACTTTATAGATTGAGAAGTACTTACATGTGGTTTGCTGAGTATAGGAATACAGAAAATTGCTTTAGGCCAAATCATACCATTGGTCCTACCTAGCTCAGTATTGCCTATGGAGACTGACTGTGGCTGTCCAGGATTTCAGAGTTTGGCCATTCCCAGCCTTTATGTGGCGATGTGAAGGGTTAGACCTATTACCTTTGGTTTGCAAAACATGTGCTATTTCACTTCACAACGACCCATCCCTTTAGTATGTTCATTCAGTGCATGTGGAACCCAGTCTCACTGGACTTAAATCAGTAGATCTAGAATGTGTTTAATATCAAGTGTCAAAGCTGAGCGTGACACACACACACACACACACACACACACACACACGAAAATGTCCCACTACTTGCAAATGGCTTCCTATCTAAGCTATCCCATGAACTGGAAGAAGTGCAACTTTTCCTGGCATTGATCTGTTATTTTGTGCTATTATATTGCTATAAGACGACCTTTTCACTACATTGCTAAGGCAGCAGTGGGAAGCCAGCTGACAGCTGAATGTGTAACCAGAAGAGCCACTATTGCAAATTCTTTGTAACATCACAAAGCACTGTCTGCATCCCTCCCCATTTTTTTTAAGTTGGAAGACACCCACTTTTATTTCTTTCCACCACTCTTCATACCCGTCACAGGAATGCCCTAAATGCCATGTGACCATAGAAAAGGATGGAGGCTGCAATCACATGGTCTGTCGGAACCAGAATTGTAAAGCAGAGTTCTGCTGGGTGTGTCTTGGTCCCTGGGAACCTCATGGGTCCGCCTGGTAAGTTTAAATGAATTCCTCCCAAGCTTTCTTTATGTGTCTAATTGTACTGCCATGTTTTGTTTCTGTGCCCTGCAAAAATAATTTCTGTGGGAGAAAACCACAGAGCAGTAGCTGGTGCATATGTCTATACTTCTTAAGGTGAGAAAGGTCTGGGCTGTTTCTTGTTGAGCCTCTGCTCAAGGTATCAGAGGGGCTTATTATGTTTACAGTTATGTACTGACCAAAGAATACTTGGAGCCTCAGAGCGGCAAAAACAAAAGAAGTTCTGGAATCCACTATGCTCATAAAAATCTTTTTTTCAGGTACAACTGTAATCGCTATAATGAGGATGATGCAAAGGCAGCAAGAGATGCCCAAGAGGTGAGTCCATAACTCTTGGTGACCAATATTATCAGCTTCAGTAAGATGGTTTGGCCTAGCTTTTCACTGTGCTTGCATTTTCGAATTGAGCACTGCTAGCTTTCAAGCTGAACTCCACAAAACTGTTAGACTTTGACACAAGAGGACCACCCATTTTGTTACTGGTTCCTGATGTTGTCCTGGCCAACTTGTAAAACTATCCAACATGGGCACTGGAAGCAGTAATCTGAGTATGAATATGCCCAACCCCATATCCTACCAGCCAAACCCTTCTTGCCAGTTGCTTATTGCTGAAAGAGGTTTTCTGCCAGATTAATTTCTGTATGGATATCATTTCTGTCTAGGCAATTTATTTCACCATCTTGCACATGGGCAGTTTTGCCACAGAACCCACTGCCAATAAGACCTTTCTGCTATGTATTTATATGGAAAAATAAAAATGTTCGTTCATCGCATGAGCGGGTATATGCAGTTTATCAGGTCCACAAATGTGGCAAATAGAGAATTGCAACAAAATGAAGTATATCCTAAGTCCCTGTTCAGGGCTCCATGATCCTGTAGCACTGTTTGGGGATTGCAAGGGACTCTTTGTTTTCTTTTCCACCTGCTTAAAACTCTCTCTTCTGTGTCACATAGTGCCAACAAGATCAGACTCAAAGCAAAAGGAGTACTGTGGGACTTTGAAATAAGAACATTGCCCTGTTGTGGCCACATTTGCCAAGGCCCCTCATTTATGGGGCAAGTCAATCTGCTATTACTCTGTTTTAACTATTGATTTTCTTTTTCCCTAATGGGAATTAACACAGCGATCCAGAGCAGCCCTGCAGAGGTACCTCTTCTACTGCAACCGTTACATGAACCATATGCAGAGCCTGCGCTTTGAGCACAAACTCTATGCCCAAGTCAAGCAGAAAATGGAGGAGATGCAGCAGCACAACATGTCATGGATCGAGGTCCAGTTCCTGAAGAAAGCAGTCGATGTCCTCTGCCAGTGTCGTGCCACACTCATGTACACATACGTCTTTGCCTTCTACCTCAAAAAGAATAATCAGTCCATTATCTTTGAGGTAAGGAGAGTTTACCAGACATTTTTTAACCCAGCTGTTGGGTCCTAGCATAGCATAAGAGTCCTGTAGGATCAGATCAAGGCTTATTTAGTCCAATATTCTGTTCCCATAGTGGCAAACCAGATGCCTAAGGAAATCCCACACATAGAACATGAGCTCAATAGTCCTCTTCCAGTCCTTTTTCTTAGTAACCAGCAATCCAGAGCCTTATTGGCTCAGTTTCTGAAGTTGGTTATAGTAGCTGTTGATGAGTAGCTCGGGTGTAGAATTATGGTCCATTGGATGAGTGACTTGTGCAGCCCCTAAATTGGACTTTCTGTAACAACTATGTGATTTTTTTTCCAGCGGCTTTGTTCTGAAGGCCTTTTCTGTGATGGCTCCAGAGTTGTGCAGTCCTGTCTGCCACAAACTCTGTATGTGTTCCTTAGTTAAACAAAACCAATTTCATGCAAGTGCCTGGGGTGATTGGCAATATAGGCTTATTAACTTTGTTGATTATTTACCGCATCCCACTTTTCAGCAAAAGCATCTGCAAGTGATCTGCAACTTAATACAATGGCTCACTTCTTTGCAAACTTAAGATGGCGGTGGGCATACATGATGCAAAACAGTGGGTCAGGTGTTAACGTACATACATACATACAGGCATAATTTTATTTGCCTTTCCACAGATCAGACCCTGCTCAAGACTGCTGACAACAGGAAAAAATACATAACTAAAATATAAAAGTAGCCATAAGCAATAAATAAAACATTAAAAATGCACAATCAAACTGAACAATTTTCACATTAATCGTAAGATTTAAAATAAATATACAAAAAACCCCACACATCAACAACAGGGGGAAAAATTCACAGCAAAACCCCACAAACAGTTCTCCAGCCCAAGATTCCCTTCAGCAGCTTCAACTTTTTTTAGCTGGAGTCAGTCTGGGCCCCACCCTCCCAGGCCAGGTGAGAAAGGCCTGCAAGGCAGGCAGCAGGTCCTCCAGGACTCCATGACAATCTGCAAATCACCAGCATTCTACTGATTTGTCTGCTTTCTGGCCTGCCCTGACTAGAGACATGATTAGGAAAGAATGGTGGAAGAAGTAAATGCAAATTCAGCTCTCACAAAACTTATGTAATGAAATTATATAATGACCAGGTGGAGGGTCACTGCAGGAGGCAGTTCAGAGAGGGGAGGAACACAAAAAGACAGCTGTTTTTAGTTTGTTCTTTGTTTTTATGCACTTTAATTTCATATTTTTGTAAGCCACCTGGCAAAGTGTCCTGTTGAAGAATTCCCATAACTATTCAAAAGTCAGAAGTTGTGGAGTTTCTTCAGAATGGTGGGAATCAAAGTTTGTTTTAGAGATACATAACTTGTCCATAAAGTCTCCTTGCCTTTTGAATGCCTTCTCTAGGTAGGCCTGCTTGGTACCCTCATTGCTATCATTTAGGAACTAAGCAAAGGGACAGCAACGAAAAACAACTACCAAATTTAGCTCTTTTGTTAACTTGTAGCAGTTTTGATTTTTACTTTCTACTCCGACACACGACTTCGCATAAGATGCAGCCAAGAAGGTCAACTCTCTAATTTCATTAGAACAACAAAGGGAGTTAAACAAGGATGCATTTTGGCCCCCTTTTTGTTCAACATCTATATAAACTCCCTAATAGACCACCTACAAGGAGCGGATACACACGCCCCAAAATTAGTAGACAAAAAACTGCCTATCCTACTCTATGCAGACGATGCGGTTATATTGTCCCAGACTCAGATGGGCCTCAAAAGAGCTCTTAACAGCTTATCCCAATATTGTAGAGAAGAGAAACTAGCAGTGAACTACCAAAAAAACAAAAATCATGGTTTTCTCTAACAAAAGGAAAATATACAGATGGAATTTAGACAATCAGGAGATTGAACAGGTGACATGCTTTAAATATCTAGGAGTTATATTCCAAGCATCAAGGAAGAAGACTGCCCACATAAATTACAGCTCCTCTACAGCACAAAAAAGTACAACAGCAATCCTAAGATTCCATCGTACAACGGGAGGAAATTTCATTCCTGCTACAATTAAACTATTCGTTGCAAAACCAACAGCACAAATACTATACGGCGCACCACTCGTCTCCCTCTCTAATCTAGACCCATATGAAAAGATACAATCAGGTTTCCGTAGATCACTCCTGCAAACACCTGAATGCGTCCCAAACGCCGCCCTACGACTGGAAGCGGGCTTATACAGCATTAAAGCCAAAGTATGGATAAGAACCTTATGCACTTGGCTAAGACTTAACAACTCGCCGGTTGGACTACTTTCCCTGATGCTTCTTGACAAATTCCAATCTAGTTGGTTGAAGGGCACTCTCAGAAAACTGGCCACATATGGTCTCTCCCCAGAGTATTTATTAAGTTTAGAAAGGGGAAGGGCCAAGAACATAATCAAAGAAAGACTCAGGGACATTGAAGCCCAAAATGACTTTAATCAACTTCCGATAACTTATAAACTTCTATACAACCCCCAAAGGCCCCATCTAGCAAACTATCTCAAAGTTCTAGACAACGCTAAACACCGATGGGCATTTTCCAGGGCCCGCTTTAACGCTCTCCCTTCAGCTCTTCTAGAGGGAAGATACAATAAAATACCGATCGAACAAAGATTATGTCCCTGTAACAGCAATGAAATCGAAACCATTGGGCATGTCATCTTATACTGCCCATTATATCGAGACTCAAGAAAAGAGCTGATCGAACCGATTCTGAGGAAAATACCTCGTAGTACAGACGACACCTATATCAGACACCTCTTAGCTGACAAAGAGCCCGAAATTAACAGGTCCGTGGCAAAGTACTGTTACATTGCAACAAGAATAAGACGAGCAATGATGTCAACATCGGAGTTCAAATTGTAAACATCGAAGGAACGATAATAAACAGTAGCGACACCTGAATTGAATTTTTAAAACTTTAAAAGTCGAAACCTGGTCATAAATATAAGCACCAGTTCTGTGAATTGGCCATATTTCTACTGTTATTTGTAGCACAATACTACTTCTAATGTCATATTTTTATAAATTGCTTCCTGGTCACTGACCGTATTAAAGATATTTGATTTTTTTTCCTACTCCGATAAACTTGCTGTTTTAGTTGGTGTCTCTACAGCTTATTTTCTTTTTTATTGTATTTTAATACCTTATTACTTTGTTAGGCACTCTAACAATATAAATTTATGTTGACATATTGAGTCAACACGAGATCCCATTGTATTCCAGCATAAACAAAAAGTTGCTTCTTGATCTTAGGAACCATTGTGCAAAATTTGTTCACAGTATCTTAAGAGGTGTCCAAATGCATAGCGAACTGACAAACCACTTTCCAAACACATGCAAATAAATAAATTTCAACTTGCTGTATTACCAAAAGTGCAGTATAGGTACGTTTTGGAGTTATAAAAGGAAGTGTAAGCAAATTCACAATTTAACAAGTAAAAATTGCCTCTCATTCCTTCAGCCTTGCCACAAAGGCAATCTTTAATATTAGATTTCATTTCCTGTGGGATATCAGAACAGGAATAGCCCAAAAATGTAAACAGTGTTGTCCTTGCTACCTCACCAATTAACAAGTGTAGGGGTGGGGCCCACTTCTAGGAAACTTAACAAATGCCACAAATGGTGAGTGGAGTCAGAGACAAATGTGTGTGGAGTAACTAATATAAATTTTACCTTATTACAGTGTTAGTTTTTACATACCCACCCACCCAATATGCCTCCGTCCATATGAGCGAGAGGCATTATCAGACACATTTTAGTCAGGTGAAAACACTCAGTGATGCTGTAAAGCAAGATCAGTGAGAGGCATGAGCTGGTGATAATTTTGAGAGCCAGATAGAAAGGCCTGGTTGGTAAATAGGTTTTTCCCTAACTTATAAAATGCAAAATAATTAACTGCTGGAGCCAATTATAATATAGCTTCCACCTGACTTCCAATACAGGAGCAGTGAATTGGTCACATAGATAAATGCCCTTAAGAATTGTGATTTCTTAATGGGAAAGAGTAATGGCTGTTGGTCAGAAGTCATGATTGCCCAGAATAACATCTACTTGGTTTGCAGCCACGAGATGGTTTTGTCTGCCAGTAGTGCTATAGAAAGTGATGGTAAGTTTTCCAATACGTTAGTGTGTTTTCCCGCCTGCTATTCATACAACCAAATGAGAGAACCGCTGTAAGACTAGAAAAATACTCAAAAGTAGGCTTCAGTGAGTATTTGCTAGCAAAAGGGATAAATTCCATTCATGTGGTGATTCTCAGTTCAAGGAACTGCTTAAGTTTATTAAAAGTCTGCCTTGTATTTTGCCTGCCTAGAATAATCAAGCAGATTTGGAAAATGCTACCGAGGTCCTTTCTGGGTATCTGGAGCGAGATATATCTCAAGATTCACTGCAAGACATAAAGCAGAAAGTGCAAGATAAGTACAGGTATGTTCCTTGTTCAAAACTGATGGATTGTTAATTCATTTCATGTGCCAGTCTCTAAGGCATTAAAGTGGCTTGACTTACAGGAAATGGCTGAGAGAGATTCTGCTGCTTACTCCCAATACAATCTGTGGTGGAGGGAGGCTAGCCAGCTAACTTTCTGTGTTGGCCTTCAACCAGGTTTCCTGATCGACTGCTGCAGTTGAATCAAGCAGCTGGAGACAACAGCAAGTTGCAGCACATGGGAAAATCAAGTTAGCATGCCCTGTTTACAGGGGCTTCTTGCTGTTAACATTTTGAATTGTAACCTAGCAAGCGAGTCCTTATTTTTTTTGGCGGCTCTTGAGCTGAAGGAGGCCACTGACCTCAGGTTGCATGCAATATGGTTTTCTGTTGCTTTAAAGGACATGATCTTGCCTTTATGAGTGAATGAGAAATTGGCACATGGGACTGGTTTTGTGACACAGTTGTGCCTTAACGGTAAAGGTAAAGGGCCCCCTGACCATTAGGTCCAGTCATGACCGACTCTGGGGTTGCGGCGCTCATCTCGCTTTATTGGCCGAGGGAGCTGGCGTACAGCTTCTGGGTTCATGTGTCCAGCATGACTAAGCCGCTTCTGGTGAACCAGAGCAGCGCACAGAAACGCCTTTTACCTTCCCGCCAGAGTGGTACCTATTTATCTACTTGCACTTTGACGTGCTTTCGAACTGCTAGGTTGGCAGGACCAGGGACCGAGCAACTGGAGCTCACCCCGTTGCTGGGATTCGAACCGCCGACCTTCTGATCAGCAAGTCCTAGGCTCTGTGGTTTAACCCACAGCGGCACAAGGGGGTCACAAAAGGTAGTTTTTACACCTACAAGGCATGGTTCCTTTAGTGGGTTTCCTTGGGATAACATTTTTGCAGGTGAGGGGTTTAGTTTAGTTTGTGTCGCACGGGAGGAGCACTGTCTCAGCCTACAAAATTCTAGGTTGTAAATATTGTGCCGCCCTCACAGTTAATAGGCTCCACTTTTAAGAAATTGGGCCAAGACCCATGCTTAGCAAATACAGCTTGAGTTCAACTGTCGTAGCATTAATAAAAATAATGATTATATGGTAATAGGTCCTGCCTGCTCTGCTTCAGCGCATAATCTCTCCCACCTGTGAAATTATCCAGATGGGAGGCCCTTTGTCTCTGCTTCCATTCTGAGCAAGGTAAAGGTAGACATTCCCACTGCGAGCCGCTGTTGACTAAACTATTTCCATGCTGCCTTGAAATGCATTGTGTGCGAAATATTCAGCCTTTGTTTTCTTAACTGTAACTGTGCGCCCTTTCCCTTGCAGATACTGCGAGAGCCGGCGAAGGGTTTTGTTGCAGCATGTGCATGAAGGCTACGAGAAGGATCTGTGGGAGTATATTGAGGACTGAGACTGGCCTGCATAAAACGAACTCTGAAAACCTTTTACCATCTAGAGTGCTCATGCAATTAAAGCAAAACACACACAAAAAGGGGCACTACGCCTATTACACCGCTGGTCTGTAGTACCGGAATTCTGTTTTTGTTAATGGAAAAAAATTTAAGTAAATTATATTGTAATAAAAAAGGTAGATAAACCATTGTACAACAGTATTCTAGGTGGCCAGTAAGTGTGACAGACGCACTAAGAAAAACAAAACAACCCTCCAACTTTAACTTGTAATGTAGCTTCATTCTCCAAGCTGACTTTCCCCCCTCCTTCTTTCTCCTATGCGTATTACAGATAAAACTTAAAACAGTTTCTTGACACTGCTTTTCATGTCCAACCAGCCATTTTGATGTACTTTGGTATGAGATTTCGCCCTCCCTCTCCCCTTCTCTACTCTTCCCTCCTCCCCCCACATGCACCAGTTCATGGGTGAATGTTGTTTGGCTTATTGTAAAGAGGATTTGGGGCGGGGGGAGGCGGGGCACACAGCAAGGAAAAACTTTGTATATGACTTTTAAAAAAACAAAGAGGACAACACAGTATTTTTCAAAATTGTATATAGCGCATATGCATGGACAAAGAGCAAGCGTGGCACGTGTTTGCATAATGTTTAATTACAAAAATATTTATTCTTTAAAAATCTTCAAGATGATGTCTATTTGCTGTGCATTTTTCTTTCATTTTGCTTTTTACCTGAGATTGGGATGGGGGGCAGTGTGTGCTGCTGTAACAAATCTTTCCCTTTCCTTCTCTCTCGCTCTCTCTCTTTCTCTTTCTCTGAGAGATTTTGATTTCCTTCTTCCTCCTCCTGCAGCTTCTTTGCAACTATTCCATGGTTTGGGTGTGTTCATTGCTGGCAACGGACACCGTCCCATTTGCACTTCAGCTTCTGATGCAAACTGGTTTACCTTGGTGTGTGTTTTTAACGTTTGGAAATGAAAGTGTAGTGATTCTGGCTGCTTTGTCTTTTTGCTCAGAATAGCCATCCCTCTTGTCCATTTCCATGCATGTCCAACATTCACCTTACACCTGGATCATCGTCATACATAGGAAGTGTTAGGAATTTTCTTCTGTGGATTGAAGTGCTCAAATGGAACATTCCTTGTTGCTTTGTCTTGTCAGTTGTGAAACACCGAAAAAAGGGAGACGGAGCTCCTCCGGGTCACGTTTTTGCGGCTTGGTTGTTGGAAAAAGTGCCTGATACAGCAAACACTCCATCTAGTTGCAAGGATCTGCAGTCTCTGAAGTCATTGGGGTATTTCCCCTCCCTCCCCACCCCACCCCCACCCCAGTGAGAGGGAAGAGTGAGTTTCATCTACACAGTCCTTTTTTGTAATAAAAGCTATGATAAAGCACCACTTGGAAGCAATTTGTTTAAAATCTGCTCCTGCGTTGTGTGGGTACTTTTCCACGATGGCAGTGTTTTACACTTTCAAGTTGAGAGAGAAAAAAAGTAGATCTGCTAAAGCGGTATTTAAAGCCAGCTTCTGCTCGTTCAAGTAGAGATTGTGGCCCGGATCCAAAGATCTGCTCAGCTAGTTCCATGAGTCCCCAGTGATGGTTTGGCTTGTGTTTCCAGAACAGCAGCCTCCTATGTCAGCTGGCAAAGACTTCTGAAAAGAAAAGGAACTGCAGCAAGCATGTGAAATATTTCTGAGCGCCTGCTCTTGAAAAGAGTAAGAAGATTTTGCTGAGCTCTTGGGTTAATGTAATGCTGCCTAGCTTGTTTGTTGAGCGGTACATTAAGAAGCCGAGCTTTGCATCTGTTCACACGTAACTTGTCTGGCAGGGCTTATTTAGTTGCTTGCTGCCCATCTGCAATGTCCCAAAAGCTGAATCGGGCAGAAGCTATAGAGGGAAGAGGAACTTCAGCTTTGGCTTGGTAACATTTCAGTGGAAGATGAGTTCTCGCGTTCAGTGGGGTGTGAATATTTATTCAAAGAATTCCACTCCATTAAACTGAGTGTGGTGCAACTGTTGCTTGGATACTTCTCCTTCTAAGGCTTTCTGTCATGTCTTTTACTATGCTTTTGCACACTGCTGCTCAGACTGAACTTCCAGTCTAGTTAAGATTTCTTTTCCATGTTCTTTTAGCATCTTTGCCTAGAACTGGGCTGATTGGAACAGGTGGCCCTGCTGTGTGGGTGTGTAAATTGGATGAATGTGTTCCATACTTTCCGCATTTCCCCCAGATTTTTCTCATTTCTAAACACCTTGCTCTTGCCATACCCTCCCCCCGTCCATTTTTTAAAAAATAAATAAATCCAAAACTGTATATAAATCTGCTGTATCTTCTGCTCCTGAGGATCGTACACTTAATTTTGGAAAACTTTCTAAAACTCTGTGGGCTTTGGAGTGAGATCACTTGAACAGAAGCTCTTGTAAAGGCTTGCTCATCAATCCTAGACAGTTTTCCTCCTCCTCTCCTTTAAGCAGTCTCTTCTTTCCTTAAAAAGCAAATACTTGGCAATGAAGATGCTACTCAAGCTTTGGTTGGTGCAATATGCTTAAATAATGGTTTGCGTTGACTTTATCATGGGCTAATTGAATGAGGGCCTCTAGCCACACACAACAGGAGAGCAGAGCATGGTCTGTATTTAGCACCCACCCTCTTTCTGTTCCACCTAATTCACTGCAGCTGTTTGGGGTTTTTTTTTTTTGTAGTGTATGTATCAGACAGTCTTAATTTTCAAAACCATTTAACCCTGAAATGTTTTAGTACAACTGCTGTGTTAAAAATCAGTTATTGCGTGAGACAAGAGCAGTGCTCTTTGGAGAACCTTTCCATGGACAGGAGGATTTTGTTATTCAGCACTTGGGGGTTGGTATGACAATCGGACTGGGCTGTGAAGGACTGAAGACTTGTAATCTTCTAATTTTTCCATCTAGAGAGCACCTCATGCTGTGGAAATAACTGTTATTAGACTTCATTGTAACTGCTGGACTGTTCCGTGTTAAGGCTAAACAGAGGGAGAGAAAGTGTTCCTAATTCTAATAAACTTTTATTTTGTTATTTCATTAGTTTTTTTGTGTTTGCTTGCAGTAATTTTGTCCTCTGCTTCTAAATTGGAGCAGGCATCTCCTGTCACTGCCTGGTTGTTGTTTTTTAAAGGGCTTGCTGGATTGGGTGCTCCATCTCTTGAAGTCAGAAATGCTGACAACTCTAGTAGTAGTAGTAGTAATAATAATAATAATAATAATAATAATAATAATAATAATAATAATAATTTATTATTTGATCCCCAGCCACTCTGGGTGGCTTCCAACAAAGATTAAAAATACATTAAAATGTCACACATTAAAAACTTCCCTGAACAGGGCTGCCTTCAGATGTCTTCTAAATGTCAGGTAGTCGTTTATCTCTTTGACATCTGATGGGAGGGTGCCACTACCGAGAAGGCCCTCTGCCTAGTTCCATGTAGCTTTGCTTCTCGCAGTGAGGGAGCCACCAGAAGGCCCTTGGCGCTGGACCTCAGCGTCCGGGCAGAACAATGGGGGTGGAGATGCTCCTTCATGTATACAGGGCTGAGGCCATTTAGGGCTTTAAAGGTCAGCACCAACACTTTGAATTGTGCTCGGAAACGTACTGGGAAGCAATGTAGGTCTTTCAAGACCGGTGTTATGTGGTCTCGGTGGCCACTCTCAGACACCAGTCTAGCTGCCGCATTCTGGATTAGTTGTAGTTTCCGGGTCACCTTCAAAGGTAGCCCCACTTTGCAGTAGTCCAAGCGGGAGATAACTAGAGCATGCACCACTCTGGCGAGGCAGTCCGCGGGCAGATAGGGTCTCAGCCTGCGTACGAGATGGAGCTGGTAGACAGCTGCCCTGGATACGGAATTGACCTGCACCTCCATGGACACCTGTGAGTCCAAAATGACTCCCAGGCTGTGCACCTGGTCCTTCAGGGGCACAGTTACCCTATTCAGGACCAGGGAGTCCTCCACACCAGCCCGCCCACTATCCCCCAAGAGCAGTACTTCTGTCTTGTCAGGATTCAACCTCAATCCATTAGCCGCCATCCATCCTCCAACTGCCTGCAGGCACTCACACAGGACCTTCACTGCCTTCACTTGTTCCAATTTAAAATAGAGGTAGAGCTGGGTATCACCCGCATATTAATGGACACCCAGCCCAAACCCCCTGATGATCTCTCCCAGCGGCTGCATGTAGATGTTAAAAAGCATGGGGGGGGGGAGGACAAGTGAGGGCCCAGGGGTCTGAACACCCATCCCCCCCAACCACTTTCTGAACACGGCCCCGGAGGAAGGAGCGGAACCGCTGTATAACAGTGCTCCCAGCTCCTCTAGACGCTTAACACATTTGTCTGGCTCCACAGAGAGACATCTATGGACCATTTTAAGGGGCGGGGGCAGACACAAGTGTGTGATAACAAGTTAGGGAAACGTCCCAGCTTGGAATACGTTTCAGGGAACAGCTAGAGAATGAGCCAGATGGTAGTTTGGATTTGTTTCTGTTCCAGCTGGTGGGATGAAGCCACTGTTGATGTGGGTTTGTTGCCCATATACAAATCTCAACATATCCCCTCACATAGATGTACCAACACTCCACATGTCTGCAGCTCCACTTCCTTGTCTCTGTGCATGGCTGTACTGCTTGACCCATCTGATTTTTATCTACCCCTTCTTCCAAAGAGCTCAGATAACACACTTGATCCCTTTCCTGTAGCTCAGTGGTGGAAAACCTAGATGTTGCTGGACTACAACTTCCATCGTCCCTGACAGTGTCTTGCTCAAGGTTGCCCAATGAACTTGCAAGCAGAAGCTGTTGTAAAATGGCCAAACAACTAAAGCCAGCATTGGGCAGCGAGGCACATTTGAGTATTCAGATATTATATTGTAGTACCTTTGCCCCTATTTCTATTTTATATAGCAATATCCAGCTACATGACATACAAGTGGTATAACAGGTCCTTACCAAAAAGACTTGCAGTAGATACAGGGAAACAAACAAGGAAGGAAGAGATGGGTGAGGAAGGGAAGAATATGCAGTTATTTAAATTACATATACCGTATTTTTTGCACCATAACACTCACTTTTTTCCTCCTAGAAAGTAAGGGGAAATGTCTGTGCGTGTTATGGAGGGAATGCCTACGGGTGGCGGGGGAGATCTGCTGCAGTCGTGAGCAGAGGATCCATGGTTCCCCTTCCTTCCCTCCTCCGTGGCTCGCTTTGAAACAGCAAAGCGGGAGAAGAGCCGCTGAGTGGGGAGGAAAGAAGGACAGAGAGCATGCTTGCTTTAAAGGAGCAAAGCGGGAGAGGAGAGGAGCCACTTACATGAGTGTAAGCGGCTCCTGTCCGGTTGGCTCCTTTAAAGCAAGCAGGCTCTCTGTCCCTCTCTCCTTACCACTCAGCTTGCTAAATAGCATTATTCGCAGCATCCTTCTCCACACACCCCATGCGTGCTCCTTGTCCCTTGAGTGCTTTTCCTTCCCTCCCCACTTAAAACGTGGTTACAAAGCACGGATCCACATGGATCCTCAGGATTTTTGCACTGGGTCACCCCGAATTCACCATCAGATCACATAGCATGTCCATGGCTACATCTTGCACCAAAAAAATCACGCACCCACTGTTGCCTGGGGTCGCAGTGGTGCAAAAACGTGGTTACAAAGTACGGATCCACATGGACCCTCAGGATTTTTGCATTGGGCTACTCCAAACTCACTGTCAGATCACATGTCTGTGGCCACAGCATGAACCACAAAAATCATACACCCACTGTTTCGTTTAGAATATTTGTTTTCTTGTTTTCCTCCTCTAAAAACTACGTGCGTGTTATGGTCTGGTGCGTGTTATAGAGCGAAAAATACGGTACTTTGACAATAACAGTAAAGCACGAGGATCATTAGGGAGTGGCAATTTGAGGAGGAGGAGGAGGGAAGTGGGTAAGAGGGGACACTAGGAATGAAACCGGGAAGGAGGATGTTCTGTTTTGTGGCAGAAATGTGAAGTCTGTGCAACAGGCATACATAAAACATGTTTTCATAGTAGCTTCCCCTCTGAAAACTTTCTCTGG
This sequence comes from Podarcis raffonei, assembly GCF_027172205.1. Lineage (NCBI taxonomy): Eukaryota > Metazoa > Chordata > Lepidosauria > Squamata > Lacertidae > Podarcis > Podarcis raffonei. Next base: position 7,968,366 of record NC_070615.1, read on the forward strand.
AGGCCCCCCCCCGAGATCTGAAACCTTTCCCACCGATTACAGAAACTGCTCAAATGAAAAGATGCTTGCCATGATGTTTTCTAATGCATTTTGAGGAGAGGCTGTATACTAACGATGAAGCCTTAGAAGAATGACATCTGTGTCCGCCTTTTTCTAGGCAACTAGCAATTTAACTATGACAGTGTGCTCAACACAGTTGGGGACTGTTTCCATAGAAACAGAACCCTTCTGCAATCCATCTTGCTGCTCATAAGGGGAGAAGCATAGCTGTTTTTCATCCACCTTTTTTCATGAGCTTTTAGTCACTTGTTGCACCTGCAGTTCTGAAACTGACTTTAGGTGCAAAGGTGTTGCATCCTGCCTCTTGCCAATTTTGTTAAACAAAAGCAAAATCTAACTTTTATTAGTGTGGTTTAAGAGCATTTGCAATGCAGCAACTCAAAAGTATTTCATTAAAAGCAATTTCCACAAAAGGCTTTAAGTCTTAGAGGAATCCCAGATGTGCTCAATAATTTATGGAATGTAGTGTTTTTTAAAGGCAGTATTTTATATAGATTTAAAATCATTACTTAACCCTTTTAAGTCTGAAGAATACAACTGAAGAATTGTAGATGTGCAAAATTAGGTATCGATCTCATTTTTAAAGTTCCTAGTTTACATTAATATATGAACACAAGAATTACCAGTGCTCCAGTTCTGTGAGTGTTATGATGGGCATGATCCAACCCACACAGTTGCTGCAGTACAAAGTGGGTGTAGCCAAACGGAATAAAATTTTACTTCACTGCTGATTCTTCCATTTTATATTTGCAATATAAAATGTGTGCCCCTTTTCTATTAGGTTATGCCGTAAGCGTTTTAAACTGTTCATTTGCTCCATTCAAAACTATATACTCAATTACAAATACCGACAAGCATCAATAATTCAATTTAGCAGTACCAGTAGATCTCAGTACAACTCAGTACCCAATGGGTGGGGAAGCTGTGAGCCTCCAGATGTTGAGCTAGAGCTCCCATCATCTCTGACCTTTGGCCATGGTGGCTTTGGGGTGATAGGAGCTGCGGGTGGCTCTTCCCTGCTCTAAAACAATACCGACTTAAATGAAACATGCATCTCTTTGTGTTAAAAATCTTACCCAGATACAGTACTTTAATTTAGTGGGGGTTTTTTTCTAAAAGAAAATGTTTAGTGAGGTACAGTGGTACCTCAGGTTAAGTACTTAATTCGTTCCAGAGGTACGTTCTTAACCTGAAACTGTTCTTAACCTGAAGCACCACTTTAGCTAATGGGGCCTCCCGCTGCCGTGCCACCACTGCGCGGTTTCTGTTCTCATCCTGAAGCAAAGTTCTTAACCCGAGGTAATATTTCTGGGTTAGTGGAGTCTGTAACCTGAAGCGTATGTAACCTGAAGCGTATGTAACCCGAGGTACCACTGTACTCTCATTTTCCTACTTGTATTGAAATACTGCCCCTCAATGAGGCCAAACTTAGATTCACAAAATGCTTAGGGGTATGTGCACCCTGTGTCCACCCAGAAAAAAGCACTGCTTAAATCTACCAGAAATATATTGTGTGTATTATGCATGGATGCCCATCCTTTGCCTGTGTGCATGAACATGTTTTTCATGGGACAAATGTAGCATTTCATATGTTTTTTCCTGCATGTACAGTTAAAGCTTCACACACAAACCTGCAAGCTAGCAGCTACACTTCATTTCAGGGAACCAGCAACCTGACTGCTCTGTCCTTGTTCTCTCTAGCTGAAAAAGTGTATGAAACGCCTCAAAGACTATAATATGGTTCACGGCATATGCTGTTGTAGGCTAGAAATCACACTGACGGATGCCTGCGATGAGGCAGTGGGTGGTGAGGAGAACAAAGTGGAGCCCCCAAAGCCTTATACCGTACTCTAAAGTGAAGCAGAATAGGATCGTAGAATAGCTTAGGCAAGGAATATCTTTCCTACGACTCCCTGTCAAGACTAGTTATCAGTGCATATTTTTTCATGGTTTTAATGCTCATCGAGCTTTTTACACACGCTTCCTCGCCTGCTCTGTTTACCATCCAGCCTGATGGGAAACTCGAAAGCTAGCTCACTATATTGAAATTATGGTTGCGCCAGTAAATAATAATAATAATAATAATAATAATAATAATAATAATAATAATTTTTATTTATACCCCGCCCTCCCCAGCCAAGGCCGGGCTCAGGGTGGCTAACAAGCAATAATAAAAACAAGTTGAATGACTACAACTTAAAAACAAGATTAAAATACAACATTAAAATATTGAAACATTAAAATATTAAAATGCAGCCTCATCACAGGAGGAGAAAGGAAAAAGAAAGACATTGCCTTTCCCCCTTATGAGTTAAAACAGGCTGCGTACTGTTTCCTTTTAAAAATATCCCAGTGTTGGGTTTTTTTGTTTAAATAGTCCTAACCCCCCCCCCCAATAGTTAGCACTGTAAATAGAAAATTGCCATGGCTTTCCCCACGTGCACTAGTTTTCTAGCTGCAGGGATGTGGTGGGGTATTATTTAAAAATAATAATGCAAGAGGGGAATTAACAATATCATTTCCCCCGAAAAGTTAGCACTGTAAATAGAAAATTAACAGAGCTTTCCCCTCTTGCATTAGTTTTCTAGCTGCAGGGATGTGGTGGGGTATTAATTATTTTATTAAAAACACAAAATATGATTCCCACCCACTCCGAATTGGTACAGTCCATTCTACCGCTGCGCGTTCTACAAGTCTTCTCTGGGAATGGTCCATTTGCCAAAAGTGGGAGGGAGGGAGGAGCTTATTATGTCGCGGCCGCGCCTCCCCTCCATCTTCCCGGCAGGCCTCGCGGCGGCCGCATCCTCACTTCCCCTCTCCCGCTGACGTAAAATCCCGTTTCGTCGGGGGGCGGGATCGAGGAGAGCCATGGTTACCGCGGCAACAGCATCCGGGTTCCTCGCGCGGCGCGGAGGAACCTTCCGCGTCGTCTGGTAACCATAGCAACAAGCGGCTTGCCGGGCCTGGTTGGGAAACTGAGGCGCCATGGCGGAGGTGGCCGTGCGACCGGTGAGCGAGGGGGTCCTGTATTCTCGTCTCTTGCCACCTTTGCCTTCACTCCCCGTTCCCCTCACGTTCCCCTTGGGAAGCGGTCGGGGTCCTTCCCTCAGAGCCCGCGCGGCCTGGTTGCTACCAGAAAGCCTGGCTTGGAAACACGCAGGCTGGGCAGGCGCCGCTGCTCCTCTTCCTCCCCGACACGTGTAGATGTTGGGGATGGTGAGGGGGGGGTCTTCAGCACCGTCTTCCGAGGGGGCTCCCTGCTTGCTTGCCGACCCGGCCTTCGCACCCCAAGATTCCTTCACAACGTGGCCTTCCTTCATGGTACGGGGTTGGACTAGATGACCCTTGGGGGGTTCCCTTCCGGCTCTAGGATGTTATAATCCTTATTGATATAAGTACTGCCGTGGCTTTTTGGCGCAGGGATAATAAGGGCAAGGCAGCAAGCTTTCGCGATTTGCTCCGAGCGTCAAGAATCAGTGCTGGATTTACGTATAAGCTCAACAAGCCATAGCTTAGGGCCCCCCGGTCTTGGGGACTCCCAAAAAATTAAAAGGAAAAAAATATGGATGTACGTTTCCAAAATATAAGATAAAAAACAAAATAAAACCTATTATTATTTACGTATAAGCTCAACAAGCCATAGCTTAGGGCTCCCCGGTCTTGGGGACCCCCAAAAAATTAAAAGGGAAAAAATATGGATGTACGTTTCCAAAATATAAAATAAAATAAAATAAAACCTTCAGTTATTATTTATTTATTATCTGGCCTGGTTCTAATATATCTTTACAATAGCCCTTTAAACTCGGCATCATCTCCATATTGTCAGTGGTGGGGGAAAGAGGAAAAAGAGAGTGAGTGGCCCAAGGTAATCCTCTAAGCTTTGCAGGGATTTGAACAACCAAGTCTCCCGTGCTTATGCTAAATGTTCTAATCCTTACATCAGTCCCGGTTTTCATCACATACAGTTCCCATCAGCTTCAGCCCGCATGGCCAATGGCCAGGGGTTATGGGAGTTGTAGTCCAGAACATCTGGAATGCACCAGGCTACCTTCCCCTTGTAGAGAGAATATTTGAGGGGGTGGGGAATCTCAGCAGTAGCTGCAATTTATTTATTAAAGTATGTGTAGTATGCACCTCATAACAAAATCCTAGGGTACAAGAAGATTTATCAAAGAGATAAAATACAGTGGTACCTCAGGTTACAGATGCTTCACGTTACAGGCTCCGTTAACCCAGAAATAGTACCTTGGGTTAAGAACTTTGCTTCAGGATGAGAACAGAAATTGAGCAGCGGCAGTGTGAGGCCCCATTAGCTAAAGTGGTACCTCAGGTTAAGAACAGTTTCAGGTTAAGAACGGACCTCCAGAACGAATTAAGTTCTTAACCCGAGGTACCACTGTACCCCTAAAAACAATACAGAATGATGATTTTAAAGGTATCTTTTTATGGCAATGTGCTCTAACATTAGATTTGTTAAAATAACCTCCAGTACATCACTTCAAAGGACATGATTCACTGGTGTTAATTTTTTGGTGGTCACAGCTGGAGAATATAGTTAGAACCAAGATTCTTTATGGTACATTCCAGGAATTTTAGTTGCTCTTTTAATGGTGGTTTCAGCTCAGCATTTCACGTTAGACAGAAGGATTTTGATCTGCAAGATTGTCTTGCTCTATGTGACTATATTTGGTAGTACAGTGAGAAAGTTTTGATGTCTTGGTTGCAGAATGATTTTTACATTGGATTTTTTAAAACTAAAGTACCTTCATTATCCAGCACTGCTACATCATTGCCCCAGGTCACTATTAATTTAAAGTAAATACTTTTGTTTTTCCATTAACCGTTGCAGGCAGTAGTGCTTAAAAGCAGCAATTCTAAGAATAAAATATTGTGACATAAAGCTTTCCTCCTGGGCAGACGCACATGGATCATGATGAAGAACCTCCTTTGTCTTCATAGCTGTACTCTGTGTCTCAGCAGTTTGCCTGAAAGCTACAACATTAATTTATTGAATGAATTTTTGTGCTACTCTTCAGGTAAAATCCACAGGGTGGCTAAGAAAATACACTTAAGCACATAACAACAATATAAAATGTCATAAAACATTAGCAGAGGAATTAAAAGCAGATGGCTAGATTAAAGCTTAAAAAGCATGGAGAAATAATAATATCTTTCTTCATTGGGCACGAAAAAGACATCTTTATTGGCACCAGCTGAGTCTTCCTGGACAGTGCATTCCAGGGGTCTGAGGGCCACAGCTCAAATGACCCTCTTGTGGATCACCACTTGCCTCTAGCAGAGGGACTCAAAGAAGGGTGTCCAAAGAAGATCCCAGAAATCAGGCAGATGTATGTGTCCAGGTGGTGGTCCTTAATGTATCCTGACCTTAACCAATGTATGGTTTTAAAGGTTCAGCTAGCATCTTGAACAGAACCCAGATGTTTACTCTGTGAAACTGTTTTAAGAGTAGCAACATACATCTGTCTCAGTTAGTACAAAATACAGCTGCTAGGTTACCAACTGTAATTTTTTCCAAACTGTATGTAGGCAGCCCAGCATAAAACTTGAATGCAGCTGGGACATTGTCGCAACATTAAAAAACTGTGGCCGCCTGTCTTTGTCTAGGAGAGGCCATGCATCAACCTTCCAAGTGTAAGATGGTTTGTGCTGCTCCAGCCACTTGGATGTCCACATAAAAGAACAGATAGATCTAGTAGGAATTCCAGCCTATGAACCTAATTGTTCTGACAATGTTCCCCACCCCCAGCTTCGTTCTCCAAAATCATGAGAAGGTTCTCAGGTTACAGCTTGTTCTTTCTGTAGTTTTTCTGGGAAGTGCAAACCAAGGGTAGCTTATGGCACAGCAAATGTATAGTTGTTTACCTGAAGGAAAATGTATGGATCATTTGTACTAAATGAGCAACGGTTCAATTTCTAGGAAGTTGCATTTTCCTATGACTCAATTCCCCCAACCTCAGTTGGCAGAGGCATAGCAGTTGAAATGCCAGTTGTGGTGTAACCATGTACTAATGCCACAGACACCTACTGGAACTGAAACTGATTAGTTTTAAAGCTAAATGTAAATAAGTCCATAGTTAGCTTCCTCTGCTACCCCTCTTCTGGTTTTAGTGTAAAGTAAACCCAATCTAGGCAGCAGATACAATTGTCAAAGCAGGGAGTGGATCACCATGTTGTGGTGACGAGATTCACATATATACTTACAAACATGCATGGCCACTGCTCTCGACAATAGATTTTTTTAAAAAAATCCAGTTTTTTTCTGTGTGCAAGTCCAGCTTCAGGCCAAAATTTCAGCACTCAAGACAGGCAGCAACTCTGTTACAACTTTAAAAGTTCTACACACTGTCAGAATCCATATAATCAATAGCAGCAGCAGCAGGATGGCAGGTGTAAGTAAGTGGAATTAATCCAATTCTGTTACTAATAATAGATATAATGCAGTCAGCAGCTTTGTGGTGGCTTTCTGACTCCTTTGTTGATAACAGAGCATAAGCTGCATCTGTTAGGTCTATAAGAAAAAACTGAACCATTTGGGGCTTTATAGAAAGTTTTTTTAAAAAAGTGGTGACATGTCAGAGATTGAGAAAAGTAAACGTGCTTAATGTGAATAGACAGAATGCCCCCCTTTATTCGGGGATCAACCTGTGAAAATTCAGAACAGTCATAAGGGGGTAGTATTGCATACAGAGCATAATAAATGTATGGAACTTGCTGCTTCGAGATTAGATGGGGGTGAGGGGGCGCCAGCTTAGATAGCTTAAAGGGGGACTAGACAAATTCACCTGCTGTTAACTGTGATGGTAAATGGAACCTTTATGTTCATAGGCAGTATACATCAGAATGCTAGATGCTAGGGGAAATGGAGGCTGGAGTGAGGAGGGTGGCTGTATTGTTGTCAGCTCTGCTGAGAAGCAAGACTTCTCTCTCCATCAAGTGCGAACATGGCAGCAGTCATTCCATCAGGCTCAGAAGTGGAAGAAAAGGGAAGCAGTCCCCCTCCCCATTGTTGCTGCAGTTGAGAGACCAGCAATGTTTGGCTCTTCTGTTTCCATCTCAGCTGCTCAACCTTCATCTTAGAACTAGTCAGGACTGGCCCACCTAGCAAAGTGAGGGGGCCACCTTGGGCAGAAAGATTCACAGGGGCATCAAATCCCAATGCATATATTTATTTACACCCCCTTGTTCCTGATATAGATCTGCGCTCACTCCTTATTCCCTGGCAGAGAGGGGGGCATCATTTTGGTTTTTGCCTCAGGTGCCAAAATGTCTTGAGCTAGCCCTGGAACTAAGTACAGTCATACCTTGGGTTACAGCCGCTTCAGGTTGCGTTTTTTTGGGTTGCGGACCACCAAAATCCGGAAGTACCGGAATGGGTTACTTCCGGGTTTCAGTGGTTGCGCATGCACAGAAACACCGAATCGCGCAGATGCAGGTTGTGAACATGCATCCCGCATGGATCGCGTTCACAACCCGAGCGTCTACTGTACTTGTGTTTCCTCATTTCTTACTCCCTCCCAATCTATTTTCCTTTTGTGTGTTGTGTCTTTTTAGATTGTAAGCCAGAGGGCAGGGTCTTTTTGGTCTGTATTGATTTTGTAAATAAATGAACGAACGAATGAATGAATGAATGGTAAGCTCTTCAGAAGCATCTGTGTGGCCACTGTAAGAAATAGGATGTTGGAGTGGATGAACCCACCAAAACACTTCCAAGGTCTTTTCCATTTAGGTTATTCTTGGAACTAAATGATGTTGTACCAAAAACAGGATACATAAAATTGGGAAAATGAGAAGTGGAGTGTTACAGAAAGACTGGAGCAGAATCATAGAATTGTAAAGTTGGAAGGGACCCTGAGGGTTATCTAGTCCAATCCTTTGCAGTTCAGGAATCCTGCCCACAGCCATCCCTGGGTGGGCTTGAACAACCAACCTTCTGGTTAACAACCAGACCCTTTGACCCATTGTGCCACTGGGAGCTTGTATTTTTTTTTTACCCCTCTCCTAGTATTTTCCTATTGCAAATTACAGGATTTGGAAGATCGTGGGGGCAGGGGAGGACCAAGAATGGATAGCTGTGTCTCAAACGTTCGGCGTTTTCTCTTAATTTTCTGTGGCAAAAGATACAGTGGGGCCTTTTCTGGCCATTCCATCCCTTGTGGCTAAATTATTTTTGTAGCTTTTACTACACACCTAGCATAAACAAGGCATACCCTGATATACAAGATGTTCAACCCCTGCAGAAATTTTTTCAAAGCATGAGCTTCTTGAAAAGTTACATTAAGCAACTGCTTCTTAAAAAAGATACTATGATATGATATTACAGACTTTAAAAAAACAGATTTGAAAGCTTCTATTAAATAAAGTTCCACATTAACTTCCGCAGCCCAAAGAAACCTTCCCTTTGCTTGACTCTCTGCTTCTGTCCCTAGAAAACTGTTTTATTGAACACATGGTTGAATTTTTCAGTCAGCCCGGCAATTAGGCTTTCTAGAGAGGAGATTTTGCTTCTCAGTTCTAATAAATGTAGAAGTAATGCTTTATAGATTTAGGCCTTGTTCTCACTGTGGTGGTGAATCTTTATCTAGGCTGTGAGCTGTGGGGGCTCACATGAGTGAAAGTTCCTCCAATGCAAAATAAAAATAAAAACCCCTGCATGTAGAAACCGTGTCAGGGTTTGCTTTTTTGTTGTGATGTGTATATTCTGAAGTTGTATATTGCAAGTTTATCACCTCCGTATGAACAAGATCTTTGGGAGATCAAGAGAAAAAGGAACTGGTAGAAAAATTTGGATTACAAATTGTAAAAAAAGTGAAATATTTAGGAATCCAAATAACAATGAAAAATATAAATTTGTTTGAAGATAATTATAAAAAAAATTGGGAAGAAACAAAAAGAGAAATGGAAACTTGGACAAGATTGAAATTAACACTCTGGGGTAGAATTTCGGCTATTAAAATGAATATCTTACCAAAACTTCTGTTCCTTTTTCAAATGATTCCCATAATAGGTAAAGATGATTGTTTTAAAAAATGGAAAACGGACCTAACAAAGTTTATATGGCAAGGCAAAAAGCCACGGATCAAACATAAATTATTAACCGACATAAAAGAGCGGGGAGGTTTTGGACTCCCAGACCTGAGACTATATTATGATGCGGCATGCTTTACTTGGATCAAGGATTGGATCAAATTGGATAACAGTGACATTTTGGATTTGGAGGGATGGAACAACAGATATGGTTGGCATGCCTATCTAATTTATAACAAAGTGGCAGTCCATAAAGAATTTCTAAGCCACGTAATTAGAAATGCATTATACAAGGTCTGGGTGAGACATAGAAGGTTGTTAGAACCGAAAACCCAATGGTGGGTCTCACCGCTAGAAGTAATATCGTTTAAAAAGAAAAATACTATAGGAAGAATGGCAACATACCAGCAGCTCCTAAAGGAAGAACAGGGCCAATTAAAACTAAGACCATACGATGAGGTAGACTGTACCACATGGTTACAATATCACCAAATTGCACAAATATTCAACCAGGATAAAGTAATAGGATTTGAAAAAGAAGAATCAAAATTACAAAAAGTATTATTACAAAACTCAAAAATATATATATCCAAAGTGTATAATTTATTATTAGAATGGGAATTAAAGGATGAAGAAGTAAAAGAAGTTATGATTAAATGGGCATGTGATATAGGATATGTAATTCGGCTGAACCAATGGGAGAAATTATGGAAATATGATATTAAATTCACGGCATGTTATACAATAAGAGAAAATTTTATGAAAATGGTGTACCAATGGTACTTAACTCCGGTAAAATTGGCTAAAATTTACAAATTAAAATCGAATACCTGTTGGAGATGTAAAAAAGAAATAGGAACAATGTTTCACATGTGGTGGGAATGCCGACCTATTAAACAATTCTGGAATGAAATCTATGAAGAACTCAAAAAGATGTTTAAAATATCGTTCAGTAAAAAACTGGAGGCATTCCTTTTAGGTTTAATTACAAATGATATCCCCGAAAATCAAAGAAAAGTATTCCTTTATGCAACAACAGCTGCCAGGATGCTTATAGCTAAAAACTGGAAAGGCAGAAAAATTCCATCAGTGAAAGATTGGCAAATTAAATTTTGTGAATACATAAATCTGGCAAGACTCACAGCTTACATAAGGGGACAATCGGACCAGAAATTATTAAAAGAATGGGGTTGTGCTAAAGAGTATATGAAAATACATTGTTCTGGAGTAAGTATATTGGTATGTAATGAATGATGCTTTACAGGGTTAAAGAAAAAGAAAAATGGTGTAAAAAAAAAGTACCAAGGTGGAAGTAATCTAATTAGATACAACAATACAGTAAGAGTAAATTTTTTGAGGTCCTAGAACAAAGGAAGGAAGTCAATTTGTGTTTATGTACGTAATGATACGGTTTTTTTTCTGTAGATGTGTGCTTTTTCGTTTTTGTTTAGTTTAGTTTTGTTTCCTTTGCTTTTCTCCCCCTTTTTCTTTTCTGTTTTTTCCCCCTATATGTTCCGGGTTTTTTTTTGTTTGTATAGTATTATTTTGGATTCAATGTTTGTAATTTTTGTTATGATTCTGCATTGAAAATAAAAAAAATTCTATATAAAAAAAGAACAAGATCTTTGATAATGTGCTATTTGCTTTATTAATGTATGTGTATCTTACCTGGACTAGTGGCCATGAGGACTGGGGCTGATGGAAGTTGGAGTCCAACAAGATCTGGAGGGCCATCCCTGTCATAGTCCACAATTATTAGTGTCTGAACAAGCCTAGACTGTATTTCATCTCTGGATAGTCCTGTGTTATTCATTTTGACACAGTTTTAATGCCTTTTTTTGTATTATTTCAGCCTGCATCCTTCCCAGCATCCAAAGAACCTCCAAGAGCTCGCTCAGCAAGAGGTTTGTTCTAGCTTATCTATTTCATGAGTAAAACGCTTTGTGAAATAACGGAGCTGTCCTTTTGCAGTTACTGAATTGCTTTGACCCAACCTAGTGAATCAGATCCATTCTACACACACCCACACACACCCTGTGATTTGCAGGTTGGTGTGGAGAGACATTTCCATATATCATTGCGATCTTGAAAATGATCTATCAGTCTTTCATTTGATATTGGTACCACTTAGCAGTGACAAATAGTTTAGGCCCAATGGATAGCTGTGGGCCAAACTATCATGCTAGCATCAGATTTGTGTCATAATCAGTCTGCTTTCTCATTAATAATAATAATAATAATTTATTTATACCCCACCCATCTGGCTGGGTTTCCCCAGCCACTCTCACTCGCTATATAGCAGGAGGAGGGGGCTTAAAGCAGGCAAAACTGGGTGGGGAGGAGATGAACATTCTCGCCCCTGCATCACTTCCCCCCATCCATTTGTCCCTCAGTGGGGCACCAATAAGTACAAATAACAGGAAACTGACACATAACCACATTTTTCAAGTAACTACTATGTGTCCAGGTTCTGTATGCATTGGCTCTCTGAGGATTACTACAGATATGTGCCAGTAGAGTTCTGCATGTTACCTAGCATATCAGATGGGTAGAGGGGTGGAGAATTCTTTTTACTCACTGTAATGTCTGTTTTTCTAAGCAATGTCCTATCCAACTAGTTATCTCGTGAATATGAATCCTGCATTTTGTACCTAATGTTTGTCCTTGGGATCAGCTTTATATTACTAGTCCACTTCTGAGTGCATTTTGACCCCCCCCCCAATATCCACTAAAGTCCTTGCATCCTTTTCCTTGGCATTATTCTGAAGCATAGCATTTCAATTGTGTACTATTCACTCTCATTCCTAAGCAGGCAAAGAGGAGCAAAGCTAAGCCCTCTTTCTGGAATTTCCTCTGAGGGAAAGGCAAAGGCAAGTCAGAGTTAAGAATAAACTTCCTCACTTTTAAATAATTTAAACCAGATGGGGTGGAAAGGCTGACCCTGCTTTTGCAGAACTGTACAGCATAGCTGCAGAAACAGAAAATGGTGAGACTGATACAGTTCAGCAGCCTTGAAAATAAAATGCACACAAAAATGTACTAGCCAGCAGGAACAGAAACTGGGACTGGGACTGGGACTGTTCAAAAGGCAATTCACCATTACAGCTGGAATCAAGAAGAAGCATAAAACAGGAAGAACTGCAAACAGAAAACTTTTAACTAATGTTGCAAAGGACCTTTGTGACTAAGCATTACAGAATGGTCTGTACCTTAGGGTTGGGCACTGCTGGGTAATATAGCACTAGGTAAAGGGACCCCTGACCATTAGGTCTAGTTGTGGCTGACTCGGGGGTTGCGGCGCTCATCTTGCTTTATTGGCTGAGGGAGCCGGCGTACAGCTTCCGGGTCATGTGGCCAGCATGACTATGCCGCTTCTGGCGAACCAGAGCAGCGCTTTGATGTGCTTTCGAACTGCTAGGTTGGCAGGAGCTGGGACTGAGCAACGGGAGCTCACCCCGTCACGGGGATTTGAACCGTCGACCTTCTGATCGTCAAGTCCTAGGCTCTGTGGTTTAACCCACAGTGCCACCCGTGTCCCTACTGTATATTATAGTATACTGTATAGTATACTGTATATTAAATTCCATATGGCACTTCTGGAAAAGGACATAACTAGGTGGAAAAACTCATGCTTTGCATGTAAAAGAAGTATGGTGCCTCTGTTTCAATTCCATTTCCAGCTAAATGTGAAAAAGTAATATCTCAATAGTGCTAAGGGGCTCTGGTGTGGAAGCAATCCTGGACATCCTTCCAAGAAATTAGCAATGTGTCTATGGTAGATGAACACAACAGTGAAACACTACTTTCCATTAAAAACATAATAACCAAAGGCACCAAAAGCAGAAGAGGAAAAGGTAACAGAATGGAGAGAATAAGGCTTGTCATGAGAAGGAGATAGCAAGTTCCAACCCATCTACTACAGTTTGGCTTCTGGTGAAACCTACATTATTCATCTCACTATCTGCGTAAATATGTAATTGATTTCAGTGGAAGGGAAAGATCAAAAACAATGCAGAAAATCGTATAATTATTTATGTCCACATTTGTGGACTAAAAGGGGCGACAGCAAATACTGCCCATATTCTGGATCTCAGACGAACATTCAGATTAGGGCAATTTCCGCTCCCATTTAATTTCCAACAGGATTCTTCAACATACATACTCTTAATGGTGTAGCTAGAAAACACTTGACAAATGATTAGATAATTTTATGTTGTACCAATTATCTTGAACCTTGAAATCCTTTCCGAGTGAAAGTCCTTGAAAGAAGTAAACCCTTCAGAGCTTTGCTGCATGCCAGGCATTATTCAGGGACTAACACATTCACAGGGGAAACCTGCACCCCCACACACTTACTTTACCTCCTGGGTAGACCTTCTCTGAAAAACCAGTTTCCTTTGTTTGTGCCTCAAAATCTAGAATACACTCGAAATAGTTTCTCCCCACCCAGAATCAAACAGTGTTTGAATAAAAGGAGCTCTGCTTCTTGAAGCAGCATGGGGTTAATAATAATCATGCTGTGTCAAGATATTAATCTTACTACTTCATTGTAAATGAATTGGATATTTTCTAAAATGCTTTTCTGGTTTTGAATTAAAAATGTCTAGCTCCAGTCATACCCATTTCCTCTCCCTAAGCATTCCAATCAAATCATCTTGTAGTTAGTGATAGTATCATACTGGGGAAGGCATTTCTCTCTTTGTATACTGCTGGTCGTGTGGAGCAAGACTCCAATTTATTTTCTTTCTTTGTAAGGAAATGTTGCAAACGGTAAGCCTCTGGTTGATTAAGTCCTGCTTGTTAAGTTTATGGAAGAAACATCTCCTGAATTATTTGTTCTGGTGTTCAGTCCAGGTCTTTGGCCAGATTCATTACAGGCATTTTATTGTGGAGAGCAGGACGCTAAATGGAATTAAGTCATTTGGATTTTCTTGTGGTGAAATAGACACAAAATAGTGGGAAATGGACTAAGGCCAAGAAAAGATTGAATTTATTGCTGGATGAGCACGAAACAGATAGATGTTTTTCATGAGGTATACTTTGTTTGCTATGAGCACAGATACATTTCTAGTGTTGCTTTTAGCAGTGGCTCCCACAGCCAACATCTTTCTATAAAATGAAATACAGTGGTACCTCCGGTTAAGTACTTAATTCATTCCGCAGGTCCGTTCTTAACCTGAAACTGTTCTTAACCTGAAGCACCACTTTAGCTAATGGGGCCTCCCACTGCTGCCGTGCCGCCGGAGCATGATTTCTGTTCTCATCCTGAAATAAAGTTCTTAACCCGAGGTACTATTTCTGGGTAAGCAGAGTCTGTAACCTGAAGCGTATGTAACCTGAAGCGTATGTAACCCGAGGTACCACTGTATATGTGTGTATATCACAGTCACATAAAATAATTTGGGCACCATACAGCAGTATAAATACCACATTTCACCATGTAATTGTCACATTTTTTGTGCTGATTTTTCCTTTCAAAAAAGGGGGTTGTGACTATTACGTGGGGAAATATTGGACCAAGGCCATTTAGGGCTTTAAAGCAATTATACAAGCCCTATTCTATTCCACCTGTTGAATGTTTTGTCAATTTAGTCTGGAATAGCCTCCCATGGATTTAGAAGGCTGGAGCGTGACTGTTCTTTGATTAAAGAGAGCCTAGAAAAGCACTCTTGCCCTATGGTCAGTTATCAGCCATTGGAAATATACCTTGGCAGCTGTGGTGTATGCGAACTGGCCACCCTCATGCATTTATGCACGCTGGATCCATACCTTTTCCACACAGACACATAGCTTTTTGCAACCCTGGCGAGTGAACTGAATCCTGACAACTGGCAACTAGCTCTTACAGTTGTTGTATTTTAACACAGCATTCCCCAAAGACATAACAGGGATACTGGTTTGCCAGGGACAAATACCAGAAAACGGGGCCTGTCCCTGCTAGCAGGGAACCTGGAACTATTTTTGAAGTGATGGGCATGCTGGTTCAATATTAAATTTAAAAAATAAGTTTAAAAAGATTCCAATAGTACTGAAAAGAAACAGCTTATGAATGTTAAAGAATAGTAGACAGATATAAAAGGTAAAGGTACCCCTGCCCGTACGGGCCAGTCTTGACAGACTCTGGGGTTGTGCGCCCATCTCACTTAAGAGGCCAGGGGGCATCCCCAAACTCGGCCCTCCAGATGTTTTGGGACTACAGCTCCCATCATCCCTGACCACTGGTCCTGTTAGCTAGGGATGATTGGAGTTGTAGTCCAAAAATATCTAGAGGGCTGAGTTTGGGGATGCCTGGATTAGAAGTTCACTGTTTAGGGCTTGGCCTCTTCATCTCCATATCAACTCTGGTCTCTCTCTCCCCCCACCCCTTCTCATTACACATTCAATACTGTTAGTTGGAGCCCTTGCAAGTGCTGATAATCTTCTGTCTGCATGGGAGGATGCCCCCCCTCCCAATCTCCCCATAGAAATAGAGGAGGGAGCAGAAAACCCAGTAAGACCAGCACTTGGCCCCAGTCTCCTAGATCAAGGTGGTGGTTGCTGTTGTTCCATGGTTTTCACAAGCCACTATGAGACAAATTGCCTGTTTGGCCTCCTTTTTTTTTTACAGGGATCATTTTCTGTCTCTCTGAAGGAAACAGGATACCTCTAGCTCTGTAAACTGGTGTGTAGCTCAGCCTCTACAATGCAGAACTATAAAAAAAGGCTTCCTGATATTGCCAGCAAATACCCTCATCATTCTTACAGACTAGTGTGCCAAGACTGGGCATCAGTGAGGACTTGTGACTTGCTCAGTCTCAGTTAACCTGCACTGTTGTGATCAGCCATCAGACAAACACGTTTTTAGGCATGCTAATTATAATAGCATCTTGCTTCCCATTTTTCCTTTTGGTTATTTTAAAGGAATCTAGAAACAAGGGAGGTAAAAACTTGTCAAATAGTCCATTTTCCACTAGGGGGAGATCTGGAGCCAGGAATGGCTGTTCTATATTTAAATCGCTGTTCTTATTTTTTCAATTTCAATCCAATTTTTTCCTTTTGTGTGTATGGGGACTATTAATATAGAATAGTGAGATGAATTATAGCTTTGTTGCAAGCATCAGAATTGTATATGATGGGTTTTATTAAACCCAGTTGACTGTAAATAACTGTGAGCCATACAGGTTTATTGTTTGATTTAAAGTTGGTTCCAGTGGCTGTTTGCAAAAGTGAGCAAAGGGGAAAGAAGCACTAAGCAATGAGACAACAGCTGTGTCTTGGGGAGTAGAGAGATTTCAAAGCTTTCTGTTGTGTGCGTGTGCCAGGAGATGGGCTTATCACCTGCATGTGCTTTTGAGTCTGTGTGCGCAGTGTAGTAAGACACCTTTGTGGTTAGATGAGTTTGTCATGCTTCATCTGTGATTATTCTCAGCCTTTGGGATCATGGATATTTGTAGATGCCGGCTACTATTCTTTTGTTTAACATCTTTAAGCAAACCCTTCACTTCTCCTGTTGCGGGTGTGATCACATCTCTGGAATCCTAGGTGAAAACAGAATCTCTTGTAAAAGACATCTTACACCTCGTGGCTAAGGGATTTTAAACCACTGGCCTGTAAAGAGAAATGTTAGAAGGTCTCCTAGGGCTCATGCATACGTTTTAATCCTCCTCTCTGATCCTTGCTAAAGGGAAGCGATGGCAGCTGACTGGATGTAAGACTTATTCATGCTAGCGTAGTGCCTTTCATTTTGTGCCAGAATCCTTACTCCTTGCTCTTCTGTTGCCATTGTTTCTTTAGGCCCTTGTTACCGCTGTTTCCCTTGCTTCTTTTAAAGAGGAATTATAAATCCCCTGGCCTGGATAATTCTAAAGCTGGAAAAAATGGAAACAGTCACAGATTTATTTCCCCACAGGTTGGCAGTAAACGAGGCAAAACAAATAAAGCCCCACAAATACCAAACCCCACATCTGGAACTGCCTTCCCTAGTAGCAGAAATGGGAAAGCAAACATTACGGTTATTAAAAATTGGAGGTTTTGAGTGTTACCTACTATTTGTTTTGGAAAGTAGTTTGTCTATCTGTTCTCTATAGGTTTGGATGCTTCTTGAGATATCATTGCCAAATTCAGCAGGAGGGTGGCCAAGGTGGGAGCAACAGTTCTCCTTGATGCTGGGACACCAGCCACTATTTTGAATCAAGATGGCAGACCAAAATGTGACTTTGGCATGACCCTGCCTGCTTCTTTGGTATAGGTTTGGCCACCTCCTGAGATATCGTTACCAAACTTGGCACCAAGGTTCCCGAGATGGGGGTGGCAGACTGGCAGTCTTTGCCATTGTTTGTACACCAGACATTATTTTGAATCAAAGTGGTGGACCAAAACATGACTTTGGCATGACCTCACTTATTCTTGGCATGGCAGGTCGAAACTCAAAAATTACACTACATTTAAAAACCATAGTATGTTTTGGTTTCTTTTAATTCTTGGGCAGTGCCAGGCACTCCCTGCTAGTTGTTAATACTTTGTGCTTAGAACAATCCCTGACATAATCTAATGCATGCGTGAATTTGAATTTTCTCACGGCCCAAGAATTGGGGGGGGGGGGGAGAGACAGAAACAGGTATGTGTCACTGAAGTTCAGGATGTGAGGCAGCAGAGCTGCAAGCCTATTATGATAGGAGGGGAAATTATTTTGTCATTCTTGAGGCTGTTTATACAGACTTATTTCCTAGGAACTACATACAGTGTGCCCAGATCCTGTGCGGTTTACTGGAGCCAACCAGAAACAGTGTTACAACTGAAAAAGCAAAACTCTGACCAGTGAGCTGCTGGCTAGGACCCTCAGAGAGAGAATGTGTTATTATATGGGAAAGTGTACGACTTGTAATTGTAATTTGTGAACTTTGAAATAAGTGTACCTGCCTGTGCAACAGCCTCTCTCAATCATTAGAAGTCCTGGAGTTCCTGCAGGTATTTTCCATGCACAAGCAGGAAGAGCTAACAGGGTGTGGCAACAGGAGGACAGAACTAGCACCAGCATAACCAGGAACAATGAGCTCTCTGGGACACCTGGAGCCAACTCTGCTGATGTAATTTACAGGCCCTAGATCAGATGTGAGCAAATGAGTGAGGCCGTAGTTTCCAGTGGGAAGAGAAGATCAGGCACTGAATCTCAGGGATAGGGAACAATGTCTAAAAAGCCTGTGCACTCATATAACGAATGTACATACATGTCACACTGGCATGCCTGGCTATAAATCCAAATCAGACAGCCAGAAATGCTGTGAGCTTAAGCAAAAGGAACTTGAATAATCTAAAGGACGCCTATCTATTGTCTAGGATTTCAAAACTAGAGAGGGATCGGGGGGGCCTGGTAACAAGTTTGGGTCCAGAGAGATGATGCTTTGGCACTGACTCCCCTTCAGGTAGCTTATGTCACAGTAACTGCACATGGCTTCCACTGGTGTCCCCTCCCTGTGGTGAAGTTATTAAAAATGTCTGCCCACATATCTGGCTGACTGTAAGTATGCTATGTCATAGGCTGCCTGTAGCGCTTCACCAAAAGAAGGGCACTTGCCTCTCCTATCTGCTTTAAAAATAAAGTGAGCTGTTTATGTGATTCAATCAAACGCTTGACGAAAGGTGTGTTTTTCAGTTCAGTTGGAACACTAAAAAGAAAACTTGATTCAGTCTTCCATGAAGCTTCCCATCTCCCCAAACCAAAGTCTCTTTACCTTGAAGAGAAGGCATGCTAGACACAGGATACAAGCCTCAGTCTGAGCTGGGCAAACTTAAAGGGGGCTTTACTCTTATTATTAGAAGGGGGGACGCGGGTGGTGCTGTGGGTTAAACCTAGGGCTTGCCGATAAGAAGGTCGGTGGTTCGAATCCCCACAACGGGGTGAGCTCCCATTGCTCTGTTCCTGCTCCTGCCAACCTAGCAGTTCGAAAGCACGAAGTACAAGTAGATAAATAGGTACCGCTCCAGCAGGAAGGTAAACACCATTTCCATGCGCTGCTCTGGTTCACCAGAAGCGGCTTAGTCATGCTGGCCACACGACCCAGAAGCTGTACGCCGGCTCCCTCGGCCAGTAAAATGAGATGAGCGCCTCAACCCCAGAGTCGTCCGCGACTGGACCTAACGGTCAGGGGTCCCTTTACCTTTACCTATTCCCTTCTGAGGTGCTTTCTCTCAAATTCTCACTCCCTACTTCGCCATCAACTCGGCGCTCTTGCTCTGGCAGTCTTTTGTCTTTGTTTCCTGCTAGGCTTCTCCATCGTGATACTGGCTTGCAGACATTGGATTTTCCTATTGGTTGCTATGGTTACCTTTGGGTTGCCATAATTTCAGATGCAGAAATGAATTTGATGAACTGCAACTCGTGCCCATTTGATGTGAACAGCGGCTTGTTCTGAAAACTTTAAATAGTATCAGGAAAAGCAGTGTTCATGCTTGCCATTGATTGCATTGTGACTCGGTACTTCTTTAGAGCTTAAACACTGATTTCTCTGCAGTAACTATGCAATGAGAGGATAAGAGTTGCAATACTGGCTCTGTCCCAAAGTCTATCTTGCAATAGCTAAGCAGTTGCCCTAGGTCTACTCACAAGTAGAACAAGTTCTGGGTTCCATTGGGTTATTGCCTCTAAAGCTCTGACTTCAGATTTCTATATTTAAAGTACAATTCCATATGATCTCGCTTATCCACTCAGATCAACCAGAGAAATCTTGCTCCATCAGCTGCTGTCAGAGGTGCAGTTGCTGCTTTGTGGCAGCATCCAGGTTGCATAAATCCCTGTCCTGGAAGATCCACGAGGCTCTTTTCCAGTACCAAATGAAAACGTCTTTCTTCCAGTGGCCTCTCAGGGTTTTTTAGTGTTGTTTCGTGGCTTATTTAAGGGTGATCTTGCTTGCTGGTCTTGCCTTTATTTTTAACACAAGGTGATAGTCAGCTGCCTTGTACCACTAGGAAATGAGATGGAAACATAGGATATAAATATTTAGTGAATGGGTAATGATCAGCCATCCTTTATTCTTGTGTCCACCTTTCATGGCTCTGCTACAGTAATAATGCTTAGTATGATGTTTCCTTCCCTGCTTACTTCTTTGTCGTTGCCTCCTGCTGTTTTCTGCTTCATTGGAGCATAAACAACCAAGAACCTCATGTAGCAGGTCTGGTACTTCTCTCTGGGTGAAGTACAAAAACTGGGTCTCAAAAGGCATCATCTACTAGATCTCTAAATGTTTGTTTTGCTGCCTTTTTGCACAGTGCCAGAACTGCGCAGTCTGGAGAGTAGGAATTGGCTGATCCACTTGTACTACATTCGCAAAGACTATGATTCGTGTAAGGTAGGAATATGATATACCCTGACTTTTTTGCACTTTAAATCAGAGGTGGGGAACCTGTGGATCTCTAGATGTTGCTGAGCTCCGTTTTCCATCAGCCCCAGCCAATGACCAGATATTATCAGAATTGCAAACCAACATATGTAGGGCTATAGCTTTGCCATTAGTGCCTTTTAAAGATAACTTCAGAGAAGTGCTTTGGAGAAGGACTTCGGATCTTCTTGGAACACTTCCAAAACAAGATTTAAAGATAGGGAATATACCAAGGGCTCCTTGTACAGGTTCCTCCACCCTTCTCTGGTTTATTATAGCCAGAGTTTCTTATTAAACCCGAATCAGAGATAACTATGGTTCACACTAATCAAGATTGCTTCCAAACCATGATTTGAAGTGGGTTTGCATACCCCGGGTTTGGAACAATCCTAGTAAGGGTTAATATTCTTTCTGTTCCCAAAAGCCTCCTGTTAACTGAATTAACTGAATTTTTGTTTTGCATTTTGTTGGTTGGTTGGTTGGTTGGTTGGTTGGTTGCTTGCTTGCTTCAAAATCTAATGAGAGCATGGCAGCATGTTAACATGTGCCATCCTTAGGAACTGCTATCCCTTTACCAAAACTTGTCAGAGTCATGAATGCAGCTAGCCGTTTTCTCCTTTTGAATAAATCTCAGCCTCCTAGATCTCCCCACTCGGTCCTTCCTCACTGTCATCGGGCCTCTGCTGGTGATCCTATGCATGCTTACTCTGGAGTTCAGAGCAGTGGGAGCCCCATTTGCTGCAGCCGGACCCCGGGAATGGAGCCTGAGAGGCACATGGCTGGTGTTGCTGTCACTGCTGGTGGCCAACTGTCTTTATGGCTTGGTGCCCCTCTCCTGGCCAGGCTGGGGGGCAGTGGGGGGCACACTGGCTGGCACCTGTGCTGGGAGAGTTCAGGGCTGCTCTTGCATGACCTGCTGTTGCCTGCTGGCCATGCCACCCCCCCCCCCGGTTGTGGCTGTGGTGGGGGCATACTGCTGCAACTCCTCTTTTTGCTGGGCACCTCGGCCTCTCAGCCAGCCCAGGGGTGGGGCACCCACGGGTGTCCCTTCTCTGGCCACAAGGAGAAGGAGGCCCAGTCTGGGCACGGCTTGCCTTCCTGAGGCTCTGGAAGGTGGCAGGAGCTCAGCCCGATGAGGGAGCCTGTTGTGGGGACTCTCAGAAATCTGTGCCCCTCCTGCCCTCCACTGCTTGTGGCCCACTTGGTATGAAAATTTGGACCGCCCTGCTCTAACCATTATGTCACACTGGCTCCTAGAGGTGCAGTTTTCTCTTTGTAGTGAATACAGGAATCTTTGGGAACCTTTGGCTATTTTTGAAAAATAATTTACTCTTGGTGCTGTGCAAAGAGAGTGTTCACTTCTAAGGACCATCAAGGCAGGCACTTGATTTTCCAATAGATGGATAACAGCAATCTATTCCACAAGTACTTGGGTGGCAGGAGTTTCACTTGTCCTAATGTTACCTATTCAGAGGTCGTTGCCTTAATGTTAACATTTTTTAATGCAAAAGGGTTTTTTATAGTGCCATTAAATGAAATTGAAAGCCTTGCCAATGTCAAAGCCATCAAAAAGCTCCTGCTCTTGGATAATTTGACTTCAGGAGGCTCTTTTCCAGGAAGGACAAATTACCAGCGCGAGAGGTAGCGGTTTCAACAGGCATTTCCTTGCTCTGAAAAAAGGAGAAAATTCTAGGCATTTCCCCCCTCTAGCACAGAGACTGGGAATTTGTGGCCCTCCAGATACTGCTAGGCTACAAATTTCATCTTCCTTGACTCTTGACAATGTTGGCTGGCCACAGGTTTCTTACCCCGAACTTTTAGGTACCTTTCATTAACAAATACTGGCTTTATGTTGAGGCTAACTTATTAAAGGGTAGAGTTGACAACATTCTGCCCCTTATCCAAAAAAGGAAAATCTTTTTATTGGAACATAACTTCTTTACTTTGTGGTTCAGATTCTTATAAAAGAGCAACTCCAAGAGACCCGTGGGATATGTGAATATGCAGTCTATGTTCAAGGTAAGCTACAAGCACCCTCGCATGGCTGACATGCTTCTACCTTGTCTGACACATTTTCCAAGAGCAACCTCTCTTTAGGGCTGAAAATAAAATTCTTTCACTGACTCCCTCAGTGAGTTCCAAAAATACGAGGGTGCTTCCATAGTCCACATAATCCTCGTTATTAGAAAACTATAAAAAATGGGACATTTGCCTAATCTCTCACTCTTAAGGGGATGGGAGGGAACATGAAATGTAGCCCAGAATGATATTATAATATTTCCACACCAGCAAGAGAGATAAATCTGATAAACATAGCTCAAAACACACAGGTCACATTAACATAAAAGCGTGGCTTACCATGCACAAGCAAATCTCTCCTATTACATTTTTCCTTCCTCATCTGCTTATACTGGGAGGAGACAAACCATGATCCTTGACTTAGCTTTTCACTTCCAACAAACCACAATCTGCAGCTAAGATTTCTTATTTACTTACCAACTGTGGATTGTTGGAGTAAAACAAACCACGACTTCTGGTTCCGATGTAATATTAGGCCAGGAACCGTGCTTTGTTACCTCCCAGTGCAAAGAGGGAGGGGAACAATAGCACAGATAGACACGTTCATGGCAAACTGCTAGCTACAGTTTACTGTGACATAATTACTAGAAGTCTGAAAAAGAGGACAGTTTTACATCTCTCTCTCTCTAAAGTGTGCCCTAAAATATTTAAGGTACTTACAAACTACCAAGAAAGTTGATATTCAGTACACATTTAGCTGAAGATTACTGCAGGATTCTGAGAACTGGTGGTATTTATTTTAGTTGTTCATTAGCTACATTTTCTACCAAATGGCACACGGCATACTATACAAAAACTTACAATAAATCAGCAATACAAACATTCAATACTTATTGCACTCTTATTATAAATTTATTATTATCTTACCCTTAGGCCATTCTTCTCCCCTGAGCAGCTTAGAGCAACTGATGTACAGTTCTTCTGTCCAGGCTATATGGGGTCATACCTACTGGAGCTAGTAGAAATGCATCATTTGCTGTTTTTACATTTTAACCGTCGGTGTGTGGGACATAAGGCAGGACTCACCATTATAGGATACAGATGTGATGGCTTCTATAATTTTCCTAGTTGCTGTCTCGGATGCTAAAATCCATGGCAGAAAGTTGAATCGGGGATTGGAGCTTTGAACTGTTCATTGACTGTGGTCCTTGCTGCCACTGCAAAAGTGCCTTTGTCTGCTGTGGCTGCACACATTATGCCACTGCTGGTGTGTATAGCTTGTGCTGTGATAACAGACAAAAGCGATCCTATGGCTCTTTTAGGACAAGCGGGCCAGAGAAATGCTAAACTACCCCATGGGCTACGCTTACCACAAAGGAACAGTGGTGCAGATGGCACCATGGTTTCCAGATACAGAACCCACCAGCTGCTAGCTCTGCTCTGCTGTGACCTACCTACTTCAGAAGCCTGCTGTGTGCTTCTGCTGGGAAGCTGGTGGGGGTAGGTTCTCCTCCTGCACTTCTATACATTTCAGCATTGCCCAGGGTGCAGCTTACTTCCTTGAAAGGACTCCCGATTAACATGCTGTGCATTGTTATTTTTCAGCTTTGATATTTCGCTTGGAAGGGAAGATTCATGAATCACTTGAGCTTTTCCAAACTTGTGCTATTCTTACGCCCCGGAGTGCAGACAACCTCAAGCAGGTGGCACGATCGCTGTAGGTGCCATTTTATTCTTCAGATTTTGGGTGTTGCATGAAGGGAGTGGGGTTACCAAAGGCTGTTTTACTCCCATTAGCCTTCATATTTGCATAGGCGAACTACTTAATCATACACCCTCCCTTGTCCACACACTTAAAAAGCCTTCTGGACCAGACCAAGTCAGACCATCTCATTCAGCATCTTATTTCAAACAGTGGCCAACTAGACACCTGTAGGACATGAAAGCAACAGCCTGCCTCCATTATTTGTCTCCCGGAAACTGGTATTCAGTGACATACTGCCTTTGAACTCTGAGTTTCCATGCAGCCACCATTCCTACTACTAGCTGTCGATTAATTAACCCCCATGAATTTGTCTGCTAAAGCTGTCTAACTTAGTGGCCATCACAACAGGAGGAAAAATGATGCCTATCTGATCCGGCACTATTAGCACAGCACACACTTAAAAGAGAGAGGAGTCACTATTTTTAAAAACCTCTCCAGTCCCCCAAGCTTCAGGGTGGATAACATTTTAAAAGTTATTCAAAAGAGTTGTAAAAATAAAGAACAGCTGTGAAACTCAGATGGTAGCACCAAGTGGGCAGATACGATCCATATCATGTGACATGACATTATCTGTCCATGCATTAGGAAAGCAAGAAATAGGGAATATCCAGCCTTCTAATAAAGTCCTTTTAACAGGCGTTGTGACATGCTATGAATCCCCAGTATAGTGGACAAGTATTGGATTCTTCTGTTTGACTCTACAGCACAGTAGGCTTCCCTAGAGCTCCCTTTGATCCTCTGACTGACACACAATTGATGGTCCAGTGATACCTTGGGAGGAAAGGGTAAGAAAAATAAGATCTGACATTTTCTTGCAGGTTTCTTTTGGGAAAACACAAAGCAGCCATTGAAGTGTACAACGATGCGGCCCAGTACAACGAGAAGGACTGGGTATGCCCAAGGTTTTCTTTGCTACTTGTAAATAGAATGGAGTAGAATTTGAGACTTGCAGATTGATGGCTGACCTATGGGTCAGTTTTGTGCAGCACTTTCTTCTGTGCGAGGACAGCAGCTCCAGCACCAGCCTTCTCCTCGGAATGCAACTTATGAGGAGAGGTGTTAATATGAATCTGGGTCTACACAGACACAGCCTTAATGATTCCTGTGGCAAGTGGAGAAGGTGCTCCTGCAACAGCAGGAATTGCTGCTGCCTCTATTGCGTGTACTGCTCAGTTGGATATGTTCCCCATTGTGATCATGTGCAGTCACATGACCAAGGACGGCTATGGCTGCTACTTTATAGGGGGAAATGACTGTGCGGATCAGCTCTTAGTCCCATTGGGAGTCTAGTAGCATTGAAGACATAAGCCTGTTTCATAAATTCCATGATACAGGAAGGAATATACAACCTTCCCACATAGTTGATCAAAACAGAGGAAGCGCTGGTTAGTGTCTCTGCCAGATGTGCACACAGATGGCTCCCTGCTTTAATATTCAGCAGGAAAACAAAACATGGCTTGATACTCGCTCTTGGACCGAATGCCGCATCTTGGGTGGTGAGTCCACCACAGCAGAGCATCAGCATAGGCAAAACATTGTGTACCAAGCTGGATTACCACAACGGACACCAAAATGATCACTGCCAAGGCATATCCATTCAATTATTTGTCACATTTCTTACCCCGCTCTTCAGCCAAGAGCTCTCAGAGTAGCTAACAAAGATTTAGAAGCAGCAAAAAGCCTAAGTACAATGAACATGGGTAAAGCAGCCAGACTATATCAGTGCCAGACATGTTAAATCAGAGGTCTTAAAATTCAAGGCTCTAAACACTTGAAAAGTGCTTGAGCAAACAAAAAAATGCCCTTGCCAGGCACACAAAAGACATTGAACTCTGCCCAGGTGAATCTAGTGTTCATTTATTTGTTAAATGCATATCACGCCTTTGTACCCAAATTGTGCTCAAGATGGCTTGTACTTCTGTAGAAGCCTGACAGCATCTCTGTTGTTGAAATGGCACACTGACAAGCCTTATAACTAAATTTATCTTCCTTATTACATGATGTAAATGTGTATTGGGCCCGGTATTTATTTTCTGCTTGCATCAGCTCATCCATCAGGTTTATATGCAGAATTCCAATGATAGTTGTTAAAAGAAAGATTAACAGATGTGTCTGGCTAAATCTTTGCTGGGTTTTCAGTTTAATTGTATTTCTGTAGCATCTTTGGTCATAATGGGCTGAAGCTAACAACTCAGATCCATTGAACTTTTCTTTCTGATTCTGGAAGACCAAGTAAGTTACAGTGGCCCAGTTCACACATCATGATAAACCATAGTTTATGGTTTACTGTGAACAATGAACATGCAGATCTGGGCCACTTGGCTGCTTCCCATTAACACACCACAGCAACAAACCATGTCCCTTGGCTTAATGTTATAGCCAGTGTGGTGTAGTGGTTAAGAGCGGTAGTCTCGTAATCTGGTGAACTGGGTTCGCGTCTCTGCTTCTCCACATGCAGCTGCTGGGTGACCTTGGGCTGGTCACACTTCTCTGAAGTCTCTCAGCCTCACTCACCTCACAGAGTGTTTGTTGTGGGGGAGGAAGGGAAAGGAGAATGTTAGCCGCTTTGAGACTCCTTCGGGTAGTGATAAAGCGGGATATCAAATCCAAACTCCTCCTCCTCCTCTTCTTCTTCTTCTTCATCATCATCATCCAAATTGGAGATCATAGTAGTTTTGTTCCACCCAGTCAGTCAGTCAGAAAGCAAAAAATCATGCTTTGTTTGAAGTAAAACCCATCATAATTCCCAGTTCAGACATAATGCCATAGTAGGGATTGTGGTTTGTTCTTCCCATGAACTAGTGGGGATGAGCGAAGCAGCTCAGATCAGCATGTTCATGGTAAACTATTAACTATGGTTTACTGTGATGTGTGAATGAGGCCAGAATTTGGCTATTTGTAAATGAAGAGATTTGTCAAGCTCAGATCTGGGGCATTTAGTACTGTTAATATTCTACTGAAGGGAAATGATTTGTTACCAATCTGAGAAAATGAGATGTTTCAATAGATTGTGCCATTCCTGTTTTTTTGAGCATATTGAACCTGTGGTTTTGCAACTTGTGAGCTTGAGACCAATAATGACAAGAGGTTCTATCCCCTCATGTATCACATGTGGATTTACACATGTCCCCTTTCCCCTCACATCTAGGAGATCTGCCACAACTTGGGTGTCTGCTACATGCACCTGAAGCATTTCAACAAGGTAAAGGGGGCAGTCGTCTGGCAAGCATGAAAGGTCCAGAGAGTGGCAGCCTGAGAATGGGCATTTTTTTTGCAGTGGCTGTTTGTGGAATGATTTCCCCAGGGAGACTTGCCTGGTGCCTTTATTACATAACTTTAAGCACCAGATGAAAACATTCCTCTTCTCCCAAGCCTTTGGCTCATTAAACAATCTATGGTCTTTTAAACTGGGGGTGGGGTGGGTGGGTATTGTTTCGTTGGTTATTATGTTATGTATTTTTGAATTTTTATACCAGGGTGGTCGGATTTTTTTTTATTAAAAAAATGGATTTTTAAAAATTTAAATCAGATTTTTTAAATTTAAATTGGATTTTTAAAATAAAATGCTTTTGGAGGAAAAAATCTTTCTAAAGATAGTTTTCTATTTAAGTTACATTATAGTCCAAAGGCTATTAATCAGGAAATAAGGATTTGTTTTAAGATTTTCATGTGTGCTGAAACTGAGCCTAAGTTGGTTTTTAAGGAAATTGTTATTGAGGAAATGATTATTTTTCTCCTTCCAAATATAAAGTTAACTTATTAAACCTCACAATAATTTCATAATTGTCTATTCCAGTCCTAATTGGCAGATACGTTGCAGAGAAGGCAACTTGATAAAAAGGACTTGGGGGTTGTTCTTGCAAGCATTGGAAAGGATTCTTTTCATGACTGACAGGTCCCTAGTATGTCTCTCATTTTCATGTTAGAACCACAATATTTGTTTTTTTCCTAAAATAGCTGCTACGGTCATAACAAGGGTTGAAGGCAACCCTGTTTAGGGAAGTTTTTAATGTTTGATCTCCTGCAATGCTTTTGCCAAGTTTTTTGCAGATAAAATCGCTCAGATTCAGAAGGAGGTAGACTCCACCGTGGGAGCAGGGCCAGGGCGGGAGAGTGCTAGAGTTCTGTCTGGTCCTGTTACATGGGATCAATTCCAATCTGTTACCTCCGAGGATGTGGACAGGCTGCTTGGACAAGTGAAACCGACCACCTGTCTCCTTGATCCTTGCCCATCCTGGCTGATAAAAGCAAGCCGGGAAGGGCTGGGCGATGGGCTCTGCGGGGTGGTGAATGCTTCCCTCTGTGAGGGAGCCTTCCCAGACCCGCTGAAAGAGGCGGTCATTAAACCGCTTCTTAAAAAAACATCTTTAGACCCGGCCAATTTGGCCAACTATCGCCCAGTCTCAAATCTGCCATTCTTGGGCAAGGTGATTGAGCGGGTGGTTGCTGAACAACTCCAAGCACGCCTGGAGGAAACGGACCATTTGGATCCCTTCCAATCGGGATTCAGGCCTCACCATGGGACTGAAACTGCCTTGGTCGCGCTGGTTGATGATCTCCGGCGGGCTAGGGACAAAGGTGAGAGCTGTTTCCTAGTTCTGCTGGATCTCTCAGCGGCCTTTGACACCATCGACCATAACATCCTTCTGGACCGTCTAGAGGGGCTGGGAGCTGGGGGCACTGTCATACAGTGGTTCCGCTCCTTCCTCCTGGGCCGTGTCCAGAAAGTGGTGGTGGGGGATGAGTGTTCAGACCCCTGGGCTCTCACTTGTGGGGTGCCTCAGGGTTCTGTCCTCTCCCCCATGCTTTTTAATATCTATATGAAGCCGCTGGGAGAGATCATCAGGGGGTTTGGACTGGGTGTTCATCAGTATGCAGATGACACCCAGCTCTACCTCTCCTTTAAATCAGAACCAGTGAAGGCAGTGAAGGTCCTGTGTGAGTGCCTGGAGGCGGTTGGAGGATGGATGGCGGCTAACAGATTGAGGTTGAATCCTGACAAGACAGAAGTACTGTTTTTGGGGGACAGGGAGCGGGTTGGTGTGGGGGATTCCCTGGTCTTGAATGGGGTAACTGTGCCCCTGAAGGACCAGGTGCGCAGCCTGGGAGTCATTTTGGACTCACAGCTGTCCATGGAGGCGCAGGTTAACTCTGTGTCCAGGGCAGCTGTCTACCAGCTCCACCTGGTACGCAGGCTGAGACCCTACCTGCCCGCAAACTGTCTCGCCAGAGTGGTGCATGCTCTAGTTATCTCACGCTTGGACTACTGCAACGCGCTCTACGTGGGGCTACCTTTGAAGGTGACCCGGAAACTACAACTAATTCAGAATGCGGCAGCTAGACTGGTGACTGGGAGTGGCCGCCGGGACCACATAACACCGGTTCTGAGAGATCTGCATTGGCTCCCAGTACGTTTCCGAGCACGATTCAAAGTGTTGGTGTTGACCTTTAAAGCCCTAAACGGCCTCGGTCCTGTATACCTGAAGGAGCGTCTCCACCCCCATCGTTCAGCCCGGACACTGAGATCCAGCGCCGAGGGCCTTCTGGCGGTTCCCTCATTGCGAGAAGTGAGGTTACAGGGAACCAGACAGAGGGCCTTCTCGGTAGTGGCGCCCGCCCTGTGGAACGCCCTCCCATCAGATGTCAAAGAGATAAATAATTACCTGACATTCAGAAGACATCTTAAGGCAGCCCTGTTCAGGGAAGTTTTTAATATGTAACGCTGTATTGTTTTTAACACTGATTGGGAGCCGCCCAGAGTGGCTGGGGAAACTCAGCCAGATGGGCGGGGTATAAATAATAAATTATTATTATTAATTATTATATTGTGTTTTTAATAGTCTGTTGGGAGCCGCCCAGAGTGGCTGGGAAAACCCAGCCAGATGAGCGGGGTATAAATAATAAATTATTATTATTATTATTATTATTATTATTATTATTATTATTATTATTATTATCATCATCATCATCAAATAAGTTATGCACAACTGAAACTTTACCATAATATTACTTTGTGTACAACCTGGTAGGATTTGGGTTTGAATTGCAGAAATCAGCCTTTTTGGTGGGTAGGGTATCAAGGACTGACACATAGAGGAGTGGTTGGGGGGAAGCTATGGGGGTATAACGGCCTTGCCCAGACTAGTGCCCACAAGATGCTTTGCACTACAATGTCCATCATCCCTTACCATTGACCATGTTGTTTGAGGCTGATGGGAACTATAGTTGAAAACATCTGGAGGGCATTAGGCTTGGATGTAGGATTGAAGTTTGCAGAACTGCTGTTAATAGACAGGAAATTATATGTGGCTGAGCAGCATGTACGTGTATGGCCCCTGGAGTACCTAGCCCAGGTTCCTACAGTTAGTGAGTGTTTGACAGAAACAGCCCAGACCTCCTCAGTCTCTGCAAAACGTGAGGCCTATTAGCTTGCAGTTTGAATGGGACCCTAAATGCGGAATCCTCTGCATGTTAAACCAAATCCACACCACGTATTGGCTGTCAGAGTTTTGAGGGGAAAGCTGGAAGAGCAGAGATACCTGCCTCTCATGGAGTTGCACAGTAGAAGAATCTAGCTGGAAACGCTCCAAAATCCTGATATCTGACAGGAGCAAGCCAGCGGCAAACCACACCAAGCAAGTTGGAGTTAACCCTTTATAAGCAAAAACAGAATCTGCACAGGAGCATCAGGCCTAATGAGTACAGCAAATCATCTCTGGCAGGTCTTGCCCCCTTGAAGCAGCCTCAGTCACTTCTCTCTCTTGGCCTCCCTCTTCCTGCTTCAGCCTCTGTCTCTGATTCTGTCTCTGCCACAGACTACCCCCACTCCTTGAGCCCTGTTACCTCTCCAGCTTCCGACACCTTTCCCCCCCAGTCCTCTCCCTCTGACCACTCGTTGTTGTCCCACCACCAATCCCCTGGCTCTGAGCCTTTTTCCCTTGAGGCTTTCCCAGTTGGTTCCTCTCACCATTCCTCTGCATCCAGTCAGCCCGTGACAATATCTGACCATGACCTGCAGTGCCATATTCCATGTGTCGTTGGCACGAAAGCAATTTAGAAGAATCCTCGTCATTATATACTGTATTTTTCGCCCTATAGGGTGCACCAGCCCATAGGGCGCACCTAGTTTTTTTTGGGGGGGGGGAATAAAGAAAAAAAATTATTTTCCCCCCAGGTGCGGGGCTGGGGCGCGGGAAGCCCGAGTTTCCCCCGACCCCAGCCCCCAGAACAGGCTGCTATCCGCAAGTCATGGGAGCCCGGCAGGAACTCCCGCCGGTCTCCCCAGGCTTGCGGATATCTGCCCGAAGCCTGGGGTGCGCTGCTCAGCGCGCCCCAGGCTTCGGGATGCAGGCTGCTATACGCAAGCCTGGGGAGACCGGTGGGAACTCCCGCGGGCTCCCAAGGTTTGCGGATAGCTTCCTGAAGCCTGGAGAGCGAGAGGGGTCAGTGCGCACCGACCCCTCTCGCTCTCCAGGCTTCAGCGAAAGCCTGCATTTGCCCCATAGGACACACACACATTTCCCCTTCATTTTTGGAGGGGAAAAAGTGCGTCCTATAGGGTGAAAAATATGGTATTTTACATGACTGTTTATTTTTACATATTTAAAATTTTATATATGGATGTTTTATGATGGCCTATACTTGTAATGGGACGCGGGTGGCGCTGTGGGTAAAACCTCAGTGCCTAGGACTTGCCGATCGCATGGTCGGCGGTTCGAATCCCCGCGGCGGGGTGCGCTCCCATCGTTCGGTCCCAGTGCCTGCCAACCTATCAGTTCGAAAGCACCTTCGGGTGCAAGTAGATAAATAGGGACCGCTTACCAGCGGGAAGGTAAACGGCGTTCCGTGTGCTGCGCTGGCTCGCCAGATGCAGCTTGTCATGCTGGCCACGTGACCCGGAAGTGTCTGCGGACAGCGCTGGCTCCCGGCCTATAGAGTGAGATGAGCGCACAACCCTAGAGTCTGGCAAGACTGGCCCGTACGGGCAGGGGTACCTTTACCTTTACCTTTATACTTGTAATGCCTAATAAAGGTTTGGCAAAGTAAGAAGTACCACGAAAGGGAGCCTCAGACTTGGGGAGCACACCACCTGTTTCCTGAGCTGTAGCCTGGAGGCTTTCGGACGATCACATGAAGTCGCTTGGGCTCCATGTATTGTTTCATTGGTTCCCACCATATCTTTAGCATCTGTAGCCCTCCAGATGTCTGCATCAGCCCTTGTCCGCATGGACAATGGTCAGGGACGGTGGGAGGTTTTTGAGTGATGAAGCCAGTTGCAGAAAGTATCCAAGATAGCGATGCTGTCTTTACTGAGAATACTGTAGCCCACAGGTCAGAGCTTGCTTTACTGTCACCAATTAGAAAGATGCACCAGTTTGATTCTTGCAAGCCATGAAAATGGTCCATTCTCTCCAGTTTGGGGCACACAAACATTTGCATTGAGGTGTTAATGGGCCATTAGTATGAGAAATTTCCTCCTGCTCACATTTCCCCTTTGCTGCGCCCATGCTGCTTCCTTGCATCGAGTCACATGGGCCTATAAAATATAATGAAGCCAATAGAATGTGCTGGCATTTTAGCTTTTTAGCAATGAATATCCCGTGGCTGCATAATTCTTTTTTACTTTGTCAGCATCTCTCTCCTTTAATGTGCCTGGAAAAAAAGAGAGAAGAAAACCTGCAACCTTTCATTCCAGTCCCACCGGCTGGGCCCAGGGGAGGAAAAGAGGCCATTGCAATCGATGCCTCTCATTGGAGGGGATTAACAATGTGCCCAGGAGGAGCAGTTCTGCTCCTTTGTGCAGTTCAGCAGCCCTCCTGGCTCAGTGCTGGGATAAGCATTTTGTGGAATGATGAGCTGTAAAAGCCTCGGTAACATCCATTCCTGCCAGTCCGCAGATTCTGGCTTCCTAGTGCTTCTAGGCCTATTTAACTCTGGAAAGCACCCAGGAAGACAGGAGGGGGAGGGGCAAAGCAAATGCAGCCCCGCCTTTGAGGCTGAGCCCATTGCCCACTTGGCTGGAGCATTCAAGGGGGAAGGAAGGAGGAGATGAACTCTGCTCCTAGCTTGCCTACTATAGGACCTGTTTTGGCAGTGGAGGGAGAGAGTTAGAAAAAAGGGCCTATCCCAAGAGCTTCATGCAAGATTATATTCCGTCAGAAAGAAAGAAAGAAAGAAAGAAAGAAAGAAAGAAAGAAAGAAAAAGTATCACCAGAGGAGCTCAAGTTGGACCAGCAAAAGGGAGTGAGGAATTAACAAGCAAGGGGAGTTTTTAAAATTGTGAGGCATCCACAGTTGTCCAAAGGGGAGATCATTCTGTCTTTCTCCTACGGGTGCAGCTGCATCATATATGCGGCAAGGGAGTAACTAGCCATTGGTGCGAACAGATACCTGGTTGGTTTGCATTCCAAAGTTCCCAGGTTCAATCCCTGACATCTCCAGTTCAAAGGGATACAGATAGCTGGACTTTCTCGGCCTGAGAAGGGCAGCAGCCCAGTGGTAGAATGTCCCAGCTTCAGTTTCCAGCATCTCCAGGTGAGGGTGGTAGAAACTCCTGTCTCCAACCCTGGAAAGCCACTGCCGTTGAGCTGGATCAATGGATGGTGTGACTTCGTACAGTGCAATTGCATAAGCTCAAAACTTATTTGCTCATTATTTTTCTGGGTCATTGAGTCACCCACCATGACCACCAATCACTGCCCTTCTGCTTTCAGGCTTTTGCAGCCACAAAGACTACAAGTATTTTTTAGCCCACTGGCTGCAGAAACACACATCTTTTCTCTCTTGCTATCCTAGTGCAAATGAACCAGTGCACTGGCTGGCTCTTTGCCAATTTCAGTAAGGAGAGATCTAGCTTTCAAAAAGATTTATTTTGTCGCTCATCTTTGGTGTTTTATTATATAGGTTTACCATTTCAGCGTGAACCACTTCATGAAGTTCACCTGAACAGTGGCATATAAATATCTGAAAATGAGTAATACACTCTGTGCTCTGCTCAGGCAAAAGATCAGCTAAATAATGCCCTGGAGCTCAACCGACATGACCTGACATACATGATGCTGGGGAAGATCCACCTGTTGGAGGGGCAGACGGACAAAGCCATTGAAGTCTATAAGAAAGCAGTGGAGTAAGAACCTTTCTTCTCTTGTTCTGTTGGGGGTGGAGGTTAGGAAAGATGTCTTGTGACCAGGAATTAACCTCATTGTACAGAACTAGAAAGCGTTGAGAAGGTCTTCTCTCGTGGCCCAGGCAGCCATCTTAGGCACAGTTTTGGATTACGGCTCCCACCTTTCAAGTCCCTTTGAAGCACATGAATTCACACAGGTCTTCAACCCCAAGGCTATAAGCCAGTGTGACAGCCTGCAAATCAGCTTCTTCAAACTATTTCTGATGCTAACACGAGCATTTTCATAGCACTCATGAGGGGAAACAGAATCCGCTGCTGCTGTTCTCACAGTATGAGCCAAGGAGCATATGTCAGCCCCATTTCCAACAAAAGGGGTTCTGTTCAAATAGCCTCTAATAGAATTAGGTTTGTTCATTTTTTGGTGTGTGTGTGTGTTTTTTAAAGGAATCATTTGTCTTTTGTTCCTTCCCCGGTTTGTATTTATTTATTATTTAATAAGTGCATTTAGAACCTGCCTTTCATCGCAGTAGATCCCAGGGCAGAGTACAAATTGCATAAAAGCACATAAAACAGCCATGCACTGCAAAGCCGACAGGAACGATAAGAACAGCTGTATGGCCTTTTAATGTATATCGATCAGAGAGCTTTGCTGTGGTGCAGTATGTAAACTGAAAAACCAAAACAAAATACAAACAACACCTCTGGTAGAGTGGGGAAAAGCTCCTTTGCATTTGCTGCCCCAGCCAATTAAAATACGCAGCAATGGCAACTGGATGGGTTTGTTAGCCCTGGAATATTCCAGAGGCAAATGTATTTAAGCCTTTCTGTGAGCCCCTTTCTTTCAGCAAGTAAATATTTCTGCCCTGCATGTCATTTGCCATAGTCTTCTGCTCAAGCCACACAGTGGCAGATGGGGACTTGGTAGTCCTTATTTGAAGCTGATAAAATGTCTCCTTCACGTGCAAGATTGGGGCTAGTCCTCCCATTATGCAGGAAGCAGATCACTTCAAGTGGCAAATTTTGGACCCCCATCAAAGGGTATCAACTTGTACGATATTTACTGTCGTTTATTTTTATCACCATAGTGGGGAACATTTGTATCTTCTGCTTCTGGTGCAGAAATGTCATGGGCCATCTCTGCATGAAACTCGTTTATGCCCTTGCATAACAATGTATTAATGAGGGCACCAGATGCCATAAAACTCTAGGGTCTCTTTTTCTGTTTCAGGTTCTCTCCGGAAAACACAGAGCTCCTTACAACTCTGGGCTTGCTCTACCTGGAGGTATGGGAGGTTGCTAATTGGTTAGTTGTTCAGTTTGGTCCAGCAGCTGTTAATGGCATTCATGTTGAGGCATCCCCATTGCTGCTTTGAGACTTTTCTCAAAAAGTTAGCTCCAGACTATCTCTTCTAAATATGTGCTTTAGATCCCCACAGGAAGGAACTTACCTTACGCAGTTGAGTCAAAGCAGAATGCAGATAGGCTCTGCTTCTATAACCTGCTAGTCCAAGTATATGAAGAAGGAAAAAGTAGCTTTGTGAGTTTTCTATATAGGAAAGGACCGCGTATTGGATAAAAAGGCACAGTTTTCTCTGTACCATAATTCTGCCAAATCCCTAGCTCACTCCCAAAATGGTTCTTGTTTTATGCAACTTGGGCCTCCATTTTGTCTCTGGGCAGGATTTCCTCGTCTAAATGCTTTCTTCATTTCCTAGCAGCCTCAGTAATGGCCCAAGATTATTAGGTTTCTAGTGTTGATTTTCCAGGAGGAAACGATAGGGCTTTGAATTCTGGGGTGTGATATTTGGGGCTGGTTGACTTTTGAGTCCTTTCTCATGGGAGAGCCAGATTTAGAGCATGTCAGCCAAAGATGCACAGCAGTCCTCTTTAGAGAGTGCGCAGTGGCTTCCTGGCTGTGTTTGATGAACCTCAGAGGGTTGTTTGTTGCAGTTCCTAAAGAACCTGCATGTGGCGTAGGAAGTAACTACGACTGTGGAGTAGAAAGCAGTGAAAAATGTATCATGATTCAGTTGTTTAAATATTCTACTGATATTTCCCTCCTTTACTTAGCTCGAGGTTCATCAGAAAGCCTTTGAGTATCTTGGGAACGCACTCACGTATGATCCCAGCAACTATAAGGTAACTCAGGGGATGGGAATATATTGAATTGTTGGCAGAAACAGAAAAAAAATCAATATGAATGTCACAAAATGGTAACCTAAGTAAACAGCTGGATGAGCTGGTCAGAGTCACTAAAGCACCTTTTCCTTCTTGGTGCTCTTCACATGTTTTGGACTGCAACTCTCGTCAGCCCTAGTTGTAGTCCAAAACATCTGCTGGGCACCATGTTGGGGAAGGCTGATCTTTCTTAGTCCTTGGTCCTGCCTATCCCACAAGGTTCCAGGTATGTGTGGCTTTGGGTGTATTCCTGATGTGCAAAACCTGTCTCCAGTCATTGCTCTGATAATGCCTTTGCGTTCTTTACTCACCGACAGTGGTGAAAAGCCAGTTTGTTAGCCCCCACGATTTGGTTTTTGCTTTATTCTGTTCAAAAGGCCATCTTGGCAGCTGGCAGCATGATGCAGACACATGGAGACTTCGACGTAGCCCTCACCAAGTACCGAGTGGTCGCTTGTGCTGTTCCTGAAAGCCCCCCGCTCTGGAACAACATTGGAATGTGCTTCTTTGGCAAAAAGAAATATGTGGCGGTAGGTGTGTTTTGTGTCATCTGCCTACCCTATTACCTTCCTGAATTTGCATCTATTTGTGATTGTCTTTTACCCCCTCCTTCCCCTCTCCCCAATCCTCCAGCATGCAGAATTGGAAGTGGGGAGGCAGGCATTTCTTTCAATAGCATTGGTGTTCCTCTGGCTATTTCTTGGCTTCTCCATACCCCAGCATAAAGGAGAGAAATGCCCACCTACCCCTTGGCACAAACAGAGACAGGGTTTTATCTTATTTGCACTGATGTTTGGAAAAGATAAAAGCAGTCAGGTTTTTGTTAATTCCGTCTTAGCTAGCATTGGCAACTGGAGAGCAACATCAGTGCTGGTTTTGACCCATAAAGCCTTGAACTGCTCATGACCCCAATACCTTGAGGACCGTCTCTCTCCATATGAATCTACCCAGACCCTGAGATCATCTTCTGAGGTCCTTCTTCGTGTGTCTCCACGAGAAGTACGGAGGGTGGCAACACAAAAAATAGCCCCTTTCTGCAGTGGCTCCCCATCTGTGGAATGCTCTCCCCAGGGACGTTCGCCTGGTGCCTTCATTGTACACCTTTAGGCACCAGGTGAAAACGTTCTTCTTTAATCAGGCCTTTGGCTGATTGGCATCTAATGCCCTTTTAAATGTGTTGTGGAAGAGGGGATTATTGGGTTGTCTTCATTTTTGTTTGTATTATCTATTCTGTGCTTTGTATATTTTATTTTACATTTTTGTGTTTCGGACCTCTTTGAGATCTACGGGTATAGGGCAGCATACAAATTTAATAAATAATAAAGTAAATGAATGAAGTTCTTTTTGAGAGGCGTTATTATTTGGAAGGATCAAGAAAATTGCACCCTTGGCCTCTACCCCTAAAGCAGCCATTTCATAACGCCTTTGCCTCTTCTCTTATTGAACGGAGCCCTTTCCCCCCGCAGGCCATCAGCTGCCTGAAACGAGCCAACTACTTTGCTCCCTTTGACTGGAAGATTCTGTACAACCTTGGCCTCGTCCATCTGACAATGCAGCAGTATGCCTCTGCCTTCCACTTCATCAGCGCTGCCATCCATCTCCAGCCAAAGCTGGCAGAACTCTACATGTTGTTAGCAGGTAGCACCACACACACCTGCCACCCTTGCCTGGTTACTACAGTGGAAATTCTGTTTCTTATTGACGTTGGGGGATGCCACCCTGGTTGAAATCACTAGTATAAATTTATGTAGTCTTTTAAGCACGTGGTTTATTCAAAACTGATGATATCATTTCTTCCCTTAATAATCCCAGTAGACATTATTCCCATTATACAGACTGGGAACTTAGTTCAAGAGACTGACTTGCCTAAGGCTACCTCTTACAGTCATGACTAAATGGGCAGTTCGAATCCAGATCTCCCAGGTTCACATCCAACTTTCTGTTCAGTGAACTAAACTCTGGCTTGAAAGAAAATCAGCTGCGATGCAGGTGCAAAAGTACCAGATCCATGGGTAAGGAAGACGGAGGATTCCTATCCTTGGTTAGCATTGATCCTGAACGCATGAAGCAGGCTTATACTTAGACCATTGGTCTATGTAGCCCAGTATTGCCTTTTCTGGTTGGTAGC
The DNA here is from genome assembly GCF_027172205.1 of Podarcis raffonei. NCBI lineage: Eukaryota > Metazoa > Chordata > Lepidosauria > Squamata > Lacertidae > Podarcis > Podarcis raffonei. The sequence continues at coordinate 8,007,041 of NC_070615.1, forward strand.
AGCTTCCCAGTGTCTCAGCCATTGGGTCTTTCCCATCACCCAATACTTGAGATCTTTAGCTGGGGATGAAGAACCTCTGGTCCACCAGACATTGTTGGACTACAACTCCCCTCATCCCTCAGCCCTTGGCCATTCTGGGTAGGGCATATGGAAGTCGCAGTTCAACAACATTCAGAGGGCCACAGGTTCCCCATTTCTGCTTTAACTGGAGTTGGCAGGGAGTGAACCTGGAAACCTGAGCAGGGCCTTCTACCTACAGCTCTTCTGAGAAGACTGTTGTTCCCTGTCTCAAACCTGAACGCTTCTCTTGAAGAGGCATGTGTGTTCTCTCAGCAAGCTTAGTGTGTTGTGACCCTTCCTTAAGAGCATTGCATGGGGGGCGGGGGGCGGTGAATAAAATTCAAACCCTTCTCCACCATCAACTTCCTGGAAGGCAAGTCATTCTCTCAGTCCCTTTCCCAGCTGCAATATGAGAATAAAGACATTGGCCAAAGGTGCAGAATTAATTTAGAATTTCTTCACTTTGCCAGCAAGAGTTACCCCATTTCCCCTTTCTTGATACAGTTGCTTTGACAAATCTTGAAGATGTAGAGAATGCCAAGCTCGCCTATCAAAAAGCTTCAGCGCTGGACACGTACGTTTCTCAGTTTACTTGGGGCCGTTTACTTGTTAAATAGTACTGTTTCTGCACCTACCCAAGAGTGGCTCCATAGAGCACATATTTCCTCACTAGCAGTACCTTAAGGCTGGCACTATCTGTGAGCTTTCTTGTTTCTTAGGACCACACTTTCTCAACTTTTGTTTTAATGGGAGGTGGTGGTGGGGATCAGGAGGTTGTGCATGCATGTTTCTGTAAGGGGGCTCTAGTCCATGAAAAGTGTTTTCCACACTAAATCTCCCTCTGGAACTTGCCATATGAACCTAGTTCCACTAGTCAATAGGTGTGTGCAAGTGTTATCCTGCACAGATTAATCTGGAAATGTACTCTGTAAAGGAGACAATCTTGGGCCTCCAGTGTTTGCTGAGCTTCACTTGCTTCTTTCAAGTGCAATTGCATCATTGCTGACCTAAAAACTTAGAAAATCTGCAAGAGTGGGCAGCAAACAGCATCACTTCCCAGTTCCTTAGCAGAGCCAAAGACTACATTAGTTCTAGTGCTCGCAGCTCACCATTTGTAAGAAACCACCTCCACTGTATGTTGTCATGATCTCAAAGATAACGTGTGTGCTACCTGAAGGTGTTCTTGGTAGCCACATTATAAAAACCATCTCCTGCCTCACCTTTTGGGGTGGCTTTTGGAGACCAGCTGGGAGAGGCATTTCTGTTTTTTAAATACTATTTCCCTTGGGATTAGAGTATTTAACCTCCATCTGCTCCATGTTGTTGGAATAGGATCAATAAGCAGTTGCCAGCTTGCAAGTTCTAGGACTATGATAAGGTGCTTTGCCCTACAGCTGCAAGGTATTTGGGGGATAGGTTTCAACATGTGCCTCACCATACAGGTGTGACGCGAGTTTCAAAGCCAGTTGGAAATCTCTTGCAGTTGGGGGATTACAACTGTGGCATCTAGGATTGTTTATGCATCAACTATTATCTTGCCTCAGAACTATGGAGCTAATTTTGGTCACATTGCACCAAATCCTGCCCAATCCTGACACTTAGAAGCTGCTGAACTCCAAGCATAAGTACAGCCAGAGGGGGGCAGGTACCTCTCCATCAAGTAAATAAAAATACTGAACTGACCAATTGCATTGCAGATAACTTAGTTCTCCCCCCCCACACACACATAAAGGCTGCCTCCTAAAATAAATCCTGGCTACGCCCAGTACTCCAAAGACACAAGTTCAGTGCATGCTCCCAGGCACTTTAAAAACTTCAAGATCTGGCTTCCAGCACAATCATTAGACATGCGCTTAAGAACCTTCATTTCCATTTAAAAAAAACCCCAGGTTTTTTTCTTCATTCATATAGTTTTGGAGATAACACTTGAAAGGGGGTACGTAGGATGTGTTAAAGGCCCCAAGGGTCTCTTTGCCTGAGGCTACACTTTTGTACAGCTCCTTGTCCATGTACAGGCTCTCGGTTTTTCATTACTCTCTTACTGTTTGTTCAGCTAATCAGATCTAATATGTAAGATTAAAATTACCTTTGGACACTTACATCATTTTTATGATCTATTCTTCTCATTTCTGAAAAAAGTAGAATTTGACCTACTAGGTTACAGAACTCTTAATTTTATCTGTACTGCAACTGTTTGTTTTTATATGTGGACTTGCTTTCCTAGATGAACTTATTTTTAACTGTTTTGACACTTTCCTTGTGTTGTGGTTGTAAACTTTTTATATATAACTGTGTATTTTATTGTTGTAACCCTCCCTGGGACCTTATGCTAAAGGGTGGGCAAGAAATCTAATTCATCCAATTAATAATTTCAGCAAGCAAAAGGCCTAAGAGATCTCACAGATGGGTCTTGGTCCTGGCTGTAATACTTGCTGACAACAGTGCAGTTTACCTCCCTTTAGCACCAGTACTATTTATACTATCATGTTGTCTCTCCTGGGTTTCAGGTTCAGCCCGCTGATAAATCTCAACTATGCAAGCCTGCTCTACAATCAGGGGGATAAGAAGGGGGCTGTTCTTCAGTATCATGAGATGAAAAGAAAGGTCCAAGCATTAGTGGATAGCACACCGGAGTTTGACCCTGAGGTATGTTAGTTTAAACCACTGCTTGCAGCTCCCAAACAGCTACACAGCGAGGGGTAGTTTTGTTAGCGGAACTTCAAACAGAGTGTGTGGTTACTGAGACAACTAAGGGGTAAGGGTGGGAGAGAAGAGACTATAGATGCATCACAAATAGAGCCCTTTAAAATGAGAATGTAACAGAATCCATTAAAAAAAATCGGAAACAACTAATACAGTGGTACCTCGGTTTTCGAATGTAATCCGTTCCGGAAGACCATTGGAGATCTGAAACGTTCAGAAACCAAAAACTCAATAATAATAATAATAATAATAATAATAATAATAATAATAATAATAATAATTTATTATTTATACCCCGCCCATCTGGCTGGGCCTCCCCAGCCACTCTGGGCGGCTTCCATAAAAACAAAAAATACAGTAAAATATCACACGTTAAAAACTTCCCTGAACAGGGCTGCCTGTTTCAATATGGAAACCACGTGGCATGTTTGACTTCTGAGGTGTGTTTGAAAACAAGCATTTACTTCCAGGTTTATGGCGCTCGAAAACTGAAATGTTTGTCAACGGAGATGTTCAAAAACTGAGGTGCCACTGTAGTAACATGGTTGGGATGCCTTCTTAGCCAAGTCAGTGGACCTAGATAGCATTCCCTGAAATTTGTGGTGGAGAGTTTGGGCACCTCTGGGGACAGGGAGGCAGGCACACAGAAAAAGGACAAGAGGTGCTAAGGTTCAGGATGATGAGCACCCCTTCCCCCTCACATTTTGCCCTTAAAAAGGGGGCGGGGTAGCACATGGTCTCCATGCAAAATGTCCTAGGTTTAATCCCCAGCCCCTCCATGTGAGACTGTTGGAAGCCCCGGAAAGCTGCTGGCAGGCAGTGTAATCTGAACTTGATGGACCAATGGTCTGATTTTTGTGAAAGGCAGGTTGCTAAATACCAGCATGGCTGTACAAGTTGTCTTTTGCTTCAGGATCTTTGGCTGGGCAGGATGATGTACTTCAGGGGAACATACGGCAAGAGGTTATACGTGTGTTTTCCCCAAGTTCTCCTTCCTCTTTTGCATTTTATCAGGGAGAATCTTTGGCCCCCCAGATATTGCTGGGCTGCAACTCCCATCTTCCCTGACCACTAGGCATGCTGGCTGGGGCTAATGGGAGTTGTCAGAAACATCTGGAGGGCTACAGGTTAGTGCCCCTGCTTTATATGGAAGCAGAACTGGAATGAGATTTGATGGCAATGGTGTTTGCTGACCAGATTTTCAATTTCTTCCCACCCCCATTTCCCTCTTCACACTTGGGCAGATGGTGGATGTAGCTCAGAGACTAGGTGCTGCCTTGCAACTGGGAGAGGTTGCAGTCTGGGCTAAACCTGCTAAAGACTCCAAATCAAAGCAGCGAGCAACTGCATCTAGCAAATCCTCCAGCGCACAGCCTTTGGGCTCTAACCAAGCCCTGGGACAGGCCATGTCTTCTGCAGCTGGGTATGCCAAGACCATGATTCCAGGTATGCCTGTCTACATCATGTCTATTTGCATAGGCAGAATCAATTCCTTTTTCTTTTCATTGTCTGAATGCTATAGACTAGGGATCAGCAAACTTTTTCAGCAGGGGGTCCACTGTCCCTCAGACCTTGTGGGGGGCCAGACTATAAATTTTTTTGGGGGGTGGGGGATGAACAAATTCCTATGCCCCACAAATAACCCAGAGATGCATTTGAAATAAAAGCACACATTCTACTCATGTAAAACCACACTGATTCCCTGACCATCCTTGGGCCGGATTTAGAAGGTGATTGGGCCGGATCCGGCCCCAGGGCCTTAGTTTGCCTACCCATGCTATAAACAACCGGGAGCTACACAGTAGCAGTTTAAGTGTTCACTAGTCATCTGTAACCTCACAGGGAGATTAGCCTTCAAGCAGTTAAACCCAGTGTTGCAAGTGCTCAGGTTAAATGGAGAGGTGGACTTCACTGTGAAAAACTTTTAGAAGTAGTTCCTGCATACTTCTGCAGAAAGAAAAAGTTGAGTTAGCAACTTTCATATAGACACAAGTTATGCCCCAGCAAGGACAAGTTTGAATTTAACGGCAAGGGTGGATCCTCATTCAGATTCTGTGCCCACTACTAGCATATAACTTGCAAAAATAGCAGGTGATGTCTCCAAGCAGCTTGGAGACCATGCATGTAATAACTAGTTTTAGTCTGTGCTCGAAAATGTTCCCAGGAGGTCTAGGTTCAGCAGTGAGGAGTGTTGGTTTTATGTATATTCTGCCTTTTACTCAGTAAGTGATAGTAGCAGGATAGTGTAGAGCAGGAGCAGAGGGAATAAAGGAGGGAACAGGGAAACCTCACAAATCTGTACATGATCTCCACTGATCACTCTGGCTCTTAAAAGGCAGGGGCCTCAGGATAGTTTTGCAAAAGACATTATCTGCTGCAGATAAATCTAAGCACAATTATTGAGCATTTGTTTATTTAACAAAATGTATGTACTGCTTGATTGCAAATAGAACCTCTAAGCAGTTTCTACCCACTAACAGATATTGCCCATCTTTTGGGGCGAGAGGGCACATCTGCAAACCAGAGAAACGGTGTGGGCATCACAGACACCCGGCAGATTTCTTGATATAATGCTTCTTCTGTCAAGCCTAATTTTAGCAGGGGGAATAAAACCATGTGGGCAGTAGAAAAAGCCTCTGTGGGCACGTGTGCTCGCTGTTCAGGCTGACCCATTTTCCCACACCGCCCCCCCCCAAAAAAAACCCCAATGTGCAATAGTTTATTCACTCGATGGTTCTAAAAGTTACTAGAATGGGAGAAGTCTCCTTTCTCAATCAAGGCCAAAGAGAAATGCTTGTTACTTTGGGCAGACAAAAACATTCCAGGTTACTTACAATGTGATTTGGTCCAACTGAGCTCATGGAATTGGGCTAACCTGCACGGTAAGCAATATGGAAACACTAGGAATTTCACCATCCACCAAAAGCTCTCTCTCGTTTAGAAGAGAAAAGCAAATTGCTGATTTGTGCTCACTTTCATTTTCAGGCGTTGGAACTCAGCTGGCCAAGCCAGTGGAGCCTAAGCCTGCCTCTGATCCAGAGAAAACTGCATCTGCTGAAGGGCAGGAGCCACCTATGGAACCAGAAAAGGAAACTTGAAGAGACTACCAGGACAGCTTGTAGAGCTGCAGAACTTGCCCTGCTAGTGAGAGGAGCAAGATGTGTAAAGTTGGTATCACCCAAGCCTTGCTCCAGCAAGAGGTTCTCTCTTGAGCCAGCAGGATGCTTGGGAACTGTTTAAAATCTACTTTCTTCAATATTCCAAATTAAAAGGATTATGAAAGATGCCCTCAAGAGAATAGCAAATGAAATTTGGGAGTAGTCCTGGGAAAAGTTAAGTTCTTTGCAGCAGAAGTTGGGTTTTACAGTTATTCTTCAAGTTACTGACAGAAAAATACAACTGTAGAGAGGTGCCCTAAAAATTGAGACTGCAGCATTCCTTGTCCTTTTGTCTTGCCCTCTCCTAACATATCTGTACTGATAGTAGCCAGTGGCTAACTGCTAAAGGGCAGCCTGAAGCATCTGTACTCTCAAACCAAGTTCTCCGAGGTTTTCAAATTTTGAATGGATTAAGCTACTGCTTTAGGATCCCAGAAAGATCAAGCAGACCAATGATCAGCAGATATCTTCTATCACTGAATGGTGGAATTTATCACTACAGCCAATTTGGCTGAATTACTTTATATATAGGGGGAGTTTTTAAAGGATGTAAATAGAAATATTTAATAAAAGGATTAAAACGCTTCTATTTAACTTGTCCCATGTATTACTTGATTCCTTATTAACTTTGAAGTGAGATTACGTTTGGCATCTTTTTACCTGGCACATATATATATCTTAGTATTGGAAAACAAATACAAGACGACAAGTCTCCATTGCAAATGAAATAAAAGAGCAATGTTACCTAAGGTTCCAGATTAGATACCTGAGAAATGAAGTTATCAGAGCTGGGCAGGGGCACGTCATGAAGGAAGGGCTCAGCCAGCTTCTCAGTTTCAGTTTGACAGAGGCAATCCCAGCCCCTAGTACTAGCTGTGCATCTAGAAGCAAAACTCAGTAAGGGGGACCTGGCTGTGAAACTGTTCTTGTAGGATGTCTAGAACAATCATATGCTCTTCACTAGCCAACAGTTCCATTCTACCAACTTTTCTTCATTCTTAGTCAGAGCGCACCATTCAAGGACTCACAGCCTATTGTGAATGCCCCCCCTCAAAGAGCTTTTGTTCAAATTGTATATTGATTGTGGTTTTCGGATCAGTAATGGCCAGTGGACAATTTTGAATTGTTGCCTGTTTTGTTTGAGAGAGTGCTTTGTCATTGAGCCACATCTGTATAGGACTTTGGAAAGAAGCATTCAGGCATTAGAGGCACTGCACCACTGCCCTGAAACCAAGGCTGTATGATACCTTTGACATGGTGTCAGTAGAAAGGTTAACAATCCCTGATTTACTATGGAGTAGTTTTACCCGATAAAAAAAGCTGAAAGGGCCATAGGTCAGTGGGCGAGAACATACCTTGAATGCAAAAGCTACAGGTTCGATCTCTGACAACTGAATAACAATAGGAAAGTTACCTGTACAAAGCCCTGGAGAGGCATTCTAGTATTGCAGGCCGTACATACTGAGCTTTATGGACCAATGATCTTCATATAAGGCACCTTCTGATGTTTCTAGATTAGTCACACACTCAATGCCATGGAACTTTAAACCAAGTAATTGCCAAAAAAAGAGAGAACACAGTACATTCTAAATGCAAAAAGAATGTTTTATGGTAACACCAGAATCTTAAGGTTTTAATAATCATATACATTGAAACAGAACACAATGTCCAGAAATACTTTTTTCATAGGAATTGTACAGGCAGAACAATTTGGCAAGAGAAGTTATTGAGAACTTGCTTTCAAGGATGCTTTTTAGCTCTTGCAAATGATACCTATTCTATCCCTGCTATTTACAAAAGAAAACAGGAAGTGTAGCTTGCACAGCACAGGTGACTTTCACCACCCTTTGTATTAGCAAGTGCCAGGCACTAAGATGACAGATGCTTGGTTTCTGAAGCCTCTGATCCCATGTTAGATTCTGGGCTCAGCAACTCCCTGAGAATTCTGGTGGGACAGAGAGCTGTTCCAATTTGACAATGTGGGCAAGAAACTATACCATTCAGAAGAGCAAAAAAGCTCACTTTAGCTGTCACATTAAAGAAACAACTGGGTGTAAAGCACAGGCTAGAACTTTTAGCAAAAGCTTTACTTTCTATCCATAGGGTTTCAGATATAGAGAGGATGAACCTGCTTCAGTATTCTGCTTCACAGAATATTTTCCTAGTGCAAGGAGAGTTGTAAGGAAGACTTTGTCTCACATCACCCATTGGTAAGCGGTCCTGGCACTGGGCACTCACATTGTTATTGCCGTTAAAGCTGGGTTGGCTTGTGGCCAAGTGTATAGGCTCATTCCATAGGCTGAACAAAACAATTTATTAGTATAGCAACTGATGACCCTCAGAGTCCCTTCCAACTCTACAATTCTATGATTCTGTATACAGAAAAGCTCCACAGGCAGAGGAAAAGGTGTAGGCAGTGTCCAGGTGTTCAGGAGAAGTACTAAAACCAATGCATTCAAATATCTTTTTTACAGGTACTCTTAGACACAATGAACTTGAGGCTTCGGCTTCTAGCTGGTAGGAGAGGACTTTGGGGTTCATGTTCCTTCCCTCTTTCTAATGAAAAGGGTGAGTAAAATACAAGAGTGCACAGAAGTAGGCTCACCTCTACCCAGGGCCACTCTTGATTCAAGTAGGAATTACTGAACTCAAATAAACCTGTGTTAACAAGAGTTGCGGCGGGGATAAGGTTACCAAGGCGTCGCATATTAAGTAGAGAAACACATGTACAAATGGAGGCTGTCACCACTGGAATATGTGTGATAATAAATAATGACATGTGGATCTAATTAGGATACCATTTTGCGAAGAGCAAAGGAACTAAGAAAAACCCAACAAGCACCACTGCTGTATAGCTGCCATTCATTTACTTCGTTTATGGAATGAAAACAAGTTCTACAATAGTGCTTTGTACAGTACACCCTAAACTCAACAGCAAAACCTAGAAAATAAAGCTGTGTATTTAACCACTGTGATTTGTCTCACAAAAGCAGCAAACGCAAAGAGAATACTTCAGTCTTACAGCTCAGGATTGCTAACATTATGCTTTCCTAGTGACCTGTTTCGAGATGTCTAAAGTCAGAAGTCCTTCCCACAGAACCAAGAACATGATTATGTAGTACAGTCAAGCTCCCTGTTCTTAAACCTTCATCCAAGCAAAGCACAGCCATGAGCCCGTGGTGTACTGCAACCCTTTGGAGTCCTTTTTGGTAATACTATTCATGCACACAGAAGCAACACTTTTGCAAGTTGATGTTTTGGTAAGAGTGTTATACTGATGTTCTGTACTTGGGTTTATGCCAGCAAGCATATGACTGTAAATAGACATAGCTAGCATCTTAGTGCCTGCAGCTGGGTAACAAAATGCCTGCAGGTGGGGCTCATTCAAGTGAGGCCTACTCTGCTGCAAAGAGCCAAGAGAAGCCAATTGACTAAGGACAAAACTAGCTGAGATGGCAGCACATCTGTATTATCAAAGTTCTCTACCATACTGGTATAAATAGGGGAAGAGATGTCAGTTCCAGATGAAGAGGAAAATGGAACATAGGAAGCTGTCTTGAACCAGGTCTGACTATTTGGTCCCTCTAGTCCAGTACTGTCCATGCTGGCTGGCAGTAGCTCTCCAGGGTCTCAGACGCATCAAAGTATTTCTCGTCATCTACCACTAAATCCTTTTATCTGAATACGCCAGTGACCTGAACCCAGGACCTTCTGCATGCAAAATGGGTGCTGCACCACTGAGCAAAGGTTCTGAACTTTTCCTTTGCCCACAGCTTTCCATCACTTCCTCTTCTTTTCTTATGAAGACTCAATATTTGGATCTAAACCTGGCTAAGAGGAAAATAGCCAGGGGTAAGCAGTGAAGAGAACAGAAAGCAGAGGAACGGTTCCTGCACTGCTACTTCTCCACCTGAAGTTGCTCCCCCACCTGATTTAACAGCTATTCAGCAGCTAACTGCATTGATTATCTGTTGTTACTGCCTTTAAATGCAGCACTTAAGTAGTAAAGAAGAGGCCACCCTTCACAGTTCTCCACCCCTGGGCTGACAGAAAAAGCAATCTGAGCAACAAGCATTATACCTTGATGCAAAACTTGTCAGCATGCCCTAAGCCACTGTTTTGAAACTTTTAGTGTGAGAACACATCCTTGATCAGGTTCAAGACCTATATGTCAATTCTAATTCTGAAGTCAAACCTTATCAGCCCTTATTATAAAGTCCTTTTGATGTTTTTTTCTATAGAATGCCCCACCTTCCCCACCCAGTCTCCAGATCACTATCTGCAGCAAAGGAAAACTTTCAGCAAGACTCTGGCACTCGGAGCGTGGGAAGAATTGAAGTCATCCTCCCTGATTCTCACTCAAGAGGCCCCACCACTGCTTTTGGTAGACGAGGCACACAGAACCCATAGTATAGGTTTAAAAAACATTTGAAGTAACATCTAGTTTGACCTGAAGAGACAACAAAATCTGGAATATATTACGTATACAGTGCAAAATTTCTGCTCACCACATTGTAAAAAACTAATGAAAATCTGTGCTAATCAGATGGAGTCCTGCAGATCCTGTTATGTTCCTTAATTGTAAAGGAATTTGGTAAGATTCCAAATCTAGCTACCAGGGCATTAATCATACCCTGACCTGTTTTAATCATATCTACTGGCATTCTGGGAATTTTCAGTTTCATCATTTGTTACTACTGTAGCCCACCCTTACTCTGAGGCTTTGTACAGTTCTTAACATCACAACAACCCCATGAGGTAGGTTAGGCAAAGATAAAGCCTAGTGAGAGCCATGTCTGGGTACAGATTTGCACGTGGATTCTCCCATCCAAACCCAACACTCTGCTAACATAGTACATCACTGCCAGATTTTGTCCTCATCCTAAAGTCAAATTTTGTATCTCAGATTCTATATAGTTCTATTGCTATGTGTAAGTACACAGAAAGGAATATGGATTTTACACACACACAACCTGCTCAATGGAATTTCCTGTGCTATGAGCAACACTTACTATGATCATGTGATCACAGCTCCACAAAACCTTGCAGAATAATACAGTAACCGTGGAATAGTAGAATGTGCCAGGTCCCTAGCCTCCTCTCCACTGAAAATTATGTTTATGCAATTTATTAGGAGTCATTTCAGGTTTTGTACATTACATTTCTTTGGAATTTGACCCAGACTAATTGTCACTTGTTAAGCAGACCAGCAATTGTACTGTAAACTCTCACTCATAGTAATGATCTCTAAGTCACTGCTTAAGAGGCTATTGAGAGGTAAAATAATTGTGTGCATGAGCATTTGGTATGCAACTGTCTTAAAAGTAGATTAACCTGCCAGCAATAAAACAAAACAGAGGATCAAAATTAGCATACACTAGCTGAGGAAGCACATGTGACAAAATGCCACACTCCCAATATTTTGATGTCCACTTCATGAGGTCCGAAAAAGGAGAAAAAAGGTACCATTCAGCATCCTTTCCTTGCCACAGAACAATTTATGATGCTTTCATCTTGCCTACCTCCCATTTGTAGAGCTTACAGAACAAGCTTTTGTACTATTCACTTGGGACAGTGTTCCCTTTGGCATGGTGCAGCCCAAGTGCTATACTTTTTCATTCCACCACTACCAAACAAAACAATGGCTCTTGCCATGTTCGGAATGTGATAAGAGGTAACACAATTATCTTTTACCTTTGCCTTCCCAGAAATATGACAGTGTAAAAGACCAAAATAGCCTTCCTGTGATAGCTAGTCACATCAAACTTCTTTCAGTTCCCAGCTTTTTAAGTTACTGCAAATAAGACTGGCTTACTTAAAGCAGAAGCTGTTTTGGTTTAAGTTGTCATTGTGGGCAAAAGGCAGCCCATATACTTAACAAGTCATACCTCACTATTTAATTGTAGACATCCCTGTAGCAACACGCAGCAGCTGAGCTGTGCCTAACTTTTATTCTTTGGCTTTCTACTAAATGCTAACTTCCAGCCCATGCCTGCATGGTTCAATTTTTGTGTGGAGTGTATCTTAATTCCACAGGTTAATGAGGGTAGATTTCTGAATAAAGAAGTCCTTCAGCAGAAATGGCATCACCAAGGCCAACGGTCCGCAGGGGATCTTTGCACACCAGAACAGGAGTGTAATGGAATGTTACCCCATCCCTGTGCCATTCTGACACAGGCTCGTGGGGATTTAAGGAGACTGTAGAGGCCTCCTCCATCTTAGAAGTGGCAAACTCCAGTGGCGCTTTAAGGAAAACTCTGCTGGCATCAATGGTTTGGGTGGCACAAGCTTGGGTCCCTGCTACTCTTGCACCAGCAGCAACAGCTGCCACCTGGTTGGCCCAATATCCATCCACAGTAACTAGGAGGTGATAGGCCAAAGTGTGAAAGTGGATACGAGTAAGATCTGATGCCTTCCCAGGAGTCCTTCCATGTTCCTTCAAGATCCAGAAGACAATGTCACTGACAACACCCACATCTGGGACACCATTCCAGGAAGCCAGTGAGGCATGTGGTCCAGAGGCTGCTTGAGTGAGGAACAGTAGCTCCTGTTCATTCAAACCAACTGAGTTCACAAGAGGGAAGACCTGCTAACAAACAGAGCAAGTGACAGATTGGCTTCAGAGGAGTCCAATTTTTAGATTAGGCTTTGACAAACATATAGGAATCAGTGCATGCAAAGCTAGCGTAACATAAGAACGTAGGAAGAACCTTGCTGGATCAGACCAAATGCACATCTATCCAGCATCCTGTTCCTACAGTGACCAACCAGATGTCCATGGGAAACCCAAAAGTAGAACTGGTGTGCTACTGTACTCTCCCCATCTGCAATTCCCAACAGCTGGTATTCAGGGGCATACAGCCTCTGGCAGCAGAGGTAGAGCGTAACCTTATCTTCTATGAATTTGTCTAATTCTCTTTTAAAGCCATCCATGTAGGTGGCCATCGCTACCTCTTATACAGCAAATTGCATAAATTAATTATGAGGTGTGAAGATTGTCCTGGCTCTTCCAACATTCAACTTCATTGACTGGGCCAAGTTAATTTATCATGAGAAAAACCTTTTTTATATCCATATTCCACATCATGCATAATTTTATATACCTCTATCACGTCCCCTCTTATTGCCTTTTCTCTTAATAAAAAGCTACAAGTGTAATCTTTCCTCATAGTGGAGTTGCTCCATCACCTTGATCATTTTGGTTGCCTTTCTCTGAAGCTTTTCTAGCTCTACAATGTTTTTGAGGTGAGGCAAACAGAACTTTACACAGAATTCCAAATGTGGCCACACCATAGATTTCTATAACAGCATTATAATACAGGCAGTTTTATCTTCAACTGCTTTGCTAATGATCCCTAACATGGCATTCACCTTTTTCACAGGTGCAACACACTGTTCTGACACCTTCATCAAACTATCCACTACAACTCCAAGATCTCATTCCTGGTCAGTCAGGGCCAGTTCAGATCTCAAGAATGCATATGTGAAATTTATTCATATAATTTTGCTGCAATGGACATCACTTTATACATGCTTATTTTGAAATGCATTTGCCATTTTACCACCCATTCACTCAGCTTGGAGGTGTTTTTTGAAGTTCTCCACAATCCAACAATTTGTTATCAACAACAAACTTTGCTCCCTCTTTTCCACCCCTAGCTCTAGAGCATTTATGCAAAAGTTAAAAAGCATAGGTCCCAATATGGATTCTTGGGATACTCCACTTGTTATACCCTTCCATTGGGAGAACTGTCCATTTATTCTTACTCTCTATTTCTTGTTGATCCACAAAGGACTATGTATTTTGACTGCTAAGCTTAGTAGTAAGGAAGTTTGTCAAAAGCTTTTTGAAAGTCTAAATACACAGTTTCCAATTGACCACCTCTATCAGTCTGCTTGTTGACTCAAATGACTAACAGATTAGTGAGGCAAGACTTTTGGGGGAGGGAACAAGGAGTTTGTTGACTAGAAGTCTGAGGTACAAGTCATACCCTGCCATTTAGGTTACCTGATGAATGATTGCGCTCATAAGTTCTGGGTCAGTCATACTGGCCAGTTCCAGGTGTACAGGTACACCCATGGGAATGTCAGAGATGGAAGCTACAGCCTGCAGAAAACAAAGGAAAAAAGTTAATAGTAGGAAAAAAGGGGGTAGAGAGAGAATGACCTTGATAAAAAGTACAGCATTATATATGCTGCAGATGTTGTCATATTTATAAAGCTGCAATCCCATACAAGTAGTCTAATGGAATTCAACAGTCTAATTGAACCCTGAGTGGACATGTATAGGGATGCCCAGTAAATGAGCTAGTGGACAGAGGCCTACACATATCCTAGAGTGCTACAAAATTTAAATATTTTTTTTTAAAAAAATTAAAAACAAGTCCTTTGTAGGGCAATGACTGCACCTAATGCCCTGCACAGTGACAGAAGAACCAACAGAGTGCACCTTGGAATGCCTTAGTCTGAGGGAACAAGGTGCTCTTACCTCTAGGAGTCTCTTCTGACGCATCTCCTTTGTCTGTCCCTCCATCATATGCAGACCTGAGAGGACCACCAAGTCAGGCTGGAACTCCTCCAGACTGGACACAAATACCTCCAGCATGTTCATGGCCCCATTAGATAGGTCATGAGAGAAGATAAAGCGGTTGGCATTCGGGGCTTTCAGCTGCCCCCACTCTTCACCTAAGGAATACCCCCAAAAGACACACAATTATATGGGATCCATATAGATAGGCCTCTGAATTACAATTTTAATGGCTTCTTTTCTTTAGCAGTGAACTTTGACCTTTCATCAGAGTAGCAAGTAGGGTGGGTTTTATTTCTCCCCATCTGCTTCACAGTGTTATCCTGCGTCCTCCTGCAGGATACAAATATCCACACCACATTACTCAATGCACTATTACAAACTGAAGTAAGATAAAGGTAAAGGTAAAGGGACCCCTGACCATTAAAGCCAGTCATGACCGACTCTGGGGTTGCGGCGCTCATCTCGCTTTAGTGGCCGAGGGAGCTGGCGTATAGCTTCCAGGTCATGTGGCCAGCATGACTAAGCCGCTTCTGGTGAACCAGAGGAGCGCACGGAAATGCTATTTACCTTCCCGAGGGAGCGGTACCTATTTATCTACTTGCACTTTGATGTGCTTTCAAACTGCTAGGTTGGCAGGAGCAGGGACCGAGCAATGGGAGCTCACCCCGTCACGGGGATTCGAACTGCTAACCTTCTGATCGGCAAGTCCTAGGCTCTGCGATTTAACCATAAAAAGAGCCTAATGGATCTGGCCAATGGACTATTTTGTCCAGCATTCTGTTCTCACAGTGGCCAACCACATGCCTTTGAGAAACCCACAAGCAGGATTTGCGTACAGCAGCATTCTCCCCTCTTGTGGTTTCCAGCAACTGGTATTCAGAAGCATTGCTGCCTCCAACTATGGAGGCAGAGCATAGCCATCATGGCTAGTAGCTGTCAATAGCCTAGTTTTCCATGAATTTGTCTAATCCTCTTTTAAAACCATCTAGGTTAGAACATTACTGCCTTGTGTGAGAGCGAGTTCTAGTGTTTAACTATGCAGTGCATGGAGAAGAGCTTTCTTTTATATGTCCTGAATTATCCAACATCCAGCTTCTTTGGATGTCCACAGGTTCTAATGTTATGAGATGGGGGGGAATGCTTTCTCTATCCACTTTCTCCATGCATCATATATAAACTTCTATCATGTCACCTCTCGCTTGCCTTTTCTCTAAACTAATAAATCCCAAACACTGCTACCTTTCTTCATAGGGGAGTTGCTGTATTCCCTTCATGAGACTCCCACTAAGTCTCAATAGTTCAACAATTTGATTCTTAAGTACCTCTACCCTTGCTGAATGAAGCCACATTGTTTGAAGCCTAAGGCATTTCCAAGAGATGCTGCTTAAGAATATGCAAGCAAGCCATGCCCAGCTGAACTGCCATGCATTAGTAATTTAACATGAAAGCAGAGTGCTATCCCTTTAGCCACAGCTCGTGAATTCCTCACAATCTTGAGAGGATTTGAATCCCACAGTCAGCTGCAGCCTTCAGTGGGCATGAGGGAAAATTCTATGCTGAACAACAAAATGTGAGATAAATTAATGTGGATCAATGAACAATATCCTGGGTTTGGGAGCTGGGTTTATCCTAATAATTACATGGCAATATTGGCTACATTTTTCTTTCTTTCAAGAGACCTTTTTAAAGAAGTGAAATCTCTCTCCTTTCTCCCTCTCAGATACAGTAATCCAAACACTGGCAGCTTTGATTCTTCCAAAGCCCAGATTTGCAAATGTGTTTGTGTAGCAGCTGCAACTCTGGACACATATCTCTTTTGATTCTCTTGCAGTGAATGTTTTTAGCCAAGAGGGAAGAAATGTGATCATCTGGTTGTTGCCATAATTTCAGGGGCTGCCTACTAAGACAGTTGTCTATACTGGAGCAAACCCACAATCTACAGGCATTTCAGACCAGTGCAGTGCTAGAATTTTGGGGAAAGAGGGGACGCCCCTTACTGAATTCCACAAATTACAGCAAAATCATACCCCAACCATAGCTTTATAAAATCAGTCGCTAAGACGACCACACCTTCTGCTCATCTCTGTAATTCTCTCTGCTCCAAGTGCCAAACCTATGAGAGCTCTGCTCATACTTAAATTGCATAAATGTGCACTACTAACAGGATTGGGACCATATACAGGGGAAAGTGCTCTTGTGTTCGGGTTCTGCTTGTGGGTTTTGTTGTAAACAAAATCTGGTCTTGTTCCTTTACGGGGTACACAAGAGCCCTTATAGAGTCCTTTGTAGGTTCTCCATCGGTAGGAGAAAATAATATAGGCCAACCAGAGAATATTGAGAAGCAAAGCAGCTAGTAAGCCTGATCTTTATTAACGCTGTTGCAACAGGGTGCTCCCTTCACACACAGGAGAGCAGAGAAGGACCCAGAACAAAGGTGTGCCTGCCCTTATATAGACATTTTAAATTGCCTGCCCTGGAGTCCAAGACCCAGAAACATCATACATACATCAGAGAAGGGGTGTAGCCCAAGACCACCCCCCAGATACATCATACCTGCATTATAGAAAAGGTGGTCTACAACAGAAATTTGAATTTTGTTGTTTTTCCTGTCTGCCAGGTTATCTGATAATGCATTATCTGATTGCCTTTCCTGGTAGTCTGGGCCATTCCTTTGAGATGGTAATTACTTATTTCCTGAGACAATGGGAAGGTTTCTTTCACCTCCTCCCTCCTTGCAGAGAAACATTTGGTCAGTTTGGGAGTCAAAATGGTTTCAGGACTGTCTTCCTGTGCTGCTCCAGACATGTGGTTTATATATTTATGTACGTTTGCTTGGTACATTTATTATAAATCTAAAACCTTAAAATTCTTATAACAGTTTCCACAGGCATCTGTTTGGCCATTGTTGAGAACAGGATGCTGGAGTGAATGGGCCACCGGCCTGGTCCAGCAGGCTCCTCTTAACATTTTTAGCAGTTAGGAATTCAACACAGAGTCAGTTTATTTTTTAATATGTGGGAACCAGTCATGCTCCTATTCTCTGTGTATCAAGCAAAATTGGGAGCACAAGAATGCTTTTAGAATTATCTTTTAGAAAGAAAAGCATGATAGAAATGATGACTTGAAATAAAATGTGCACTGGAGACACAATCATGCCCAGCATTTCATTCTCACAAAGCATATATTCAATTTGCTCTGAGAAGAAGCCAGTTATCACTCATCCACAATGCCATAGGAAGAAACTAAGAAATGTTCTCGATTACCACCAACCAAGCCAGGAATTTATAAGAAGATCAAGTGAATTCTGGGTTATAGGTTTCATTCCAACTCCACTTAAAGAAAGATCATTTAGATTTTTCACTTTGAAACATGCAGGCACACTAAAAACTAAGAGTATAGCAATGCTGTAGAGAATAGAGGAAGAAGAGCATTTTGGGGGCTCTAGTTCAAATGGAAAAGAGCAGCTTGCTACAGCTTCTGCTGCTTCTTCACCCAGCAACCTAGGAAGCTGCATAAATCCAGCAGGAGTACCAGACTCCAAAACTGGCAGCTCTAATTTAGATTATGCTTGACTGCTAAGAAATTTACTTGAGATGTAAATATTAAAGTCAAAAATAAACTAGGGTTATAATCAGTACCATTGTGGCATCTAAGCAACTTTTTTAAAAAAAACCTCGTTTACAAAAATCTGAAATCATTGAACTCTGCCAAACAAATGCATCTTCCCCAGTAAGTTAACCTAAACACCTCAAAGAACAGGATTTCCTCACTCTCTAACCCTGACAGCGTCTAGGAAGAATCAGCACACTCAATGAACTGTTCCCAAGATAATAAGGTACTCAGAAGGGAAGTACCACGTGGAACTACACCACTTAAAAAAAGAGTCACTTCTAAGAAGCTAAGGCTCCACCCAGAACACTTGCAACAGAAACACTTGCAGCAGTAACACATAAATTTTAGGTTACTCCTCCACCCACTTACAAAGTTTAGAAAGAGCAAAATGACAGCAGACCTATTCACAACACTCACTATAGGAAATAAAGATCCTGATTGCATCAGATTGCTTGGTGCTGTATTACAATGGGTGTGGTGCATTGGTGTCACTGCCAGTTTTTTCTTCCTTCAGTAGACTTTTTCAGATCTCTAGAAATTCACATTTCAAGTCAGATACAATTCAAGTTTAAATGGTCCCATATGGTCCCCTTAATAAGCATGGATCCTTTCCAAAATGCTTCTTCTGCGTAAACAGCAAGTCAACAGCCATTCAGAAGCATGTGTCATATTCACAATTGTATTCTGCCATTTTTAGATATATGTTGTTCGCTAGTGTGCCAGTACCCACATTTATGTGAATATGTGGTGTTGTTGGCATTTTTATGCAGCCCTTCAGCCAAAAAAGTCTCTAAGGAAGGCTTACAAATACTAAATGAGCAGAAAATCCACAGCCTCAGGCTCATAATTTGAGACAACACAAATGGAAAAGAAACTATTAATGAGACTGATCCAAAGTGGTGCAACCCAACTTCCTGGGAAGAAGGCAAAACCTCCTGCAAAGAAGGCTGGACCAAAATGGGGATATTTTGTGTACCCACATTTAGGAAAAACACATCATACTGCTTCATCCTGAATTTGAAGGGGCTTATTGCACAGAGTTTGATCCTGGATCTGAGTGACATTTTATAACAAGTAAACATGGGTGGAGTGTTCCTGGGACACCATGAGTTAGTTAAATGTCACAGGGGCTTTTCCATTTACTCAGTCTACTATTTGCAGAAAAGATATGGTGTTTGTAATTTCTCAGGAAATTGAAAAAGAAATACTATTGATCTAATTAATCCAATGTATTAGAAACAAGCTCTCATTCTTGCAGCGTGGTTGTTTTTTGATATGGCATTGGACTCTGGGACTATGTGGGGCAGGGTGTAACCTCCTGCCTGACACCAGCATGTGCTAGGATCATTACTCCCATACAGTAGGGAACTGCCTATCTATCACATGGATACCCTCACTGCTCAAAACAAAGCCAAACCTCTCCCCCGCCCCCGCACTCCAGAGCATGGCAGTTGAACCAAATTACTCAGTAGTCATGGACTTTCTGTACCAGAGTTCAAAGTGTGACTCACTCTATCAAGAACTCCCTTCGCTCATGCACCTACTTCACAATGCAATCTCCCATGTCCAATTTTAATTTAAGCTGCTAAAAGCTTAAAACTGACAGCAGAGACCCTGGATCAATTTCAGATGAATCAAACCAAACCTTTGAATAACTGAACCACATTCTATATTGGGCTACAACTAACAAGCGGAAGTATTTTGTGAAGAACAAGGGATTCTTCATCATGGAACCAAAGTACCTCAATGCTGCACTTGCAGTGTCTTCAAAAAATGTAATCAGGGCTTCTATATTAGATACTCTCACTTCCTAAGAACACCACAACTGGGAGTAGACAAATTATATTTCTAGTTTCCATAGCAGGTTTGGTTGTCACATTTTTCTAAGCACATTTAAAGAGAGAAGGAGGATTCACATTTCCTAGATGATGTTACGAAGCTAATTACGATTTTGATATGGAAAGCAGCTCACAGCAAACACACAACACTTGATAACAGCTTTCCAAGCAATTCTTCAACATAGAAAAATGTAAAGCTATAACTTTACATACACTGCATGAAGACCATTAAGCAATTGCCTTCTTTAATTTAGCACCAATTTTCAAACTAATGCTGATCATATAATATAGCAGTATCTTTCAGTGCTCAATGTACATACATAAACACCTGTAATCTCTATGGTCACAATATAAAAGGTAGGCCACTATTATAAAACTCAAATTACAAATGGGAAAATGAGGCCGAGAGATCCTGGTTACCCAGTGGGTTCACAGCTGAAAACTGAAGCAGACTTACCAGCTGATAGCTAGCTCACTTAAGCACTGTGCTACACCAACAACACAACACATTAATGCTGATATATATACAAATACAGTGGTACCTTGGGTTACGAACAGCCTAGCCAACAAACTTTTTGGATTACGACCACTTCAAACCCGGAAATGAGTGTTCCGGGTTGTGGGGGGCTTTTTTGTTTTTGTTTTGTATACGAACGTACTCCGTTCGGAGGTGCACTTCTATTTTGAGTGACACACTTCCGTTGTCCGGCAGAGAAGGGGATTGTCACAGCGTTTCCCGCAGTGAGGGAGGGAAGCTGCGTGCCCGCAAACCAGCTGGCTCTTGTCTGGGAAAACCACGCCGCCTTTCCATGCACCTCCGTCTCCCAAGTGGCTCAGCAGCAAGAAAATGTTCCCTCTGTCCAGCCTGGCTGTGGAAGTAAGGCGCTCTGCTCACAGAACGGTGGCGGTTGCTCCCCAGGAACTATGTGGAGGCGTGCGTACAGCTGCCTTGGGTGCCTGCCCCTGTAAGTCGGAGGAGGCAATTCTAGCTGGCTGCCGTTCTGCGCACCTGGGAGTAAGTGCCATGCAACTTAATGGCACTTTCTTCCGAGTAAACATGGCCGGGGAAGGGAGGCGGGCAGGTTGGATGGAGCTCGCACGCTGCCTTTGTCTGGCCTTGAGAAACACTCTCCTCCCGCAGCAGCAGGGGTGGGTGGGTGGGTTTGCACGCCCACAAAGCAGCTGGCTCTAGTCTGGGGAAACCACGCAACAGAGCGCCTTCCTCCCGCAGCCCGGCCAGGCAAAGGGAACCCCCCCCCCCATGCTGCTGTGGGAGGCGCGCGCTCTAGGGAGCATTTCCCACAGCAGCGGGGGGAGGGGGGTCAGGATCTGTGTGGATCCCAGTTCTGCTGCTGATTGATTGTGGAAATGGATAAAAGCCCCCCCATCCAAACAATGACTATAATCAGTGCAGGTAAGAATTTTTTTTAATTTTCATTTTTATCATCTGCAATACTGTCTTATTTATTTTATAGTACAGTACATGGATTGTTGCTTTCATTTTATGATCAATGGCCTTGTTAGATAGTAAAATTCATGTAAAATTGCTATTTTAGGGGTTGCTTTTCATCGCCTGGAACGGATTCATCGATTTTCCATTACTTTCTATGGGAAAGCACACCTTCGTTTAAGTATGCTTTGGTTTAAGAACGCAATTCTGGAATGGATTAAGTTCGTAAACCAAGGTACCACTGTACAGCTTTGGGCCTTTTGCATCTTTCAATAAAGCATACCTGCTCGATACTCCAAAATGAGGTGAAATTCATCAAATTCTTGCATTGATTCTGGAGGGACGATTACATTTTCATCAAGCAGCTCATGCAGCTTAGGACCAATTGGGCCACACAGCAGAACCTACAAATCAACCAATTGATACCAGTTAACTGTTATCGTCTCTGTTTAGTGCAATCTTCAGTGAGATGGCTCTCACTCTAATAGAGACACTATAAACTGGATTCCAATGCATTCTCTTTTCTGTCCTGTTCCAAATAGATGAACTATGTGTGTAGACAGGTCATACAGTTCTATTGTCAGAATGTTTCAAAATAAAATAACCATGTGTAACAAGCTCTCAGATTCCAAAGCCCATTCTGAAGAAACAGTTGAGCATCAAGTGGGGTGGGGGTGGGGAAAAGTCACTTAACAACCAATACACCAATAAGCACCCTAATATGACATTTCCACACTAGAAGACAAATTAAAAACTTGATATGGATCACGTCCACAGTTGAGATGTTAAGTCAACTTTCCTATGAAAATGGACGTGTCTTTTGCTTCTCTGTGTTAAACCACAGAGCCTAGGACTTGCCGATCAGAAGGTCGGCGGTTCGAATCCCTGCGATGGGGTGAGCTCCCGTTGCTCAGTCCCTGCTCCTGCCAACCTAGCAGTTCGAAAGCACGTCAAAGTGCAAGTAGATAAATAGGTACCGCTCTGGCGGGAAGGTAAACGGCGTTTCCGTGCGCTGCTCTGGTTCACCAGAAGCGCCTTAGTCATGCTGGCCACATGACCCGGAAGCTGTACGCCAGCTACCTCGTCCAATAAAGCGAGATGAGCGCCGCAACCCCAGAGTTGGCCACGACTGGAACTAATGGTCAGGGGTCCCTTTACCCTTTACCTATATCCAAATTAGCTTAAAAGACATTTAGTACTACATCTTTATCACCAACAATAAGAGTTCTGTGTTGTCTGGAAATGGAAGCACTAAGAACGCAACTTTTCTCCTATCCATGGGACTAATGAGCATGCAAGTTTGAACACTGACTTCTTCTCTGACAATGAGTTTTTCCTATTAAAAAAAATAAATGAAGCCATGCAGAGCTTCTTGTACTAGGAATATGTAGGACACGGGCAGGAGGGAGAAGACACACAAACAATTTTGCATATCAAAATCTCATAGCACAAGTCACTACTACTGCTGCAAGGTTGGCAGATGTTGGTCATCCCTGGCCATTGGCCACACTGGCCAGGGTTTAACATCTGGAGGGCCACCCCTGTTCTAAAAGACCATGTATACTGATGTCATAATATGAATAGCTACTATTACATATAACGGCTGAAATAAGCAGACAGCTCCCAATAACTTGGTCCACTAAGTTACATATACAAATGTATATGGACACTTGGAAAGAGTGACATTCCACTATGGATTGATTCCTTTTGACATTCCAAGTACATCTCTATGAACAATACTAGAGGTAAGAAAGAAGTAATAACCCCTTCTTCCAAAGAGTTAAGTGAAATATTGTTTAGAACTTTCCTCCAAGTTCTTTTAATTTCCTGGTATGTCTAATCACATTTGTTCACTCAGCAGCTCCACACATTCTGCTACCAAGCTGCAATTGCTGTTTTCTCAGCCATATACTGCTTCTCGTAGTCAGAGGCCTGGTTTTATTTTTTATTGGAGTAACATACTTCACACATGTGTGCCTCTCAGCTAGAGATGCCAGGAAGCAATGGTAGTTACACTTTAGTAAAGTAACTTGCACAACTGCCTTTGCTTGTGCTGTTTTTACTTATTTCATACATTATTACCCAGTACTTTGCCCATGTGCTACTCATTGCCTTGCAAAAGCATAATCAAAAACTCAGGCATGGCACCGGAGTGCCTCAAGCAATAGCTACAAGCATGTGCATCACTAGAAGTTTGTGTCATCAAAAGGAAAATGAACTTTTCCACTGAAAAATTCTTCTGCATCATGCCTGCATATTTACTGGATAAAATGGGGACAATGATTAGATGTTACATTCAGGATTTTAAACAGGAAAACCAATGAGAGGAGGTATACAGTTATAGGCAATCAGCGAGGGTTGGCATTTGATATTCTTACCTTTAGGTCTGGATTTGTTGCAATTTTCTGGCCAATGAGAGCAGCATTGCCTCCCACATACAACTGTTAAGACACAAATTTGTGCACACATTTAACCTGCAATTTCTACATATCTTTACATGATCACAGTCCTTTGCAGAGTTTAATATGTGTACTATCAAGAATATAACCATAGTTATCAGTGGAATAAACACATTCACTTATCTAACTACTAGTATGCCAAAGCTGCAGCAAGGCTGCTCTACTCACTTTAGCCACTGACTGCTTGGCTCTCACAAACAAGTAAGACCCCTATATCTTTTTCGCATGTACTGCTAGTAAGTCAGGTTTCCCCCATCTTATATTTGTACACCTGGTTCTTCCTATTTACGTGCATGACCTTACATTTGTCCCTACTGAAATTCATTTTGTTAGCTTGGGCCCAGGTCTCCAATCTGCTAAAGTCATTTTGAATACTGTTCTGTGTTTTGTGGCATTAGCTACCCCTCCCAGTTTGGTGCCTTCTGCAAATTTGATGAACATCCCCTCAATTCCTTCATCCAAGTAGTTTATAAAGACATTGAACAAAAGCAGGGACGGAACCCTGTGGCACCCCACTTATCACTTTTGTTCCAGGATGACGAGGAACCATTAATGAGTACCCTTTGGGTCGGTCAGTCAACCAGCTACAAATCCACCTAACAGCTATCTTGGTCAACCCACATTTTACCAGCTTCCTCAGAAGAATATCATGGAGGACTTCGTCAAAAGCCTACTGCCAGTCTCAGCAGTAAAAACAAGTTATTCTAGAAACTCTAACTTTAGAAACAGGTTTTCCCAGAAGCAGTGGCTTTAAGTTGTCTTGAAAGACTAGTTTCAACCCTTCCAACCTTTGGAAAAGTTTCATGTTTCTTAAGCTTTTTTGCATGTTGCTGCCTGCAATTTTAAATAATTAACATATATTTTGCAAGGCCAATCTTGTCAGACAGAATTTCATCTCTACTATACTGGGCAGTATTCTTAATAGTGTTATTAAGATACAATAGTGCATACAAGTGACATTTTGAGAAGGGCTCATCACTAAGTGTACACAAAAGATGAAAAAACTGCAGGGCTCTTGATATATAGTAGTTTGTGTAGCATAAGCTTTGTAAAGCTTATTAGATTGCACTTTATATATCTGATGAAGCAAAGTTAACTCATAACAAATAAAATGCTTTGGGTCCAAACAAGACACTATTTTCCCCATTCCACTCCATCCCTGCCAAACTACAGGAAAAAAGAACGATACAATTATAGGGAAAATGGTTATTTGAGCACACTATCCTTTAAAGGAAGGCTAAATTCTGATGGTTTAAATATTCCAAAATAAGAATAACAACTATCGCTTAATGATTCACTTTTCCCTGCAGTGAGGGGGGAGCAGTAAGCAAGGAAGCATGAGGCTGATTGCCAAGCTCTTTATGGAGACAATGTGCCTAAGAGACAGTTTGTGTCTTTTTGCTACTGCAGATTTACAGAGCTATTCTTTTGAAAAATGTGTACCATCAGCTGAAGGCCATACTTCCCCCCAAAATATCCACATAGTGGCTACTTAGCAGTTCTATGGCATGTTGCTAACTCCCAGTTTGGGGGCCTAGATAACAGTTCAAGCAAAATTAAAATAGACAGTGCTGCATATGTAAATTGGGGCTGTGTGCCTGCATGTGTACTGCAAAGTGTTGGGTGGCTACACCCACCAACTGAAAGCCCAGGAAGGTTGCCAGGGATGGATGTGGCCCTGAAGCCAGAAAATGTTAAGTCGCTTCTGCTCTAGAGAGCAGAAAGAATAGCAAACAAAGGGAAAGCTAAACAATTTACCACAGAAGCTATAAAGAGGTATTGGATATATGCAGTGTATTATGTGTCACAGAGGGATAAAGAGTTTGCTCCAAGCTAGAGAATGTACCTGTGCCCCAGGATATGCTGAAGCAGTCTCTGCAATGTGGCGGAAGGACTCTACATCACTGAAGAAGCGTTCTGCAGCAGCTCCCTTCCCCATGAAGTGGCTGAAGGCTTCCTTCAAATCTTTTGTGGAATGCAAGATTGAGTGGTCTTGCCCAACACCAGAATCTAGACCAAGGGCTTGCAGCAACTTCACACCAGAAAGGACGACATCTACACAGGCATTGACCCTACCAATAACAGGAGATGAAAAGCTATAATCTAGGCTAATTTTTAAGGAACATATCTACAAGGATATATGCATTCAAGCTTATTTTGCAATTTATTGACATAAGTATTCTGTAGAGTTTAACAAACAACACTGAAAAATCATATTGCTACTATTTACTTACAATGGAAATATATGCATGTCTATTCAGAAGTAAGTCCTACTGAGTTCATGAGAGTATGAAATTGCAGCTGAAAGTTAGATTTTTCATAAATTCTGTATTTGAGAAATGGATCTCTGAGTGTTTAAGCTTTCTGTTTGCCGGGCAAGGCCCCCACAGTGTACTGGCTAAGAAAGTTTAGGGGTACTCACATGAGATCTCAGGGGAACTTGGATGGACTTGCGAAAGCATCCCAGAACTGGTGCACCAAGAGAGCCTTGCCTCCAAGCAAGTCAAAGAGCTTAAAGGCTCTTTTCATACTGGGAAAACCCAGTGCAAAAATAACTTCCTTGCTTGCATTTAACTTGCACAAGCTTTCCCACCACTATCTGACCTTCCCTTGCAATGCACAACCACAAATAAGTGTGTTCTAATGCATGCTCTTAGTTTACACTTAGTTTATACAAAGTAACATCAAGGCTCAGTAGGACTGGCTAGTGTCCTACATTGAAGTGTGCACCCTAATATGTGCCCTAGAATATTTGCCTGGCAAGCATGCAGGGGATCCTCAGTAGTCAAAAATACATGGCAACAGGTTCCTCCACAGCAGAAAATATAAGGACCACTGCTCTACAGCAGGAACGTTTTATTAGCTAGTGTTCCAAAGAACACTCAGGGAGATCTATACACAATAATTTAAGACATCACTCACCCAACAGCAACTCTGTTCCACTGTTTGCCCGGCTGGGTGATAAGCACTTCCCAGGCAGCTGCCATGCTGCTCTCTGGGGACGTAAGATCCCCCTGCAGCTGATATAGGAAGGAGCTTGAGAGATACTTCAGCACTGAATCTGGCAGATCAGAGTCCAGTAGGAAGACGTAGCCTGTAGCCAGAGCCAACAAGGCCACACAAACCGACTTGTTCCACATGCTGATGTCTTGAAGTGAAAGCTCAAGGTGAAGAGTGTGAATGAAGTTTATATGGCAGCTCTCGTAAGTCCGGCCTGAAAATTGTTTTTCTCCACAACAGCCACCTTCATGTTTATAATTGTTCACAACCTATAAATAAATATTTAAACATGAGCATTAGACTTTGTATAGCAAACCCCACCTCATGATCACATCCTTCTAGTTCGCTAGGTTCTTATTTTTCCTTTTCCCTTCTCCTTCCTCCCCCTGCCTCTAGGTTTATTATACATCTCTGTTATATTTATTAATTTCATTATACTGTACAATAAGGTATGGGGTGGGGGTGCAGAGAAGACCTACTGAGTTAGTTGTGGGGGAAATTGCACCCAGAGAGAGGAGGGGGTACTGAGAGAGATAAAGTGTTGGGCACATGTGTGTGTGTGTGTGTGTGTATATACACACACACATGCGTGTAACCAGAGTCGGATTTAGGGCTGTGTAAACGCCCCCCCCACAGGGTGTACAACCAAAGGGATGCAAAATAACACCACCACATCTCTATTTATACGGGTACCTACTCAATTATTGTGAAAATAATATATATATTTTTGGGGGGTGCCCGCCAAACTTTGTTCTGGCTCAGGGCGCCCCATTACCAAAGTCCGCCCCTGTTGATATATAAAAGATATAGATACCTACTCTTCCCCCCCACCCCTTTTCCTCTTTGGCCTCGATTAGGAGGAAACGAAAGCAAAGAACGGGAACAGGAGGAGGAGAAGCCGGGGTCGGGGGGAGGGGTCGGGGCGTCAGACCCACCGTCCCTCCCGGCGTCGCTGGACTGCAGCTCCGCCCCCAGCCCCCGACCCTGGGGCAACTCCGGCGGGAGCCACCGGCGAGGGAGGCGGCGAGCGGGACGGGGGGAGGCGAAGGAGGGACTTGCAGGCGGCCTACCCTGCAAAACGAGCTTTCCTCCCTCCCTTTCGGCGCGCTTAGGGGACAGTCACCCCCCCAACACGACCCAAGGGGGAGAAAGAAGCCCCCCAAGTCCCTCCCTCCCTTTCCCTGAGGGAAACCCCTCGCTGGCTTCCGGCGGAGAGAAAAGCGCGGGCTGGTTTACCTCACAGCTGAGGGGACAGCAGGGGCCCGGCGCCTTCCCGCCCCTCCCCGGAGCCCAGGCCGCGGGCTGCTCCCCTCAGGAAACGCGGCTCTTCCCGTCCCTGAGGAGAACCGCCGGCCGGCCGCGGGCTCTGGAGCGCCTTTCCGCCGCCCGAGGCTCTCGAAAGGCCGCCTCAGAAGCCGGCAGCTCCCTTACGCCATCTCCGTATCCCGCTGGCCGCGTTACTCAACCCGTTCGGCAGGACAGGGGGGCCCTGCCGCCTCTTTGCGGAGTTTGCGCAGCTTGCGCGGCTCTGCCTAACTTCTCGCGCGGCGGCCTTTGCAGAATCGTCGGGCGCCGCAACTCGGAAGCCGGCAGGCCAAGCTTAGCTGCCAATCAAAAGGGAACGTAACCAATCGTCGGGAGAAAGAGGTGGGTGACTAGAGATGGAAAGGAGGAAGAAAGGGTAGAGGAATGTACCATGAGGCGTTGCGAGGCGGGGGGTGTACGCATACATGTTCTCCTTAGTTGCTTGGACCAGTTTGGTGATGGTGGTACTGATGCCCTTTATAGAATGGTAGAATTGTAGAGTTAGTCAAAAAAAACACGAAGATCATGGCCACTGGTCCCATCACCTCCTGGCAAATAGAAGGGGAAGAAATGGAGGCAGTGAGAGATTTTACTTTCTTGGGCTCCATGATCACTGCAGATGTTGACAGCAGCCACGAAATTAAAAGACGCCTGCTTCTTGGGAGAAAAGCAATGACAAACCTGGACAGCATCTTAAAAAGCAGAGACATCACCTTGCCAACAAAGGTCCATATAGTTAAAGCCATGGTATTCCCAGTAGTGATGTATGGAAGTGAGAGCTGGACCATAAAGAAGGCTGATCGCCGAAGAATTGATGCTTTTGAATTCTGGTGCTGGAGGAGACTCTTGAGAGTCCCATGGACTGCAAGAAGAACAAACCTATCCATTCTGAAGGAAATCAGCCCTGAGTGCTCACTGGAAGGACAGATCCTGAAGCTGAGGCTCCAATACTTTGGCCACCTCATGAGAAGAAAAGACTCCCAGGGAAAGACCCTGATGTTGGGAAAGATGGAGGGCACAAGGAGAAGGGGACGACAGAGGACGAGATGGTGGGACAGTGTTCTCGAAGCTACCAGCATGAGTTTGACCAAACTGCGTGAGGCAGTGGAAGACAAGAGTGCCTGGTGTGCTCTGGTCCATGGGGTCACCAAGAGTCGGACACGACTAAACAATAACAGAGTTAGAAGGGACCCTTGGGGGTCATCTAGTCCAACCCCCTACAATGCAGAAATCTCAGCTAGGCCATACATGGCAGGTGGCCATCCAGCCTCTGCTTAAAAGCCTCCAAGGAAGGAGAGCTCTTGACTCAGGATGGGTAGGAGGCGAAAGGGAGAGAATAGAAGAGGCAGAAAAGGGGAAGGACCATAACAGAGTGGCAGAGCACCCACTGCTCTGTATGCAGAAGGATCCCAGGTTCAATCCCCAAGTTTGAAATTCTAGAGAGCTGCTGCCAGCCTGGGTTGACAGCAATTATGGTGGAGGACACACGTAGCATGACAAAAGCAGAATTTTTAAAAAATCCCAGGTTCAGTTGCTGGCATTGCTTGTTATGTATTATGTATTGCATTAAAATAATTGCCTTATTTTCTTGTTTCATTTAATGGATGCTATGTACATCATGTTGCGCATTATGTTATTATGTTGTAAACCCGGATAGCTCAGTTGGCTAGAGTGTGGTGCTGATAATGCCAAGGTTGAAGGTTGGATCCCTGTAGGTGATCCAGCTGCATATTCCTACATTGCAGCGGGTTGGACTAGATGATCTTCCAGCTCTACAATTCTATTAAACCATCCTGTTGGGGGGTATGGGGAGCCTAGCAGTTTTCAAGGTTCTTTGTCACTGTTTGATTTAGAGGCCCAGTTGCCCTTGGATTAGCATAACTGTAGTCACAATGGTTATAGAAACACACCTTGTACATGTTCGAGAACTTTTCCTCCTCCACCCCTCTTACATTATTATCTGAAATTAATGGCAGAGCACGTCTGTCTGTGTTTCATTCCACTCAGTGATGGTGATGGATGGATTTCTGGGAGACAAATATCATAGGAACATAAAAAGCTGCCTTATACGAAGGCAGGCCAGTCAGTACTGCCTGCGTTGGCTGGCCACATTTCCAGCTCAGTACAGTGGTACCTCGGGTTAAGTACTTAATTCATTCCGGAGGGCCGTTCTTAACCTGAAACTGTTCTTAACCTGAGGCACCATGGGACCTCGTGCTGCCGCTGTGCCGCAGCCACGCAATTTCTGTTCTCATCCTGAAGCAAAGTTCTTAACCCAAGGTACTATTTCTGGGTTAGCGGAGTCTGTAACCTGAAGCGTATATAACCCGAGGTACCACTGTATTGTCTACACCAGGGCTCGGACTCGGACGTGGAGATGCTGAGAACCTGGGACCTTCTGCAAAAAAAGCAGATGCCAGATCCTTCACTGTCAGGCGAATCTGGAAAAGGGTGAGATTTAATGAAAGCCAAACACCTAAGAATGGAAGTGGTATGCTAATAGAGTTCCTTTTTTTCCTTAGTTTTCTTTGATTAGGGGCTTGTAATTTAAACCCTAAAGTCTGCTGAATCTCCCCAACCAAAGATGTCATTTCCTAAGCCTGAGTCACTGCAGGCATCCCACTGGGTGGTTACTTCAGCTTACATGGCTGAGGCAATTACAAAAATAACAAAGGGGTCCCTCTCTAGTTTTATGGCATTAAATAAAACTAAACAAAAAACAACCCACAGAAACATGCTTCTAACAAAGTTCACAGTGAAGGGAAAGGAATATCAACAAACCACATTCTGTTTATCATTCCAGAAATGTTGAAACCCTGTGCATTCCTCTTCCAACTTATTTACAGAACACAATTCCTGACTTGACCCTAATAGACCGAGGATTCAGCTAGACTGGTAAAGAAAAAGCGATTTACAGTGGTACCTCAGGTTAAGTACTTAATTCGTTCCAGAGGTCCGTTCTTAACCTGAAACTGTTCTTAACCTGAGGTACCACTTTAGCTAATGGGGCCTCCTGCTGCTGTCGCACCGCTGGAGCATGATTTCTGTTCTCATCCTGAAGCAAAGTTATTAACCTGAAGCACTATTTCTGGGTTAGTAGAGTCTGTAACCTGAAGCGTATGTAACCCGACATATCACTGTATATGCTTTGTGTATGTGCCACCAGGTGGCGATGTGGAGTCCCATTTTTCTCTACCTGTTTTCCCTGTTTAAATTTACAACGCTTTAAACTGAAACACTTCTTTGATGTGTCTAGCTCCAGCCCAAGTCAGTTTACATTGCCTGCAGATTTACATAACCATTCCTTCAGTTTTAGAACCTGCTATACTTCTGCTTGCCAGAATCATGTAAAACAGCAATGCCTCTTTATCCTTGGGAACTCACCTTTTAGCCAAAGTCAACAAAACCCTTTTAATAAAATAATAATCGATGCTATGTCTCTCTTCCAAGATCTTATGGAGTGCACATAAAATCAGACTCCAAAGCATGTTGGCCTCTCCTTGCATCCACCAATAATGAAGGGAAACCTCCTTTTCCTCCATCGCTTTTCCAGTGCTGGTCTGATTCTGTTTTATCTAAGATAATTTGCCAGTTTTATAATCCTCCAATTCTTCTTGCAGCTGCAACTCTATTCACCCTTACCTGGGAGAAAGTCCTAATAAACTCTCTCTGAAATTACTTCTGAGTACCCACAAATATTTTCTCTTTCTTTCTGACTTCCTTTTTCTCCCTCTCTTTCTGATATCTACTAATCTCCCTACTAAGCCTTCACCCATCAGTCTGCCATGAGATGGACAGATAGCTCCTGTCAAATTTCTGAACTTTTTTAAAAAAAAAATCTGCAGAGGGCTTTTGATTTTTTTTTTAAAATTATGTTTATTAAAATTTTCAAAAAAGAATACAAAGGAAAACAGAAAAGAGAAAAAGAAAAAAGAAAAGAAAAAGAAAAACAGCAATTTAAAAAGTTTACCATAATTATATTCCATACCCAATTTCCTTGACTTCCCCACACCTACCCTTCTTGTATTCCAATTCCAATTTTTAGCTCAGCAATTTTTATATCCCCCCCACTTTACCTTATTTCCTCTAATTCAATTATCTTAAACAAATTTTAACTTCTAAACCTCTATCTTTATATTTCAAAACTTATTCTTAACATACTTTACCTAAATTCCTCCATCAATTTAATTAACCTATTTAAACTTAAAAATCCCAATCTTTATACACGAAACACTTATTTTTGATAATCTTTTGCTAAGGTCGGCCCCAAATCTCTCCCCAAATTCCCCATTTTTATGTTAGTGGCAAAAGCCAACTTAATTAAAACAGAATCATATTTTTACACCCTTTAAATTCCCGAAGCCCTCCCACCCCCTTTCCGGGTTTCGATCCCCAACCAAAGTCCATCAGTCCATCCAAAATCAGCCTGGCGATCTCACATCCGAGGCACTTAACCCTCTCTCAATTTCTCTCTGCCGGTTTTCTTGATAGTCCTTTATTTTAAATTCCGAATCTCGAAGAGGCTCTGTTCCAGTAAAATCCATATTTCTTCCAGCCAGACCTCCATATTTAACAATGGAGCCAAAATCTTGTTTCTTGCTTCTCATAAGTTCAAATGTCCCAAAGACTCCAGACTCTGTACTGTCCATATTTATATTCCATATATCTTCAGATCCCCATAAGAGGAGATCTCTCCAGATTCCATTCTTCACTTCCAGCCAAACTTTCATTGTCATGTTCTTATTTTCAATTGTTTCCAACTTAACAGGCCTCTGGCTCTCTTTAGCCATCTGCAACATCCCAGCGCCTCCTTCTTTCTCATATTCTTTAAATGGCATCTCAAATGACTCAGACTCTTTCTCCTGTTTGGCTATAAGGATTTTTGTATCAGCAACAACACTTCCCTGTTCATCTGCAGGAGCTTGAATCATATCCTTTCCAGGTTCAGCAATTTTGTTTACTGTTCCCTTCATTGTTATTACACTCATAGTCAAAGCATCTGTCTGCTTCTGTAGATTTCCCAAAAGACGAAAGGTCTTTTCCAGTTCAGCCAGTATTTTTCCACTTACAGCCATTTTTGTAATGTCCTGAACCCCCTCTAGAGGGATTCTAGTTACTTAATGACAAATTAACCCTTTCTTCTTTGTTTTTAACAATTTGTTACCAAATTGTATCAAATGTAACCAGCAAAGACAGCAAAGACACAGTTCTCCTTTTTCCCCCCAGCTTTGACAGCTAATTTGACAGCTGTCAAAGTCTATAAACCTCTTCCACAGGCTCTCTGCCCGATCGCTCCCGGGTTTTGGGGGAGGGGTGAATTCCGTTCTCTTATCCTCCAGCACAGTCACTTAAATTGGCCCAATATAAAGTTAATTGCGCTTTTCCACACACAAAAAAAGACATTCACACAACCTTAGTAATAAAATCCTTGCTTTACGATGTTTACAAGGCGGGCAGGTTGACTTCCTTTTTAGCACCTTACCCGATCTTGCCGAATTCCCAGAAGTAATTTTCCCTTTTAAGTCCAATTACCGTGTTACTCACGGGTCGTTACTTTTGATCCAAAAGTTCAAAAGAAGAAGTTAACGCTCTCCGTCAATGGCATGCGGCTTCACTCAGCAGGGGAAGCAGTCGAACTCTCAGCACCACACCTCCCTCCGTCCCCCGTTCCGAAGCCTTTAAAAAGGCTTCTTTGCGGGTCGGGGGGGCGCGCAAATGGTGCCCACCGAGTCACCAGGTCCACAGGCTTCAGCGCCTGTGGTTTCTAAGGGTCCCCGCGTCGCCGCCGCGGCAGAACCCGACCCCTGTTGAGCAGATTCCCTCCGGAGCTCGGAGGGAATCCGCCATTAGACGATGGCGCCAACCCGGAAGTCCCTTGCCGAGGGCTTTTGAAATCACACAAAATTCATCTGAGGAGTGCATGGTGCTCACCCCAATGTAAACAGTACTCATCTAGATGGTCTGGCCATCTAGATCAAGCAGCTGCTTCTGTTGTACAAGCTTCCCTCAAAAGACATATATTGGGATGGAGAGAGGGACTCATTCACAGCACACATGCTTTGCTTATGAATTTTTCTAATAGTCTTCATCGGTGAATTTCTCCTGATACAGGTTCCTTTTTTAAGGCGCTTTTGCCTAATATACATATTTTTGCAAAGCAATCTACCCTAGCATCAAGAGGTTTTGCATGACATTTTCAAAAATATATGCATTTTTGCACACTTTATAATACAGTAGTACCTTGGCTTACAAACTTAATTCATTCTGGAGGTCCGTTCTTAACCCAAAACCGTTCTTAACCTGAGGTGCGCTTTCACTAATGGGGCCTCCCTCTGCTGCCATGCCACCGGGGTGCGATTTCCGTTCTCATCCTGGGGCAAAGTTCACAACCCGAGGTACTACTTCCGGGTTAGCGGAGTTTGTAACCCAAAGTGTTTGTAACCCGAAGCATTTGTAACCCGAGGTACCACTGTACACATTTTTGTACCACATTGCTTGATTGGAGAACTGTGTTGCAAAATTTGAAGATGTGTAGTTTTCAAGGGATGTTCTTGTGTTTCAGTTCCCTGTTTTGAAAAGTGCAAATTAGTAAGTTTTGTGCTTAAATGTGAACTGGATCGATTTCTCTCCCATCCCTTTCTCCAGTCAAAACAATCAGATGATAACGTATCTTAAACCCTGGAATGCAGCTGCCAGTCAGAGTAGCTAATACTCAGCTTGATGGGCCTGTGGTCTGGCTCAGTACATGGCAACTTCACATGTAACTACAGAGGGTTCCTTAAATCCAAAAACTACATTATTCTCGGGGGGGGGGGGAACCACAGATTTTAAAAACCCCATTGCTAACCCTCATACTTGTAGAAATATACTTGAAAAGACATCACTGGCTCTGTTGAAAAGACTTGGCCTCCATTTCGGTTTTAAAACTTTCCTTTCTAGCCCAGCTTATCCTTTCTCCTCAGCGCTTGAATTCTAGTATTTGTTCTTCAAAGTTGTAAAGAAAAATGAAGAAGAGCTCTGTTGAAAATCCTTAGGTGTTTCCCCCTCCTCCTTTCCTTTTTTTATAAGCTGTTCGTTTTTTCCACGAGAATTCACCTCTTCCCTTTGCTGCGACTGAAAATCAAAGAGATATAACTCCAGGGAAGGAAAATTGCCCTTGAGAAACTCTTAATAAAGCTCACAATCTTTTTTAGTATAAGCTGCAGTAAATTTCATTGAAGTGCCTGAGTTGTGGAGCGCAGTCCCTGAAGAAGAAATCTATGCTGCACAAACAGCTGCTGCAGGTTAAGTTTTCTGCTTAACCGCTTCGATCCTCAAGTATGCTGGCGACAGATTACACAGATTACACAAAAACAGCCGGAGCCTGTCCATCCAGTCAGGCTTTCCCCTCTCCTACCCCCAGCAAATGTGCATGTGCTTCATATTTCTTGCACGTGGCCCACATGCCTTCTATTGTGCTTCTGTTGGAAGGAAAGGACATTTCATCTTGGAGAGAGAGAGAGAGAGAAAAAAAAATTCTAATACACAATTCTTACTATCCTCACCAAGTTACAGTGCCCAAGATGTTCTGGTAGAAGCCATGACAGCTGAACCAGTATAAAGGGAGGTCCAGTAGTGACCGACTCTGGGGTTGCAGCGCTCAACTCGCTTTATTGGCCAAGGGAGCCGGCGTACAGCTTTCGGGTCATGTGACCAGCATGACTAAGCTGCTTCTGGCGAACCAGAGCAGCACACGGAAACGCCGTTTACCTTTCCGCCTATTTATCTACTTGCACTTTGACGTGCTTTCGAACTGCTAGGTTGGCAGCAGCAGGGACCGAGCAACAGGAGCTCACCCCGTCGCGGGGATTCGAACCACCGACCTTCTGATCGGCAAGTCCTAGGCTTTGTGGTTTAACCCACAGCACTACCCGCGTCCCTATTGAACCAGTATTGAAGTGGTGTAAATTGGTTGTAGAGGAAGACCTCAAGTTATGTTAGGGTTACATTCTGGGGATCCAACCTAAAGTAAAAATCATCTGTAGTTGGGTTCAGCGGTGAGTGGGATTGCCAAAGTCTAGTTTCCCAGATGCTTTCCTGCTTTCCACCCCCTAATTTTTTAATTTTAATTTGCCAAGCATGTAAAGCTGAATGCACACAAGTTAAATGCTACACATTTTGCCAGCAGGACAGGCGTACAACTAAGTGGCTTGTATGCACCACTGCAAACAACCAACTGCTATTCTCTCACCTCTCTACTGCTCCCCATCTTTCTATTCTGGCGCAGTGCTGGTGGTGCAACATAACTTATTGAAGATCAATGCAATATTCTAGTGCTTTATGCCTTTCCTGATAGAGGAGGTTACTTTCAGACTTAAGTTATGGCTGTGTAAGCAGTAGGGAAGCTTGCTAAAAGTAGACAATGCTCAGCACAATAAGATTTCAACCTGGAGGAGCCTATTCTTTGTCACTAAACATCATAATTAGACATGCCTCTAAGACAGCAACAAGCAAAAGTATTGTCACAGTTCAGGGACTCCTTTATTAGTAAGGCTTAATCAGAGGGCCACATTGCAAGCAGATTGCTTACAAACTCTGCACACAGGTTATTAGCTAGGATCCCAGTTCAGGGTGGTTTTTAATTACTTTCTAATGTGCTGCTAATGAAAGGAGAAGACTACACCAAGCACAAGTCAAAGTTCCTGTCTCTCTATTTCTCTTGCAAGAGCCACATCTCTCCCCGCCTCTCATTTCCTTGAGTCAAGATATAGAAATGAATTCTCCAAGATACCCACTTCTGATACTGTAGATCAGCTTCTACCATTAGGTTCTCTGGACAGTTTTTCAGACTACAAAGGGCTAGAATAGGGTGGTTGCATCCACATCACCAAAAAGAAAGAGATTTACACATAAAATTCATACAGGTTAATTTGCATTTATAGAAATAGTAGCTTTGTACTTTGAAAAGAAATAGGTTTCTTTCTTTGTTCCAGCCATTTCAACTATCACTTAATCTCTGGTGGGGATAGTTCATATTCCAGCATGCTCCTCCTGCCATCCTAGAGGGGATGGTCAGATCAGAAAAAAGGGTAAGGGGAGCTTGAAGAACTAAAGTCTGATGATCCTGGGTAGGGTCCTAGTGGGTTGGGATGGGCTTCATTCAGTTCCTGGGGAGATTCAGAGACTGCTGAGCAGAAGGCTGCAAGCACAGAGTCCGATCCCTGGAAGGGGCCAAGGAGAATGTCAGAGAAGGAGTCCATCCTTATGCGACCTGATGCTTCTGAGCAGTACTCTGCCATTCAGGCATGACCTATGGTGCCTCCTGCTGTCAATCAGCTTGCACCCACAGAGGAGACCCTGGATGACAAGTCTGACATGAGTGGGCACTTTCTCCTCCTGCATCGCCTGGGGACATGGAAATGCCAGCACCGGTGTGAAAAGACACCTCTCGCTTGCCATGCTAAAACTTTGCCAGCCCTGCTCTTTAAAAGCAAAAGGCAGGAAGCATGGAGCTCGTCACCCCAACATCTTAGCATGCTTAGCCATGCGTTCCACCTGCCATGCCTTCTAACCCTTGGCTAATAATAATAATAATAATAATTTATTATTTATACCCCGCCCATCTGGCTGGGCTTCCTCAGCCACTCTGGGCGGCTTCCAAAAAAAAAAAAATTAAAATACTATAATACATCAAACATTAAAAGCTTCCCTAAACAGGGCTGCCTTCAGATGTCTTCTAAAAGTCTGGTAGTTGGTGTTCTTTTTGACATCTGGTGGGAGGGCGTTCCACAGGGCGGGCGCCACTACCGAGAAGGCCCTCTGCCTGGTTCCCTGTAACTTGGCTTCTCGCAGTGAGGGAACCGCCAGAAGGCCCTTGGCGCTGGACCTCAGTGTCCGGGCAGAACGATGGAGGTGGAGACGCTCCTTCAGATATATGTGCCATACTCGTCACCTGAACATTACCAGAAACTAATCCGCTGTGCGTTCTTCTTCCAGCAAGAGCCGTGTCCTTAGTAGAGCACCTCCAGCCCATTTCCTTTTCCACTCATTAATCTGTTAAACCACTTTCTGACACGAGATGACTTAGAACTGGAGTGTGCAAGTGAGAAATCTTGCAGATCCAAGCCACCTCCTCTGTTCTGCTATTACATACTTCTGGAAAGTTGTTTTATCTGTTCGCTGTGCCTTTGGACTCCTCTTAACCCTATTTTGGTTCCTGATATCAAAAAGCAAGTTTTCATCTAAGTTTGAATACAGTTGGATGCCATTCTGAATCAAGATGGCAGGTAGACTTTCAAAACTGCTCTGATTTTAATCACATTGTGCATGGTGGTTCTTGAGATCAAGGAGCAAGCATTTGCCCATATTTAGCTGCAACTGGACACCATTTTGAATCAAGATGGCAGAATGAATTTTGCAAAATTACATTTTAAAAAATAATTCCTTAGTACTGCCAGGTACAAGGCTGGTAGCTGAGCTGAATGGTACTATGACTTTATTTGGTGGAACCTGTAAGGCTCTGGCTTATATTCTCTGGACTGTTGCCTGGTTCGGGGTGTACTGCCCCTTCCATTATTTCTAGGATTTGTTTCTTCGGATGGGACCCCACTCACTCCATGTCTGCCAATTCTTATTTTATCACCCTGAACTGTGCTGTTATAAAAGAGTATGGTTATGTTTTTATTTGTTACGGTTATAGTTTGCTATGTCTGCATAATATTAATGTTTTTTTGTATAGGAATCGACATGTCAATAAAAATATAATTTAAAAAAAAATTGAAACAAAAGATGTAGCCCAATGTTGATCTTCAGCAGATGCCCCACCACTTTGTAGTAATGAGGTTTGCAATTTCTGTCAAAGACAAATACAGAAGAAGATTTTGGATTTTCTGAAAGGGTATGCCCCCTTCCAAATTGTGCAAACTGTTATTTTGGGAAGCATTTTGTCTCATAGTTGTATTTTGTTTTAAAAAAAGCAATTATATATGAATCTGAAAGGTGGAAGCAAGATTATTGGCATGTGATATGCAAATTCACACGCCTGCTCCATATGCGATACAAAGATCATGCAGTATACCCCCCTAGTATTCTGTTCCACGCTCTCTGTTGAGCAGATAATACCAGCTATGGAAAAACTGTGCCAAGTTGTTTCATTTGAACTGCAAAATTCATTTTCACTTGTCACCTGACACGATTTCATAACACTCCTTCTACAAACGGACTGTCAGCCGACAGAGAACACCCCCCTCCCTCCCTCCCTGCTGGGCTCCCTAATTATACAGCGACGTGTTAATGACAGAACGCTTTCAAGTCTCCGACAACCGCAAAATGCATGTCAACCTCGCAGTCACTCAAATCAGGATCACACAGGACAAAGTGTTCAGTCTTGTTTTAGATTAGTTCATTAACTAACTTAACACTCAGTCAGAAATCTGGGGTTGAAGTTTGGGGCGGGCCTCTCTTCTAAGGTGTTCCAATGTCATTTGCTTTGAAATGGCTCTTGAACCTGTCTCAGATCACCCCCAACCCGGCCATAAATTGTGTAGAAATGAGCAACACCCTACAAATAGAGAAGTCCTTAGGTGAACCCTGTTGTTGTAAGTGCAATTGTGTTTTTTAAAAAAATGTACTGTAACTTGTTTATTAACATATTTCAATCCCACCTTTAGTCGATAAAATGAATCTCGGTTGGCTAATCATTGACAGTGTGATGTAATAACAGAGATTAAATAAAAACCCCAAATCTTGCAATAACATGATCCAATCTTTTGGCTAAAGAAAGCCTGGACCAAAACCATACCATCGAAAGGTATTCCTTTTTGTTTTTAGAGCAAGGGTAAGGAACCTGCAGCCTCACAGATGGTGTTTGACTGCAGCTCCCATCAGCCTTTGCCAGGATCATGAATGATGGGAGTTGTAGTCCAACAACAGCTGTGGGAGGAGGTGGAGGAAGTTTCCCCACCCCTGTTTTAGATGATGAACGCAAGTGGCGCTGTGGTCTAAACCACTAAGCCTAGGGCTTGCCGATCGGAAGGTCAGCGGTTCGAATCCCCGCGACGGGGTGAGCTCCCATTGCTTGGTCCCTGCTCCTGCCCACCTAGCAGTTCGAAAGCAAGTCAAAGTGCAAGTAGATAAATAGGTACCAATTCGGCAGGAAGGTAAACGGCGTTTCCGTGCACTGCTCTGGTTCGCCAGAAGTGGCTTAGTCTTGCTTGCCACATGACCTAGAAGCTGTCTGCGGACAAATGCCGGCTCCCTTGGCCTATAGAGCGAGATGAGCGCTGCAACCCCAGAGTCATCAGCGACTGGACTTAACAGTCAGGGGTACCTTTTCCTTTACCTTTTCATGCATTGCCACAAGTGTAAATCTTAGAAGAGACATTCAGTGTGAGAGACATGAGGGAACAACTCTTTTGAGACTTACTCAAGAATGCCTATAATTTCCTTCCACTGTGATTTGCACTCAGGTCTTTTCAATCTAGGCTCAATACTAACCACTGGATCATGCAGGCTGATAAGGAAAATGCAACTTCATACACACCCCGGATACCATGGTGAGGCTTTATTGGGACTACATATGACACTCTGTCTAATGCTCCATGAATTGCATCCCCTTGAATTTTCCAGCAGAGAGTGGGGTAGCCTGTTTTACTGAGAAATGACCTGTTAGGTGATTCACTGGTTGGTTTCCTTCAAATATCTTACAGGCCAACTTCACAATCAAAAGGAATCTTGTTCAGCTAATGTCTAGATATCTACATTGTAATGAAACCTGCAGAACTCCGTTGTCTCCTTTGAACTGACCCTTGTGGCATTCAATATAGGGATTAAAATTAAAAAATAATAATCCCATGCTCTCTTTAATCTTACAGCTCTTTCACCAGTAGCTATGCACAAAAATGCATAAAACTTACTGCCTTCAGAAATGCCTTTCCCTGTTGGTTTTGAGGCAGCCCATGTATACTTGCTACCCATAAGCATACATAGCATGGAGGCTTTCTGATCTCTCACTCAGTGAGAGAATGGGCTGTGAGCCCATTAGCTGCACCATCCCCATGGCCATCCATGAATTGCAAGGATAACTTCTGAAGCAGAGAGGCTTTCTATGCATGCTGGTTCCCCACTGCAGACCTTTCCTTCCAACTCATGGAGGGAGCCAGAGCCAATATGCTCATCCCCACATGGCCTCATGAGCGTCATTTTCTCGTCCAAG
Organism: Podarcis raffonei; assembly: GCF_027172205.1. Lineage (NCBI taxonomy): Eukaryota > Metazoa > Chordata > Lepidosauria > Squamata > Lacertidae > Podarcis > Podarcis raffonei. Next base: position 8,048,348 of record NC_070615.1, read on the forward strand.
AACATGACACTGACAGCGACTCTCCCTTGAGAAGAAGGAAGGGATCTTCATTTGGACTAATAGCAGGACTGATTTTGGAGCAAGCACAAGCTCAGAAGTCAAGATTCCAAGGTCCACGAGCCGGAAAAGTGGTCTGTACCTGAACGGAAGTGATGAAGGGTCCTAGCCATTGACACAACTCTTCCACCAGCCTTTTAAATATGAGGCTGGGTAAGCTCAAGGGACTATTTCGCCCTACAAGTCTGCTGCGTGTGAACTCCATCTGGGCAGGTGCCTCTGATCCCACCTATGAAGGTGGAGACTGGTTTTTGGTTGCAAGACCGTCTCCTGTGGTGTAGCCAGTGTTGTGTAGTGGTTAAGACTGGTGGACTCGTAATCTGGTGAACTGGGTTCGCGCCTCTGCTCCTCCACATGCAGCTGCTGGGTGACCTTTTTTTTTTTTAAAAAAATAATATTTATTACTTTTCCAACCATTTAAACACTACAAAAAAAAGAACAATACAATACAATACAGAAACACTACATAACACTAACACATTAAACTAACAAAAACAAACAAAAACAGTTTAAAACACCTCAAACATTTTCAATATCTTATCTTTCATTCACTTATTTCAACGACCTCCTCACACCTCCCTTTTTGTATTCCACTTCTGTTAATTGTTTCAGCAATTCCTTTCCATCTTCCTCTGTTTTCTATCCTATAATTATCTTAACACATTCTAGCCTTATTTTTTCCTTTAATATTCTATTAATCTATTTATACTTAATTCCTTATAACATTTCTACTAAAGCCATATAACTTCATTCCAACATTCTTCTAACATTCATTATTTTTACAGTATTTCTGTAAATAGTCTTTAAACTTTTTCCAGTCTTCTTCCACCAACTCTTCTCCCTGGTCTCAGATTCTGCCAGTCATTTCCGCCAATTCCATATAGTCCATCAACTTCATCTGCCATTATCCAACACTTCAGTGTTTTCAAGAGGCAGCCCTTCTCTCAGCCAACGAAAAGCAGCTGATTCACAACAAAGTTTAAGGTCTGGCAGGGCAAATCCACCTCCTTCTTTGGCATCACTCAATATCTTAAATTTTACTCGAGGCTTCTTGCCCTGCCAAACAAATCTGGAAACATCCCTCTGCCACCTCCTGAAACAATCCATCCCATCCAAAACTTGTAATGTTTGAAACAAAAACAACATCCCCAGCAACACAGCAACACGCAACCCCACCACAACAACTCGGCCCAACAACAGCTCTGATGTCACCTCTCCCTGTTTAGCCCCTTCCCTCTGGCTGGCCAAAGTCCTCCCCACTCCTGATGAGGCTCTACCTTCCGCAGGTGGGGCATGGGAGAGAGCAGGCAGATCTGCTTCCTTCTCTCTGACATCTAGAAACACAAGGGGAGGATCTCTAACCCTCTCTCCTTGGGTGCCTGCCTTCCAGCCACCCACCTGCTGCTGCTTCCTCCTCTATCATCATCATCATCATCACCTGGTGCTGCTAAACCATGGCAAATCCTGGTGAAGCCATGGGGCCCGTGCTGTCGAGATTCTAATCAGATAAGGGATTCAAACACTTGGATAGGGCTAGAGAAGGGTCATAGAACTTTCAACCCGCCCACTGGGCCAAGCCACGCCCACCTTTCCCTACATTCAGGTGATGGTCAGAGCTTGCTCAGCTCCATGTGCGGTGCTTTGCAAGCCCCAATGATCAGCTGCGTGATCACTGCTGTGGGCAATAATGAGACACCTGATGTCCACATCACCCAGGAGCTGTGGGAGATAAAGGATCTGCTTCACCAGCTGGATCTGCTTCTCCACTCCTGGACTAGAGTGCTGCAGGGGCAGAGCCGTCTTTCCTATTGGGTTTACTGGCGCATTGTGCCAGGGCGCCGGCCTCTCAGGGGCACCCCAGCGAGTGGAGGAGCTGTGCAGCTTTGTCGGCAGCCTCCCCTTTCTCTCCTGCACACCCATCAGCTGCGCCCCATCAACCATATGGCTGGAGGGCGTGCAGCTGGCCTCCCAAGCCTCCGTGGGAAGAGGGTGATCCCTGCAGAGGCTTAGGATGGAAGCTGTGCCCCGCCAACTATATGGCTGCTGGGCATGCAGCTTCCTTCCCAAGCCCTCATGGGTGGAGAGCGATCCATGCAGAGGCTTGGGAAAAGGTCAACAACTCTGGGAAACGGGGGTGGGGTGCCGGAGAGATCTTTGCACCACGGCACTGGATATGCTTAAGATAGACCTGTGCAGGGGATCCAGTCGAATGTCCATGCTGTTTTGGGATACTGGCCAAACCACCTGGGCCTAGCTTTCATTTTGAAAGAAGTGAGGGGGAAGATTAGCAATGGTGTGCAAACTGCCAGCTTGCCCGCTTCTCCTGATACACCCTTGAAAAATCCCAGGCTTCCCAGGAATACTGCTTTAAAACCAAACAAAGCACTTAGGTGCTGCATAAGCAGAGCAACACGGTGACTTAAGCTTTGAAGAATGGAGGAAGGGTGAAAGGGCTTCTCCCAGGCTCTGACAGCACATGTGGCCTGCAGTATGCTGGGCAGGCACTAGAGAGCACCCTGTCCTTTCCAGTTTTACTCCTGCCTCGTTTCCGTGGCATGGCAAATCCTCCGTTTTGCTACCAGATTTATTGCCATATCACATATTTCATGGATTAGGGACGATATGCAGCATAAACCAGGCAGTAATAGGCAGAAAACAGGGGTGAAGGATTTTCCATGAAGCCCATTGATTCCAGAGCGTGGCAGGGAAAATAACAGCAATGCAGGGTCAAAAACAGGATCTCTTTGCAAGGCACAGGGAGTAGCAAGGAATACTAGTGGAAATAAATGGGAGCCCCCAGTCAACTGAAGGCTTTACATGGTGGACACAAATGCAGTGCTAAGCTGGTGACAGAGCAATGTTGTAGCAACATACTATAAAAAGGAGAACCACTCATTTATTTCTCACATAGCTAGGGATGGAGGGGAAATCCAGTCCAGGCACTTAAGGCCAACTAAAACACAGCTATCCTTTGAAATGCGCACTTATCTTAATTTTGCGATGCAGTTCTGCAACCAAGCAAAGTTCACAAGAATGCATACATTGGGGAAAAACATGCGTAAAAATGAAGATACGAGTGAAAGGAGCACACAAAGACGTATTTTATTAGGGTGACTTGCTTGCAAGAAATGAGCACATTTGTCAAAGCTGCACATAGAAAGTGTTTATCAGGGGAAATTTGAACTAAAATGCTGGTGAATTTTCACAAGCTTTTTTAATAATAAAAAAATGCAAATGGCTGTAGAATGTGAAGAATTGAACTCCTTCCCCACTCATAGGTTATGTGGTAGAGAATGGGATCCGTTCCTCTCCTTAGATTACTGCATTCATATTTTAAAAATGGTAGTGTGCCATTAATTCCCATTTTGCAAGCTTCCTGAAAGACTGCACAGAAGTATTTTAAATAAATAATAAGCAAATAATAAATGCATTTATACAATTTGTTTATTTGGGGGAAAGTTATAATCGGTATTTGGGGTATGTGCTCCCCAAAGCACCTTATGGCATAACTAAAAATACAACGCCAACACGGCATAAAACAATCTAAAATATACATTTACAAAATGCTAACCCTATAAGCTAGCATGAAATACACACAATATAATAATAGCACTACAGTTTCTGCAGACCTCAGCACAGCCTAGTTTATGATCCCAGCTTAAATTTCACATCAAGGGTCTTAGTGGAAAAGTAGGTCTTCTGGGCCTATTTAAAGACTATTAAATAATAAATAAGACTGTAAGGTAGGATGTACCTGCGAGGAGCAGACAAAAGGTCTGTCTAGTCCAGCATCGAGTGGCCAGATGACTTTAAGCATCCCGCAACAGAGCATTAAGGCAACAGCCTTCTCCCTTCCCCCGTCCTCCCAGAAACTTGTACAGTGGTACCTCAGGTTAAGTACTTAACTGGTTCTGGAAGTCCGTTCTTAACCTGAAGCGTTCTTAACCTGAAGCGCACTTTCCCATTGAAAGCAATGGAAAAGTGGATTGATCCATTCCAGACGATGAAAAACACCCCCTAAAACAGCAATTTAACATGAATTTTACTGTCTAACAAGACCATTGATCCATAAAATGAAGGCAATAATCAATGTACTGTACTATAAAAAAAAGACAGTATTGTAGATGAAAAAAAATTAACATTTATTTTTTTTCTTACCTGCACTGATGATAGTCATTGTTTGGATGGGGGGCTTTTATCCATTTTGGCAGTCACACAATCAACCAGGAGTTGAACTGGGCTCCACACGATCCCCAAAACAATGGCAGAAGGCGGAGTCCCCCAGAAGTCCCCCAAATGAAGGAGCAAAGCAGAGACAAAGGCACAGGGCAGATTCACATAAACAAATCCCAAAATCCCTTGCAGAATCCCCAAATCTTCCACTCCTCCCCTCCCCCTTACCTGGCTAGGTGCCACCCATCTTGCACCCATCTTAAGCTTAGGCCAAGAAAGAGTATTCTCTATAAGATTGAATATAAATATACGTGTCAAGACTTTGAGATTAGACCACTGAAGAAGCCTGGAAAACTATCTTGGGAGTGTGCTACCGTAGCCTTATGAGGCTTTGCCCTCGGGTGGAAAAAAAATATTGCGTCCGGGAAAGGGAGAATGGGAGTCAACAGACACTCAAGGAATAGTTTCGGAGAAAAAGCTTTTATTTCTACCATCCATGAACTGGTAGAAGGAGCAAGTGTGATAGTTCACAAAAACATGCACGAGTTCACAGTCATGTGCACAGAGTATATATTGTAGGAATCAAGCCTAATCAGAGGAATTGGCCACTCTCCAGGCACCCGGCTTGAGTTCCTTGTTGACCTCCCCGTCTGCGACTCCCGGCAAGATCAGGCGAGATCTCAATCGGCGATCCTCCTCTAACGTGAGAAGAACACACCACTCCTCCCCTCCATCCCCAGGGAGGGGAAAGAGACAGACAGAAATGTATTTACATGCCTTTATTTCTGTCTTTCCAGCAGTACAGAGAAACGTGTCTGCACTCTCTTAACACCAACAGCAGAGAGAGGAAAAAACTCCTCCCCTGTACTTCCAGTACAGGTCAGATGACACTCTGAGCTAACATCCGGTGCTCAGTGGTGTGAATAGACTGTTCCTTTGTTCCCACGGAACAGTCCCAAACATCAACATCCTGTTTGGCTTTCCAGCCATCTGGAGCTCGCTGCTGCATTGCTCCTTTTTCGTAACATATATTCCCCTTCCAATTCCCTCCCCTTCCTCCTCCCTCAGGAGTCCTGCCCACGAGTTCCTCTGAGCATGAACAGAAAGCTCTCCTGTCTTGGGACTCTTTTGGGCTCTTAGCGCCCTTCCCAGGAAAGGGGGGTGAGAGCCAAGGGGTTGAGGAGCCCTGGTGGTTCAGCATGTTTCACTACCTGCAAGCCCCAGTTAAAGGGCCCCATGGGGGGTGAACAGCGGCCTCTTGATTACTTGGACTTCCAGGGCGAAACAGGTGCAAAACGCCGGCACCCTGTCGTCTACAACTTCATTGTCTACAACTTTATCAACATCTATCTACAATTCTACTAGCATCTCTCGGTGTTGTGAATATCACCGAACTTATCTTTTGTTGGTATCTTCATGAACTTATCCAAAATACTGAGTAAAGCAATCAAAAAATCTACTGAAACCAGACATTATATGTTCATTTTAGGCTGGGTAGTTTGCAAGTCTTTGTGGCTTTGTTTAATGTTTTGTATTTTTCTCAGAAGGTTGATAAAGTATGTATAATTATTGTTCTGTGTACAGTGGTACCTCAGGTTACATATGCTTCAGGTTACATTCGCTTCAGGTTACAGACTCCGCTAACCCAGAAATAGTGCTTCAGGTTAAGAACTTTGCTTCAGGATGAGAACAGAAATCATGCTCCAGCGGCGCGGCAGCAGCAGGAGGCCCCATTAGCTAAAGTGGTGCTTCAGGTTAAGTACTTAACCCGAGGTACCACTGTATATTAATTGCCAACGTGTTGCATGAGTCGCACTACCCATCTTGCTACAGCTGGGAGTGGGGCAAGGGTTGGTAAAGGGCTTTTCAGCCCAGGCTCATCTTTGTTTTCTTAAGAGCTTCACTGCTCTTGGTCTTTGTTAGTGTTCCTTACCTAACTTTGGGGCTGGGATGAGACCTGCTGGGCATCTTGAGGATGTCGGGGACTGGCTCTGGGCAGTTGCGAAGGCCTTGGAAAGCTCTCGCGGCTGGAGGCCGATCGTGGAGCCTCCGTAAGCCCTGCAGATGTCCAGGCTTGGCTCTGGGCAGCGGCGAGGCCTCCGAGAGCTAGGAGCACTCACTTCCAGGTTAAAAACATTCATAACCCGAAAAAACGTAACCCAAGGTGTTCGTAGCCAGAGGTACCACTATATTCGGAGTCTCACTGCTTCTGAACATGGAGATTTCACATAATAATAGTTAGTAGACCGTAGGCAAATCCACACTATACATCGAAAGCAGAATGAACACACATTTAAAGCACATGACTTGGCACAACGAATCTTGGGAAATGTAGCTCCTCTCCTCACAAACCTCCAGTTCCCAGCACCCATAATAAGTTACAGTTCCCAGAGTTCCCAGGATTCTTTGATGAGGAGAGTCATGTGCTTTAAATGTGGCCTCAGTGTGTGTCCTATGAGAGAGCTATCCAATTCCCCCCCACCCCCAATTAAACCCATCTACACGATGGACTTTTGCCCCATCTTGTGACAGCCAATCCCATGCATGTTGCAGGAAGAACTTACACTTGTCTGTCCTGAATTTCAATGGAATCGAATTCAAAACAGGCCAGTTTGTAAGGATACATTAACCACCTCTGCTTGCAAACAAGCCATTGCCAATCGAATACTATGGGGTAAAAAGGTAAAGGATCCCTGGACAGTTAAGTCCAGTCAAAGGCGACTATGGGGTTGCGGCGCTCATCTTGCTTTCAGGCCGAGGGAGCTGGTGTTTTTCCACAGAAAGCTTTCCGGGCCATGTGGCCAGCATGACTAAACCGCTTCTGGCACAACGGAACACTGTGACGGAAGCCAGAGCGCACGGAAACGCCGTTTACCTTCCCGCCACAGTGGTACCTATTTATCTACTTGGACTTGTGTGCTTTCGAACTGCTAGGTAGAGCATCTGACTGCCATTGGCGTAGAGCATCCATGTCACACGGGATGCAGCGCTTTTCGATGGAGCTGGTTCGCCGCCTCCGACAGCAAGTCGTCAAGTGGAAATGAATGGAAATGTCTGGGTTGCTGTGAATTCCCCACCCCACCCCCAACATCTCCCAGTCTCCTCCCCCTTCCTTTTCGTTGCCTTGTACCCTTCCTGGATGCTGAGCGCACATGCCATACAGCATGGTATTTCCTTTCTGTGGGTTGGAGGGAAAGTGCAGCTTATGGCGACTGTCACAGGTTTGTGTGTGCGTTTTAATTTGGCACGGGGCCTTTTATTAACCCCCTGCTGCACGGCTCCCACCGCCTCCCACGCCCATCTCGCCGCACCTGCTGCGCCAATGATGAGAGCGTGTGCAACAGCAGGTCTGCCTCGAGAGATTACAGGGCACCCCGTGGGCAGGAAGCAGTGGGCTAGCCGCCTTGCGCACGCAAGATTGCGAGCGAAAGGCCTGCCCCTTCCATGCCCTCTCGGCTGGGGTAGGCACCTTCTCGCCTCCCCGCGGCGAGGACTGGCACGCTGCTATCTCCAAATGAGCTTGCCAAGCCCCTCTCATCATCCCCCACTATTTCAGATGACAGACTTTCTTTTCCTTTCTTTCTTTTTCTTCTCTCCCCCCCCCTCCAGCTGGATTCCTGCCAGGCCACACTTGCAAGGGAGGTGGGGGAAGGGAAGAAACAGCGAGCAGCCGGGAGAGAGAGAGAGAGAGTTTAATGCAAGGACACCTTCCATTGTCCCCAACGCTATACTGTTCATTGGTTTTGCTTCTGGCATATACCGCTTTCATAAACTTGGCCACGTTTTCGCTTGACGGTCAGAACCATACTCTCCCTCCTGCTTCCCCCAATAACCTGAGGGTGTAGGGGCCACTGTTTAGAATCCTATTTGCTTGACACACACAAAAGAGCCTTCCTGGTAAGATCTTTAGGCAGTTTGCTTTTCATCCGCTGCTCTGTTGTACAGTTGCTTGGCAAACGATTATTCAGACAAAGCAATCACACATGCGCTCACACACTTGCAGGCACACATAGAGCCCAATTAGCTTCCTTTATTTCATTTCTTCCCTTCCATCTTTCCATACTTGCAGTGTCAACTAGAATTGCAAAATATTCCTCCAGCACAGATTTGGACACACACACACACACACACGCCCCAATGCCTTAAATTAATACCTTTCTCCAAGCCTCGCCTCCACCCAGCCCAGGCCCTCTAAACATGGGATCAATGCGCTCATTTGACAGCCATGATTAATTAAGCCCAATCCTGCTCCTGGGAAATTGATTCATATCACCCTCCAAACAGCCTCTACTATGTATTATAATCCAATAATGCCTTCAAGTGAGGAGGGGAAGATGATTGACACATCAAAAACAAATTAATTAAGAATCTAATGACAGAGGAACTTGCATCTCAAGAAAGCGATAACTATACAGGGCCAGATTCTGTCGCTAGTGTGTCCCGCTCTGTAACTGGCATCTGCAAAGCCAAAGGAACATGCAGGTTATGCCATGAATTAAGAGGTGTAAAGAGACTTTTACAAATTGTTCCCAAAGACATCGCCCATGTGCTCTGGCAGCTCCCTGCCCCCAATCTTCATTTCTCATTTCTGCTTCAAATAGATTTTGCTTCATACATACTCTTACCCACAAACAAGCGAAGGAAATTCAAGCATGAATGGATCTAAGCTTCCTCACTCATGACCAGTTCACACAACCCAAGTGGCATTTGAGGATGCTTGTTAATTGGATCCATGGACCATTTGGTATGTACTGCTGTGGCCGTACAGTATTCACTGTGAGAGCCAGCGTGGTGTAGTGGTTAAGAGCAGTGGACCCGTAACCTGGTGAACCAGGTTCGATTCCCCGCTCCTCCACGTGCAGCTGCTGGGTGACCTTGGGCTAGTCACACTTCTCTGAAGTCTCTCAGCCCCACTCACCTCACAGAGTGTTTGTTGTGGGGGAGGAAGGGAAGGAGATTGTTAGCCACTTTGAGACTCCTTAGGCTGGTAATAAAGCAGGATATCAAATCCAAACTCTTCTTCTTCTCTTCTTCTCCAGTAGTTTCCAGTTCCACAGTATTGTCAACTCAACTGTGCTATATTGTATACTACAAACTACCTTCAGAAGCTTTGTAATGGACCAGTGCATATTGGGCATAGGATGAAGCAATAACACAAGGCCCTGAACCTGATATCCTTGCATCCAGGAATATTCTGCGGGTTGTGCTTCTGGAGGGGTAACAAGTGCTTCTTGCTGCCTCAAGTAGGGATGTCAGAGAATTCAGAATTCATCTCATGTCCAGGATGGCAATCAATCCAGTAAATAAGGTCAGTATGAGAGGCTGTTGCTTTCAATCTGCAAACGATGCGTAACTGTTTATGTCATTCCCCTGCAAACACATGCACACACATTTGCATTCTATTTCGTTTGGATGAGGCCTTCAAGGATGTTATTTCTCATTTCTTGGATGAGGCCTCTAAAGACAGCTGTGTCTCACTCTCTGTGGCCTGGGAAGAGTTCCAAGGGCCACATAGAGAGGGTTATGTTTCACTCCCAGGCCAGAGGTTCCACGTTTTCAATGCATTTTCATGAAAAATTCAGCGAACAGAAAGGACGTGGCTGGTTCAGTTTTGGCTTTTGCCTCGCCCACAACTGGCATTCAGCACTCAAGAGATTGTGTCAGAGGGAATGGAAACCTCAACAGAAAAAAAAGTTTGCCCACTCCTGTTCTAAATAATATGAATAAGGCACAAGGGGGAAACCTGCCCCTTCAGTGCTTAGAATGAGCTAGTTTTGTTTAACAAAGTTCACCTCATCACTAGCTCAAAACCACACACGAAAGTACTCCCCATAAACTGAACTTGAATTAAGTTAATTTTGGGGTAGAACTTTGAACTAGCTCATGTGTTTTTTCATGAGGCATTTTTTTCTTCTCACTCTTTAGTCACTCTAAGCTTTTAAGCTTAAAAGTAATAGTTGGGGGAAATCAATTAAGCAATTCACGTTCCACTGTGTGAGAGTTTAGATGTTCTCTTAGCCTTCGTAAGTATATTTTAGACATTAGTGCTGCTGCTTATATAATTCTGAATGCTGGAAAAAAATGCTGAGGCTTATTCAACTAGAGCTAGCTCCTTTTTAACACGGACTTCCTGAGCCCTGCTTCCTTTCATCTGCACCAATGGCTAAAAGGATTGATTCTGGTTTTGTGGGGAGATCAAGGAGAGCAAATTGGGTGCATGTGCGCATGCGCATGCGCACACCCACCCACCCAACTTGGTGCTAGGCTGCTGCCAGAAATAGACAGACATACACGCTTGTCAGAAATCACAAGCCGGAGACTGAGAATGGCAGATCTCTCACCACCTTTTGCCTTTTCTGACAGGCCAGATGCCTGAATTCTCTAATGCAGGCCAGCGAGGGAATGTGCAAAGGCTTCTCCATCTTCCTAATGATCGGTGTGTCTGCCTCATGCCGGCGTAGGACAAACGAGTCTGCCGTGTCCTTGATGAGAGACACCCCAGCTGTCTGGGTTAACTCAAAGCCCAGATTCTCTTGCTCCAGAGACTACAAGACAGCTCTGGGCAAAAAGGGAGGGACGGAGGGTAGGAAAACAGCATTCCTGGCACAGCTAAGGCAAGGAGAGCTAAAGGTGAGCTAAAGTGTTCACACATTGCCTTTTAGTACCAGCCTTCCTCCCAAACTAGCCCAGGGTGGCAAACGATAAAGAAGCAAATGATGCAATTAGAAATGAAACAAACCTGATAAGAGGGTCTAAAAACAGTTTAAAAGCTATCATTTGTCCTCACAAACTGCCAGAAACCATATCTTCCAGCTATCAAACGCTTGGGCGAACCAAGGAATGTTTTAAAATTTCTCCTGAATGTTAATAATGACGGAGACTGAGGGCATTCCTCTTCCAGAGAGGGCGTTCCACAAATAGGGAGCCACCACCAAGAAGGCTCTGACACTGTGACAGTACAGGGCACAGGGAAATCTTGTCTTGCCTGGCACGGCTGCTCAGACTCCATTTGGAGAGTCAGCAAAAGAAGCTGTTTTCCTTCTTTTATATATATATTCCTTTGTCAGTCCCTTACCTAACCGCAGGGAGATGTAAGGATGAAATCCTAGATTCTTTCAAAATATGTAGACATTTGGAAGTAGGTCACATATACACTTTTAAAGTACATAGGTAAAGGTAAAGGGACCCCTGACCATTGGGTCCAGTCGTGACCAACTCTGGGGTTGTGGCGCTCATCTCGCTTTATTGGCCGAGGGAGCTGGCGTACAGCTTCCGGGTCATGTGGCCAGCATGGCGAACCAGAGCAGCGCATGGAAACACCGTTTACCTTCCCGCCAGAGCGGTACCTATTTATCTACTTGCACTTTTGATGTGCTTTCGAACTGCTAGGTTGGCAGGAGCAGGGACTGAGCAACAGGAGCTCACCCCGTCGCGGGGATTCGAACCGCCGACCTTCTGATTGGCAAGTCCTAGGCTCTGTGTTTTAAGCCACAGCACCACCTGCGTCCCACTTTAAAGTACATAGCTTCCCCCAAAGAATCACAGGAATTGTTACTTGTTAAGGGTGCTGGGAATTAGAGCTCTGTGAGGGGTAAACTAAAGTTCCCGGATTCTTGGGGGAAAGCTGTGTGCTTTAAATGTATGGTGCAGATGTGTCTACCTGGACTTTGAAAAGGCGAAACTGACAGTGTGCTCCCTCTCTCTTGGGCCCTGTGGGGTCAGGCATTCAAACAGGTTGGTCTAAGGTTCTGCAGCGGTACAGACTGTTAGTCTGGGGAAAGGGAGACGGCTAGCACAGCAGGCCCAGCTCAGGTTCTGGGGCAGCAGCCAAAAGAGGTCAGAGGTAAGTAACACAGTTCCACCAGGGCAAGAGGCCAAAATTCAAAGTCTGCAGCCAACACTCTAAAGGGCCAGAGGCAGGTGACATTACCCATTACAGGCAGGCAAGTGACAGGGCTCCAAAAAGCAGCTGTTCAGAGGAAAAAGGAAAGGCTTTAGGAAGAAGAAGAAGAAGAGGAGGAGGAGGAGGAGGAGGAGTTTGGATTTGATATCCCACTTTATCACTACCCGAAGGAGTCTCAAAACGGCTAACATTCTCCTTTCCCTTCCTCCCCCACAACAAACACTCTGTGAGGTGAGTGGGGCTGAGAGACTTCAGAGAAGCGTGACTGGCCCAAGGTCACCCAGCAGCTGCATGTGGAGGAACGGAGACGCGAACCCGGTTCCCCAGATTACGAATCTACTGCTCTTAACCACTACACCACACTGTGGTGTGGTCTGTGGCATGGCTATACACCGACTGATTTGCTCAGACTAGGGATGTCGGAGAATTCTATCAACAAACGAAACGGTACTCTACCAGGTACCATTTCTGAGAAGATTAAAAGGATATGTGTAAACTTAACTCAGTAAAGCAATTCTCAGCTGAATTATTTTATGACTCCTCTCTTGTCTATCTCAGAGTCTCCACAACAAAGAGATCTGAATTATATATGTCGGAATGAAGGATGGGGAGAAATTTGATTCTGTTTGCATTTCAAGATGATTCCACTAATTTTCACTTTCTGAAACTATGCGCCAGCTGAAACGTGGCTATCCTTCAGAAGTTGCACTTCTCTAAATTTTGTGATGCAGTTCTTCGGCCAAACAATGTTTTACAAAAGTGCATATATTTAGGGGGGAAGTGCATCAGAATGTTTTTTGTTGTTGGCATCCGTCTCTCTTGGAAGACAATGGAGGAATGCAGCTTTGGGCTAAAGACAAACCTTTGGAGAGTTATAGTGCCTGCTGTGGCTTTAGAGAAGGATACAAGAGAGACATGTTTTGCTGCAGCTGGGGCAGATGAAGGTGTCTGGTTTTGCGGCTACAGCTGCACCATGGCCTTTCTTCTCTCTGTGCTCTTCCAAGCGGCCATTTCTCCTCTAGTCACTATTGTGGATTCACAAATAAGAATGAATACATAAGAATACATAATTTTTGAGAAGCATTTGAGCATAGGATTCCCCCATTTGGAGTCTGGAATGGCTGTCTCAGGATCATGAGATTTACCTGCACACAGACTAATTTCTAAATCAAAATTTCTAAATCAAAACATTGCAATGCTGATTGTCTGAGAAACAGACATATAAAAATGCATTGTATTAGGGAAAGTTGCTTGCAAAAATGTGTATATTGGTCAAAACTGCATACAAAAAAAAAATGTATTCGTTAGGAGTAATCCACATCCCTAAGATGCTGATGAATTTTCACGAGGTTTTCAAAACAAACAACTAAATCTCAAATTGCTGCAAAAATGCAGAGAAATGAATTTGAGGTTAGAAAAATGAGAAACGGAGAGAAACCAAAACTGACAAATCATTCCATTCCTAATTAGATCTCTCATCTTGTGGTACCATCGGGGCAGTAGTTCAGGGCAAAAATCCAGGGCCCCAATGAGCAGGAGGACCCTAAACACAGCAAGGCTGGATTGCCACATTTCAAAGTAAGTGAGACTCTCTAAAGATGGCCCCCTCCCTCCCCCACCCCCTGCCTGCTCAGTAAGGCCATTAAGTCTAGAGTCTAAAATTACCTAACTGCACCACTGCTCACATCCACGCCAAGCTGTAACTTAGACAGCTTTGCAAAGATCAAAACCAATTCCCTCTCCAATCAGTGTCTGGTGGCAGCTTATTCTAGGTTGCACATGGCCCTAAAATTATAGGTCTCTCTACCTTGCTGTCCTGTTGAAAACAGAGGACCACGGAAGAAGATGGCATGTACACTGCAAACTGTATATTGCCAATCTCATGTTCTCGCAAAAGAAATGAACAAAAAGCCATTTCGGGGGGTTGGGGGTGGGCAAGGAGGAAAATCCCTTCCCATATGTGAGTGCTGAAAGGTAATTCTGGGGGAGCAGACACTTATCTGATGACGAAAAAAGAAAGATAATATATATCCACACACACTTAAAAGGAAGAGAGGGATGGGGAGATTGTAGCTCACTATTGTTCATAGTATGACATCACTGAGAGCCAATCGGCAAGCTCCCTTTGTGTCTGCCTTCTAATAAGAACCAAATCATCAGAATAATTTACAACTCACTGCAAAAGGTACACACACACAATCTGCTTTAAGCAAATAGCTTACTCACTTTATGATACTAGACAACCCAGGTAATGAGCTAAATTAGATGTGCACCACCCCAAAGAAGGTGGACTTCCTTGTCAACAGAGACAGACTGTAACTTACGAAGAACTAGTGCCCAGATTTGATTGTTTGCCTTTGCCTATCCCCACTGCCCCTCAGTTTGAATTACATGTATTAGTTTGTAAGCCTGCCTGTAGGCAGCTGGTGACAGAGAGATGATACTTTCAAAAGACTGCTGCATCTCGTGGTCACTTGGAGAGAGAACAATGGTTTAGGGCTATTACTGGGTCACTGTACCCTGTCCAGGGTGCAAGCCTTGAATGGAGCACAGGTGTGGCTGACCCACCCCACCCACCCATCAGTAATATGCTTTGCAACATTTTAAGATGTGTGTTTTAATCTGGGTTTCAGTTTATCATTGATGATGATGATGATATGTTATTTATACCCCGCCCATCTGGCTGGGTTTCCCCAGCAACTCTGGGCGGCTTCCAACAGAATATTAAAATACAATAACCTATTAAGCATGAAAAGCTTCCCTAAAAAGGGCTGCCGTCAGATGTCTTCTAAAAGTCTGGTAGTTGTTTTTCTCTTTGACATCTGGTGGGAGGGCGTTCCACAGGGCAGGTACCACTACCGAGAAGGCCCTCTGCCTGGTTCCTTGTAACTTGGCTTCTCGCAGTGAGGGAACCGCCAGAAGGCCCTCGGTGCTGGATCTCAGTGTCTGGGCTGAACGATGGGGGTGGAGACACTCCTTCAGGTATACTAGACCGAGGCCGTTTAGGGCTTTAAAGGTCAGCACCAACACTTTGAATTGTGCTCGGAAACGTACTGGTAATTGTTTTCTGAATGCTTTAAACAGTTTTTTAAAACCATTTTTACTGATTATTTTAATGTTATTTTAATGTTGTAATCTTGTTGTAAACACATTTGAGGTTATTTCCCCCCTACAATCAACTTGTAAAGAAATAAATAGTAAATAAACTCTGCTGACCTGCAGATTTTTGGAGGGGTTTTCATCGGATGTCCTCTCTTTGGAGAGCTTCTCGTAGAGGTTGCACAGATGTTCAAGCAATGTGCGTCCCAATGGCACATTCCTCGCAACACAACATACCTAGCACCTCATTCAGCTGTGGATTTCACTCCCACAAGATACAGAGAGAGTCGCCAGCTAGGATGACTTTAAAAGGGGGTTAGACAAACTCACAGATAAGGCTGTCAATCTGAGCTGTGATATAAAGGTTTGATCAGTACCTAGGTAAAGGTAAAGGACCCCTGGATGCTTAAGTCCAGTCAAAGGATGTTACGAAAAAGGACCAATGCAGCAGCGAGCTCCAGGTGGCTGGAAAGCCAAACAGGATGTTGATGTTTGGGACTGTTCCGTGGGAACAAAGGAACAGTCTATTCTGTGCACTGAGCACCGGATGTTAGCTCAGAGTGTCACCTGACCTGTACTGGAAGTACAGGGGAGCAGTTTTTTCCTCTCTCTGCTGTTGGTGTTAAGAGAGTGCAGACACGTTTCTCTGTACTGCTGGAAGGACAGAAATAAAGGCATGTAAATACATTTCTGTCTGTCTCCTTCCCCTCCCTGGGGATGGCAGGGGAGGAGTGGTGTGTTCTTCTCACGTTAGAGGAGGATCGCCGATTGAGATCTCACCTGATCCTGCCGGGAGTCGCAGACGGGGAGGTCAACAAGGAACTCAAGCCGGGTGCCTGGAGAGTGGTAAATTCCTCTGACTAAGGCTTGATTCCAACAAAGGCGACTATGGGGTTGCGGTGCTCATCTTGCTTCAGGCTGAGGGAGCTGGCGTTTGTCCACAAACAGCTTTCCAGGTTATGTGGCCAGATTGGCCAAACAGATGACTCTAAGCATCCCGCAACAGAGCATTAAAGCAACAGCCTTCTCCCTTCCCACCTCCTCCCAGAAACTTGTATTCAGGGTCTCACTGCTTCTGAACATGGAGATTTCACAAAATAATAGTTAATAGCCCATAGGCAAATCCACACTATACATCGAAAGCAGAATGAACACACATTTAAAGCACGTGACTTGGCACAACGAATCTTGGGAAGTGTAGCTCCTCCCCTCACAAACCTCCAGTTCCCAGCGCCCATAATAAACTACAGTTCCCAGAGATCCCGGGATTCTTTGATGAGGAGAGTCATGTGCTTTAAATGTGGCCTCAGTGTGTGTCCTGTGAGAGAGCTATCCAACTCCCTCCGCCAATCCCCAATTAAGCCCATCTACACTATGGACTTTTGCCCCATCTTGTGACAGCGAATCCCATGCATGTTGCAGGAAGAACTTACACTTGTCTGTCCTGAATTTCAATGGAAGCGAATTCAAAACAGGCCAGTTTGCAAAGATACATTAACCGCCTCTACTTGCAAACAAGCCATTGCCAATCGAATACTATGGGGTAAAAAGGTAAAGGTAAAGGACTCCTGGATGGTTAAGCCCAGTCAAAGGCGACTATGGAGTTGCAGCACTCATCTTGCTTTCAGGCCGAGGGAGCTGGTGTTTTTCCACAGACAGCTTTCTGGGTCATGTGGCCAGCAGGACTAAACAGCTTCTGGTGCAACAGAACACCATGACGGAAATCAGAGCGCACAGAAATGCTGTTTACCTTCCCACCACAGCGGTACCTATTTATCTACTTGCACTGGCGTGCTTTTGAACTGCTAGGTTGGCAGGAGCTGGGACAGAGCAACGGGAGCTCACCCCGTTGCAGGGATTTGAACCGTCCACCTTCTGATCAGCAAGCACAAGAGGCTCAGTGGTCCCTAAGATATCCTGAACTCAAGTTGTTCAGGGTATTGTAAATTAATTCAAGGACCTTGAACCTGCTCAATAGGGGATGGGAAGCCAGTGCAGGTATTTTAACAATGATCTCACATGTTGTTGGCCATGTGTCCACATCAGCAGCCTGGCCATTGCATTCTGTGCCAGCTGAAGCTTTTGGCCCATTCCCCAGGGAAGCCCCACATAGAGTGTGTCGCAGTAATCTAGCCTTGAGATTGCCAGCACATAGACTAGACTTTCTCTGTGTGGGAAGCACATCTTCTGTCAATTGACCCTAGTATTCCAGAGATAAACATATGTGTTAGCTTATCTGCCTGCAGTGCCAGAGTACTATCATAGCAGACCCAAAGAGCTTCACTTGCTGGTGCAACGTGCCTTAAAATGCCAGCCTGCAAGTCACTGTTGCTTCTTTGATGGCCTGAAGAACAAATATTCACAGCAAGAGTTTTGCTGCCAAAATGTTTCTGTGAGCAAAAACTAGCCAAGCTTTCGACAGGAAATTTTAGCTCTTCAACTCAATGGGCTGCATTGATCCCTGAGTGCAGAACAGCCCCACAGGATAAATAGTCTGTGTTTCAACAATTCCTTAATGAAGTATTTAGCCAACAGTCCACAAAACCTCTGAAAGAGTCTATCAGACCTTTGTCTGCTTGGAGCATACCAAAGCAGCCTCCTTGGGGGCACAGAGGGGGGAGGACTTTTAAAGCCAGGAGAGCATCTGGTTCTTGAGAAGGCATTCAGCGAAGCCCGAACGCAGATTGAATATCGGGCTTGTGTGCGTTAACAGCCCAAGTGTAGAGCTGAATTAAAATGAGCTCAGAACCCAACTGCGGATAAGCCAAGTTGAGCTATTGTAAGAACAGAGGAAGAGGTATACTGGATCAGACCAAAGGTCCATCTGCTTCAGTGTCCTGTTTTCCACTGTGGCCAACAAGATGCCTACTTGCAAGAGATGAAGGCAATAGCTCTACTTTGTTGTTCTCCCACCCCAGCCCTGCCAGCATCTGATACTCAGGGATATGGGCTGAGGCATGCTGACATTTTGATCCTCTTCTGTCTCCTGTCCAGAACAATCCTATGCATCTTTGCATGGAAGTAAGACTATGGAGAAATTTCTGAAACCTCAATGGGATATTAGCCCTGCCCAAGACATGATGGAGAACAGCAACAACTGGGAAAAGATAGACATAACATTTTACAAGGACAGGAAGAAACATCACAGACAGAATAATTGCCACACACAAGAAGAACAAGGATATAGTTTGAGTGCCTCACTTGTAGTTTTATAAACCATTTTATGTGTCAACACAAATAGAAGTTATTAATATTGCAGTTGTTGTATAAGGGATTGCGGGATTGCTGTATTGTGTTTTTAACATTTGGTTGGGAGCAGCCCAGAATGGCTGGGGTATGTCTAAATAAATAAACAAACAAATATTATTACTATTACTATTATTATCATCAAACCATCAATTCTAGCATGTGGGCTGCCACTCAAATTATATAATTTGGTATTTGAAAGATTGGTATTCGTAATTGGATTATAATTTGGCATTGTTATAATGAGGCTGTTATTGGACTGTAATTGAAAACTAATAAAAATTATTATAAAAAAGTGAGAAAGGGCTAGATAGATCTCATGAATTAAGAAAGCGGGTCAGCCATAGACATCACCCACAAAATGGCCACTGTGGGCTGTGGCATAGCACAAAATGGCTGCCACATCTAAAAGAGAACAACAACAAAAAAGAAAAAGAGACGGGCCCACAAAATGATGTGGACCTTCTGCTCTCTCCCCATAAACTCCCCCATCAATGGGAAAAAGGCACCATAGGCGCCGACTCCATGGGGCTTGAGGGGGCCCGAGCCCCCTCAAAAATTCGTTTGGGGGGGCTCCGCCCCCCCAATAATCTCCGGCGCCCCTCCAGCAGAGCGCCATCGCCGCCCCTCCCCCAGCCCAAAATGCACAGGGGGGGCGGGCTGCATGCCTCCTGCCCTCCCTCCCGAGCAAAAGCTCCACCCAATTTCCTTTGGAGCTGATTAATAGGCGCAGCACGCTCTCCCCTATTCGCTCACGAGGAGGCGGCGCCACTTTATTTGCATATTCATGAGCTTATTTATTATTCATGAGCTTTCCCGGGCCCCCCCAATATTTTTTATAAGTCCGCGTCGCTGAAAGGCACCTACCTTGGTTACCTCTGCATTTGCCTATAGAGAGAATCTCTTTGCACCTCTCGTCTTTTCAGAATGAATGGGAGGCTTGGTGCCTCATTCTTGCAGCCAGTGAAATGTGGGTATGTTGTGGAAAACATAGCATAAATCAGGCATCCCCAAACTTGGCCCTCCCAGATGTTTTGGGACTACAACTCCCATCATCCCTAGGTAACAGGACCAGTGGTCAGGGATGATGGGAGTTGTAGTCCCAAAACATCTGGAGGGCCGAGTTTGGGGATGCCTGGTGTAAATGATCAGCCGGTGCAAAGAGGAACTGAGCAGGAAGAGCAAATCATTTATTGCACACTCTGGATTTTTGATGCCTTTTGTGGAGTCCAGAGAAGGTACTGGATGCCATGCTGGAGACCCCCAAGTGAAGATGTTCCATAATTTATAGAGCTAGTGCATGAATTTGCTTGCTTTCCTCTTCCCTGTTCCTGTTCCTCTTCTGAATTTATCAGTGGTAAGCCTGCAGATAAGGACCTTGTTGTTGCTTTAAGCTCTGTGCAACACTTGAAAAATATTAGGCACTTGATAAGGAAATAATAATATTAGTTCCAGCAAGCCATCAACACTGCTGATAGACTTTCCCTCTCCATAATTTTGTTTCATTCCCTTTTAAAACTATCCAAGCCAGTGGCCACCACCACATTCTGTGGAAGCAGGGTCCATACATGAATGCTGCATTTTGTAAAGAAGAATTTCCTTTTGTCTGTTGTGAATCTCCCACCATCCAGCCTCATTGAATGATCCCATGTTCTACTGTTCTTGTATTACAATAGAGGGAGAGAGAGAGAGAGAGAGAGAGAGAGAGAGAGAGAGAGAGAGATCTTCCTATCTGATTTCTCCCCCATGCATAATTTAAATGCCTCTATCACGTCCCCCCTGACTCGTCTTTTTCTCTAAACCAAAACCCCCCAAATGTTGTAATTTTTCCTCATAGGGGAATTTCTCCTCCCCCTTGATCTTATTAGCTGCCCTTTGCTGACCCTTTCCAGCTCTACAATATCTTTGTGGTGTCGTTACCAGAACTGTACACAGCATGGATTTGTATAACAACAATAAGATATTTCCTGGCGGTTTTATTTTTTTATCCCTTTGCTTTTTAGCCCAGAAGGGCAAGCAGCACTCCGGCTGAAAAAGGTTCACCATCCCTGCTTGATTCTTATACTGGACCACCATTTTATTCACCCCATTTTGGGAGATGATTTTGGAATTATTCACAATCCCCTTTGGGTTTCATCACCCTAAATAATTGGGTTTGCAGTGTGTTTTTATCGATCATTTATACTTCTGCGAACGATGCCACTATCTCCCTCTCATTTGTCAGAAACCGACCCGTTTTGACTCCATTGCTGCCGGCACTTGACACCTGAACTCACAATTAGAGGAACTGAGGATTATAGCAGTGCCCTAACAGCCAAATCTCAGTCATGTCTGTTCGGAAAGTAAATCCCACTGTGCTCAGTGGGGCTTTCTCCCAGGAAAGTGTGCCCCTAGGATTTCAACCTAAGTCTCTGCTGCCCTCTTCTCCAAAGGAAACTGGCTTTGTAAACTCTGCATCAGAACATCCCGCTGCTCGGAAGCACCAAACAGAGTCCTCTTTGTTTGAATGTTTCTTCTCTCTCCCTCTCTGTCCCCGTTAAAGGTTGTTTATTGATTTACCCTGAATCTGGCTCCTTCACCTCAGATGAGAGCAGCAATCAGAGGAAATGGAGGCCTCAGACTGGAGGAGCTTTAGATCACACATCCCGCCCCAAACGAATTGCTTGTCATATTTGACAAGAAAATATGAGGGTAACTCACGAGCACAGAGGTAGAGAGCAAGTGAGCCAGCGGATAATGGCTGCCCAAGAAAAAGTCCTGCCGACATGCCGCAATCTGATAAAGTAATAGGAATTAGGGCAAAGCTATGCTTCGATTAATAGAATCCTTCGGAAAATAGAAACAGCTCTCCTTCTTCCGCTGGCCGCTGCAGAGTATCTCCTAGCCCTAGCCCTTTTCCTCGTTGTTTGCATGCCCATTGCCTGTTATTTAATTAGCACAGTGCTTTCCCTCCACCCTTGCTATAGCCCTTATCCATGCTAGAGCCGTAATGGTTGAGATCAGTCTGTAAGGTAAAGGTAAAGGGACCCCTGACCATTAGGTCCAGTCATGACCGACTCTGGGGTTGCGGCGCTCATCTCGCTTTATTGGCCGAGGGAGCCGGCTTACAGCTTCTGGGTCATGTGGCCAGCATGACTAAGCTGCTTCTGGCGAACCAGAGCAGTGCACGGAAACGCCGTTTACCTTCCCTCCAGAGTGGTACCTATTTATCTACTTGCACTTTGACGTGCTTTCGAACTGCTAGGTTGGCAGGAGCTGGGACCGATCAACGGGAGCTCAGCCTGTCGCGGGGATTCGAACCGCTGACCTTCTGATTGGCAAGTCCTAGGCTCTGTGGTTTAACCCACAGTGCCGCCTGCGTCCCTAGTTCAGTCTGTACCCAGAGCCAAAATCAGAGGATTCCACCAGTGGCCCAAGCACATGCCCAACCTAAATTGATAATGCAAAAAATATTTTTAAAAACCCAAGCAATGAAAATTCATAGGCAATAAGCCACTTCTAGAAAGGAGCCAGAGCTCACTGCAGTGCAATGGGGTATTAGTGTGACTCAGCCAATATTTTGGGTTGTCTGGTGTAGCACTCTTTGGTAGGAAGGTGGTGGTTACCTCTGTCTGCCATCACTGCCTGGCTGCAGAATACCATTTCTGTGAGCACTGCCTGCTGCTGGTAGCGGGGGGCGGGGCAAGGGGCTGCCATTATTCTTTTCTGCACTTATTCTGTTGATGTTGTTTATAAATAAAAGAGTGGGGGGAAATAGGAAAAAGAAGAAGAGAGAAATATTGACAGCACCTGCCAGGAAGACATAACAGGGAAATGGTAAGGCTCAGGGGGGTGGGTGAATCTGTCAATTTTTGTTTCTCTCCATTTCTCATTTTAGCAGTCTTAAGTCCAGCTGTCCACATTTCCACATCAGTTTTGTTTTTTGTTTTTTTTAAAAAAGAAGGAATTCGTGGAAATCCATCAGTGTTTTAGTGCTAAAACACACACAATTTTTAAAAGCAATTTCCTCGTAACATAACAGGTTTGGGTACATTGTATGTGTTTCTACGCACACTTTACCCCAAGCTATGCATTTTTGTACACATAACCTGGCTGGGAAACGCACATTGCAAAATTCAGAGAAGTCCAAATTCTGAGGGATGGCTGTGTTTTGGCCAACACATTGCTTTTGAAAGTGCAGATTACATGGGTTTGTCCCTAAATGTGAATTGAATGGAATGGCTCATTCAGCCCTAGACCTGATGTACAGCTGGATTCGTCTCCCACTTCTGAATTCTCTAGAATCACCCCGGCTATCCTGGCTCACACCCGGATCACAACAACCGAGGCACTTACTTGAAAGCAGGGAAGAGATTTTTTTTTGGCAACACATCAAAGCTACAGGCTCAGCAACAGTTAATGAGTCATGGCAGCTGCTACTCTCAGGCTAGTGGACAGGAGAGGCGAGGCCAGGTGAGCCGGAATAAAGAAGGCAAGGAATTCAGAATTGCATGGAAGCAAATGAGTTGTCCCAATGGGTGGGCATGTCCACCCACCAAGCTTTTAAAGACAGGGCAAGGCTAGTTTACGTGCATGAACCAGAGCAGTACTTAGGCAAGGCACAGGCTACAAGACACAGCTGGTGTGCTAGAGGATTAGACACATGGCTATATGCAAGCTGAGACATTGACCCCACAAGGGGCATGCCCTTTTATTTGGAGAATGGGGCTGGGCATAGCACTTAACATGGCAAGCAGCTGGAGTCCCAAGAACGGGCAAGCAAAGAGGTACTCTTCAGAGTAGGAAGGGCTTGCAAGGTCCATTTGTGCCAACACTGGCATCTCCATGTCCTAGGAGATGGAAATGGCGTCCGTGCCAACTCAACCTCCAATTTACTCTCAGTCACCGCCCTCAAAATAAGTGACTCCACACTGACAGGAGAAGGTGCTGGAGACAGCGCCACAACAAGAGTTGTCTGAGTAGGAGGTGTCCGATGTCACAGGGGTGAAATGCTCCTCTGCTAACCTGTTGAGTCCCTCTCCTGGGTTCAGCTCTCTAGTCCTCAGGTTACTGTCTCCCTCCCTGGGCCCAGACACTTATTCAATTTTTGCAGACACTTTCCCCAACCCACTAGGGCCCTCTTTCAGGTTTTCTAGCTCCTTGAGCTCATCCCACTCCTTCTTAGGATCTGACTGTTCCCTCCATAACATCTCCATGGAGCTCATGACAAGAATTGGCTATACCATCTGGTAGTGGTCCTCCATAATTTCAGACAGCTAACATTCCCAGCCCTTCCTGGACATGCTAGAGATTGACCCAGGGACCTTCTGTGTGCAAGACACCTTCTGTGTGCAAGACCCCTAGCCACTGAGTCACAGCCCTTTCTCCTAAGTGGGCTCACATGGTGGTGGCAGTGATGGTAGTAGCTGCTAAGGACCCAGTTCCCTGGAACAATATTTACAGACCCACTCCAGAACCAGTTCCCACAGCCGTGGGCTCTGCCAGAGCATTGCGTTCTTAGCAGCTACTCAAAGATGCCTTTGGCTGTTGCCAGGCCCAGAATGCGTCATGCAAAAGTAGTAGCAGCATGTTTATCACATCATCTCCATCCATCTAAAAACACAGCCCGTGTGATATAAATCTCCCACACCCAGCATTCAGCATGGGTGGGGGGTGGGGAGAAAGAAAGTAATCTTCCTACTGTAGAAGTGGCACAAAATGGCTGGTTGTCAGATGGACATTTCTGTTTACTGAATGACCTGCTTCAATAAGAAGTCCATGACTTTACCTTCACTGATTCTATATTGCCAGGAAATGTCTGCCCCACGCCCAGCTATTACTGGCTGAGTACAGGAGTACTAATACTACCTAGAGCTAGCAATATGAAGGGTTTGTTCGCTCTCTCTCTCTCTCTCTCTCTCTCTCTCTCTCTCTCTCTCTCTCGCTCTTGCTCTCTCTCTCTCTCTCTCTCTCTCTCTCCATCATCTTCTCCTGTACCGGAATCATGGGCAAACTGGATCCACAAACCCATATTTGTATAGGCAGCAAATGCCATTACTCTGTCCAATTATAATACAAAACTTTAAAATGACTTGCAGCTGATAATGAATGAGCTAGCTTTTGCCTGAGCAAATATTTTCCATGCTGAAACCTAATCTCTCCTGTTAATAATTGGAGCCATTTTATTTTATGTTATTGGGTCTGTGGAGGTTGCTGGCATATGTTCGTGTGTGTGAAGGGGATTTCTTTCATTAGATATTGTCCCTGGCTTAAGAGAATTTTAGGCCCCCCTCTCTCCCCACTTTATGATGCAGCCCAAAGAGAATTTATTCTTGCAAGAGGTTTAACGATTCTTAGCTGACGTTGCTTGCTCCACTGCAGTTGGGCTGTAATAAAAAGTACTATTGGCTTTTGTTAGCTGTGTGCATTCTTAGCTGCCAATAATGATTAATCTTTCCTCTTGAGGATCATCTCCTTCGTGGAGTTTGCCTCATCCCTCTGCAGTGAGACCTTTTCCCCCACCTCTTGGCAGCATTTCCTCAAACAAGCTTCTTTGCCGCATCCTTGTTTCCCCATATTGGGGGCAAATCTACCAGTGGTTTCTTCCAGGGCCGGGATGGTACTCCTTCAGTGTGAGAGTTCCCAACAGTCCTAGTAACCACTGTTGGTATTCAGAACATTCCTTGTTTTTTCAATTGATTATTCAAAGATTCTAATTTTTTTTAATGGCATATACTTCTTGGATGCGCTGGTGTGAAAGTAGCCTGTGAAATATTCAAATACAGAAATCTATTAATTAGGGGCATTTGAGGACAGAGCATTCTTCCCTGACTTGGTGCCCTCCTAATGCTTTGGACTGTTACTCCCTTCAGCCCCAGAAAGGCTGGTTGTGCTGGCTGGGACCATTGATGAGAGCTGTAGTCTGGAGTATCTAGAAGGCACCCAGTTGGAGAAGGCTCTTACAGAGGACACTGCTGCATTGTAGGGTTCTGGATTAGATCATCCTTCAGGATGGGGGGGGGGGGGGAGGAAAAGAAAACTTTAGACAGTGAACAATGCTCTGCTTTCAAGTCAACCAACCCTTTTGGGATGCTTGGTCTCATTTCAGTTTTAGCCAGCCATAGACAAAGCCACAAGTATGGAATACATTCCAATTGCTGCTCGAGACAGTCCTGAATAAGTGCCAGCATTTAGATTTTGAAAAGGAAGCCGGCCATTGGTTCTTTGACTCAGCAGACTTTGGTGCAACCTGAGATCTTTCTGTAGGAAACACAATCTCAAGCTGGATTCCTCAACCTGGGGCTCGTCAGATGCTGTTATGTTAGACTGCAACTCCCATCACCCTTGACTATTGGCCATCAAAATTGTAGTCCAAAAATATGGAGGACACCAGGTTGGCAGGAGGCTCCTCTTAGCTGATTTGCAGTGTAAATAACTGCATGTGTACTCAGAAATGAATCCTATTGATGGGTCTACTATTGATGTCTACTACTGAAGAACCATTGGATCCAGACATTCCTGACCTCAAACTGGAGGTCCATCACCTCCCCTATGGCCACAGGAGAAGAGGAGATGGTGAACCAGACAAGAGCTTCAGGCCCCCCCCCCACCCGGAAGGGCCTGGCTAGCTGCATGAGGAAGGGTGCCACCACTAAGAACCCTCTGTCTCGAGTTGCCACCAGCCATACTGCAGAAGGCAGAGGCACCCAGAAGGGACCTTCTGATGACACCTAGAATGGTTGAGCAGATTGGTATGGGTGAATGAGGTCCAACAAATATCCGGGCCCAAAGCCTTGTAGGAATCTTTAGCTTTGTCTTCTTCAAGGATAGCCAACATGGTGCTTTCAGGATGTTTGGGGAGTCCAGATCCCATCAACCCTTGCTGGGATGGCCAATGGTCAGGGATATGATGGGAGACATACTGTTCTACTTCCATTGTCAAGAGGCGGTGTGGCCCTGAATGCCAGTTGCTAGGAATCAAAGCTGGGTAGAGTGTCGTTGTGTCCTGCTTTTGGGCTTTCCATGGATATGTGGTTGGCTACTGTGAGAGCAGGATGCTATTGAAGATGGACCATTGGCCCAATCCAGCAAAATCATTTTATGTTCTTAATCCAATGACATATGGAGGGCACTACATCTGTTACCTGCCTAGCTTGGCATTGGGTTCTCACAGCTGGCCAACCAGATTCCTCTGGGAAACTCACAAGCCAGGCATGAGTGCAAAAGCATTTGTAGGACTATTGCTAAAAATAAAGGCGAGGATGGCTGCAGGATGTGCAGAGTGAAGACGGTGACACCTCTAAGCCCCGCTGCTCCTGCCTGTTCTGCTTTGAGTTTCCTGTTTGACCATCGACCAAAAATTCAAACAGGGGGGCATCTGAGGGAGCAGTCCCAGCTGCTTCGGTTCTATCAACCCCTCTGACCTAGGTAAACAATTTACAAGGGATTTGTAAATGGCATGTCTTGTTTAGGACATTGCCTGCCAGCCAACCTCAACAGCCTCCCAGTTCATGGAAACTCCGGGCTGCCTTGCATATATCTCCAGCTGGCGCGGCTGGAGAGAGCGAGAGGTTGCACTGAGATGCATCTGGGACTCTGTGCAGGCTGTCACCACTACTCAGATCTCGGTGCAACCCGGCCTAGCACTGGAGTCAGAAGGAGGCTCACACATTGGGTTAAGCCTGCTCCATGTAAAGGGCTTGGGACAGGAAGAAGCTGTATAAATCAGTGGCTAATCTGGGAGAGTCGTTGGATTAGGAGATCACATCAAGGTCACACGCACAGCTGCTGGACGGGAGCAAGAACCAAAGAGGAAATCGGGACCTGAAGCCAAACCAGGAAATGGGCTGAATTAACCAACCACGAGTCAGGGCTGGAAGAACAACTGCAAATACAGAGACACAGCAGCGCTCACAAGCAGTGCAAAGCTGGAACTGAAAGCCCTTTTATATTCCTGCCTGCAGAGAGAGATCCAATGGCCAACCATTGGCAGGGCAGAAGGTTACCTGCCAAAAGGCCTGCTACCTGCAGTTCAGTGGTTCACCACATGGGGCAGTCACACACAGATTCCAAGGGCTGGCTGTTTCACTGCAGACATAACTGAAATAAATGCTAGTTTTTCCATTGCCACCAGACCTTGTGTTGCAGCCCCACAGAAGATTTAATAATATTTTATGTTGAGTCTCTAACGATGAGTGATATATGTAATCTAGAAAAAGGAACCAGGTAGTGTGTAGTACTTCTTTTCTTGGCCTGCCCCATTGCCTTCTTTATTTTATTAGTGGGTTTTTCAATAATCGAGTGATTCCTGAGACATCTAAACCACTTGGCAATACTAATATTGGACGGACCTTTCCAGTTGGTTGTGACTGTAGCCCTTGCAAGATTGCAAGCTTTGACATCTTTGGCACATGAGGACCACCACATCTGCCTGAGTGTTTTAGTCTCTTGGCATCATCTTCAGAATTTATTGGAATTAAGCATGACAAAAAGTGTTGGTGCTGACCTTTAAAGCCCTAAACGGCCTCGGATCAGTATACCTGAAGGAGCGTCTCCACCTCCATCACTCTGCCCGCACACTGAGGTCCAGCGCTGAGGGCCTTCTGGCAGTTCCCTCGCTGCAAGAAGCCAAGTTACAGGGAACCAGGCAGAGGGCCTTCTCGGTAGTGGCGCCTGCCCTGTGGAACGCCCTCCCACCAGATGTCAAAGAGAACAAGAACTACCAAACTTTTAGAAGACATCTGAAGGCAGCCCTGTTTAGGGAAGCTTTTAATGTTTAATAGGTTATTGTATTTTAGTGTTTTGTTGCAAGCCGCCCAGAGTGGCTGGGGAAACCCAGCCAGATGGGCGGGGTATAAATAATAAATTATTATTATTATTATTATTGTTGTTGTTGTTGTTAAAAAAGTATTTTGACAAGTGATAAGTTAATACACACCAGTGATCCTAGTTTGCAAGTCTGGTTTGTAAGCCACAGATCCTCAGTTTGGAGGTCATGGAGAAATTGCAGTTTAAGAAGCCAGGAAGTCTCATCTGAATTAGGGCATCTGAGGCGAAGGGAACAGGTAGAAATCAAACCCATTGCTTTCATTTCCACTGCAATGGGAAATGTTATTTCTGAAGAACCACTGGGTTGTATCTGCCATGGTTCCCCACATCACACTAGGAACTGAAATGATCCCCATTACCAGATTGCTTATTTAGAAACTCAGTGCAATGCCCAAACTTAGGGCTGCAGGTTACAAAGTAATAAGGCGCAGCACAGTTCTATGGCACATGTCTAGGTATTGCTAATACATTGACCCAACAAGCAACTCACCTTCACCTTGCTTATGAAGTGCAAAGAGAGGGGATGACTATTGGCATGGCAAGAGGTCAAATCTTGGGACTGGGCAAGGAAATGGGGACTCCTTGAAATATGTTGAACTGATAAGGTCTGCTCAGAATGGTATCTCCATGTCCGTGGCAAAAGAGGTGGAGATGCTGAAGCCATCTCACTATCAGATTTCTCCCCTGGCACCTCTCCTGTGGGGTAAGGGTCCTTCCTGGCAGAAGAATGCTCTCTAGCTGACTTGCTAGCAGGTACTGAAGCCTCTGGAAGGTCTACAGCCAACTCATTGCAGCCCTTCTGTGGGCATGTTTAGCTTGGAAAAGGGAAGACCGAGAGGATGTATGATAGCCGTCTTCACATATTGAAAGGGTTGGGACGTGGAAGATGGAGAAAGCTTGTTTTCTCCTGCTCCAGTTCTCAAACCAGTGGATTCAAGTTACAAGAAAGGAGATTCCTACTAAACATCAGGAGGAACTTTCTGATGGTAAGAGCTGTTCAGTAGCAGAAAAGTCTCACTCAGAAAGTTGTGGACTCTCCTTGGAGGTTTTTAATCAGAGGTTGGGTGGCCATTTCTCCTGGATGTTTAGTTGACATTCCTGTATCGCAGGTGGTTCAACTAGATGACCCTAGGGGGCACATTCCCACTATACAATTTTATGATTCTATGAAACCCCCTCCCCAATATCACAAAGACTTTGCCCATGGTCATCCGCTGTGGCCCTCACCCAGATCAATTCCCCCTGGTTTTCAAATGCCATGCATTCTTTGTAGGCCTCCTAGTGCTGCAGCAATAAAACTGCTAGCGCATTTGCAAAGCTAAGCAGGATCTGGTATTGTTTGAAATTGGATGGGGGACCGTGGGTTGAGACTTCTGCATTTCAGGGGGTTGGACTAGATGTCTCTCATGATCCCTTCCAACTCTACAGTTCTATGATTCTATTATTCATAGAGTCAATGAGAATGAGTCGATTGGGTGCATGAAGAGCTCTGCTGGATCAGGCCAAAGTTTCATCTTGGGGTGCCTCTAGACTAGTGGCTCTCCACCTTGGGTCCCCAGATGTTGTTGAACTACAACTCCCATCATCCCTGAGCTCTGGCCTTGCTAGCAAGGGGTGATGGGAGTTGTAGTTCAACAACATCTGGGGACCCACAGGTTGAGAAAGGCTGCTCTAGACTGTTAGTATCCTGCTTGAGGGATTTAAGTACATACTGGAACTTTCAGCTTCTGCACTTACAATGGATTAAAGAACTATCATTCTAGTACAACAAATCAAGGAAGGAACAAATAGAAACTGTTGCTTTTTTGCAGCTTGGAATGCATTGAAAAGTGTGGGATGAACAAATGATTAACTGGAAGACATGTAAACACCCCATAATCAAATCAGAATGAATGCTCAATAGAGACTGGACAAAATCTAACCACTACCTAAGCTTTGAGCAGCTAATCAGGATGAATGCTGAATATACAAGTTGTCTGGAACAGCTTTCATTCCATCATCCTCTTTCTCATAGTGGCCAACCAGATGCTATTTGAAAGCTGAAGAACAGGATATGAAGGCAATAGGATATTTGATTGATAACTAAGATATATTTACAACAACAACAACAAAGGTCAAATAACATTATGCATTTCTTTTGCTGTCAAGAAAAGAATGTCTCCTAGGGAAATTTGATTTGGTTTGCATTTTAATGAGAAACTACCTAATTTGCACTTTTCTAATCAATAAGTGAACCGAAAAGCAAGTCCTTCAAAATTTGTACTTGTGTGATTTTGCAATGCACTTCTCCAGCCAAACAATGTTTACATAAATGCATATTCTAGGGGGAAGTGGGCATAAAATTACATAGTAAAAATTGCATGCAATAACACATTATATTAGGGAAAACCAACTGTAAACATGTGTATATCAGTCAACACTACATACAAAAATATGTTTATTGAAAGAGATTTACGTATACAGAAACACTGGTGAATTTGCACAAGGATATGTATAGATATATAGATAGCTCACGTATAAGATAGAGATAGAGATATATCACAAATCGCTGTAGAAATGCGGAGAACCGAATTTAGGATAGCAAAAATGAGAAGTTGAGAAAAATCAAAATTCACAGATTTATCTACCCCTAAAGTCTCTCCTTGAACTATGGAACAATGACTCCAGCCACAGATATAAGCAGAAAAACCTGGTTTCAGTACCAAGACACCCTTACTTCCCTGAAACACAAACAGTCCTTAGATGTGTGGTTTTGACTCTCTAGGTCCCCAGGCATCTGAGAAGGACAAGTTGCCAAGTGCCAATCAGAGACGAGTGTGAAATTCATCTTTCTTTCCTCGGAGCCAGAAACCTTCCCGACAAACAGCTTGAAAGCCAATCCTCCACCCCACCCCCACCCCGCAGAAGCCCCATAAGAATATTTCTCTGCATAAATTGTCCCAGACTAGGCTGCCAGAAGAAACAGACAAAATCGCTTTGACCCAAACTCCTCAGTATATGGAGCTACCTAACTGCAACTTGGCTTTGGCTTTTTGCTTCCCCCAAATCATTAATTCTGTGTGGTCTTCAGCAGGGATTCCACTTTCCCCTGCTCAACAATGAGGACTCTCATATGGCCATAGACCTATCGTGTCACTATAACATTGCTGGGGTTAACCAAGGCCTTCCTGTCTCTAAATGACCTTCTGAGATGGACTTAGAGCAACTTCTGAGAATGACTAAGCATCTCCTTAAGAGGCACTGTTCCCACTGTGGAAGAGCAGAGATATGAATTCTGCCTATGACACATTCAGTGTAAATCTAAACTAATCTTGTTGGGTTTGGTTTAGCTCTTTCCATACAGAACGAAAGCCAACTGGAGCCCAAACAGAAAGTGAGCTGGGTGGCTGGGAGGGTGATGTCGGCAGCACAGAAACCACCTTTTAATTAATCACAGCTGTTTTTGCACACTGGTGCAGTTGGAAATCTTAGACCCAGGACTAAATGCTCTTCTTGGGTGAGGGGTGGGGCAGGGGTTAGACATCTATGTGTCCTATTTCAGTTGCAAAGCAGATATTTCACAATTCTCTTCTCCCTCCGTACTTTACAACGTATCTCTGCATTCCTGGTATGCTTGCCCCCAAACAAATGAAAAACAGTTTGCTTAATAAGGAAAGATTCTAAACAAGTGCAGTTTTGCAATTTAAACTCACTTTTAAATGCACAGCGCTGTCATGATTATGGCAATACAGGGGGGGTTGCTGCAGCCCTGATTCAGTGCTAGTCCTACTCAGAGTAGACCCATGCAAGTTAATAGGCATAACTAAGTTAGGCTCATCAATTTCCACTGAGTAGAACTTGGTTGAATACCATCCACTGATTTGGGAAGAAGTTCGGAAAGGATTAAGGATAAACAGTATTTTAAAGTGGAAACTATAAGCTGAGCAACTTGAATCATGCATGTGCCTGGGTGGCCACCTCCTAACTATAAAATGGGCTCCATCTCTCTATGCTAAATCTCTTTTTTTATGTGCTTTTGAGCTCTTTTTAATGAAATTTGCCAAAATCTACACTATCAACATGGACTGCCATACGCCCAGATCTTACCGGACATTCCAGTGATTTTTGCCCAGATGCTGCTTACGAGGTATGAATACCGCCTATATCCTGAATGTTATGGACGTATGGCAGCCCTAATCTACTGTAGCTACCAGTGGCAACCCCATAGGCTTCAGCATGCCCAGACCACCTTAGTCACTGCTGGTGGTGTCTCTCTCACCTGCATCTCCAGGTAGGGATAGAACTGTTTCCAGATTGAAAACCTAGAGGACTTCCGGTCAGCGCCAGCGACAATGGCGGATTCCCTCTGATCTTTCGGAGGAAACCGCTCCGGGAATTTAGGGTCTGCCGCTGCGGCGAAAGCGGCGACCCGATAGAAACCACAGGCAGAAGAAGCCTGCGGACCTGGGATCCGGCTGGCACCTCCAGCGCCTCCCTTGCTCGCGAGGAGACCTCTCTCTGAGGCTCCGTCGTGAGGCGGGGTGAGTGCACGGTGCTTTGGATCGACCGCTTCGTTCCCGGAGTGAAGCCGCACAGCTATTGTCGGAGAGCGCTGATTTTTTTTTTGTCAATTCGGATTACAAAAACAACTACCCGTGAGCAGAACCAATTGAAGGAACTAAGATTTGAACAGAGACTTAAAGAAAGTAAATTTTAATTGGGAAATTTTAAGGGGAAAAAAGCTAATTTGGCGTAAATAGCGGGAAGGTCTAAAAAGGAAGTCCACCTTCCGCTTTTGTATTTAAGTGGAAGCAAAGGCACTACAAGCAAAGATCCTGCAAATTTCTTTTTTTGCAAGTTTAGATATTCGCAGTTTTAAAGTTTTTGCCCCCTTTGAAGGAAGTAGGGGGAAACTTTGTTTTTGAATAATCTTGGACCTAAAATCTCCTCATCACAGACCTGGGAACAGGCTGCCTGGAATGTTTTAATAGAAAAAGGATTTGTAAAATCATTTTTATTTGGATAAATGGATTTGACAGACGTTTAAAAGATACAGTCCTCCCTTTCTCTTTACTGCTTTCAAAATGGAGTATTGTAACTTTGTCTATCTCTGTTTACTTGGAACTGAGCTGACACTTTGAAATAACTTGTATCCCTCTAGTGGGGAACTTGGAAACTTTGAAACGGCTAAAGGAGTTAGTGTCAGTGGAAAGTTACAAGTAGAAGGGTGAGATCGACCTTGAATTAACCAAAATGCAAACCTCTGAAGTAATAACAAATCTACTTTACAAGATAAACTGCCAGCTGGAAGGCCTCAAAAAGAAACTTGACTACATAAATGGACGGGACAGTGAACAACAGGAACAGAATCTGCAACTGGCTGAAGTATTGGAAGAAGAGGAAGAGAGTGGAGTTATACGTGAGCCACTTTTGATTGCACAATTGCAAACTGTGGATTATAAAATAGGGACATACAGCAAAGACATAGTTGAAGGACAGGTGGTGACATCAGGATGCCAGTTTGGACTGATTGAGTGGAAAGATCCCACTTTTCAGGGGTCTATGGACAGTCGAATTATGGGTATGGACCTGAGTTTGGAAATGTCAGATGGATTTGGGGCCTATGGATATGGAGGTAATTTGATATGCCTCCAGAAAGAAAAAATTGACTACAATCTTATTTTTGGAAACTTGGTTAACTATGGAAAGGTCACAACTTTGATGTTAAAATGCAATACTCCAGAGATGTGCCAGTGGAAATGAAAGAGTCTGAACAAAATAGGCGGAGGGGGCGGGGAGGAGACTTGAGGGCCTCTGATATCAGATTCCCAGATTGAGTGAAATTAGGGAGTAGTCGAAAAGGTCAGGCAGTCATTGGGACCAGGGGGATGCTGAGGGGAAAAATATGGGAAAACCAAAGTGTGTAAATTTTTATATTAAGTACAAAGTTAAAGTAAATCGCCAAAATATTTGCCAGATTGAACAACAGTGAATATACCTTTATTGGACTTTGTATAAATTTGGTGAGAGGATACATAGTTACATGTGGATAAATTTGAAGTGTAATTGAGGATAAGGAAAGCATTACAAGTATATAAGCTAAATGAAGAAGGGAGGATTTGCTGAAACAAAATTTTGAAGTGGAATACAAAAAAGGGAGGTGTGAGGAAGTCAAAGAAACAAGCAAATGAGAGTGGGTTATAAATGTTTTATTCTGTTTTTAATTTTTTTATCTTTTTGTAATTTTTTGTTGTTGTATTTTTCTTCTTTTTCTTTTCTGTTTTACTTTTTCTTATTGTGGAAATTCAATAAATATTATTTTAAAAAAAACAACAGATTGAAAACCTACAGAAACATTGCCAGTGAGGGAAGACCAATGGTTCTCAAGCCTTTTTCTCTGGGCTGCACCTTTCAGAATAAAAATTTGCTCACACCACACCAAATTTTTTATTGATAAGAAATACAGTGGTACCTCAGGTTACAGATGCTTCAGGTTACAGACTCCGCTAACCCAGAAATAGTGCTTCAGGTTAAGAACTTTGCTTCACGATGAGAACAGAAATCACGCAGTGGCGGTGCAGCGGCAGCGGGAGCCCCATTAGCTAAAGTGGTGCCTCAGGTTAAGAACAGTTTCAGGTTAAGAACGGACCTCCGGAACGAATTAAGTTCTTAACCCGAGGTACCACTGTACATTGGAAAACAAAAAGAAACAAGGCCTAACAGTGCTTGATTTATAACATGGAACACAATTACTATCTATCCATATTCTGCAAATAATGTTTTTTAAAAATATGATACTATACTATACTACACTGAGATGTTTAAATGTTTCTTTGATTGTCCTTGACTCTTGCTGCCAAACTTGCTATCCTTTCCTGCTGCACCAGAGTGGCTCCCTTTGAGAACCGCTGGGGTAGACAATACTGAACTAGATGGGCCAAATGATTTGTATAAATTTGTATGTTTAATGTGCAGCTTGGGTCCAGCTTTTCTGAATGTTTCTACAGTATTTGGATCTACAAAGCTGCAGCCATCATCTGCGCTTTGAGCACCACCCATCTAATAAGCCCAGTCTCACATTTCCTGGGACAAAATGCTGTTTATTGCGAAATTGGTCTGAGACCCTTTATCGGAAGCGATTCATAAATGGGATGGAAACAAATAAACGAAGCCAGCCAGGAAGCAAGCAGAGGACGATGGAGGCAGTTAAGTCCGGCAGCTGCTTAACCTGCTCTTTATTGCAGAGTTGCATGGTGCGAAAAGAGGGGGGCGAGGATCAATATTTATTAGTGGAAGAAAGCATGATTTTGCATGAGGTGCATCGATTGGCTTGTCAGCCGAAGCAATGATTGTATATCTTCTCTGTGATTTGGTCTGAAGAAGAGCAGTGTCTTGTAAGAGAGCAGAAAGCAAAAAAGAGTGTGGGCAGCAGTGGCCAGGGCCGTCATACCCAAAGGCGTTAGGGGTGTGCGGGCACCTGGGCGCCAGGCTCTCAGGGGCGCCAGGCCAAGAGTTGAGTCTGGGGAAGTGCCCGCGCATCGGTTGGAGCGCCGCGGCAGGCTCTTCTGTTGCAGGTGGCTGTGCGCCATGAGTTCGGGGGCGACCAAGCCAGCAAGACACTGAGGCAGCCAGCCAGCTCTGCCCTCCTGCGCCCCTGGGACTGGAGGCAACTTGGAGGTGGCACCGGGCGGATCTTTGCACCCTGGCGTCGCATATGCTTAAGACAGCTCTGGCAGTCACTGTCTGCCATGGTGGGTATGCCTGAGTGCCCTGGCCAATAGGTACAATTGCAAGACTTTAGCCTGCACCTGGCACAAGCACATAAGCCCTCCACACCTCAAAAAAATTTAGAGCTGAAAAAAGGAACACTTGAATATTTTTTTGTATTAAATTTCTTTCCCACCTACAGGAGCCCAGGGCAGCAAACATCAAAAATGTCAATGCAATACAATTTAAAATGAAATGAAAACATATTTAAAGCAATGAAAAGCCATCTAAAACATTTAGAACACATTTCTTTTTTAAAAAAGCCACCACATATCTTGCAGATGCTAATTTCAAGGTTGCCAGGAACAGTGACTTTCAGCCATCAAATGTCTGAGTAAGCAGGAATGCTTTTGCACTTCTCCTGATAGTCAGTAATGAGGGAGAGAGACGCACCTCACCAGAGAGGGCATCGCACAACTGGGGAACCACCACCAAGAAGGCCATGTCATGGGTCAATGCCAACTGGGCAACTCTCGTGGGTAGCACTGCCAGTGGCTCCCCTGCCAACCAAAGGGCCTAAGATGGTTGGTATTGGGGTGTCGCTCCTTTAGGTACTTGGGCCCCAAACCGTTAGGGCTTTGTAATGATACCTTGAACTGGCAGATGGTGCGGCACTTTTAGGACTGGTGAGAAATGGTCCCATTGAGCTGCACAACTTAGCAACTGCATCCTGCACAATCTCCAGATTGTCTTCAAGGGCAGCCCCATGAAACACCCTTAATACCCTTATGTGAGGATCACAGTCCGGCAGTCCGTTTATGTATTTCTTAAGGCTTCTGATAGCCTGATCTACAGCCATTTACTCTGCAATAGCTGGTCCCATAAAGGTAAAGGTAAAGGTACCCCTGCCCGTACGGGCCAGTCTTGACAGACTCTGGGGTTGTGCGCCCATCTCACTCAAGAGGCCGGGGGCCAGCGCTGTCCGGAGACACTTCCGGGTCACGTGGCCAGCGTGACAAAGCTGCATCTGGCGAGCCAGTGCAGCACACGGAAACGCCGTTTACCTTCCCGCCAGTAAGCGGTCCCTATTTATCTACTTGCACCCGGGGGTGCTTTCGAACTGCTAGGTTGGCAGGCAGCTGGTCCCATAATATATCCAAATACATATTCAAGGTGATCCTCACCAGCTGCAGCATGTGAAAAGGCAGGCCAGCTGGGTTCACTATGGTGCTTTACTGTTCAGGCACCCAGGGCCATAGCTAGGGGGTGGCAAGGAAGGCCCCTGCCAGGGGCGCAGGCAAGCCCCCCCCAAA
Organism: Podarcis raffonei; assembly: GCF_027172205.1. Classification (NCBI taxonomy): domain Eukaryota; kingdom Metazoa; phylum Chordata; class Lepidosauria; order Squamata; family Lacertidae; genus Podarcis; species Podarcis raffonei. The sequence continues at coordinate 8,085,632 of NC_070615.1, forward strand.
TGGCTAAAAATATGTCCATAAATATGGAGGATGGGCTGAGGGCTGCCAGTTGTCCCTGCCTGCCTGCCTTGGGGAGGGGGTGGGGCTGCTGCATGGAACAGGAGTTCCAGAGACTGAAGCTGAACTTGCGGCTGCCCAGTCATCCCCTGGTCACCCCAATACCCACCAGATTGCTGGGAGGCACCGGTCTACCTGATGGAGGGGCTGGAAGCACTGCACGGTCTACCAGTCCATGACCCCATTGGTGCCTCCAGGTCGACAGTGTTGCTTGGTGGGTGGGTGGGGCGAGTGCTCTCCAGTCTACTTGGGAGGAAGATCTAATTTGTCTGTGGCTAGGGGGCACAATCTGGATGGTTTGGCCAGGGGCACAAGATCACCTAGCTATGACATTACCACACATGCAGACTTGAGCCCAAATGCCTCCAATCCCACTCAGAGATTTAACTTCTAGGGCAGGGGTCAGCAAAGTTTTTCAGCAGAGGGCCGGTCCACTGTCCCTCAGACCTTGTGGGGGGCCGGACTACATTTTTTGGGGGGAAATGAACAAATTCCTATGCCCCACGAATAACCCAGAGATGCATTTTAAATAAAAGGACACATTGTACTCATGTAAAAACACGCTGATCCCCGGACCGTCCGCAGGCCAGATTTAGAAGGTGATTGGGCCGGATTCGGCCCCCGGGCCTTAGTTTGCTGACCCATGTTCTAGGGAGCCGTAAGAGGGGGTGCTGACACCTTTACAGCTTAAGAGAGCCTACAAAAAACACCCCCAAATTCTCTGCCAATGCAGAATACAATAAAAGACATCTGCACCATCTATTTAAAATATATTCATACCATTTTAGCAGTCATGGTTTCCCCCAAAGAATCCCGGGAACTGCAGTTTACTCCTCACAGAGTTACAATTCCAAGCACTGTTAACAAACAACAGTCCTCAGGATTCTTTGTGGGCAGCACTGTGCTTTAAATGGATGGTGTGGATGGTGTGGATGTGGCAACTATTTTTATCCCGCAAGTTAGAGACCGTTACTAGGGACAGGTGAAACAGATGCCATCATTGTACTGATAGCGCATGCCCCTGAGGTTGTTCCTTCTTTTACAAGTAGCAAATGATTTCCCTTGTACATGTGCCCACTCCATGTGAGGTCCAGAGGGTGGCGCCACGAGAACAGGCCTTTTCTGTGGTGGCTCCCCCAGGGAGGTTTGCCTGGCACCTTCATTGCATATATTTAGGTGCCAGGAAAAACATTCCTCTTCTCCCAGGCCTTTGGCTAATTAAGCAATCTATAGCCTTTTAAACTTTGTTTGTGTAGGGATGTGCGCTGTTGTTTCATTTGTTATGCATTTTTGTTTTTCTCTATTTTAAACTGCTCTGGGATCCTGGGGTAAATTTAATAAATACTAAATAATAAAAATAGCTCTGTATGTGGGTGGAGCTGTGGTCTAAAACACAGAGCCTAGGGCTTGCTGATCAGAAGGTCGGCGGTTCGAATCCCCGCGACTGGGTGAGCTCCCGTTGCTCGGTCCCAGCTCCTGCCAACCTAGCAGTTCAAAAGCACATCAAAGTGCAAGTAGATAAATAGGTACCACTCCAGCAGGGAGGTAAATGGCGTTTCTGTGCGCTGCTCTGGTTCGCCAGAAGCTGCTTAGTTATGCTGGCCACATGACCCAGAAGCTGTACGCCGGCTCCCTTGGCCAATTAAGCGAGATGAGCGCCGCAACCCCAGAGTCGTCCACAACTGGACCTAATGGTCAGGGGTCCCTTTACCTTTACCATTGATACTGAAGGGTTTCAAGCAGGGATTGCTGATGTTCTATCACTAAGTGGCAGCCTTTTCCCAATGCAGATGTGTGTTGGAGTCCAACAACATCTGGAGGGCCACAGGCTGCCCATGTCTAGGCTACTTCCGAGGCATTTGCTGAGCGGGTAGCTGTGCTCTCGTCTTGCTCTATCAGAAGGCAAGCAAAAGATATTTGCTGTGTGGAGCTTTCTGCAGAGAGTTATAAATTTTGAATTAGAACATAAAACCAGCTGGGCTGAGCAGACCCACATTCCATCTAGCCCAGAATTCTGTCTCCAGCAGCCAGCCAGTGCAGGAAATAGCAGAGGAAGGCATAAAGTTCCAATAATGTACCTAATTGTAGAATCCTAACCTACAGGGGAAATTTCCTGCCTTAACCCAGCTGGCAGGCTGCTCAGGCCCCGAAGCAGAAAGGATCGATAGCCGGTTATGATTCTCATCGTATTGAATGTCAGTGCAGATGCCACTCCTGTGCACATATAAATGCCAGATCTTGTGAAGCTCACTGTTGCTGCTGCTCTCAGCTCTCTCTTAATTGTCCCCTGTGCACTGGCCATTCTCAGATGCACCGTTCAGATCGAGGGCTGGCAAAACACAGCTCAGAAGCTCCCCAAGCCCACCTGCCTTGATCCAGGGTCCAAGGTTCAACAACCGCCATCACCCTCTAAAGGAAGTGTAGCAGCAGCACTGGCAAAGACCTTAGTGCACGGGTGGGGGAGATTTTCTCCTTTGAAGGGCAAGTGACCAATGGGAACAGTCAGTTTGGAGCTACATCTGATGGTGGGCAAAGACAGATCTAACAGTGGGCAGAGTGTTTCACGTTACATGATTACATAATATTTTTCTCTCCCTGCCAACCCATCCCTGGGTTTTTATGTTCACCCCAGCCTTTTGTGATCCACCCAAAGCTTTAATTTTATATTTAATGCTAAATTTTTAGCTTCCAGATGCACCACATACACTTTAAAGGTAAAGGGTAAAGGGACCCCTGACCATTAGGTCCAGTTGTGGCCGACTCTGGGGTTGCGGCGCTCATCTCGCTTTACGGGCCGAGGGAGCCGGCGTACAGCTTCCGGGTCATGTGGCCAGCATGACTAAGCCGCTTCTGGCGAACCAGAGCAGTGCACAGAAACGCCGTTTACCTTCCCGCCAGAGCGGTACCTATTTATCTACTTGCACTTTGATGTGCTTTCGAACTGCTAGGTTGGCAGGAGCTGGGACCGAGCAACGGGAGCTCACCCCGTCGCAGGGATTTGAACCACCGACCTTCCGATCGGCAAGTCCTAGGCTCTGTGGTTTAACCCACAGCGCCACCTGCGTCCCCATACACTTTAGGAGTGTTTAAATGCCACTTTTCTTAATGAGCAAGATTTTCTCCCACAACACAATAGCCTCACTTTGTTTTAAATTCAGTTCACCGGAGGCTGGGCTGTCTCCATATTAACAGTATTAATTATTAGATTATTTGTAGCTCATTCTTTCACTCGTGGAACACTCAGGGTAGATTTGCAGCATATAAATATGCAACAGACTATACAAAAATTAAATAGCAGCATCAGCACACTGGAACAGTAATCTATTTGATTTTTAAAAAATATGTGAATATATTCCTTCACTGCAACCAAGCTGCTCTCAAATCCATGGATAGCCAATATGGTACCTCCAGGGGTTGCTGGACTCAAACTCCCATAATCCCTGAGCATTGTCTGGCTAAGGTTGATGGGAGTTGGAGTCCAATAACATCTGTGGGAACACACAGCTTCCGCATCCCTGGTCTAGAGCAAATGTTGTACTAAAAGGGATCTAGAACCTAAATTTTATACCATACATGGAGCTTCTTAGAGACTGCTTCATTGTTTAAATCAGTTTACTGAATTTACGAGGAGCACGTGGAACAACTGGGTGGGGAGAGAAGTTGAAATAGGCTCAATATGAGCTGTAGAAATTCTTTCCTCCTGTTCCTGCTAGAAAAACTGGCTCAGAAGTCTTTAGGCTAGAGAGCAAGTCTCAGCCTGCACTCCAGGGAGTAAGCTTACCCAGCCAGCACTCATTAGACTTATTAAACCTGGCAGTGATACAGACTATTAGACAACATGGTTCGGAGGAACCAGACGCCCCTGGCAAGAACTCAACAGTAACACTCATAATCTCACCAGTTGTTCTGCAAGAAACCAACCCCTTTCTAGCAAACTCATGAAAATCTCTCCACTGATATATCTGCTGCCCAGTTAACTGGAGCAGCCTCTTCATCTATTGAGAGTGTTTAAATTAATCTAACCTGTTGTTGCAGCTCTAGTTAGCGGGGCTATTGCTGATTTTTTTCAAAGCAGAGGTTGAAATATGAAGTTACACCCTCTGATGCACGTTTGCCCTGCCCTCCTCAGAGTCTATGGACCATGTGTTTACTAACCCCCATGTACCGCCCTATGCTGCTCCTATCCTCAACTCCCTCTCACTTTTGGACGAATCTCAAGGCTGATGGGTGGCGTCTCTTGCAGGAGCAAATGGCATCTTGCTGTCAGCAAGATTCATCTGAGCTTGTGATGTCAGGATCCAGATTCATCCCTGAGGTTTGGTTCCAGTCTGATAAAAAGATATAGTCTCGGCAAAATTCCCATCTAAATCCTCGTGTTCAGATGCGTACAGAAATACCAAGAAGTCTGAGCTGACAAATCTTTCCAATTTGGATTTAGACATAAACATTATTCAGCAGAAGCAGAAACTGCATGATGTAGCACAGCTCAACCAAGGCTGGCACTGGTGTCCTAATTGCAAAGTAGGCAAGGATTTATGGGGTCCCAGAAGGTAGCAGGAAGGAGCAAAAGAACTGAACCAGGTGCAGAGAAGTGAATTAGGGTAGCCCAAGTCTGTCAATTTTGGTTTCTCTCAGTTTTTCATTTTCCCAACCTTCAATTCCACGTGTCTATAGCACTGCAATAAATCAGAAATATCTGCATGAAAATTCACCATTTACAGCATCATTTGCATCAGCCTTTTAGTGTGAATTTCTCCCAATAATACACACCTTTTTTGTATGCCATTACCCTACTATACACATTTGCAAAGCAATTTTCCCCAATATAGTTCATTTTTACATTTTATTTTCACTAATGTATGCCTGTTTATGCACACTTTATCCTTGCATATTGTATACAATTTTATACACTGCTTGGCTGGAAAACTGCACTGCAAAATTCAGAAGATGACATTTTGGTTCTTGAATTGTTTTGGAAAGTACCAGTTAGGTAGGTTTACCTTTAAATGCAAACGGAATCCAATTTCTCCCCATCTCTTTTCCTGGCCCTGCAGCTCCAATGATTTCCCCACTAATGCTGCTTTTTTATGATGGGGAAGGGGAAACTTTGGCCCTCCAAATGTTGTAGACTTCATGGCCAGGGATGATGGGAGCTCAGGAACATCTAGAGGGCCAAATATTCCCCACTCTTGGACTCACTGATGTGGTCCAAAGGAAAGCAGAGCAATACGTTTGGCACCAGTTTGGCTGCAGGATTTGCTGGAAGGAGGTCTACAAGGCACCATACAACCCTCGAGGGACTCCACTCCAGATTTGTGTAGGGTTTACTCAGCCTTTTTGTTAGGTTTAGCACATATCTCACAAACGACACAGCAAGCTGGCTGTTTAACTTCTTTAGCTTTACTTGGCAATTACAGGCTCACAGCAAACAGAGTCTCCCACAGCTCATTCTTCACTATCGGAGTCAGTTGACTCAACTAGCCTCTGGCCCCTTCCAAGGCCAGATATATGTTGAGCCCACCCCCACTTCCAGCTGGTCTTCCTTTGCTGTAATCACTTGCTCTGCCTCCTACTTCTGGGAGACTCAGGTGCAGCCAATTCCTCCTCCTCTGGAGTTGAATCCAACCCCTTACTACCACCTGCCTCCTGCTCCTGCATCTCAGTGTGGCTTTGAGAAGTGACAGGCAGCCTTCTGTTTTCCTCTGCCTCTCCCCCCCGCCCCTGCTGATTCCTCTCTGTGGGTCATGTCTCTGACACTTTTCTTCTCCCAAAGGTAACCCCTAAGCGAGCAGAGATTTAGGATCAGAGTTTTCCTTCTCCTAGATAAGCTACCTTCCCATGCTGACCAGCCTCACATGCCCATGAGTGTTCTAGCCCAGCAAGAGAGCACTAGGTTCCCACTCCTCACATTAAAGGTTGGTTTTTTAACAAACAACAAATGAAGAATTAGACTTTTAAAATATAGTATTTGGAGGAGAGAAAAATCAGTAAAATACCTCTATCGGAGGTGGCATGGGCACGTGTCCAATTGCCTATTTTCCCCCCGGACTGGCAACTAGCCAAGTGCTTTAAATAATAATAATAATACAGAAGATCAGTAAAAGCACTGCCAGGTGTCACCCCAAGTGCTGTGTCAAGATGCAGCCCAGGATGATTCACTCCTTCCAGCTCCTTCCTTGTTCAGCCTGGCTCCTGAAATGCTGGGTGTGTTGTTGTTTTTTTAATCCCGCTTCTGAAAATCTCACATTTCTCAGCCTCCTCACTTATACTAATTTTGGAGGGCACAAAGAGTGTGTGTATGTATACAGGTAGAGTTGCTGGAGAATTCCAACGGAAATGGAATTGGGAGTGGAAATCACCAATGTGTGCTTACTTGTCCCCTGTCTGGAACGGAAGTCAATCCAGCAGATGCTCTCGGTATTCTCTGCTGTTGTTCTTTCAGTCTACAAATGGTACATAATGGATGGCTTCCCGCCTCATTTGCATTATGTTTCATTTGCATCACGATGAATAGCGTGCAATGACATAAAAATAACGCAATTAATTGCAGAATCAATTACATACATTTTCTGCCACAGTGGACAGTGAGATGAATAAAGTAGGTCCAGGGAGCTGGTACAGCGGGAGCCAAGACAATGAATCCCTCTAACACAACATGACTTACCCGCCTTCTCCACCCCACCCCACCTATTGGCTCATGGGGGAACGATAGAGAACCCCTAGAACAGCATGTGAGCGGTGTGGGGAGACAGAGGTGATTGTTCCATTTGCCACATTGCCACCTCATGAGAAGAGAAGACTCCCTGGAAAAGACCCTGATGTTGGGAAAGATGGAGGGCACAAGGAGAAGGGGACGACAGAGGATGAGATGGTTGGACAGTGTTCTCAAAGCTACCAGCATGAGTTTGACTAAACTGCGGGAGGCAGTGGAAGACAGAAGTGCCTGGCGTGCTCTGGTCCATGGGGTCACAAGGAGTCGGACACGACTAAACGACTAAACAACAACAACAAAAGTGCTTGTGCTGGTGGAACAAACAGAAAGATATGATGTTCAATTCCTCTCATTTTTAAAAAATATGTAAGCCAAACTGCAGTGGAACAGAAACACTGCTGCAGGTGATTGACATGTGTTGGAATGGAAACTGGTGCTTTCTTTCATATCTACATGCACACCAGTAGGTCATAATCTATAGATAATCACACTGAGCTGGGGCAGTCCATGATGCATCTTAGGAAACCGGAACAGGTTATTAACTGGCCCAGCCAGCATAGCCATGGACTGTCAGGGATTGGGCAGGGGAGGAATGGTGGAGACCGCCTCCCCATCCCAACCCTTCTAGGGAGGAGGAAAAGGAAGACAGTATAGATTTACAACAGGGGGTTGAGGGAGGTAACAGCTCAGAGGCAGATGAGGGGGAAAGCTGGGGAATCATGGGAGAGCCAGAGCAACACCCGGTTGACATGTCATTAGAAAGCATTCCAGACCCTCCATCTCCCAGAACCCAGCGAGCCTTAAAAGTAGGAGAGCAAAGAGCTCAAAGACAGATGGCATGTAGCTGCACATGTAGAGGAGATGAATGAGGAAGTGGGAGAGACAGGGGTGGAGATTCACTTAGGACAACACCATTATCCAAGAGGCTGGGTTCTATAGCCTCTCTCTGTAAAGATTGAAATAAAAAAGGACTGTAAGAAACTTTTCCTTGTCTTACCTGGGCAGCCAGCTGGGAGCCACTGACAACATCCTGACAATCATATTGTTAAGGCATGGGCAAGGGGGCCTGAACTGTGGATCTTTTGCCCTGGGCTCTGAATCTCCTGCCCTTTCATGCTTATTGAACTAATAGAACCATAGAGCTGTAGAGTTGGAAGCAACCAGCATCACTGAGACACAAACCACCCACTATGTGTGTAGTATTATGGAAGTCCTTTCCACTTGATGTCAGACAATCCCCCTACATAGTGAACTTCCAGTGCCTACTGAATACTTAAAAAAAAAATTCTAGCAGGTATTTTAAATGAAGTTTTATTTTAGTTTTAACTGATTTTCTTCTTCTTCTTTGTATCCTTGTAAAACCACTTAGAGATTATTGTAGTTAAGTGGTATGCATTTTGTTTAAATAAAAATGAGTAAAACCTCCTTCAGTGCTACATTGCCCACTGAGAGAGGGAGCGCATTGTCTTAGGCAGATAAATATGCATTGCAACCCCAAGCCCCCGCAAAACCAGGCAATAGATGACACAGACTGGCATAATATTTGCATGTGCTAATTTATATGCATCAGGGGAAATTTACAAATAATCGCTGCAATTTAAACAGAAGCACATCCCTCACTATACCAAGGAAGACTGTGTGATCAGGTTACCTGTGTGCCTTCTCACTCTGTCATCCAGGTAAGTGAAAGTGGAGAAATTTGATTCAGTTCACATTTAAAGGTGGACTTAACCTAATTCACACTTACCGAAGCACAGCCAACCAACCTTAGCACTTCTCCAGAGGCAAAAACACTTGCAGCTGGATCCATACCTATACCTATGTACTCAGTATCAAGTCCCACATTGGGGCTTAGTTTCAAGTGCATTAAGTGAGAGACACCATGAAATGTAGCCAGAAAGAGTTCTGGTCAAGAGCTGTGTGTAGGATCTCGCCTTGCATAGGAGCTAAGGTTTCTTCAGCCCCCCCGCCCGAAATATTTGAGGGAGGGCCCCCCAAGTTGATGGGCCTAGCCGTTCCAATGGCGTATGTGCTCCATGTCATGTGATTGATTGTGTGGGGCGGGGCTTACTTGCTCCCCACCCCAAGTATTTTAATCAAGTTTGCACCCCTGTCGCCTTGCAATACAATTCCTTGCATTTGAAGCCTACAAAGGCCTATAAACCATTACCCTTTCCGGGTGAGATTCACTCACATACAGTGGTACCTCGGGTTACATACACTTCAGGTTACAGACGCCTCAGGTTACAGACTCTACTAACCCAGAAATAGTACCTCGGGTTAAGAACTTTGCTTCAGGATGAGAACAGAAATCATGCAGCGGCAGCAGGAGTCCCCATTAGCTAAAGTGGTGCTTCAGGTTAAGAACAGTTTCAGGTTAAGAACGGACCTCCAGAACAAATTGACCAGAGGTACCACTGTACTGGCAAATTCAGGTCACCCTACTAAAGTGGTGTTGGCACCCTTGTTCTTTGCACCCCAATTGGATTTCTTGCAATAAGAAAAGTGACGGGGCAATGCGATGGGAAAAGGTAGGATTACAACTGCTTGAGGCAGTGTCGCCTACCTGCCCCACAAACTTGGTGCGAATGAACCAGGGTGAGTGTTTAACAAACAGGTGATTGCGAAGCGAGCTGGGTCTTGTTGCATCATGAAATGCACTGCAGATGTGGCAGGATCCAAAGCTATTCTGCCCACATACTCACTTCTTTCCAGTGATTATGTAGCTCCGAAGAAGGGGCAAATGCCACGGGTGCATTGAGATGTACCACCCTCTGGCAATAGCACTGCTGCCGATTCAGGTGAGGCAGATGGAGAGGGACTATGGGGCTGCGGAGGGAGCTGCCTCCCTCACTTCCTTTTCTCCGTCTGTACCTGTTTTGTGCTATCCTGGACCAGAACAGCCTTCCGGAAAAACAGAAGGAAGCACAGAAGAGAAGGAAACGGTGAATGCCCAGCCCCAGGGAAACAGCTCTGTTTTGATGAATGCTTACATCGTAATTTGAAAATGGGAGGTGGGGATGAGCATAAAAGCATTTCCTCCTCCACATGTTGTACAGCAGTGTGACCGTCTGTCAAAGTATGATGCTCATCCGACAGCTCTGGACTGGATTTCCCGAGAAGCCTTTTGTGTTTGTCTCGATAAGCCCCAGAAATTTCCTTCCACTGGGGGTCATCTGGCCACGAGCAGCGGGGAGCTTTGCAACTGACGCACAAAGGGTGGTCACAGCCAGCAGGGGGTCCGCCACTCCCAGCTCCAGAGCACAGGAAGTCGCAGCCCTTCTGCATACTGAACCAGGCGACCTTTCCGACGGGTTATGTTGCCATTGTGCTTTATTGGCTTGTAACCTCCCCCCCCCACACCCCCCTGAGCATAGGAGGGGCAGGGGAGGATCAATTAAATAAATAAGCGTCACTAACAGGCCGGGTCGCCTGACAAATTTATGATGCTGCTTGGGGTCAGTAGCTTTTGGGTGGGGGTCTATGGAACAGCCCCCCCCCCCCGCATGCTCCTTATAGAAATCACTCCAAAAGATTCCCAAAAGGCCACCTCCTTCCATGCAGATCTTCTTGAGGGTGAAGATCAACAGAGTGAGCCCTCCTAAAGGAGCAGCATTTTTTTTAAAAAAACCTGCTAGGACATTTGCAATGCTAAGCAGGGTCTGGTATGGTTTCAGATTGGATGGGAGACAGCATGTTGAGATTACTGCATAGCAGGGGGTTAGACTAGATGACTTTCAAGGTCCCTTCCAACTCTACAATTCTGTGTTTCTAGTTCCAGTACCCTTAGAAGTTGGAGGGGGTGGTGGTCTGGCAGAGGATATTCTCTGTGGCAGCCCCTAAGCTGTGGAATTCCTTCTGCACAGGGATCCCGCCAACTCTCCCCTCCCCCTCTTGGTTGCTTATTTCTTTTATATCTTTATTTTATACCACTTGATTGTAGTAAGCCCCTGCTGAAATTCACCTGCATCGACCCGCAACAGGGTAACTGAATATCGCCACTGGCAGGACCCAGCTTTTCTCAGGTCAGCACTGAGTGCCGCAACCCTAGAGTCGTTCATAACTGGACTTAACTGTCAGGGGTCCCTTTACCTTTTTAAGCCAAGCTCTGTCAACAAATACATGCAGCAACTTTGCTGTAGTTTCACGAGGTTCAATATCTGCATGGAACAGGCCTCTCATTTTGCTCCTGCTGGCTAAAATGGATATACCGGGGGGCTCCAGCATCATTCGTTTTCCTGAATAGCTTCATTCATATGTGCTGTATTGGAGAATCACAAAGCTTAGGAAATGTGCAAAGCAAATAACTGCGCTGGGGAAAGGCAAAAGGACCCCAAAGTTAGGGAAGCCCAGCTGTCTTCTGAATTGAGCTCAGGCTTCAGATTAAGGGGTGATGTGTGGGTTCTGCCAACCTACATCTGCCCTGTAAATCATAGCAATTGCTCTTTTCTGTTTTGTTGCTTGTGGCAGGTCAGGAAACTCTAACACAATGATGCTATACCAATTGGGTTGTCCGCCCAAAAGGGAGAGGTGAATAGCCATGTCTCCATGTCTCCACATAATGTGTAGTTTGGGCTTTAATACTGCTATTCAAGAAACTAGGACCTGGGAAACCCGGGTTCAAATCCCCGGTCAGCCATAAAGCTTGTTGGTTGACCTTGAGGCAGTCACAGTCTGTCAGCCTAACCGACTCCACAGGCTTGTTGTGAGGATAAAATGGGGAGGTGGAGAACTCTGTATTCCATCTTGAGTTCTTGGGTGGAAAGATGTTTATAAATGTAATAAGTAAGTACACTGGTATAGCAAAAGTCAGCCGAGTTGTTCCTGTGGTGAAATGGTTGGTGATTTTACCACAAGTGCAACTCAACCCGCAATTGATCGACTCGCTCCACTTTTGGCCACTTTGCAGTTGGGAGTGAAGTGAGTTCACATGATGCCTTATGTGTATATGTAAGTTGTTTCTGAGTAGGGTTTAGGGATGGGGGAGCAATTTGATTCAGTTCACATTTAAAGGTGAAATCTACGCTATTCGCTTTATCCAAAACAATAATGTGAACTGAGACAGAGGTATTCTTAGTGATGCAGTTTTCCACCCAAACAGAGTTTTTAAAATCCATATATTGTGGAAATGTGGGCATAAAAATATATATCAGTAAAAATAACATACCAAAAGGTATTACAAAAAATTGCTTGCAGAAATGTGTATATTATGTGTTCATTAGAAGTCTGCACTGAAATGCTGATGAATTTTCATGAGGATTTTTTTAAAAACAACAACCACACATCTCGCAAATTGCTGAAGAAAAACAGAGAACTGAATTTGAGACTGGAAAAAAGAGCAACTGAGAGAATTGAAATTGGCAGATCTTCCCATCCCTAAATTGCACAAACACTTGCATTCCACGCCACTTTGCCCTCCTTGTCTGCTTGATGCAGAACCCGAACATCATCCCATATTTTATCCCATCACCTGCCTCTAAGCTCCTTGGACCCCAGTCTGCCTGGGACCAAATTCTGAGCTTGGCTGAGGCCTGGAGGCCATTTGGCAAAGTTTTTGCAAAAACCCTCCTTCAAGAATCGTTACAGCATTTTCAGGATCTAATTTGACAAAGTGAGAAATGCAACCAGCAGCAAACGCCAGTGGCAGTTTTGGGGAACCTCTCGCCATTGCACAACCAACAATGCCCAGCACAAAACAGGAGGACAGCTAACTGAGAACCTGCTGCTCTCCTTTCCTCTGCCATCTTTCTTGCAAGCTGATCTATTACTATAAACGCCACAAGCGGGAGAGACAGGAAACGGCTTCCGATCTTAATCATGGCGGTGGGATTGAATGAAGCTGGTGTGCTTAACTGAAAGAGCTAATCTTGTGAGTTTACGGGCAGGCTGCTTAACCTCTCTTTATACATGCCATAGAGGTTTGCTGTAACATACAGGTCTCGGCCGACACAAATAGTTTCTGTCAATGTGTTTTATTGGAGGGCATCAAAGAGAGATCAATACAGAGTTTCAAAAAGCTCAGCTGACTTGCTGGTGCTAACCTAGCAAGAAAAGATCAGATCAGCATAGAATGGGGAGGAGGTAAAGGAGGACAGAGCTGTGGGGCGAAGGAAAGGGGGTGCTATTTTGCTAGAAAAAGAGGTGCTGGAACTCACCATGAACCCTTGCTTGTTCTCTTACAATGGCAGTGGCACCCATCTGAGAGGGGCCAGAACTGAGTTCCGGTGAGTTGCAGTTGAAAAAAGCCCTGGTAGGGATAGGGAAGAAAATGGATTCAGTTCACATTTAAAAGTGAAGCTACCTAAATACATGCTTCCTGAAACGACCCACAACCCACAACACAGTCACCCTTAGAAATTCACACTTCTCCTAATTTATGATTCAAGGACCCACCACCCTCTTGAGAATAAGGAAGACACATGGACACGGTATATAAGGTTAATGGGCTAAAAAAGGCCACAACTTTATTGATTACAGCATGTGAGAGGTGTTGGCTTAGGCATTGGATAAACAACAGCAAGTGACTCCACCCCCTCAGGGAGGGGTGAGTCTATCAAGGGTTAACCACCGGTGGGAGGAGTCTGTTGATGCAAATACAACTGAAAGCTCCCCCTGGTGTCACCGGGGGTCGTCCCATGGCCCTCGCCACTAGCAAGGGCATTGGACAGGATCCACGACCGCCGGATTCCTTTACCGGAATACCCATAAAGTGGAGGGGTAGGCGATGGCCACACCCTGCCCTCCAATACACAAACATATTCCAATGCCTAACCGCCAATACCAAAAAGTTGTGACAATTTGCTACGAAGTAGGCGAAAAACCAAGTGGCCGGTGCCAATTTGCCAGTTGGATAAAAATTCCTACCAGGCCCCTTGACCAACCAAGGCGACCAACCACACGTCCATAGCAAGGTCAAGAACCAAGCAATGAACTAAAGGGAGGGTGATCCGACTAAAGGACGAAACACCCCCTGCCAACACAGAAAACGGCTCCTGCTCACAACTCCTCCCTTCTGCAAGGAGGAGAGGCTTTCATAGTGCATTTCTCTAGCTAAGTAACGCGTACAAAAAGGCATATACTAAGGTAGGTTCTTAAAAAGCAGAAACATCACCTTGCCAACAAAGGTCCGTATAGTAAAAGCTATGGTTTTCCCAGTAGTGATGTATGGAAGTGAGAGCTGGACCATAAAGAAGGCTGATCGCCGAAGAATTGATGCTTTTGAATTATGGTGCTGGAGGAGACTCTTGAGAGTCCCATGGACTGCAAGAAGATCCAACCTATCCATTCTGAAGGAAATCAGCCCTGAGTGCTCACTGGAAGGACAGATCCTGAAGCTGAGGCTCCAATACTTTGGCCACCTCATGAGAAGAAAAGATTCCCTGGAAAAGACCCTGATGTTGGGAAAGATGGAGGGCACAAGGAGAAGGGGAGGACAGAGGACAAGATGGCTGGACAGTGTTCTTGAAGCTACCAGCATGAGTTTGACCAAACTGCGGGAGGCAGTGGAAGACAGAAGTGCCTGGCGTGCCCTGGTCCATGGGGTCACGAAGAGTCGGACACGACTAAACGACTAAACAACAACAACAACAACAAGGTAGGTTGTGCAAAAGCATGCCTATATTAGTGGAAATAACATCCAAAAAGGCATTATTAATATTATAAACATTAGGAAAAATACTTTTTGCAAAAAAAAAATCAATGCATGTCCGGGAGACCACCTAGCATTGCCAGAGCTTGCAAAGCAGTATGCATCCAGCTTTGCACAGTGTCTACAAACTCCCTTTTGATCCAGTCTGATTTTTACGTGCTTTGCCACACCTGACGTCCTGTGCATAGCTTGGCCAAAATAGCCTCGCGGGCCCAGTTGTGTGTGAGGTATTTAAATGGGCCAGAGGTTTCCTGCCACTGATTTAACATGTGACATTCACACAATTCTGTTAAAAAAACAAACAAATAAGAATCATGCAGACAAATGCCCTTATTCCGTAAGATCTGGAAATGGCCAAGAATATTTTTCCAGGTAAAACAATTTAATGGAATAACAAATATTTCTGGTTATTTCTTAAGCTCAGCCTGAGTTCCACCACATGAACACACACTAACATGTCATTCACAAGAAACAAGTATAAAGCCAAAGTAGGTTTTTCTTGCATGGTACACAAATGACCAGTGGAACTCCTTGCTGCATTATTATGTAGTAATGGCTAGCAATTTCATTGGGTTGAACAAAAGAAGAAACAACTTCATGGCTGAGTTAGATGTCATGTAGCTAAGGGCTTACGCACAATGTACCAATAGTGTGCTTTTGTCTTGAATGAATGTGAACTGGATGCCCGAATGATCACAAATTTGGTACTGAAATGGCTCAGAGTTGTAACTGAGTCCCTGGCAGTGGATGTGTGTGAGATTGAAGGCATGTGCACACAGTATGTTGCAATGTTTTGACCTTTCCTCAAGCCTGCCTCTGGAAGGCATTTTGTAAGAGAAATATTGTGGTGTGGCTGGAAACCAATGCAAGCCTAATGTGAATTTTTTTGGGTTGCAAAACAAATTCCAGAAAAAGCTGGGTCCTTATAACACGCCCTCGTGTTACATTATAGCAATGCCTGCAAAAATCAGGAAATCCATTCTAGGGGAAGTTTGCTAAGCCACCATTCAGACAATCTTGGAAGAAATGAAGAGAAGGAACACAAAAACATAAGAACCTTCCTGGGTCTGACTAAAGGCTCATCTAGTCCTGCATTCTGCTCCCCAACAAGATGTCTCTGCAAAGCCCACAATCAGGACATGAATGCAAGAGCATTTCCCCCAACTATGAACCCCAACAACTGGTATTAAGATGCACACCACTTGGGATACCCTCTTGACAAATAGCCATAGATAGATATCCTCCATGAATCCCCTTTCAAAGCTGGTGAGCACCATTACACCTCAGGGCAGCAAATTTCATAGTTTTAACAATGTGCTGGGTGAGCAAGTCTTTCTTTTCAACTGTTGTCAGGATGCTGTCAGCAGCTCCCTGCTGGTTGCCAGTGGCGGCACCCGGGGCGGGGCCAGCGGCACCCGGGGCGGGGCAATCTGTACGGAGTGCACATGTGCGGCATCCTGTATGGACTGCGCATGTGCAACATCCTGCACACTCCGTACAGGCTGCCGCTCGCGTGCGGCTGCCATATGGGCTGCCGCTTGCACGCCGACCATACAGGCTGCCATGCAAGCGGCATCCTGTACGGACTGCGCATGCGCAGCAGCCTGTGTGCCCTTGGCCACTCTACAGCTGGGGGGAGGCAGGGGCCATCTTGTCACCCCCCCAGAGTGGCACCCAGGGCGGCCCACTCCCTCCCCCCTCACTTTGTATGCCCCTGCTGGTTGCCCAAACCAAACTCCTGCCACTTGAACAGTTAATAATGAACACAAATTACCTACAGGCCTGGGAATGCTGCCTGATCAGGATGTGATAAATATGAAGGAAAATCTGATTAACAGGACGGTGGACTTTATAGTAGTTTTTCCAGATGGAGAAGAACAGAAAACTACTGTGCATGGCAGTAAAGACATGATGGACCTCTTTGTTGACTTGGGCAGCCAGTACCACTTAAATCCAGCCTATCACACCCTGGAGCTTCAGTCTTCAGGGACCCAACAGACTTTGAGTTATAAGCCAAATACTTTGATAGGGGCACTGGATGTATGGAGGATACTTCTGAAGGAGAAGGTTCCTGCAGGAAAGTATAAAGACAAGGGAAAGTTCCTTACCGTACTTGCTCTCCTGAGATTTCCCAGCTTTCCCCCTCATCTCTCGCTGAGCTGCCTCAATCCCCTGCTGTCAACCTATACTGTCTTCCTCTTTCTCCTCCTTGGAAAGGTCAGGATGGGGAGGCGGTCTCTGCCATTCCTCCTCTGCCCAGTCCCTGACAATCTGGCCCGCGGGCCTTAGTTTGCCAACCCATGTCCTATGGCTTTCCTGAGCAGCAGCCAGACCTTTCTCACACAGAGCCCCCCAGCAGCATGCCAGCCCCCAGCCATCCTCCCCTCCCTGCTGCCACCCAGCTGACCTGTGATGGTGACAGAGGCGTGGGTCTCCTGCCGCAGCAAAGGGTTCCTCACTAAGCAGCTGTAGGTGCTGTTGGGCTCCAGCACCACCTGCAGGATGCTCCACACATCGAAGAGGCCCTCCTCGTTGGCCACCTGGGAGGTGGTGATGTTCTCCGTTATGTTGTTGCCGCGGCCATCTTGCCACAGCACCGTCGCCTCAGGGTAGCTGGAAAAGGTGTGGCATATCACCGTGACCAGGTCTCCCGGCTTCAGGTTCTTGTTGGGCTCCAGGTTCAAGTTGGGCTTGGAGTAGAAGGCTGGAAGATGAAGAGGAGGTGGAATGCTATTCAGTCCACAAATTTAATAAGTACATCCCTTATCATATATTAACAAAGGTAACATTAAAAAAACTCACATTATACCAAATCCATAATATTGCCTGCAAAAAAATGCATATATTAGCAAAGAAATTTCACTGGAATGCTAAGGAATCTTTGTGATCTTTTTTCTATTTAAAGAATTGCAAATTGATGAAGAAATGTAAGGGAGTAAATGCAAGATGAGGGAGGTGGACCAGGACTCAGCCTTTAGCAATGGTTCTCAAAGTGCGTGATGTACCTGTCAGGATGCTGTCAGTGGCTCCCAGCTGGTTGCCCAGGAAAGTATAAAGACAAGGGAAAGTTTCTTACCGTCCTTTTTTATTTCAAACTTTACAAAGAGAGGCTCTAGAACCCAGCCTCTTGGATAATGTTGTTGTCCCGAGTGAATCTTCACCCCTGTCTCTCCCACGTCCTCTGTCTTTGAGCTCTTTGCTCTCCTGCTTTTAAGGCTTGCTGGGTTCTGGGAGGTGGAGGGTCTGGGATGCTTTCTAATGACAACATGTCAACTGGGTGTTATTCTGGCTCTCCCATGATTCCCCAGCTTTCCCCCTCATCTGCCTCTGAGCTGTGACCTCCCTCAACCCACTGTTGTAAATCTATACTGTCTTCCTCTTCCTCCTCCCTGGAAGGGTCAACCAAAAAGGAATAGTAGCTAAGAGACAGTGGCAGATAAACATCTTCCTAGACCTATTATGCAAAAGCCTTAATGAAATTAGTGTGTGTGATGGGGAAGATAACTAATCACAGGATGCTGTGTGAACTAGACCAGCTATTCATGCAGTTTTATGTTTCGGCTCACATAGGAGAAACTGCCACACTGACTCAGCCAGAGCCTGTAGGACAAACCCTGCCCAGAGGAGCAGAGTGGCCGTACCTTGTATTCGAGACAGAGAAAAGAAGCCACTTCTTCACACCATGAACTTATGGAATTCACTGTCACAGAGTGACAGGGATCGGTTGTTAATCCACTCTGGGAAATGTAGTGTTGCAAAGCGAATGGGGCTGTCCCAGAAACTCTCAACGCCCTTGACAAACTAGGACTCCCAGGACTTGCTGGAGGGAGCTAAGATACTTAACTCAATGAGACGATGAGTTCCTGTATTTCGTATCATCTAAAGCAATACACGAGCAGATGCTCACAGATGTATTGGTATTAGCAGTGGGAAAGAGGGAGAGAGGGAGCATGAGAGCACATGGGTCCAGTTGTTCCCCTATGATTTATACCCTACACAGTCAAAAATTGTTCCTTGTTTAGTGTAGTATTGTCATCTTTGGAAAGAAAAGTGGGGGTAGGGAGGGGGGAGATTAGACATATTCCATTCCTGCTGCAAGAATGTTTTATGCAAATTGCTAATGAGATGATTTGCATATTTGTAGCCTATTTGCATGAGGCCATAAACCTGGTGGTGGCTGTTGTTATTTTTTAATGTGTGGTTTTAGTGCCGTCACACTGACAGGCCGGGTGAATTACATCTCATGCTTCTCTGCAGGGCAGCAGGGAGGCAAACTCCCCCCAAGCCTATATGACACCCCTCCTTGTCTCCATTTACGAGATGTGCACCCTGCTTTTCTGGTATGTAACCCAGTTGAGCCACTGTCTCTGCTTTGACTTTGGGGTAGAGATTGGGGAGGGAGGGGTGCCTTTTTACAGCTGTGAGATGCTGCTCTTCAGCTTTCAGCCAGTAGAATTGTTAAAAGGTAAAGGTAAAGGACTCCTGACAGTTAAGTCCAGTCGCAAACGACTCTGGGGTTGCGGCACTCATCTCACTTTACTGGCTGAGGATGCCGGCATTTGTCCGCAGACAGCTTCTGGGTCATGTGGCCAGCATGACTAAGCTGCTTCTGGCGAACCAAAGCAGCGCACGGAAACGCCGTTTACCTTCCCACCAGAGCGGTACCTATTTATCTACATGCACTTTGATGTGCTTTTGAACTGCTAGGTTGGCAGGAGCTGGGACTGAGCAACAGGAGGTCACCCCGTCACAGGGATTCAAACTGCCGACCTTCCAATCAGCAAGCCCTAGGCTCTGAGGTTTAGACCACAGCGCCACCCGTTAAAGTAAAGGTAAAGGGACCCCTGACCATTAGGTCCAGTCATGGCCGACTCTGGGGTTGCGGCACTCATCTCGCTTTTTGGCTGAGGGAGCCGGTGGACTAAGCTGCTTCTGGCGAACCAGAACAGCACACGGAAATGCCGTTTACCTTCCCGCCGGAGTGGTACCTATTTATCTACTTGCACTTTGACGTGCTTTCGAACTGCTAGGTTGGCAGGTCCGTTAGGGACCCCCAAATGAAGGCAGAGAGGTTGCGGTAATCCATAGCATGCAAGGAAGTGAAGTGATGGGCTGGTACATAGGAAGCTGCCTTATACAGAGTCAGACCATTGGTCCATCTCGCTCAATATTGTCTGCACTAACTGGCAGTAGCTCTCAGGGCTTCAGACAGGAGTTTCCCCCCAAAACCTACCTGGAGATTCTGGGGATGGCACATGGGGTCTTCTGCCTGCAAGCAGATGCTCTACCCACTAAACTAGATCCTTCTGCTGCCACCTGCCATTTTGAATTAAACCATTCACCCAAAGCAAGAGTGTCAGTGAGCTCAGCCAATCGGATGCTGCCTTGGGCAGGGCGGGCAACAAGGGCATTGGGGGAATGGCAAAGGGTGGGGAATCAGGATTCTTGTAAGTTGATCTGCTAAAGATGCTTTAAATGAATAATGGTTAGAAAATCAATGTTGGGTGGCCCGATGCAGGGCCCCTGCACATTTAATTGTTATCACCAAGAGTTCAAAATATGCCTCGCCAGCCATGGTGGGTGGAATAACGGACATGCTACACAATGTCTGTTCACGCGCATGCAGTGCGATATCCTGAGATACCTGCTTGTCACTCGGATGTTTAATTTCTAGACAGTGGCACCATCAGGACAGGACTCTGGAGCAGAATTCTGTGGCCCCACTAATCAGAATGAGTGGAAAGGGGCCCCCAAAGCAGTGCGGCTAGCTTCGCACCTTGAAAAGTAAGTGACGGAATGCCCACATTACAACTGAAAGAGGTGGGGTTTAAGGCCATCATATCTGGAGTCTAAACTTAGCTAACTGCACCATCGCTTCCTCAGCCCCTCAAGAACAGCAAGTCTGGGAATCTGCAAGTCTAAGAATATTAGGTAAAGGTAAAGGGACCCCTGACCATTAGGTCCAGTCGTGACCAACTCTGGGGTTGCAGTGCTCATCTCGCTTTATTGGCCGAAGGAGCCGGCGTACAGCTTCCGGGTCATGTGGCCAGCATGACTAAGCCGCTTCTGGCAAACCAGAGCAGTGCACGGAAACGCTGTTTACCTTCCTGCTGGAGTGGTACCTATTTATCTACTTGCACTTTGATGTGCTTTCGAACTGCTAGGTTGGCAGGAGCAGGGACTGAGCAACAGGAGCTCACCCCATCGCGGGGATTCGAACCGCCAACCTTCTGATCGGCAAGTCCTAGGCTCTGTGGTTTAACCCACAGCTCCACCTGCATTCCTAGCACCACATTAAGATGTCTTTAAAAGCAAAATATGGACAAAATAGAGACCGGTTTGTGTGTTCAGACCCAGAGACCTCCCCCCTAAATAAAGACACACTTGACTCAAATTTAGTTTTGGTTCTTGGCAGAATTTAGGCCACAACATTATTGATTACAGAAGGTGAGTGGTTGCATAGGCTCTGGTTCGACTAGCTCCCTGCACCCTTGCAGGCAGCGCTGGCCCAGGGCACCAGCATAGGTCAAGCAAGGGTGAACACCTGGGTAGGCGAAAAGCCGGGAACAGACTATGTTCACCCCCCAGATGCCCCCCTGGACTCAGGCATGGGCACAACCCCCTCTCGGGGGTTGACCAAACCAGTTGAGTCCCTGGATTCCTTTAACGGAATACCCTTCACATAGGGATGGCGAGACCGTTCTCCCATCCCTATCACCTGAACCAGTGCCTATCCGCAACCTTACAAGTTGTGATGATTTGCTGCACGGCAGGCAAAACCCAAATGGCAACAGCCAATCAGCCAAGTGAGGAAATTCCTGCCGTGCCCCTGTCCCAACGACAGACAACACACGACGGCATAGCAAGGTCAATCGCAAAATGCCCTAAAAGTAGGGAGAGGTGGGCAGGAGTTCTGATGCACAAGCCGAAAGAGAAAGCTCTGGGTCACGTGCATGGGTATATAAAGGTCCCTCAATCTGGTTGGACTGTGCCCCATTGGCCAGCTTGAACCCAACAATGAGGGACCTACCAATCGGGTGTTGTGGCTGTCCAATCTCACCCACCCACAACACAGGAGGTCAGTCTCCAGGTCTCACCACAACACGTGCCCTCTTTTAGGGAGGACACGATTTGTCACACGTAATGCAGTTATAGGCACTGTCCCTGGTAAATAGAGACAGAAGATAAATGTTTAGCATATATGAAGTCCCACTGATGGAGCTGGAGAAAGGAATCCTCTCTGCTTGATACTCCAGGGAGTTCGATTTGCGATCTGGTCCCTGGCCAGCATTGAAATTGCTGGATCAGAAGAAGTGCCGGCATGATTAAGCGCACACACCTCCTACATAAGTATATTTATATGTACTCATAAAGTTGAAGAGGTTGTAGATCTTATAAGATTATCTGCATGCAAATGATCTCAAGTTATACAAGACAGGATGATTCAACTGTTTTCTTCTTGGAACGAATCCACGGC
This sequence comes from Podarcis raffonei, assembly GCF_027172205.1. Taxonomy (NCBI): domain Eukaryota; kingdom Metazoa; phylum Chordata; class Lepidosauria; order Squamata; family Lacertidae; genus Podarcis; species Podarcis raffonei. The sequence continues at coordinate 8,107,526 of NC_070615.1, forward strand.
CTTCTTGCTTTGAGGAACTGCTAAAGATCTATGCTTCTAAGACCTCTACGAAACTCTGACTTCCCAGAACAGAAACTTCTATGCACACGCAGCCCTGCTTCCATGCATTTAAAAGGGACAGGACATTTTGTATGTGTGGGCTTTGCACAACAGGCAAGGCAAACCATGTCTTTAGCCAAGTGCAAAAAGTTTACATGAGCAACTACTCTTAGCTATCTAAATAATCATCATCAACAACTCAGCCCTGATGGAAGATTTATTCCACAGTGCAGAGAATGGGCTCCTTCCCATATTTCAATATGACTGTGTGCAGGAATAATCTCACACAAGTCAAATGGGAAGATGGAAAGTACCCATGAATCAGATTCAGAAGAGCTGGTGGTCTGCTAACATCTTGACATACCAGTGTGTATAAATCTAAGGTAGCAAGATTGCCACCCAGAAATTCTCCTTCCTGACCGCATTAAAGGTGCTCCCAGACTGCCACTCTTTTGGGGTGGGATTCAGTCACAGGTTGGCAAATTTAGGTTGCACAATTGCAGTTGATTGTGAGTGCGTGTCCCTGCAGAGCAAACTCACTTCCCCCACAGACTGGTCTTTTGAGATGAGGGAAGTGATGGGAAAATGCACTGTTAAGTGTGGGACAACACTTTATGCATTTATTTATTTCATAAAATGTATATACCACTTGACTGTAAAAAAACCCCCACCAACCTCAAAGTTGTTTGCAAAAATGATAAAACAAAGAATAAAAATATCACTGAGAAAAATGAACAACAGTAAGACTTTCAACTTTCAAAAAGTTCAAATCACAATGGACTAAAAACAGATTGAAGCTGGGAATTGTAGTTGTGCGGGAGTGCATTACAGGCTTCTTTGGGCGAAATGTACTTTAAATGTATGATGTGGCTATAACCAGAGTCATTCATCCTAGCTGCAGTCTGGGAGCCCCATGCAATTGACATTGCAAAAGTGACCTCCAAGATAAATGCACCAAAATCATAAATTGTGCAGCTGGAAACAGACCTTTCCCTGGTTATACCCAGGTTACAAGGGATTGGATCCAGACGTAGTCATACTGAGAGTAGACCTATTGAAATCAACAGGACTTAAGCTGATTCCGATGGGTCTTCTAAGGAGGGATGGGGAATAAATTCTATTCAGTTCACATTCAAAGCAGAAATGGCACAATCTGCACTTTCGGAACCAATAAGTGAACCAAAACACAGCCATCCTTCAAAATTCGCACTTCTTTGAATTTTGCAAAAATGCATTTAATTCTTGGATAAAGTGTGCATAAAAATGTAGAATAACACAGAAATTTACTATATATGGGGAAACAGGGTTTGTTTTTGTTTTAAAAGGTGTATTAGGAAAACCTGCACGCCCAAAGTGTGCATATTAGGAGAAATTTGCATTAAAATTCTGATGAATTTTCATAATTTTGTTTTTTATAATTGCAAACTGATGTGGAAATGCAGAAGGCTGACCTTAATATTGGGGGGAGGGGAGAAACTGGGAGAAACGAAAAGTGAGAGATTTGTCTATTCCTAATTCTTCATTCAGATCCAATCAAGTTGCTTAACAGTCAGGGGTTCTTATAGACTGCAGCTTCAGCCTAGAGGAAAATATAATTCCTATATGAAAATTCTACTTCCCATCATGGAAACCAGCATGCAGGCCCTTGTACACACATGCCTACTCCTGCTGACTCTCTCTTGTGCGTTGATATAGGGTGAAGCTGAGATTTATTTCTGCAATTAGATCTTTGCAGCAAGAATTAATCTAAAGAGAAAGGGAAAAGGAGAGGGAAGTGTTTATTAATTATATATATTTCAGTTAGTGAAACATAATATTTAACTTAAATAATTGCAGGCAGGCATCTGGCAGGAGAGCGCAATCCATTCCGAGTAACGAATGCTTCTGTGCTTTTCGCTCTTGGCTTGCTGGGCTGATCTGTGAGATGACGAACGTGCCTCATGTTTCCCACGCTCCGGAGCTTCACACACAAGGAGGGAAAATATGGTCTCCAGCTCTTCCCATGAGCTATCCTTACCCTCTCACTAGAATAATGACCTCACCTAGCCACCGAGGGATTAGCACAATCTTGGCGTTTAATTCTGTGCCAGCATATGGCGTCCTGGTGGAACTGATGCATTTGGTTGTGCCAAGGATCCGTAAGAAGGCTGGAGCCATGAGCTGGAGCCATGAGCTATTCTGGCCATGCCCATGCCACCCAAAAATGCTCCAAATCTGCTCTTGCACACCCTTTTCCTCCTGGATGCTGATGACCCTGCTGAAGACCCAGTTTGTGTGGGGGGAGCTATAGAATTGGTGTGAAGGGCCAAAGCTGAATGGCAGGTCGCATGCTTTGCATGCAAAAGCTTCCAGGTTCAATCCCTGGCATCTCCGGGTAGGGCTAGGAGAGACCTCTTAATGGAACGCCAACCACCCCCCACCAGTCAGTGTAGACAAAGCAAGTTTGGCACTGAAGTAGATTTTAGAGCTGCAATTTGCAGCAGGTCATTTTGAGACGTCTTGACTCAGAAGTCAGCTTTGCTGAGTTCAATGGAGCTTACTCCCAGGTAAGTGTGTGTAGGAATGGAGCCTCCATTCAACCTTTAGGGCAGGGGTGAAGAACCTGTGAACCTCCAGATGTTGCTGGACTACACCTTGACCACTGGACTTGCAGAATGGGACTGATGGACAGATGGATTGTTTTTATGAATGATAAACGGCTTGATCAAAAGAAAAATGCCCCAGGCAGTGTAAAAAATAAGACTATGTATGAAATGTAGCTTAAAACCCCCAACCCAATCACAAAAACATACATAAAACCATCATCATTAAAAATGAAGCATGGGACTGCCTCCAGGAGTATCTCAGTGGTAGAGCATTTGTTTTGGATGCAGAAGGCTCCAGGTTTGTTCCACAGCATCTCCAGGTAGGACTGGGAGGATTCGTGCCTGAAACCCTGGAAAGCCAGTCAGCATAGACCTGGGATGGGGAACCCGTGGCCCATTGGACCTTGTTGGACTGCAGCCATAATCGAGTGCAGTGGTTCTCAACCTGTGCGTCCCCAGATGTTGTTGGACTACAACTCCCATCATTCCTAGCCAGCATTCCTAGTCAATTGTCAGGGATGATGGGAGTTGTAGTCCAACAACATCTGGGGACCACTGATCTAGTGGCTATGTTTGCTGAGACTAATGGGAGTTGGAGTCCAACAGCACCTGGAAAGGCCAAAAATGTATGAATGGTCTGGCTCAGGATGAGGCAGTTTCCTATTTTCCTATTGGCATTATGACCGACCAGGCAAGCAATGTAACGATGCAGTGGAAGTGTTTAAAATATGGTCTCTTTAGTCAGACAAAATGAGGTATCTGTAGCTCAAATGACAGAGTGAATTTCTACGTGCTGTTCTTGGTTTCATCAAAGATCAAGAAGGGCTGCTTAATTGGATTTCTTCAAGGCCAGAAGTAGGAAGGCCTCGCTGTTTCTCGGGTTACAGGACTGCCAGAATAAAACAGGGGGAATGAATTAATCCTCATGCAAAGCTTTCGGGCTACATATGCAAGGGAGAGTGGGACTGCCCCTCACCCCCGAGGTTTTAGACTGAGGCTGTGCTCAATTTATGAAGCGCAACAGGTATTGCTGAGATTAAAAAGTTAACTGAAGCCCATTGCGCAGAGCAACGAAGGTGACGCAATGCAGAGACCTCAAACTCAAGATCCAGATTTCCTCTTATACTGGACTGGCTTCCTTCATCTGCAATATCCCTGTCTGGATGTATGAATGTGGCGTCTTCCATAATAGTGTCAGATATCAGTAACTGTAGATATTGGTAGGGAAAACCCCCATTTAAGTAAGCTACAGGAAGGCAGCAGAAATTAGGCTGGCTTAGGCTGAGTCAGTGTGGTGTAGCGGTTAGAGTGTCAGACTAGGACCTGCAAGACCAGGGTTCAAGTCTCCACTCAGCCATGAAGCTCACTGGGTGAACTTGGGCCAGGCACTGCCTCTCAGCCTAACCTACCTCACAGGGTTGTTGTGGAGATTAAATGAGGAGAGGGAGAGCCATGTATGCCAACTTGAGCTCTTTGGAGAAAAAGGCGAGTTATAAATGCAACAAACAAACAAACAATTCCTATTGCAAACTCCCTTCAAGAGTAGAGCAACTGCATAGCAAAATAGGGTGTACCATTTTAGGGGGTGAAATTTAATTTATTTTCAAATCTCTTTAGTGAGGGGTTTTAAAAATAGATTTTCGGGTGTGAGGAATTCAAATCTGCTATTGTTTTTGTGATTGGGCAACCTTTAGCTTGGGAAGTCTACATTTGATGAAGCACACAAACTGCTTTTGGAAAACCACAGAAATTTAATTTTGCCTGCGGTGTCTGTCCTGCATCTGTAAAGGCTAGGAGACCTGGCAGGCTGATTTGCTCTAAGTCTACACCAGAGGCCATCAGTTCTGGCCTCTGATAGCTTCCTTGACTCCGTTTTTAAACCACGCTGGCATCCTCTTCGCCCTGCTGGTAACTTTCCTCACCTGCAGTAAAATCTAGCTTTCCTTCGATTACTGTGAACAGGTAAACAGGAGACCCTTATTAATTTCAGAGACATATACACTCAGACAAACATTCATTATAAGTGTATAATATTATTTTCCGCAAGGCACTTTGGGAGCCTTTCAGGATTGCAAGGCAGAGTAGCAATTAAACACAAAAATAAATATGCAGACATGCATCTCTTAGGAAAGCTTGGAGACAAAATGACATTCATGTTCAATTTTTTTCCTCCTATAATCTCTCTGAACTGTTGATGGGTTTCCCTCTGGAGTTCAGTGCAGCTAACAGTGGCAGGTGAAATAATTAGTTCTAATAAGTATGGACACTTTGCTAGACAATAGTTCACGTATAAGAAGCTGTTTGGAGCATCTAAAGCAGCATTTAAGTAAGAGGTGGATAATAACACACCTACCATAAGGCCTGAGTGATGCTGTAAGCTAATTTATGCATTTATGCTGCCATGTGCATGGATGTAGGTGGTAACAAGAATGAATGGACCTACGCTGATACACACATGGAAAAGCCACAAAACATATGCATTCACTTATATGGATATGCATTGTACATCACAGATGTAGTCATGTAAAATAAAGGCACAAGAACAGCCTGCTGGGGGAAAATATGGGAGAATCGTTCGTTGAAAATGTTGTCTGTAAGAATAAAAGATACATTAGTTTGGAGATGGTATCTAACAACAGTCAGATTTAATAAAATAAACAAGGAATATTTGGTGTTATGTTGAAGGGGATGCCAGGAAACAGGGAATTATGTTCACATGTGGTGGAGGTGTAAATATGTACAATTTTTTTGGCAAAAGGTGTTTAGGGAGATCACAGAAATCACTGGGTTAACACTGACCAAAAGTCCAGAGGTATCATTGTTATCAATTGCTCACAAATTTATTAAAAGCTACACAAGTTATCATAGCTAGGAAGTGGAAGGGGCAAGCAGAATACAAAATGGGAGAATGGTATAAAGAGGTGTGGGATACAGCTATTAATGATAAATTAACTTGGGCCATTAAGGTAAGATGGGGAATATGCAGGAGAAATGATTCTGGGGAGATATGGAGGGTGTTTGTAGAATTTGTACTGTTAAAACGGAAAGAGGTCGAACCATCGCAAGAGGTGCTGAAATTTTGGGAGGTTGGATAGTTACAATGGAATGGTCTTGGGGGTAGGGTGCATATTTTTATTCTTATTTATTCATGATTATTACTTTCTCGAAATAAAAATAAAATAAAAATACATATCTAAATAGGAAAAAGAACAAGAACAAAAGAACAGCCTGCTGGATCAGGCCAGTGCCCCATCAAGTCCATCCTCCTGCTTTCACAATGGACAGCCAGGTGCCTATGGGAAGTCCACCAGCAGTCCTGAGTGCGAGAGCAGCTCTCCATGTGGCCTCCAGCTGCTGGCACTCACTGACGTTCTTCCTCTGACATGGCTAGTAGCCATGGATAGTTTTCTCCTCCACAAATCTGTCTAATCCTATTTAAAAGCAATCCAAGTTGCTAGCCATCAACATAGTTTTCGTGAGAGCAGATTTCACAGTGTAACTATATTCTGTCTGTCTGGAACCTTCCAGCATTCAGTTTCATTGGGTGGCACCAAGTTCAGCTGTGATTAGGGAAGAAAAAGAATTCTCTGTTTGCCGGACACGTGAGCAAAATTTACAACAACAAATGTGTGTAGAATAAATGTGCCTAGGTGAGGAAGCTGGGGGTGTGGAAGCAAGCCCTGCCTTTGCCTGTTCCATCACCTGTCGGCACACTTCCTATGCGAGAGCTGTGCAAAAAGGAACCCACATGCATACAGATTCGAGGCACATAGAGACCATGCCAAGGGCTAAGTAAAGACACATCAGAGGACAAGGTTTGCCACTGTGCTCCTGCTCCCTCCTAGGCACATTCCTTTGCACATCCATTCTGCTAATCTGTGCATGAGGTCATCTTCCACAGCCATAGAGATAGCATTGTGGAGTTTATTTTTTGTTTATTCTGTGTACAGTCATACCTCGGGTTACAGACGCTTCAGGTTGCGTTTTTTCAGGTTATGGACCCACCGAAACCAGGAAGTCCTGGAACAGGTTACTTCCGGGTTTTGGCAGTTGTGCATGCGCAGAAGCGCTAAATCACACTTTGTGCATGCGCAGATGTGCCGAATCACAACCCATGCGTGTGCAGATGTGCCGCTGTGGGTTGTGAATGCTGCAGGTTGTGCACGTGCATCCCGCACGGATCACATTTGCAACCCGAGCATCCACTGTATATCATTGATTTTGTGTGTTTTGTGGTGTTTCCTGCTTCCTCCTCCTTCCTTTCAGAGCTACAGTTCCCAGAATTCCTTGGGAAGACCGATTCAGTATTAAACTGCTCTGGGAACTGTAGCTCTCTGAGGGGAATAGGGGCCACCTAACAGCTCTCAGCAGCCTTACCAAACTACAACTCCCAGAATGCTTGGGGGGGAGGGAAGCCATGAGCATTCAAAGTGTCATCACGGTGCTGTAAATGTATGGTGTGAATGTGGCCCAAGGCTTCACCCAGCACACAATCTGTCCTTTCACCTGCCACTTTTGTTTTGAAATGCAGATCACCTATTGCAAGGCCTATTCGATTCTTTGGGTAGTGTGTCTTTAACCCTCACCCTCTTCGATTTAAAAGCCCACGGAAATGCAGAGTAAATGGATAAAGTACAGAGTTGGGCAGCAAAGATGCTTTGGCCACATGGAATTACCTCCTGGCAAATAGAAGGGGTAGAAATGGAGGCAGTGAGAGATTTTACTTTCTTGGGCTCCATGATCACTGCAGATGGTGACAGCAGTCATGAAATTAAAAGACGCCTGCTTCTTTGGAGAAAAGCAATGACAAACCTGTTGTTGTTTAGTCATTTAGTCGTGTCTGACTCTTCGTGACCCCATGGACCATGACAAACCTAGACAGCATCTTAAAAAGCAGAGACATCACCTTGCCAACAAAGGTCCGTATAGTAAAAGCTATGGTTTCCCCAATAGTGATGTATGGAAGTGAGAGCTGGACCATAAAGAAGGCTGATCGCCGAAGAATGGATGCTTTTGAATTATGGTGCTGGAGGAGACTCTTGAGAGTCCCATGGACTGTAAGAAGATCAAACGTATCCATTCTTAAGGAAATCAGCCCTGAGTGCTCCCTGGAAGGACAGATCCTGAAGCTGAGGCTCCAATACTTTGGCTACCTCATGAGAAGACAAGACTCCCTGGAAAAGACCCTGATGTTGGGAAAGATGGAGGGCACAAGGAGAAGGGGACGACAGAGGACGAGATGGTTGGACAGTGTTCTCGAAGCTATCAGCATGAGTTTGACCAAACTGCAGGAGGCAGTGGAAGAAAGGAGTGCCTGGCGTGCTCTGGTCCATGGGGTCACGAAGAGTCGGACACAACTAAATGACTAAACAACAACAAATAGTGGAAAGGGGGGTAGGGCTTGCAAAGCCACCCCAGGTGTGAGAATGGAAAAGTAGCACGTGGGAGTTTCACCAGTGAGATGCTGGAGGGCAGAGAGAGGTCGCATGTGATTCAGATGTGCATCTGGCTGCGCTCAAAATTGCTATTCACATCGTGCATCCATGTACAGCTGTGCTGGGCCCCAGAGAACACCTTTCTTCTCTTCTCCTCTCTCTCCCCCCCTTCCTTGAAAGAGTCAATAAGAGTGACATTGTTGCTTGGCAGCGGGAGAACAGACCCCGCTGTTGCAAATCCACAGGCACATTTTTGGGGTTAGGTGTTTACAGAAAGCTTGGCGGTGCCGGCAGGAGGAGAAGAAAAGATTATTGTTCAGCCGCCAGAAACCATTGGCGTCTCCTTGCCTGCACACATAAATATCTCTGTGTATCCCTACCTACCGTACTGCAAGGGGGAAGGGGTGTGCCTGTGAGCACGGATGTGCTCAGCTCAGCAGCCTGTTTGCATTAGAAGCCCTGGTTGGTCTCAGGGCAAAACACACCCCTCCAGCCATTCGCTATCTGCTTTTACTGTAGCTTTTCTGTTTCTTCAGATGCTGCCCCACGCAGCCTGTTCATCAGGGCAGCTCCTGAAGTCAGACCTGATTCCTTAGCTGGCAGTCGAGTTTAAAAACAAAACCAGACCCGGCTGGTGCTCTTCAAATTCATAGCACAATCTTATGCTTGCCTACTGTGAAGTCCCACTGAGTTCCGTGGAACCTGCGGCCAAGTAAGTGTATATATAAACAAACAAGCAGCTACATAGGATTGCCACATCAGTTTCAGGGCAATGTCAAGCAGCTAACTTCTGAAGGTTGGCCTATGTACCCCATTGGTTCCTCACACCCTGCTACACATCCGCACCGCTTTTCGGACTCCCAGTCTTCATTCATGGAAAGCGAACGTAGATGATGGTCCATCTTTTCCAGCATCCTGTTGTCATGGTGGCCGACAAGATGGACGTGGGAAACTTGAAAGATGGAAATCAGTGCAACAGCACTTTCCCCTCCTGCCATGCTCAGCAACTGGTTATTTTCACCAATATGTGAATTTTCACACATTTCTTTAGTGGAGAACTGCATTGAAAAATTCAGAGAAGTGTGAATTTTGAAGGATGCCTGCGCTTTAGTTCACATATTATTTCAAGCAGTACAAATTTAGTAGGTTTACCTTTAAATGTGAATCGAATTTGTCTCCTACCCCTAATGGAAGCTGCTTTGAATTGCTGTGCTGGGAAAGAGGAAAGCAGTTCATGCAAAGTGACTGTGCTATTGTGTTTATTCCCCATCCCTGCCTAGCAAGGCCCAAATCAGCTTTGGAGAGAGCGGGGAGGGAAGGTCATTTGGGGAGGTGGTGCAGAGGAGAGGGTCATATATCACCACCCCGAGAAAGAAAAGAGGTAAACATTGCAAGGTCCTCGAGGAAATAATACAATTGATTTACAAAAGCACTCCAGTTTCCCCTTGTTGCACTTAATGCATTTCGTCTGAACCAAGAGAAAAAAAACAAGCTGAAAAATGCATTTAGCGCAACATGATTAAAATGGGTTGCTTTTATAAATAAATCATATTGTTTCCTTGAGCGCCTTCTGAAGGCCACCTCTTTTCCTTGCTTGGTCCAGAACTGGTGATTCCCCACAACAAAGCATCTCCTCACCTGCTATACCAGGCACCCCCAAACTTGGCCCTCCAGATGTTTTGGGACTACAACTCCCACCATCCCTAGCTAACAGGACCAGTGGTCAGGGTTGATGGGAGTTGTAGTCCCAAAACATCTGGAGGACCAAGTTTGGGGATGCCTGTGCTAAACTGAGCCAGAACATTGGTCCATCTACTCAGCATTCTCTACACTATAGATAGTGAAACCTGCCCTCCAGATGCTGTTAGACTTCAATTCCCATCAGCCTCAGCAAGCATAGTCCCTAGATCAGTGATGGCCAAACTTGGCCCTCCAGCTGTTTGGGACTACCATTCCCATCACCACCATGTGGAATACCCTCCAATCAGATGTCAAAGAGATAAACAACTACCTGACGTTTAGAAGACATCTGAAGGCAGCCCTGTTTAGGGAAGCTTTTAATGATTGATGTTTTAGTGTATTTTTGATCTCTGTTGGAAGCCGCCTGGAGTGGATGGGGAAACCCAGCCACATGGGTGGGGTACAAATAGTATATTATTATTATTATTATTGATATTACTGATATTACTGATATTATTGATATTATTGATATTATTGATATTATTGATATTATTGATATTAATTTTGCTGACCACTGGTCCTGTTAGCTAGGGATGATGGGAGTTGTAGTCCCAAAACAGCTGGAGAGCCAAGTTTGGCCATCACTGCCCTAGATAATGAGAAGGGAAGTTGTAGTCCAACAACATCTGGAGGGCCACAGGTTCCCCAACCCTCGTGCATGCCAACTGGTAATGGTTCTCCAGGGTTTCAGGCAGTCCTTCCTGGATATGCTCTACCACTGAGCTATGACCCTTCCTCTAGGTGTTCTTAGAGGCAGTTCCAGGCATCATTTTTAATGATGATGGTCTTATGTATCTTTTTGTAATTGGTTTGGGGGTTTTAGCTGTGTTTTATGTATAATTTTGATTTGTGCATTACTTAGAATCATAGAATCATAGAGTTGGAAGAGACCACAAGGGCCATCGAGTCCAACCCCCTGCCAAGCAGGAAACACCATCAGAGCACTCCTGACATATGGTTGTCAAGCCTCTGCTTAAAGACCTCCAAAGAAGGAGACTCCACCACACTCCTTGGCAGCAAATTCCACTGTCGAACAGCTCTTACTGTCAGGAAGTTCTTCCTAATGTTTAGGTGGAATCTTCTTTCTTGTAGTTTGGAACCATTGCTCCGTGTCCGCTTCTCTGGAGCAGCAGAAAACAACCTTTCTCCCTCTTCTATGTGACATCCTTTTATATATTTGAACATGGCTATCATATCACCCCTTAACCTCCTCTTCTCCAGGCTAAACATGCCCAGCTCCCTTAGCCGTTCCTCATAAGGCATCGTTTCCAGGCCTTTGACCATTTTGGTTGCCCTCCTCTGGACACTTTCCAGTTTGTCACTGTCCTTCTTGAACTGTGGTGCCCAGAACTGGACACAGTACTCCAGGTGAGGTCTGACCAGAGCAGAATACAGTGGCACTATTACTTCCCTTGATCTAGATGCTATACTCCTATTGATGCAGCCCAGAATTGCATTGGCTTTTTTAGCTGCCGCGTCACACTGTTGGCTCATGTCAAGTTTGTGGTCAACCAAGACTCCTAGATCCTTTTCACATGTACTGCTCTCAAGCCAGGTGTCACCCATCTTGTATTTGTGCCTCTCATTTTTTTTGCCCAAGTGCAATACTTTACATTTCTCCCTGTTAAAATTCATCTTGTTTGTTTTGGCCCAGTTCTCTAATCTGTCAAGGTCGTTTTGAAGTGTGATCCTGTCCTCTGGGGTGTTAGCCACCCCTCCCAGTTTGGTGTCATCTGCAAATATGATCAGGATGCCCTTGAGTCCATTATCCAAGTCGTTGATAAAGATGTTGAATAAGACCGGGCCCAAGACAGAACCCTGTGGCACCCCACTAGTCATTCTTCTCCAAGATGAAGAGGAACCATTGATGAGCACCCTTTGGGTTCGGTCAGTCAGCTATGAGTGGTAGCATAGTCAAGACCGCATTTTACCAGCTTCTTTACAAGAATATCATGGGGCACCTTGTCAAATGCCTTGCTGAAATCAAGGTAGGCTACATCCACTGCGTTCCCTTCATCTACCAGGCTTGTAATTCTGTCAAAAAACGAGATCAGGTTAGTCTGACATGACTTATTTTTCAGAAATCCATGCTGACTATTGGTGATCACAGCATTCCTTTCTAGGTGCTCACAGACTGTTTGCTTAATGATCTGCTCCAGAATCTTCCATGGTATTGATGTCAGACTGACAGGGCGGTAATTATTTGGGTCCTCTCTTTTCCCCTTTTTGAAAATAGGGACAACATTTGCCCTCCTCCAGTCTGCCGGGACTTCGCCTGTTCTCCAGGAATTCTCAAAGATGACTGCCAGTGGTTCTGAGATCACATCTGCCAGTTCTTTTAATACTCTTGGATGCAGTTCACCTGGCCCTGGAGACTTGAATACATCTAAACTAGCCAAGTATTCTTGTACTATCTCCTTAGTTATTCTGGGCTGTGTTTCCTCTGCTGAATCATTTGCTCCAAATTCTTCAGGTCGGGCATTGTTTTCTTTATCGGAGAAGACTGAGGCAAAGAAGGCATTGAGGAGTTCAGCCCTTTCTGTGTCCCCTGTTTGCATTTCACCATCTTCTCCTCTGAGTGACCCCACTGTTTCTTTGTTCTTCCTTTTGCTATGAACATACCCATAAAAGCCTTTTTTGTTGCTTTTAACCTCTCTAGCAAGCCTGAGTTCATTCTGTGCTTTGGCTTTTCTGACTTTGTGTCTACACATGCTGGCTATTTGTTTGAATTCCTCTTTGGTGGTTTCCCCCCTTTTCCATTTTTTGTACACATCCTTTTTTAATCTTAGCTCAGTTAAAAGTTCTTTAGATAGCCACCCTGGCTTCTTTAGGTACCTTCCATGTTTCCGTCTCATTGGTATTGCCTGAAGTTGTGCTTTTACTATCTCCCTCTTAACAAACTCCCAGCCATCATGAACTCCCTTTCCTTTTAGTACTACTGTCCATGGGATCTCACCCAGCACTTCCCTAAGTTTTATGAAGTCGGCTTTCTTAAAGTCAAGAAATTGAGTCCTAGTATGCTTGGCTGCTCCTTTCCACTGTATAGTAAAATTCAGAAGAGCATGATCACTCACGCCTAATGATCCTTCCACTTCTACCCCACTAACCAGGTCATCAACATTGGTTAGGACCAGATCTAAAATGGCTGTTCCTCTTGTTGCTTCTCCCACTTTCTGGACAATGAAGTTGTCTGCAAGGCCAGTGAGGAATCTGTTTGACCTTATGCTCTTGGCTGAGTTTGACATCCAACAAATATCCGGGTAATTGAAGTCCCCCATTACTACTATCTCCCTTCCTTTTGCATGCTTGGCCATCTGTTCCAGGAAGGCATCATCTATGTCCTCCGTTTGGCTTGGGGATCTATAGTAAACTCCCACAATGAGGTCACTCTTATTCTTCTCTCCCTTAATTTTGACCCAAATGCTCTCGCTTTGGCTTTGAGGTTCTAAATCTTGGATCTCTTCACAGGTATACACATCCCTGACATATAACGCCACTCCTCCTCCTTTCTTGTCTGGTCTGTTTCTCTGAAATAGATTGTATCCCCCATTAATCCATTCCAATCGTGGGACTTATCCCACCAGGTTTCAGTGATGCCTATTATGTCATATTTAGTTTGCTGTACCAAGAGCTCAAGCTCATCTTGTTTATTTCCCATGCTTTGCACATTAGTGTACAGACATTGAAGTCCATTAATCATTCCCCCGTGTCTCTTATTTAAGGATTTTTTCCTCCCACCACTAGGTCTGCGTGCTGTTTGCTCCATTTGGTCTATGACATTGGGATGATCATCTTCATCAATTGATAGACTCCTACCTTCAGGAGCACTGTCTCCCTCCCCCACATTAGTCAGTTTAAAGCCCTCCTGATGAGGTTTCTGAGATTTTTGGCAAAAACATTCCTCCCAACCGTTGTGAGGTGCAGCCCATCGCTTGCCAGAAGTCCATCTTTAAGAAACTGCAGTCCGTGATCTAAGAATCCAAACCGTTCCTGTTTACACCATTTGCGAAGTCAGTTGTTCACTTCCACTATTTTTCCCTCTCTCCCTGGGCCACGTCATTCAACTGGGAGGACAGATGAGATGACAATTTGTGCATTTAATTGCTTCAATTTCCTTCCCAGAGCCTCGTAGTCTCTTTTGATCTTCTGGAGGCTATTGCTTGCAGTGTCATTGGTTCCCACATGAACCAAGAGGAAGGGGTATTTGTCAGTGGGTTTTATGATTCCTTGCAGTCGTTCAGTTACATCTTGGATCTTAGCCCCGGGGAGACAGCACACTTCCCGAGACATCTTGTCAGGCCCACAGATCACTGCTTCTGTTCCCCTCAGTAGGGAATCCCCTATCACCACTACACGCCTCCTCTTAGGTCTGGTGTGGGTTCTTCCGTGAGCTGTCCGTTCCAAGGTCACCTGCACATTCCCTGAGGACTGACTTTGCTGCTCGTCTTCATATACCTGAACGACTGTAATGAGGGAGAGATCCTCAAATGGAGTCTGCTCTTTGTCTTCCATGCTAGGGGAGAGGACCTCAAAGCGATTGTGTATTTCTAAACAATCAGAGCGAACCCTGGGCCTCCTACTTCTTTGAGTCACGTTTCTCCATATATCTGGCTCCTGTGTTGGTGTACTAGCCTCCTTCTCAGGGCAGTCCCCTGTCTCCTCCTTGGTGGAGACGGTGTGCTCTGTTGCTTCCAAGAAGAGCTCCAGCTCTCTAATTCTTTGGAGCGTAGCTACACGTTCCTCCAGTTGCTGGACTTTGTCTTGTAAGAGGGCAATCAACATGCAATTGCTGCAGGTAAAGCTGCCTGCAACCTTTGGCAAGATGGCAAACATTGCGCAGGAACCGCAGGCGACTGCAGCTGTTCCCTCACCCTCCATCTTGAGAACGTGTTGTTGGGGGTGACTACAGCGGTCCTCCATCATAAAAAGCGTGAAGACAGGACAAATAACTCCCCCCCAAAAAAACCTAGGTCTCCCCCAACAAACGTTTGAGACTAGCTCCCCTAAATCTAAAAGATGGATCAAACTGCGTGCGCCGCTAGGTGCGCGCAGCTGCCCTGCAAGCTCTGATAAGCTCCTCCCACAGCTAATCACCTACCTCAACAGAAACCCTGCCCCCTTTGACCTTTGCACAGGGAGAACAGCTAATCAGCCACAAAGAAACACACACACGAGAAAACCCTTTGTGCTCCTTCTTCAGCTGCTGCCCTGCAAGCTCTGATAAGCTCCTCCCACAGCTAATCACCTACCTCAACAGAAACCCTGCCCCCTTTGACCTCTGCACAGGGAGAACAGCTAATCAGCCACAAAGAAACACACACACGAGAAAACCCTTTGTGCTCCTTCTTCAGCTGCTGCCCTGCAAGCTCTGATAAGCTCCTCCCACAGCTAATCACCTACCTCAACAGAAACCCTGCCCCCTTTGACCTTTGCACAGGGAGAACAGCTAATCAGTCACAAAGAAACACACAAACACTTGAGTTGGTGGTGGGTTTTTTTTAAGCAAGCGGTTTATCATTTCTAGAAATCAATCAATCAATCAATCAATCAATCAGTCAGTCAGTCAGCCCCATTCAGCATGTCCAGTGGTTGGGGATGATGGGTGTTGTAATTCAGCAACAGCTGAATGGCCATCCTTGTTCTATAGCATGAATTGAGGCTCCAATTCTACACACACTTGCTGGAAGGATGTTTGATTGAACTCAGTGGATCCGACTTCTGAGTCTGAATTGCACTGTTATGGACTGTAGCTTTTGTTAGAATTCCTGCTCCACGACTGCAGTCATGGGATTGTTGTCTGTCACATGACGGTATATGTTTTGATTCCACAGAGTGGGAAGTGACGGAGACAGGATGTTCGTGTTACTGTGTTCCGTGAAGTAGGACTATTGTCCTTTGTTCTTTTTCTCTTTGCTGTCTGATGCTAGAGAGAGAGGGAGCCATGTTGCAGTGCTCCGTGTGTGTTTATATGTAAATAAAGTAGATTAGCCAAAATGCTGAGTTGCTAAGGTCTGTCACGCAAGGTGCGCAAACTCTGTGGATCCCTAAGTGTTCCGGTGTTGGCTGGCATCGGTCGCAGTGATGTTTGGGCTGAAGAAAGCTTTTGAAGCTCCCGAACGATTGACCAGGAAGGAGAGAACATGCCAGTCGGGCATGTCTCTCTATCAGGGTCCTACTTGAGTGTAGGCTGAGCTCCCGACAGCTTTCACCTGGAAAAAAAATCTGCTTTCAGTACCAAACCTGGCAAACCGTCATCCACAAAGGCTGCTCCTTCATGTTTTTGCTCTTGCTCAGAAGAGCTTGTTCCTGAAACATCGCAGCATCAATTCCATAGGGAAATAGGTGGTTACAAGGCAACATCTATCTCTCCTACAAGTTTGCCCAGAAGCAGGAAAGATAATTTATCATCCAGGTCACTTTCAAAAGAAAAACCTGCTGCACTGCTTAATTTGAGAAGGGGCAGCTTTAGAAACGAGGGTCTTCTGAGATGCCGGGTGTCTCATGGGAGCACCACACAGCTGTGACTTGGGGTATCAAATTACATGTCCCCCTGCTGGTCCTCCCACTGTGGGGCAACCACTGTTTGCCGTCACGCTTACCTCCAGCTGGAGTTGCTGATAAATAGCATCCCTTGTCCCTAATAAGCTCGACTCCTTGGTGTTGATAATAGGGTGGCCGCTTACCCCCCCCCAAAAAAAAAAGAGGAAAGAGGTTGGCATACAATGTGCATGTGCTAATTCATATGTCTAGGTGCAAATTTAGAAATAGTTGTAGCAGTTTAAATAGAAATGCAATGCAGGTCAGCACAGTGGGGAAGACTATGAGCAGGTGACTTAAGCGCCTCCTCTATCTGCTGTCTAGCTGCAATGGATGATGATGAACCTCAAGGCTCCTTCTGGTTTTCCTTCTTAGAGCTTTAATAGCAACAACAATCTTTATTACGGTCCAGAGACCCAACAAATCGTCACAAAGCAATACACAATTCATACCGCCTACCTCCAGGTTAAACAAGCATTTTGTTCAGAATATAGGGATCATTGGTTCCTGCAACCACTGATAAAAACTTTGCCACTGCTAATGTTCTAGCATTTGTCCGGTCTTCCAATAGGAACCTGACATAGTGAGCCTCTGATTTTCCTGGGAAAGGTACCAGCAAGGGTAGTATCTCTGCCCTGGCTTGCTCATATTTTGCACAGTGCAACAAAATATGTTTTATGGAATCGATGTCTTGAGCACACGAGCAAAGTTTGTCCTGGTAGGGAACTCTAGAGCTTTAACAACAACAACAACAACAACAACAACAACAACAACAACAACAACAACAATTTATTATTTATACCCCGCCCATTTGGCTGAGTTTCCCCAGCAACTCTGGGTGGCTTCCAATCGAGTGTTAAAAACAATACAGCATTAAATATTAAAAACTTCCCTAAACAGATGTCTTTTAAAGAGAAGATAGCTGCTTATTTCCTTCACATCTGATGGGAGGGCGTTCCACAGGGCGGGCGCCACTACCGAGAAGGCCCTCTGTCTGGTTCCCTGTAACCTCACTTCTCGCAAGGAGGGAACTGCAAGAAGGTCCTCAGTGCTGGAGCTCAGTGTCTGGGCTTGTTATCTTCAAACTTAGCCCATCAAAAAGAGGACTCCTTTTCATATGTGGTGGTATTCAAGAAAGTGTGGGCATTTGGGGAAATGATACATGATGAGATAAAAAAGATGTTTAAAATGAGCATACCGAAAGAGCCTGAAGTGTTTCTGATAGAGATTATAGGGGCAGAAACCCCAAAGAAAATGTTAAAGTTGTTTATGTATGTAACAACAACAGCTAGGATTCTTTATGCACAGAAATGGAAGGAAGAAGAAGTTCCCACCAAAGAATGGATAAGATAACGGACTATGCAGAACTAGCAAAATTAAGAGAATCTCATGATCAGTGTTTTACGGAAGAACAGATGCCTTTTACAGACTGCTTTAAGAAATATTATAATATATGAACCCATGAGCAGGATTTGAGCAATGAGGAACAGAAGTAGCTAGATTATAATATAGTGGTTATGATTTAATAAGCAGAAGAGAGGGTGCAACAGAAGGAGAGCTCCATGGAAAACGGGGTGGAAAGTCAACAAAAATAAGAGAAAAGACAAAATTGTGTTTTGATTGTATATTTTAAAAATGTTGAAACTTAATAAAATCATAATTGGGGGGGGAGAGGACTCCTTCAAAAAGTGGGCTGCTCTCTGCAAAGTAGGGCACTTGGCCACCCTAGTGGTTGCTCATGATGGACATGCAGTCCCATATGGTTGTGTGGAAGGCAATTCGGCCCTTGGAGGGGAATCAGTTTCCCACCCCTGTTAAAAGAGGAGGCATCTTTATGCATTATGTACAGTATGTCCTCCTTTAACCACTCGGATGCATTTAGGGATGCAGGCAGGCCCTGACTATAGGAGCCCTCCTGCCATTTATAAATTATAAAGGGCTTTGGCTTTTCACAGCTGGCAGATCATAGAGAGAAGCCTTTTAGATCGTAGCACAGCATTAACTGGGCACTAAAGAGGAAAAAGGGATTTTTCAAGCCTGTCCTAAGTCTGAATTTAATAAGTCGGAAATTATAATACTAATTTGGAGAGCTGCCAAACTGACCTGAAATGGCTTTGATGGGCATGCAAATGAACCCCGAAGAGCACGGGGGGGGGGAGTATGCAAATACGCAGATGCCCAGAAGGCCCATCCCTAATCATAAATGGGAGCAGGAGGAATGCTTCTCTGAGTCATTGCCATGCTGTCATCCATTGGCTCTGCCCAGCCTCCCAGGCTCATCTGCATTACTTGGAGAAGGAAGTTCCATCATGCCATCTGATTATTTCGCATATTAATTTAATAAGTTCTGGTCTATTAAAAACTTGGCTGGTTGGATTTGCACATGTCTCTCCCAAATTGAGCAACACGGCCGCACGGCATCTCCAAAAACCTGTCACCTTTCTCCTGCTATTTCCAGTTGATGATTCTCACCACTGCGACCCTTTTTGAGTTCTTGAGTAGTTGCCTTATTGCCTTGCAGGCAAAATTGTTCATTGCTGGTTATAAAGCCTTTCCTGGGAGATGGTTGGAATCTGCTCAAAGAGGATTAGCTGGAATTCAGGACTCCACAAAACACCAGGAGGAGATGTGAAATCCAGAAGGGATGCAGAAACCCACTTCAGTCTCTGGAACTGATTTTGCCTAAGTTCCAGACAGCTCAACAAGAGATCAATGACATAATCAGCATGCGGACATGGCAGAACCCTACAGCTCACATAATGCCTTCCAGAGGCTGTTGGACTACAACTCCCATCATCCTTGACCATTTCTCATGCTGGCTGGGGCTAGTGGGAGCTGCAGTCTGACAACATGTGAAGGGCAACACATTGGCTATCCTTGCCCTAGGCCTAGAGCAAATACACTGAATGCTACCATGGCTTGGGGATGCTGCTAGGCTATGCTGTTTGGGGATGCTGCAAAGGCTGTTAGTGCGGCAACGATGACATAGTCAGACTTGCGTCATGTTGGAGATCTCTGGACATGCGCATCAAATCATGGATTGGAGATCTTCTCAGTGCCATTGAAAGTCTTATTGTGAATTATTTAACCCTTTAGAACCTCACATTATGCTCACGAACCTTTAAATAACTTTGTTGTTGTTTAGTCGTGTCCGACTCTTCGTGACCCCATGTTGACTATGAGGGCCACTCCATTTCTTTTACAGGATTCTTGCCCACAGTAGTAGATATGATGGTTATCCAAACTGAATTCACCCATTCCCATCCATTTTAGTTCACTGATGCCCAGGATGTCAATATTTATTCTTGCCATCTCATTTTTGACCACATCCAACTTACCAAGGTTCATGGTTCTTATATTCCAGGTTCCTATGCAATATTTTTCTTTACAGCATTGGACTTTCCTTTCGCTTCCAGGCATATCCACAACTGAGCAACCTTTCAGCTTTGGCCCAGCCGCTTCATAAGCTCTTGTACTTGTCCTCCGCTCTTCCTCAGTAGCATGTTGGATGCCTTCCTACCTGAGGGGCTCATCTTCCAGCGTCATAACTTTTATATGCCTGTTGTCTTTGTCCATGGAGTTTTCTTGGCAGGGATACTGGAGTGGCTTGCCGGTTCCTGCTCCAGGTGGATCACGTTTGGTCAAAACTCTCCACTATGACCTGTCCATCTTGTGTGCCCTGTTCGGCGTAGCTCATAGCTTCTCTGAGTTATTCAAGCCCCTTCGCCACAGCAAGGCAGTGATCCATGAAGGGGTTTAAATATCTACATCATGATTAAATAATCTGTTACGTCTTGATTCACGGTGACTCTCCCATCTCTTCAGCTTCACTGAAGCCTTTTTTTTTTCATCGTGGGAAGGTCACAAGGGAAAGCTGGACATTCTGTGAAGGACATAATTGTATTTCTTCCTGAGACATTTTAGATCGGGGTGGGGGACAATTTGGAGGACCAGCTTCCATCCCAATCTTCTTAGAATTGTCTTGCTTCAAAACAGGAAACTCTAGCTCAGGGTTTCCCAAACTTGGGTCTTCAGCTGTTTTTGGACTACAATTCCCATCACCCCTGACCACTGGTCCTGCTAGCTAGGGATGATAGGAGTTGTAGTCTGAAAGCAGCTGGAGACCCAAGTTTGGGAAACCCCGCTCTAGCTCCTGGCAGCCCCAGGAAGCCTGGCCAATGGTCAGGGGGAAAGATGGAGCATGTAGTCCCCACCCAACACCTAGAGGGCACCACACTGACCACCCCTGGTTTATACCACTGTTTAGTCGTGTCTGACTCTTCATGACCCCATGGACCAAAGCATGCCAGGCACTCCTGTCTTCCCCTGCCTCCCACAGTTTGGTCAAACTCATGCTGGTAGCTTCGAGAACACTGTCCAACCATCTCGTCCTCTGTCTTCCCCTTCTCCTTGTGCCCTCAATCTTTCCCAGCATCAGGGTCTTTTCCCGGGAGTCTTCTCTTCTCATGAGGTGGCCAAAGTATTGGAGCCTCAGCTTCACGATCTGTCCTTCCAGTGAGCACTCAGGGCTGATTTCCTTAAGAATGGATAGGTTTGATCTTCTTGGTTTATACCATAATAGTAATAAATAATGCTGGTGTCTATTATAATAAATAATGCTGAACCTCTACTGTTTATTTCTGCAACAAACACAGTAACTCCTCTGGAAGTCAACCCTCATGGTGCGTTTGAAAGATGATGCTGATACAACTCTCTAACAGCCCTCAAAATCCTGGAGATATGAAAGGCAGAAAGACAATTTTTAACTGAAAACCCCCCCACACATTTTTGTGAAAAAAAGAAAACAAATCACTACCTGGAAAAGAATAGCAGATCTCAGACTTCCGGGTTAGCGCCATCGGCTAATGGCGGATTCCCTCCGAGCTCCGGAGGGAATCGGCTCCGCAGGAGTTGGGTCTTGCCGCGGCGGTGACGCGGGGATCCTCAGAAATCACAGGCGGTGAAGCCTGTGAACTTGGTGACTCGGCGGGCACCATTTGCGCCCCCCGACCCGCGAAGGAGCCTTTTTAAAGGCTTCGGAACGGGGGACGGGGTGAGCGGTGCGGTGCTGAGAGTCGACTGCTTCTCCTGCGGAGTGAAGCCGCATGCCATGGTCGGAGAGCGCTGACTTCTTCTTGTGAACAATTGGACTTTAAAAGCAACAACCCGTGAGTAGTACGGAAATTGGATTTACAAAGGAAAAAAAAATTTTTTTTAATTAGGCACGATCGGGGAAGGCGCAAACAGGAAGTCCGTCTCCCCATCTTGTAAATAATCTAAAGCAAGGATCAGCTAACTAAGGTCGAGAGAATTTTTTCTTGTTTATTGGATAAAAGACATTAATTTCACGATTTGGCAGTATAAGTAATTTTACTGGAGGATAAGAGCTAATTTTGGGAGCTGAAGTGCCACCCCCCCGGACCCGGGAGTGATCCGCGAGAGAGCCTGTTGAAGAGGTATTGAAGAGTTTGACAGCTGTCAAATTAGCTGTCAAAGCTGAAAAAGAGAACTTTGTTTCTGTTGTCTCTGCTGGTTATATTTGTTACAATTTGGTTATAATTTGTTGAAAACAAGGAGGAACTGATACAAACTAACTTGATTTTTGGATTTGAATTGGAAGGAATATTAAGTAACCAAAATCCCTCTAGAGGGGGTTTTGGGACATTACAAGAATGGCTGAAGGAGGGAAAATACAAGCTAAATTGGACAGAGTTTTTGTTCTCTTGGGAAAGTTACAAGGCCAAATTGATGTTTTGGCTACAAATGTTGCAACTCTGGACTTAACAGTAAATAAATTCATTGAATTTGATAAGGACTTGACTCAGGAAGTCTATGCAGCTGGACAAGAAGAGAAGCTTGAGAACTTTGAGAGTGTGGAGAAAGAGATATATGTTGTTCCTGAGGAAAAGGAAGGAGGAGCTGTAATGCTGCAGATGACAAAGGAGAGCCAGAGGCCTGACATGACAGCTATAAAGGAAAATAAGAACTTGATGTTGAAAATCTGGTTTGAATTGGAGATTGAAGAATGGAGAGATCTCCTAATGTGGAGATCTGAAGATCCAAGGATTACAAATCTGATAAAGGTGGAAGTTGGAGCTTTGGGGACATTTGGACTTGAAAGGAGTAAGAAACAAGATTTGGGCTCCACTTTTAAGTATGGAGGTCTGGCTGGAAGAAACATGGATCCCATTTGGCTAGAGCTTCTCTGAGATCTGGTGTTTAATATTAAGGACTATCAAAAAAACCGGCAGAGAGGAATTGAGAGAGAATTAAGAGCCTCGGACGTGAGATCTCCAGGCTGATAGTAGATCAAGACTGATGGACATTTGTTGGGGATTGAAACCGGGAAAGGGGGGTTGGAGTTTGGGGATCCAAAGGGTGCATAATTACAATCTGTTTTTGTTTTTACTTTGTTTTGCTATTTGTATGAAAATTGGGGAAGTCGTGGAAGGGAATTTGGGTCGACTTTAGAAAAAAGTTTTAAGAATGAGAATTGATGTATAAATATTGATGTTTATAAGGTAAAATTGGCTTTTTTAAAATGAACTAAATAGAAAAAGGTTGAAAATTGGGGATAAGAACTTGTTGAACTAACAATTTGAATTGGAATATAAGAAGGGGAGGTGTGGGGAAGTCAGGGAAATATGTTATAGAAAAATAAGGATTGTAAACTTTATGTGTTTTTAACTTTTTTTGTTTTTTCTTTTTTGATTTTTTAATGTATTAAAGTGGAAAATTTCAATAAATATCTTAAAAAAAAAAAAGAA
This sequence comes from Podarcis raffonei, assembly GCF_027172205.1. NCBI lineage: Eukaryota > Metazoa > Chordata > Lepidosauria > Squamata > Lacertidae > Podarcis > Podarcis raffonei. Next base: position 8,130,629 of record NC_070615.1, read on the forward strand.
TAGCAGATCTCAGCCACTTAGAACCAAGAACTAAATCTGTGCAAAGAGGCTGTGAGCCAAACACTCTGGCATTCAGTATGACTTGGTAACACAAACAAGTTTCCTTGGAGAGAGGTGCACTCTAGATAACCCAAGGGGCTTTCTGGTCCAGACATCATCAAGTGGGTACAGCAGGCTTTTTAAGCCAATTGCCCAATCAGTGTGTGAAAATGGTTAACATCAGCATTTTCCTCCTACAGATGTGGCCACGAGGGCAGGGAGTTCCTGAAAACACACACACAAGGAACCTGGATCTCCAGAGCTGACAAAGTGTTTTTGCAAACCTGCACCCAGATATATAGTAGAGCATTCTGGTTACACAGTAGCTTTGATATGTAGGATCTGATTATAGAGGCATGTTTAAGAGGAGCCCCTGGCAGAGGTGCAATGTCTGCACAAAATCCTGATAGCATCTCTTACACTGTGAACTATCTGATTATACTGGTTCCTTCCCCCCTTCAGAGCCTAAGGACCCTGGTGCCTCAGCACCAGTGTGAAACAGAGGGGGGTTCCCCAGTTGCCTGGATGAAAGCGAGGCAGAAACCCATCTTGATAAAGATGTTGTCAGTTTGCCAAGACTCCCACCAATATGGTGTAAGCCAATGAAAGAGAAAAATGAGACTTATATTCTTCGTTGATTCAAACATTTCTTCAGGATTCCATTTTGCAATCATTTCCCTGGCCCCCTCCCTCACTTCTGGTCTTGTGGTACAATACCCTCCCACCCCACATCCCGTTCCTCTGATCTCCTCTTTCCCTGTGTCACATCTTGCTTGAACAAAGGGGTTGTCCTGTGTTGGTGTAACTTGTTGGTGCAAAAATATACATACCGTATTTTTCGCTCTATAACACGCACCCGACCATAACACGCACGTAGTTTTTAGAGGAGGAAAATCCGTAGGCATGCCACCCGTAGGCATTCCCTCCATAACACGCACAGACATTTCCCCTTACCTTTTAGGAGGAAAAAAGTGAGTGTTATGGTGCAAAAAATACGGTATATTTAGGATGGAAAATTCCTGGATGCCAAGATCCAAATTTGGGGCAAGTACTCTTTGATGAGGGAACCCCAGCAGAGCTTTAAAATCACAAAATATACAGCAAAGCATGGAAACATAGGCCGTTAGACAAACTCCTCAAAGGTCAGGTTGATGTGCTTCAGAAAATTTGCACAGGCAGTAAAACTTGGTTTAGTTACAAAGCGGTGAAAGTTCCTAAATTATGGGTATAAAAAATCAAGAGTGGCTTGTGAGAGCCATGCGGTCTGAAAGGAGCAGTTCACAGCTCCTCACACACCAAATTCATATGTACTGGGGGAGAACTGAGTGAGAAACCTTGATTACCTATTTCCTCTCAAGATGGTGGAGTGGACTAAGCCTGGCAGGACAGTTTACTCTATGCTATTAACCCCTTCATGTGTTAACTAGACTTAAGCATGTTGGTTGCTTTTTTTTGCTTCTAACTTGTTTTTCAGCCATACTTCTGGGTTTGTCCTTTGGCTCAGACTTGCTCTTTCGTCCTGACTACTGGCTTGTCCCATGGCTCCCAACTCACATCAGGCTGCTGCATATAGCCCAAGCCTGACACCTGCCCATCATTCCGTTTCCAACAATGTCTAACCAGATGCTGCTGGTAAGGTCTCCCATTGATGTTTACCAATGGCTAGCATTCAGACTCTGAGCATAGGGGCCCACAATAGAAAAGCTGCCTTTTCACACCAAGAACAGCAGCAGCCGCCCTCCCATGTCCAGTCACAAAGTTCCAGTAATTATTAACAATGGGTTCCTCCCTTTAATCTGCCCGGCAACAGTGGCCTCTGTTGCAGCCCATAGTGGTGCTGTACGGTTAAAAAGGGGGACCCCTCGTCATTAGGTCCAGTTGTGACCGACTCTGGGGTTGCGGCACTCATCTCACTTTATTAGCCGAGGGAGCCAGTGTACAGCTTCCGGGTCATGTGGCCAGCATGACTAAGCCGCTTCTGGCGAACCAGAGCAGCGCACAGAAACGCCATTTACCTTCCCGCCAGAGCGGTACCTCTTTATCTACTTGCGCTGATGTGCTTTTGAACTGCTAGGTGGGCAGGAGCAGGGAGCTCACCCCGTTGCGGGGATTCGAACCGCTGACCTTCTGATTGGCAAGTGCTAGGCTCTGTGGTTTAACTCACAGCGCCACCCGTGTCCCACTGTACGGTTACCAGGTAGCAAAACAGCTGCTGAAGGGCTACATTTCAAACATAGTCATCAGCAGCATTATTAGTTGTTGTTGTTGGGTTTTGCTTTAAATGTCCCTCCCCCCCACGGGCTTTCTTTCTTAGCAGGCAAGCCTTGGCATCGAGAGAGAAACTGATATTGAGCATATGGTTTATTATGAGGCACTCATCTTTCCAAGGCTCTCATGTTCTGGGGAAACGCCAGATTGCAAGAGAGAATGTTGGCGTGCCCATTTGGGCATCTTTTCCAAAGACATTTGGTATTTTTGAGAGCTACATCGCAAGATTAGAAAACAAAGGCACAGCAAGGAAAAATGTGATTGTGGAAGCTGAGGCTTCCCTGTACTCTCAGCAAACAGCCTCGGCCAAAGACATCCAGCTGCCCAAAGTGACCCAGTAAATGTCACTCCCAACCTTTTCTTGCTGTTCCATCAACCTTGAATTTCTGCTGATGCAGCAGCAGCAACAGAAACCCAGGTGACCCTACAGACTCTTGCTGCACAATCCTCGCTCTGAGGATGGACTTGTTAACGGAGAAATCCGAGGGCTCCCTTGGACAAAAAAACAAGGACACCAGCCAGGAATACCAGAGCAAAACAGCAGCCAGTAGGCTTGGTCTTTATTGAAGACTGTCGCGACAGGACTCCCACCTGCCACCAGGTGAAACAAAATGGAAGCCCAGAACAAAAGAAGACCCCAACTTTTATTAGTTACTAATCCCCCAAACTACACCCCTAGAACTACATACGACTACATCACGACTACATCTTGGACACATCACAAAAAGGAGGGGTTGAGGGAGGAGTTGTGGAGGTAACCTGAGTATCTTGTCACCTGGCTGGTTCCTCCTTTCTCCCTCCCCATGAGTCATTTCCAGAGGACAAAGGGGAGCTGGCAGTTTCCTGCCCCCAGAGGGAAGATCTGATCATTGTCCTTTGTTCCAGTCCATGTTGAATCCAATCCCATATGCAAGTCCTTTGTGACCTTGATGGTCTTCAGTCTGGGACCATCAAGGTTGTCATGTCAACTGGGTAGGGCTCCTGAGTATGTGTTGGTACGCTTAAGGGATTATGGCCGTCCTGTATCAAACCATCCCCCTTTGATAGTCCTTCCTTCATGGAGCAAAATAAAAGTGGACCGGTGTAAATCCAATGTACAGTTGATTTACTATGAATTTATAACAGAAACGTCGCGTATGTCGTGTGTGAGTGTATCGTGTTTGTACAAACTGAATGATTGCCGGGGGGGGGGTTCCTGCGACGGAGTTTCTTGTTGCTGTTCTTGTTTGAGAGAGACAATAAAGTTCTTATCTTGCTTCCTGTCTGCTGTGCTGTGTACACCTTCCATGACACAGAAGTGAAAGATCAACCCATGGCCCACGGGGCCCCCACACCCTGTTTCAGCCCCTGCAGAGATTGCAACCAATTGCTTTGCATGCAGAAGGTCCCAGGTTCCCTCTCTGGCACCTACAGCAAAGAGGATAAAGCAGGAGGTGATAGGAAGGTTTCTTCTCTGCTTGAGATCCTGGAGAGCTGCTGCCAGTCAGAGCAGAGAGTGCCTAGCTAGATGGACCAATAGCCTGACTTCTTACAAGGCAGCTGCCTACGTTCCTCAGATCTGATTCTGCTTTGCATTCCATCCATGCAGGAAGGTAGAATGCTATTTGCCAGAAGCAGGGCCTTTGCAGTGATGGCTCCATGGATGAAGAACAATTTTCTCCCTTGGGAATAGAGCGATATCTCCTCACCTGGCTTTTGAGGGGACTGTGAGGCATATTCCCCTCCCCCCAAGCTGGCTTTTTGTGTCTCTTAGTTCACTGCTTGTATTATCTGGGGGAGAGGGTTAAAATGGTTTAGCCTTTTTTTTAAAAAAAAAAGCCACCTTAGATAAAATTTAGAATTGCTTAGGGGCAAACATACCAACTTTAAAGTTGTGATGCCACTTATTTTTTCACTCGAGGAAAGGTTAATTTTTTAGTCTCGCAGCTTTTGCTTATTTTCTCTCTCCAGGTGCTGTTGGTTTCCCATGTAATTTATTTCACTGGAGATGAACAGCTTGTGCACTATCTCCTTCAGATGGCAAAGCAGAAAAGCAAGACTCTGGATTCTCCTCCCTTCCCCTTAAGGTATGTTTTGCTTGACACTGACTTCTGCTGTGGTGAAGACTGGGAATGGCCAAAACTGTCAATTCTGGTTTCTAATTTATCTCTTTCCTCCAACGGTTTGTGGTTTTTTTTAAAAAAGGAAGACATCACAGAAACATTTGAATGCATTTTTGAGCACGTTTCTCTGACTGTATACATTTCTGCATGCAGTTTTGCTCAATGTACAAAATTTCGCAAGCAATTCTGCCCAATATGATGCATCTTTGTATATTATTTTCAACAACACACACATTTTTGTACCCATTTTCATTGCATGTTTTTGCTTTGCAAAATTTGAGGAAGGGTAAAATTTCGAAATACAGTGCTGTTTGGCTGTTGGCTTGGAAAGTTTGAATTAGGCAAGGAAGTGCAAATTGGGAATGAATTTATCCCTTAACTCTAGCAGTGACATAGTGTAGACACCATTAACTGACCTTTGGGTTTGGGATCTGGTCTTATGAACCAACATTTTAAATGTGCTTAACACTGGCTGAATTGTGCCCTTCGCTATGCACTAAATCAGGAGTCAGCAAACTTTTTCAGCAGGGGGCCGGTCCACTGTTCCTCAGACCTTGTGGGGGGCCGGACTATATTTTGGGGAAAAAAATATGATGCAAGAGCACGACAAGCCCCTGTGGCTGCTTACCTGTGTCTTGCAAGCGGCAGGGGCTGGTGGTGGCGATGGTACAATGAGCAGGGCATGAAAGGGCTCCGGAGAGCGGCTGCTTAAAATGGCGGCAGCTTGAGTGCTGCTGCTGCTGACACTAACAAAGCCCAGCCCCCTTCCTCCTCTAGGCAGGGCAGGGAGAAGCCAGGAGGAGGGAGGGAGTGAGGCATGTGAGGGAGAGGGAGGGAGAGGGAAATAATGCGTGCGCTGGCGATCCACGCGGCGATTCCCAGACCACCCACGGGCCGGATCCAGAAGGCAATTGAGCAATTGGGACTGATTGTGCTTTAGTTTGCCTACCCATGCACTAAATGGTTATACTATTAGAAATACATAGATAATTATGAAATTATTGTGAGGTTTAATTAGTTAACTGTTTATATTTGGAAGGAGAAAAATAATCATTTCCTTAATAACAATTTCCTTAAAAACCAACTTAGACACATGAAAAACTTAAAACAAATCCTTATTTCCTGATGAATAGCTTTTGGGCTATAATGTAACTTAAATAGAATACTATCTTTAGAAAGATTTTTTTTCCTCCAAAAGCATTTTATTTTAAAAATCCAATTTAAATAAAAAAAACTGATTTAAATTTTTAAAAATCCGTGGTTTTTAAAAAATAATAATCTGATTTTGAAGGAATGGGTTTCTGTGTAGCAAGTTTAAAACTGACTCAACCCCCCCTTCTGTTATTTCAAAAGAAATCATTTTAAAATGCGTAAAACTTGAGCTGTTGAGCAAAAGCAAAATAAGGACACAATTGCATAAACAAGCTCTCTCCTTTATCAGTCACGGCAAGGGATGACCCTGACTTTTTAGGGGAACAAAGAAAACACGTCAATGCTTTATCTTATGTGCTCACCACAAAATACGTGGGGACCAATGTCCGGGGAAAACGCCAAAAGCGTGTTCCCAGAGATTATGACTTCTTCCCAGATACGAGTAGGAAGAGGAAGATCCTTTTCCTTCCTCCCCAGGAAGGAAGATCATTTTATGGTTAAGAGTACCAGAGCAGGAACATATGTGATGTCAACCTGCGTATACAAGCTGACGTGACTGGGGAAGGGGGAAGAGGGTGTCTGGAGGATATACCGTATTTTTTGCTCTATAAGACTCACTTTTTCCCTCCTAAAAAGTAAGGGAAAATGTGTGTGCGTCTTATGGAGCGAATGCAGGCTGCGCAGCTATCACAGAAGCCAGAACAGCAAGAGGGATTGCTGCTTTCACTGCTCAGAGATCCCTCTTGCTGTTCTGGCTTCTGAGATTCAGAATATTTTTTTTCTTGTTTTCCTCCTCCAAAAACTAGGTGCGTCTTGTGGTCTGGTGCGTCTTATAGAGCGAAAAATACGGTATATACTGCATGAAACTTCTCATTTCTTTGGACTTGCTGTGGACTTGATCACGCAAGTGCCTTCTGCTATCCGGAGAGCAGAATAAACTCTTTCTTTGAACCAACTCAGTGTCATTTGACTTCCTTCCTCCTGTCCCGGAGCAACGCAGACCCAATCGGTGCACTCCAATAAGGCTACAATGTTTTTTTTAAAAAATCATTGGTTTTTATCCACCCTGGTATAGAAATTCAAAAAGACATAACATAATAACCAAGAAAACAATACCCCCCCTTTAAAAGACTAAATGTTAGGTTCTGTGGTTGCATCCTAGCAGGCCTTTCAAAACATCCACTTGTTGGATAATATTCTAAAATAGTCACATGCACCCAGGCATCTCTCTGATCAGGGGTTTGGGGTATCCCAGGTACTTAGCAGGCCTTAAGCAACAATGAAGACCATTTCACGTTGGAAACAGGGAACCACGTGTTTTGTTGCAGCTGCAGTGAGATGCAGTGGTAATGAGGATGGGGAATGAGGATGAGTTGGGGACGAAGAGGCGAGGTGAAAAGAGCCTACCATGTTGGGGGCTCCAAATCTGACACTGAGTTTTCGTCCCCCTAACAACCCTGGAACAGGTGACTTCTTGAATTCTATGCTGCCCAAATTACTCCTGCAAATGCATCTCTTGACACATCCCTCTTAAAAAGAGAGAGCATAAGTTATGCCGGCTTTAATTTCCATTCTTTTGCAATTAATTAGCTAATTTTGCACTGGAGCCTCTTCAAACGGCCTTTGCACAAAGCTTGGTCCAGCCCCCCAGACCCCATGCTGGGAAGCTGCCCCCTGTGTGTGCCTGTGCGCCTGTTTGTGTGCGCATTGTTTGTCTTTAGAAATTCAAGGTTGGAGAGACATCTCCTGCACTTGTGGATCCTTGCTAATTAATCTCTTGGCCTCCTTGGTCAAGATCAAAGCCGCAGGCAACTGGCAGGGCATTAGCATGAGATTTGTTCAAAGTAAACTGCTTCCTGGGGACGGGAACACGAGGGCACCTGATGGCACCCGTTCCTAGTGTTTTCAAGCGCCAACCTGGTCTTGCATGTGTTCCCCCCCCCCAAATATTCCCAAACAGAAAGAGAAAGTGAATTAGCTGCATTTCCTGTAACAAGCGGCCCTTCAAGTTTAACCCCCTCAGTGGGAAGAGGAGCAGCTGTAGGTGACATGGATGGAGGAATGGTAGCGGCTGGTGGTAGCATCTTCAATTGCTTTGGATGGTTTAAACTAAAGGTCAGCAACCTTTTTCAGCCATGAGCTGGTCCACCGTCCCTCAGACCTTGTGGGGGCCCGGACTATACAGTGGTACCTTGGGTTAAGAACTTAATTCGTTCTGGAGGTCCATTCTTAACCTGAAACTGTTCTTAACCTGAGGTACCACTTTAGCTAATGGGGCCTTCTCCTGCTGCTCCTGGGCCGCCATACGATTTCTGTTCTCATCCTGAAGCAAAGTTCTTAACTCGAAGTACTATTTCTGGGTTAGCAGAGTCTGTAACCTGAAGCGTCTGTAACCTGAAGGGTCTGTAACCCAAGCTACCACTGTATTTGGGGGGGGGGGAATGAACAAGTTCCTATGCCCCACAAATAACCCAGAGATGCATTTTAAATGTAAAAACATGCTGATTCATGGACCGTCCACAGGCCAGATTGAGAAGGCGAATGGGCCGCATCCGGCCCCCAGAACTTAGGTTGCCTACCCCTGGTTTAAACCATTCTCCACACCACACATCATTTTATGCTCTTCTATAATGTCACCCCCTTCTCTCAAGTAAAAAGCACCTTCTATTGCCTCAGTTTGCCCAGGCCAAGTTCCTTGAGGAGGGGGTAAGTTTCCTGCTGGCTTGGATGGTGCCCTCTCCAATGCGACACGCTTCCTTCACCATAGGAGTTGGGTACAGAAAAGCAGGCAGGTCCTTTCCAAATGACACAAGCACCCTTTGTTGTTGTTGTTTAGGGTTAACGCTAGACTGTCACTACCGTGGCAGCTCTCAAACTGCCCTCCTTTACTGGAGAATGGGATGGCTTCGCACACAGAGCCTGTATGTTGGACCTCTGCTATAACAAAGGCTGAAACTTTGCCTGGGTGAAGGCAAGCTCCTTCCATCTCTGGCTGCTCCTTGCTCTCACTTGATGGCTGCTTAAGGCTCTGCCAGCATCTAATCTCAGCCTTTAAAACAGGCTTCCTCAAATTCTGCCCTCCAGATGTTTTTGGCCTACAACTCCCATGATCCCTAGCTAGCAGGACCAGTGGTCAGGGATGGTGGCAACTGTAGTCTCAAAACTTATGGAGGGCTGAGATTGAGGAAGCCTGCTTTAGACAGAGAGGATTCCTAAAGCATCAGTGTTCATTTCAGTGGATGGGTGGAGGAATATGAGCTCCAGTGCTGGATCCTTTCCTAATATCTGCTCAGATGAATTGATAATCTTGGCAACTCCCTGCAATGCCCTGTATTGTTCACATGCAGCACTGATTCTGCTCCACTGCAGCCCGTCTTTCAAAATTAATGTTATTCGACACACTATATGCTGTGAGGAAGTAATGCAATTTACATAACTGTGCAGATTTTGGATGTTCAATTATACAGTGGTACCTCGGGTTACAGGGACTTGCTGATCAGAAGGTCGGCGGTTCAAATCCCCACGATGGGGTAAGCTCCCGCTGCTCGGTCCCTGCTCCTGCCAACCTAGCAGTTTGAAAGCATGTCAAAGTACAAGTAGATAAATAGGTACCACTCCAGCGGGAAGGTAAACGGCGTTTCCGTGTGCTGCTCTGGTTCGCCAGAAGCGGCTTAGTCATGCAGGCCACATGACCCGGAAGCTGTACGCCGGCTCCCTCGGCCAGTAAAGCGAGATGAGCGCCCCAACCCCAGAGTCGGTCACGACTGGACCTAATGGTCAGGGGTCCCTTTACCTTTACCTCGGGTAACAGAAACTTCAGGTTACAGACGCTTCAGGTTACAGACTCTGCTAACCCAGAAATAGTACCTTGGGTTAAGAACTTTGCTTCAGGATGAGAACAGAAATCACGCAACGGCAGTGGGAGGCCCCATTAGCTAAAGTGGTGCTTCAGGTTAAGAACAGTTTCAGGTTAAGAAAGGACCTCCGGAATGAATTAAGTACTTAACCCAAGGTACCACTGTAATTACATTTTTCTACCCTGTTCATTTCAATGCAAAGGAAATGCCATGCAAATTGGGACAATGACGAAATTAATTATGTATCATTTGCAGACGGAAAGTGACAACAGTGAATACCAATTGTATTCGCTGGATTGATTTTTTTGTTCCGTATATGGGACAAATAAATGAACATCGGCAACATTTATTAATTGATTGAATTTAGATACTCAGAGGTCTCAGGGCGGTTCACAGAAAAGATCACAATATATAAAATCAAAATAAGAACAATAAACCAATAACACCGCCCACCAAAAGGAGCCGCATTTTAAAAGGGCATAGGATGTCAACCAGGTCAGCCAAAGGCCTGGTTAAAAAGGAATTTTTTGCCTGGCACCTAAAGGTGTATAATGAAGGCACCAGGCGAACTTCCCTGCAGAGAGCATTCCACAGATGGGGAGCTACTGCAGAGAAGGCCCCGTTCTCATGTTGCCACCCTCCAGACCTCTTGAGGAGGTGGCACATGAAGAAGGGCCTCAGAAGAAGATCTCAGGGTCCGTGTAGGTTCATATGGAAAGGGAAGGTCCTTGAAAAACGTTCACTCCTGCTTCCATTTTTGTTGGAATTCTCCTACATCCCTACTGATCAAAGACCCCCACTCCAAGAATGGTTGAAAAAAGGTTCTTTGAGAAAAGACAAAGAACAGTAAGGAAGCTGTGGCGGACATGGGAACTAGTACAACTGTTCTGGGAAGGAGTATTCACCAAAATATGCAATATTACAAATCATAAACTTACTACTTTTCTTCTGGTGGTGATGCAATTACTTATAGAGCAGAATTGGAAAGGATTTGAGCACCTGAATATCATACAATGGAGATGGAATGTATGGACAGCTGCCCAATCCTAAAAATGAATGAAGAGGGTACATGCCTTAAAAACACATCTGATGTAGATTATTTTATTGATGCTTGGTATTCCTTCATAAAATACTCAAATGAGCATCCTGTTGACTGGCGCCCTCTAACCACCCACATGGATTTATGGCAAAATCTAATACATTAATGTTCTGTTTAAGGTGGGGGCGGGCAGAGGTTGGGATGGGGCAAACTTCTTGCTTTGTTTATACACTGTTGAAAACTAATAAAAATGTATTATAAATATAAAAAAGAACAGGAAGGAGGCTTCTGGAAGACCCGAGCAGAAGGGTGGCCAGAATGCATTCCCTCCTTTGCCCGTGCACTTGCTAGATTCAATGGTGTCATTGCCTTTATTAAACACACACACACACACACACACACACACACACACACAGCTCTCCCTTCTGTCTGCTTGTTTCCTAATTGCTGGTCTTGTAAATTGCTTGATTTATGGCTCCGTTCATCAGTTCTGGCCCTGGGGTATAACATACTTTCCCTTCTAGGCTAGGAAGCGAATAGCGAATTAACAACCCCGTTGAAGGTTCAATAAGGAGCTGAGCGTTTGGGGATCTTTATTGTGTTGCTTTTGCCAAGAGTTGCTGCTTTGTACACACACACACACACACACACACACACACACACACACACACGGCTTTCAGTCCATTGTATTTCTGCAGCTTCTTAACTCATCTGGGGCGGCAGCTGCATCTTGGATGCTCAATCACACACAGGCGGACTTTGAAGTGTCCTGCAGGAGAAGCCACAAAGGAGCATCTTGGTTTTGCATCCGCTTCCTTAAAAAGCTGGGGAGGGAGCCAAGTCCTTGAAAAATGAAGGATTGATTTTGTGGGGAGGGGGAGTTGTTCTGCATGTATCCTGATGTCCTCAGCAGGAGGCCAGAGACTGAGTTTGGGAGGGGGGTGGAGTGATACAGCAAAGTGCTGTAACTGAGCCACGAGGAATTAAGCACAAAATCTGTTACCAGAGGCTTTTCTTCTGTTTCAGTCTTTTGCCTCTTCAAGGCCCTTGAAAGCGGGAGTTGTGTGCTGTTGGCCTGCCAAAGACAATTCTGCCTTTGGCCAAAGTGCAGCATTTGGAAGGCTCCTTGATTTAAAGGGGAAAGAGCGGCGTATGAGCTTTCTCCCACTAAAATTAACGGGACTTAAAAGCAGGGGTCTCGCACATATACATTAAGACAGCTGACATCTTGGGGAAAGTTGATAATGAATAATGTGTGCTGGCAAATTAAAAATCAAATCAAATATTGATGGAACTAGATAAGCGAGGTTCTGTGATGGGAAGAAGACCTGGGTTTTGGTATGATTTGGCAATTGATGAAAATACAAATGCTTCATGCATGAATGTGGGAATTGAACTTGTATTTAACGCCAGCTAGGCTTAATAAATTCTACTCCATATGCAAGCTTCAGACGTTGGAAGGGCTCAGTTGTAAATGCTCATTTAGTACAGATGTGGCAGGAGTGCCTGGTGACTTATGATTTTGGGATATAAATACTACATATTATAATGTAAATTTTGGCTGCAGTCTTACGCTTACTCCAATGCTGATCTCCCTTAAGACCCTGAAATCCTTAACAATAATCATGTTAATAGCGGCAGAAATTGTGTGGGTATATTGGGGGGGGGGGGGTTGGAGTCCACAAATCCCATCTATGTGCAAGTGGCTATTAAAGTGCCCTGAAAGAAGGTAGAAATGGACAAAGTGCCTGGTGTCGTTCTGTACAGACATAAGTTTACAGAGAGGTGGATTTGTTTTGTCATTTCCAGGCATGGAAATTATAGAAATGTGAGGCTCAAAAGGAATTTATTTTTGTGAACGCTGGATTATGTCGTTGGTATTCTGAATGAACAGGATCTAGCAAGCCTGGCATCAGAGGATGGCAGATGCATGGCTCCATCAGAGCCCACTTTTGCCATATGCTGTCTTAACGGGCCTCCTACCAGCTCCATGCAGTGGCCCCTGTCTCTGCCCCCCACCCCCGCCTGCACAATGCCCTGCAAATCCATTCAACTTCCAAGGCACTGTGCGTTTGCATGTTGGTGGTATTCCTTCCAGTTTTCGGTCCCCCCATGAGCCCCCACCCAAATTCCTCCTGCAAGTATGAAAAACTGAACTTTAATTTTCTGAGCATGACTGTTTTGTTGTTGAGAACATTGTGGAAGTAATTGGGGAGCAGAAAGTGGTGTTATTATTATTATTATTATTATTATTATTATTATTATCTGTAGTTCTAGCCTTGTGGGATAGATTCAGGGGGAGAAAAGGCTAAGGAGTAAACCCTACACAAATCCAGAATGGAGTCCCTAAGACAGTTGAAAGGTGCCCTTTACGCTTCCTTTCAGCAACTCCTGCAGTCCGCCTGGTGCCAAATATATTGCCCAGATGTATTGTTGCCTGGGCAATGGGACGCGGGTGGCGCTGTGCTCTAAACCACTGACAGTGGCGGAGTTAGCTGCATGGGCGCCTGGAGCAGTGGCCCCGCCGTGCACCTGGGGGGGAGGGGCGAGCTGCAGGGGGGGCAATCCACTGTGCAGAGGGCATGGGGATCTGCTGAGAACTACGGTGGAAGTGGGGCGATCCACTGCAAACTATGGCAGCGGCAGAATGATCCCCCGTGCACAGGGGCAGGGGGCCGAGCCCCCCGCGGTGTGCCTTTTTGTCACCCCCCTCAGAGATGACACCCAGGGCAAACCGCCCCCACCATCCCCCCTTCCTATGCCACTGACCACTGAGCCTCATGGGCTTGCCGATTGCAAGGTCAGTGGTTTGAATCCCTGTGACAGGGTGAGCTCCCGTTGCTCAGTCCCTGCTCCTGCCAGCCTACAGTAGCAGTTCGAAAGCACACCAGTGCAAGTAGATAAATAGGTACCGATGTGGCGGGAAGGTAAACAGCATTTTCATGTGCTCTTGCTTCTGTCACAGTGTCCCATTGCACCAGAAGCGGTTTAGTCATGCTGGCCACATGACCTAGAAAGCTGTCTGTGGAAAAACACCAGCTCCTTTGGCCTGAAAGCAAGATGAGGGCCGCAACCCCAGAGTCACCTTTGACTGGACTTAACCATCCAGGGGTCCTTTACCTTTTTACCTTTACCTTCGTCTAGGCAACCCAGGACCTCCATTTTGCTGGCCAGGCTTGCACCCCAGGGAGGTCGCTTTGGTGCTGCAAACACAGCAAAAGAGACATTGGAGGCAGCAGTACTTCACCCCCAAAGATACCCTCCTCTCTTGTCTCCCAAGACAGACGGGTGCCAACCAATGTAGTTCTATGTAGTTCAATGTAGTTCACTGATGTTATTTATTGACTTTAACAGCCCTTTATTCTTTATTTATTTTTATTTAGGCAATTTTATACATTGTTTAATTAGAATCATCTCCAAGCGGTGCAGAAGGAAAAAAAACTGGTTAAAACTATAAAATCAGAATTTTATTTAAAATGCCTGCTGTAATTATCATCGTCATCATCATCACTCTCTGGAAAAGATCCTGATGTTGGGAAAGACTGAGGGCACAAGGAGAAGGGGATGACAGAGGACGAGATGGTTGGACAGTGTTCTTGAAGCTACCAACATAAGTTTGACCAAACTGTGGAAGGCAGTGGAAGACAGGAGTGCTTGGCATGCTCTGGTCCATGGGGTCACAAAGAGTCAGACATGACTAAACAACAACAAAACAACAACAGCAACAGCAGCAGCAGCAGCAACAGCTTATTCAATAGGGAGTGGACCTGTCTGGCCTTAACTGGAAGGGGGTTCCACAGAAAGGGACCCACAATACAAAACACACAACTCCTGGTGGATCTGAGTTACAAGTGACTCCTCTGAAGACCTTAGCAATTTTGCAGATTTACAGGGAATTTTATTGTAGAAGGAAGTAGAGAAGGAAAGTTGTAAAAGCTGGAAGAGCTTTGATGGCGCTGCATCTCAAAAACTAGTTAACCTGAAGCCCCGAGAAGGAGATTGCTATTTACGGATGAGAAAGATGGTCTGTCGCCTCATGACTGGAGTGAATTTGAATCTATGAGAAAGAATGAGGTTAGGTTGACTGCTTGAGTCAAGCTTGCAAAAATCTATCATTTGCCCGATAATAAATGTTGGAAATGTAAAGACAATGAAGGTACATTCTTTCACCTTTGGTGGACGTGCCCAAGGATTAAGGCTTTCTGGGAGATGATATATAATGAAATGAAAAAGGTATTTAAATATACCTTCTTGAAGAAACCAGAGGCCTTTCTCCTGGGCATGGTCGGCCAATTGGTGTTAAAGAAGGATAGAACTCTCTTTATGTACGCTACAACAGCAGCAAGAATACTTATTGCAAAGTATTGGAAGACACAAGATTTACCCACTCTGGAAGAATGGCAGATGAAAGTGATGGACTATATGGAATTGGCGGAAATGACTGGCAGAATCCGAGACCAGGGAGAGGAGTCGGTGGAAGAAGATTGGAAGAAATTTAAGGACTATTTACAGAAACACTGCAAAATTAATGAATGTTAAAATGATGTCGGAATGAAATGAAGCGGTTTTAGCAACAATGTTAAAAAGGAGTATGTAAAAATGATTTGTTAATAGATGAAAATATAAGGTTATAATATGTTAAGATAAAGAACTAAGATAAAAACAAAGAGGGAAAGGATTTGCTGAATTAACTACTTGAAATGGAATACAAAAAAGGGAGGTCAGGGAAACAAGTGAATGAAAGGCAAGACATTGAAAGATGGACTTATTTTTTACTGTTTTTTCTTTTTCTTTTTTCTATTCTGTATTTTGTATTATCTGCTTTCTTTTCTTTATTGTCTTATTACTTTTGTAATCTTTTTTTGAAATTTGAATAAAATATCATTAAAAAAAAAAGAATGAGGTTAGGGCTACACACAACATCACTCAAAGACTGTTGGAGGGATGAAGATGTCCACAGGGAGCTGGGAATTAACAAGAAAGTAAGCCTGTTCATGGAAGACCTTTGTCAGTTTTAGCACCTTGGGCTGGACTGTGGGCCACTCAATTATTTACTAAATCAATGTGTAAAATCTCCTCCCAGTGGCTCTAATCTTGGCCTCCTGGACTGTAGTGACAGACAAGGAAACAGGAAGAATTTCCCTCCTGGGCAACTTATGAAGATGCAGCTTCTGAGTGAGGTCACACAGACTCTTGAGTAGAGGGAGAAGCTCAGTGCCAACGCACATGGCAGAGTACATGCTTTGCATGCAAAAGGTCCCTAGTTCAATCCCAAGCATCGCCAGGTAGGGTTGGGAAAAGGCTCTTTGCCTGAAACCCTGTGGAGCTGCTGAGAGTCACTGTAGCAAGATGGACCAACAATCTGACTTGGTAGAAGGCAGCTACCTATGCCCCAAAGTTCAGTTCTCCACGTCTCCACCTAAAAACATCTTAGATAAGGTTGGATGGCCATCCACTTGTATCGTTGGGGAGCTGCTGACAATCAGCATATGCTACTCTGGGTTAGATGGGCCCATGGTATGTGCCTAGAGAGCTTTCTATACCTATATTGAGAGTGGGAAAGGGAAAAGCTGTCATTTCCCCTTTCCTTCTTCCTGAAACATCCCCATACAGTGCACGAAAAGGTTCTTAACCTCACAGTGTATCCCCCTGCCCCCTGATAACATAGGTAAGGTAAAAGGTAAAGGACCCCTGGACGGTTAGGTCCAGTCAAAGGCGACTATGGGGTGTGGCACTCATCTTGCTTTCAGGCCAAGGGAGCTGGCGTTTGTCCACAGACAGCTTCCAGGGTCATGTGGCCAGCAGGACTAACCCACTTCTGGCACAACGGGACACCGTGACGTAAGCCAGAGCACACAGAAATGCTGTTTACCTTCCCACCATAGTGGTACCTATTTATCCACTTGCACTGGCATGCTTTGGAACTGCTAGGTTGGCAGGGGATGGGACAGAGCAATGGGAGCTCACCCTGTTGCGGGGATTCAAACCACCGACCTTCCGATTGGCAAGCCCAAGAGGCTCAGTGGTTCAGACCACAGTGCCACCCACATCCCTTAAACATGAACTACATAGAACTGTTGAGTTGGATGGGACCACAAGGGCCATCTTGTCCAACCCACTGCAATGCAGAAATCTTTTTACCCAACGTGGGGCTCAAACCCTTAACCCTTAATGAGATTAAGAGTCTCATGCTCTACCAACTGAGCTACATGTATAATCATATATCATAACCATATTTCCATTTTTAGCCTTCTAGTTGCTCAAAACAACACCAACCTCCCCTCCTTGCTATACTGTCCCTTGACTGGATTGCCATTGGTGTAGCCTCTTGACTGCTCCTAGATCCTGCATATGTCCTATGTTTTGAAGCTGGACTTATTCCATCTGCTTAACTCTGGTTGTCCCGGATGATGTTGAATCATCACCCTTGCTTGAATGCATTACATAGGGGGAAAATGCCTCCCTGAACTGGGACCTCAGGCCCTGAGGGCTGGAGCATGGCAGCTTTCCCCAACCTGGTGCCCTCCAGATGTTTTGGATCATACCTCCCACCATTCACACCTCACCTGGTCAGGGATGGTGAGAGTTGTAGTCAGGAAAGCACGAGGTTGTGGAAGGCTCAAATAGACTGGCCACCCCAGATGTGTACTGAGTTCCTTAGCCAAAAATCAAACCAAGCACATGAATGTTTACAAGAATTCTTAGTAAGAGCTTGGCTTGCGTTTCTATAAAATTTGCAAGAGGCCAGCATCAAACCAGTTAACGGATTGGCGAACAGCGAGGCAAGAAGGCGTGCAGATGCTGTTGAGCTTCAGATTGGCAAAACAAGAACGGCAATGTTTTAAACATGTATTGAGGAATGTAACCAGAGGGCAGCCTCCAAGTGGCATCTCTTGAGGAGCCGAGTTTCAGACCAGTAATTACTAGGCCAGCTATAAAGGTTCTGCTTCCCAGGTGTCACATCCTGGAGGCGTACATTAGCTTCATTGGCCTCGTGATGAGAAAACGGTCCCAGGTTCCCAGGCTGGATTCAGGGCAACTGGAAATGGGAACCTATCTGTACAGAGCAATTCCGCAGTTGTGCCCTAAAAAACATGCCACCCCAAGGCCATGCAGTCCTGAACTTCTTTTGTGGAAACAAGGGGAGGAGAATGTTCTTACATTTAGAAGGTTGGTGCAGAGAGCATCTTAGCAACAAGGAAGAGCCTACACTTACAGCAATAGGCTAGGGGATCTTATATGAACTTAAGAGCCTGCTGGGTCAGTCCAATGGCTCTTCTCGTCCAGCATCCTATTATCACAGTGGCCAACCAGATACCCCAATGGGAAGCCCATGAGAAGACCCTGAATACAACAGCACTCTCCACACCTACAGTTCCCAACAGCTGGAATTCAGAAGCATGCTTCCTTGGACAGTGCAGGTAGAACATATCCATCAATAGCCACTGAAAGCCTTGTCCTCCATGAATTTGTCTATTTCTCCTTTATAGCCACCCAAGAGACAAAAAAAGCCATGTAGCAACAGTAAACCCAGTGGTTTATCATGGTGAGAGCTGTGCAATCGAGAACAGCAAGGTGGCAACCATAGGTATCCCACCTGAACCCAGGAAATTTGACCTTTTACCAAATAAATGAGTTACAGATAGGTAGCCGTGTTGGTCTGCCATAGTCAAAACAAAAACAAAAATTTCCCCCCTTCCAGTAGCACCTTAAAGACCAACTAATTTAGTTCTTGGTATGAGCTTTCGTGTGCATGCACACTTCTTCAGATACCACTGAAGTGTGCATGTACACGAAAGCTCATACCAAGAACTAACTTAGTTGGTCTTTAAGGTGCTACTGGAAGGGAAAAAAAATTTTTTTTTTGTTTCAAATAAATGAGGTAACTCAGCCCACCTAAATTGACAACGAGTCAACAGCCAAAACCCCCCAAGACCTTATATAATGCCCAATCATCAAAGTACACAGAAAGATTTAATATCCTGCAACCTGGCAGGATCAGATAACCAAAAAGGAGATAGGGATCGGATATGTTTCCTGCAAAAAATTGATATTATTTGCACCCAAGAGACCTGGTGCCTGGTGGACAATCCCCCATATCTACACGGATATTCAGCGTACCATCTCCCAGCAGAGAGGAAATCACCCAAAGGAGGTGGCAGCAGTGGTTTGACCACCTTTGTGCCATTAGATCTATCAGGGAAAGTTGGTGCTGCTGAGCTCAGAGTCCGAATTTTTTTTTCTTGCCATTAAAGCTCTGTACAGTGTGTGTGTGTGTGTGTGTGTGTGTGTGTGTGATTATTTTCTGCATCAACATCTATCTCCCTTGAAATATACTCAGAGTCGAGAGTGGATTTCATGCTCTTTATTCAGCTCATAGTGGTGAGGAGGAATGAAAGTTTCCCCAAAGTATCTGCTTTATATACATTATTTACACAATGGGCTGCACATGATTGGCTAATTCAGGAATTCTCCTGTAGGCCAATCAGGTTGTGGATTCACTTCCATCTGGAGCTGGATTGGGTGGCTCCTGCAGACCAATCATACTGCTGCATTGTTCTAGGACCAATCAGACTGCTGCATTCTGAATCCTATTGTTCTAGGACCAATCAGACTGCTGCATTTTGGATCCTATTCAACTCAGTACATAACATCCCTCCTGCCCACTCTTCGGTGTTGATGGCTAAAGTCTATAGCCACCCAAGTTGGTGGCCCTTGCTTCCTCCTTTGTGTGAGCAAGTTCCATAGTTTAACCACATGTTGTGGGAAGAAGCACTTCCGTTGGTCCACCCTGAATTTTCCAACATTCAGCGCCATTGTAGGTCCACAAGTTCTGCAAGAGAGGGAGAAGGACCTCTTCTTTCTCCACACCACCACACACTTTTCTCACATCCCCTCTTGCTCTGCTAACTAGAAAGCTTCCAGGTCAGTGTGGTTGGCGGCGCTCACAGACCTCCATGCTCTGCAGCTGGTTCTGCCCAAGCAGAACTTCTCACTGACCTGTTTGCAGGGGATGATGCATTGCATTAGCTAAAGTGGCCACATTCACTGGTTCTGCCCCATGCTTCCATCCCCTGGCCTCCTGACTTCCATGGGAAAGGAAAAGTCTGAAGCACAGAGCCTGCTCTACATGCCGAGTTCCCATGCAATTTAGAACCCAGATTGCAGCAGATTCCAAAACATGTGAGGACCCTAAGTGCGAGGGCTGGGACCATTCCAGTCTGAGGACCACATTCCTCAGTAAGCAACCCTCCGAGGGCCACAAGTGGCAGAGCAATGGGTGTGAGCCTTACATCCGCACTGGAGGATACACATGAAGCCAGAGGTTTCCACATCCCCACATCCTAGGAGCCTCCATCCATCCAAGCATGCAAGAGGCATTATGAGCACAGACCAAGGACACATTCCAGCCCCACAAAAACACTCAGGGAGGGGGTAGGACAGGGAGACGAGAGGTGTGGCTTGGGGATATAGGAGTGGCCTGGGGAGAGTCCTGTGGACCACAGAGGGAGGCCTGGAGGACCAGATTTGGCCCCCAGGTCTGAAGTTCCCAACCTCTGCCATATGCAGAGAACATCTCTTTGCCTAAGACCTTTCATCTGCAAAAAGTTGGGGGGACTGCATAGTTGGGGTGGGAGCCCCACACTTCTCTTCTTGCATTACACCTGAACAGGGTTATTACTATAGACACCTATCAGGAAGGGTGTGTATGTGTTGCATTTCTTTGCCCCAGGGCTGTTTTCCTGATGGAAAATCACACAAACACACCCACCCTCAAAGGTGCTATTTTCCCTATTAAGGAAGTCTCATTTGTACATGGCCTGTATGCATAAGTTGCATTTAACAGGTCAAATCAAAGTTGTTGCTCTTTTAGGGTGCGGGGGTAAGAGTTAACCCCCCAGCCCAGATTGCCTCCATTCCCCGCAGGTCCTATTTCTCAAAATTTAAAGATACACGGGCTCCTGTTGTTTCATCTAGTTTGGCTGCAATTCATTATGCACAGTTAAATATGCATTAATCAGGGAGGAGGACAGAAGGACAGTGATTTCATATTCCCCCTGCTGAATCTGTCTGTCAGATACCCACAACATTGAAACAGGTCATTGATTAAGGGCTGGGTGAGCTTAATTACCCATCCAGCTGCACCTGTAACCTGAATTTTAGTTGTAAGCTGAACCTGGCTGTGCGTTTTTTTTCAAGGGGGCATAAGAAAAGCCCTCCTTGGTCAGTCCATCATCCTGTTGGCCAACCAATTGCCTCTCGGATGCCCACAAGAAAGCAGTCCTGCCCTTGCTGTTTACCCTCCCTAGTAATTGAAATACAGCTACACTGCCTCTGAAGCTGGAAGTTTCATATCACTGTTGTGGCTATATTTGTTGATAGACACTTAGGACCTTTCCACTTGCGCGGCGAGTTCCCGCCTCCCCCCATGGAAATAAAGACACAAGAATTCAGGTTAATGGGTCAAATAATAATAATAATAATAATAATAATAATAATAATAATAATTTATTATTTATACCCCGCCCATCTGGCTGAGTTTCCCCAGCCACTCTGGGCGGCTCCCAATCAGTGTTAAAAACAGTACAGCGTTACATATTAAAAACTTCCCTGAACAAGGCTGCCTTAAGATGTCTTCTGAATGTCAGGTAATTATTTATCTCTTTGACATCTGATGGGAGGGTGTTCCACAGGGCGGGCGCCACTACCAAGAAGGCCCTCTGCCTGGTTCCCTGTAGCTTTGCTTCTCGCAGTGAGGGAACCGCCAGAAGGCCCTCGGCACTGGATCTCAGTGTCCGGGCTGAACGATGGGGGTGGAGACGCTCCTTCAGGCCACAACTTTATTGATTACAGGAATTGAGTGGTATTGGCGTAGGCATTGGTCCTAACAACTAACCGGCTTGAGGGCCGGTAAGGGTTAACCACCAGTGGGAGGAGTCCTGCTGAGGCACGTCAGCTAGGACCTCCCCCCGGCGTCACCGCGTGGGGGTGTGCCATGGGCCCATGCCCCCCGGAATCCTTTACTGGACTACCCTTTGTTTGGGGGAAGGTGATGGGGCTCCTTCCCCCCTTCATCTGCATAACAATAAACAATACCCCCACCAAAGCCTAACAGCCAATACCGAGGAGTTGTGACGGTTTGCTACGAGGTAGGCGAAAACCAAATGGCTGGTGCCAATCTGCCAATTGGAAAAATTCATACCAGGCCCCTTGACGGCGACCAACCAAAGTTCATAGCAACGTCAAAGACCTAGCCTAGAGGGTGGGAAGGGAGGGAAAACCGGGTCAGCTGCAGTGAGGGAAAGAGGGGGAGCCTCGGCTGCGGCAGACCTAAGTAGGCGAGGCCACGCCCCCGGAGCCAGCCGATTGGTTGACCCAGGGTATGACAAGGCCGAGGATTCCCTCTACTATCGCGTGGGCTGGAGCCAGCCCCCGCAAGTGTGGGGAAGGGGCGTGAAGCCCGCAACCCCACTCCTCCTTATCTCGGAAGTGGCTTTATCATTTATAGCAGAACAGTCGCTGTTTGATGCAACATTTCTAAGAATGAATGCCTGCACATTTGCTCTCATGTCACTATTATTGGGGAGTGAGTACAGGGTTTTCCTTCCCACACTAATATACCCTCATACTCCCCCAACCAATAAATGCAGAATACTAGCCAAATGATGTTGATACTGTGTGCCAACATGCCAAGAAATTGGGGGGGCAATGGCCAGCAATTATTCCATTAGAAATGGTAAGTGCAAAAGAGCCTTTATCCACTCACTTGAAGAGAAATGGAAAACTAATAGCCATCACAGATTAATTCTAACACTGCGTTTTCTCGTCCCACACCATAGGCAAACTGGTCTGGATTAAATGGAAGGATTTCTGGGTGGGACTGATGGATGGGCAGCCTTGGATTGTCAATGAATGAGAGGTGGTTAGAAGCCTTTCTAAATGGAGTCCTTTCTAAATGGAGCTTAGAGCCCTTTCTAAATGGAGAGTTTTGATTACAGGTAGGTCTGTTGGTCTGCCGTAGTCAAAGCAAAATAAAAAAAATTCCTTCCAGTAGCACCTTAGAGACCAACAAAATTTGTTGTTGGCATGAGCTTTCGTGTGCATGCACACTTCTTCAGATGGAGAGTTTTGAGTGAGCCAGTATCTACAGCGGGGATGAACTATCTGGTCATCTTCATTTTTTAAGGGAGGGGGTCAATTCAGACTTGGACAATTAGTTACTGCAGCCCTGTGCAAATTTTCGTGCACCTGGCCAAACTTCTTGTGATTTTTTTAGTCTGGCATTTGGTGGAACCTTGTGTTAGTAATGGAATAAGCTTATTTCCAAGACTCCATGGCAGGACATTTCATACAGGCCCACAGTAGCAGGGCTTTTCTTGGTCTGAGGGAAGGAGAAGTCTGGGAGATGTGCTGTACTTAAAAAGACAGGGCACAGTTACCGTATTTTTTGCACCATAACACTCACTTTTTTCCTCCTAGAAATTAAGGGGAAATGTCTGTGCGTGTTATGGAGGGAATGCCTACGGGTGGCATGCCTACGGATTTTCCTCCTCTGAAAACTACGTGCGTGTTATGGTCGGGTGCGTGTTATAGAGCGAAAAATACGGTAATTTGTCATGCCTGAATACAATGCAGCAGCCATAGATGTATGCCAGAAATGGATATGTAGATCACCATGAGATGAATGCACACTTCCCTGGCGACGTCCTGGCCAAACCCATGCCACAGTCGCCAAATGAACTTTTCTTGCAGAGAGCATGTACGCTCATCCGTCAAAGATTGAGGTCACCACTGGCAGTGGAAACAGTCCCTTGGTCTGTGTAGCAGGCTATGGAACTGATTAATTGTGCTGATGAATCACAGCAGGCATGAAATGCAATCAGGGGTCTAATGGTGCAGGAGCTGGTTTGAGGCTCAGCTCAGTTGCTTTGAGTCAGAGTGAACCCCCACCCCACCAGAACTTTCCAGCACTTAAAAGTGTAGCACGTCTGATGCAATCAGACTTGGCAGGGGTGGGTTGTTCACTGAGCATGTGGAAGGGGGTTTGCGTCTGTGCCATTATGACGACTTGCTTTCCTTTCTTAAAAGCAACCGGCAACATGTCCTCTAGTGCTGGTTGCGCTTGAGATTAAAAACCAAAACCAGAGACCAGCAAAAACCATTATCTTGATCCAGATGTGACCGAGAAGCAACAGTTTAAGCCACTAACCAGCTGATAAACTATGCTGGAAGAGACTAGTCTGCTACAGGTGACCTTTGATTCGAAATATGGACCTTGCACTGAGACATTCCATGATATCTCCATCCTGGTTCATCAAAGTTCAGTTGATGCGCAGATTTATCATGAGACATAATTTCTCCTGCCGTGACAATCCTAGGACAACCCATGGAAGGGAGGAGAATTGTGATTGTTTGGCTGTAGATGTTGTTGTTCGTTTTGTTGTTGTTTTTTTTTTTTAGAGAATCAACCTAATTCTCAGTTCTTGGACTTATCCAAGGGTCAGAGTATCATTTTGGTTCAAAAACGCATTAATTTACAGTGGAAATGCATACAAAGATGTATATTTCAGGGAGAAATGCATGAAAAAGCATACAGAAATGGGAGGAAATGGGCATGAAATGTGTGTTTTATGGGAACTGCTTACACCTTAAATGCATTTTTTTGTGCTTTTCAAAATATCAGCAGGAAACAATGTAGCAGACTTGTGACAGAACACAGCTGAAACTGATACAGGCTGATGCATTAATTCCTACAAGATACAGCCCCTGGGGTCACCCGCCATATAATGTGACCTGCTGGGTTTCAGATAACAGCCCCTAATTCTTATAATTCATCTCTCTACAAGAACGATGTAATGATAGGGCTTGTAATTTATTGACACTCCCTTAGTGTTAAGGACCTGGCAATTTGAAGACCTGTCCTGGAGTTACTTGCCCTGGTTAACTGACTGAACCCAAAGAATATACATTAATGGTTCCTTGACACCCTGGGAAAAAGTGACAAGTGGGGTGCCACAGGGTTCTGTCGTGGGTCTGATTTTGTTCAGTGTTCATATAAACATTCATGAATGTTCACTATTCATATAAATGACTTGGATGAAGGAACTGAGGGGATGCTCAGCAAATTTGCGGATGACACAAAACTGGGAAGGGTAGCTAAATGCTGCAAAAGACAGAATCAGAATTCAAAATGACCTTAACGGATTGGAGACCTGGGCCCAAGTTAACAAAATGAATTTCAATAGGGACAAATGTAAGATTCTGCACTAAGGCAGGAAGAACTAGGTGCAGAAATATAAGATGTGGAAGGGGGCACCTGGCTCACTAGTAGGACATGTGAAAAGGATCTAGGGGTGTTAGTGAACCTCAAACTTAACATGAGTCAACTGTGTGATGCAGCAGCAAAAAAATTGAATGCTGAATTTTAAATTCAGTTCTCTACATTTGCACAGCAATTTTTTTAAAAATCCCTCAGCATATTAGTGTAAATTTCCCTAATAAATACATTTTTCTTTGCATTTTTGAATAATAGACATGTTTTTGCAAGCATTTCCCCCTAATATAATGCATTTTTTTCATTAATATAATGCACACTTTCCCCTACTATATATACATTTATATACACATTGGTTGGTTGGAGAACTACATTATAAATTTTGGAACAGGATGAATTGCAAAGGGTGCCTGCGTTTCCATTTCTGCATTGTTTTGAGGAATGCGATTTAGGTAGTTTCTAATTAAAATGCAAACGAAACTGAATTTCTTCCCCATCCCTACTCAGACATTGAAATTGAAATGATATTGAAGAAAAAAGATTGAACAAGGTTGGAAGCTAAACATTAACTTGGTGGTGGAGAAAATTACAACACAGGATATTGAATTAGGAGACAGGGAGGTGAAGAGATCATTCAGATCAATACCATGCACTCTGGGGGAAAAAGAATGACAGAAGCATTCTCAAGACGGAGGGAAAAACCCCACCCCAAAACACATAAATATCAGCATCAGGATCCAACCCATTTTATGCATCACAAAGTCATAATTTCCCCAAGCTTTTTGTGAGATAGCGCTAGTGATGTTGCCAAGTTGGTAATTATGTGGTTTTTGTATATGAGCTCCTTTACTCTGGTATATTACAAAGCAAGTATCCCATTCCCAGAATTCTATGGGAGAAGCCATGACTGTGTCAAGTGGTATTGTAGCGCTTGAAATGTATAGTCTGACTAGGGCCCTAACTGTGAACTCTGCATTAGTATCCTAAGGCGAGGGAGCAGCGGAATCTCTGTTTGCACTAAGTCCTCCATTGAGTCCTCCAGGTCAGAGGGTGGAGAATGGCCTTGCAGGCTCATCAGATGACAGCGCCTCTTGGGTGAGTCATACATGTCATTCCCCTTCTGATCTGGAGTCCTCTGCTTCGTCACCTGTAGAAGGCGCCAACTCCAGGCCCTTGACAAAAGGGGACCTCAGATTTTTCTGTTATACTCTGATGAAACTGCAGGTTATTACAGCAATCCTACCAATGTTCTTATCTGTTTTCAGTTTATTTGTAAATATTCAATAAGCCCTTTTCCATTCTTTTATTTTTAAAATTGTTATCTTGATTTCTTATTTTTCTGGTCAGTTTCGCCATCTCTGCATATTCCAGAAGTTTTTGTATCCATTCTTCTTTTGCTGGGACATCTGCTTCTTTCCAATTTTGGGCAAGTAACATTCTTGCTGCTGTAGTCATGTACATGAATAAGTTTCTGTACAGTTTGGATAGTTCTGTCTCTATAATTCCCAAAAGGAAAGCCTCTGAGGATTTTTTTTGTACAAAAGCTTTATACAAAAGCTTTGTACAGTAAGCTTTAATCTTACTACAAGACCACCACATATGATAAAATGAACCTTCTTTCTCTTTATATTTCCAGCACTTATTTTATTTGGATTTATACATTTTTGCCAATTTACTCGGTGTTGGGTACCATCGATATATCATTTTCTCTGCTGTAAATTTTATATCCATATTCCACCATTTTCCCCATGCTTCCATCTCACAGCTGAATTGTTGAAATGCGCTCTGTGTGGGGCTGCCCTTGGGGCTGGTTTGGAGACTGCCACTGCTGCAGAACACGGCAGCTAGGTTGCTTGTGGGGGCAAACTACCGCCAACATATAATGCCTCGCATGTGGGATTTGCACTGCCTGCCAAATTGCTATCAGGCTAAATTCAAGGTGTTGGTACTAACATGTAAGTCCCTATACAGCCTAGGACCAGGTTACTTGAGAGACTGCCTTATCCTTTAGACCAGGCACCCCCAAACTCAGCCCTCCAACTCCCATCATCCCTGACCACTGGTCCTGTTATGTAGGGATGATGGGATGCCTGCCTTAGACACTTAGTAGATCACTGTGGTCTGTGGGAGAGTCTCTCCTGCAAGTTCCAAAGATCTCAGACAGTAGTTTGGCAGTGGAGGCAGGATTTTATGTTTGCCTCAAAGAAAAAAAAGTCTTCACCTGTTGATAATTACTATAAGTGGGTCTACTTTGAGCAGGACTAACATTGTCTACAACCCTGAGAGCTAATCTGAATACTGGAGAATTTTCTGTTGACTCAGCCATTGTTCCCAGGTGTCTTTATGCATACTATTCTACTGTTTTGTTTTTGCTTTTATTATGTATTTTGATGTATTTATCATTATGTATTTTGATATGTATTTTTATGCTGTGAACCGCCCTGAGATCTACGGATGAAGGGCAGCATGCAAATCTAATAAATAATAATATTAATAATACTTTCTGCAAGAGCTGCTCAATAGGTTCCCACGTTTTTGACAGAGTTTTCTTGGGAGCAGAAGAGCCAGGGACCTGCTGAGAACCAGGCTCTAGACTTACCTGCTGTGAAGGCATTTTTAGATGGTGGCTTTCATAGCGTGGGAAGGGACCCCTTGTGAGGGAGAGGCTGAAATTCCAAAGGAGGATCTAGGGAAGGATCTAGTGTGATTCAGTCAAAAATTCATGACATTGAGCAATTTGAGAAGAAATGGTTTTGTGTGTGCCCTGCCCAACTTCCACTGATTCTGTAGCACTTATAGGTAAAGGTAAAGGGACCCCTGACCATTAGGTCCAATCGTGACCGACTCTGGGGTTGCAGTGCTCCTCTCGTTTTATTGGCGAACCAGACCAGAGCAGCACACGGAAATGCCATTTACCTTCCCGCCGGAGTGGTACCTATTTATCTACTTGCACTTTGACATGCTTTCAAACTGCTAGGTTGGCAGGAGCAGGGACTGAGCAACAGGAGCTCACCCCATCGCGGGGATTCGAACCGCCGACCTTCTGATCGGCAAGTCCTAGGCTCTGTGGTTTAACCCACAGCGCCACCCACTTCTTATACTTATACTTAGGAATAAATCCCATTGAACCTCATGGGTTTGAATTCTAACGAGATATGCATAGGATTGCAGAATTCATTGCTACCCCCATCTCCACACAACATTGGGTGTCTTTCAAATCTTTGGACCTGCTTTTGGATACGCCATATTTGCAAGACATTCTTATTTATCCTGCCGATGCACAGCAAAGCAAATAGATGAAACAAAACAACCCGTTTTTGAAGTGCATGAAATAGCTTCAAAAAGCTTCATATCAGGCCAACGCTGAATCCTGAGGTAGATGGAGCCTGCCTTCCCTCTGCAATAAAGCCTGGGGTGAGTGGGTTGAATGCTCATTTCTAGGGGCCCCTGCACGATCCAGATTGGATTTCATTTCTTCTTCATTTGATGCAATAGATAAAGCACAGCTCTCCAGATTAAAAAGACCCCCCCCCGAAAAGGGGGCAAAAGATCCACTAGAAAGTGACAATAGTCATTGAAACAAAGCCATCCCCAACTGATCACAGCAGGAGAGGCCCTTCTGTGGATATCATGCCATTAGGAAGTCTTTTCCCCAATGATGCAGGAATCAGGCCTTTGGTGTGATGGAAACTCCTTTCCATCACACATCAGACAGCCTCCTCTCTATCATCCTCTCAGTGCTTATTGAAGACCTTATCCCAGTAAGTCTTTTAAGTGGAGCCTTTCATCCCACTTATTATCTGCATTGGGCTCAAAATTAAATGTGTTTTCATTCATAGAAAGTTGCCTTATGCTGTGCCAGTTCATTGGTCCACCTAGCTTAGCACTGTCTAAGCTGGCTGGCAGAGGCTCTCTGGGATTTCAGACAGGCACTATCTCCCAGACCTACCTGGAGATGCCAGGGATGAAACCTGGGACCCCTAGGAACCCTGAGAACTAGTTCACCCCCTCCTAGAACAGCAGTTCCCAGCAGCCTTTAACAAACCACACTTCCCAAGGTTCTTTAGGGGAAATAATAATGGGCTTTAAATGCATGGGGTTTGTGCACCCCACCTTGACACCCGTTAGCATGCATCTCCCTGCTGGTGCCCAGCTGGAAGGTGGGTTTGGTGGTAACAGCTGTGGAGCAGGAGCAGGCAGATGGGGAATAAGCCGCTATAGATCAAGGATAGAGGACTGGGGTTGCCCTTTGTCCGTAAAAGGAGTCCTACCCCTACTTACATGCCTATTTAAAAACTCTCCCATGAAAGTTGTACATAAGACAGCCCAGGCACCGAGGAAGACCTCCAGTCCATCATTTGTGAGATGTTGCCCGTTCATTGTCACGGTATGCCTCCCTTTGTTTGTCGCAGGGCGGTTCCCTCCCGCCTACTGTGTGGGACCGAGTATGCTCAAGGTCACCTCCCCACACCCCGCATGCTCGTCTCTTTCTTCTCCATAGTTCCTTAAACAACAAAAGGTGCAGAGATGGGATTTATGCCCTTTTGCCACTGACAGCTCTGTCCAAGGAGGCCTTGGCTTTGCTTTGAAACCGTGCGCTAAGTATTAGCCCCTTTGCTGGTCTGTCGACTCCTTGGGTTATTTTATTTACAGCTCTCGCAATATCCTCTGACTTTCTCCCCACTCCCCCCAGCACACAAGCACAATAGCAAATTAAGGGTTGCAATGGAGAACAAAGAGAAGCTCTCGAGAAGGAGAGGGGAAAGATGACTGTCTCCAGAGGGCAGCTTTTGAGACCTCTCCGGGATTTATAGAGTGCCCTTGTCCTTAAAGGAACAGAGCAGTTTATCTTCAACAATGGCACTGTTGAGGAATTTCCCACAGAATTTTGTACATGGCATAGTATCTGGTAGCTCTGGTGGAAATTAAAGGTCTCCGACGCACTCCCAGGGTTTCTGGCAAACAGGTGAGTGGAGGGTGGAGATGCCCAAAAGAGGTTTAAAGACTGTCTCAAGGCAAATCTAAAATAAAAATAAAAATGTATAAACACTGACAACTGGGAAACACTGGCCTGCAAGTACTCCAATTGGAGAACAGCCTTTACCAAAGGTGTCATGGGCTTTGAAGATGCTTGAACTCAGGACAAAAGGGAGAAACGTGCTAAGAGGAAGGCATGCTTGGCAAACCCTCACCGTGATCAACTCCCGCCTGGAAACCTATGTCCCCACTGTAGAAGGATGTGTAGATCCAGAATTGGCTTCCACAGTCACTTACGGATTCACTGTTAAGACTGTGTTCATGAAAGGCAATCTTACTTGGCTACAAGGGTTCACCAAAGAAGGAGGAAGAGGGTGGAGATGCACCATAAGTAGGTGAGAAGGGAGTCATGTGAGATCTTCAAGATTGACAGATTCGTTGTGGCAAAAGCTTTCATCCTTGTTGTTGTGTGTACACATACACACAGTAAAGAGTGGATTCAAATATCATTGAAACTCAAGTGTGCAACAGGTCAATGTAAAGCAGAGGAACCTTTTGACTTCCAGATGTTGCTGAACCACAGCTCCCATCGTCTCTAGCTATTAGCAATGCCTGCTAGAGCTGAGGGCACTTATAGTTCAGCCACATCTGGAGGACCAAAGGTTCTCTGCTCCTATGTACAGCTTAACAGTTTTTGCCAACTAAATCCTACTCAGAGTAGCCCCATTGAAATTAATGCTCCCAAGTTTGCCATGCCCATTAATTTCCATGGATCTACTCTGAGTGGGACTAGCATTAGATTCAACTCTAAATACACACAAGATAAGCACAGCAATCACCCACTAAGACAATCATAGCTGATAGCACAACTTTCCTATACACAGCCTGAGAGGTTGGGAGATGAAGCCACTGTCCCTATTAAGGACTGAATGTAAAATTTTAGTTCAGCAGTTGCATACTTGAGTTTCCCTTTCATGTCCTTTTGATGAAATTAATGGGCATGACTAATTGTGATCCATAAATTTCAGTGAGTAGAAATTAGTTGGATACAACCCTGAGACATTTTGGATTCATGCAGCAGATACAATAAAGAAGGCTTTTCATTGTAGGGTGCCCGTAGATCCTACAGTTTTATTATTAAATACGTTCAAAGGGATAAAAGCAACAAAGTTCCATATGTTAGTAGGAAATATGTTGCTCATATATTGACAGCAAAGAACTGGAAGGAAAAAACAACAACCTCTGTCATTAAAGGAATGGAAAAGAATTATTTAGAATAAGATGCCGATATATAAAATAACACAATTTGAGACACTCAGAGAGAGAAATGGGAGCAAAAGGGGTGGTTAAATGGAGTTTACTCCCACATAAGTAAGAATAGGATTGTACCCTTAATAGGTTATTTTTGGATTGCTTGCACAGTAATGGAGTGGAAGAGTTCGTATTAGAGATATATGAATGTGACAATTTTTGTTTCTTTCCATTTCTCATTTTTCTAATCTTGGGTTCAGTTCTGCACACCTTTGTTTGCAGTTTCTCCTAATATACACATTTTTGCAAAGCAATTTACACTAATAAAATGCATTTTGCACATTATTTCCACTTGTATATGCATATCTATGAACACTTTGGCTCAATATATTCATTTCTTTAGACATTGCTTAGCTGGAGAGCTGCATTGTAAAATCTGGAGAAGGGCAAATTCCAAAAGATGGCTGCGTTTCAGTTTGTTGTATGAAAAACGTGGGGTTGCCTTTAAATGCAAACTGAACTGAATTTCTCTTCCCCTCTTCGTTGCTTATGCAGCCTTAATTAGGTTAGATCGTGATAGGTGCAAAAACAATCTCAGGTTGCACCAAAGGAAGCAGAGGGTTTGTGTCATGAACAGCTGCCTTGGTTTTGCCCTTAAGAATCTTCAGTCACGTTCCCTTTGCTGTGTATTCCTGCTGCACTTTGGTTCTCAAATGTCTTCTCCTGTCCTTTTGCCTTTTTTTTAAAAAAGGGATTCTTGAAAACCTTTAGGTATTAAGAATAAATGGTGCAAAATGCCTATATTTATGCACATCAAGTCACTTTGGAGAAATAGCATTCATTTGCACAATCCTTTTTGAGAGGTTTGGGCTGCCAGGGGCACAGATTTTAAGTTTTTCTATGCTAGAAAGATACCAATGGTGTGTTAGATCCATAGACAGCTTTCCAGGTCATGTGGCCAGCATGACTAAATCGCTTCTGGTGCATCGGAAGACCGTGACGAAAACCAGAGCGCACGGAAACGCTGTTTACCTTCCCACTGCAGCAGTACCTATTTATCTACTTGCACTGGTGTGCTTTCGAACTGCTAGGTTGGCAGAAGCTGGGACAGAGCAATGCGATCTCACCCCATTGCGCGGATTCAAACCACCAACCTTCCGATCGGCAAGCCCAAGAGGCTCAGTGGTTTAGACCACAGCGCCACCCGCTCCCCTGCTAGATACTACCACAGCTCTGGTTCCAGCTGGACTTGGCTCAAAGGTATTTCAATTTATTCATCTATTTAGCTGTTTATTCATTTATGGCATATCTATACCACCCATTGACCAAATCTTCTGGATGGTTTACAAAACTTGAAACACAGTCAGAAAAATGCAATGAAAATAAATTAAAACAATATCAATATAATAGTTATGGTCATATCTAGACCATGCATTTAACAGCACAAAGCTTCCTTCAATGAATCCAGGGAACTATAGATTACCCCTACAAACTACAGTTCCCAGATTCTTTGGGGAAAGTCATGTGCTTTGCATGTGCTTTTAATGTATGGCATTCACCACCAGCATAGAGCCAGCATCAGCATAAAACGAAAGCAAGCTGTATAGAACAATTCTGCCATTCAAATAATAATCTGCAAATAATGTGATCCATTTTCTGCTTAGCCTTGCAGCCAAAGCAAAGACTACTACGTTTTAAATAATTGGGGTCACCAAGAAGGAGAATGGTCTTAATTTTTTTCATGGTAGATGTTTTGTTAGGACACTAACTTTAGGGCATTGATAATTTAACGGGTGCATTATGTAGCGGGTGGCACTATGGTCTAAACCACAGAGCCTAGGGCTTGCTGATCAGAAGGCTGGCGATTTGAATCCCTGCGATGGGGTGAGCTCCTGTTGCTCGGTCCCTGCTCCTGCTCACCTAGCAGTTTGAAAGCACGTCAAAGTGCAAGTAGATAAATAGGTACCACTCCGGCGGGAAGGTAAATGGTGTTTCTGTGTGCTGCTCTGGTTTGCCAGAAGCGGCTTAGTCATGCTGGCCACATGACCCGGAAGCTGTATGCAGACAAACGCCGGCTCCCTTGGCCTATAGAGCGAGATGAGCGTGCAACCCCAGAGTCGGCCACGACTGGACCTAACGGTCAGGGGTCCCTTTACCTTTATGTAGCTCCACAGCAGACCTGCTCACATAAGCCTGTAGCAGAGTTTCTCCTGGTCAAGAAAAGAAAAGGAATCTGGAGGCTGGGTTGTACATGTCAGGACAGAAGTATTTTATTAGGTCTATGTTAATCAGGTTACCAGCATTTAGGTCGTTAATAAGTTGTGTTAGGGCACAGTGCATTAAGTCTTCATTGTCCCCTTAAGAATAATCCAGCCTCCCGAGTCACCACTCCTCTCTTCTTGGCCAGAAGAAACTTTGCAACTGGCACATGTTAAGAGCTCTGCTTTGGAGTCCTTGAAAACCAGTTAATATGCCAATTACCAGTGTCTGTGCCGAGCATGAATCTGTCATCAAGGTGCAGTAAGATAACACAGCAATGGCGAGACTGGCGCATGTAATAAGCAAGGCAAGACTTTGTGACGGCAATATTAATCTCAAAATACGGTGTGAAGCAACATTATGGGTGTGTTTTGATCAAATCTCTCAATTCCTGGAGCTATTGAGGAGGGGAAGCTAGCAGAGAAACCATGCCATGGAAGCTGGAAAACCGGGGTGATCAAGGTGTTGTTTGCCTTCGCTGTGTGGCTTCCAAAATGTCTGATTCGACTGATGAAATTAAAACGAGCTGAAAAATAGGCAGCGCCCCTGAGGCACCAAGCCTGGCTGAAGACGTAGACTCCCGTCTCCTCAGACATATAATTATCTGCCTGCATTTGAGAGACTTGCTGTTCATTATAATCTTACAAGGATAACTTCACTCAGGAGGTGTGGCTGTGCGGCTTTGGTAGCAACCTTGGGAAATGGGAGAGGATCCCATCGCAGCAGGACTTGGAGGTAACTGTTGAGGAAGGTGGCTGGTCACACCCCTGGCCAGAAGAAACCTTTTCCTCTTGAAATGGAAGAGCATGCCATTCATCAAACTTCTGCTGCCCCCCTGAGCCAAACAATAATGTATTTTTAAAAAATCTTTGGAGTCCTCCCTGAGATCCCCTGTGTCATGGCTAGGACACCTCTGAGGTTGACAGACCTCTCACATAACTAAAATGATGGGGTAGAAAGCAGAGAACCTGCATTTAATCCCCATGAGGAGAACTTGCTATCACATCCATATTTTCTGCATCCAGTGACCCAGACATGGACCATAGCTCAGTGACAGAGCACCTACTTTTCCTGCAGAAGGTCCCAGGTTCAATCCCCAGTATCTCCAAGTTGGATTGAGAGAGGCCTTCAGACAAAGTTCTAGAGAACATCTGCCAGTCAGTATAGACAATACTGAGCCAGATGCAGCAATGGTCTGACTCAGTATAATTCAGCTTCCTATGCTCCTATGCTCTGGGTGTTGCTGGACTCCAACTTCCATCAGCCCCGGTCATGATGGGTGATGGTCAGAGATGATGTCATGCCCTGGTTGAATGCAGAGGAATGGTGTGAGGAACCAGCTGGGGAACCACCAAGGGAAGAAGGCTCAGAGCCCAGGGAGTGGTGGTAGGACAACAATGAGTGGTCAGAGGGAGAGGACTGGGAAGACGAGGTGTTGGAAGCTGAGAAGGTAACAGGGCTTAGTGAGCTGGGAGCATCTGTGACAGGAAGAAGTTCAGAATCAGAGGCAGAGGCAGAAGCTGAAACAGGAGGGTGGGAGGAAAGAGGCCAAGAGGCAGGGATGAGTCAGGTTGAATACTACTACTACTACTACTACTACTAATAATAATAATAATAATAATAATATTTTTTTATTTATACCCCGCCCTTCCCGGTTCAAAAACTGGGCTCAGGGCGGCTAACAACAAATTTAAAACACTTAATTGTAAAAGCAGCATAAAACACAGTATAAAAACACGAATAACAATAAAATTCAAAGTTCAGAAATCAATTTAGGGGAAATCCATCTAATAAGCATTAGTTAATCACCAGGGCTAGCTGGCTGAATTAGTCCTACTTGGGCCAGCGAGGAGGCCAGGGGAGAATTAGCTGTGGGGTCTCAGAGCAGGCAATCTTCATAAAAGGGGAGGGGGAGGGAAGGGAAATAAAAGATCAGGCTGAATTCAAATTAAAGGCCAGGTGGAATAGCTCTGTCTTACAGGCCCGACAGAAGGAGGTTAAATCCCGAAGGGCCCTAGTCTCATGGGACAGAGCATTCCACCAGGTTGGAGCCTTCACTGAAAAGGCCCTGGCCCTGGTGGAGGATAGTCTGACTTCCTTAGGGCCCGGGACCTCTAAACTATGGTTATTCATGAACCTTAAGGTCCTCTGCGGGGCAGACCAGGAGAGGCGGACCCATACATACGAGGGCCCTAAGCCACAAGGAGTCACAGGTGTCTCCCCTTCCTGCTGCAAGAATCTCCCCTCCCCCTGGTCTCCTAGAGCCAGAAGAGGCATAAAGCAGGAAGAAAAAAGACAGGCATGCAGGAACAGCTCTGGTTGCTTGGGGAAAAAACCCTGGAGATGAGGAGACATAAGATGGCTGAGGAGAGATGGGGACATTTAGTCTTGGCAACTGATCCATGGGGCAAGACCCACCAGGGACAAGTTCCTGTGCTCATTAGGCCTCTGCCACATCTTTGTGGATCCTGTTCTTGCTAATAAAGAGTTAACTCCAAAGTGTGCAGTATGATTTACTGCTGGCTCGCTCCTGTCAGATGACAGGAGCTGTAGTCCAACAGCATCTAGAGGGCTGCAAGTTAGCCACCCTGAACTCAGTTCGTGGCAGATAACATTACAGAAGTACAGGCTAGTTCCAAAAGCCATGTCATAACAAAGTGTGGTTTGCTTCAGTGTTCACCATCCATGA
The DNA here is from genome assembly GCF_027172205.1 of Podarcis raffonei. Classification (NCBI taxonomy): domain Eukaryota; kingdom Metazoa; phylum Chordata; class Lepidosauria; order Squamata; family Lacertidae; genus Podarcis; species Podarcis raffonei. The sequence continues at coordinate 8,166,537 of NC_070615.1, forward strand.
AGGAATCAGGAGCCCACTCCTGCATAAGATCCATATTTCAGCAAGAACAGCTGTAATATGAAAGGCTTGTTCTCAGGTGCATTGCTAACTTTCCCCAGGTGGAGAAGATGGAGGCGGCAGCAGTGGGATCAAGTAGGTGGGTAAGTCCAGGCAAAGTATTGCAGGCAGAGACGGGCAACACTGACGTGGTTTGCATGTCTGCTGGTTCACTTGTGGAGCCGGGCTCACTCCACAGCCAAGAAATCTACAGGGCATCCTCTTTTGATGTCACGTCTGTCTTCACTTGGGATGTTTTAAGGCTCCAGCTCAGCAAAATGCTTAATTGTCATGTTTACTGATCGGCAGCTGTTAAAGCCCCCAGGAAGCAATTGGATTAAAGCAGGCGCACGAAGCTGAGCTTGTTGTTAGCATTGCCAAAGTCGGCTACTGAGCTACCGATGATGGATAAACCCGACTCCCTCCTCCTGTAGGTGAACAATTTGAAAGTCCTGTATAAGCATACTAACACACACAGTGATTCCAGGTTAAATTCCTTGGACAAACAACTGTGTACTGGCTGATACTAGGTGTCTGGGGTAGTGGTGAAGTATAGCACTTTACTTATTTTTTTCTTTTTAATATTTATTTATTTATTTATGTATTTATTTATTGGTTTTCACATATTACATTACAATGCAAATGTACCAAAGCCAACACCGTTTCCTCCCCATCCCCCCATACATTTACATTTATATTTCCTCAATCCGCTTTAGCACTTTAGGATCAAATGTGGATGTTCATTTTCCTAAGGTACTGACATGTGTCCTTCCTATTTGAAGGCAGACTTTTTGGTTATTATGTTATGTACTTTGTGTTTTTAAGCTGTAAACCTCCCTGTGGCCTTCAGGCGAAGGGTGATATAATAAATTTAATAAATAATGCTAACAATAATAAATATTGTGCAAGACCAAGCTTTTTCGCTTTCAGTTCAGGCAGTGAGAATTTGATTGAGGAAAGGTTTTTCGGGGATGGGTGGGTGGAATTAAGAGGTTACTGTGCTTATTTTGGTTTCAGGTGAAATATGGTTTACTAACCATACCAAAAAGATTCGCTTCCCTTCTCTTTTCCTTCTTCTTTCTCTTCCTTTTCTCTTTTAAAAATCTCTAGTTTGGAATTGGAAGGAACTTTTCTGGAGGATCTTGGGCTGGGGTGTAGTTTAGCTGGCTTTGTTTTTTTGGGGGGTGGGTGGGTTGTTGCTGTTGCTCCTGTCAATTTCTTGTATCTTATGATTTATGTGGAAATAGATCGTTTTGGTTGTATACTTTCAGGTGCCTGGTTTATTGTTTCTGACTACTTTTGTTGCATTGGTTGTTATGTAATTTTTATATGATGTAAGCCACCTTGAGCATGAAAAGATGGCATACAAATAAAAAGATTGATTGATTGATTTCAATTTGCAAGCGCTGTGTTTGCCAAGGAAACAGGAAGGCTGGAGGGGCAGGGAAGAGAATAAGGCTGCAGTCATTATACACCCTTCCCTTGGAGGAAGCTTCACTGAATATAGTGGGAATTGCTTTAGAGTAGCCATGTAGCGAATCGTGCTGCACATGGGGATATATACTACTACTAGTAGTAGTAATAATAATGATGATGATGATGATGATGAATTATTATTTATACCCCGCCCACTCTGGGCGGCTTCCAACAAAATATTAAAATACAATAGTCCATCAAACATTAAAAGCTTTCCTAAACAGGGCTGCCTTCAGATGTCTTCTAAAGTCTGGTAGTTGTTGTTCTCTTTGACATCTGGTGGGAGGGCGTTCCACAGGGCGGGTGCCACTACCAAGAAGGCCCTCTGCCTGGTTCCCTGTAACTTGGCTTCTCGCAGTGAAGGAACCGCCAGAAGGCCCTCGGCACTGGACCTCAGTGTCTGGGCAGGACAATGGGGGTGGAGACGCTCCTTCAGGTATACTGGGCCGAGGCCGTTTAGGGTTTTCAAGGTCAACACCAACACTTTGAATCGTGCTTGGAAACGTACTGGGAGCCAATGTGGGTCTTTCAAGACCAGTGTTATGTGGTCTCAGTGGCCGCTTCCAGTCACCACTCTTGCTGCCGCATTCTGGATTAATTGCAGTTTCCGGGTCACCTTCAAAGGCAGCCCCACATAAAGCACATTGCAGTGATCCAAGTGAGAGATAACCAGAGCATGCACCACTCTGGCGAGGCATGTGATAAGTTTTTAGGATTTTCTTTTATCTGTAGACAAGTATATGCTAAAACTAATAATGTGTAAATACAGGCAGTGACTGTTTCGCGCAGGGGTTATGTTCCTGACCTCCGTGTGCATTGGCAGAGTGCACGTAAGTCTGCTCCGCCCCCTTTTGAGGCCAGTTCTGGGTTGCAGTGATGCATACGGTCATGGTCACGCTCATATTGGTCAAGCGTAAAATGGTTGTTGCCTGTAATTTTTTAAAAGGGGAGTGTAAGGTGATCAGCAAGGAATGAAAACACGAATAACATCATGTCTAGTTTTGCCTTAATGAAATTTGATTCTGTTCATATTTTAATTAAAAACTACTTAAGTTGCACTTTTTGAACCAAGGCATGTGCCAGAAACATAACTCTCCTTTGAAATTGGCACTTCTCTGAATTTTGCATTGCAGCTCACCAAGCAGAAAGCTGGCCCAGAGGTGCATTGTATGGGGGTGGGGGGAAATATGCATTAAAATGCAAACAGTGAAAGTGACATACAAAAATCCTGCATATTTGGGCAAGTGGCTTGCAATAATGTGTGTGTTCATCAAAGCTGCATACAAAGATGTGTTTATTAGAAGAAATTTGCACTAAAATGCTGGCTGATTTAAAAAAAACAAACTACAATTTGCAAATGGCTGCAGAAATGTGTAGTAGTAGTAGTAGTAATTTATTGTTTATACCCTGCCACTCTGGGCGGCTTCCAACAAAATATTAAAATACAATAGTCTGTTAAACATTAAAAGCTTCCCTAAACAGGGCTACCTTCAGGTGTCTTCTAAAAGTCTGGTAGTTGTTTATCTCTTTGACATCTGATGGGAGGGCGTTTCACAGGGCAGGCACCACCACCAAGAAGGCCCTCTGCCTGGTTCCCTGTAACTTCACTTCTTTCAGGGAGGGAACCGCCAGAAGGCCCTCAGCGCTGGACCTCAGTGTAGAACTGAATGAGACTGAGAAAAATCAGAGAACCTGAAACAGATAAATCCATCGATACCTAAAGGCATCCTTCTCCCATACTGGTCCAGTCCATATAATTTGAACTACTACTCACATCCTCCTTGACAATGCTCCCTGGGGCTGATGGGAGTTGCAGTCCAAAACATCTGGAGGGGACCAGGTTGGGGGAAACTCCTCTATGAAGTGCATGCCATAGGCCTCACATTCAGCTCACAGCATATCTGGCTAAAAGATTATTGGGTCAGAGGGAAATGAGACCCTGCAGAACTGCTGCCAGTCCCAAGTAGGCAATATTCAGCTATGTGGGCCAATAGTCTACCACAATAGAAGCAGTCCAGCAGCCGTCCAGTGACAGAACATCTGCCTGGCATGCAGGTATCAGGTTTTCTGGAGCTGCTGCCAGTCAGAGCAGACAATATTGAGCTAGATCAGGCTTCCTCAACCTCTGCCCTCCAGATGTTTTTGGCCTACAACTCCCATGATTCCTAGCTAGCAGAACCAGTGGTCAGGGAGGATGGGAATTGTAGTCTCAAAACATCTGGAGGGCCAAGGTTGAGGAAGCCTGAGCTAGATGGACCGATTTTCTGACTTAGGAAGTTCCTGTGTAAGCAGGTGGTGGTCTGTTCCTTTCCCCCTCACCAAATGTCATATGTAATTTTGGTGCATTTGCAGCAGGGCTGAGTGACCTGTGGCCCTCTGGGTTTCATTGTACAGTGGTCCCTCGGGTTACAGACGCTTCAGGTTACAGACTCCGCTAACCCAGAAATATTACCTCAGGTTAAGAACTTTGCTTCAGGATGAGAACAGAAATTGTGCTCCAGCGGCGCAGCAGCAGCAGGAGGCCCCATTAGCTAAAGTCGTGCTTCAGGTTAAGAACAGTTTCTGGTTAAGAAGAGACCTCCGGAACAAATCACCGTATTTTTTGCTCTATAAGACGCACCAGACCACAAGACGCACCTAGTTTTTGGAGGAGGAAAACAATTTTAAAAAATCTGAATCTCAGAAGCCAGAACGGCAAGAGGGATCGCTGCACAGTGAAAGCAGCAATCCCTCTTGCTGTTCTGGCTTCTGGGATAGCTGCGCAGCCTGCATTCTCTCCATAAGACGCACACACATTTCCCTTTACTTTTTAGAAGGGAAAAAGTGAGTCTTATAGAGCAAAAAATACGGTAAGTACTTAACCCGAGGTACCACTGTACTCCAGTTCCCATCAGTTCCACCCAGCAGGGCCAATGGATCAGAACAGTGGAACAACAACCTCAGGAGTGCTACAGCTTACCCCCATCTCTGTTCTACAGCATACATGTTTACGTCCCACAGAGTTCAGTGGTGCTTCCCCCCCAAGTAAACATGCAAAGGATTACAGCCTCAAAACCAGAAACGTCTTTTAAGTGTCTCATTTAGCAAGAGAGGGCTGCCCCATGGCCCACCAGTACAGGGTACCCTAGGAAATTTTGTCCTTCAGAAAAGTGTCAAATAACCTTCTTGGATGTCAGTCTTAGGCAGAATGCTGCCGCCCACGCTGTGCCTTCTGCATTCTTCAGAACTCTGCCCAGGAAGATTATTAACCACCTGTGCAATGTCCCTTCCTTCTCAAAACAGACGGCTGTTATTTGCCTAATTCCAGAAAGGCATTTGAATTCCCGAACATAAAATGCCGACTGGCTCACATGGGTACAGTGTGTGCCACTTGGGAAAGGTTAATTGAAAGAACGAGCAGACCTTTAAAACACATAACAAATCCTTTTATTGGATAACATCTCGCCCCCTTCGTTAAGATCAAGACCTACGGTGGAGCTGGAGTGCTGCATGCAGCCCCAGGACAAGATAAGAAAACAAACCAGGATGGTAATGGTATACAAGACATGAGCGCAAAGGATAAAACATTGAAAATACAAACACCTAAAGGTACACACAGCACATCATCAGATCTCTCGGAGTCTAAAAGCAAGGATTTCAATGTGCCTCCTCTGTTCTGTGGAACAGCATCCCTGTTGAGAGATGACAGGAGCACTCACTTCTTGTGCTTCCCAGAAGCAACTGTAGACATTTTTTAAATGTTTAGACAAGCTTTTCCAGCTTGGTGAAAAGGTCTCTGCCTTAAATGTTCATTTTTGCATTGTTTTTATCCCTATTTCCAGTTACTTTAGTGCTGTTTTTAAAGCTATTTTTAGCTGCTTTTGTATGTTCGCAAATTGTCTTGACACGCATGCAAAACGTGACCCATAAATAAAACAGTAATAACACACTAGGCGTGTAAAAGTTGCTCAAAATCCACATCAAGACACTTGGGTCCGTCAAAGGTTCATCAATACAAAGATGAGACGTTTCAGGAATATTTAAAATAATTCTCTTCTGAATAAATCCAAATGGAAGGCAGATCCATTTATCTGTTTGGATGATCCCTATTCTTCATCAGAATCATATCGGTAGGAAACAAAAAACCACCTGCTTCCTCCATTTATGCCTGTGACAGTGGTCTACAAGGTTTGGAACGTTACAAGTTACATTCCCTGTGATATTCTGCAGATAGCCTCTCTCTGTCACCACTGAGAGTAACCCATTTACTCTCAATCCAGAACAACAGCCAGAAATGTAAGGTGTAGGAGCGGGGGGACAACTGTAATAACTGAATTCTGTGAATGTTATCTTCAATTAAAGGGGGGGGGATAAGAGCCTTGTATGATGAAATTACAAGAACTGACTCACAATGGTAAGATTAACTCATACTGTAGGGGTGAGGGAAGAAAAACAACTGATAATTTATTTATTGAAAAATAGATCAGTTTTGTTATGTACTGGTGTATTTAAAAAAATGCAACCAAAGAACGCTAAATTTTTTTTGAAGAACAGCTTAATATATTTATATTTTCTTAATTTGTGGTTGCCATGGATTTTGATTGCTTCTTTGTTTTCATCTGTTTTTAATGTATTTTCATGTGCAAAAATTAATAAGGAATACCTGTATGTAACATACAGTAAAAAGGTAAAGGGACCCCTGACCATTAGGTCCAGTCGTGGCCGACTCTGGGGTTGCGGCGCTCATTTCGCTTTATTGGCCGAGGGAGCTGGCGTACAGTTTCCGGGTCATGTGGCCAGCATGACTAAGCCGCTTCTGGTGAACCAGAGCAGTGCACGGAAATGCTGGTTACCTTCCCGCCGGAGCGGTACCTATTTATCTACTTGCACTTTGACATGCTTTTGAACTGCTAGGTTGGCAGGAGCTGGGACCGAGCAACGGGAGCTCAGCCCGTCATGGGGATTCGAACCGCCAACCTTCTGATCAGCAAGTCCTAGGCTCTGTGGTTTAACCCACAGCGCCACCCACGTCCCTAACATACAGTAATCTAGTAATAAAAATATGATCCATCTTATCAACAATACCTGCTGATAAGGTCCTGCTTCAAGGGTGGATTTTATATATACACATCTTTTGGGGGGGGCAATGCACTTTAATAATAATAAAAACATTACAGGCATGCTATCCCACACCCTCCTAAGGCCATGCTACTTGAATGACAGACAGCACAATCCCATACACATTTCCCCACTGAGTTCAGTGGGGCTTACTCACAGGGAAATGAGTACAGAATAGCATCCTACTTTGGGGTAAAGATGTGGAACTAGTTGCAACTTCGCTTGTTTCAGTCAGACCAGCTACAGTAACAACTCATGTGTAATATTCAGGAATTCCTTGTATTTTATGGGAAGTTACACTGACATTGAGAGTCCCATGGACTGCAAGAAGATCAAACCTATCCATTCTTAAGGAAATCAGCCCTGAGTGCTCACTGGAAGAACAGATCGTGAAGTTGAGGCTCCAATACTTTGGCCACCTCATGAGAAGAGAAGACTCCCTGGAAAAGACCCTGATGTTGGGGAAGATGGAGGGCACAAGGAGAAGGGGACGACAGAGGACGAGAGGGTTGGACAGTGTTCTCGAAGCTACCAGCATGAGTTTGACCAAACTGCGGGAGACAATGGAAGACAGGAGTGCCTGGTGTGCTCTGGTCCAGGGGGTCACGAAGAGTCGGACATGACTAAACGACTAAACAACAACAACAACAAACACTGACATTTGCTTCTTTCACCAAAGCTTGCTTATTACAGTATAACATAGCTCTGAACTGCAGTCATTCCTCCTGAGCCTTAGCCATTCCGCCAGGCAAACACCTCATTGAACATGGGTGTGTGGCGTTTTGTCGTGCAGAGGCATTGGTTTGGTTTGTTCTTGTTTTTACTATGTCTTTTGTGGGTTTTGTGTTGTTGTTGTTTTGTATTTTTGTGCTGTGAACTGCCCTGAGATCTTCAGATGAAGGGTGGTATACAAATGTAAACAACAGCAACAATACCTCAAGCTGCATAATTTGTTGGACCAGCCCTGATTCACTTGTGCTCTGTACCTTAAGCTGTCATCATATGTCTACATAAGGATTTTTTTTAAATGTACATAATAGAGTTACAGTGGTACCGGAGCCCCATTTGCAGCCAGAAGCTCCGGGTTACCGCGGAGCACAACTCGAACGTGCTCATCACCCAAAGCACATTCAACCCGAGGTATGACTGTATGTGTCTTCAAAGGCTTATCCAAACAAAAAGTCTTCAGCAGGTGTTGAAAACAGTGACTACCAACACCAGCACCCTTCATCTAACAACTGCAGGGTGGTTTGCAATATATTAACAGTGAAAAACACCCCCTGCAAATAGTAATTAAAAAATCCTGGATGCATCTAAAACAAAAGTAAAACCATACAAAATAGACACTTGTGGCAAAAAACCAATTATCCTGCAGACCACAGTGATTGATTTGGCATATATGGGGTAAGCCTTATGTTATGCAGCAGGAACCAACAACCATCTCATTAAACAATGTCATGCACAATGTTCTGTGACTCTTCTGTCTACTGCCAGTCAATTCTGTGGGTAAGATGCCCCCTTCAAATCCAGTAGTTGTAGGGCTGCCACATTGGCGATGCAGTGCATTTGTTTTCTGCTGTCCCAGAAAGTAGTGCCTTCAAATAACAAGAAAAAGGTTTTAGAGGAGAAGCAGGAAGAACTTAAACTTCCCAGTGGGTTAAGCTGTTCAACCGTGGAATGATCTGCTTCAGAATATTGTAGACTCTCCTTTGTTAGAGTTTTTGGGTAGAGGCTGAATAACCATCCTATAAGGGATGTTGTAATAATAATAATAATAATAATAATAATAATAATAATAATAATAATAATTTATTTATACCCCGCCCATCTGGCAGGGTTTCCCCAGCCACTCTGGGCGGCTTCCAACAAAACACTAAAATACAATAACCTATTAAACATAAAAAGCTTCCCTAAACAGGGCTGCCTTCAGATGTCTTCTAAAAGTTCGGTAGTTATTTTTCTCCTTGACATCTGGTGGGAGGGCATTGCACAAGGCGGGTGCCACTACTGAGAAGCCCTCTGCCTGGTTCCCTGTAGCTTCACTTTTCTCAGTAACAGAACCGCCAGAAGGCCCTGGAGCTGGTCCTCAGTGTCCGGGCAGAATGATGGAGGTGGAGACGCTCCTTCAGGTATACTGGGCCAAGGCCGTTTAGGGCTTTAAAGGTCAGCGCCAACACTTTGAATTGTACTTGGAAACGTACTGGGAGCCAGTGCAAGTCTTTCAAGACCGGTGTTATATGGCCTCGGCGGCCGTTCCCAGTCACCAGTCTAGCTGCCACATTCTGGATTAGTTGTAGTTTCCCATCACCTTCAAAGGTAGCCCCACGTACAGCGCATTGCAGTAGTCCAAGCGGGAGATAACCAGAGCATGCACCACTCTGGCGAGACAGTCTATGGGCAGATAGGGTCTCAGCCTGCGTACCAGGTGGAGCTGATAAACAGTGTAGCAGTGAATGGGTCTGTATCAGCAAGTGTGAATGAGATGGCCTTTGATTATAAGATTCTAATATTGAAGGGGGGGGGAGAGGGATGAAAATCTGCCCACTTTGCATGTTTGTTTGTGTGTGTGTGTGTGTGAGAGAGAGAGAGGCAGTAACACCTTTCCTTATAAGCCGCTTGAGCTACGTTGTGAAGAGCACTGTTCACCTCAACAAAGATGTCAGTATAGAATTTTGACGTGAGTGGTAATTTAATAATTCTTGCCTTAAAAAGAGCGTAATTCCAACTGAGCTTGTTGGAGCTTTGCATGATGCATTATTAGCCTCTAAATATAAGTTAGGAGATCAATTATTTAGACGGGTATGTAAAAGGGAGGCTCATCGGCTGAGTGTGGTGGCATGCTGTCCAAGGTATGTTTGAGGATTTTAGAAGCAGGAGATTGAGCCCGCAGGGCTGCAGGCTGAGGCTTTTAAATGCATTCATTAGCTATGTCAACCAAAATTGCATCAGGCAACAGCTCTAGATCTGCAGAGGATACAAAACGGCAGGGCGGTGGGAGGGGGAGCAAGTTAGCAGAAGCAGTTTTTAAGGGTTGTAGCTGTTTTACAGGAATATCTTGACAGATGATGTAAACGTCAGAGGGCCTGCAGGGAAGGGAGGCTGGCGTATATTGGGACTCTGGGAGATCTTTATCCAGTTTACATTTGTGGGGATGTCAGGCAAATTGTACGCACTCTTCAAACAATGGGGCTGGTAATAATGTGGGCTGAACAGTGAGGAAGGAGCTGTCAGTGGAGTGGGAGAATTACGGGGTGGCGGCATAGAAGCTTCGCATTTTCCTGGTTTGCCGCATTATGTACAAAACAGCAAGCCCTGCTGGAACAGGGACGATCTAAAAGTGCAGGCAGATCTCTTAGGGCAACTGGGGCACTTGCCCCACCAGCCCCCAAACTGCTGGCCTTCTTACATTCAGCCATGGCGATGGACCTGCCCTGGGAGCTTCCTCCTCCTTGGTCTCGGGGTTGCCTCTTGTACGACTCAGCAGAGTCATCTAATTAGTTGGTTACACTCAGGTTGCACCTACCATTTGGGGTTCCGGCCCTGCCTGTCCTAATGGGCACCAGCCACCATTGCTGTCTGGTCCATTATTCTCTTCCTGTGGTTGCCAACCAGATGTGACTTGGATGGCAAATAGAGAAAGTTGTTCAGAAATGGAGGGAATTCCCATTCCTACCCCTGAGAGCCAGTGTGGTGTAGTGGTTAAGAGCGGTGGACTTGTAATCTGGTGAACCAGGTTCGTGTCTCCGCTCCTCCACATGCAGCTGCTGGGTGACCTTGGGCTAGTCAAACTTCTCTGAAGTCTCTCAGCCCCACTCACCGCACAGAGTGTTTGTTGTGGGGGAGGAAGGGAAAGGAGAACGTTCGCCGCTTTGAGACTTCTTATAGGGAGTGAAAGGCTCCTCCTCCTCCTCCTCCTCCTCCTCCTCCTCCTCCTCTTCTTCTTCTTCTTCTTCTTCTTCTTCTTCTTCTTCTTTTGCCACTGCCCTGTACTGGAATAATGATTCTTCCTAATGCAGGGTGTGCAACAGGCAACTTGTGTACTGCTTTACATTTCAAGAAAACTCTCTAAGTGATTTAACCATCTCAGTTCTGTCTGTCTGTCTGTCTGTCTGTCTGTCTGTCTGTCTGTCTCTCTCTCTCTCTCTCTCTCTCTCTCTCTCTCTCTCTCTCTCTCTCTCATGTATGCGAGATATTCCACATGCCACTGCTGCCAACAATAATAAATAATGATTTTCACATTTTAAGGAACATAAGCTATAAATCACAAAACCAAAGCACCTAAGTGCATAAGAAAAAAATAATTGTACATAAAACAAATAGAAGAAATAAAAGACACAAACGCAAATCATAAACAAAACATCAGAATATAACATAATTACAGTATACATCTATAAACATCTCATAAATCAGGAATTCAGGAACACTCTCTATTTATGTGTGGGTGTGTGGGTACATATATATTCCATGCCATAAAATAGATCCCAAGTCATTCCAAAGAATCTAAATTCCTGAAGAGATGCACAGAATGGAAGGTGCCCAATTTTGTCCTTGCTCAGGGTGCCTTATTACAAAAGTCCCCCCTGCATGTTACCAGCCTGTGCAATGAGACCAGGGAGCGGGTGGCGCTGTGGTCTAAACCACTGAGCCTCTTGGGCTTGCTGATCAGAAGGTTGGCGGTTCAAATCCGCGTGACAGGGCAAACTCCTGTTGCTCTGTCTCAGCTTCTGCCAACCTAGCAGTTTGAAAGCATGCTAGTTACAAGTAGATAAATAGGTACAACGGCAAGATAAACAGTGTTTCTGTGCACTCTGATTTCCGTCATGGTGTCCCATTGTGCCAGAAGCGGTTGAGTCCTGCTGGCCACATGACCCAAAAAGCTGTCTGTGGACAAATGCTGGTTCCCTTGAGCTGAAAGCGATATGAGCGCCGCACCCCATAGTTACCTTTGACTGGACTTAACCGTCCAGGGGTCCTTTAACCTACCTTTAACCATGAGTGCCAAAACTCTTACCTAGTGTTGCCATGTGGATTCTCTGTGTAAGATAGAGACTATTGGGGCTAAACTATTTCATGCAACTCTATAAAGCTCGCTTTTTGGAGCATGATTCTCTGATTTTGTTCCATCCCATCTGGCTCCTAGTTTGTTTCTGGGCACCAGTGCTGATTCTCCTTTCCAAAGCCCTAAAAGATTTGAGACAGATCTATCTGAAGAGCTACCTGACTACAGATGGTGCTGACCTGCTCCTGAGTGATAGGTCACTGAATCTCATCACGCTCAGATGTTGGGTAGCCTGGACCCTTTCTGTTTGGACACCCAGGTGACAGATCTCCCTACTTAGAATGGTAATGTTGTTCCCCTCCTTCTCAAGCTTTAGGCAAATTGTCAAGACCTTGTTTATTTTGCTTTTAGATTGGTTTGACATCTCCTGTTGATTGAGCTGTTGCCATTTTGGTCTGCTCTTGGTTTTATTATCTTCGGGGGCCAAGGGGTGCATGCACAGCCAGTGTGGTAGGACAGCACAAGTCAGCTACTTCTTCATCTGTGCTGGAAAAAGCTGCAGGCAGCTGTGTTTCCAACACTGCTACAAGGCTTTTGAGTGGTCAGGGGAAATGGGAAATGACCGCTAAACCACCACAGAGCAGACTGTGCAATTTAAAAGCATATTTCAAGATGGCAAGGGAGTCTTCTTCACCACAGCCCCAGCAAAGAGCCGGCCTCCCAAATGACGCCTGCAAAATTGCACCAAGCTGGATCTCTTGGAAGAGATGATCTCCTGAATCAAGCTGATGAGGTCCACGTTAGTTAAAGAGTGACCAGATGCATTCAAGCCTCTGGCAGCCAAAATAAATTGTAAATTGATGCGGGGGTCCTTATTAAGGTATGTAATCATACAAACAAAATGTGTAGCTGGTCAGAAGGAGATTGCCTTTGGAGGGGTTTAATAAAGCTGTTAAGATTGTTATGCTCAAGAGCAGCTTTTCTGGATCAAAGGCAATATCCCATGGTGTATTGTCTAGGGATACTTAAGGAATTAATACAGTCTATATTTGGAGCGAAGCAACATATTCACACTTTCCAGACTCATATACAGGTTGGAATGCAGTTGTCTTTTGGTTTTCACACATCTTCAAATTATGTGATGCAGTTCTTGGCTTGAAATATGTATCAAAAATCATGTTTTAAGCTTAACTAAATAAATAAGATGCATACACAAATTGTATCTGAGGCTAAAACGAGTGCTTTGCAGGGAAATGTGCCTACAAAAATGTGTCCCCTTTGATTAAACAGTAGGCTGTATCCAATGTAGCACTGAGTTGAAGTTACTGGCTAAATGTTTTGTGCCTGCAGAATAATGTTGCACAAGAGAATGGCTGAGCAAATTGCTGGTAACTTTGTGGTGCAATAGATTGCTCAGTCTGTTGCACAATAAATTTCCACTAGTGCAACTGCTGTGTTGGATTCCTCTGGTGTGCAACATTAAAGCACAATCATTTGCTAATGCAAAAGCCCTTGCACTAGCAGAGAATGCTGGATGCAGCTCATTTTTGGGGAATAAATTTAATTAGGATTTTTAAAAAGAAATACAAATATCCTTTTTTTGGTCCAAAACTAAAACATTGATCTAAATACAATAAAAACATAGGATGTACAAATATAATGCACATTTACATGCAAGTTTTTAAAGGTGTTTCTTTTAGGGCTTGTTGCTTGTTTTTTGCTGATCGATGCAGAAACGAGATGGGACAGACTTCTGAATGAACACATACAAAATGGCCACAGACTGATCTGTCCATCCCTATCGGTACTCAACACTGTCCAGCCACACAGGCTTATCTCTGTATGTGGCACATCAGCCACGGGCGAAGATGAAGCACATCAAAACTTTAGGTGCGGACCAGAATATTCTTTGCCCTTACGTGGTCATTTTCCCTTGGGTTCACCACAGTTTCCAGCTGGGGGGAGGGGGAAGCAGGGGTTCACCCGCCCTCTTCTTTTCTTTATGCAGACACGGGAAATAAGAAAAAGAATCAGTCTGATGCTGTTCAGTTTGCTTTTCCTGATGTGAGAAGAGGCAACAGCAAAGCATCTGCTCTCAGCATGGTAGAGTGCACAAGGCTGATAGAGTTTATTTCTCATTTCTGCTGATGGAGCGAAAGGCTCTGCCAGTTGCAGCCAATTGACTTTGTGACCTATAACTAGGGCTGCTACCTGGCTGATTTTAAAGCCACTTAGCTATTTTTCTACTATATACATCCCATCACCTTCTGCGCCTGTAAAAGAAGAAGTGGGGGCTTGTCCTTGGTGCTGAACAGGAGGCCATTTACAACTCTGCAGGCAACACCTTGTGTCAAATCAATTAGCATATTGTAAATGTTCAATACAGTCATACCTTGTGTTGCATTTGCTTCAGGTTGAGCGTTTCCAGGTTGCGCTCCGCGGTGACCTGGAAGTACCAGAAAGGGTTACTTCTGGGTTTTGCCGCTTGCTTATGCGCAGACGCTCAAAATGATGTTGCGCGCATGTGCAGAAGCGGCGAATCGCGATCTGCGCATGCACAGACACAGGTTGTGTTCTGCTCAGGTTGCAAACAGGGCTCCGGAACGGATCCCATTCGCAACCAAAGGTACCACTGTAGTCCACTTTTTCCCACGGCAAAGGATTGCCCTGGAGCAGGATGATCAGAACTTCTGTGATGACTGGAACACAGGAAACTGCCTCATCCAGAGCCAGAGCCCTTGTCCACCTAGCATTGTCTACACTGACCGGCAGCTCCCTAAGGCTTCAGGCAGGAGATCTCTCCAAAACCTACTTTGTGATGTTGGCAGTTAGAACCAGTGACTTTCCACCGCTAAGCCAAAGTCCTTCATTGACAACCACTGCCATCAGCTATGGGATGGCCAGTCAGCTGCTTCCACCCTTAGGTACCTCTTTGTTGAGGTTTATGTGAGAAGGTACCCACCACACGGGCATGCAGAATCACATGCACACGCTTCAATGTAGTGTGTGACATCACACACACTACGTGCAGGTGTGTGTGATGTCGCACGTCCGTGTTGTGGTGGCCGGCAGAAGTGACTGCTCTTCTTCCTCCTATCCGCAGGCAGTAAGGCACCCTTTTCCATGGGGAGGGGCTCGAACTCTGCCACCATGTCCAAGCCCCACCCTCCAGAAAAGATGTGTCACTCACTGGCTGCAGAGGACAGAACTGAGTTCAGTGAGGCATCCTTTTCCACAGAGAGGGCTCCAACTTGAAGGCAGAGAGACTGCATCTGCGTCCGAGCCCCATCCCCAGAAAAGGGTGCCTCACTGGCTGGCTGGCTGGCTGTTGAGGGCAAAACTGAACTGCTTCTCTCTCCCAGACCCAAAATTATATTATTGTGGGTGGCCAAGCACCTGTTGAAACACACCCGGGAAGGCTGCTGACTTCCCAAGTCACTGGGGTCTCTCTCCAGTGGTCACTCTCTGGCTATAAATCTCCCTCAGTCCAGAGAGACCGGTGATAAGCGACCCCTCCCTCCTGAGAGGAACACGCTCATCTTCTGGCATATCACTGCAGAAGAAAGAGTCAATCGTAGTTCTAAAACTACTTTATTTACAGTCTTCTATACAGACTGTGGGACGTGGGTGGCGCTGTGGGTAAAACCTCAGTGCCTAGGACTTGCTGATCGTAAGGTCGGCGGTTCGAATCCCTGCAGCGGGGTGAGCTCCCGTTGTTCAGTCCCAGCTCCTGCCCACCTAGCAGTTCGAAAGCACCCTTAAGTGCAAGTAGATAAATAGGTACCGCTTTATAGCGGGAAGGTAAACGGCGTTTCCGTGTGCAGCACTGGTGCTGGCTCACCAGTGCAGCTTCGTCACGCTGGCCACGTGACCCGGAAGTGTCTTCGGACGGCGCCGGCTCCCAGCCTCTTAAGTGAGATGAGCACACAACCCTAGAGTCGGTCACGACTGGCCTGTACAGGCAGGGGTACCTTTACCTTTACCTTTTATACAGAGAATGGGACATGGGTAGCGCTTTGGGTTAAACCACAGAGCCTAGGACTTGCCGATCAGAAGGTCGGCCGTTCGAATCCCCGCGACGGGGTGAGCTCCCGTTGCTTTGTCCCTGCTCCTGCCAACCTGGCAGTTCAAAAGCATGTCAAAGTGCAAGTAGATAAATAGATACTGCTCTGGCGGGAAGGTAAAGGGCGTTTCTGTGCGCTGCTCTGGTTCGCCACATGACCCGGAAGCTGTACTCCCTTGGCCAATAAAGCAAGATGAGCGCTGCAACCCCAGAGTCGGCCACGACTGGACCTAATGGTCACGGGTCCCTTTACCTTTACCTTTATACAGAGAATCCATCAGCATGTCTGTGCTCTTTAAGCACCAGTACAGAACAGCATCACAAACTGAAGTGAAACTAACTTCCAACAGTGCTGAGACTTCCTGTCTCATGCTCTCTCAGACACTCACATGATATACAAAACATAGTGCTACTACTGGAGCAGCACAGATGGATAAAAACCCTAACAGCCCCCATGCCTCCATGGAGTTGGCTTCTCTGTTCTGTCCTCAGACCTACCTTCTTTCTTCCCATAACCCCATATTTTGCCTTGGCTACTACCTTTCGTTTTTTGTTTAACATCTTTCATCAACAACTTGGTGGATGTAGTTATACGATGTCATCAGTGGGTGGAGTTTTAGAGGGCACAAAAGGACAGGCCTCTGCCCCGAGGTGTCTACAGTCTCAAATTCAGCACAGGAGAAGCAACAGAAGGGGGAAGGGGAAGCCATATGTGGCTGTTGCTATATTCTACCCTTCTTTTATGGAGCTCCAGGTTGCATACAAGCCTCCTCTATCCCTGTTTTATCCTTGCGGACTGAGAGATAATGACTGGCTCAAATCCACCCAGTGAATTTCATGCCTGTGTGGGGATCTGAACTGGCATTTCCCCACTCCTCTTCTATATGCTACCATACTTGTAGTGTAATTTATTTATAATCAATAAATACACGGCTGTTCCATGTGTTCCATGGGTTCCCTGTTCTGGCTGGTTTCTACAATCAAAAAGCAGTGGAACAATAAGAAATGCAACGAAACTCAACCATATGAAAGCAACGAGAGTGACAGCACGGAATTGTCAACACCATCCATTAAAATGTCCCACAAGGATGTGCAGGGCAGCTTGGACAAATGAAAAGGTCTTTTCCTGGTGCCAGAAAGGCATAACATTTTGGGCCAGGCTAGCCTCCCTGTGGAGGACACAGGGCTGGTGCTCAACTTCCTTCTTGTGCCTTTCTTTTAATGCAATTAATTGTTTCCTGTTCAGTCGCCCTGGCTGTGGGATTCTCAACAAGCCCTTTAATTAGTCAATTCCTGTTTCCTGCAAGCAGGGGGTTCTAAGTACTGGTCTCCTCTCTGCAAACAAAAGTATTGCTGCTGCTGCTGCTGCTGCTGCTGCTGCTGCTGATATTGCAGTTGTGAAATTTCAAAATTGCAATACAGTGATACCTCAGGTTAAGTACTTAATTCATTCTGGAGGTCCATACTTAACCTGAAACTGTTCTTAACCTGAAGCACCACTTTAGCTAATGGGGCCTCCTGCTGCTGCCATGCCGCCGGAGCACGATTTCTGTTCTCATCCTGAAGCAAAGTACTTAACCCGAGGTAATATTTCTGCGTTAGTGGAGTCTGTAACCTGAAGCGTCTGTAACCTGAAGTGTATGTAACCTGAGGTACCACTGTAATCAAAAAAGAAAAGGGGGAAAGAGTTGGTACTGCGATTATGTACGAGGAAGACAAAAAAGATGGGTAAAGTCATATCTGGATTCCCCACTAAAACGCATGGAATGTAGGATAGTCACTAAACCTAAGTGAAGGATATCCAGCGAATGGTTGGTATGGAAGTAACCAATGTCTTAAGCCACTCTCTGAAAGCATTTCCTAAAACCTGATCTGCTTGTTTGACATGCCATTCATCTTGATATCTTGTAAGATGTTCCACTACACAGCATGAGAGACTTTGTCAGAAGTTACAAATTAAGCAGCAGGCACAAAGACGTGTGGCGAATGAGAAGTAGCAAGTTTATAGCTAAATCTTAAAACACACACATACACAGTGTAAATATCCAGAGGAAATTTAATTAAGTTGAAAAGCCCCCTCTTCCCTCTATTTACACTCCGTATGAAGTCTTGCACACAGATTCTTAAGGATTTAGTTTCTGCTCTCTCATTGCCTGCGAGGAGTTGAGGAGTTCGGGAACAAGAGTGACGTGACAAATTCCAGACTTTAAATAGGCTGCCCGGGGCTTCAGCTGTTCCACACCTCTCTCCCCTCTTCCAGCTGGGCTGCCCAAATTGGGGAAGGGCACTTGGGAGAGGGAATCCATTTGCCCGAGGCCTTAAGGGTTGCTCTCTAAACTAACTCGTCACCGTCTTCTTTTAGGTTTATCATAAATGCTAGCACAATTAACTTGCACATCTTACTAATTTGCTTACTTAATTCGTCTGTTTGTTTTTCTTCATTTTATTAGGCATACCTCTGCCCTGCCCTTCATCATATTAGGTCTCAGGGTGAGATAAAATACACAAATTGCAAACTGTGTTACATAAAATCTACTAAAAACAGATTTTAAAATTATAGTTAAGGGGGGGGGAGAGTTAAAACTACAAAACAAATAGACAGCAGAGTGGGCTAGTCAAGATATGTCTGAGATGAGTCTGTACTAGGCATCAAAAAGATACAAGTGCCAGCACCAAGTGTTCATCCACAAATAGGGGACCACCACAGAGAAGGCTCTGTTTGCATCACCACAAAATGTAATTTTTCCAGCAGTGGAACACAGAATCACACAATCACACAGAGAAAAACTTTGAATATCTTAGGACCAGAGCTTGGAGAGTTTATTTTTAAAAAGCTACTAGTTCTGGTTCAAGCTAAACATGTCCAAAAGGAACTAATTCCAGTTCACATTTGTCCATTTACAAGATGAACTACTTTGGTTCACATTCAGCTCACTGCTCAAGTTCATCCAAATTATTCTTGAGAATTTCCCTGCCCCACCCCAGCATTCAGAATGTTACGAGCTGTTCTGAGGAAGTATAAAATATACACCATCAAAACATCAAAAGCATCAAACACAGTGGAATGTGGATTATTTGATTTATTTTCCCCAGCAGTTATTATTTTTAAACTTAAAGGCTCAAAGAGTCTAAAGAAACAACAACAACAACATGCAAGAGGAAGAGGAACTAGAAATCATTCAGAATTCCACCCCCAAATTAACTTTTCATGTTCAAGTTGTGGACCACTGGTATGAAATTTACGGCATGTAATGCCTTAAGAGAGAATATTATGAAAATAATATATAGGTGGTACATGACCCCAGTCAAGCTTGCAAAAATCTACCATTTGCCCGATAACAAATGTTGGAAATGTAAAGAAAATGAAGGTACATTCTTTCACCTTTGGTGGACGTGCCCAAGGATAAAGGCTTTCTGGGAAATGATATATAATGAAATAAAAAAGGTATTTAAATATACCTTCCTGAAGAAACCAGAGGCCTTTCTCCTGGGCATAGTCGGCCAATTGGTGCCAAAGAAGGATAGAACTTTCTTTATGTATGCTACCACAGCAGCAAGAATACTCATCGCAAAGTACTGGAAGACACAAGATTTACCCACTCTGGAAGAATGGCAGATGAAGGTGATGGACTATTTGGAGTTGGCGGAAATGACTGGCAGAATCCGTGACCAGGGAGAAGAGTCGGTGGAAGAAGATTGGAAGAAATTTAAAGACTATTTACAGAAACACTGTAAAATTAATGAATGTTAAAATGATGTTGGAATGGACCTAAGTGGACTTGGTAATAAGATCAGTAAGAGTACGAAAAAATGGTAGGACAATTGGTTAAGGTATAAAGTTGTAAATTCGATGAAAATCAATCTAAATGGGGTAAGGATATGCTGAACTAATGTTATGACTGGGAATACAAAAAAGGGAGGCATGAGGAGGTCAAAGAAATAAGCGAATGAGAATTTTGAAAAAATGAGAAAATTGAGTTGGTTTTTAATTTTTAATTTTTTTTCTTCTTTTTTTCTTCTTTTCTTTTTCCCCCTGTTGTTATGTGTTTGAGTGTTTTTTCTTCTTTTTGATGTATTTTCTGTAGTTTTTCTGTTTTTGTATGCATTCTTTTCGGTTATGATTACTCTTTGCTCTATTTGTGAAAACTTTAATAAATATCTATAAAAAAAAATAACTTTTCATGTTCAGTTCACCTGGTGATTATGGGAATGACTTTCAGGTGCAGTTCAGAGAATTTCGAACGGATGCATTAAACAGAACTGGTTCGTTCCAAGCACTGCTGAGGACACAGGCAGGCTTACCCAAGGAAATATATGGGTCCCAAGCCATTAAAATAAGGATGGGGGGTGCCTGGCCCTTCAGATGTTGCTGGACTCCAACTCTCACAACCCCCAGCAAATAGGGTGAAGGGTCAGGGATTATTGGAGTTGGGGGTCCAGCCATTTCTGAAGGGACACAGGTCAAAGGCATTAAAGACTTAGGACCCTCGTATCTACAGGACTGCCTCTCCTGGTATGTCCCACGGAGGACCTTACGGTCTTAAAAAAAAAAACATCTTGAAGGTCCCAGGCCACATAGAGGTTAGGCTGGCCTCAACTAGAGCCAGGGCTTTTTCGGCTGTGGCTCCGATATGGTGGAACGCTCTGTCACAAGAGACTAGGGCCCTGCGGGACTTGACATCTTTCCGCAGGGCCTGCAAGACAGAGCTGTTCCACCAGGCCATTGGCCAAGGCACAGCCTGACTCCCTCCTTTGGCAATCTTCACAGAACTGTAGCCCAATGGTTGCCATCAATTTGATTTGAATTACTTTTATAATGAATGGTGATTTTTAGAATGATTTTAGAATGGTGTATTATTTTATTGTTGTTAGCCACCCTGAGCCCGGCTTCAGCTGGGGAGGGCGGGATATAAATAAAATTTATTTATTTATTTATTTATTTATTATTATTATTATTATTATTATTATTATTAGCCCTTTGAATTTAGCCTGGAATCTCCCAGCGAATCCACAGAGAATCTCTTGCCTGCCCCCCCTTGCTGAAACTGAGCTCTCCTTATTCTTTTGGCTCGTGCGCAGGTTCTGAAATGTGAGCGGCTGCGTGTTCTTGACTTCCAAAGGGACGAAAACTCAAAGCTGGAAGACAGGCCTGGGGAGATGAGATGGGTAGCCTGGAGAAGAAGAAAGCTGCCCCCTCTTAATGTCCCGTGAGTTGGTTTTCCACAACACAGGGGGCCCCTGCTGTGGCATGTTGCTATGGCTGGGCTGGCCTGGCTGTGCCAGCGCAGACTCAGTCAAAAAGCTAATCTGTCAGAACAGAAGGACTTCCCTTTGAGGAGGTGAACATGCTGGGTCAGCTTCTGCTCCGCTGCACTCGGGGAACCCTGCTGACTCCAGTTGCGGCAGCTGGAAGCAGAGATGCGATGCGTTATATCTTCTCTCCACAGCCAGACTGGCAGAGGTTACAGCATGCCTGGCTGAGCTGATAGAAGGGTGTTCAGTCCTGCAGGTTTCCAGATTTCTGTTTGTGGAGAGACAGGGACACAGAACTTGAAGGATGTAAGTGGATACAAATGTGGACAATGGCTAGTCTGCTTGGCATGTGGCCAGAGTGGTAACTGGATAGCTAGGCAAAGACTTTGGGACTGTATCTTCCTGTCTTTCGTGATGCTGCTGGTGGCAGGAACCAAATCAGGTCACAAAAACCACACAGATCCACAGTTCCCATTCTGACAATGCTGTATCACACCATCAGGAAGCAGGGAGGGTCAAAATGTCCTGATTTTGCTTCTCAGAAGCCCTGCTCACATATTACTAGTGGCAAATTGCTAGTGGCAACTTTAATGAAAGTGCCAGCACATTTTTCACCAACTGCAATCATGCTTATGGCCCTTGGAGGTGGTCCGTAGATGCTGCTCTAGGCTGTAACAGATGAAGAAATCATCTACAGGTGTTCAGGCAGGCAGCATGGGAACTACTGTAGCACAACTCCTTTTCTCATTCTTAAGTTCAGTTTTTCACACTTCCACATCATTTTGCAATACACACACACACAAATATTTATGTCCTCAGGCAAATAGTGTAAATTTTTCCTGATAGACACATTTTTGTATGCAATTTCCCCCTAAAATACGCATTTTTGCAAAACAATTTCCCCCAATTTAATGCATTTATTTTCACTAATACCTGCATTTTTATGCACATTTCACACTGGTATATGCGTTTCGATACATATTATTTGCCTGGAGAACTGCATTGCGAGTTTCAGAGAACCACAGATCTTGAAGGATGTGGACAATCTCCAACCTGGTGCCCTCCAGAGGTTTTGGACTCCAACTCCCATCAGTCGCAGCTGGCAAGGCTAATCGATGGTCAGAGTGATGGGAGTTGCAACAAGATCTGAAGGGTCACAGGTTCCCCATCACTACTTTAAGGTGCCACAAGACTGTTCTACCAGAGATTCCAATGCTGAAGGATTCGTTGGCCGTAGCTCAATGCTAGAGCATAAGCTTTGCATCTTTGTCTCTTGCCCAATATTATTAACTGGGGATGGCATAGAAGGATTCAGGTTCAATCCCTGCCACCTCCAGTTAACAATATTGGGCAAGAGGCACAAATGCTTTGACTTGGTCTAAGGTAGCTGTTTATCTATGTAGAATATATTCACGTAAGCACTAATTTCATCTCCCCAACGTATCTTCAGTGGGCTTTCCATCTTTTTAAAAAACACTTTGTATGCATGCTTGTTGGATTTAATGTCCATTTGGTGGCCAGGTCCATTAATTACAACCCTTGAGGGAATACTGATCATGACAACCCAGTTATTAGCCAATCAGTGCTGTACCCAATAGGCTCTGCTGCACAAACAAACAGAACTGGTGTTTCCCCAGGCCAGTCCTGGAGAGGAATAAGCAAGTCTGTTGATAAGAAGCCTGGCACATTTCCTGAGCACAGCAGCTACTCTTCTAAGCTTCTGTTTTCTGTAACTATGTACACTGAAGCACACTGTGTGTACGCTGAGGCTCTCATTGAACCTGACCTTTGGCTGAGGATAAGATGGGAGGCTGGAGCGCTCTTTTTCCCTGGAGGAAAATAGAGGGGAAGCAGTGCCTGACACGGCAATTGGAACTCCTACCTACCAAAGGAGGGAGCAGGTTCTGACATCCCCGCAAGGGAGATGCTGCCAAACTGGAAGTCAATAAGAGTGACATGACACAGACTTATTAACTGTCAGAGAGAAGGGCGGGGGGGTGATGGGAACGAAGCTCTGCCTTTAACAAACACTTTCAAGGCTCGCTGAACATCTGGCTTCCTTGCTCTGTGAAGGGCCAGATTTCCCCGGCACTTTTGCATCTCTCTGTTTTTTGGTGCACTCGTTACACTAGGGCGGCCAAGAGCTTTGGTCCACTTCAACTGTGCAAGCTTCAATTTCCAGTTTGCTCCAGAATTCTTCTCAACATTGTGACAGTCTGGAGGCACCCTTACTTCCTGGTCTGAAGGAGACTGTGCTGCCCTGTGAAGTCCACAAAGCCCAAGGATGTCCATGGACCAATCCTTGCAAAGTACCATTGCAGAGGCATCCCGAGAGATGAGACCATGCAGCAAAGCAGGAAGATTAGGAGGAAGGAACTTCAATTACCAAGAGAACGCCATTTACTCCTATGAGGAGTAAAAAGCCAGCCACTCACATCAGGAAAAAGGCTTATAGGAATCCTATTGACTTCTCTCTTCCCCTCTCTCCAACCTCCCTTCTCATTAGTATTTTTTATTACTGCAAATAGGGACTTTATGGACTCTTTTTATCACACCCTCTGGAACCGGATCAATATCTGGCAAGGCAACATTCAGCAGAAAGTGCTGACCTTGTTGGGCACTTCAGGACCCAAGGAGGGGGGGAAGGAGACATTCTCTCTCTCTCTCTCTCTCTCTCTCTCTCTCTCTCTCTCTCTTCAATCCTGCTCTTTTTAGCATCTTTTGCTGTAGCACAGAGACATGCTTTTCTGCATATTAATTGTGCTATTTCCCTTGACCAAGCTGCAGCCATCTTTCCGTTGTTGTTTTTGTTGTTGTTGTCGCTGCTGCTGCTGTTGTTGCTGTTGTTGTTGTTTTGCAACGTCGGCCTGTTAGATTGACCCAGCCACCTTTATGTATGGTGTCAGTTTCTGATGTGTGGAGCATTGCGAGGTTCTTAGAGGATTCGAGGAATCAGCCCATCTCTAAGGGTGGGAAAGGACTTTGAGTCAGTTTGCATTTACAGGCAAACCTCCCTAAATTGCACCCTCTGAAACAATATGAGAACCCAAACACAGCCTTGTTTTTAAGATTACAGTGGTGCCTCGGGTTACAGACGCTTCAGGTTACAGACGCTTCAGGTTACAGACTCCGCTAACCCAGAAATAGTACCTCGGGTTAAGAACTTTGCTTCAGGATGAGAACAGAAATCGTGCCGTTGGCGGCGCAGCGGCAGCAGGAGGCCCCATTAGCTAAAGTGGTACCTCAGGTTAAAAACAATTTCAGGTTAAGAACGGACCTCCAGAACGAATTATGATCTTAAGCTGAGGTACCACTGTACTGTTTTGCCCTGGCTTTTCAACAGTGACCTCTATGAAGCAAGGAGCTCTGTGAATTGTGGTATGATGCTGCTTGGGTTGATGTGGTTTTAAAAAGGAAGTGCAAACTTCTCATCTGTTTCAGGGAGAGTTTTGCAGGATGGTGTTTTCTTCCCTTGTACTTTTGACAAGTGCCACATTCCCTGGCAATATTTTCCCCACATCCACACTCACATGCAGATGCTCTTGCATACCCAACATTTCTCCGATGAAAATGGAGGTGGTCCTATTACATCTTCTTCATCACCATATTACATCTTCTTCATCATCATCACTATTATTTTTTTATTTATGTTCTGCCCATCTGACTGGGTCGCCCCAGCCACTCTGGGCGGCTTCCAACATATATAAAAACCATAATAAAATATTAAACATTTTTTTTAAAAAAAAACCTTCCCTATACAAGGCTGCCTTCAGATGTCTTCTGAAGGTTGTAAAGTTACTTATCTCCTTGGCTCGGGAGTTGCATAACACCATACCCTCCTACATTTCTCAGATGGAAATAGGGACTTCCTAAGGAAAAGTAGGACATTCCGGGATCAAACCAGAAGGCAGGATGGCTTCTGTAAATCTGGGACTGTCCCTGGAAAACAGGGATACTTGGAGGGTCTAATCTTGCATGCTTTCTCTCACAAACACGCACACGTATACAGTATCCCTATGACCTTGTGTTCCTTTATAGACATGGGAAGGCCATAATTGGGGATGTAGATATACATACATGGTGAATTGAATAAAACTTTATTTGTATCGGCCATTGGCCATAGCAACAAAAGAACATTGGAGTATACACAGAACAAAATAAAAAGTCAATTCTATAAAACACAGCTTAGGGTCCTGAATCAGCAGTCAAATAGTGGACCTTATTCTGATTGCCCCAGGTTAAAAAACCTTGCAACCTTTGCTGTCATCTGCTCCTCTTGATCTGCCAGGAGAAAAGACATCGTGCCAGTGGTAGGGTGGCCTGGAATGGACAATAAAAGAGGGGTAATAATCTCGTTCCTCAGATCTTTATAAAGAGTCCAAGCCAGCAGGGCATGTACCACTGATTCGGTGCTGCTATCTCCGCAGGGACATAAGCATTTTTTGTATGGAATCTGTTGGAATAGTCCCTCAAGTACAGCCGAGGGCAATACATTCAATCTTGCAAGGGTAAAAGCATGTGTATATTTTGGAGTTGCTAGGTTATACAGATAGGGTGTCAGAGAATCAAAGTGGGAGGGTGGAAAATGGTCGTACCATGGGCAAAATTTCCTTATTGTGGCCAAGTTGTTCTGACGCTTGATATCTTTTAGGTAAAGGTAAAGGGACCCCTGACCATTAGGTCCAGTCGTGACCGATTCTGGGGTTGCGACGCTCATCTCACTTTATTAGCCGAGGAAGCCGGTGTACAGCTTCCGGGTCATGTGGCCAGCATGACTAAGCCGCTTCTGGTTCGCCAGAGCAGCGCACGGAAACACCGTTTACCTTCTGGCCAGAGCGGTACCTATTTATCTACTTGCACTTTGACGTGCTTTCGAAATGCTAGGTTGGCAGGAGCTGGGACTGAGCAATGCGGGGATTCGAACCACTGACCTTCTGATCGGCAAGTCCTAGGCTCTGTGGTTTAACCCACAGCGCCACCCGCATCCCAACGGATATCTTTTAGGCGTTGACAAATTAGACTGTTTGCTTTACTATAACCCACGGTGAGTAGCTGTTGTGGTGATAAACCACGAGAGTGCAGTTTTTGATAGACAATTTTAGATCAGGCACTCTTCTGACAGTCTTGTAGCACTAGGGATGCATACATGGTGTATGTGTGAAAGGGAGAGAGAGAGAGACCATCAAGGCAATAGTGAGGAATCTCAAGCCAAGAGCTAAACCCTGGGGTTCTCCTTGGGCCACATCACACCACCAGGATATGCCTCTCAGCCCTTCTTCATTCTCCCCATGACTGTTTCTTTGCCTGGACTTTTGGGATGTCCTTAGACTCTGCTTTGGCTGGAAGACGGAGAGGGGTGTGTGAGTGCGAATCCAGTCAACTACTGTGAAATTTGCATCCATTGTTTCACTCGTTTTTGCCTCTGGCCCTGCTCACCACTGCCAAGTGGTTTCTAGAAGACTGTCCCAAAAGGAATGAGGTTTAAAACAAGGAAAGGGAACAGAATAATTGCAGTAACTGGCTTATAATTCTTAAACCTCCACGTTATTTGGAGAAGGAACTGCAGCAAGAGGACTGTTGTGTGCAGAATCATGAGGGAGCTTCCTGTGGTGATGAAAGCCGAGCAAACAGGTGTGTATTCCTCTCCCTCCTGCCCAGGGTAGCTGCACACAGAGCTTCCTTTTAAGTAACACATCAATAGAGACTGGAGAATGAGCCCTTGGCTGAGAACAATTTCCTTCTCTTTCTCCCGCTTTTGGGGCTTCCTCATTCAGCATCTTGTCGCTGTTGTGCTAGGATTGTAAAGTGTGATAAAGGGCAGGGTTCAAGATGCACTGCATTCTCCATCACAGGAACATAGTAAGAGGAGAAATGCTGGTTTTCAACCAAGGAGAGGTGTGTTTTTTAGGGGAAATATTTGTATGATTAGATAGAGATGCAATGCAGGTTGCCATTGCAATATATACCGTATTTTTTGCTCTATATGATGCACCAGACCACAAGACGCACCTAGTTTTTGGAGGAGGAAAACAAGAAAAAAAATATTCTGAATCTCAGAAGCCAGAACAGCAAGAGGGATCTCTGCACAGTGAAAGCAGCAATCCCTCTTGCTGTTCTGGCTTCTGAGATAGCTGCACAGCCTGCATTCGCTCCATAAGACGCACACACATTTCCCCTTACTTTTTAGGAGGGAAAAAGTGAGTCTTATAGAGCAAAAAATACGGTATATACACTTGCTTTCTTCAAGAAATATACAAGAAAAATACACACACACACACACACACACACACACACACACAGAGAAGTTTGCAGGATCATATTTACAGTATATTCTTGTTATATTTCAGATCTTCCCCCAGCCTTATTCTTCTGTGTGTTTGTGTGTGTGCACATGCACAAACGCGAGAAAGACGGAGGTATCTCGCTTACTTGACTTATTCAGCAGTAGGGATGGTAAAGACTCTATAGTTTATGGGTTGTATCCAACCTAGAGCTAAGTTAATGTCATTAAGCAGTACTGTATAGTTTGTTTTGGAAGGGCAGTGCAAGGAAAACACCAGTACGCTTCCCAAAGATGGTTGTGTAATGGACTGCACAAAAATAATTGGTTGTTGTTCATAGGAAAACACAAGAACATTTCAAAGATGGTTGTGCAAAGGATTTCAGAACAAGAACCAGCTGTTGCACAACAAGCTTCCACCAGGCACGACTGTTGCACTGGATTCCTTTGTTCCTGACATCTGCTAGGGCAGGGCTCTCGCACTAGTGGATGGAAAATGTTGGTTATGACCCTGTGGCGTTTGGAACTGGCATGAGCGGGCATCTGCTGAGGGTCCACATCTTGGCGAGACACCAATTGACAAGAGCCCTCTGGGCCTGCTTCTCTTCCCCTTCACCCTGCCAGGCTGCTGGTGCACGTGCCTCTTGCTCCAGTGCAAGGAAAGAGCAATGGTGCTGAGAAGGAAGTGCTGCCATTGCCCAAGCAGGTAGTGATGAGGGAGAAGAGCAGCAGTAGTGACCCATATCATGGGAGGCCACTGAGACTGTCTTGCACATGGGTAGGCAACCTAAGTTCCGGGGGCCGGATCCGGCCCAATCACCTTCTCAATCCGGCCCGTGGACAGTCCGGGAATCAGCGTGTTTTTACATGAGTAGAATGTGTGCTTTTATTTAAAATGCATCTCTGGGTTATTTGTGGGGCATAGGAATTTGTTCATTTCCCCCCAAGAAATATAGTCTGGCCCCCAACAAGGTCTGAGGGACAGCGGACCGGCCCTCTGCTGAAAAAGTTTGCTGACCCCTGGTCTTGCATAACACCCCGCTAAAAGAAAACCTGGAACTGTTACTGCTGAGAACAATTAGCAGTGACATGCAGGGAAGCTTGAGGAATTTGATTTCTGTGAATTCCATTGCGCACTGACTTGATCTACAGTTCCCAGGCTAATATGCAGATGAGAAAGCTGTTATCCTTCAGATTTCACACTTCCCCGAATTTTTGCAATTCAGTTCACAGATATATTTATTTTTTAAAAGCTGCCAGAATGCATTGTAGTTTAGGATAAAATATGTCTACAAGTGCATTTAACTGAAATGAAATATGTATTTAAAGATGCATGTTGTGATAAAATACATATTTAAATAGGCTTTTAAGCACATTTCAACAGGAAATTTCAACCTGCTTTTTAAAGAGCAGATTAATGCGGAAACTGGACTGCACAGACTTCTGAATGGGCGAAACGAACACAGCCTGGAAATACATCAATCCCCAATTGTGCCACATTTTACAAGGAAGAAAATCAATCCACACATATTTGCCCCATTGCTTTCCCTATCATCTGCTTGGCTAGCTCATCCTTCTCTCCTTTATTGACCTATCTATTAATAGTTGGAGAAGCTGTAAGTCGCACCCTTGCCCTAAATCACTGGCAATCTTCAGAACCTCAGCCAGCTGTGATTCCAATATCTTTCACTAATAAAATTGCTTTGTCTCCGGAGGCCTGCTAGTGTACCCAGGGGTACTGAATACTCAATATGTAAATAACTCCCGGAAAGTGGGACTTTGCTGAATCAAGATAATGTGTCTCAGGATGTTCACTAAATATGTTTCTTGCTGCATCTGGTTGAGTAATTCCTCATCTCTGCACTGGGCAATAGCAAAGGGAGGGAATTGAGAAAAAGGAAATTTGAAATTTGGGTAGTACTCCTCCTATAGCTTGATTCAACTTAAATACCGGTATATTCTGAGAGTATAACCTTGGGTGTTGATGCGCACACCACCCAACTGCTTTTCCATTTCTGCTCCTTTTGGGCCTTGATCATATCTGTTAGCAGCCCTGGTGCTGGTAGCAGCCAGAACCTATAAGTGGTACTTGGCTTGTACCATGTCCCACAATAGGTGTCCATGTTGCCATAGTTTAGGCACCAGATAAATGTTGAAAATCCTGGGAAGCTAAGACCCAAGTTTGGGACAAGTACTCTTTGGTGAGGGAACCCCAGTGGAGATTTTAAATCAAAAGCATGCAACAAAGAAAAGCATGGAACTATAGGCTGTAAAATCTTAATGTGCCCTTTCAATGAACCCCAAGTATCCCACGTTTAATGGTGCTTTCCAGAGTATTCCTCTTCCCTAGCATACAGATAGACCAGTAAGTCGTAAAATGGTTTATGTACAAAGCTCTTCAAAGGTCAGATTAATGTGCTTTTCCACACAGTCAGAAAACGTTGCACAGAAAATGTTGCTTGGTTACAAAATGGTAAAAGTTCCTAAACTATTGGTATAGGGAAATGTTAGTTTCAGACTCCAGTCTTATCTGAAACAGAAGAGGCTGGTTAAAGCCATGCGACTGGAGAGAGCAGCTCAGAGCTCCTTACTCACCAAATTGACATGTAGACTTGAGTACAACCAAAGGCTTGGTTGCCCATTTCATCCCAAGATGAGGTGATGTGGGAGAGGCTAAGCCTGGCAGGACAGCTTACTCTATGGCATTAACCCCTTCATGCATGAATTAGACTCAGCATGCTGGTTATATGAAGCTGGTTAAAGGTAAAGTTAAAGGTAAAGGGACCCCTGACCATTAGGTCCAGTCGTAACCGATTCTGGGGTTGCGACGCTCATCTCGCTTTACTGTCCGAGGGATCCGGCGTACAGCTTCCGGGTCATGTGGCCAATAGGACTAAGCTGCTTCTGGCGAGCAAGAGCAGCGCACGGAAATGCCGTTTACTTTCCCGCCGGAGTGGTACCTATTTATCTACTTGCACTTTGGCGTGCTTTCGAACTGCTAGGTTGGCAGGAGCTGGGACCGAGCTCACCCCGTCACGGGGATTCGAACCGCCGACCTTCTGATTGGCAAGTCCTAGGCTCTGTGGTTTAACCCACAGCGCCACCTGCATCCCTATGAAGCTGGTTACCCTACAATAAATAGCCATGTAAGCATTTAGGGGTGTTTAGTGCTTTTCTTCTAGGAAAAAAGGTTGTTGGTACTCTGTACTCTTGAGTACCCTGTGAAAAAAAAGCACTGCTGCAGGTGTCATTTTAGGTGATTCCTCCACTACATGCTTCCGTGTTTGTGTGTGTGCTGATTATTGTATTGGGAAGGGCTGTATTTTAGCGACAGAGCATCTGCTTTCCATGCAGGAGACCCCAGGGATAACTGAAGCACATATATTTGGGTTTTTTGTCCTTCTTAGTTTGATTGTTGGTGGTATTTTGATGGCTGAATTATACCTGTTTTTCCTTTGCACTTTCTATTTGTAAGCCAAGCTGAGCAACTTCCTTTATGGAGTGGGAAAGCAAGGTATACTTCTTCTTCTTCTAATCAACTAGAATTGCCAGCGAGGCAAAGCAGCAGCCTTTTGCGACCGATGTCTGTAGGGATGCCAGCAGCTCTTGTGCATTGCTCCAGATCCTCCAGATCCTCAGCCCCCTCCCCTCCCTCCCTCTTAGTTCCAGCCCTCATTTTGCAAAGCACCACCCTGGAATCTTATCACCTTCAACAATGAAATCTGTCACCTTCAAACTGCTTTATTGCAATCTGGGGACATTAGCCCTGCCTGCTTTCAGCCACCTCCAGGCCACCACAGTGTAGCAACACTCCATTCCAGCACATTGTCTGTCTCCCTTGTCTATTGATTAGATTCCTTGCTGACACAAGCACTAGTCACTTGAGGGCCACACTTGACTTATATTCTCAGGGGGCTTAGAGAGATTGCTGTTTTGCATTCCTTTCGCCCCCTTTTTTGCATGTGTGTGCCCAGTTCCTAAACCCCCGTTCTCTCTCTCCAGTCTCTCCCACCCCTGCATATCCCATCCTTCTTCTTACAACCAGCCCAGGGGCTGCAAAATCTGCAGATGCTGCAGCAGGGGCTGAATTGTAAAGAAATGCTTTTAAAAACTCCTTTTTAGCCAGTGAAATTTGCAAACGCAAGCCTCAAACCAATTGCCCTCTTGTGAGCGATTCGTTTATGAAGATACCCACAAACTGGAGAAGGCCTGGGTTGTTTTAGGGCGTAAACAACTTAATAATCGGCCCGTGAGTGATTTCTTTTTCAACAGATGTAGCCATTGATCCTGTAGTGCTGAAAATGTAGTGTTCTGTGGGTTTTTCTGTCTAGTTTAGGGATGGATGTGAAGCGCAAGAAGATAAATCGGCCTTGTTTATCTGCTTGCTGTGATCCCTTGTGATTAGAACAATTTCCTTGTTCTTTTTCTGTGGCTTTGACCATCAATCCTGAGATTCTTTCTCTTTTTTTGGTCCTCCACTACTTTGCTTCCTTGCCTGCCTGCGTTTGGCTGTATTTTAGACTACGTGTAATAATGCAATTTTTATTATTTTGAATTTGAGATGAAAGTTGCCAGCAGCAGTGCAGAATCTGCCATGGCTGCAGTTCAGGAATTGACGGTCTTATCTAGCATCCAGGACAACCTTTGTTTTGGCTGTATAATGTTCCAGAATAAAACAGTATTAAATCCATACCTGCCAACATTTTGAAATGTGAAAGGAGGAGATTAAGAGTGGCTTCGGGTAGCACAAAGAAGCATCCCGGCTAAATGCACATTTGGCCAGTCACTCAACTGACGCATTTTCGGCTGGCAGCCATCCTTTCTGATATCGCTAGGGAATCTCACTGGTGGACAAATTCAGGCTGCACGTGGATTCGTGGTTTGTGCATGTCTCTTTTATGCACCAACAGCCCGTTTCACCAGGGACAGTCCTTATCTTTTGTTACCTGCTCCTTAGCAAATCACTCTTCCTATTTAGCTCCTATTTTTGCCTCTAAGCAGTAACTATTCAGTGCTTTGGTAGTTCAAGCTGCTAATGTCATCCTTCAAGGTTTAGGTGAGAGGTGGGAAACCTCGGGGGCCAGAGGCAAATGATGCTCTTCAAGCCTCCTTTTTTGGCCCTTGAGACTCTCCCTAGGACATTCTTCTCCCCAGGCCACACTTTCCTGGAGTGATCTTGCCTAGCTGAAATGCGTCCTTGAACTGCGATGGCGTCTCTTGCTTGCCTGGACGGAGGGCATGGGGGGCACTGCAGAAACCCCTGACTTTTAAGTGCCTCTTGTTCAAAGAGCGAGAGCAGTATGAACATCTGTTCCTGGTGCCACCCACCACTGGATACAGCCCCTGGAAGGTCGCCCATGGGAGACTGTGTCAGGAGGCGAAGGCAGGAATAAAACACCCCTGTGACGTTAACATATGAGAGTGCTGGAGGTGAAATAGTTAAACAGGTTACCCAATCAGAACCCAGGGGGTGGAGTCAGAGGGACTATAAAACCAGCTCTGGGAGGGGCGAAGTGAGGAGTTCATTGGGAGTTGGGTGGTTGGTTAGAGTGGGAGTGAATTGGGATAGAGTCTGTGGGTAGGTTGAGTTAGTGTAGCGAAATAAGCTGAGTCAGGAACAGTTAGGAGCTAGGAAGACAAGTAAATATCTGAGAGGTGGTTTAGTGAGTGAGAGCAGGTAGTGGAAGTTATAGGTCTGGATAGGCACCCTATGAATGTAATTGACCGATACCATTTATGAAACCACACACTTGTTAAACTGCAATAAATAAACAGAAGTTTATGTTCCAATTTAACCTTGACTGGACTCGGTATTGTACCAGGTAGGGCCTGGGTGGTGGCAGCAAGAAATAAAGTGGTGGCACAGGGATCAATAGACGGTGAAACGTCCGGGGACCCTGTGTGATCGCCACAACCCTGTGTCCGGGAAGTTAACTCTTTATTCAGAGAAACCAAAACAGTGCAGGCCTAGGGATCACAGCAATTCTTCCCAGTAGGTCTTCCTGCGACAAGGCAGTTGTGAGGACTGAAGGTCCCTGCCTTCCCACTACTAAGTCTCCTCCTCCTCCAGTTCCTCCCCCAGCAACTTTAGGCTCCATCGTCTTCCGTTGCTTCTCCCTCTTCATTTCTCTGTGGGTTCTGGCAGACCAGAGGACAGGGCAGTGGGTCGCAGCAGCAGGGGGAGATTCCCTGGATTCTTCAGCAGGCTGCCTCATCGCTGCCTCTTGGCCCCACTCTTCTCCAGCCTCCACTTCTGCCTCTGATTCTGGACTGCTCTCTATCACAGCCTCTTCCTGCCCACTAAACCCTGTTGCCTCTTCAGCTCCCAGCACCTCTCCCCCCCCCAGTCTCCTCCCACTGACCACTCATTGTCATCCCACCACCATTCTGAGCCTTCTTCCCCTGGAGGTTCCCTTGGGGGCTCCCCAGCTGGTGCCCCCCCCCACTCCTCTGCATCCCGCCAGTCCAACACAGACTGTGGGCTTTGGGCTGAAAATGTTTTCTCCACAATGGTTCAGCTCCTTTGCTAAAGTGTCTAGAAATTCAGCCTCCAAGGGTGTACCTGGGAAGGTGTAGACCAGCATCTGCTTTGTGTGCAGGATTATTATTATTTATTATTATTATTATTATTTATTTAAACCCTACCTTTTCCATTGACAGGACTCAAGATGGCTTACAGATAAAAACAAGAACTGCTAAAAACATTGAGGGTAGGGAATCAATCATTAAGAGACGATTAAACTTTGATAGAATTAAAACTACATACAAATGCAAAATCTGTTGCAAGCATACCAGTGATGACAATAAAAACAGCACAGCACCAGCCCTGTCATTAAAAGCACTCAGTTCCCCAAAGGCCTGCTGGAACAAGAAGATCTTCGCCTGCCAGTGGAAACACAACAAGGAGGGAGCCAGTCTAGCATCTCCGGGGAGGGAGTTCCAGAGTCTGGGAGCAGCCACTAAAAAGGCCCTATCCTGAGCCCCCATCAAGCAGGCCTGTGAGGGTGGTGGGACCAAGAGAACCTGGGCAGGATGATGTGAGGGAATATGGTCTTGGACCTAAGCCATCTCGGACTTTATAGTTCATAACCAGTACTTTGAATTGTGCCCAGAAACAGACTGGTAGGCAGTGGAGCTCTTGTGGCAAGGGAGTCAAATACTCCCTATAACCAGCCATGGTCAACAATCTGCAGAAAGCCCCATGTTCTATCTTGGACAACTTCAGGGAAGGTTGGAAAAGACTCCTGTCTGAAGAGCTGCTCCCAGCTAAATGGATCTATGGGTCCATGCAGTATTATAAGGCAGCTGCCTAGATACATTTTGAGATTAATGGGCACCATGCAGCCTACAGCCAGCCATTTCACACACTGCAGATGCAGAGATATATCTGGAACTGCGATAGTATACGATGAGGCAGTTATTCTTTTTATCCTTATTTTCATCGGTTTATCACCTTGTAGCAGAAACGTCTCAGAGTGACTTGCAACAAAAGTCACAATGCAAACAAGAAAGATTGCTGATAATTCCCAGGTAACAACTAACCAGCAAGCCAGAGAAAAGGATTAAGGAAAGTCTTCACCAGGTACAGAACAGATGTAAATGTTGGCGCTAAGTGAGGCTCTTTGGGGCAGTATTCCATAATCTGGGAGGGAACAACTAGCGAAAAAGTCTTCTCTCTCTAATAATAATAATAATAATAATTTATTATTTATACCCCGCCCATCTGGCTGGGCCTCCCCAGCCACTCTGGGCGGCTTCCATAAAAACCAAAAATACAGTAAAATATCACACGTTAAAAACTTCCCTGAACAGGGCTGCCTTAAGATGTCTTCTGAATGTCAGGTAGTTGTTTATCGCTTTGACATCTGCTGGGAGGGCGTTCCACAGGGCGGGCACCACTACCGAGAAGGCCCTCTGCCTGGTTCCCTGTAGCTTTGCTTCTCGCAATGAGGGAACCGCCAGAAGGCCCTCGGCGCTGGACCTCAGCGTCCGGGCAGAATGATGGAGGTGGAGACGCTCCTTCAGGTATACTGGACCGAGGCCGTTTAGGGCTTTAAAGGTCAGCACCAACACTTTGAATTGTGCTCGGAAACGTTACTGGGAGCCAATGTAGGTCTTTCAAGACCGGTGTTATATGGTCTCGGCGGCCGCCCCCAGTCACCAGTCTAGCTGCCGCATTCTGGATTAGTTGTAGTTTCCGAGTCACCTTCAAAGGTAGCCCTTTCGTCCCTCCAGTCACCACCCTCTGCCCTTTTGCTGGATGATGACCTCAGGATCTGGGTAAATTCATATGAGATTCCCATGACATATTGAGATACATATTGAGACACATGCAAGACTTTACAGGTTGAAACCAGCACTTTAAATACGGCATGGATACATCCTGGAAGCCATACATGCAAGCAGGCCAGAATAAATATATTAATTAGTATGCATGTATGTATACGTGTATATATGTGCAAATTTATATCCCACCTTTCCTTCAAGGAGCTGAAGGCAGTGCACACACTTCTCCCCACTGCTCATTTAATTCCCACGACAACCCTGACAGGTAGGATAGGCTGAGAAGCCACACCTGGCCCAAAAAGGTAAAGGATCCCTGGACGGTGAAGTCCAGTCAAAGGCGACTATGGGGTTGCAGCGCTCATCTCGCTTTCAGGCTGAGGGAGCCGGCGTTTGTCCACAGACAGCTTTCCGGGTCATGTGGCCAGCAGGACTAAACTGTTTCTGGTACAACAGGACATCGTGATGGAACCCAGAGTGCACGGAAACGCTGTTTATCTTCCCGTCGCAGCAGTACCTATTTATCTACTTGCACTGGTGTGCTTTCGAACTGCCACAGTGATCCATGTTACAGTCACCTCCAGGCTTGATTATTGTAACTCGCTCTACAGCTGCCCTTGAAGCTGACCCAGAAACTCCAGCGGGTGCAGAATGCCGCAGCGAGACTCCTTACGGGGTCCTCGCTGCAGGATCACATTCACCCGGTGCTATACCAGCTGCACTGGCTCCTGGTGGAGTACAGAGTCAGGTTTAAGGTGCTGGTTTTGACCTTTAAAGCCCTATGCGGCCAAGGACCCTCGTACCTAAGGGACCGCCTCTCCTGGTATGCCCCGCGGAGGACCTTAAGGTCCACAAATAACAACACTTTGGAGGGCCCAAGCCACAAGGAGGTTAGATTGGTCTCAACTAAGGCCAGGGCCTTTTCAGTACTGGCCCCGACTTGGTAGAATGCTCTGTCACAAGAGACCAGGGCCGTGCGGGATTTGACATCTTTCCACAGGGCCTGCAAGATGGAGCTGTTCCGCCTGGCCTTTGGTTTGGACTCAGTCTGACCTTATTTTCCCCCTCCCCTTATGGTTTTGATTTATGGGCTACTACTAAAATGAGGCTGCATTTTAAATTGTATTTTAACCTGTATTTTAAACCATATTTTAATTAACTGTTTTTTTCTTTTTCTATTACATTTTATTGTAATTTTAAGCCACCCTGAGCCTGGTTCTGGCTGGGGAGGGCGGGGAATAAATAAAATTATTATTATTATTATTATTATTATTATTATTATTATTATTATTATTTATTAGGTTGGCAGAAGCTGGGACAGAGCAACAGGGGCTCACTCTGTTGCGGGGATTTGAACCACCGATCAGCAAGCCCAAGGGGATTTGAACCATTGATCAGCAAGCCCAAGAGGCTCAGGGGTTTAGACCACAGAGCCACCCGTGTCCTGATCTGGCCCAAGGTCACCCAGTGACTGAGTGGGGATTTGAACTCTCATCTCTGGGGAAGGAGTTTCAGAGTCTGGAAGCAGCCACCAAGAAGGCCCTTTCCTGCGTCCACACCAAGCAAGCCTGTGAGGGTGGCAGGTCTCAAAACCCAGGCAGGTTCATATGAGGGATAGCATGGAGGACTTTATAGGTGATAACCAGGACTTTGAATTGTGCCCACAAACAGATTGGTAGCCAGTGAACAACAAGGGAGTCATATGCTCCCTATAACCTGCGCCAGGAAGCAATCTGGCTGCAGCTCCTTGAGCTAGTTGACATTTCTGAGCATTTTTCAAAGGCAGCCCCACAAAGAGCATGTTAGGTAAAGGTACCCCTGCCCATACGGGCCAGTCGTGTCCGACTCTAGGGTTGTGCGCCCATCTCACTCAAGAGGCCGGGGGCCAGCGCTGTCCGGAGACACTTCCGGGTCACATGGCCAGCATGACATCGCTGCTCTGGCGAGCCAGAGCCGCACACGGAAACGCCGTTTACCTTCCTGTTATAAAGCGGTCCCTATTTATCTACTTGCACCCGGGGGTGCTTTCGAACTGCTAGGTGGGCAGGCGCTGGGACCGAGCAACGGGAGCGCACCCCACCGCAGGGATTCGAACCGCCGACCTTTCGATCGGCAAGCCCTAGGCACTGAGGCTTTTACCCACAGCGCCACCCGCGTCCCCCAAAGAGCATGTTACAGTAATCTAAACGGAATGTAACTAAGGCAAATGCCGCCGTGGCCAAAGCAGACTTCTCACGGAATGGGCGCAGCTGGCACACAAGCAATAATGGTGCAAATGCACTCCTGGCCACTGCAGAGTCTAGAGTCCTCGGCATCCATGTCCAGGAGCACACACAAATTGCGAACCTATGTGCTCCATCCCCTGTTCTGCCTTCTAAGCACCTCTGTTTTGTTTCAATTAAGTTTCAATTTGTTTAGCCTCATCCAATCCGTTACTGAAGACAGACACCAGTTTAGCACCGAGGCAGCTTCCTCAGATTTAGGCTGAAAGGAGAAACAGAGCTGGGTATACTGGTATCGCCAAATTTTGAAACTACAAAAATTCTTATTCTGTTCCCACAATGGCCAGATACCCATAGAAGCCCATGAGCACAATAGCACTTCACTCTGAAACATCTATAGCAGGCTTCCTCAAACTCGACCCTCCAGATGTTTTTTGCCTACAACTCCCATGATCCCTAGCTAGCAGGACCAGTGGTCAGGGATGATGGGAATTGTAGTCTCAAAACATCTGGAGGGCCGAGGCTGAGGAAGCCTGATCTATAGTTTTGCTTTGCATAGAATTCCACGGAGGGGTATTTTCAAGTTTCTCCCCTCTTCCTTTTCGCTGACCTAAGCAAGCTGCAACATTTGTGCAAATGCCTTGCAGAACAATCCCGTACCCTCCAACATTTCTCCGATGAAAATAGGGACGTCCCATTCCATAATGATAATTTTACTATTTATATCCCACACATGAAAATTACGGCAATGGGAATCTCCCCATCCAAATTACTAGAGCAGGATATAGTTCCAGCTATAAGAACAGTAACCTGCAAACTAGAGGAGATGGACTTGCAGCAGAAAATGGTCTTGGGCAATGGTACCTGCTCACCTCTAAACCTTGGTTTATTACCCCTCTTAAGGCTCCCAAACTATTTGAATTCCTTAACTTCTTCGGCTCATAGATATGCCTTTGTAAAGGCAAGATTCAACACCTTCCCATCGAACGTGCTGAGAAATAGATT
This sequence comes from Podarcis raffonei, assembly GCF_027172205.1. NCBI lineage: Eukaryota > Metazoa > Chordata > Lepidosauria > Squamata > Lacertidae > Podarcis > Podarcis raffonei. The sequence continues at coordinate 8,205,251 of NC_070615.1, forward strand.
CTCCAATGGACAGATATTGCTCTTATGTGATTGTAATTGTGGGGCACCGGAATCGTTGCATCACATAATTTTTGATTGTGCATTTCACTCATCGGCCAGGAGCAAGTTTCTTGCTCAATATCTAAAGGGAATTGCCGATGATACGAATGAAGCCAAACTGAGATATCTATTAAATGATGATGACCCCCTAAGATCACTCATGGTTGCCAGATTCATGATCAGCGTTCTATCCCTAAAGAAGAGAAACGGACTCCTGTGCGGCTCGGATAATCCCTCTAAACTATGATCTATGTTTTAGGATGTAATTAGGTGATATCACCATTGATGTCTTCTACTAATTTATGAGTAGAGGGCGATGTTTATGTTACAAATTTACTGTAATGTATGATGTTGGTCTTTTGTTTTTGTTTTGCTTTGGTTCTTGTCTGTTTTTTGTAAGTTTTGGCGGTTTTAAATTTGGAGGTTTAAGTACATTATGTTGGTATGGGAAACTGTCGTGTGATGGGCCAATGGCCGTAATAAAGTTCAATACAATATCCCACACATCTTACTGGGTTCCCCCAGCCACTCTGGACAGCTTCTAACATACAGTCATACCTCATGCTACGTTTGCTTCATGTTACATTTTTTCAGGTTGCATCCTGCAGCAACCCGGAAATACCGGCAAGGGTTACTTCCGGGTTTCGCCACTCGTGCATGCGCAGAAGTGCTAAATCGTGCTTCACGCATGCGCACAAGTGCCAAATCGCGCCGCACACCTGCACAGATACAGCGCTTCAGGTTGCAGGCTTTTCATGTTGCGAACGGGCCTCCGGAACGGATCCTGTTCGCAACCAGAGGTACCACTGTATATAATAAAACATTAAGCATTTTTTTAAAAACTTCTCTATACAGGATTGCCTTCAGACGGCTCAGGGGCTGGATAACTCCATACCCTCCAACATTTCTCCAGTAAAAATAGGGACATCCTAAGGAAAAGCGGGACATTCTGGGATCAAATCAGGAACTGGGGCGGCTTCTCTAAATCAGGGATGTCCCTGGAAAATAGGAGCACTAGGAGGGTCTTCAATTCATTCATGTTGTTGCTGCTGCAGAGTATTCTGCTGACTTTAGTTTGGCTTCCACACTGCACTGGGCAAGCTACTATTCTTTGCAAGGGACATGCCCAGAGCCAGAAGCAAGCAACCAAGCAAGCAGAAGATAGCAGCATCCCTCAGGCTCACTGAAAACAGGCCAATTGTGAAAAGCATGTTCCAGCCATGCTGCCTGTTGCTGGCTGGCCCCTGTTCCAGGCTTGGGGCTCTGCCAACATCCAGTGCCTCATCGCCGCTTGTGATTCCTGTTTATCCCTGACACCATGATATGTCTATAATTATATATAATCTCTCTCTTGTTTACTCTCCTCCATCCAGGTTGAACGCGGCTAAGGGACAGCTCAGATTCGCTCCACTACACTTCCAGAATCTAAGATCAAAGAACAAACTGGAGTCCTATTTGAAAATTAACAAAGAAATCTGATCTCACCCTCCCAACCTCTTTATTTGGATTATTATAAAAGATGCAGTAGGAAATGACGAATGAAAGGACCCACAAAGGGGAGAAGTCCAGGAGTTTCTTTGGAATCTTGTTTTTATGTTGTATGTTGGATATCTCATTGTAAAACTGTAATTTGAAAAACCAAATAAATAAATAAATAAAACAGGTGTAAAAGAAGAATTCCCTGGACGCCAATATCCACGTATGGGGCAAGTACTCTTGAGAGAACCCCAGCCAAGATTTAAAATCACAAAACAAAATTGTAATACTGCAATACAGCAGAGTGAAGCATGGAAATATACCGTATTTTTCGCCCTATAGGACGCACTTTTCCCCCTCCAAAAATGAAGGGGGAATGTGTGTGCGTCCTATGGGGCAAATGCAGGCTTCGCGGACCTCTCCGCAAGCAGCGGGAGTGCTCCCGCTGCTTGCAGAGAGTTGCCTGCAAGCCAAAGCCTGCACATGCTGAGATCAGCGCGTCCAGGCTTCGCGGACCTCTCTGCAAGCAGCGGGAGCGCTCCCTATTGGATTATTGCTGGGAGGGGGCAGCCCAAAAAGAACAGGAAAAAGGCGAAAATGGCGTGAAAAGAGCAAGAAAATGGCAAGCAATCCCAGGAGCCTTTGCACCACAGCTTGGGGCCCTTCTCGTTGTTTGCACATCCTCGTCCAGAGATGAGGAAGTCTGAGAGCCACCATTGCCACCATTCATGAAGAAGAAGAAGAGTTTGGATTTGATATCCCGCTTTATTACTACCCTAAGGAGTCTCAAAGCGGCTAACATTCTCCTTTCCCTTCCTACCCCACAACAAACACTCTCTGAGGTGAGTGAGGCTGAGAGACTTCAGAGAAGTGTGACTGGCCCAAGGTCACCCAGCAGCTGCATGTGGAGGAGAGGGGAATTGAACCAGGTTCACCAGATTATGAGTCCACCGCTCTTAACCACTACACCACACTGGCCAGTCTGTTAAGTGCTACTGGTTTTTAAAAAGTGTTTCCCAGATGTTTAGCCTGTGTTTAAAGGTAAAGGGACCCCTGAGCATTATGTCCAGTTGTGACCGACTCTGGGGTTGAGGCACTCATCTCACTTTCTTGGCCGAGGGAGCCGGCGTACAGCTTCCGGGTCATGTGGCCAGCATGACTAAGCCGCTTCTGGCGAACCAGAGCAGCGCACGGAAACGCCGTTTACCTTCCCGCCGGAGCAGCACCTATTTATCTACTTGCACTTTGACGTGCTTTCAAACTGCTAGGTTGGCAGGAGCAGGGACTGAGCAACGGGAGCTCACCCCGTCGCGGGGATTCGAACCGCCGATCTTCTGATCGGCAAGTCCTAGGCTCTGTGGTTTAACCCACAGCGCAACCCGCGTCCCTAGCCTGTGTTTACAGGCTGTTTATATGGTGTCCTCCAGTATATGCGATTTTGCTTATACCCAGTGGCAGAGGGACCCTCTCCAGCACCCAGGGCAGGACGCCAATGGGCGGGGTGAAGTGCCCGGTGGCACACGCGCAGCATCCCATACAGACTGCGCATGTGCGGATCCCGTACAGAGTGCGCATATGCAGCAGCCTGCCACTCGCGTGGCAACTGTATGGGCTGCCGCGCACGCACACTCTGTACGGGATGGTGCACATATGCAGTCTGTATGGGATGCCGCTTGCGCCATCCATATGGAGTGTGCATGTGCGGCATCTCATACGGAGTGTGCACATGTGGCAGCCCATACGGACGCCGCGCGCCCTCAGCCGCTCTATAGCTGGGGGGAGGCAGAGGCCATCTTGTTACACGCCCCCCCCCCCCAGAGTGGCACCCGGGGCAGCCCGCCCCCTCCACCCTCCACTTTGTATGCCCCTGCTTATAACCTCAGTTCCTGACAATGCAACCCCTGTGTTAAGTGGGGAGCCGCCTCTATTACACTTTATCCAACAGCATTAGATTGGAAATAAAATAGTTTAAGAAGATAAAAAATAAAACCAGCTATTTATAAATGTTAGTAGAATGGGGTGAAAAAAACACCCTGAGCAGCGCTGGTTACTGTCTGCTGGTGAATAAATACAGGAGGACAACATTTTATGAGACTGTGATGGAGAGTTGGGGTGTTGGAGGCTCTCTGATGTCGTGACTTATGCTGTCTGACCTCAGACATCTGCGACAAAGACTTTAGGTCTCTTTGCTTTTAGCAGGCTTAGAATGGGTATAAATATTGGCATGCAGCAATTGTGTGCATGCGTATAATCGCCCTTCAGGTATGCTCTCATCTGTGCATAAAACGAGGAGGGGGGAGACTTCTCATTCTTGCTGCTTCACAACAGCCTATAAAGAGGAGGAAATTCCCTTGCAGCAATAGCCAATGCCATTTTATGCCTTTGTTCCAAGCGTCCCATTCCATAAATTCCACATTGTTGGCCCAGGCAGTCACTTAACTCTGGCCATTGTCCTTGGGTGTCTGCTGTTTCTTGGCTGCCAAATACCAACTGCTATATATCAAAACCACAAATAAAGCTTCCTCCTCCTGCCCCCACTCTGGAATTAATTTCCATCTGATTTGTGTGTACTTTTTTAAAAATGAGAAATGCTTGTTTTCAAAGATGTGCGGCACAATCCTGGGCCAATCTGAGTGGAAATCCGAGTTGGGTGGAGTTTGCTCCCAAGTCAATGTGAATATAATTGCTACTAAAAGTGCATCCAGACTATTTTGCAAGAGTGATTCCAGCACGTACTGGAACTTTAGGTGTGTGCAATTGGAATTGTTTATTCACTTTTATCACCCCAGTGCAACAGATCTACTTAAGACAAAACATAACCCACAAAACAAAACAAGGCCCACTTGCAAGCCAAGCTTCTCGGAAGATGATTACAAAGCACTCGTTTCCCAAAACATCATGGAAGGGCAGAAGTTACTCAAAGGCTCCACTTGATCATAGATTCATCAAACTAAGAAGGGATCCAAAGGCCATTGGTTCCAGCCCTCGCTGCCCCCTCTGCTGCAGTACAGGCTCAGTGGTTTAGACCACAGCGCCCACTGCGTCCCACAAATTCTGGTACAACTTCATTGGCTACCACTTAGTTTCTGGGCTCAATTCAAAGTGCTGGTTTGGGCCAATAAGGTCTTATGTGGCTTAGGACCCCAGCACCTCAAGGAATGTCTCTCCCCACATGAACCCACCTCGACCCTGAAATCACCGTGGGAGATTTGGAAGGTTTGAGAACATGAGAACTCACCTTTTCAGTAGTGCCCACCCCCACTGCTGATATGTTCTCCGCAGGCATGCCTGGCACCATATTTATCCAGCTCTTGACACTAGCCAAATACTTTTTTAATTTTCCCTCTTATAGTGGGGCAGGACCTGTAGTCCTCCCTTTTTGTCCAGCTGTGTTTTTAGCCTTTTATTTGTATTGCTGTGCTTTAAAGGTTTTGTGGTTGTTTATAATTGGTTTTGATGTAAGTCAATCTGAATTAATTTGTAAGAAAAGATCCTAACCAATCTAATAATAATAACTATAATAATATACTCCAAATGTATGGTGTGGATATAACTCCAAGCACTTAACCCGATGAATTCGCTGCAGCTGCAGCAAAGAAATGAACACATCCTATACCTGGCAATGAAGGCAGAGTCATCATTCTTGGTTCCCTGTTGAATGAGGCTGATGCCATGATGTTCTTGTGGCTCCTTAAAAGTGGCAGCAATGCCAACTTTTGAAAATATATTCTTTGTTGCTGCTATTCATAGACGAGATAATTTCCCCCCCCCTTCCTCTGTCACCCAGCGGAGCTATTGGCAGATGGACAAAAGGAGGTAAAACTTCACAGAGCACATTTTCTTTGTGGATTTCACCACCAGTAGATATGCTGAAGATTAAGTAGTTTTAAAAGGCAATTCAGTTGCTTCCACCGTGGCATGGACATCATTTGTCCTCTCCATTTTAAAGGAGAATTGGAAATACATTATTGTCCATATGTTAAGGACATCAATATTTTCTGTGTGGCCCTCTCATCGTTTTCTGGTTGGATTTGTGGTGTGGGTTATTATTATTATTATTATTAGATTGTGTGATAGCTTTTTTTTGTTCTTTCTTTTTTTGGTCTTAAAACACAGTGGGCGGGGCTAGCGAGGTACTACTGAAGATTTTTGGATCTCACGTTCCTGTAATCAGCAGTTTCTCACTTGCCCGTTCCTTTAAAAAAAACAAAAGCTCGTTTTTCCTGTTCAATCGTTTGGCGATGGCATTCCTGATATGCTTTAATAACTACTTCAATTACAAGGCTTGTTCTTTGCAGCCAGAGCAATTGTGCCTTCCTTTTTACTTTTTACTTTTTTATGAGTGCTGTTTCACCTCTGGAATCACCAGGCATTCATACGGAGCTCTCACATAGCAGGGCCTGTACCTATGAAGTCTTGGGTACATATGCCCAGATCAAATGGTCAGTACCAACATTTTCAATTGACTGTTTCACATATTCCCATTCCTATGCTGTATTCATCACAGTCTAGTTTACTTGATCTACGCACTTTAAATACCAAATACAGTACAGGGTTATCAAGGCAACCAGAGCAGGGGCTAAACACATAACATATGTGCACACATGTTGTGCCTTTTAAAATAATGCCATATTTGAATGTTGCACCATAGCGTGTGTCAGGGGATGTCTTGTGGGGCAAACACGGCTGGCTTGAGGGATTTTTTTTTGGGGGGGGGAGATATGATACAATACGATAATCTTTATTGTCATTGTCCCATACAGTACAATGAAATTGAAAAAATCTACATAAGACATTCAAAAACCAACAAGCCTGCTATCCCAGCTATCCCAACCTGGTTAGCCCCCTAAAAACTCTGATACTGCATTTTTAAATACAATATACTCCCATAGGTAAAGGTAAACAGACCCCTGACCACTAGGTCCAGTCGTGGCCGACTCTGGGGTTGCGGCGCTCATCTCGCTTTATTGGCCGAGGGAGCCGGCATACAGCTTCTGGGTCATGTGGCTAGCATGACTAAGCCGCTTCTGGCGAACCAGAGCAGCGCACGGAAACGCCGTTTACCTTCCCGCCGGAGCGGTACCTATTTATCTACTTGCACTTTGACGTGCTTTCGAACTACTAGGTTGGCAGGAGCAGGGACCAAGCAACGGGAGCTCACCCCGTCACGGGGATTCGAGCCTCCAACCTTCTGATCGGCAAGTCCTAGGCTCTGTGGTTTAACCCACAGCGCCACCCGCGTCCCTTATATACTCCTTAAACTGCATTTAAAACCAAGGTCGCATTAGGATAGAAACTGTTTCTCAGGCGGCTAGTCCTAGTCTTTAGAGCAGGAAGAGTTCAGCAAAATGCCTTCCATTGGGCCCCATGACTGTCTCTCATGAAATAATTACTGTAGTACCTCTCCTTTCTTCCCGAGGCAATGGCCCATGTTGTGATTTGAATCAATATAAGTGCTACCCACAATTGAATAAAATTATGACGTGAGAGGAGGATGTACACGTGTCTTTGTGGGAGAACAGGTCAGATGAGGATCCTGCATAAGAGTTCACAGTTTTTGCTGCTGCTTGCCAGCAGATCAACTGTTCCCACCCTGTTATTTTAGTCATGGGGAGTGATTTTGGGGAGGGAAAATAGGAGCACACCAGTAGCTTTTAATGTCATAATGTGAAGTACAGCACCTGTTTATTCTTTGTGCATTCTGTTTCACCTTTCCTGCTCCTCGGGGAATGTGATATGAGACCAGTTTGCACAGTGTCCCTTGCTGGGTCTACATTCATGAGCTGTTTAGCTATTGAGCCAACACCCCTTACCGCTAGGACTCTGCTGATCTCTCAAGCTCCAATATATCCAAACCATGGGCGCTGCCAGTTCACTCTGCAGGGCAAAAACACCATTCCTGTGAGGGATGGAAGTCACCCAAAGTCAGCTCAGAAGTCCTTCGTAGCAGCCTGCCCATCATATTAGCTAAAACAGCTGTTATAAAAAGGAATGTTACTTGGGTTCCTTACGAAGCAGAAATAAGAGGCAAGTGAAGTTGCCTTACACCAGGTCATCGAGTAGAGTATTGTCAACTCAGTCTGGCAGCAGCGTCTCAGGGGCTCAAAGGTCTTCCCTATCAGGGTTGAATGTGAGACCTTCTACTGTACATGCAGAGCACACTGCGCAAACAAGTCAATTCTGTTTTCATTCAGGTTTCTCATTTTTCTATTCTTAATGAGGGTGGAAGCTTTGGGGAACAGAAGGCAAGAAATTGCTGCTGTTTCATCCTTCTGTAGCATCTCAAAACCTGGCAAAACAACTCAATTTTATGATACACCGTTGGGTTCTGAATTAGGGGTGATTAAACAGGAAGTGAGAGCTGGAAGTGAGAGCTGGACCATAAAGAAGGCTAATCGCCGAAGAATTGATGCTTTTGAATTATGGTGCTGGAGGAGACTCTTGAGAGTCCCATGGACTGCAAGAAGATCAAACCTATCCATTCAGAAGGAAATCAGCCCTGATTGCTCACTGGAAGGACAGATCCTGAAGCGGAGGCTCCAATACTTTGGCCACCTCATGAGAAGAGAAGACTCCCTGGAAAAGACCCTGATGTTGAGAAAGATGGAGGGCACAAGGAGAAGGGGACGACAGAGGACGAGATGGTTGGACAGTGTTCTCAAAGCTACAAACATGAGTTTGACCAAACTGCGGGAGGCAGTGGAAGACAGGAGTGCCTGGCATGCTCTGGTCCATGGGGTCAAGAAGAGTCGGACACGACTAAACGACTAAACAACAACAGCAACAACAACAACAAGCAGGAGAAATGTTGTGCGGGTCATAGTGGATAGTTCAATGGAAACTGAGCTCAGTGCATGGTGGCATTGAAAAGTGGAGATTCCAGGTGGGAATTCAATAGGTAAGGGATTGAAAATAAGACAACATTGGCTTTGTGTTGGGGTGGGGGACCTTTTTCACCCTGCGGGCCATTTCCCTGTGTGGGCAGCCTTCTAGGGGCCAGGAGCAGCTCAAGAGATAAAGGTAAACGGACCCCTGACCATTAGGTCCAGCCGTGACCGACTCTGGGGTTGCGGCGCTCATCTTGCTTTATTGGCTGAGGGAGCCGGTGTACAGCTTCTGGGTCATGTGGCCAGCATGACTAAGCTGCTTCTGGCAAACCAGAGCAGCGCACGGAAACGCCGGTTACCTTCCCGCCAGAGCGGTACCTATATATCTACTTGCACTTTGACGTGCTTTCGAACTGCTAGGTTGGCAGGAGCAGGGACTGAGCAACGGGAGCTCACCCCGTCGTGGGGATTCAAACCGCCGACCTTCTGATTGGCAAGTCCTAGGCTCTGTGGTTTAACCCACAGCGCCACCCACATCCCAGCTCAAGAGATAGGGGAGACAAATATCAACATCTGCTGCTCCTGGGGTTCCTGCTGCCTGAGGCAGTCGGCTCACCTTACCTCAGGGGTGGGCTGGCCCTGCTGGGGGTTATTTGCTAATGGTGCACCTCAACTATTTCCTTTCTTGCTTTCTAAAACCAGTATATCCAGCAGTAGTCTGAAATGGGGGGGGGTTAGGAGAATATCAATTTGAACTGTCAGAAGAAAGCCTTTTAGGGAATAATATTTTGCTCTTTTTAAAAAATATTGTCCCAAATAGGTTTTCAGTCATATAAAGCCTGGTGAGTTTCTAAGCTCTAGGTAAAAAGAATCTGACACATTCATAATTCTGCATCTTTGAAGTTTAAAAAACCCACCTGTGTGTGCTTTTTTTAATGTATAAACTATGGGTTCTACAAAACAGAAAATTCTGGGATCTCTTTATGGAGCCTTACATGATTTTGAGAGAGCTGCTTTCCCTCCTTTGCATCGTTTTTCTGGTTAAAATGACATGCTCATTCCTTCCTGTCTTCCTTCGCAGCTATGCTGCTATTTGAACTATGTTATTCAAATAGCTGGAAGGGGGATTTAGATGGGGGGGGGATACTGTCAAGGAATAGCTCTCCAGGGGAAGAGCATTAACGATGAAATTTGGAAGAGGGATTGGCGTGTGGATAAGTGCAAACTGAGTCAATATTCCTGAGTCAAGTGTCTTTGTGATCTTGGCTGCTGCTGCTGCTGTCACCCTTGTCTTTTGCATAACAGCCACTAATCAGCAATTTGGTGGTAAAAAAGAGGGATGGGGAGAGGAATTAGATTCAGCTTGCATTAGTCTTCCCTGCCCCAATCCACGGGCATGCTTCAGCATCTTAAAAAGCAGAGACATCACCTTGCCAACAAAGGCCCATATAGTTAAAGCTATGGTTTTCCCAGTAGTGATGTATGGATGTATGGAAGTGAGAGCTGGACCATAAAGAAGGCTGATCACCGAAGAATTGATGCTTATGAATTATGGTGCTGGAAGAGACTCTTGAGAGTCCCATGGACTGCAAGAAGATCAAACCTCTCCATTCTGAAGGAAATCAGCCCTGAGTGCTCACTGGAAGGACAGATCCTGAAGCTGAGGCTCCAATACTTTGACCACCTCATGAGAAGAGAAGACTCCCTGGAAAAGACCCTGATGTTGGGAAAGATGGAGGGCACAAGGAGAAGGGGATGACAGAGGACGAGATGGTTGGACAGTGTTCTCGAAGCTACCAGCATGAGTTTGACCAAACTGCGGGAGGCAGTGGAAGACAGGAGTGCCTGGCGTGCTCTGGTCCATGGGGTCACGAAGAGCCAGACACGACTAAACAACAACAACAACACAAACTAAAACACAACCATCCTTCAAAAACATGTCTGTTAGGCAAAACTGTCCACAAAAATTTCTATCTTAGGAGGAATCACCACAATGCTGATGAACTTCCATGTAGCTGAAATGTGGAGAACTCAACTGAAAAGTGGAAAAATGAGAAACGGGGCGAAACCGCTCAGCAAAGTGCCTTTTTCCCTTTCGCCTTCTCCCTTCAGCCCAACTGAAATTAAAACTCTAGTTCAGGCATAGGCAAACTCGGCCCTCCAGAGGTTTTGGGACTACAACTCCCATCATCCTTAGCTAACAGGACCAGTGGTCAGGGATGATGGGAGTTGTATTCCCAAAACATCTGGAGGGCCGAGTTTGCCTATGCCTGCTCTAGTTCCTCAACTCTGCACTTCAAAGCTGCTGTCCAGAGCTGGCTGTCCTCTTTTCACACACCGTATATTTTTATAACTCTCAGAGGCAGCTGTAATCTAGGAATGAAAAAGTCATTCCTGCAGCTACCCTGTCATAACACAGCAGAGGTGATCTGGGTGTACATTTCCAAGGCCCTTTAACTGCAATAGCTGCTTTTTTAAAAAAACGACTTCTCTCTCCTTTCTATCTTTCTCTTTTTTTGCTTTCCCATTTCATTCGGTAAACACACTGCCCTGTGATTTATAGTGGGAGCTGCACTATTAATATCAAGGGCAGAATCGCAACAGACATGCCAGCTGCAAGGCAGAATAATAAAAAAAAGTTTGGTTGGCCGCGGCATGGATCATGCACTGAGAGCTGCAAGATAATGTGCCTTCTCTTGCCTTGTTCGAAACTGGATCGGTCCTGGTTCAGAGGATGCTTCCAACATGGAGGTCTACGGTAGAACGGCCACATTTGGCTAATTTGCTTTCTGCATGCTGCTGTTTATTGCAGGATCACCTCACTCCATATGTGCCCACTTGACCACTTGGATCTGCGCAAATGGCACTGCTACAGGCACTTTTAGTGTGACAGCTCCTATACTTGGGAACTCCCTGCCACTTGACAACAAGCAGGCACCTTTCCTGTGCTATTTTCTGCACCTGCTTGAAATATTTTTGTTTCAGCAGACCTTTCCAGACACACAGAAGTCACATGTGTTTTATTTCTTCCTTATGTTAATCATCTTTTCAACAGCTGTCTTTAAATGCTTCTATCAATAATGTTAATGTGCTACTTTACATTTTCGAAATATTTTCTTACAGTCAAGTGGTATACAAATTTTGTTAAGTAAATCACCCAACTGTCGCTGTCCCATATTTTCCCTGCACATCTTTTTTTCAGACTGAACATAATCGAATGGAACATTAATGATGTAGCAGGTTAAATAGGTGAGATTATCACCGCACATCTATCTCTTAAAAAAAAAAATTTGTGTACTTTTCAAGTTTATACATCGCACCAACTTCACAATCATTTTAACATTTCAAAACTTGGCTTCCTTCCCCCTCTTCCTGCAGTTCCTTAAATTTATTTTTTAATGTCTTCTGCATATCCAAATTAACTTAATTTGCTCATTTATTCATCTACTTTAATATATACTCTATAAAACTACAGGTTATTACAATAATCCTGCCAGTGTTCTTATCTCTTTACAATTTGTCTGTAAATAGTCAATAAACCATTTCAATTCTTTTATAAAAAGTTTGTTTTCTTGGTTTCTTATTCTTCTGGTAAGTTTCACTATATCTGCACATTCCATAAGTTTTTGTATCCATTCTTCTTTCGCTGGGACTTTTTCTTTCCATGTTTGGGCATGTAACATTCTTGCTGCTGTAGTCGCACATATGAATAATTTTCTATACAGTTTGGGTAGTTCTGTCCTATAATTCCCAAAAGAAAGGCTTCTGGGTTGTTTTTTTACAAATGTTTTTTAAACATCCTTTTCAATTCATTATATATCATTTCCCAGTAAGCCTTACTACAAGACCACCACATCTGATAAAAAGAACCTTCTTTCTCTTTCCATTTCCACTGCACGTCTATCTCTTGGCATGCAGCTTCACTGTTATCTTGCCTGTTATGTTGCCATTTTAAAGGGCAATCCTGTAAACCCTTTCCTGGAAGCCCTACTGAACTCAATGGGACTAACTTCTGAATAAGCATGAAAAAAGTTACACTGCATATCAAAAACCTTTTTTTTTTTACAGTGGTCTTTTAATTGACAACTTTTTATCAAATTTAAACAAATTTAACAAACGTGTTCACATAATAATACTTAACTTGCTGCTAAACTACCTTTTCATTTTTAAAAGTGGTCATTTAAAAAATATGTGCTGCCATTCCAGTCTCTGCAGGTAGCACCATTTTCTTATTTCCATCTCCAGTTTTTTTAAAAAAAAAACATTGATTTTTTTTCCATTCTACTTTTTAACGTTGAAGTAAAAGTCATGGTAGTGACACATTGAAATAAGTGCTGTGGTGCAATTTTTTTAGTTTTTTTAAAAAAAAATGTAAAAGACAGGGTTTGTTTTAAAGACATGCTCAGGGGAATTATCCGTTTTCCAGCCATACAGCCATGCTATTCCCACTAGTGTAGATGGAGCACCAGGCAAGGTACACAGACAGAGAGTGCTATTAATTCCCACCCCCACCCCCCATGCAAAAAAATAATTGTGGAAAAATCCATTGCAAATCTGCATGTGGCTTGCAGCAGAAAAGTAGGGTTTGGTTAGTGGTAGATGTTGTTTTATCTGTTCAGAGGTGGGGAAGGGATCTCATCAGAAAACATTTGATCCCAAAGACTCTTCCTCATCAGTGGTCCAGATTGGAATTTAAAGAAGTTCAGATGCTTTACTCTTTGCATTTTAGTAGGAAGCTACCTGATTTGCACTTCTTGAAGCACTCAAACCAAAACACAGTTCTGCTTTGAAATTCACACTGCTCTGAAATTTTGCAGCCCAGTTTTCCAACTGATGGGACGCGGATGGTGCTGTGGTCTAAACCACTGAGCCTAGGGCTTGCCGATCTGAAGGTTGGCGGTTCGAATCCCCGCAATGGGGTGAGCTCCCGTTGCTCAGTCCCAGCTCCTGCCAACCTAGCAGTTCGAAAGCGTGTCAAAGTGCAAGTAGATCAATAGGTACCACTCCAGCGGGAAGGTAAACGATGTTTCCATGCGCTGCTCTGGTTTCACCAGAAACGGCTTAGTCATGCTGGCCACATGACCTGGAAAAACTGTCTGCGGACAAATGCCAGCTTCCTCGGCCAGTAAAGCGAGATGAGAGCTGCAACCCCAGAGTCGTTCGCGACTGGACTTAACTGTCAGGGGTCCTTTACCTTTGCCTTCTCCAAATGAGCAACGTGTGCAGAAATACGTACCGTATGTTTGTGCTAAACAAAATGCATTTATTAATGAAAATTATGTTACAGTGCATTACATATGGGGGAAATAGGTTACGAAAATGTGTATATCTGTCAAAACTGCATGCAAAACCCATGCATATTAGGAGAAGCTGCCAATGAAATGCTGATGAATTTTCATTTTTTTAAAAAAAACACTGTGGAAACTAGAAGAACCGAATTTAGGACTGGAAAAGTGAGAAACTGAAAGAAGCTGAAATGAATAGTTTGTCCGTTCTTGCCTGCACATCATGTTATGAATTTAGACACAGATTCAAGCAGGTAACCAGGGGAGGGGAGTTATCGCTCTTCAAGCAATTTTGTGTTCGTGTGTGGTGGGTCCTCTTTATTGCGTCTGAGTGCCGACGGCTTCCCAGCAGTGTCTGCCAGCTCTTTACCTGAAGGAAACAAATCTGCAGTATGAAGACAGTCCATTCAGTAGCACACTTGGGCCATAAAAGCCTTCCTGGAAAAGGAAGCTCACAATCACAACAGCTAGAGGGAGGGAGGGAGCCAGGTGAAGGCAGGTCTGGCTCTCCCATGGAGCCAGGTGAGGTGAGTGCCTCAAGTGGCCGGAGCCACAGGGGCAGCAGAGCCCAATGTTTTTCTCTCTTTCTCCCTTGTTCCCAATGTTCACTCACCCCTTCTTCTCTGGTGGTGGGTGGGCACCATTTGGTAGTTTGCCCCAGGGGCCAAAATACCTCTGGCTAGCCTTAGCAAACACACACACACCTGTGTTTAGTTGAAGAAGAAGAAGAGGAGGAGGAGTTTGGATTTGATATCCCGCTTTATCACTACCCAAAGGAGTCTCAAAGCGACTAACATTCTCCTTTCCCTTCCTCCCCCACAACAAACACTCTGTGAGGTGAGTGGGGCTGAGAGACTTCAGAGAAGTGTGACTAGCCCAAGGTCACCCAGCAGCTGCATGTGGAGGAGCGGGGAAGCGAACCCAGTTCACCAGATTATGAGTCCACCACTCTTAACCACTACACCACACTGGCTAGTTTAATAGCAATAAATCCCAAATTCTACCAGTTTGGTTAAAACAATGAGCTCGTGATGCCACAAAGTCTTTGCAAATGTAGTTTATTCTCAATTCTGCTCTCTCTGAACCAGCTTGACCGTCTCCCCACAAGTGCCCCAGATCCCAGAGTGAGCCATGCAGGGCTGTTGCAACAGAAAAGCCTCGACAAGTGGGGTGTGTATCTTCAGAGCCTAAAAATAGGTGCAACCATTTCTGAGCCAGGGCACTCCCAGGCCCCAGCCCTCGCTGCTTGGCACACTCAGTGCATAATTGTAGGGTTAACTATTTTGACATACGTATATCCACTCCAAAAGACATCTGAATGCATATTAGCCGCTGTGCTGGCAGCAGGAATGTTGACATTGCCTATCCAGGGAGCTAATTCTGCCTGCAAGTGAGCGCCCCAAATGGGAGAAATGCCGGACTTCTTAGGAAATAATAAGTATGCATATGCTACAACAGTGTGGTGTAGTGGTTAGAGTGTCAGACTAGGACTTGGGAGACTTGGGTCCCATCCCTGCTCAGCCATGAAACTCACTGGGTGACCTTGGGCCAGTCACAGACTCTCAGGCTGACCTACCTCACAGGGTTGTTGTGAACATAAAACAGGGAGAAAGGGAGCCACGGATGCTGTCTTGACTCCTTGGAGGAATGGTGGGATAGAAATGTGATAAATAGATGCACTATAAGAAAATAAATTTTATCTGTTCCCCAACCCCAAGTAGCAGCGTTTGTGGCCCTCATTCTCTAGAAATTTAGGGGCCCATCAAGACTGATGTCCCCTGCATCCCAGGTGCATGTTCAGTGTTGACTTTTCCCTTTTCACCATCGGAAGCAAGATCCAACCAGAAGCCGCAGCTGCACAAACCCAGCAGTGCCGGCAGGAGTGTCACCCCACAAGATTCCGCCACCCGAAGCTGCCGCTTCAGTCTACCTCATGGGTGGCCCGGCCCTGTGTATTCTGTACTATGTCGTTGTTGCAATAACTGTGGGTTAGTGGTGGATTTGTACTGGATCATCCAGACGTTGTTCTTCTTTACTGGTTTCGTGACGCTTTCCCAGTATTATTACATTATTGCCATCTGTGGGGGACACACTATAGCACAATAAAAGCTGAAGAAAGCATAGTAACTCTGGAATGCTTATGGTATGAAAAGTGACAGGGTTTCAACTACAGGACCTGCACTGATTGGAAATGAAGGTTCGGGTCTGCGCCAACACTTTTGCAGGTACAAACAGTTCTGAAAGTGGGATAGCGTATAACTGCCCAATGAGCACAAATCATGAATGTGCAATTTTTTAAAAAAGGATGTCTGAAGAGGCCCTAATTCTGTGCAAGGCAGATGGGTGAAAATTATATCCTCCATATTTAAATTAAACCCAGTCAATTTTATACATGTTTTGTTTTTCCAAAGTTAATATAGGATTTCAGTAAGATGGAAAATGCACATGCCTTTAACATTCTCCGCCTCTCTCATCCCTCCATGTCTGAGTTAAGGACACCTTTCTGAGAACCCTTTACAGGAGCAGAGACTTATATAATGATTTGACTTTGCCTCTGTTTACCTTCAAAGGTGTTGGTGTCACAGGTATTATAGAGGTGTGTGAAGACTAGCCTCATTCTGATTTATTAGTCTCAAAATACCTCTCTACAGGACCTAAACCTGAAAGCAGACTGCTATGTTCAGCTGTCTTCCCAAATGTATTCTGTACCCTGCACCCTCATTCCAGCCAGACCTGTTCCATACATCTAGAGTTGGGTGTAACTTTCATTCCAGGTTTTTGGAATAGCTGACTGTCCAGCACTGTGCCATTACTTCTCATTAACAACCAGGGCATACAAGCTGAAAGCAGCATTGGGTGGGGCAGGTGGGGCCTAATTTCACGCAGGTGGCAAGGATGGAGAAGGAAGGAAGGAGGCATTGCACACTGTTGACTACTTCCCTGCCCACTTTTGACTACTGCCCCAACCACCACTGCTACCCCCCTCCTCTGAATACCCCTGAGGAAGTGTCCAGAAAAAGTTGCCCAACAATGACTCAAAGTGAGCATCACTTTGCATCACAGGTAGGGATGGGATTCTGTTCACATTTAAAGCTCAATCTATCAAATATACATTTTCCAATACAAAATGAGAACTCAAACACAACCATCCTTCAAAATCCACATGTATCCGAGTTTTGCAGTGCAGCTTCCCAACCAAAGGATGTTTACAAAAATGCATATATTGGGGAAAGTGTGCATAAAAATGAACGTATTAGCACAAGTAGCCTACTTGGGAGATGCATCCTATTGAGAAATGTTTATTTCAGACATGTGTACATTAGTCAAAACTGCACACAATTTTTTAGTGTTAGGAGAAATTAGCATATGTACCTTTGCTGCAAATCTGTGTCATCTTCATGGCTGATTAATTTCTTCTGATTAGAGATGTGCAAGTGGTCAACCCTACTCAAGACACATTGTCACCGCTTGGACTACTGCAATGCGCTCTACGTGGGGCTACCTTTGAAGGTGACCTGGAAACTGCAATTAATCCAGAATGCGGCAGCCAGACTGGTGACTGGGAGTGGGCGCCGGGACCACATAACACCAGTCCTGAGAGATCTGCATTGGCTCCCAGTACGTTTCGGAGCACAATTCAAAGTGTTGGTGTTGACCTTTAAAGCCCTAAACAGCCTCGGTCCTATATACCTGAAGGAGCGTCTCCACCCCCATCGTTTAGCCCGGACACTGAGATCCAGCACCGAGGGCCTTCTGGCGGTTCCCTCATTGTGAGAAGTGAGGTTACAGGGAACCAGACAGAGGGCCTTCTCGGTAGTGGCGCCCGCCCTGTGGAACACCCTCCCACCAGATGTCAAAGAGATAAGCAACTACCTGACATTCAGAAGACATCTTAAGGCAGCCCTGTTCAGGGAAGTTTTTAATGTTTGATGTTTTAGTGTATTTTTGGTCCCTGTGGAAGCTGCCAAGAGTGGCTGGGGAAACCCAGCCAGATGGGCGGGGTACAAATAATAAATTATTATTATTATTATTATTATTATTATTATTATTATTATTATTATGGCACAGTAACAAATTGTGCCCCACCCATGAAGTCAAGGTGCACAGTACCCAAGGCCAGTAGAATTTTTTGCTGCACAAGGAAGAAAATTCCATGAGACCAAGTCCCTCACTTTAATGTCAGTAAAAAGACTATAGTAATAAATTATATAAACAGTAACTTTCTGCCATTTCCTGGCATCCAAAACCAGCCGTTTGGGAGGGTTGCCTCACTATGCCCAATGGGAAGGCTAGACCTACCCCACTTTGAATACTGGTCACATCACTGTGAGTTTTCTAGCACGAATTCTTCCCCTTCCCAGTCTTTCTTGGATAGGAGTTGTAATTGCCAGTTTGTCTACAGTATCTGCATAGAAATAATTCTCATCAATTTTCAGTGCCATTAAAGAATCTTGTTGCAATGATGACTTAAAGAAACCAATGATCTTGGCTGGGAAAACTGGCACTGCTTTCCTGATGGGGTTGTTTTAATAAAACACTATTCCATTTGCAGTTTTATGAATTGCTGTGTCTTAGTGGCTGGCAGAATCATAGTGTGACCCCTTTGAAGTTCATTATATAATTCTCAAAATCAATAGGCATCAAAAGCAGTGGCAGAAATGCAGGCAAGTCAATATGTCCAGTCCAGTGAAGTCATTCACATTCTCTTTCTCATTCATATATATATATATATATATA
Organism: Podarcis raffonei; assembly: GCF_027172205.1. Classification (NCBI taxonomy): domain Eukaryota; kingdom Metazoa; phylum Chordata; class Lepidosauria; order Squamata; family Lacertidae; genus Podarcis; species Podarcis raffonei. The sequence goes on from NC_070615.1 coordinate 8,223,615, forward strand.
TATATATATATATATATATATGAGAGAGAGAGAAACAACACTATCTAGGAATATTTGTTGTTTCAATTAACCTGATTTAACGGCTCTCAAGGCATGGGGGTCAGAGCCTGTAGTGCTGGGTAATTTGATTTTGAGCACCTGTCGATCAGATTTCAAGGGTGGTCAACCCACACCAGAGGTACAAATATTGATGTGTTTAGTGTATAGCGTACCTGTCAGGAAGATGCAATAGTTCACAGTGAAATCCCCTACATTTCACATCCTCACAGTTTCAACCTTCAGCTTTCTGGCTTTGATCACTGGCCTCAGGGGACAGGTGTGTGTGTGTGTGTGTGTGTGTGTGTGTGTGTGTGTAAGAAAGGGAGCTAGCCTGGCAATGTGGTCCCTGGAAGGTTTTTGGGTATGGGTGTCACCGAACACCTACACACGCCCCAAATTTAATTATTGTGAAAGGACTGATTTGACATTTTGGGAAAGCTATGTGTGTGGAGAGAATTCTGGTCAAGCATTTTCACCTTTATTGGAAAACCCAGTCACAGTTTTCTGTTAAAGCCTCCCTTTTCGAACAACTTATTTTCTGAACGCCAAGATTTTGCAGGATGAGAATCTGTTGTGACAGCAGCATTCTGCATTTGGAGAGGGAGAAAATTCTACAAGGAGTTCCCCAGCTTTTTAACGTCAGTGTCTGTGGCAGTTTCTGGAGACTTACAAACAGAGGTGCTTTGAAAGACTCAAGGTGAGTGTCCAATATGCACTAAGCACAACTTTGGGAAGGGACTTGTGGTTAAGAGGACTACATGCGGAATGTGGAAGTCTTGAGGACCTGTTTATACAAATATCTCTCACTCTGTAAGCCTACTGCTGTAGCCTTACATGCAACTCTGATCGTTTGTCCCCAAAGCAAGGCTGGGTAGCCTGTGCCTCCCCCACAAGATGTTGTTGTACCCCAACTCCCATCACCTCATGGCCAGTTGTTGGGGAAGATGGGAGCTAGAGTCTAGTGCAGATGATTCTGGGTTCCAACTCTGGCATCTCTGGCTGAGAAAGATCCCTGTTTTGAAACCCTGAATAGCCTCTGCCAGCCATTGTAGAGCACGGTGCCCTCTGGGTGCTGATTGACTACAGTTCCCATAATCCTTGACCACTGACAATGCTGGTTGGAGCTGGTGGCACCAATCCACCAAAATTTGGGTGGCGCTGTGGGTAAAACCTCAGTGCCTAGGACTTGCTGATCGTATGGTCGGCGGTTCGAATCCCCGCGGTGGGGTGAGCTCTCATCGTTTGGTCCCAGCTCCTGCCCACCTAGCAGTTCGAAAGCACTCTTAAGTGCAAGTAGATAAATAGGTACCGCTTTATAGCGGGAAGGTAAACGGCGTTTCCGTGTGCGGCGCTGGTGCTGGCTCGCCAGCTGCAGCTTCGTCACGCTGGCCACGTGACCCGGAAGTGTCTTCGGACGGCGCCGGCTCATGGCCTCTAGAGTGAGATGAGCACGCAACCCCAGAGTCGGACACGACTGGCCCGTACGGGCAGGGGTACCTTTACCTTTACCTATGTTGATTAGCCCTAATATAGAAAATAGATGATTCAGTGATGATTATCCATCTTTTATATATTTAGACAAAGCAATTGCCTTTAGATCCATTTCCCACCCCTAACCCTGATTTTTGAGAGTCAGCCCCTTAAAAGTGATATTCCTTTCAAGAACAGGAACTCTTATTGGGGCCTGCATCATCAGCTGCAAGATTGGTTTAAGGGTGGAGGCCCCTTCCCAAATAACTTTAGCTTCAAGCTCCTTTCAAAATTGCATTGTCTAATAACACAATAGTTGCATAACCCAGGACGGTTTAGGGAAGGAGGCATGACTCTCTGGCAGGGTCCTAGTGTCTTCTCACTTCCTTCCCAAAGTCTAGTTAGTGCTTTCCCAGTTTGGGGAAGGGCAAGCGGGCTCTAGGACCCTGTCGGAGCCTTGCATCTCCTTCCCAAAGCCAGGCGCCTCCTTATTTGCCTTTGGGAATGCAGAGCAAGGGCTGGACACACACACACACACACACACACACACACACACACACACAAAATTGGCCTTGCACAGAGTGCCATAGTACCCACTTGGGTATAACCTGGTGAATGCTGAGACAGAATTAAAATGATAATGTGTGCTTAAAGGCACAATTCCACATTTCAAATTTGAAGACTAGTTCAACTACTGCATCCATTCTCAAGGGGCTGAGAAAATGTGCAAAACACACTTTAGCACAGGAGTAGTCAACATGGCACCCTGCAGATATTGGTGGAGCCCCACCTCCCAGCAGTCCCAACCTCCATGCCCAATGGTCAGGGATGATGGGAGTTGAAGTCCAACAGCATCAGGAGGACACCACATTGACTCCCCCTGCTGTGTTGCGAAGCCCTGGTTGCTGCATTATCATAATGAATTAAATGTGCATTATTACACTGGAATCCTCTGTTTGAAGCCTGAACACAAGGGACTCAGCGATACAGCTGCCAATACAGTCATACCTTGGAAGTTGAACGGAATCCGTTCTGGAAGTCCGTTTGACTTCCAAAACATTCCAGAACCAAAGCACGGCTTCTGATTGGCTGCAGGAAGTTCTAAGTGCAGGAAGTTTTAAGTGCATTATACAAATGTGATACAAGGTGGCGATGGTGAGCTTATGGCAAATTCAATATATTTTTCAAACCACTTAAAAAAACAAGCATTTTCACAGTGGTGTTTTTTTTTTAATGTGTCTGGATTCCACCTTAATGAACCACCACACCCATGTTCAAGGAAGATTTAATGATGTCAAAATCCAAAGGGGAGCCAGTGTAGGATATCCTCCTTCCCCTCTTCTTTTGTTTGTTTCAGAATACAATAACATGCTGGATCAGACCACTGTGGCACATCTAGTCCAGAATCTTGTTCTCACAATGCCTGACCAGATGCCCACAAAGCCGCAAAGCAGGACGTGAATGCAACAGTACAGTACTTGCACCCCCAGAAGTTTCCAGAAATTGGTGTTCAGCATACTGCCTCCAACCATTTGCATTTCTTAGTGCAGAAAGTATTGATCTGATGTGTAGATATCTTTCCTATTCTATTTAATTCAAGGGGGTTCTGGAAGCTTCTCTGTGTGAAAAAAACAAGCAGAAGGTTTATGATGTTTGGGTTATTCCTTCCGAGAAGCTGAGTACAGGTGGCTTAAATGGCTTCTCTTATCTCTTTCTGTCAAGGTCATGCTGACTATAATTAGAGGCCAGGAGGGGCCTGGGTTTCACTTTCTCTCTCTTTCTCTCTTTCTCTCTCTTTTCCTTCTGGTGTGGTGGTCTGTACATAGTATGCTTAGACTTATTATAAGTTATTGTAAGTCTGCTGCAACTGGATTTCTCATGGACATTCTGAATGTATGGATTTGTGATCATTATGCTCCTTTGCTTCAGTAGCAGCAAAGCTCTGCTGAATGAAATACAATTGCCTCTGGTCTATTTTTGGGAATCCTGCAACGTGTTTAAGTTGTTACTCTGCTAACTATACATTGGAATCAGCTCTGGATCAATATTGAGTAGAATTCAATGACACTATGGAGGTAGAAAATAGTCACTAGCTAGTAGCCATTGATTCCCTTCTCTCCCATAAATTTGTCCAAAACACTTTCAAAGCAATCCAAGCCAGGAGCCATCACTCCATCTTGCAGGGGCCAAGTTCCATAGTTTTAACTATTCACTGTGTGAAGAGGTCCTTTCTTTTATGTGTCTTGAATCCTCCAAGCGTTAAGAGAGAGGGAGAGAAACATTTTTCTAGTCACTCTCTCCATACTGTGCGTTGTGTTGTTGTTGTTTTTACACATCTATCATGTTGCCTGTTACTTCCCTTTTCTCTAAACTTAAAAGCCCCACATGTTGCAATCTTTCCTCATAGGGGAGTTGCTCCATCCCCTTAATCACTCTCATTGTTTGCAGAAGCTGTCAGACAAAATCCTCAAATAAGAGAGTATCAAGGTGGCTTGATAATGTATCGCAGGATAAGCCTCTTAGGTGATGACATGGTCCTCTACCTGACTTTGCCGAAGGCTTCTCAAACTTGCTGCTCAGGATGAAATTGCTACCCATGGCTCTGTTTCAAGATTCTAAATTAATTATAAGGAATCCAAATTAATATCAGTTAGTGTTCAGTTCAGCCCTCGTTGCTTAATTATATTTAAAGCAAACTCCCTTGTCAGTGGTGGTAGTCTAAGTAGAGATATGTATGGGCACATTAAAATCAACAGCAATCAACATGCCCTTTCTTATTGTTTTCTAGACGGGCTACATCTACACCATACATGTAAAGCACGTTTAGCACACATTGCTTCCCCATGTTCAGTCATGACCTTTTGGCTGAATGGGGACATTCTCTTGTGTATAATCGCAGGAAACACCAGGACTAGAACAAAGTCCCTTCAGCTGTGGGTGCAACTGTCCTGTGTGTTCAGTCACTGGAGCAGCAGTTTAGAGCATCTTCCTGGTTAGTGAAGTAGTCTCAGATTCTGGAGGGGCTCCACCCACCTAGCCTGGTCATTGAACCCTCCTAGGCAGAAAGAGCTATGAAGGGCTTTCTGTCTAGGCTCAGACTCAGGCTGAGAACAATGGCCTTCCTGACTGGGTGTGTTTCAGAGTGTTACTTTGCCCTCCCTCCTGGTTTGATTCCTTGGCTCTGACTCCATGGTACAACTCTCCTGCCTGCCTGTCACTCACCTCTGACAACAGTAAATATATGCCCCAGTTCAGGTGCCCAAAGAGGGCTGCAAGCACACACAGAAGGTCATGCAAGGCCCGCATTCTTGGAATTCCTTTCTCCGGAGATCCCCCAAAGCCTGAGCCTGTGTATCTTCTGAAAGGGATATAAGATGCATTTACTGAAACTGAGCTAGTTATGTAAAGGTAAAGGGACCCCTGACCATTAGGTCCAGTCGCGGACGACTCTGGGGTTGCGGCGCTCATCTCGCTTTACTGGCCGAGAGAGCTGGCATACAGCTTCCAGGTCATGTGGCCAGCATGACTAAGCCGCTTCTGGCGAACCAGAGCAGCGCACAGAAACGCCGTTTACCTTCCCACCGGAGTGGTACCTCTTTATCTACTTGCGCTTTGACATGCTTTTGAACTGCTCGGTTGGCAGGAGCAGGGACCGAGCAACGGGAGCTCACCCCGTCACGGGGATTCGAACAGCTGACCTTCCGATTGGCAAGCCCTAGGCTCTGGGCTAGGATTGAATAATTAGCTAGCCATGATGGCTGTGCTTGTCTCCAAAGCTGGAGTCCATAATACTTCTGAATGCCAGTTTCTGTAAACCACAGGAGGAAACAGCATCCTTGTGCTCTGATCCTAATTGTGCTCTGATCCTAATTGTGGGTTTCCCATAAGCATCTGGTTAGCCACTGTGAGAACAGGAAGCTGGGCTGGATGGGCCATTGGCTAGTAGCCTTTGTTATCCCTCTCATCCATTGGCCTGATGCAGCAGGATCTCGTCTTAAGCCTTCCATCAGCATCCATGTGTCTTCCAGTTTCAGAGTACTTCATCTTGCCTCTTGTCTATCATCTTCTCTTAGTCTCTTTCATCTTCTCTTAGCCTTTCAGTCCGGACTTTATTCCATTCACGCACCAAATAGACCACTTGGTGCAAACAGTTAAATATTCCATGAAGGCAATTGATGAGCTGAGTCTCTTTCGGGCTCCTAAAAACCTGCTCAATCCCACTATCAACTAAAGCTGGGCTGGCTTGGAAAGATCATTTCATATTTTGTTATACAGACACCAATCTCAGTGAAGTAATTTTAAAAAATCAGTTTTGAAAAGCAAAAATAATCCATTCATATTTTTGATGAGATTTATGCTACAAAAATACAATAATAATAAGATAAAAACAGAGGAACACAGAAGCTTCTCCTGATATGCATGCACAGGATATAATGTAATGTGTAGGTAGCTAGTCTGATGCCATCCAGCTGTCATGGGAGTACAATTCCCAGCCACTCCAGTTGGCATTGGTCAATAGATGATGAGAGCTGAGGTCCAACAGCATTTGGAGGGCTTGCATTTGCACCCTCACCTCTGGAGCAGACAAGACTGGGATAGATGGACTGTCTGGCCTGGCATCTAATGGAGCTTCCTAAGTTCTGGGGTGATCAGATGGTCCTCTTCTGAACTGCTGCCAAAGCTCAAGTTGTGATAGAATGGAAATACTGTCATACCTCGGGATAAATGTGCTTCAAGTTAAGTATTTTCGGGTTGTGCTCCACAGTGACCCGGAAGTAACAGAGCGCGTTACTTCCGGGTTTCGCCACGTGCACATGCGCAGATGGTCAAAATGATGTCACGCTCATGCGCAGAAGCGGCAAATGTGACCCGTGCATGCGTGGACGAGAGTTGCGTTCACTTCAGGATGCGAACGGGGCTCCGGAACGGATCCTGTTCGCATCCTGAGGTATCACTGTAGAGTTAAAGGTGAGCTGGCTTGTGAGATCCCAGGACCTCAAGACATTGGACAAAGTGACTGCTCACCCTGCAAAGGACTATGGGCATTTTTTCTTCCGGAGCTTATCTCAAGGGCTGCTTCCCATTTCAGAACTTTTCACTGATACCATGTGAGACCAATAAAAAACCCCTTCCTATGGTGCCTGCAGGACTGCTCTAAAATGTGACCCCTTTTGCGTGTGTGATCAATCTGCTTGCCGTTATGAATGGAAATTTTATGGTCTTGATCGGGGACACTCAGGATTGTTCCCCCATTGGAATCCAGGTCCCATCAGTCCCAGGCAGCACGGCCAATTCAACAACATTTTGACGGCACCACGTTGGCTACCCTGATGTACATCGTAATAGCGTGAAATGGATTCTTGTCTCCTGTCCTTGTCTAATTTTGTGTTCTCTGGTTGGGGGAGGGGTCTTCTTTTTCATTTGTCTTTATTTTCCTGTTCACTTTAATTGAATGCTTATTGAGAACTGCAGTTGCTCCCCAGTGTGCTACATCTGTGGCTGTCTTTACGGATTACTTATTTCACATATTGTCTTATTCATAACTATAAAACTGTAAAGAGTCAGATTAAAAAAATTAAAGTTTGTTCTCATTGCCTGCAACCGAACAGGTCAAATGGGAGCACTTAGGAGTTTGGGTCAGGAACTGTCAATAAGTTGGGGTCATGCCCTTGCAAGTAGCTTTGAAACACCCAGTTGGCATTCTAATTCCTGAGAAAGAAACTGGGTGGGTGGTGGGGAAGCACTGGGGATGAAGTTATGGATCAGACCTAGAGGTGGAATGAGAGCATTATGCTGTAAGTCAGCCTCCTAAGGTATGGTTACCAGATTTTTTTCAATGAATCTGGGGACACCTTTTTTTTTTTTGAAGCTGAGTAGCAACAGGGAGTCAGTAGTGGTGATGGTGAGGCAAAAGACCCTGGGCCCAAGCACACATGCATATTGTATAAAGGTGCAAAGTCCTTCTTTCACACCCTGTGAAACATAAATGCACAGAGTTTTTAAAAAACTGGGAAATGGTGCGCAGCCCGTCTGCAACTCCTGAGTCTTCCCTGATCTCCTGCCACCTTCCCCCTTTGTTTTGACAGATTGGGGGAGGCTCAGGAGTCGCGGGTGGTGGCTGTTCCCCACAAGGAGTGCGGTTTCTCTGCCAGGCAAGCTGCAAAGCCCTTCTTTCGCACCCTGTGAAACATAAATGCGCAGAGTTTTTTTAAAAACTGGGCAACCTCTGCCCGGCCGAGACCCCAGAGACTCCCCCAATCTGTCAAAACAAAGGGGGAAGGGGGCAGGGGATCTGTACCACCGGACGTCCCCAGTTCGCCTTCAGCAGTGGCGGCAGCAGCGACCAGCTCCTGAAGCCGGCCAGAGCCAACTGCGCTACCAGGCGGGTTCCGGGCTGCTGAGGCTGCCGCTGCCACATTTCCCGGGGACAGATTTGCAAATCTGGGGACATTCTGGGGACGGAATTTGTCCGGGGACAGATTTGCAAATCTGGGGACTGTCCTCGGGAACCAGTGACGTCTGGTAACCCTATCCTAAGGTCACATCTGCATTTAAAGCACATGACTTCCCCCAAAGAATCATAAAAAGGGGAGTTCACCCAACCACAGAGCTACAACTCCCAACAACCTTAACAAACTACAGTTCCCAGGGTTCAGTTGGGAGAGAATCCACATGCTTTAAATGGATGGTGTGGGTGTGGCCATTCTACAACATTGTGTAATTTAAGCCTCCACCATTGGGGTCCTCCTCTAGGTACTCACCCATCACTGTTTGAAGTACAGCGGAGATTTACTTTGGACAGAGACTTCAACAGCAGCAGCAGCAGCAGCAGCAAGAAATTACTTTCTAGTAGAACATCATTCCATCCCTTTTCTCCTGGTATTCCAACATCAGATATACTTTTTCACAAATTTGTTTTCTTGAGGGCTCTGAAGGATTCCCCCTCGCCCTTGTTGGCTGCTGTGTCAAGAGTTTCCATTGTTATTCTTCATTTCATTTGCTGACAGTTGCTAAACTCCAAAGCGATCTTCACCGACTGCTTATGTGTATGTTCTTGTGTTTGGCTGTGGCTGATTTGATGGTTAGCTCTCTTGTAATATAAGCCCTCGAAGGTTGTTTTGTTTTTTAACCAAACCCATCGTGATGTCAGTGGATTAAGTGCTGGGTGCAGCCCAGGTTCAACTCATTACTCAGCCACACTGTAGGCTGGGTGACCTTGAGCCTGTCACTCTCAGCCTTGCCTGCTTCACAGGGCTTCTGTGAAAGGATAACAGGGGGCCCGTCCCGAGGTCCTTGGATAAAAATGGATAAGATGAATTCTGCTTTAAATCTGACGAGCCGAAATCACAGGAAAGTCAGTTCCTTACTTGAGAAGGAACTGTAGCATTTAGATCAGGGTTAACAGTGGTTTTCTTGACCACTAATGATGCTGTAAATGATGCTGTCATATAGTTATTCCCACGGGCCTCATCTCGTACACAATAGGTCACAGGCAACCTGGCGCTGAGTCAAGATGTCTGCACTCCAGAGTGTCAGCTCTTTGGCGGATGCATCTTGGGAGACTTTGGATCTGAGGAAAATGCTATTGGAATGGTTTATGTTCCCGAAGGGGACTTTACAGAGCTGGAGACCAGAGGAAGGGAGAGGGGAGGGGAGGAAAGATAGGGGCAGTCATTGGCTGCTCTGCAAAAGGTTAAATCTTTGGAGGAGGGAGGGAAATTGACATATTGGAGGATGGAGTGACCTAGAAAGTCCCAGAGGAAATGATGCTATAGCAGGGACATAATGGCATATTTGTCTCTCCCTTTCATTGGTTTTACACCGGCAGAAATAATGGTGAAGGGTTTGAAGATAATGCGATGGAAGGGAAGGTGATATTGAAGAATTTGGTTATTGAAGAATGCTTAAAAGCTATACAAAGCTGTTTTATACTGAGCTAGTCCATTAGCCCATGAGGTCTGCCCTTGTCTCCTGTGACTGGCAGTGCCCCTCCAAGGTTACAGGACCTGCCGTGTTACCTTTCTAAAAACTGGAGACAGCATGGATTAAACTATGGGTTCTTCCACTGATTTATGGACCATCTCTGATGACGCTGCCCACCCACCCCCAACTCCAAATGATCACACCCAGTGACTTCATATACGTAGATGTTAGTGTTTGTGCTACTTGCCGCAGCCATAATGTCAGTAGCTTCCCATTGGAAATCCAACTCACCTCCCTCCCGAGAGGAAGTGACTAGCAAAAAATTGCACTGCCAGAACAGCTGACACACAAATGGAGAGTTCTTAATGGTTCATCAAAAATAGACCACTTTTATTTGACTTGGAATAAGTTTTTCTCTTGTGTTAACTCGTCGGCACAGTCCACTAAACCCCCTGCTCCGCAGATAAATATGTGAAGAGGCTTTATCGAGAACTAATTTGACTCGCCTTTTTCTTCTTATATGTGATAAATGTATTCTGCATTGCATTCTCAGTTGTTTCCTCCTTCCCTCTGTATTCTCATTTTATTTTTCTATTTGTATTTTTTGCATTCATTATTCTTTCTGCATTTTGTATGTGCTTATGTCGATAACTATTCTGTATGAAGAATGGCCATAATAACAACAACAACAAAGTTTCTTATTTTAAATAAATAGTAGATGTTAAACAGCATTGGGAAGTCACTCTTGGGTTCTTTGCTTTGTTGTATTTGTTTTGATTTACTCAATAAAGTCTTTCAAAAATAATTTTAAAAACCCATTCCAAAATAGCAAAACCAGCACTGGAGACAAGAATGTACCCTACAATACCCCATAGCACAAAAACCGTGGGGCTCAAATAGTCTCTCAGTCCTACGCTTTGGACATGACCTTGCAGGTAGGAGGTATACCTGCTGGAATAGCAGCTGATGGACCCTGTTCCTTTGGCTGATGGAATAGTCAGAGATGTGTTCTGTGACTCCCATCTTTCTTGACCATTGGCTGAACTGTCTGGGGATGATGGGAGTTGTAGTCCAACAACATCTGGGGGCTTATGGTTGAAGAACTCTGGGCCAAAGTGCCCTTTCCCCTTGCCTCTGCAGTGCAACCTGACAGTTGGAGCTGGGTGTTTTTTCCTAGGGACAAGGTTAGAAGAAACCAGGCACTCTGTCATGGCTCCTTCTCTAGCCAGTGAATGGGGACAGGCTGGTCTCCCCCCTTGCCCTGACGCACATGCATGAAGCTCATGCACAAGGAGATTCCCCTTTCCAACTACATGCCACTGAAGAAGAGCAAGCAGGTCTTTCCAAAATACCTCTGTTGTAAACAGTCCTTTGAAATCTTCTGGATTTCAAAGTCTGGCCAATCGTACCTTTGCGTTTCATTGCTGTGGTACAGTTAGCATTTGAAAGATACATTCAGTCAGCACTGAATATATTCAGATGTTTTAGAACCTATTTCTGTGCTATTATACACTGTGCCTGCATTGCAACATTGCAAAGCCACGTAAGATTCTTTGCTTATTATTGTACATTCTATTGCCCACCAGCCAAAGACTTGCTTTTGTAACTTGAAAAAAATTCTTTCAGACCAATGTGATAGAAATATATCCTATTTGGACCTTCTTCATTCATTTGTAACTATTGACTGGCCAGGGATTATGTCCTCTTCCTCCTCTGCCTTCATCCTCGGCTAACCCCATAGGAGCTGCCATCTAACAGAAAAGCTATTGACAACCAAACGAAATTCCAGCCCCTTTCCCCCCAGTTGCCTTCCTGTTTAAGGGCTGCTTGTAGAGCAAACTGTACTAGATTGAAGGCAATTTCTTCTGTGTCTTAGGTTTACTCCCCATCCCTGGTGGGTTGTTGTTGTTTGGTGTTTTTTGTTTGGACGAGTCATTGTCAATCTGTTCCATTTTAGCTGTTCTATTTGGCACAAGCTGGGGAGAAACTGGTACACCCCGTCATCTTGATAGTTCCTTTGATATTTTTTTGTTATGTGTTTTTCTAGTCTCCGCCTGCTTTCTAGAGAATGGAAAAGTCGCACCTCGCCTCCATGTAGCAGGTGGGCACAGAGCCGCCCTGTGCTAGTACCAGCTGCTAAACAGATTGGCTGCTAGGCAGGGACCTTCCACAGAGAAACAAAAGCTTTTGCCTCCCCAAAGACGATCCTACTCTGTGAATGGAGAGAGTCTAATTTTAATCTTGGGCCTCTTGCTTTATGCAAGTCGCTTGACTGGCGGGATAAACAGGGACAAGTGGGAAAGAAGGAATTTCTGGCTTGCTCCGCATTAATTTTACACAAAATGCGTGCATGTGTGCCTATGCACTAAAAGGCAGCTGACAGCCTCTTCTTGGTAGATTTGTGCTGAGAGATACTTGAATCGTTTCCACACTTTATGCCTAATGTGAAAACAGTCAGCAAGTGAGATAGTTTGTGAGCAGGGGAGGGAATTAGATCCTGTTTGCATCTTAATGAGAAATGACGTCATTCGCTCTCCTCGAACACGGAAACCAAAACACAATTATCCTTTGAAATCTGCACTTATCTGAATTTTCCAGTGCAGTTTTCCACCAAAATAACATGTACAAAAGAGTATATGTTAGGGGACAGTGTACATAAAAATGAATGTATTAATTAACTGCAAAACTGATTTCCGAAGAAGGCTTTTCTTTCGAATTTGGATGATGCAGAGACAGAAATTGCTGGAGAAACAGGATTGAGGAAAGCACTTGTAGGGCGCCAACATCTGCTGACTATTTGGGAAGGGAGGAGCTTGAATGTAGGAAGTGACCTATTGCATCAGATGAGATTTCCCTCTAGTCTGGCATCCTGCTTCATGCAATGGTCAGCCATATGCCTCTAGGAAGCTCACAGGTCAGATGTGAAAGGCAATGGCAGAGGTATTCAGAAGACTCTGCAATAAAACATTGCAGTGCATCTTCACCTCCTAACAGGAACATTCTTTCTGTTCAAGGAGACAGATGTATGCCTTCCTACAGAATTATAATTTGTTAGGTCTTTAGTCAAATCATTCTTCCCTCTGTCCTCTCTGTGTTCCATTTTTCTGTTCCAATTGACACTCAAAGTTCTGGGCTCTTGGCGAATGCTTGATCCTTGTTGGGTTGTTTTTGGGGATATATATATCTTGCCCCCCTGGGCTTTTTAAAAATAAGTTGCTTACCTTGAGGCTTAGCCGGACATCCCAACACTTTCCCTGTGTTCTTTGGTGGCCCCATTTTGGACTCTGATCCTGTCAGCACCCAGCCACCTGAGTTTGCCGTTAGAGGGAATTAGGGCATGGCCTCTCAGTATGGAGATACCATTTAGCTATCACAGGTATTAGCTGTTGATGGACTTATTCTCCATGAATGTGTCTAATCCTCTCTTAAAGCTATTTGTGCCAGAGACCATAACCGAAATCAATAATTCTGATACGTACTGCAGCAAGGCTCAATGAAACGGGGAATCTCATATATAGACTGATAGAGAAATACAACTTTAAAAAATCTACAGCTATTCATTTTACTCCCAGAACACACGCTGAGAGGGCCAAAATGAATAGCCAGGTCAACCTCTGCAGGTAGCAAAACCAAAATCAACTCACGGTGTTGCTCATCCTTGGTTCCCCAGATGTCATTGGGCTCCAACTTCCATCATCCCCAGCCAGCATAGCCAGTGGTCAAGGACGATGGGAGTTGCAGTCCAACAACATTGGACCCAAGGTGTTGGCATCAATGGAGAGAGGTGGGCATGCAAGGCTGGATTCAACTAAAGGGTGCTGCTGGCCGAAGCCCACACCATGACTTCCACTAGCCTAATAGGGTTCGCCCCATCTCTTCCCCTGCCCCCAATTGGCTCCTGGGAGGGAAGGGGAAGAGATGAACAGCACAGAGGATGAGGAGAGGGGACATAGTCCCACAGATGGCATGATCTCCTTAAAGCTGCAATGAAATCCTCCCATAGGGTTGTAGGCCATGCTAGTCATACTTGGAGTAGCCCCACTGAAATTAATGAACATGCCTAACATAGGTCTATTAATTTAATAGATCTACACTGAGCAAAACCTAGCTGGATACACACTGTGCAGTTCTGAGGCACTGGACTAGAGAATGCAGAGTACTGGGTGGGAGCCAGGAGAGGGGGATCTGAATTTTGCATATTGGTTGGAACTTAGCCAAAATGTTTGCTTTAGGCCTGCAACCTAGAAATAAGATGGGTTAAGATGAACCTTTGACTAATGAATGTTTTAGATGAAGCTATAGATAGATGAAAGAAAAATGGAGAATAGCAATTATTGTTGTTCCATGCACGTTTCTTCCACAGCAGGGACACACACACACACACACACACACACACACACACACACACACACAGAGTGTTTTTAACTAGCTCAAAGTCAGCCTGTGGTACAATCTCACAGCTGGAGGATGTAGTCCGCCTAGCTGTGTTTCATGTCTTACTGCCCCAGGGGAATGGTTATCTCATGATTACCACCGTACCTCTTGAGCTTTAGTAGTACATAATTTATGCACTGAAGGAGAAAGACAACTAAATTAGGTGACATTATAAAAAAAAGAGAAAGAGAGAGAAGCAATTGGAGGAAAAAACCCCTCAAAGCCCCCAAAACAGCACAAATGCCAATTGGAAAATAACGCTGACAATATTATTCAGAAGAGGCAAATTGGAAAGAAAACAAGGATCTTATTTCATATGCTTATGAGAGGGAAAAAGTACCTCTGCAGCTTTTCTCTCATTCTGGAAAACAAGGCAAAACGAGCTTCAGTACTCAGAATAAAATGTGCTGGTAAACACCATGCTCTCCAATGATTTTGCGTAGGAAATGTATGTAATTATAACCAAGAACAAAGGCATATTTCTTTCCCACCTACCTCCTTTCTTTTTCAAAGAATGCCTCCACTTTTTTTTTGTTAGACACTCTGCATCCTAGCAATGTATGAATATTTATTCCTTAAGATGCTTGGTACGTAACTTTTGTTCTTCCATTATTTGAGAAGTTGCCAGTCAACCAGGACTCACCCACCCTGGAGAAGCAAGTCCCCACAAGTGGTTTGTTTTTATAGGGCTTCTATCTTGCTTTCACGAGCTTCGCTTTCAGTTCATAGTTACACTTTGTTTAGCTAGTCACCATAATAATGAAACTTGTATTGACTAGCACCAAGACTGATGAACAGCCTTGTTTCTAATTGTTTTCACATATGTGGAGCAGGAGACTGAGGAGCTATATTTGGGGCTCACATTCATTGCCTGCTAAGGAGTAAAACTAGGAGTGGGGAACCTTTTCCAGTTGCTGGAAAACACAGGAGGGTAGAGTGCTCTTGTGCTCAGATCCTGCTTGAAGATTTCCCATAGGCATCTGGCTGGCCCCTGGGAGAACAGAACGCTGGACTAAACGGGCCATTGGCCTGATCCAGTAGACTCTTCTTATGTTCTACTGCAGCCAAACGTATGCATTCATATTTCAGGGGCCCATAGGGTCAATAGGGCCATAGCCAAAGCAGGCAGAAGAATGGATGTGACTCTTCCATTTGTACAGCAAGCTGCATTGCAGGCATGCAGAGTCAAAGGTTTCTATACCCAACAGCCTCTCTTCATCTTCATCCAGACATGCAAGAGGCACTGTCATGTTTTAAGAACACATTTCAGCCAGGCAAAAGCACCTGACCAGGATGTGGAGCAGAAATGGCAAGAGGTGTGGCCTGGGGACAGGCCCAAGGATGGAGAGAAGGGCAGGAGGACCATACTCGGCCCCCAGGATGTGAGCTTCGCTAACCCTTGGAGTAAACCATTGGCATGAAATGAGCTGGTGACAATCCATTTCCCATGGTGGAGGAACAGGCCTGCATTCCATGTCTAAAGGTAAAGGTAAAGGGATCCCTGACAATTAGGTCCAGTCGTGGCCGACTCTGGGGTTGCAGCACTCATCTCGCTTTATTGGCCGAGGGAGCCGGCGTACAGCTTCCGGGTCATGTGGCCAGCATGACTAAGCCACTTCTGGCGAACCAGAGCAGCGCATGGAGACACCATTTACCTTCCTGCCAGAGCGGTACCTATTTATCTACCTGCACTTTGACGTGCTTTTGAACTGCTTGGTTGGCAGGTGCAGGGACCAAACAAATGGGAGCTCACGCCGTTGCAGGGATTTGAACAGCCGACCTTCTGATCTGCAAGCCCTAGGCTCTGTGGTTTAACCCACAGCGCCACCCGCATCCCTGCATTCCATGTCTACTCCACAGCTAATAGGATATGGAAGATCAAAGGCCAGCTTCTCCCCCCCCCCAAAAAAAAGCGGGGTTGGGGGAGAGGTGGAGTAGGCTTTTGTGTGTATGGAAGAAAGAGACACACATTGATAAGCACAAAGAGAGAAAACAACCTCTCAAGAAGTACCAAATGTTGATCTCAAAATGTTGAGTACCAAATGCATCTCAGAAGGAATTATTTCTTTCTTAGGAGGCTGGTTTGAAAACTATCATACAAACACTTTGATTTCATCTATACTTATTAATTCATCTACTAAATTGAATAGATATGCTTAAGCAGACCTAGTTGCAGGGCAGCCTTCCCCAATCATGTGCTCTTTAGATGCTTTGGACTACATCTCCTTTGATCCCTGACCATTGGCTATGCTGGCTGAAGGTGATGAGAATCGTAGTCCAAACCAGTCCAATCCAGAGTGTACAAAATTAGGGAAGGCGGCTTTACAGTAGCCTCCTCCACATTTAAACATACATTCCACCAAATCTTGATAATACCGACCTTAATACTGACTTCTTTGCTCAGGAGCTTATAGAGTTCAAAATGGAAATGCATTCCCAAGCGCTCCAAAAATATTTTCCCCCATGTTTGAATATACTGAATTTCTTTTTCTTTTTCTGTACTACTGCTGTGTTGGTTTGATGTTGTCTTTCTGTTTTAATGCTATCATTTCTTTTTATATTGCAGTGCAATATAGCAGCGGTTAGAGATTCCCCCCCCCATGAAGTGGTTTATGAATGTATGTATTTATACTAAGAAAATGCACATTGTTTGGTTCATGGTGAAAGAGGAGGCACACCCACCCTTCATGGGAATTGCATCACCACCTAGTAAACTGATGAACTACTCATTTACAAATCCCACTTTCACTCACCATCAACTAGGCTGGTATGGTTGATCGGAGCAGGAGCCCAACAAAATTTGGAGGACCATAGGCTCCCCATCTCTGTACCGGGGGTCATTCACACAATCCATTTGAGCCCATAACAGTTGTGCTTTTCAGTTAAGCCTGTTGTCAAGGGGTGAGCTGGTTTGTGTGAAAGCTGGCTGCTACTGCCAGACATATGCTATGCCAGTGATAGCCAACGTGGGGCCTTCCAGATGTCGTTAGACTACAACTTGCATTGGCTACAACAGTATAGTCAGTAGTCATGGATGATGGGACTCATAGCCCTACAAAATTTGGAGGGTGTTGTTTTGGCTGCTAATGCACTATGTTGAGTCTGATTTGGCTTTCTGCATGCCATTGCAACGGAAGCTTATCAAGCAAATGTGAAAAGCTGATTAGGGTTTGGTTTAGCTTGGCACAGGGTAGACAGCAGCCATCATCTTTTGACTCTGTTTTGGGTTGAGCTGGTGGTGCCATGGGCTATCTGGGTAGCATAAAGAACACAACTGCTACAGGCTCAAATATTGTATAAATGAGGCCCTTGGGAGTTTGAGAGCCAGTGGATGGTATTTATTCCAGGTAAGTCAGCACAAAATAAACAACACAAATGAAAGGAATAAAATAAACAGTTTTGATTAGAAATATGTCAACTAAAACTAACATTTACCCCCCAAAAAGTAAAATAAAGAAAATGTAAAATATTCATGAGTTGTACTTGGATACAATTGTGCTTGTTCGTCAGCCAAAGCCAAATACAATGACCAATAGAGTTTGGCTGCTAAATAATTAAAAACTCATGTCTGTTATGAACTGTGGTCTTCTAATGCCAAAATGTAGACTTCCCATGCCAAAACACACAAAATAAATAACAGTGCCCATTTTTGCAAATTGACCCATTGCTGGAGAGCCATAAATACTTAATTACGCTGCAATTGTTATTTGGTCTGCTTGCTTTTTTCCAGTTATTTTTGGTGAACTTTTCCCCTGTGAATGTTTCCGTGGCTACAATCCAGGGACCCCACTCACTCTTTAGTAGCTTGAGTGAGTTCCTAGAGAAGTTCATGGGATTGCTCCAAGGCAAGGGGGTTGTGGGTTGCAATCACAGGTTGATAAGATTAGTTTCAGTAAATTACTGATTGCATCCTGCAAGCCTACACACACATTCCTGGGTACTATTGAAAATCTCTTTTAAGGGCACATTGCTATAATTTTAGCACTGAGCCTATTGTGGAAACGGACATTCTGCAATTTCAGCTATGGTACTGTGTTAGAATTAGAGGGGAGGCTGTAGGACATTTAGCTCAGAGGCGGGCAGACGTCAGCCTTCTGCAAACAACTTAGTTCTTTGATTATAACCCCCAAGCCACTGAAGTCAGGTGTGTAATAGGGGCTTAGTAGGGCAGACACACTCCTAGAATTAAGAAACAGGATGCCTCTGTGCATGTGCTCAGCCCATGAATTTGTTTACAGTATCCAGATGGAGCTCAGTCATTTCACACATAAATCCAAGCCCGATCCCCACCCCAAGCTTTCTTTATTAGAGCAGCCTAATTAAGAAAGAAGAGGCATTTTATTGTTAAACAATTGCAAATCAGAAATTGTTGCTGATGTACTGCAAATCATCCTTCTGCCTGTGTCTAACCTCTAGCTTGATGAAGCAACTCCAGAGCTGGAGCATCTATAGTGAGTGGCTGCAGGGTCGCTGCCTTAAGGCCTCCGGGGAAGCAGAGCTCACCGCTCCACAGGCAATTGGTCCCATTGGATTCAGCTGAGGGGGACCCTTCCACAGAAGCCAGATTGGTGCAGCAATGCATTTTGCATTGGTCATTTAGCCGCCAGACCCTTAGCCTTCTTGGACCCGGTTTTTAAAGTGCAAATATATGTATTTATTTTAATTTAAAAAATCAAATAAACGTTTGAGCAAAATATCACACAGGGTGTTTGCGGGAACCCCAAAGCAGGCAGCTTACTTTGAAGTAAAGTGGGGAGAAACAGCATAGAAGGGCATGCATGTTTGGGAGGGTGCTGCACAGCTGGCACTGGTCTGCAACAGGCAGTGGCATAGCGTGGGTTGCCGGTACCCGGGGCCACACAGAGGGGGTGAGAGGGAAATGGATGTAGCACTCATGCACATTTCAACTGCCTAATGGCATCAGTGTCACCTAGGAGATCGCAGCCACTGAGATAGGAAGAGGGATTCTGTCATCTGGAGAGGTCACTCCCTGGTTCGCATAGAGAAACCGTTTTTAATGGAGCCCAGTGAGGGAAGCGTGAAGCTGTATTGAGGCAGCACAGGGTGTTGAAATTTTGCACCCCTAACAATATTGTGCCCCTGTGGCCCCCAACACAACGCAACTGGCAACAGGGCCCTCTTGGTAGTGTTTACCTGCTTACAGAATGTCTTCCCTGGTGAGGTGCCTCTGTCGCCCTCATTATTAACATTTAGCTGCAATCTTATTTACCCAGGCATTTGATGGCTGAAAGATATTGTCCTGGCATCCTTGACATTATTTAGCTATGAGGGTCTTGGGTTGCTGTTAAAAAAAGAAAGCATTGTTTTTGCTGTTGTGATGTGTGATGCCCTGCGCTCCTTTGGGAGGAAGGGTCTGATTGAAAAAAAGTAATGCATGAAATAGCAGGAGTGGAGGCAGGGGGAAAGGAAAGCTTGTTCCAAATCAGAAAAACCTGCACTTATTCCTTGTTGACAGAAAAATAAGAAGCTGCCTTGTACATAGACCATTTGTTCATCTAGCTTAGCATTGTCTACAGTGACTGGTAGATGCTGTCCAAGATTCCAAACGGTATACATTCCCAGTCCTACCTGGAGATGATGGGGATTAAACCTGGAGCCTTCTGTGTGAGCAGGATCTCTGCACCGAGTTTTGGAGCTTTACCTTACATGCAGGTATGTTTGAATGTAAACCAGGTATCTGAATATGCAATGGAACTTCCACAAACATTCCACAGACTGAGGTATTGATGGCTCTCTGTTGCTTGCCTTCCTTAGGAGGTACAATTTGTGCTCTGAGTTTTGAAGTGTTAAGAGTTAGATGTAAAAAGTGTACAGGTAAGATTATGAGACTTTAAGAAATAATATTCAGGACACCTTCAGCTATGAGTATACCAGACTGCAGATTAGCAAATGTTTTGAGCTGATAAGAAGTGATATGGAAATTCCTTCTTTAGTCTTTGATCTGTGATGGCTCACTGACATAGACAAGTCATAACCTGATACTTCATCGAGGCTCTCAAGTAATGAATATGCATGTGTGAAATAGGCCTAATTATCTCCTGTTCCTCGGGGGGGGGGGGGGAGGACAGAAGAACACACACATGTTTCACCTAGCACCACTCCAGAAGGAAAAGAGCAGAAAGGGATTTAAGAGTCAGAACCAAATCACAGGTGTTTTTAACTATCGGGATTCTTCCCCCACTTCAAGTTATCACCACTGTTCACATGGAGAATGGAGCAGGCTTGGACCTGAACCTATAGCTTCAAGTTACAAGAAAGGAGTGATGGGAACGTACAGTCATATGTGGTGGGATTGTCCATTAGTTAATGAATTTTGGAAACAGATTGGTATAGAAATATCGAGAATTGTGGGTAGGAAGGTGGGAATATCTAAATTAATGGTTCTTATTAGTCTGAGTAGCACCGAGTTAGACACAAAAGAGGAATGTAAATGGGTAAAATTGATGGTAACTGCAGCCAGACAGGTTATAGAGAGTAATTGGAAAAAATGCAGAAGAGCTAGGGGTGAACCAATGGAGGAAAAAACTAAATAATATTATAATTTTAGAATATCTAACTGTGAAGATACACAGAATGAAAGGGTTTAAGGTCAGTGAGAAAAAGGAGGATTGGTTTGAGAAGATAATGAATTATTTGGGTAGGTTTGAACAATTTGGGGCAATAAAAAAGTTAAAAGTTAAATAAACCTTGTGGATGGAGGAGTGTTAACATATATAAAATTGTACATATGGTTGATTTGAATATGTTATTATTGATTATGTATAGCCAATGTATCAGCTGCCTGGGGGGTTTCACTGTTTGTGTTTGGTTGTTGGTAAAAAAAGTTACAAGAAAGGAGATTCTAACTAAACATCAGGAAGAACTTCCTGAAAGTAGGTGTTGCTTGACAGCGGAATAGACTCCCACAAGAGGTGGTGGATTCTTCTTCCCTTGAGGTTTTGAAGCAAAGGATGGATGGCCACCTGTCATGGATGATCCAGTCGAGATTCCTGCATTGCAGGAGGTTGGACTAGATGACCCTCAGGACATCTTCCAACTCTAGAATTCTATGAATTATGCTATTTCACCATTCCCTTCCTCCAGCCAGTGTGGGAGAAGACACACCTCCATCTGCTGGCTGAGACTGCTCTGCAGCTAGGCTCAAAACAGGGATGAGCAACCTGCAGCCCTCTACCTGATCTCAGGCAGGTGGAAAGGAAGGGGAAGACCTGGGGTCGGGGGCAGAGAAAGAGAGAGAAGAGGTGGCAATGGGCAGAGGAAGCCAGTCTTTTGGTCCATCTAGCTCAGTACTGCCTATTCTGACTGGCAGTCGCCTTCCAGGATTTCTGACAGAGGTATTTTTCAGCCTTGCCTGGAGATGCCGAGGTTGAGCGTAGGAGCATCTGCATGCAGAACAAGACACTCAACAACCAGTGCGCTATGGCGAAAAGGGAGTTCCCGTCCATTTGGGGGCTGTGACTTCACCAACCACAACCACATTCTTCCCTGCTCCATCTACTGCCATGGTTTAATTATAGCTTTATACAACTGTTGCATATCACCTGGAATTGTGATTACACGAGGCAACCAATGAGTGCAGCAAATAGATAGATGCAGGTGATAAGAAGCCCACAGACAAACAGGCATGCTCTCAAAAATATGCAGAGTGGCATATTTGAAAGAAAAGGGAAAACCCGAGACATTTCTGGCTGTGAACAAAGATGCAGATTTTTGTCCTCGGTTGACGGCGGGAAATGCAAAAATGCACCAAGCACCCTTCTTATGGGATTGCTTGCGGTGGTTCGGTTCGGTTTCTCCTGCAAAGGAGGCGGTGTGGGGAAAGGATGCGGTTTGGTAAGCAGGAGGCACCGAGCGGGGTACGGAGACTTCTGCTGCGGCTCTCTCTCCCTCCGCTGCGTTCTCCCTCCCTCCACCGCAGCCAATCCTGGTCTGGACACATTTACTCAAAAGCAAACCCACCGACTTCAATGGGGTGGGGGATTCACTCTACACGCAAGTATGCGCGCAGGACAGCCGCCTCTGCAAGCCCAGCCACCCCGTCGCAAGGCCCCCTCGAACCCAGCGGCTCCTTTACTTCTGAGTAAACCGACCAGGCTTGCAAGTCCGCCGGGTCTCCGAGCCTTTTTTTTTAAAGCCCTCCCGTTCCTATTTGCAGCGGAGCCAGGGCGGGTTTTGCATCCCGCTCCCACGCCACCCGTCGAATCCTTTCCCCCCAACGTTCTCTCCTTCGCCCCGTTCCATCCCATCCCTCCTTTGGGATCGGCGTCGGAAGCGCGACGGGGGAAGCGCCGTGCCGGGTTTTCCTTCTCACTCGACGCACTCGAGGCGGAGTTCGGGAATGTCCGTGAAGGGGCGGGGGAGGGGAGAGAGAGTGAGAGAGGTGGGAAGTACCAAGGAGCTGCTGCTCCGCGCGACGGCTCGCGTGGCGTGCGGAGGTGCGCGCGCATTCCTCCTCCTCCTCCTCCTCCTGGACTGCCCCACCCCCTTTTTCCTTTCCTTTGGAATTCTGTCAGCTCAGCGTGCGCGCTCGCGACGATGGCCGGAGGCGGCGCGCGGCGGCCGTGTGAGGAGGAGGAGCAGCGGGGAAGGACGGTTGGTCGCGTGAGCGGCGGCGAGTGAGGAGGAGTGGTGGTGGTAGTGGTGCGCGGGCGCGCGCGCGCGCGCTGGGCGCTGTTGCTCCTCCTGCTGCTGCTGCTGCCGCCGCAGCGGCGGCTGTGTATGTGTGTGTGTTTGTGTGTGTGAGGAGAGAAGGAAAAAGGAGCCCCGCTCAGAGCCCGGCGCTGGGACCGGCCCGCCATGGAGTAAACCGGAGAACAACGCCGCCGCCGCCGCCTCCTTTTTATTCTTGGGGCGCCTTGGAAGGAGGACCTGTGACTGAGTCGTCTGAGGAGGAGTTGCCACAGCCGCCGCCGCCGCCGCCACTGAGGAGAGGGAGCCGCCGCCGCCTCCTCCGTCGCCGCTTCTCGCCCGCTCGCCGGGCTCGGGGCTAGCGGGGGAGCGATGGCGGCGCGGGGAGCCCCTCGGCGGCTCCTCCTCGGCTCCTTCTGGGTGGTGTTTCTCCTCGGGCAGCGCCCGGAGTCGAGCGTCGCCGCCGCCGCCGCCGCCAGGAGCAGCTCTTCGCCTCAGCAGCAGAACCTCCCGCCCGCAGGTGAGAGAGAGAGAGACCCTCAGGCCGGGAGGGGGGAACGAGGAAGGAAAAAAGAGCGGGGGGGGGGAGAGGCTGCGCGCGCCTTGGCTTGTGGCCCCCTCCCCCTTTTTAAAAGGCTTTGCGTGTGTCCCCCACCCCCTCCGTGGTGGGGTGTTTTTTGGGGGTGGGGGGTTCCGTGTCTGGCACGTTGTGGGCAAGGAGGGCTGCTACCGCGTCAAGTTCCAGCTTTTATCAATAAGCGACGGTGTTGCCGAGGGCCATTTCGGTGCTTTTGGGGGGTGGGGTCTGCGATTTCTTTTTAATTAATAACTTGCGCCGAAAGGGGGCAATTCCCTTCTCTCTCTCCTCTTACCCCCCCCCGTCCCCTCCCCGTTCTCAGAAAAGAAAAACACAGCCCGCGCACACACACGCCAACAACAACGGGATCCTGTCCTGCATGCCTCTGAGCAAAGGGAGTATTTATAGGGGTGGCTGTGGAGGGTCTGTTGCTGCCGCAGACAGCGAGTGGCCTTGCGCAGCGCGCTAGGAGTGGGCAGTGATTTTTTCCTCCTTTCCCCAGTCCTGCTCCCTGTGTGTTGTTTTTAGTGTGGGTCTTTTGTCGCTGCTAGCTTAATAAAAAAAAAAAAAACAACAACCTGGAGATCGAGGCAGCTTTGTATAGGTTGTGTGACACAAATCTGTTCCTCCTTATTTCACGGCGTGTTTTTTCCTCCTCTTTTGTGCTGGGATTTTTGTTTTGCTTTGTTAAAAAGAGGTCAGTTCCACTTGTAAGAGTCTCACACTGTTGGACACGTTTAATGTGCCAGCAGAGGCCACTGCACACCTCCGTAGTAATCAGTTGCTGGTGCCATTTACTACGTTGTACAGGAAGGAGAGGCAGCCACTGCAAAGCCATCCCTTCAATTTGGTATTCATCAATGAATACTTCGCCAGAATTACCCCTCCTCTTTCTCTCTCTGTAGTAATTGAGTTTGGCGAGAGAAATTCTTTTAAAATCAAAGAGCCTCAGGTGTGTTCAAGAAGACAGCCAGCCTACTATCCACAGTGCCCTTCCCCTCGCCCCCCACCCCGTTCTCTCCCCGCCCCCACTAGTGGAAGTGGTGTGAGTTGTAATACCATAAACATGAAACGTGCTTTAACTTCTGTTGGATTTAGCAGTGTGTACTTATGTCCTGCTTACATCAGTGGGATCCTGTGTGTGTTTACTTGGAAGCAAATTGCACTGAGCTCCATGGTGCTTATTCCAAACAATCAGCTTGTAGCCCGATTATGCTTCTGGAAAGTTATTAAGCTGGGCCCTTAGGTGGCTGCTTATACTATCATAAATAAGGTACATTAACAGTCTGATTAACATACTGTAGCATAGCCATGCATGTTATGTAGGTCCAGTATTATAGTCATGAACGTCTCTTAAGTAGGTAAAACTGACATTAAGATACCGAGGGGGAAAATCAGCTGGTTAATTTTCTTTTTGCTTATTCCAAAAATCTTGAGCTAAAAAGTGTTCTGAAATATACTCCCCACTATTTGTTCAATTACTGGTGCTAATATGCTGACTTGAATAATTGAAATTGACGCTGCTCATTGGTTTGATTTTCCACCTTTTACGTATGTAGGTTTTTTTGTGTTACCTTTTCGGTATGCTTTACATTTGTGTTCTGTGGTTGTGGCCAGTAGCAAAACAATTGAAAGTGAATCTGAATACTAGTAGTAGAAATGATAGCTATATGAGTTTCTAGCAATATTCTTGTGCAGTTGTAAAGTGTATGTGCGCAGGGAAAGTTGACTTAAGAGTAGCTGCTTTTCTATTTTGCTGGGGGGGGGTTGGAGTCTTACAATATGTATATGCAATTCAGACTGAGATTCAGTTTGTAAATCACAGAACATGTAGGCTAATGTGTTACACGTGCTGTCTGTAAAGAACAAAATGAGTTGGGGTTTTTTCCCAAATGTCTTGGAGGATTACAAATTTCAAAGTATTGATATACTAAACTGGAGTTACTAAAACACCATTTCAGTTTTTGTTAAAAGTGTGTTATGCCTTATGACGTGGTGGTTTATCTTAAGGTATTAAGATAAAAAGTGGATTGAAGCATATTTGAAATAAGTTCTGAAGTGGGAAAAGAGATGTGGGTGTAGCTGTATAACTTAACACCAATTTAAGGAAATCTGTTTTTTATCAGTGGTCAATGAATATGAGAATAGAACAGTTTTGTAAGTAGAACATTAACGATATAGATCTATATGCAGTTAATGATGCATGTTCCTGGCTGCTCTGGGAAGTTTCCTAACTCTCAAATCAAGGTGTGAGTCAAAATATGTAAAAAGGCAATGAAATCCCAACAGCCCAACAGTCTATCCTATGCTCAGCTTGGTTACTATGTTCTGCTTTGCCTCTGTTATGAGATAGACTTCATGTTTCAAGCTTTGACTATTTGGATAAATGTCACACCGCTATAAGTTTTTGATGTATCTTTGACTATGTCATCTCCAATAGTCAACATTTTGGGTATCATAGGACCATCTTCACCAAACAATTTCTACACAGTTTGTCATTAACATGCTATTAGTGTGCTGCAATAAATATTTAAAATAGGCTCCTGTGGAACTCCTCACATCAACCTGTGGAAGGGGCTACTGCTGTGCTTCTGCACGAGTCACTGTCCTGGGTGTCTTTTCGTCCATTGAGGTTCCCTGGTGGGGGGCAGTTTTGTTGTATCTTTGCTTTAGCAGGGAAGGAACTTATTGCTTCTGCTGCAGCAGAATTACCTGCTCTTGGAGGTGGGCTGTCTGACTCATAAGTGACTCTGAGCTTGGCTTCTCTCAGTTTGGGCACACAGCCAGATGCCTGCCATGAAGAGATACTGGGTGGTGGACTCTTCTGATGGTGGGCAATTCTTACTCTAGACATACTCGGAGTAAACCTTTTCCCCATATGTGTGCCTTGACTTATAATTTAGGGAGGGGGAAGTATGTGTTGGCTACCAGAAATTTTGACATCCCATTATTTAGGGTTACCCTTTGAGTTCCCAATTTTTAAGGAGAATCTAAAAAGGAGACCTCAGTAATAATCTGATTGTTTTAGACTGTGCCATATCCAATCTCGCAATTTTAGTAATTGAATGGTAGAATAGGCATTTTGAGTTATCTTTCATGTTCATCATTTTGAACAGAGATGTACGGGTGCTCCTGTGGTAGAAATTTGGGGTGCTCTTGTCCTCTGTCAAAGAGCAATATGGGAGGAATGGGTTATGCATGGAGGTCAGTGTTTCCCAGAGCCAAGCCACCCCAGATGGTTTCCCTTGTTCTTTGGTAGTGTCAGTGAAGCAGAAGTGGATAGGAAATAGGTGAAAGAACTCTCCTCACACATTCATCATTCATCACTGTAGCTGTTGCCTTTATAACAAGGAGACAGTACTTGAAATTCCCCAGGTGCCAGGCATGTTTTGTGACTAGCACAGGTCCGATTGCGACCATGGGGAGATCTCTGGATGCCAGGTTGGCAACTGACATCTCCATCTGGTTGGCCCCTCCAGCCTTCTTAAGCAGGTAAGCAGAAGAGCTTATTCATTGCATCTATATTCCACCTTTTACTCCAAGGAGTACATGGTTCATCACCTCCTCAGTTAATCCCTACAACAACCCTATGAGGTAGGTTAAGAGGCTGTCACTGGCCCAAGGTCACCCAGTGAGCGTCATGACTGAAGTGGGGATTTGAACCCTGATCTCCCAGCTTAGTGTAACACACTAACCGCTACACCACACTGGCTTCCAAGAGTACAGTAGTACCTCAGGTTACATACGCTTCAGGTTACAGACTCCGCTAACCCAGAAATAGTGCTTCAGGTTAAGAACTTTGCTTCAGGATGAGAACAGAAATTGTGCTCTGGCGGCACCGCAGCAGCAGGAGGCCCCATTAGCTAAAGTGGTGCTTCAGGTTAAGAACAGTTTCAGGTTAAGAACAAACCTCCAGAACAAATTAAGTTCTTAACCCGAGGTACCACTGTACCTCTGTTATGGGGCAGCTATATAAATTACCATATTTTTCCATGTATAAGACTAGGTTTTTTCCCTAAAAAATAATGTCAAAAATTAGGGTGTGTCTTATACACGGATAGTGTCTTCCCCCATTTTCTTAAATCTGAGTCCCCAAAAATAGGGGCCGTCTTATACATGGAGCATCTTATAGACTGAAAAATACGGTAAAAAGGTAAATACATATGGAGAAAGCAAAATGTCACTTAGAGAAGGATATGAAATATTTTACTTGAAGCTTGAATTTGTTTTTTTTTCTGGATTGTTTTATTTGATGTTTTAATGTGTTGTAAACCGCTTTGAGATTATTATTTTTTTAAAGTGTAAGTGCTATAGAAATGAAATGAATCATAATAACAAATTCCATTGGGGGAAAATGGGGCCTAGATATTCCGTTATGGTGACCACAACCTAGATTTAAGGTGCCATTTGGCGATTAGCTTATATAGCTGACTTTCTAAGACTGCAGAGAGAGCAAAATGCGTAATGGATGAGGTGAATGGGATAGTGGTGTGGAAGTTAGATGAAGCTGCCCAAAGTGGCTGGAGCAACCCTGTCAGATGGGTACGGTATATATGTCATTAAGAATAAGAATAAGAATTGGAACTCTCCTTTCCTCCACCTGTCCAGAAATCAATTCCAAACTTGGTCACACTCTTGCGTGAATGTGAAACATGGGTGAGCTTGTCCAGAAGCTACAATTAGGGTGAAACATGTCCTTAAGCTCTGACACTGAGTGGCCTAACCTTTGCTGATGTGACCCTGCATGATGTGACCCTTCCAGGAATCTGTCACACATGCAGACATTTTGCTAGTCTATATTAAAAAAGCTAGTTTGAAGTACCGGTAGTTACACACTTAGGATGCTCTGTATCACAGTTTAAGCAAGAAGCAGAATCCGGGGCTATGCAGATTTGGGACTTGGTTGGAAGGGGTAATATATACATTTTCTACACTAACAATGTTTGAGTGATCAGGGCAAGGGGAATGCTCCTTCAGAAGACCATGTTGGTTTGTGGGAACAAAGAATAAGGTGAGATTTCAAGATGCAGATCTGCCTCTGTTCTGTGCTCTGCCTTAAGCAATGTCCTTCGTGGTTGCTAAGAAAAGGATGGGAATTCATTATTGTTCCCTTGCATCCTGGTGGGATTTTTAGCTCACTTCTTACTGAGTTAATTCCCAGTAGTTTCTCCTAATCTCCCAAATTAGTTATGCCTTAATAGTTAAGAGATCTTAAGGTGTACTCTTGCTTTGTCATGTTAAACATCTCAGTGAGCCATAGGCATTTGGGTGGGTGAGAGTAGCCCATGAAAGGCAGCCTACTCCTAGTTAAGAGCAGCAGGCTATGCAATTTTGCCTAAATAATAAATTACCGTATTTTTCGCTCTATAACACGCACCCGACCATAACACGCACGTAGTTTTTAGAAGAGGAAAACAAGAAAAAAAAATACTCTAAACAAAACAGCGGATGTATGATTTTTGTGGTTCATGCTGTGGCCACAGACATGTGATCTGACAGTGAGTTTGGAGTAGCCCAATGCAAAAATCCTGAGGATCCATGTGGATCCGTGCTTTGTAACCACGTTTTAAGTGAGGAGGGAAGGAAAAGCACTCAAGGGACAAGGAACACGCGTGGGGTGGGTGGAGAAGGATGCTGTTAATAATGCAGAAGAGGGGTATAAGAGGAGAAGGAACACGCCTGGGTTGGGTGGAGAAGGATGCTGCTAATAATGCGGGAGAGGGGTTTAAGGGGAGAAGGCTCCTCTCCTCTCCCACTTTGCTCCTTTAAAGCAAGCAGGCTCCCTGTCCCTTTCTCCTCCCCACTCAGCGGCTCTTCTCCTGCTTTGCTGTTTCAAAGTGAGCCACGGAGGAGGGAAGGAAGGGGAACCATGGATCCTCTGCTCAGCACTGCAGCAGGTCCCCCCCCCCCCCCGCCACCCGTAGGCATTCCCTCCATAACACGCACAGACATTTCCCCTTACTTTCTAGGTGGAAAAAAGTGAGTGTTATGGTGCAAAAAATACGGTACATCTTTTTCAACTGTTGCATCAGATGAGCTTATTTCTGGGCACACAAACATCAAATGTTTAATCACTTTGAGGTATGTGAAGTACCCCAAAATACCATTCGGTTAAATCATAAGGTGATGCATAAAATAAAAAGTCTGGCTCAGTTAGAATTTTTTTTCACATCAAAAGGCCCTTTAAGATGGTAGACTTCAACCTATTTCTTACAAAATGAAATACAAATGCAACAAACACACACTTTGAGAAAATCTTTTTCTCATTATAATAACCATGTAAATTAAAATGGTACATCAGTTTCAGTAAAGAAGCTGTATGTATTGATCACCACATGGCTTTTCGCCATTTTGTTTTTGCTGATTCAGCCTAGCCAATTTGGGATCACACAATGCATGTGACTGTTGGTGCGTTGTAACCAGTTAGGTTTAGTTATGTGCTGACACCACTAGGTTCACATGAAGACTGTGTTTCCATTACTAATTACATGGGTAATCCAGGGTTGTTTTCTGAGCAGTGTTCAGCCCATTTGCACTGTTTCCTGAAAAATAGCCAAAAGGGGCCCCCTCTTTTCAAATCTGAGCAAGCTTTTCATGAAGCTGCCCTCCGCCTTCTCCAGTTTTGGCTCAGCGCTAGTGTCTAGCACTGCATACAACAAACCATTCTGCTCATTAGGACTCTTTCCAGCTTCACTAGAAAATCTTCCTATAAACTTTTTTTCACAATTTCTGAAGCATAACTAGACATCTTTCACATGAGCATGGAATGAATCTTAGTAGACTAAAGAAACCCCAATAGTCCTTAAAATGCAATATTTCCATGACAACTGACAGGATTTGGTACAGGTGCTTTAAATGAAATGTACCCCTTTAAATGAATCCTTTTGGTTATCCTGAAGCATGTTTTCCAAATTCTTCATTGTTGTTTGTTGATAAGCATGAAAAGAGGCCACTAGGTTGTGAAATCACTCAAGTTGCATTAATACATTAATGAGAGCTGTTGCTTCTATGGTCAAAGTGTGTCTTTTTGCAGTTGTGAGGTCATGTGTAACCATTAGATGTGTCTAATATCCAGCTGTGATATGTTTCATAGTTTCTGTTCTTTCTGTAATATCCAGGGATATTGGAGGGAAGAATACTGAGGTAGGGGCTTGATCCTTTGCTGCTATGAAAAGGAATGACTTCTAAATTACATGCTGTTAATGGGGAGCAGTGACATGATGAGTGACATCATGAATCTTAGTTACAGGTAGGTAGCCGTGTTGGTCTGCCGTAGTTGAAACAAAATAAAAAAAATCCTTCCAGTAGCACCTTAGAGACCAACTAAGTTTGTTATTGGTATGATCTTTCGTGTGCATGCACACTTCTTCTGTGCATGCACGTGAAAGCTCATACCAATAACAAACTTAGTTGGTCTCTAAGGTGCTACTGGAAGGAATTTTTTTATTTTGTTTCGATGATGAGTCTTGCAACTTGTTGGTGTAAATTTGAGTGAGACAAACTTACATTTGAACCATTGAAGGGGCATTAGAGGTATGGACAATATATTTAATTCTAGTGGAGCTTTGTCCAGTCTAGTGGCTTCAAATCCTTATATCCTTTTGTCTGAAAATAGGGCAGATGTTTTTACTGGAGGGTCACCCCCACTATCAATGCTGTACAATACAAAAAAATATGAAATACATTTTTCATACCTATGGCTACTCCAAAAACTGAAGTTGTCAAAATGTCCTGTGATATTCTGTCAGTAGCCATGCTGAAGGGAGCTCTTCAGCACTTCCGCATTGTATTTTGCAGAAAAGAAAAGAGGAAGTGATATAGCAGCACTGATTACTGGGCATACCAATATATTCTCCAGCTCCATAAAGGTTGCTCCCAGGCAGAGCAGTAGGTGCTGTAGAACATTAATCTTGGGACCTGAGGCAACAGAACTATACTACCAGGACAGGGAAAGCCCCTACCTGAGGAAATGCTTGTGTGAGACAGGCTCACGCCTCATGCCTACCAATGAAAAGATAGGATGTGAGGAAGCAGTCTTCCAATTCAGTATTTGTCCTTGTTACTGTGATGGGATTCTCGTGGATTGTTGCCAAGTTCATGTTGTGCCCTCTGAAGTGGCAAAGAAAGGAGGATTGCGGGGGAAACCCCCGGAATCTACTGACGGTCTCATTTCATCAGGATTTGTCTGCTTTCTGATTTAAAATATCAGTTCTATCTAAAATTCTTTGAAATGTGCTGCAGCTGAAGCAAGGATTGTCTATTTAGGACATAATGACCTTTGCACATTGACATACCCTTTATGGCCACCCTGAGCTGAAGATGTTTTGCAGCTTTTTTATTCAGTTGATGACTACACTTATAGCTTATGTACACACCATAATATAATGTATTTGTTTAATTTTGTTTAATTTATTTTCTAGCTCTTTTTAAGAAGCTCATGGTAGCATACATGGTTCTCCTCTTGTCCACAACAGCCCTGTGAGGTAGCTTAGGGTGAGAGATTGTGATTGGCCTGAGATCACCCAGTAAGCTTCATGGCTGAATGAGAATTTCAACCCTGGTATACCAATACTCTAACCACTACCCCTTATTGGTTCAAGCTTCCTTTGAGTAGCTTGACTCTTTTTCTCATTGGATTAGTTTCTGTGATTTGGATGAAGACACAATTTTGTAATTACTGTATGGCACATTAGCACCTCTCAAGAATATGCTTCAGAAAACAAGATTCCTGGCAGAGACCTTCCTTGCATAGAATAAAAGCTACATCCTATATATGAATGGTTGTGTCCAGGAAAGGTTTGCTTCTCACTTAGACTTTTTTTCATATGTTGAACTCCTATCTATATTTTTATAGTCAGACTCCACATCCATCTATGTTTCACTTACATAATGTGAAATGGTATTGCTTTCAGTAGCTAGGGAAGATTTCCTACTTAATCTGCAGATTCAGGCTGACAATTTTATGATATTCACTGACTATATTGCTATTCAACTTTACTAAAATATTTTTTTCAATTGTAAAACCCATATGTCTCCAAAATACTGAGGAATGTATGTCCCTGGTCTCACACCCAAAATTTCTTACTCTGTTCATCAAAGTTGAAGCTTTCTGTTAGTTTCTTATATTCAGATCTGCAGAAATGGTGATAGGAAACCTTTCATATGAAGCCAATGGCATGGATTCTAGTGAGCATAGGTTCATCCTTCCAAAGTTTCATATTACCTTTCAGATTCTTTTCCCCAATGTATTATTCTTTTCTCTATCTAGTGCTTTCTTGTATTTTTGAGTACCCTACAATGATGCTGTGCCTGTTGTAAATTTCTGGTGCATGATGAAAATAACACTGTGTAAGACTCCACATCCCTGAATATACCGTATTTTTCGCTCTATAGGGCGCTATAGGGACCATAGGGCGCACCTAGGTTTTTTTTGGGGGGGGAATAAAGGGGGAAAATTATTCCCCCCCCCAGCCCCAAAGAGCAAAGAAGCCCGCTGGCTGTCTTGGCTTCCTCTTTAGCCACGCACAACCTCTCCAGCCGGGAGAGGCTGCGCATGGCTTTGGCATCCCGCTCACGGTCTTGGTTCCTTTTTAGCCGCGGAGCTGGGGCGGGGGAAGCCCGAGCTTCCCCCGACCCCAGCCCCCAGAATGGGTCCGGGATCGAGGGTGAGGTTGCGTGCAACCTCACCTTCACTCCCGGAGCTTGCTGCTATCCGCAAGCCTTCTGAGCCCGGCGGGAACTCCCGCGGGCTCCCCAGGCTTGCGGATATCTGCCCGAAGCCCGGGGTGCACTGTGCAGCGCTCCCCGGGCTTCGGGATGCAGGCTGCTATCCGCAAGCCTTGGGAGCCCGGCGGGAACTCCCGCCGGGCTCCCAAGGCTTGCGGATAGCTTCCTGAAGCCTGGAGAGCGAGAGGGGTCGGTGCGCACCGACCCCTCTCGCTCTCCAGGCTTCAGCAAAAGCCTGCATTCGCTCCATAGGATGCACACACATTTCCCCTTCATTTTTGGAGGGGGAAAAATGCGTCCTATAGAGCGAAAAATACGGTATTTCATATAATATAGTAGATGGAATTGCCTTATTTGATGACAAGATGCTGATGACCAATTGAAAAAATTGATGGTTTAAGATCTGTGATGGCAAGATTTGAAGTGTAAAGTTTTGAAGTCATCCAAGAAGGCAACAGTACTAGGAACAGTTTGATGGTATATGGAAATACAATATACTCAAATTTTATATTGTATTACCAGGATATTGTGCCAGACCTATCTGTGAAATGTCTCTTCTCTGGATAAAGGGTGAATAATTTTATCTTCCTGAACAAACAATCTCAAGACCACTTTCTATGTTAATAAACTTTTCAGGTAATTAAGTGATTTGGTTTTTATATCTAGAAAATGCTGTTTTTACAAACCAGTTGGCATATATAATAGTGATGGATGCACTCCCATGGCCAATTTGAAATTGGTCTGCTAAAAGCAAACCAAGAAGATGTTCACTGGCTCTTCTCTATTTATGATGCCTCTAGGCTCTTGATGCCCTGCCCTGAAGGTGTTAATGGGAGAGGAGTGGGACCTAAGGGCCACATTGCATCTTAAACCCTCCCCACCTCATGATTATTTGCACTCCCCCCCCTGGTAATTCCAGAGGTGGAAGTTGTGTGGAGGGGTGCAGTCTCCAAATATGCTCTTGTGACTGAGGCATTATGGGAAATCTTTCCTGTCACTGATTGAACCCTCCCTACCGTTGCTTTTAACCCCCTCAGATATATCAAAGAATATTGCGGTTAGGGCCCACACTGTGACAAGGAAAACGGGGGGTGAAAGTTTACATCACTGGGAAAGGCAATTACATCACCAGGGTCCAGAGTTTGGGACATGGATAAAATTGCTGTCCCCTAATGGGTAGACACATGTTGGCTTCACTCTGATATTGCCTGGGACATGATTTTCATAAAAATGCTGGGATGGTGGAGAGAGCTTAGGTTCAGATGTAGAGATTTATTGAAAGGCACACAACTCTCATGTTTGCTGCTCTTGAGGCCTACTGGATATGAACACAATAGCATGCTCCTCACTTGTGATTCTCATTAATTGGCATTGGAGGCATAATTCTTTTGACACTGAAGGTACTACATGGACATAATGGCTGAAAGTAATTGATAGCCTTATCATTCATTAATATGTCTAATCCTCTTTTAATAGCTATCCAAATCAGTGACCATCAATACATCTTGTGTTGGTGAACTGTGTAGTAACTGTGTAGTGAGTGAAGACGTACTTTATTTTGTCTGTCTGAATTGTCCAACATTTTGCTTCGTTAGATGGTCTTGGCTTCTAGTATTATGAGAAAGGGAGGAACATATCTCTATCCCCTTTCTGCACACCTTGCATGATCTTATACAGTGGTGCCCCGCAAGACGAATGCCTCGCTAAATGAAAAACCCGCAAGACGAAAGGGTTTTCCGATTTTTAGCAGCTTTGCAAGACGAATTTCCCTATGGGCTTGCTTCGCAAGACGAAAGCCCATAGGGAAATCTCCGGGGACAGCGGGGAAGCGCAGCGCGCCTTCTCCTCTGTTCCCGGACCTGTCCTGAAGGCTTGCGGTGGGAGGTCCGGGAACAGAGGAGAAGGCGCGCAGTGCTTCTCCTCTGTTCCCGGGGCTTGCGGTGGGAGGAGGGTTTTTCCTCCCCACCGCCAACATTCAGAATGCTGTTATTCATCTTTTTTCCTAAACTAAAAAGCCCCAAATGTTGTAACCTTTCTTCATAAGGGATCTGCTGCCCTATCGTATTATTTTTGAGGTGAGGCAACCATACCTGTACACTGTATTTCAAGTGTGGGGTGCACCATAGATTTGTATAATGGCATGATATTGGCAACTATTCTATTTAATCATTTCTTAGGCCAGGAGCTGGATGAGAACACAGGGAGATGAAAAATGATTCTCTCAACACTTTTTACATAAGCTGTGACCATTTTGCACGGGAGTTCTGTTCCTGAACCCTGCGTGCATTAGTGGAGCTTGCATAAAGCTGTTCTGCCCTGTTACGCCCCCCACCATTCTGCCCTCTTCTGGGTCCAAAAGGACCCATGCATTGGGGGTCACATGTCAATTGGATGTGCACCAAATGGTCGCCAACTGTATTGATCAGGAACTGAACCAGGATGAAGGAATTTTCCATCTTTTATGTCAATTTTATTATTTGTTTTGGCAAATCTACACAAAAGATAGATTAATTCCCATATTTATATCTGGGACAAAGTAACAATGGAACCCCTGCTTCCCTAAGCATTTCTTTCTTGGAGCATGTGCATCCAGATATATTCCTGCACTTAATTTCCAGAAGAGTTCAATAATGTTATGATTCCACATTTGTTGGGGTGCTGTTGGTGTTTTGTCTTTGCTTTCTTTCCTTAACATTTCATTATACTGGTGGTATGATGTGGAGGTGTTGTATTGTGGTCATGACATCTAACACAAAGTTCAGCCACAATATGTAGGCTGTTTGGGAGACCGACTTGAACTTTTCATCTATTCTTGTCAGCGTTTGAATTTAGCAGTGCTCCAGGTGCCTGTGACTAAGAGTTCCCTGATTGTGAGCACGCCCAGAAGTATAGTTGCAGTATGTGGTGCCTGACTGAGATGCAGTCTTCTCATTTCCCTCTGTGGCCCCCTAGTTTCATGCCGTGGCCCTCCATTAAAACAAGTTTATCTGTGCCCCCCTTGGAATATTCAGGGGGCCCTCAGGAGGCCATATGGCCCCCAGTTGGGAAATGCTGGTATAGAAGTTAGAATGTCTGTAGGACTAGGACCTAAGAGACCAGGGTTCAAAATCCCACTCAGACATGAAGTTCACTGGGCGTTACTGTCCTTTACATGACTAAACTTAAGTCCCACTGTGGTCTTTGTATGGCCTGTTTTGCTATGGCTGGTTATAACCCTCCAAATACCTCAAAATGCAAAAAGAACCAAATGAATTCTCTAAACATTGTGCTTTTGCTCCCGTAGCCATGTGCCGAATAACTTTTCTATCCCAGTTTCTAACATTGATGCTGGGCCATCATGGCTGTTCTGCTGTGTGCTGAAGTTTGCTATAGTTAATGGTGCCACATGCCTGGGGTCAAGATTAACAGCTGTGGGGCTGACAGGCAGGGCAGTGCCTCACTTTGACCTGAAAAGAGATCTCTGCAATTTCACTTTTCCCCATTTTATTTTGGAGGGGGAAAAAGACTATGTGTTTTCTCTTGAACTCTCTATTTTGTGAATTAGATTTTTTCATATGCTGTGGTGCAAAATTGAATTGTTAAAATAGTTGTGGATGTAGAATTAGTTGAATGTTTACTATTTAATTTGTCATATTGTCTTATTAATTATTATTTAAAATAATTTTAAAAGGATAGGTGACTTGCTGGCATACAAAGTGAAAATCAAACTTGGTGTGATAAACAAAAATACCATGAAATTTTTAAAAAATCAAAGCTCATCACTTTTAAAAGTCCAATTTTCTTTACTGTAGTTGGATACATTTTAGAGCATGTTTAGCTACTGTTGGATTCAGTGGGACTTAAAAGTGTTTGAATTGGCTAGATCATGCTCTTAGACTTCCCAAAACTGAGCAACCTCCTTATTCTGTTTCCAATATATTCATTTCATTTATACTCCATGTTCTAGCTGACGTATATTTGAGGCCCTCTGGCAAGTGGTTTGCAGTGTGGTTTGGGCTATAAAAGAAATCCCATGTCTTGAATGGAAGTGATTGCAGCTGAAGAGACTTTTTTCCTTGGTGGATGAGGTAACTTTACGCTGGTTGTGTGAAGTTTAGTGGATAGAAACCAAAGTATATGTTAATTGTTGATAAATTTCTTTTAATTTTGTATCCATGAACATAACTTGATCTGAGCTTAGGAAATTACAGTGTGATCACAATTTACACACATCTAACATGTCTAGTTTCAATTTAATGCAGTCTGGAGCTCTCAAATTTGCTTACTGGGTTCTAAGAGGCTTGCAGGAACTTGGATGGTCCTGCAAAATCTTGTGAGAGCCTCCTGGAGCCCAGTTGAGAGCATTGCAGAGGCCAGTAAGCTAGGCAGAGGGCTTAAAAGCTCTTCTGCTTGCTTTGGGCGGGGTGGGGCATGGCCCACTTGGCACACAGCTTCGAAAAGGGGGGAAATGCTCACACAGGCGGGTCCAAGAGAGTGGTTTGAGTATATGTGTTTTTGTATATACATGCCATCTCTGGAACGTAACCCCACTGGAAGACATGATCGTATTGCATTTCTATGCTAGAAGCAATCCTTTAGCCCAGGGGTTGTCAACCTGGTCCTTACCACCCACTAGTGAGTGTTTCAGGATTCTAGGTGGACGGTAGGGGGTTCTACAGCACAAGCTGGATCCTCCTTCCATCGAGCACTGGTGGGCAGTAAGGAAATTTCACCATCAAGAAAGATGCATTAGTGGGCGGTAGGTATAAAAAGGTTGACTACCTGTGCTTTCGCCCCTGATTTTGACATGCATCTAAAATTTTGTTGGCACATACAGTAAGCCTGCAAGTTACATAGGGGTTATGTTCCGGGGATCATACGCCTAAAACCAAAGTGGCATATAGTCAAAACAAAGTGGTATATAGTTTGATGGTGGATGGGATTGCCAAAGCCTTTTCTCCTGGATGCCCAACCTCCCTTTTTTTTGCCAAGTGTGTAAAGCTTAATGCTCACAAGTTTAATTTGGCCAAAGTTGGGGGAGGGGCAAAGTTGTTGAGCTTTTCTTAGTTTTTCCCAAACTTGTTGAGCTTTTCAAAAACTCAAAAAAGAAGTTTTTGAACTATTTTTAAGCTACCTACACTTCCGACGTGGGTTGCCGTATGTCCAAATTTTCCCAGACATTTAACAGATTTCTACCTGGGCACTGTTTCCAATGACCAAATCTCGGCTTTGTCTGGGAAATTCTGGACGTATGGCAACCCTAGCTTATAGAACAGTCACTCTGATATGTTTGTAGCAAGATTAAACAATGTTGGCTATATACTGAACTTTCATTCTGATTTGTTTGTGGGGAGGCTAGATGACGTTTCGTCAAAGCAAGTATTAGCCCATGCTTTCTACTGCATTTACTCATTACTTTCCTTATTGAAAAATGTCTGATCTTTTGGGAAAGTGGCTTTGTGGCAGAAGAGCTCCCAATTAACTGTAATTGCACAACCTGAATTTGCTGGTATGTGATTCAGTCTGACCCCAAAATAGTGACACATACACACTTAGTGAGTAAAAACAGCTATATTGATTAACTGAATTGAGGAATTGAGGAAACAAGAAGCTGCCCTATATGGAGTCTAATGATTGGCTTGTTTAACTTGTTATTGCCTACTGTGCACTGACTCCATGTTTTTGTGTAGGGTTTTTTCCCATGTCTTCCTGGATATGCTAGTGATTTAATCCTGTTACTTTGTGCATACATTTACACTATACCACTAAGCTATGGCCCTTTCTCAAAAACATTTGTAGTGTTTCAGTGTAGTTTTGTCAATAAGGGAAACTTTTCTTCATTCAAATGGAAAGTAAAGGATATATCCAAGGCATGTTCATTGAATGCCAAATTTCCCTGGGAAATTTGCATATATACACACGATATTATGCTTCTCGTAACATTTCCTTAGAGTTGATAGTGCATCTTTGAGTAATAAGCTTGGTTTTTGAGAATACTAGATGTCTAAAAAATGATCTGAAGTCGTTCTTTCATGCAGACATTTTTGAGAATACTAGTTGTATAAAATTGATCTGAAGTTCTTCTTTCATGCACATTTTATTGCACATTTGGTATTTTAAAGGGAGTATTGTCATATGAGATACTTTTTCTCCTTAAAACATCTTTATGTAAGCAAAGCTGAATCTCAAAATATCTGTTTTATTGAACTTGGTTTTCTAACTGTCATGATCATAATCTGCTAAAGATAGGAGAGTTTGTGCACACTGTTCTCAGGTTCAAATACAGCAGCATAATATAAGGGAAGTGACGTGAGGAAGATTGGAGCATGCTGCTCTTAAGTCTATTCAAAACTCTAGTAAATGCTTTCAGATGCCTATTTGTGCCTGTTTGATATGAAAATTAAGTGGCCGCCTTACTGATTTGATATCTTTTAAATCACCTTAAAAAAATTGGAAGGGTATGTTCTTCCAAGGAAAAAATAAGTTGAAAGCCAAATCTAGCTGCTAAATGTTCAAATCCTTAAAATGTTTTAGAACTAAATACAGTACACAATGTAGTAACCAAATTAATTATTCTAGCCTTTTAACAATGTGCAAAATCCCCCCCCCCCGAAATAGTTTTCAGGACCCTTGAGTGTAAGTTGACCTCCTCTTGGCAATGGTCCCAACTTAAAAGAATGTGTCACTTCTCTGTGCCAAACTTTCAAAACAGGTATTACTTTACACTTTAATTAACTGCATACATCTTGAAAAGGAAATAAACTAGTGGGCTTTTTCCACTGTGGGCACATAAAGCCTTGCTTCACAGAAGAGAGCACTTAAGCAGGAACAAGGAAGCTTGTGTGAAGTGAGCTAGGATTGTATACTTTAGGGGGGGAAAGTCTGATCTTGGTGTGTAGCTCTTGGTAGTTTCAAACAAAACAGCCAGTGTTCTCTTGGGTTAGAAAAATTATTACCGAAAACAGTCTCCTAAAAATCCATTGAGTGAAATGGCTGCAAAATGTCATTCTCTGAAAACTGACTTTCTTTTGTTAGTAGACCTTTCCCCTAATAGTTCTATGGACTCGCCCTTAATCATTCATATTATTCAGATTTGAAATTAGGGTTGTGGAAACTTGCTTAACTTGAAATGCAAGTATTGAGTTGGTCTTTTTGCATTCAGTGGAACTTATTCCCAGGAAGGTGAGAATAGAATGTATAGAAAACAATATATTAATAGAAAATCATACTTGGATTCAGTGGCGTAGTGTGGGGGTTGCAGGGGGGCCCGGCCACACCGGGCGCAACATCTGGGGGGGCGCGCTCGCCGCCTCCGGAGTCGCCGAAGAGCCTCGGGCGCAGGCTGTAGCAGAGCCCCATGTCTCGCGGAACCGACGAGCTGTGCGCACGTCCGGGCTGAAGGCGTCCGGCAGGCAGCGGCTCTCAGCGCGGGCCGCGGAGGGCGCGCCAGACAGCCCCGCTGCTGCAGCTGCTGGGCCATGTTGCATTTTCCTCGCCTCTCTGCCCTCCTCCTCCTCCGGGCAAGCG
The DNA here is from genome assembly GCF_027172205.1 of Podarcis raffonei. NCBI lineage: Eukaryota > Metazoa > Chordata > Lepidosauria > Squamata > Lacertidae > Podarcis > Podarcis raffonei. The sequence continues at coordinate 8,263,939 of NC_070615.1, forward strand.
GCGTCGTTTGGGCGGCAGCACCAGCAGCAACTCGCCTCTGATCACCTGACACGGACCCGCCGCCGTGGCTACCTTACCGTAAATACCCCAGCCCAGGCAGCAGCAAGAAGAAGCTGGCAGCAGCGGCAGGTTAGGGGGCGCAAATTACTTGCCTTGCCCCGGGTTAGGGGGCACAAATTACTTGCCTTGCCCCAGGTTAGGGGGCGCAAATTACTTGCCTTGCCCCGGGTGCTGACAACCCACGCTACGCCGCTGCTTGGATCTTGTGCATTCCTACTGACCCATATGCAGGCCTTTATAGCCACAGTGAGGAATAGAGAAGGGAAATGGTAGCCCACACAGAGCTGAGTAAAAACTAGCAGTAACTTTATTGAACAAGTAGCATTAAATACTTAAGAGAATAGTGACCTTAGAAGAGGGGTTCTAATTTTAACTGCTTGATAGAACTAGAATGAAGCAGTTACTGCAAGTCAGGATGATCTGGGTTAATATTTGCAGCCTGTGGTCACCAGACTGCTGTGTATCTGTTTAGTGCAGTGTCTCTTTCAGTCACTGAATTAGTTTAGGTCAGGGGTGCCCAAACCTTTTTCATAGAGGGCCAGATTTGATGAAGTGAACATGCGTGAGGGCTGACCAAAGTTTTTGAGCTTTTTTTAGGATTGAAGATTGTAGCCCCCAAGATTTTAGGATTAGGTCCAAGACGGACTTTGGACATGCCTGGTTTAGGTGCTTCAATGCCTAGTGGCTTAAGGAGCATCTTAAAAAAAGGTTTGGGGTCTTCTAACACCTGTTTGCTTCATTTAAGAGTTAGTGTGGAGTGGGTTGAACCCTGTATGAATAGGGTTGGGCTTAACTTCTGCTCATCTACAAAATCATTATGTTACTTTGGACCAGTCATTATCTCTCACCCTTATGTACTTCCAAAGGAGTGTTGTGAGGATAAAATTAGGGTACATAGGCAAACACTGTCCTGAGCTTATTGGATTTTTAAAAAAACTATTCAATGAAAAATAATAATTTAGCAAGTCTGTGCCTTGTACACAGTTCACGAGCTTGCCTGGCTTCATTGCCAAGCCAGAACTCCATCCATGCTGCTCTTGGACGTTCACACCACATGCAAATTATCTCTTGAAAACAAGTGACCCCTATTGTTCCTATAGACCTTTAGGTACATGGAATACAGTAAGGTAGATGATGGTTATTATTATTTCTATATTTTTGGTTATTATTTTCCCCCCTACAAAAATGTATACAAAGTAGTGTGTGTATATGCTTTGTTAATACAAACACTATAATCACTATTAAAAAGTAGCCAGTAAAAAGAGCAGCAACTTTATAAAGGCAGCTAAAACAGTATAAAATTACAAGCCAAATATTTGTCTTAATAAATGTTAATATGTCTAAAAGCGGGTAGAGAGGGAAGCCTGTTAGAGATCTAGAGAGGATATTCCATACTTTTGGTGCCATCTATACATTTTCAAAACCCACCTTTTGTGGTCTTGTATATTATTATTATTATTTATTTAACTACATTTATATACTGCTTGATTGTAAAACTGGAACTGGAACTCTTTACTTTTAATGTCTGCCTTTGCTTTTCCGTGCACATCATTTCCTCCGTGATTATTCAGCTCCTTGCAAAGTATTTACTGCAGTTTTGTATTCTGATGTTCCCTTGTCTCATGAGCCCGCTTCATGCCTGGACCTAGATCATAGAATTGCAGTTTTATGTTTGTATACAGTGGTGCTTTTACTATAACAATAAGAATGTATTTCTTCAGTGTATTAATTAGAACTTGAAGTAGAAATGAAACAGCTTTGTTCAAAAGAGATTGGGTGACTGTTTTTAAACTTTTAATAATACTAATATCTCTTGCTAAGCAGGAATTGCCATCATTCTGGAATAGACCTCCGAAGATGTGTTTGCCTTTGGCAAGCAGGACATCCAACTGTGCTCAGATGCCCTTTCTTGAGCAAATTTTCCTCTGTGTGAATTGCAGAGAATTTGGGAGGTTTATTGCATTGCTGTAAAGTCTGAAACTGGCAGAAGCTTATGCCTGTTCTGAAGCTCAATATAATAAACCTCTTTGACACAGAAGAGGAGTTGTGCTGAGATTTTGGAGTAGATAAAAGCAGCCTGAGTGATTCATACTGCTGCTGTGTTCCAAAGTGCAGTACTATTTGAAGACAATCCCAGTCCCAGCCCAGCAGTGGGATTCCAGCCTGATCTTATTAGAGGACTCCATGGTTGTGTGAGAGAGCCATTGGAGCAGCTGGAGAAGGAAGTGGTCCCTCCTGGCAGCTTCTTCTTCAGGAGCCTTGGCCACCCATTGCAATGGTATGAACTTTTTGAACGCAGCCATTCTCAATGCCAGTCAGTTTATTATGCTGCCTTTCCAGTGGGGACCTCCCTCAGTTTGATAACTGCTGCCCTAGTTGGGATCTTTCATTATGTCCAATGTTAAACTCTCAAAGCCTATGAAATAAGGATCCAGTCAACCCATGTGCTCTTTAGAAAACCAACACCTATCAATTGGTCACATATTCTGATAATATCCTTTCATCAGACCTCTGATGGCAGCAGTGCTTGGTTACTAGGTCAGCTTTCTTATCAAAGGACAGGACTGTCATACAGATGTTTGAGTTCATGTACATCTTTCTACTGCATTCTTCCTTTGGCCAACTTGTGACCATAGCTATGTCAGGGTGTTCCTCCCCAGAAGTATGAACTTTGAAAACTGTGAATTTCAAAACTGTAATGCAACTAAGCTTGGAACTTCCCCCACATGTTTCAAAGAAACCTGATCTCTAGGGAGCAGAGCTCTTAGCAGGTGCTACTAATGGTTTAGGTAATACCATTAGATTTTCTAGGGAGGTACAGGGATTGTGTTCCAATATGAGAGATAGGAAGTATCTCCCTAACATAGATGTTTATGGGGCAGATAAGGGTTAACTGCTATCTATGATTGGTTTCACATCTCCACATCAAAAATAATCTTTGGACAGCCTCTCTAGTCTGCTTTTTGGGGGGTCAGAATCCCAATATGGAAGGCCAATATATTTCTTAGACTTTAATGGAACTTTTATTTGATCCCTTAGAAGACTTCAAAACAGTGCTGCTGACTTCATCTTTGTGGGTGCTGTCAACAGAAAAGCTACATATTTTGCATGCAGAGTAGGTATCCTTGAGCCAGTGTGGTTTAGTGGTTAAGAGCGGTAGACTCGTAATCTGGGGAATTGGGTTTGCGTCTCCGCTCCTCCACATGCAGCTGCTGGGTGACCTTGGGCTAGTCACACTTCTTGAAGTCTCTCAGCCCCACTCACCTCACAGAGTGTTTGTTGTGGAGGAGGAAGGGAAAGGAGAATGTTAGCCGCTTTGAGACTCCTTCGGGTAGTGATAAAGTGGGATATCAAATCCAAACTCCTCCTCCTTCACTCCGATCTTCAGTTTAGTCCCAAACTGTGTTTCCAGTTAATTTTGCCCTTGTACACCCACTCCTCTGGAGCAGGAGTGGCACACATGTAGATGTTTGAAAGATGCTCTGGTTGTTTTGGGCCCATGGACACATTTGGAATCTTGAAATAATGCTGTGGGCACTGTGCCCTCTTATATTTTTCCATACCCTCCGAGTCACTTATTCTCCCCCCATGACAAAATAATTAAAATTTTTCACTGACTGAGTCCCCCCAGGGAGATTCCGACTAAACGTTAATAAGAACTTTCTGACAGTAAGAGCTGTTCAGCAGTGAAACAGATTCCCATGAGAGGCGGTGGACTCTCCTTCCTTGGAGGATTTTATGCAGAGATTGGGTGGCCATTGGTCATCCATGATCGAGATTGATGCACTGTAGGGGATTGGACTAGATGACCCTTTGAGTCCCTTTTAGCTCTACAATTCTATGAGTCCATGAAAGCTTGCATTGGTTAAAGTAAAGAAATTCCAGAACTAGAATTTAACTGGACCACAAAAATATTTGATTCTAGACAAGGTTGACAACAAAATCACCACCAAATCACATAACACATCTGTGGATACAGAAATGTCTTGGGACCTGGTGGTGGCTTTCAGGGGATCCTTTGTAGAAATTAGGAGCTTTAATAAAGATCCATGCCTTGGATCCAATTTTTTGAATAATGGCAGCAGGTGAAAAGGTCATATCCACATTTCTAACCATTCATTCAACTGAGATGGATGTGATCTATGGCTTGGTGGATCTTGGTTGGGGGGACCTTGTGAAAAAATTACGATTTTAAAAGAGGATCCTACTGGGGAACCTTTTTTTTCCTTTTTGCACTACATTCTCACTCCTGACTCCTGTGGACCCCCCTTCTTCCCCCTGGCTTCTCTGCCTTCCCAACTCCCAAGATCTTACCCCTTTCTGTCTTACCCTCACAGTTGCCCCCATCTCCATGCAGCTACTCAGGGACAGGTCTGTGCCTTGAAAAGCACATAGAGCCAAAAGAAGTACTTTTCAAAAGGGGGTTGATGGTGGCAAGCAAGGGGGTGCTTAGAAGCTTTGTGGGTATGAGAGTCTTCAAGGGCACCATTGTGCCTACAGGTGCCATGTTGATGACTCCAGGACTCTACTGACAGACCTAAGACCCTCTGTCATCAGAGCTGCCTCTTTATGACTTTTTTTTTTAAATGTCAAGGTCTGTGCTTTCATATTGTAAATCGCCCTGTGGTTCTTGGATGAAGGGCATTATAGAAATGTTAATGTTACTACTACTACTACTACTACTACTACTAGGGTTTCTGTATCTTAGCTAGATGGCTTTTGGAATGCAGAGCTACCAATCTATCTCCTGAGGTTATCCAAGCATATTTTATTGGGGAAGCTTCCATTGCTTTAGCTTTCTGAGAAAGCTTCTCTAGCAGACATTTGCAGAGTGGCCCACTTCATCCTCTGTTAATTCCTTCATGGGACATCTTAACATCCTCAGTGGATACTTTGGGGAGAATAGCACTCTAGAGGGTGTTACAGCTGTTTCAGCTCTTAAGGAGATTGTTGGCTTTAGTATCTGCCCAGGAATGCACTGATTTTAAAATGGCCATTCTCTCTCAAGGGAAAAGCAGAATAATATAATCGCAGAATTGTAGAGTTTGAAGGGACTACAAGGGCCATCTAGTTCAACTGCCTGCAATGCAGGTATCTTTTGCCCAACATGGGTCTCGAACTTACGACTCTGAGATTGAGTCCTTTGCTCTCCCGACTAAGGTATAATTTTTCACTTAACTCCTAGTCTAAATTGGGGGAAGGGAAACAGTAGATCTAGGTGCATTGTTGCCTGTAAATGGGACAGATTCTGTTTTCTGCTCTCAGTTCTCCAGCTAGTAGCGTTTTAAGACTAGGTGCATACCACCAATGCTAGACTTACGTCTTTGCTGCATAGCCCTGTTTCCATGCAAGCGGATTCTGAGATGGATTGACAGATGATGCAGATACGTTTCTAATTTTTTTGTGGAGATCTGAAGGACACTTCATGGGGATGTGCATGATTCCTGATATAGACACTTCACAAAATAAAACTGGTACTGTTAGCACTGAGCCAGACTTTTTCATTGTTTCCGTTCTAGGAATGGAATTTTGGTGTATTTGAATAGCTTACTTCTCAAGCAGATTATTAGTGTTGGAACTGCATAGACTGCATAAACTTCCTGAAAGGAAACAATTGTAAAATATCCAGGAAATCATTGGGAAATGAGAACTTCTGCTTCTGTTCTGCCTTTTTGTATAGAAGGTTTTTCAGACAAACTGTATTGTCTTAGGAAAACAAATCACTGTCACCGGTTTCCACGTTTTTTCTTTTCTGAATATTGTGAGCTTTGAGCTCTTACAATTCAAACTTTGTAAGCGCTAATGCCTTCTGGAGTGGAGGTTTCATTATGGCATTCAGTGCTCCTGAACAGCTTTTGAGTGAAACTGCTTACATTTTTTGTTTTTTCTGAAAAGCACCAGCAAAATATGTTATTGAGATCTTCAGGGAAATGGAATATCTCCCCCACATCAATAATTTTTGATCACTCAGACTTGCATTAGCATTGTTTGCCCCAGGAAAATATTCATAAGAAATGAAACTGAAACTAGGGTAAGTTGAGAGAAGAAGGGGTCATTTAGTGATAACTTCTCACCCTTAATTGGTTTTTATTGTAAGGAGTCTCAAAAAGTGACCAATGATGTTTGTAGTATCTTCTCTTTTTCCACAGCAAAAGCTCTTTCTATATTTTACTCTGTTGGCTTTATAGATCTTTGTGTGATGCTTTATAAAGTCGCTGTTGCATCAGAATAACTAGCAAACAAAGCTTGAGGGCACAGTCACCCATTGCTGTCTCTTGTCATTGCCTCTCCATTGAATTATCCTTCTTGTTGCCATTTGCTTTGTCAAAAAGTTCTACATCCAAGGCAGTTGGTTATTGTTATTTGCTTTGTTCATGTCTTTCTCAGAGGCCAAGGATTGGGTTTTCCTGATTTCATTATGTCTGTCTCCTTTGGGCAAGCAATATATTGACACTCCAAAGGCAGAGCATCTAAAAGAAGAAGAAAAAATTCAGGGCAATTGGCTCAGCAGGTAACAGATGCAGCATGGGAAGTAAGAAGCTCCATCCGGGAGCCTTCAGGCACCTGGTTACACATTTCAGGAAGGCGAGTATGAACCTGTTTGTATCTCTGTCCAACCACCGAGTCAGCAGGTTCTTCTCCCAATATGCACATCAAAAGGTGGAAGCAGTCAGTGCTCTAGTTTCCCCGTGGTCTCTGAGCCTTCTGTATGTGTTTCTGCTGTTTCCTCTGGTGGCCAAAAGAGTAAGGGAATAAAGAGCATCTGTTTTCTTTGTGCCTTCTTTTTTGTTCTTGGAGGCCATAATTTGCCAATTTATGCAATTTGACAGCATCCCCTCCTTGACCTTCATTTCTGAAGATGGCCTTCTGTCTCAGAGACCTATCTTTCACCTGGACCCGGTTTGGTTGAAACTCTCATGGCTGTCATTTGAAAGGAGACACTTCTCTGAGGAAGGGCTCTCTTCTTGGTATTGATGCTGTGTTGCATCTCATTGTCCTTTGACTGTCAAGCTTCATCAGAGTACATGGAAATAATTTTCTGAGTGGTGCTGTCAGCATAAGTTTGTCCTTAGAAGGCATGCTTTCTGCCAGATGGTTTGACTCAAGCCAAACACCTTAAAACTCTTGGCTTCCATTTCACCCTCTTTTATCAAAGGATCTGGACAAACCACTCAGTTCTAATCATTTTCTTTGCTGTTCTCTTCTGGAAGCTGCTCTGAAATCTGCTATCCAACATCACTTTCCATCCTGGGATCTCCACCGCCCTTTGAGCCCCTGAAATCTGCACCTTTTGTGTTTTTCCACCTCTCTCTGAGACTGAAGGTTTTCATTCCTATCTTGGCTGGTTGGCTTAAAGCCTGTATTTCTTTAGCTTACACCAGTCTGAAATTTCTACCTCCTGGTAAGGTATTTGTTCATACCATCAAAGCAGCAGCTACTTTAGCTGACTTTTGCCTAAATTGCTCCACTTCTGGAAATCTGTAGAATAGCTGCATAGGCAAGGCCCAGTAGGCAATTAATTATTGCAAGATTGACTTGTTTGCCTTGGCTGAAGTGGCATTTAGAAAGCACATATTTCAGCATTTCCCTTCTGTGCATTAGGTAGCGCCAATTTTATACAATTTCCCACCATACATGCTTCAGCTCTGGTGTGGCCTCCTGGATAAGCAAAGACTGTTCTTACCTGTGGAATGGATTTCTGTGTATATTAGCAGATGACCATAGGGCCTTACCCTACTCTTTTTTTGTGTTGGGGCTGGTGAGTTTATCTTTGGGTATACATGACTTTTTCTGTGTTAATTTCTTTCATTTGTGCGCAGTGAGAGTTTCTGTACGTAGTATGTTGGCTGTTGCTGTTCTCTGTCTGATGTTTTCTTCCTGGCTTGTCATACTTTAAAATTAAGTCAGATAAGGGGAGTGGTTTTTTAAAAAAACATTGAGAGCAGCAATTTGCCTTCATGTCTCCAACTTGTAGTCACCTGTGTATATGCACAGAGATCCCTTTCAAAAGTAAAAATTGGGTCTTTTTAAATTAAACTCTTTGAAAGTTCATTTGAGTTAGTTATTGTTGATAAGCTAGGCAGGGCAACTTGAACACCGAATCCTGTCATACGTGTAATTAAAAGCTTGTTGAATTTCAGTGTTGTTGTTTTTTGCTGAGTCCTTAAGTTTATTTATCCCAAATTCCTAACTTAATGCATATTATTATTCATTGAAAAAATTATGCCCTACATTCCCCCTTCGCTCAAAGCAGCTTACAAATAAAAACCAAATATAAAAACGCTTATAATCTTATCCTTAAAGCACAAATAAGCAAAACTAAAAATGGCAGCAGTCTACACATTAAGCAGCAACAGAATCAAAGCAGCATCAGTGTTTAAAAAGGGAAGTTTTCAATTGTTAGTGAAATACAAATTGTGGAAGGGAATTCCACATGTGAGGCATCACTTACTGCATTTCGTACATTGCCACCAACTTTGCATTAGAAGGGAATGGCATATGCAGAAGGGACACAGTAGCCAGGATTAAAGGCAGACAGACTCACATATGAAGAGATAGTCCTTCAAGTAGCTTCGTCCCGTAGTTTTTAGGGCTTTATAGATAATATGTTATATATGTAACGCTCTTCAGTAATTGCTGTTGCAAAAATATCTTGATTCATTCAGCTGGTTATATTTAGTTATTGACAAGTTGCGTTGCAGCCCAAAGTGCCTGACTGTTGTAGATCTAATGCACAGTTCAAAATAGCATTGCAGGAACAAATTTACTTACCTGTGTGAACGCTGTTGAAAATTGGAACCATTATTTTAATGAAGTTAGCTAGTGATGACTAAGTAGTGGAATGATGTAGTACTGATTTCTTCATGCCATCTCACTTTCCAGCTCTGTCAGGAATTTCTGTCTGGGAAGGAAGGCGTGATTGATGGCACAGCTTTGTTACTAAGAAATGAAAGGGAGCTTGGACTCACAGTGTTATCATCCAGTAGTATACTTGCTAACAAGAGGCATGTCCTCTTCTGCAAAATTCCTGCAGACTATCTGTCCATAGACTGTGGTGTGTCATGATCATGTATGTAGGCTTTTCACCTAAATGCATCCAGTTTTCACATGTTGAGGACCTTCGGTTAATTACAGGTTCCCAGTCTCCTTTATGGATTAAAAACAGTCATTCTTATGGTGTACTCACAAGATGTCTATTCCTTCATGAAAGTGTCTCATGTATAAATGTTTTATAAACCTGAACTGCTCTTAGTAGTCGTGATGACTGAGTTTGGAGAAAAGGTGCTCTTAGCCTAATATGATAGACTGGTATATCTGCTGCTTTAAATAAAGCTAGGAGGCCACCAATGGTCATGTGATATCAGATGGGGGTGATACTGGGACAGCCTTCAGCTGGGATAATGTTCATTTTTCTTATAATGACTGTATTGAAGTTACTAGCGCGTCTGTTAAGACACTAGTTCTACTTAATGCTTACAAGAAGAAGAAGAAGAAGAGTTTGGATTTGATATCCCGCCTTTCACTCCCTTTAAGGAGTCTCAAAGTGGCTAACATTGTCCTTTCCCTTCCTCCCCCACAACAAACACTCTGTGAGGTGAGTGGGGCTGAGAGACTTCAGAGAAGTGTGACTAGCCCAAGGTCACCCAGCAGCTGCATGTGGAGGAGCGGAGACGCAAACCTGGTTCCCCAGATTACGAGACTACCGCTCTTAACCACTACACAACACTGGCTCTACAAGTTTCTTTAATGTTTCAAAAAGTTATTTAAAATGCACGTTTTGTTTGTCTCCATGTCACTTCACAAAACAAGGCATGCCAGTGTTATTGTTCTTATTTTTCAGATGGGAACTGAGTCATCACAATGGCATGCAAGAATTGCATAGTAAATGTTGGAATTAAATACAAGTCCCCCAATGGATAATGGTGTCTCTCTCCCTCCCCCCCCCATCTAAACTGTCATTTAGGGTTTTTTGCTGGTTGTGTGTACAGTGGTACCTCGGGTTAAGAACTTAATTCGTTCCAGAGGTCCGTTCTTAACTTGAAACTGTTCTTAACCTGAGGCACCACTTTAGCAATTGGGGTCTCCCACTGCCGCCGTGCCGCTGGAGCACGATTTCTGTTCTCATCCTGAAGCAAAGTTCTTAACCCGAGGTACTATTTCTGGGTTAGCGGAGTCTGTAACCTGAAGCGTATGTAACCCAAGGTACCACTGTATACCATGCAAGCACGTTCAGTTTGGGGTATAGACAAGGGTTTCGAAGATGGCAGAATTTCTGAGTACAGTCGTACCTTGGATCCTGAATGCCTTGAAACTTGGACGTTTTGGCCCCCCGAATGCTGCAAATCCAGAAGTCATTGTTCTGGTTTGTGAACGTTCTTTTGGAACCCAAACGTCTGAAGCTGCAGTTTGGTTTTCGAACGTTTTGGAAGTCGAACGGACTTCCAGAATGGATTCCGTTTGACTTCCTAGGTACAACTGTATAGTATAGTGCTATCCACCATGCATAATGGCTGCTGTTCGGATAGTTTATTAGTGAGCACCTGGAAGTGGGTGGCGCTGTGGTCTAAACCACTGAGCCTCTTGTACTTGCCGATTGGAAGGTTGGCAGTTCGAATCTGCGCAATGGGGTGAACTCCTGTTGCTCTGTTTCAGCTTCTGCCAACCTAGCAGTTTGAAAGCACACCAGTGTGAGTAGATTAATAGGTTCTGCTGTGGCGGGAAGGTAAACAGTGTTTCTGTGTGCTCTGGCACTCATCATGGTGTCCCATTGTGCCAGAAGTGTTTTAGTCCTGCTAGCCACATGACCTGGAAAGCTGGCTGTGGACAAACGCCAACTCCCTCGGCCTGAAGCGAGATAAGTGCTGCACCCCATAGTCGCCTTTGACTGGACTTAACTGTCCAGGGATCCTTTACCTATTGGTGAGCCATGTCACGGAGTTCTGTGTAGCATTGTTGTTTGTTAATTTGGTGCGCTTATATTTAAACATACGCAAAGCATTAAGTTGTATGTCATTTTTGAGATATTAGATTTCCAGGCTTAATACTTATGAAGATAGATTCTTCTTTAGTTACCTGTTTCTGAATTATTATCTTCTGCCTGTGTGTTATGCTAAATTTGTTGGAACAGTATATTTCATCGTGTGTGTGTGTGTATTCAGCTGATACTGAGTATTTTAGAGGCCTCTGGATAAACTGGCTTTCTTTCTTTCTTTATAAGGTATTTACATACTTCTAAAATAACCCAATAATTCAAATTCTTAGCTATCTTTAACCTGTAAAGGTATAGGTACCCCTGACCGTTAGGTCCATTCGTGGATGACTTGCTCATCTTGCTCTATACGCTGAGGGACCCGGCGTTTGTCCACAGGCAGCTTCCGGGTCTTTAACCTGTAAGTGGTGCTATTTCTAACATTCTGTTGTGTGACGGACAGTAAGGTGGACACTTGATTGAACTGTTCTCTTTTAAATTGCTACTACAACTTTAGGAATCTGTTTTAATTCTTAGTTCTTACTCAAATAAAATTAGAGACAGCAGCAAAGCTTTTGAACATTTAAAGAGAAATTAACTTTAACCTAGATGAGCTTCTGGGGCTGCATTTGCTTTGTAGAGAAGGAAATCTACATGTGATTGAGCCTCATTTGCCGTATGTTCCGAAACTTGACCATGCAAGCACACAGCCCTCACCCTTTCCTTGTATATCTATCAAATACTTTTTTCTTTTTCTGGAGATGCCTTAATGTTAGTGTGTGTTTTTCCATTTTTAACTTCTCATTTTCCCGAGGGACTTCATAAATATTGTTTCCTCCTACAAAGCTGCTGACATGAAGCAAATATTTCTAATACATTATTCATGTGGTGTTCATTTTTTTGTGTTGAGGAATTAATACAGCTTCACTTAGAAATTCTGTTCCATGGTTGAAATAGAAGAAAAAGATGGCACAGCAGATATTACATGCACAGTTATTTGATATGTGTTAAAGTTTAATCAACAAAAGAGATATAGCTTGCGTAAATATATATTCACCTGTTTTGCATGTAAAATTAAGCCAAATCATGGCTTAGCACGAATGAACAAAAACGTGGGTTGTCCAGAGTAAAGATTGTGGTCATGGCTCTATTTTGCTGCTGTGATACCATGTGCATTAGGGATGGAAAACACTGTCAGAGCACAGCATCTTAGCATACTTACATTCTACCACCTCTCATTTTAATATTATATTTTATTTGCTAGGGAAGGTTGTATCACAGGTACATAGTATAGAATTATGGCTCTTAGAAGGGTAAAAAGAATACACCCTTAAAATACATGGCTTGAGGCATGCAGTTTTTCTGGATATTTTGCCAAATATAGGGCATACCCACACTACAAACATCTAAGTCTCTGATGTTACTTACAAGTTTATTGTGGAAACCTAGCACCAATCCAAAACTGACCCAAACCAGAGCAAATCCTAGTCTTCTTTCTGGGAGCCAGTAATTCTGGATCAGATTATTCCTTCATATTAATAGAAAACTGTGGTTCTTAGCTGAGATAACTCATTTGGTAGTGCAGGAGACTCTTAATCTCAGGGTTATGGGTTCAAGCCCTATGTTGGCAAAAATTTCTGCATCGCAGGGGGTTGGACTAGATGACCCTTGTGTCCCTTTCAACTCTATGGTTCTATGAACAGTATTTACATATAGTTTTAGGTAGGATTTGGTCGTATTTAAAGTTTTCTAACATGATTTTCTTGAAAACTTGCACACAAAATTGCACTGTTCTTCGTCTAAGGATTTAGTTCTTCACTTACACAATTTGTACTTTCAGTGGTTAGTCTCACAAAATCACTTTGTTTAGGATCACTGAGCAATTGTGATGTTTATTTGCAATCCTCTCTCTAAGCTTATGTTACTACTATTTAGCACATTGTATGAAGCATTGGTGTCAATTCTAATGCATGCATTATGACATTGTATTTTGTGTGAAGTGCTTGTAAGTTGTTTAATTCTGTGTAACAAAGGATGCCCTTGAAATTGAGATTTCACACAAGGTCTTATTTCTTTACACATAGCACTGTTACTTTTTTAGAACTTCAGTTCATGGTGTGTTAAAGTTAACAGAGGGGGTATACAGTGTTCTGAAATAAGGAATATTCAGTAGCTTGCTAAGTTAACAGAATAACTTTATCAGCACAGAATGCAATGCTACACTTTTTCATTGTTTGCCCTAGAAGCCAGGATTCTGTTATTTGTTGCACCTGATGTGCTTTGTTTCACTTTGTTGGCTCATTGCAACCCCCCACCATTATCTCAGTGAATACCTGAGATGTAGACTGATGTGTCCTTTCCTAGCAGCAGCAGTACTGTGCAGCCCAAATGAGATTCAACATGAATTGAATGATACTTTGAAGTAAGTTGTCATACAGAATTGTTCTGACCTCAGTGAAAGGGAGGCAAGTCGCATTGGAAAAACTCTCAACTAGTTTCCCCCTGTTTGGCATGAGAGACTGGCATGCTGGGCAGCAGTCCTAGACTTGACACTGCTATACTTCATCCCTCTTAGCAGGACATAACATTTTGGGTGTTATACAGTATTGTGTTCTTCTTGCGTTAGTGGAAATATTCAGCCACTTGTAACAACATAATGAATGCATATGCATAGAAACATGTCTATCTTTCATAGCATTTGCAAAAAGTGAAGCATGGATATGGCAGATACAGAGCTTTTAGTTAGTATCCCAGGTTTTCAAACCACAACACTAATAGTTCATGATATCTGAGTCATGATCAGTTTTAGAAATTCAGATATTTAAGCTAGGCGCCAAATGGCTCCTTAAACCAGGATTACAGTCACCATACTCTGCTTTCTCTTCAGATTGTATAAATCTTTTGCCTTTTATTTTGTCACCAAAATGGAAAGCCTAGTTACCATTTTAGGGCTAGACAGCTTGAAAGTCATATTTTTCAGTATGACTTTTTGGTTCCTGAAATCCATTCTGATTGTACAGATAAAATATAATGGATAGAATTCTACAGGATGTTTTGCCAGTGTGTGAAAAGAGTTTAGATCCAAGGATCCCCAGGAATGCACCTCCAGATGGTGGAGACGTGAGGTGCCATCCTGGCACCCGAGAATTTTCTCTTGGTCACAAATGGCCGATAGCTAGGTGTAAAATGCACCTGGCAAATTTCGAACACTTTACTGGGGTGCTGCTAGAGGGCGGAATTCTCAGTTCCTCCTCTGCCCAACCTCTAACAGGCTAGGAAACATGATCCAGCGAGGGGCCATAATGCATAGAAAGAAGTTTCAGAGCATGAACTGGGATATACTCCTAGAATCAGCAGATTAAGAATAGCCCAGCCACTTCACTCATGGAGCACACCACCACTTCTTCCTTATTGGGGGAGGGTGGTAACTATGTGCAGAAATCCTTGCTCCCACCCTGCTCATCTACCCATGAAAGGTAGAGATTGGTTTTTTTTTTTTAAAAAAAATCTGCTTCTCCCACTTATTAAGCCTTAAGATTTGGCTGCTAGGGCATTATCTCCAATTTTGGCATTTGGTTTTAGACTTCTGTCTCCAGCTGCAAACTGAATACTCCACTCTTAGAAAGATGTATCCTGAAACACACCTTTCAAGCCATTGGACTGTGGTAAATATTTAATTTAAAGGGAGAGCTAGCAGGCCAAAAAGGAACTGCTGTTGATTGCTGCAAGGGTGTGAATTCTGTTCCTCTCCAAAATAGCTGATTGCGATATTGTGACTTATATCACAGGGCTATGTGCATGCAGTTCTGATGGCTTCTGTATCAGGCTGGGGAATCATGACCGCAGTACCTATTTGTACACACACAATTCTCTGTCCAATGAAGATGTTATTTCCACAGCTGTGGAGGGGCCATATTTTAGTAGTAGATCACATACTGGGATTTCTGCATGTAAAGTATCTCTAATAAAATATTCTTTGGTAGTAGTAGTTGGAAAACTCCAGCTGGCACTCAGAGCTTGTACCTTTAAACAAGTCAGTATTGGGTTTAGTGAACCAAGGCTTGGCTTACTCAGTATAAAGCATATTCACATGTTAATAAAATATATATCGTTTTACCGGGGTTGGTTCGATATATTTTAAGGGGGGATTTGTGTGTTGGGTGTTTTCATTTTCCCATTTTAGTAAACAGCTTCTAAATTCCAGAGATATTCTTATATTATTACTCATTCTTAGTCTTTAAGACAAGGAGGAAGAATAAGTGGGCTTCAGTAACTGAAGTTTCTATATTAAGGAATGGCATCTAGGAGTTTGACATGCTGCTAATGAAGGAACAGTCTTGTAGTAGTGCAAGATCATTTTTCCTTTGAGATCCATTGCATATATAAATAACTGTGTTTGGTGCCATCTAGTGGCTGCGATGTTGCATTTTAACACAGAGAACAAAGATAGAAATTTTTATGAATCATGTCTTTGTCTTACTTCCCACACTTTTTGTTTGTATTGAATTGGAATTGTTTCTGACTTGTTTAATGCTACTTGTGTACTATATTGAAATGAAATCTTGCAGGCTCCATTTTTGCTGTTATGGCTGGTTTTAGATTAAAAATCTTAATTTTGTTTCTCCTTGATTTACTTTGGTATTTTTTCTCTGCTCTTGAACATGGAGGCTTGTATGATTTCCAGAGTTTTCAAGTTTCCCCACTCTCTGCAACTTGAAACAATTGCCTTTAAGGCACTCAAATACTACAAGTTGTATCTGTGGGAAAACAGTACTGCAGTCTGCACTAACTACATGCTCATAAGGAATGTAGACGAAGGACTGAATGCTTCTCGAGAGGCTGTCTGTGGCTTGCTTTTAATCATTAAGACTGAAATGTCACAGACTTTGCATGCTAATTATGAGGTCCTGTAGTACCATTCCAATTAACTGTACTTTTTATAGTGTAGGACAAGGGTGGCTAATTTGCGGCTCTCCAATATATTGCTGGACAACTCACATCAACTCTAGCTAGCATGACCATTTGCAATGGATGATGGGAGTTGTAGTCCAGGAGCATTCAGCAGATAGTTTGTTTACTGTAT
Organism: Podarcis raffonei; assembly: GCF_027172205.1. Classification (NCBI taxonomy): domain Eukaryota; kingdom Metazoa; phylum Chordata; class Lepidosauria; order Squamata; family Lacertidae; genus Podarcis; species Podarcis raffonei. The sequence continues at coordinate 8,280,051 of NC_070615.1, forward strand.
TTGCTTGAATCTAATATGCACTTTTTTTTTGCCAAATTATGTTGCGAAAATTAGGGTGTGCATTAGATTCAATGGTGCATTTACATTTGCCAGCAATACCTTTTGGATATCAAGGTTTTGAAGATTGAGGTGCGCATTAGGTTTGATGGTGCATTAGACTCGAGTAAATACGGTATTTGTTGAAAATTTTTTAGTCACTTTATCTTGCCCAGGGCAACCGAAAGCAACTTACAAATAAACAGACAAAAAAAATCTCACATAGGTACTTTAAAACCAAAAGGGGAAAAAATACATTAAACATCACAGGTTAGCCAGCAATTTGATATCTGTCCCCAATGGTATTATTGTACCCTTTGTTCCACTTTTTAAATCAGAAACATGAGTTATGTGGTTTTAAAAAGAGGCTTTCTTCCAGTGAGCCACTAAACTCTTCTGTAATTTTAATATTGTGTTAACAATTTCTCCTTGCATCCAGGCCTTTTTGTTTGAACCAGAATTACCAATGTATACAGTGGTACCTCAGGTTACGTACGCTTCAGGTTACAGACTCCGCTAACCCAGAAATAGTACCTCGGGTTAAGAACTTTGCTTCAGGATGAGAACAGAAATTGTGCAGCGGCAGCGTGGGAGCAGCAGGAGGCCTCATTAGCTAAAGTGGTGCTTCAGGTTAAGAACAGTTTCAGGTTAAGAACGGACCTCTGGAACGAATTAAGTACGTAACCAGAGGTCCAACTGTATTTACAAAGTCTCTTGATGGAAAAAACATCTAGCAAAAGTGCTTGTCCGAGAGGCAATCTAAATATTCATTACTTCTGTCTAATAGTGAATAGTAATTTGGAAAGCAAAGTTGGGGCCAAGACAAGGCCTGTTATTTCTAAAGGAGAATCTAAAAATTATTTGCTAGTAAAATATCAACCATGTCAATAGCTGTACTTGGAATTTTTTGTATTAAATACATGCCCAGTGGACTGTGCCTGAGTCTGTTTCCCCCTTACTTCCTCCCTCTCCCACCAAGCCCCCTCCCCCCTTTTAGTTTTGTTCTTATTGCATTTACTTTAGGGGTAAATGAAAAAGTCCACCCCCCCAATACAACAGTATCAAGCAGTGCCAAAATGCAGTAAGACTGAGTATGTATAGTCAGTCTCTCAAAGAAAAACTTAGTTGTAAATAGCTTCTAAGTTACTCTTTGAATACAGAATTCTTTCTCTAATAATTTTTTCATTTCATATAGCATAGCAGGTCAAATCCAGGCTACTGTTCCTTATAACTAAGAGCTAAATCTGTCTTGTCTAAAAATTGACAAGCTGTATTTAGGTTTCTTGGCATTAATTAAAGAACGTGCTTCTCAGCCACCCAGGCAGAGTACTCTATTGAAAACCATAATTTCTCTTGTTAAGGGAGAAGGGGAGAGGTTGCACGTTTATCCTGGTATCCTAGGCAATTAGTACTCAATCAATGTCATCTGCTTCATCCGTACTATAAAGGGGCATCCACCCACAGACAGTTACTTAAAAACAAGTAGCATTTTTTTCAAGTGCTCCAGTTGTCAAAAGAGCTTTCCTTTACAAATCAACATGCTTCTGTTTTTCAATCTATAGCCAGATGGAAACGCACCAATACTTCCTTTCTCAGGCCACTCAGCTGATACAAGCTTTGTTTCTTTCCAGGAGGATTAGCCTGTTTTGTGTGATTATTCTTCATTAGTGGGATTTTATCAAATTCCTATGATCTAGATGTAAATACAACCTGTGAAAATTAATGGTACATTTTGAATTTGATATGCTAAAAGTGTAAAAGCAAATGTTTGCTTTGTTTCTGAAAACAATATCATTCTAAAAAATATTTTGTTTATAGAGCTGCCAGAAGAAACACAATATTAGTTTAGATGTTAGCTTTATTTTTTTGCCCATGAAGCCCTCCAAGCGGTTCTTACAAATATTAGCAACATTAAACATTAAAAATCCACACTGAAACTGTAATAAAACAATTAACAAGATAAAGAACTGACACAACCAGCACAGAAAATGCCCCTTTTATGATACCAATCAATCCTCCCACAGATGGCACTAGTGGCACCTAGAATATTGACCTGTTCATGAATGACTCATGGGGCATGGGGGTTTACATAGGATTATAGGCATTGGCCTAATGTCATAAATAAATGGCTCAGAACCACAATCCTTTAAGGACTGTCTCTCCACATATGCATTGACCTGGACCCTGCGATCATCATCTGACGCCCTTCTTGGTGTGCCTCCTCCATGAAAGGTCTGGAGGGTGGCAACATGAGAACAGGCCTTTTTTGCAGTGGCTGCACACTTGTGGAATGCTCTGCCCAGAGAGGCTTGCCTTGTGCCTTTGTTACATATTTTTAGGTTCCAGGCCAGAGCCGCATTTAGGTTTGATGAGGCCCTAAGCTACTGTAGGTAATGGGGCCCTTTATAAGTCCAGCTGTCCTTTGTCAACAACGAATTGTCGCTGTTTTTTGTGTTGAATATATGCTACATGGTAATTTATGGACCTAATAGGTATCTAAAGCCATTTGCACATAACAAATAGGAGCCTACACAACACAAAACACTGTTGCTATATGTAGGTTTTATTTTATATGTTTTTTTATCTTATATTTTGGAAATGTACATCCAGGTTTTTTCCTTTAATTTTTTGGGGGCCCCCAAGAGGGTGGGGCCCTAAGCTATAGCTTGTTTAGCTTATACGTAAATCCAGCACTGTTCCAGGCAAACATGTTTCTCCTTTCCCAGGCTTATTTTAATAAATATAATGAGTAGTAGTAATATATTTATGTGTGTGGAAGACTGTGGTGGGAGAAAAAAAACCATAGAAAACAGGACATGTTTCTATAATCTCCTGTAGTGGGAGCGAGACTGTCAGGTTGGGCTTTAGGACCCACCAGCAGGAAAGACAGGAAAGAGATGGAGCTCCCAGAATACCTCAGTCTGCCCTGCCTTTGCAGCAAGCAGTACATGTCTTCTTTTCATGTTCAGTAAAATGTGGCATGTACTTTCAGAACATAAGTATTTGTTTTGATCCCTTCACTTCTGTTCAAAGAGGAAGTGATAAATGCTAAATATGTATATGCTTGGAAATATCAAAACAAATGTTGGAAGGAAAATTCAGGAATTAATTTTCAAACCTGAGTGCTGTCCCCCTTCCAGTTTTTAAGAGAATCAGGAATGAAGAAGATGTCCTAAATAGTGTTCAGCACTTGTTTACTTTATGAAAGTCTATTACAACTTTGGGGGGGGGGAAAGTTTGTGTTCAAATGTTTTAAATTTTAAATTTGTTCAGTTTAAATTGTTAAAGTTCAGTTTCATGGAGTAAGAACTTGAAATTCTTATCATGGAGTTTGCTGAATGAAAAATAATTAAAATTACACTAGTGACATCCATTGTTTATCCCCCCAGCTTTGCTTTAGCTGTTTAACAATGAGATATGGGTAGGTTTTTTTTAAATGAATGAATGACTGAATTGTTGAATAATTCATTCAGTGTAAGGAACATTGCTGAAATTGACTGCACAACATAGCTGGGTACAACATTTCAAAATCTCAGGTCCCTACCTCAGTTTTTGGAGATCAACACCATACTTTAGGTTTGAGCCTTGTTGAGCAAGAAATGGGAAGGAATGCTCCAATATTTCCCCTTTGCTTAGCTAAGATAGAGGAGACTTCTTAATGTCTTGTCTTACCTTTCTCATCGGTCAGTGGAAGTCAGCAATGTTGGAGTTGTTGCCTCAAAGAACCTGGAGCATCTTGAAGTGGCAGTTCCCAAAAGATCAGCCCTCTCTTTGCTGCTGCTCAGCTGTATCAACTACAGTGGAACCTTGGTTTTCAAACTTAATCCGTTCAGGAAGTCCGTTCGATTCCCGAAACTCTTCGAAAACCAAGGTGCAGCTTCTGATTGGCCACAGGAGCTTCCTGTACTCAAGTGGAAGCCAGGTCAGATGTTCGACTTCTGAAAAAATTCGAAAACCGGAACACACACTTCCGGGTTTTCGGCGTTCAGGAGCCAATTTGTCAACTAAGCCGTTCGAGAACCAAGGTTCCACTGTATATGGGAATGCACACATGAGAGTGAGTACAGGTTGAACACACTTACTTGGGCTATGTCCACTGTGTCTACCCACTGATATGCTGCCCTTGGTGTATCTATAAAATGTTAAGCACTTTGATTTATATTATGTATTTTTTATCTTTATTAACTTTTTAATTTAAAGTTCACCACAAATTCATGAGAAAAGTGTGAGGGACACAGGAAGTTGGGTGTGTGGGAGAGGCAATTTTCAAAGTATGCATACTGACACTTCCAGAAGTTCTAAGGTCCTACCTTCTTGTGCCAATAAATCAGTGGCACCATACTTACTTTGACTTGTGGGTTGCCATACCAGTAAGGTTGGGTGGGACCCACTGTTCTAATCACATGATTAAAACTACTTAACATATTTGACCTCCTTTCTGTTGGAAGGCAGTACACATTAAGGAACTGTATACCAAAAATATGATTAACTTAAAATGTGTATTCACCATGTTATTCCAGTCAGGTTATTTAGCCCTCGTTCAGCAGAGAACAGATTTCTTAGCAAAGATACTGTTAGTCTTGAATGTTAAGGCTCTGCTGCAATTAAAGGCAGGTTACCTTTGATTAAACTATGTGAAGGCTACAGCAGCTTGGGGAAAGCTTCATGAAAAAACATTAATGTTCTCATTTAATGTAAAGTATATTTACAAAACAATTTAATTTCTTGTATGACAGACCCTGGTTACACAATGAGGGATAAAGCTTTTCTAGAAAAAACAGGATATATTGTATGTTGAATTATTATGGGGAGGATGTGGCTTCACTTTAAATTTTCAGTGTGAGAGATAACATGCAAAACTTCATAAGACTATAAAAATTGTTTTGCTAGATTAGGCCAAGGGCCATCTGTTCCAGTGTTCCAATGCCAAGAAATAACAGCCAGGTGGCTCTGGGGCTTCAGGAGTTTATATGCAGGTCATGATAGCAATCCCCTGTTTGCCCCCAGCATGTGGAGTTGCATTAATTTGTCTTGGCAAACAGGTATTGGTAGACTTAGCTTTAAAAAATGAGGGAGAGGGAGAGGGAGAGAACGAGAACAATAGCAATAGCAATAGCAATAGCAATAGCAATAGCTAGCTAGCTAGCCAGCTAGCATCCAACATATTTTGTGGTAGTGATTTCCTTATGTCAGTCAGTGAGTAGTCTTTCGTGAACTTAGTGCTGATCAGTTTCATTGGATGACCTATTAGTTCTGGTTTGCATATTTTGAAAGACATAGGGTTATTTCTGAAAATTGTCAGGTTCTTATTTCCTCTCTCTGTAACATTAAGTATCATTTACTCTTTGCCACGTTATGGAATCCTAATGTTGCGAATTTTTTGACCATAGTAGATAAATTTTGAACTAGAGGCAGGGAAATGCAGAATGTTGTGATGAAATGACATAAGTTAAATCAGTACTGCACATTGGTGGTGAGGATAAAAACAGAACATGAGTAAATTATTTTGACAATAGTCCTGTTATACCATAACATGTAAGTTCACTCTGTCTGTAGGGTATATTCTCCAGTCTCCATGCCATTTCCAGCTTGTTGTTACCCTTTTATAATAAGGTTACCAGATTTTTTTCAATGAATCCGGGGACACTTTTGAACTTCCTACTAAATAGATGGAATTTGTCAGGGGACTGATTTGTAAATCTGGGGACTGTCCCCGGGAAAAGAGGAAATCTGGTAACCTTATTTTATAATCTTTCTCTTTGGACAAGACGGGTAATATTTATGGTTTGCAACTCAACAGGACCCTTATACTGGCCTTCTTCAACTTTGTGCCTTCCAGATGTTTTGGCTAACAACTCCCATTGTCCTTCACCATTGACCATGTTGGCTCAGGTAGTCTGGAGGGCAGCAGATTGCAGAAGGATGTTTTATATTATCAAGCAGCTTACGCCAAACTTTGGACTTACAAGCCATATGCCTCATGGCTTATACTTCTAAGTAACTTGCATCTATGTGTGTGTGTGTGATTTGTGAAATATATACATCTCTGTAAACATATGCATGCTAAGCACGATTGCATATGCATGCTAACCACCAAGTTCATAGTCCTTTCTAGAACCTATGGTAGTTTCTTCATGAGATGGAAAATGTAAATATTTTTGATGATGATGATACATATTGGTTCCGTTACACAGGGTATCAAAGCATATATTTATTTCAAATATTTACTACCAAAAGCAGTTACCATATCAGAATGTAAGGAACAATATTCAATTGTTGTAAAATAAATATTTAGGACATCTGAGAAGCATTTAAAAACTATTCATTTCTCTTGTGTTTTGCAGGACCCACAGTGAGGACTTTTACTCCATTTTATTTTACTGTGGAGCCAGTGGACACTCTGTCAGTTAGAGCTTCATCTGTTATACTGAATTGTTCAGCTTATTGTGAGTCATCTCCAAAAATCGAATGGAAAAAGGATGGGACTTTCTTAAACTTGGTGTCAGATGACCGACGCCAGTTGCTACCAGATGGATCTTTATTAATCAACAGTGTAGTGCATTCTAAGCACAATAAGCCTGATGAAGGGCATTATCAGTGTGTTGCAACTGTGGAAAGCCTTGGAACCATTGTAAGCAGAACAGCTAAGCTCACAGTAGCTGGTGAGTATTTTAAAGTTGTTTCCTTTCTTGTGCTTATCCCATCTCACAAATGTTGGCCCCTCAGTTCCACAGACAACATCCTGCCTGCATTGTATGTGAAGGGATTTTTTTAGTGGACTTTCTGTCTGAGGGGTCCCCCCACCTTGCTATCACAGTGTATTTGGTGTGCTGCTGCACAGGCAACTCCCTAACACACTATCCACACAACAAGGTTCAGAAGTCAGTTGCTCTGCATAAATGATAGTGAAGGGCCAAAGGACTGTTCTTCTTTGTTTCTCCACATGTGTTTTTGTAGGTCTCTACTTTACTTATCTGTTATATTTCTTAAATGATGTGGCATTATGCAGACTATGGCATGCTACACCTCAGAATTTTATTTTGACACAGAGAATGGAGAAACAAGGGGAAAAGAACCTTATAGTAGTTTTAGATTGGAAAAACCTGACTAATGTAGCTTTTTCTTTCATTTCCCTAATGAACTATAAGCTCCTCTCAGGGTTGTTTTCTTTGCTTAATAAAAAGCTTTGGGTAATGAATTCCTTCCACAACCCAGCAATATTTGCTGCTTTTTAAAATTCAAACATTGCGTGTATTAAATTGTGACAAAAGGAAGAACACAAGGCACAAGTGCTTGATTTTTATCTCCAGTATAATGAGTTTGATGGCCCAATTAGCATAAACGGGTCTGTCCTGGGCTTTTGCCTGACAAACCTGATGGTCGATTGGGGATGTAAGGACTTTAATGGTCCTTAATGACTTGGAATCTCTGCTAGCCTTGGGAATTTTACACCCTTGAGAGTTTGGGGAAAGGATAAGCTGGGTAGCAGGGGAGGTGCTGCTGTTGTTGTTGCTGTATGGTAATCTGATTCAGGCTTATTAGTTAATACGGTATGCTTCAAGAATTCCTCCCCTCCACCCACATCCATCTTGAATATTTGTAAATTAACAAATGATTAAAAGAGACTAGTGCATTCTCCTTATACAGATTGTAGTATTGCCCCTGTAGCATTGTCTTGCTGCTCATGGAACACAACACCATCATACAATCATGTCATGTCATGGTTTTTATCTTCCCTGCCATCATGATTATTACTGTGAGGAGGAAAAGTGCAATACTTGTGGAGCTTTAACAAAGCTTCAAAACTGGCAGTAGGTTCCTGCTGCTTGGAGCTTCATTCCTTTAATCTGTGGAAGCAGTTTCAGTCTTTCAAATTGACTTTGCAAAGATGAAGAAGAGATGGAGGGTGCTACGCATGTGCCCATCAGAATATTTGGTTCCTATCACTCCCTGTGATACAGAAAGCTTGTGGCCTTTGCTGAGTTTAATTGTTTGTGTTATAGACTAATTCTTAAAATATTTCCTGGATCACAGTGAACAGAAAATTTTAGTTATTGCTTAAGTTCTATAGAGAAAATGGTTGGTGGATGACAATATTTACCTCATCTAATGAGATGAATCTACAGCGATATGTTACTTACAAGAACCCTAGTTGCAGAGTATTATTATTATTAGTTAGATTTTTACCCAACACCTTTGTCCAAAGGAGCCTAGTGTAAAGCATAACCTCTGTGTAATTTGCTATATTTTGTGACCAGCTATTATAAAATAGCTGCTATTGTGGAGTAGGAGGGACAAGGCTGAAAAAGATCTACTTTTTCTTGTGCTTTTTCTGAGATGAGCAGCAATTGGCGAAAGGCTTGCCAAGTAAAATAGTTGGATTACGCAAAGGTAACAAAATTTAAAGCTAAAATTGTAAAATCAAGAGGAGGAGAATTCAGACTTTTAGTCCTGCATTAAAAACTATTAAGACCACATGGAATATTTTCACTGCTATCAAGAATGGGGCTGGTTTCACATTCTTTGGGAGTGAATTATACAGTCAGGATGCTGCCATTGGAAAATTTGGAATTTATGTAACAATTTACATAATCATATAAATGCCGTGTATCCTTATAACCTTGTAGGATGAATAGATGCAAGTGGAGGCTAATGCTGAGAGAAAGTGGCTTGTCAGATTTTGTACATGGTAGAGGGAAAAATTTAATATGGGTTTCATGATTTGCAACAGCTGTGCAGACTATGTCAATTCTCATTTCTGTTGAATTAGGGGCATCAAATGTGATAGTGATAGTCTTTTGTGGAGTACTAACTAATCATGTGTATATAGCAGTATTTAAGTTAGTGGAAACTTTGACTGATCACTTCCACAGAGTATGTAGTAATTATAATTCATGGACTGTACATTTAGGGTTGCCATACAAATTTCCTGGACATATATGGAATACTGCAGTCGGCCAAACAAAGCTCAATAAATTTGCCCCCGCAAAACAAAGAAACAAATAACTTTGGCAAAAAAAGCTCAACAACTGTCACGAAGCACCTTATTCTAATATGGGACATGTATATGAAGAAAATGTTACTTTAAAATGGATATGTGCAATCTATTGTCAGCAGTAAAGCAAAACACTGTGCTTATATGTATTTAAGAATAAATGATAAAAACAATGGCTAACACTTCAGATAGGAGCTAAAAAGCCATAAACCTGGTGTTTCAGCTGTTTTTCTTTTTTCTCCATTTTTTATAAACACATGCTCATTTCATTTTTTGTTTTTCCATAATCATACCATGTTGACTTTTTAATGGGAATTTGTGTCCAGGAAATGTTTGGCTGAGACAATAGCCCTACTCTAAAATATGACCTTGTTTCCTCACCTCACCCAAAACATGGAATAACTGAAACAGTTTTATAATATAGGAAACTAAATTTTAGAACTTTGGAATCTTTAATTAAATTATAAAGTTTAATGCCTCTCTGGGCTCCTTTGAAAGGAAGGGTGGGATAATGTTTATAAATAAAAAAATTAAATTTGTTGTCCACTTCCCTTTTCTTTTAAGGTCAAATACTTTTACAGTTGGTTTATTTATTTAATATTAAAATATTTATGTACTGTTCATAAAAAATGAGGTTCAAAAATCATACAGTAAACAGAACAGGTAACTTGCCTATATCCTGGATATGGGAACCACCCACCCAAGGAACCTTAGTCTTTCCATGAACCTCCCTGAGATCTATGGATATAGGGTGGTATACAAATATAATAATAATAATAATAATAATAATAATAATAATAATAATAATAATAATAATAATAAATTAAAAAATCTTATGATGATTTAAACCTGTGTGTCATCAGTATACTGGTGACACATTGCTCCAAAACTCCAATAACCACTCCCAACTGCTTCATCTAGATGTTAAAGAGCACCAGGAATAGGATAGTACTCTGTGGAAACCCCATTGCACAAGTACCAGAGGGCCAAAGAACACCCACCCAGTGCTACTCTCCGAACCCACCCCTTAAGCTACAAACAGAACTACCATAACACAATGCCTCTGATATCCATCCCACTGAGAGGGTCCAGGAGGATACCATGGTCAATTTTTGCTCCCTTAAAGTGCTCCTCCTCCCCATTTGAGAGAGCCCCGCCTCTGCTCTTGCTTGCATGTGAGTAGGAGTGGGATCGGGGCTGGGAAGCGCGAAGCCTACCCTTCGCAGCTGAGAGAGCCCCGACTCCACTCCTGCTTGCACTTGGCTACTGCTGCCTGGTCCGTCTTCGGGGAGTGAGGGGCGAGCGGGCAAGGTAGCTTGCCTGCCCCCCACACCAGTGAAGGCAGCCTGGCCAAGGAGCCCCAAGGTCCTTGCTGCTTGAGCGTGAGTGGCAGGAACACTGGGGCTGGCTCCACTGGGGGCAGGAGCTCTCCCACCCCCAGTGGATCCTGGCCAAGGAGTCCCTTGCTGGTTGTGTGCGAGTGGCAGGGGACTCAGGGCTCTCCCAGCTGAGGGCAGGAGCCTTTCTGCCCCCCAGGTGAGCAGTGGGCTGGGGCCAGCTGTATTGGCCACAGCAGCCCATGAGGTGTGGAGGTAAAAGCGCCTCAGCTCCCACGATGAGAGCTGTGGCAGTTTCACCGGGCACATTGCCGGCTGGAGCCAATGCAGCTTTTTTCAACATTGCAGTTTATCACTAAACCGCAATGTTTGGCTGGCGATACACTGCGATGTTGAAAACCCAACATTGCCCAGCCCTAGATGTGACTCTTATTTTTGTATAGTAGGCTACTTTCCAACCGCACAAAAAACAGAGAGGTTTTTATACCCCCATGCCATCGCACCATTCAGGTAAGCAAAAGGCATTACAGTGGTACCTTGGTTTGAATACATCTTGGTTTGCATACGTTTTGGATTACAAACACGTTAAACCCGGAAGTGCGTGTCCCGGTTTGCAACCTCTTTTTGGATTACAACCCATTTTTTTTAGATTACAAACAATTTTTTTGGGGAGGCCCCATTGGCGAATGCACACCTTGGGGTACAACCTATTTTGGTTTACAAACGGACCTCCAGAACGGATTATGGTTGTAAACCAAGGTACCACTGTATAGCAATTCAAGGACACATTACAGACAGGCAAAAGCACCTGAGGTGGGTGCAAAGGTTATTGTGGGATGTGACCTGGGGAGGAGGTATGGCCTCTAGAGAGCCCCAAAGCAGAGACCTGGAGGGCTGCATTTTGCCCTTGGCAATGAAATTCCCTACCTCTGCATTAAGGGATGTCATCTGTGCAGATTCCACAGGCTGCCTCATTCTCTAAGGCTGTGATTCACTGGCAGAATGAGATGCTATATATGTCTCCGTTGCACAAATTGGAAACATGGAAGTAGCACATAGTTAAAAGCCATCTAAATCAATTTATATATATTTCATCTTAATTGTTGAAAGGGGAGAAGGGATATGTTTGCATATTTTAGTATGGCAATATTTTCCATCTGAAATCAGGAACTTTACAGCTCTTCTACCAGTTTTTAAATTTTGTTCTGCTCAGTACAGTCAGTGCAGAACTTTAATGATATCATTATTTAGTTAAATGTGTAACTTAGAGCAAGTACATGAGCTCAGTATCCATTATTTCATTCTGGAGTAATGTAACCAAAGATGGCTTGATATCTGAGCTTGTGGACAAACCTATGCTTCACAATAGGATATGCTTATGAACAATCCTGGACAGTAGGCTAATGAGTCAACCTATTTTTCATAATGGAAGTATAGTTGACATTCTGCTGCATTGTAAGCAAACATATGACTGCAAGAAAGAAAAAATAAGGAAAAGTACAGACCTTATGTGTGTTCTTTTTCTTTTCTTTTTAGGACTTCCAAGATTCATCAGTCAGCCGGAGTCAGCATCAGTCTATAGAGGAAACAGCATAGTTCTTAATTGTGAAGTAAATGCTGATCTAGCACCCTTTGTAAGGTGGGAGCTAGATCATGAGCCACTCTTTCTGGATGACCGCGTATTCAAATTGCCAAGTGGAGCTTTAATTATTAGTAATGCTACAGATGAAGATGGCGGAACATACTGTTGTATTATTGAAATTGGTGGTTCTCCCAAATACAGTGATGAAGCAGAGATTAAAGTTCTTCCAGGTACAGGCATATCTACTTAAATTTTTCTTTCCTAGATTGCAACTCACTAGTAAGATTATTTAATTGCTGGCAGATAGGTTCTGTCAAGTTGCTCTTTGTCATTTAAAGTTAGCCGTCTCAATGTATTCTGTAGATCCCTGGGAGTTGTACTTATAAAAGTTTACTTTAAAAAGGTTGGTTTTCTTTAAAAGGACTCTTGAATAGTAGCATAATTTTCTTGTAATGAACTTTTTGCAAGAGACTTTTGCAGACATGGTCAAGACAGCAAAGTATGCAGAGATCAATATTTATGCCTATGTCAAATATTTTTGTCTAGTATAGTTATTTACTGGTGGTGGCCATTTTCTGAGAAAAGTTTCTAACACAAATTGCCTTGGCTATTTCTTGGGAAAGCTTTAGTTGTAATGATCAGTATGTATGAAGAAGCAAGTCTGTAACAGCCTGGTCTAGAGCATTGCATCCATAATTTCTGTGTTTTGTTAATATCACTTTACATTTATTTTTACTATAATAACCTTGGACTTTCTGATCTCAATATTTACAGAATCTGAAGTTGCCTCAAATCAGGTGTTCCTGAGACAGCCTTCTTCACTTACCAAAATTACTGGGCAGAATGCCGTTTTGCCATGTGTTGCTACAGGCATTCCCATTCCTGTTATCAGATGGACAAGGAATGAAGAAGAGCTTGTTACAGAAAGGTGGGGAGTTGTTCTGGTGTTACATCAGCTCTTACCTCTCTGCTGCCTCTTCCCATCCTAAAAACCCCTACTCTCTGCCATGTTTTATTGATGGAGGAAGCTGATTATTCTGGGAGATTGCCAGGTGGGCTTGTTGTAACTGTGTAAGCACATTAATCACAACTCAGTTGGACTAAGTCTGACTTTCCTTTTGATAGTGACTGCTATGTTATATGACTATGACCAACTGTCTGTTCTGTTGCCTATGTAATTATAATATGTTTAATTCATAAATAAAGGCTGCAAAACTCAAGTGCCTAAAACATTTGACTGCCTTTTGATCTCTGCAAAAAGCAAGCCCATAAAAATTAACTTAGAAGGGAATGTGGTCAGCAGATAAAGGGTTACCTGGGGCCTTCCAGCTGCTCACTGACTCAGCAAAATTTGAACATTGAGCACCACAGCAGCTGGTTTTGGAGCTTTCAGTCCCTGAAGTAGGCCCTCAGTAGCTTGTCTTCAGTGAATAGAGCTGAAGCACTATTTAAAATTTGATATTAGGATCTCATGTCTGCCCTAGCAGTGTGTTTCCTGCAACTGTTGTTGCTGCCAGTACTGAGTGGAAGCTGAAAACAGCACTGTCTGTAAGCTAGATGAAATACTCAGTTCTGTGTAGAATGGGTTATGTTAAGGAGGAGATAGTGGCTTGACTTGACCCTTTTAAAAGCTGCTTAGGTCTCTAGAAACTCATAGGCGATCTGGAGGAGTATGTTTCTGCTGTACTGAATGCTACTGTAACACTTGGTTCTGGATAAATAAACATGTTAAATTGCCTTAGAAAATTGTGGCACAGGAATATTCTGTACAAAGGTTTCAAGAGATTGAATGTCTTTTGATTTCTGCGGAGAACAAGCCCTTAAAAATTGACTTTAGGAAATTTTCAAAAAAACAATTCACCAATCTGTCCTGTTTTGCACAGTTCTAAAAATTATTTATTGCTGGCTGGAGGGACTCTGAAGATCAACGAAATCACAGAAGATGATGCTGGAACATATACCTGTATTGCAGATAATGGAAATGAAACAATTGAAGCTCAAGCTGATCTGATTGTACAAGGTATGTAACTACTTTGCAAGAGAGAACAGTCAAAACCACAAATTTCTATATCTTAAAATTATGTACTGTTAATGGGGCAGAGAAGGTACAGTAATTTCTACTGATCCCTATAATTAAGGGTTAGGCCAGGAACCAACATTCAACATACACCAGCTCAGTGCAATGTAACTGTTGCTTATTTTGCATAATGTTTAGTATTTCAACAGCTCTTCCTTCCTTCCTTGATAGCTTAGTGAGCATTTGGGGCAGGGTGCCAGAACAAACCAGGATAAAACCAGGGTAGTGGGTTCAGATGTAATGAGAAACCATGGTTAACTGAAGCAGAGATTCATAAGCTAACTTCATATTCTGGTTTGTGGGCTACACAAACTATAGTTACTTAGGTTTGAACCTCAACCCCAGCTACCCCCCCTTGCCACCCCCCCACAGCTCTTTCTACCCACATTCGTCCCTGCCTACCCGCCACCCGATTGCCATTCCCCATTCCCCCGCAGTTAGAAGAAGAAGAAGAAGAAGAGTTTGGATTTGATATCCCGCCTTTCACTCCCCTTAAGGAGTCTCAAAGCGGCTAACATTCTCCTTTCCCTTCCTCCCCCACAACAAACACTCTGTGAGGTGAGTGGGGCTGAGAGACTTCAGAGAAGTGTGACTGGCCCAAGGTCACCCAGCAGCTGCATGTGGAGGAGCGGAGACGCGAACCCGGTTCCCCAGATTATGAGACTACCGCTCTTAACCACTACACCACACTGGTTAACCTAAACCTAGTTAACCTAAAAATGCCTCATCCTATCCCTTCAGCAAGCACTCCAATCCCAAGATCCTACTGTCATGGCCTAAAGCAGAGAAGAATGAACAGGAGAGTGTCTTTACCCCCTTCACACCATACTGCTCCGGGTTAAAACACTTTCTGCTCTTGGCAGCAGGATTTCAGGATTGGGGCAAGTTGTGAAGGGATGGAGTTCTGGGCAAACTGGGTGGTGGCAACAGCAATGATGAACAGCCCTTGCTTAGGTAGAGTGAGCATTCATGGGCACCGGTGTAGTGGTAATGGCAACACAAGGGACGTGGGAAGACCTGCCTGGGCCCACCTGCCTGCTCAGTTGCATGCTTGGAGAAAACACAGAAAGGTTGGAGTAGTCTAGTTTCTCACAAAATAAATGAGAATAGTGCCTCAGAATTTTGTTTTCTACAAATGCCAGAGACTTGCTTAACCACTCCCCCCCCAAAAGTAATCAAAGCATTATGGTTTACACAGTGGAGGAAGGGGAGAAGCAGCCACCACCCTTCCCCTGCAAACCCCCCCCATAAATGTCTATAGGTCTAATGTGTTAAGATTATTGTGCAGTGTTTTCCATGTTAGGTTCGTGTGTAATACAAAGGTGTTGGGACAGGGTTGGGGATGTAGTCTGATCTCATTTAGCCACTGAAAATAAAATGGATGAATTTCCTTTACGTAGATTATCAGAAGGTGGCATTCATTTAATTGGTTAAACACAGGAAATTACATGGAGACAGACATATGCTGACAAGGTTATAAGTTCACTTTTCAGCTGGGGAATACTTTATATTTCTCATTCACTCTACTTGGGTCTCCAGAGTTTCCTGTAAATATTATGACGTAAACTACATGGAAATGGTTGGTTTCCAGTTGAGTTGTATGGCATTTTTAAATCTATCTATTTTTAAGAGTTTTGCATTAAGCACAAAATACAACAAACTGAGCAAACATGTTTTGAATTCTGATCATACAGATTTACAGAAGAAAGTAAAAACTTGTACTGAGAGATTTAAAATTTAAGTGCATTTTTACTTCTCCCACTTGAATTAAGCTGGTAAAAAGCATTTTGGCCCCCGTTGCAACCTGCGTATTTAGACCAGCCTTTCTCAACCTTGGGTCCCCAGATGTTGTTGAACTAAAACTCCCATCACTCCTAGCTAGCAAGGCCAGAGCTCAGGGATGATGGGAGTTGTAGTTCAACAACATCTGGGGATCAAAGGTTGAGAAACACTGATCCAGACGGACCACAGGGAGTCAGCTCCCAGATGTGACAGGAATCCCAGTTCCCTCCCAAGTCACAAAACCAGCTGATTCAGTCATGTCTGAATTTCATTTGTCAGCTTGCATACATCTAATTCCCAAACATGACCAGTCATTGAAAGACTACATTAGTGGACAGGGCTAGATGAAAAGCAGGAAGAGAGGTGTGTGTTACCAGTATTCTGCTAGCATTGAACATCATACAGAAATATAATCTCACCAAGCCACCATGTATTCATATTGAACACAACTTGGGAACACAGCAACAACTTGTAGAACCACATTGGAAGCATCCCTAACCATGTTAGGTAATTACCCATCACCACCCTTGAGCGTCCTCTCTGCCAATAGGGGGCAGAATTTTTAACAAGCAGTTCCCTAAATCCCTTGCAAACACAAAGTTGTATTCCCAAATAATTTCATGATCAGCTGCATCAAAGCTGCAAATAATTCTAACAGGATTAATAAGATTCAGTTTGCTCTATTAGTTCCCTAGAGCAATTCTTCCTGGATTCACCAACTTTCAAGGAGAATCTAATCTCTTTTAATTTGCTTTTATTTTGTTACATTTTTAGTTAACTACCTTTAAGGAATAGATGCAGAGTAGTTGCACTTATTTTCCGAAACTGTTTTAAGTTTCTTAACAGCGTTAAGAAACTTAAAACAATGTTATCAATGACACATGCCATTTTGCAAAATTGTTGCTTTTATAAGGGTTCTTGAGAAGTCCTAAGGGACAAAAAATCTGGCTAAGTTAGCTGTTGATATGGGTCTAGAATATCTGCAGTAAAGACACTGATACTGAGTTGAGGGAATTGCGTTAGCCCTACATTTCAGCTTCGTTGTTGTTGTTTAGTCGTTTAGTCGTGTCCGACTCTTCGTGACCCCATGGACCAGAGCACGCCAGGCACTCCTGTCTTCCACTGCCTCCCACAGTTTGGTCAAACTCATGCTGGTAGCTTCGAGAACACTGTCCAACCATCTCATCCTCTGTCGTCCCCTTCTCCTTGTGCCCTCAATCTTTCCCAGCATCAGGGTCTTTTCCCGGGAGTCTTCTCTTCTCATGAGGTGGCCAAAGTATTGGAGCCTCAGCTTCAGGATCTTTCCTTCCAGTGAGCACTCAGGGCTGATTTCCTTAAGAATGGATAGGTTGGATCTTCTTGCAGTCCACGGGACTCTCAAGAGTCTCCTCCAGCACCATAATTCAAAAGCATCAATTCTTCGGCGATATCTTAAAAACTTGAGCTTTATATATTATTGAAGCTTTATACTAGCTGCTGCTTCATGAAAGATACCGTTTGCCAGTCTTGTAGAAGTATTTTTTGAACAAGACATTTAACGGCTTCCAGCAGAATATTAAAATACAATGATATATTAAAATACAATACAATGATATATTAAAATACAGTGATCCTTTTGACTAAAGGCTCAGTTGCGGGATGGAAGGAGATTTAAAAAGCTTTCTTTTCCCTTGGTATAAGAAATGCAACCTGTCGCTTATGCAAACCTACCACAAATGAATGAAAGGCTGTCATAGTGTAAGGGTTGAAAGCAGATGTCTGAGGCCTTGACTTTCTTTTCATGGACTGCATAATTTCCATGTATGTAAGCTTAATAAAATGTGCATAATCTTAACCCATTACAGTAAATTCAATAGTTCATTATATATACTTGTTCTCTGGGTGATAGTGTCACTAGGAAAGGTGAAGTGGAAAGAGTAAACACCCAAGGCTGCTTTGAAATATAATTGTCTGGTGCTAAAACATGTGATTTTCCAATAAAATTGTATTTTATGTAATTGGCTCGTTTGCTCTCTGGTTATCCATTTAACTTGCTTACCACAAACATCTGTACTTGTGCTTAATTGCTATGTGTACTGAATACTAATATAGTTAAGCTACAAAAATAACTTTCAAAAACATTTAAACTTGTAAATGGAGAAGAATGTTTAATGAATTTGAGTATTTTATGTTCAACTTTCACGAAGAACATGGCTTTACTTGCCTCCAACCCATCCGAGTGTATGGAAGCAAATAATCCTATGAAAGTTAAGATAAAAAACAAAACAAAACTTAATTGTATTAAAGCAAGACCCATTGATGATGGAATTCAGACTTATGCTTGAATTTAGCACTGGGAATGGTGTTCCCCTCATTAAACAGATTTGTATTCGGACCTGCTCATAGAAACTAAAAATATTACTCACCCATCATGTTATTTGATAAGCAAGACACTTCAGATTTCTGGTTGTTATCTTATGTCTCTTGTTCCTTTCCCATTGCACAATTCTGTTTGGTTTAAGTTGTTCCCCATCTGCAACAGATCCTTTTAGTGCTATTGCAGCTTGGTAGCTTAATCCATTCAAACGTTAAAGGAACAGTCATTTGGGGCAGCTTTTATTTAGGTTCTGGTGCTCTGCAATGCCTTCTTTGCCCTTAATCATAATCTCCATTCTGTTGAAATGTAAAATAAATATTTAAAACTAGGGCTGTAACTTCAATTGCTACATTAACCAGCTAAAGTTTTAGTTACTTAACTGGCAAGGCACAATTCTAATTAGGGTTACAAGTTTATTTTTGAAGGCTTCTATGATGAAGAATACTAAAGATGACTTTTCCTTCTAACAATGAGCAAGTTGCTTTTATTTATGAAATTTATCTTGCACTGTACTTGCATCCGTTTCTCAAAGGTATCACTTGATGTATTTTAATTTATTTAATCTGTTAAGAGGCAAATTATAGGTTAATAGTTTACTAGATTGTCATTCCTACTGAAATTGAACTACTTGATTACTTGATCTTGAGCAATAGCAATTATTTTTGAAAGCTGGTAATCTCTCTAATAGATTTCTTTGCAACATATATATAGCTACAATATATATTTAGTCTGCTTCTATACTTAATTTTGTCATATGAAATGGTTGAACAGTGTATGCCATATTTGATCAGTAATCTGTAAGTGCTTTTCTTCCTTTTATTTAAAGCTCCTCCTGAGTTTCTGAAGCAACCCTCTAATATTTATGCTCATGAATCCATGGATATTGTGTTTGAATGTGATGTGACTGGGAAGCCAACTCCAACAGTGAAGTGGGTAAAGAATGGAGATGTGGTGATCCCTAGTGACTACTTTAAAATTGTAGTGAGTATATCTTTAGTATGTATCCTATGGCTTGATTTCCTTGTGTTTTAGCTAAACGTATATAGCGCTAAATTGGGTACATTAATCAATGTATGCTTGAGCCACCAAACTATCGATTTTCATTTTCTCTCTCTCCAATAACTGCATAGTCACAATAGTTTGAACCTAGATAGGCAGAAAGACCCTTTAAATTTAGAGGATCAATTTTGTGATGGGGTATGGTAGAAAATAGGGACGCGGGTGGCGCTGTGGGTAAAAGCCTCAGCGCCTAGGGCTTGCCGATCGAAAGGTCGGCGGTTCGAATCCCCGCGGCGGGGTGCGCTCCCGTCGTTCGGTCCCAGCGCCTGCCAACCTAGCAGTTCGAAAGCACCCCCGGGTGCAAGTAGATAAATAGGGACCGCTTACCAGCGGGAAGGTAAACGGCGTTCCGTGTGCTGCGCTGGCTCGCCAGATGCAGCTTGTCACGCTGGCCACGTGACCCGGAAGTGTCTCCGGACAGCGCTGGCCCCCGGCCTCTTGAGTGAGATGGGCGCACAACCCCAGAGTCTGGCAAGACTGGCCCGCACGGGCAGGGGTACCTTTACCTTTACCTTTATGGTAGAAAATATGCTGGTCATACAAGTTCACCCACACTTCTAATTGTACTTTATCAATAGAAAAAGTATGGCAGACCTTGCCAATGTGACAATAGGTTGCATCCTCATGCTAGGACACCGAAAGCTTATTCTAATGCCTCATGTGAATGTGCTTTGTGAAGTATCTCTCCCATCTTTGGGGTGTTTGTTGCATTCCATTTGGAAAAATGGGCCTAAAAGGTTAAGCATCATCATCACCATCCTTCAGAAGGTGGGACAGGCACTCCTGACCAGTTTCATTTTCCATTGATGGTCTTTTTAGGTCTTTTCAGGAGCTGAGCTGTGTTAATTTAGAACCCTTTTCAATTAGAATAGAACACTGTTTAGTACATACAGCAATTCTGTCAGTGCCCATTAATGGTTGCCAAATATTGCTGTTTTTCTAACAGTTGTGCTGATCTTGATGTTGTGGAAGTTGAGCACTGAAGTCCAAGAGCTCTTGAACACAAATGTAATTTAGAAGTGTCATGAGGCATAAAAACATTGTTTCCCACGTTTCCCCCACCCTTTGAAGCCTTTGTAGTTTTGACTTCTCCATTTTAGTGAATATTATATTATGCCATGTATGTGTTCTCTTTTAGAATGAGCATGACCTACAAGTTTTAGGTCTAGTGAAATCGGATGAAGGATTTTATCAGTGTATTGCAGACAATGATGTGGGAAACATACAGTCTGGAGCCCAGCTGATAATACTTGATCATGGTAAGAAACTAGGGAAACTTCCCCAAAAGTGGGGAAGAATAATTTCAGGTTTACATTCTTTTCCACAAGGAATTCTCTACTCAGATATGAGTGACAGCTGTTTGCTCGTGTTATAAACACATTATCTTTGTAAAATAAAATTTCTAAATGTGTTCTCTTTAGTTTAGTTTGAAACAAACTTTTAGATTGCAGAACATTCCTTCAGCCTGTGAACATGATAGATCAAAGACACACCATGATTTGTCTTTACTGTTGCATTTTATAACAATATAATAATTATCAAGGTAATTGGCATTGATAAAGTGAATAATGATTACTTTTCAGTAGTTAAATTACATCTTAGTTATCAAAACTATCAGCTGTTAATAATAATAATTCCTTCAGTGGCCAGTTAAAGCAAATTCCTTTAAAAACATTTATGATACAATTTTAATAACATTCCAAAAAACACTCATAACATTTATTAATCACAACCCCGTGTTGCGATTATCTGATATCATTTTAATTAACCAGAGCACTTGAATGCATGGCACTGGATTCTATACATGCAGTTAGTCTCTTGGTGGTTCATCCTTCAGCAGACTCTTAGAAGTGTTCAATAGCCATCCTGCAGGGAGTTTTGTGTGTGTGTGTTCTACATCATCAGAAGAATCTTTATCATATCAATAGAATAAAATAAAATGTACTGAAGACAGAGGTAAAAATTTAACTATACAAAATATATTCTGGAGGTTCACAGTGTGTGTGTGTGAGAGAGAGAGAGAGAGAGAGAGAGAGAGAGAGAGAGATCACAATGGGGAAAGATTGGGACATATAATCCTAGAAAAGGATGGCATCCGTTTGACATATGCTTCTCTTGACAGTGGAGTGGGCTCCCTTATCCTTAGCCTTTCTATTGACTGCCAAAATTTACCTCAGACACATAAAGACTTGTGGCTTTCACACAATCTTTTTGTCACTCATCACCCGAAGATGTTGCAAAAGAAGGCCCAAGAGACCACCATAACCAGCTGGATCAAGGCCTCCATCATCCTGGCCTATGATGCCCAGCATTTATGGCCCACTCTGCCAGGGTAGTGGTGACTTGGGGAGCCTTGGCTGCTAATTCGAGAGATCGGTAAGACAGCCACCTGGGCACCCCTCCTCATTTACTACAAAATGGACATTTATGCCTCATCAGAGGCTGCCTTAGGGCAGAGTTTCCTTCAGAAGGTAGTTTCTTCTCAGCAAATGGCTTATAGGTGCTCCCCGCAGTACTTTGGGCTCCGGTAGATCCCATTGTGACTGGATCCAGTCATAACAGGAAAATGGGTCATTGGGTACTTAGCATGAAGGATTGTTTTCTGATAGACAGTAAGAGCCAGTCTCTTCCACACTGCAACTTCCTCTTTTGATATGTAAGCCTATATTCTGAAAAGGCTTCAGAGCCTTTCTCTGCCCTCCTCATCTCTCTGCCTCTGCATAGTTGTGCATGTTATAAAGTTTTAGTTTTCAAGGTTATTCCGTAATATAATGTCCGTTAAATAGGACTCCAAGGTTTCCAAAGGACATCTTTTAAACTTAGTCACCCAATGGAAACTGGAGAGCTCCAGAAAGTGGGAGTGAGGGGAGGAGACAGCATGCAAATTCACCAGGTGGTTTTCCTGTCTAGGCTAGCAGGACATCACTTGTCCATCAGAAAAAGATACTTCACAGTAAGTACCCAGTGATCCATTTTCTATTCATGATAGTTTTTGAAGCTGGAGAGACATTCCTACAGCAGCATGTTGCTAAATGGCAAGTACATCTGTATTATAGAGGCTGTCTGAAGGATTGTATTTCCCTATATGAGCCTGTCTGGGCTTTGAGAATTTCGGGGGAGGACTTTTTCTTCATTCCTCCATCTGCACAGGCATGTATGGTGAGGACACAAGAGAGGACCTTTGTGGCTGCTCCCAGATGGGCGAACTCCGTTCTATGGGAGGTCACGATAGTACCCTCTCTGCATTCCTTTCACTGGCAAGCAAATTTTTTTTGTTTAAACAGGTCTTTGGTCATGAACTGACTATTGTGGCAGAATTTTGGAAGGGTGGGTGTTGTACTTATGCTTTTGAATGGTTTTAAGGGTTTTTAAATTTTTTTAAAAGGGACATGGGTAGTGCTGTGGTCTAAACCACTGAGCCTAGGGCTTGCCAATCAGAAGGTTGGTGGTTCGAATCCCCGCGACGGGGTGAGCTCCCGTTGCTTGGTCCCAGCTCCTGCCAACCTAGCAGTTTGAAAGCATGTCAAAGTGCAAGTAGATAAATAGGTACCACTCTGGCGGGAAGGTAAACGGCATTTCCGTGCACTGCTCTGGTTTGCCAGAAGCAGCTTAGTCATGCTGGCCACATGACCCGGAAGCTGTACGCCGGCTCCCTCAGCCAATAAAGCGAGATGAGTGCCGCAACCCCAGAGTCGGTCACGACTGGACCTAACGGTCAGGGGTCCCGTTACCTAAGGATTTTTTTAGTGCTGTTTTTCATAGGACTACTTATTTACTTGCTTTTTAATATTTATATTTGTGTATTTTTAGTGGTGTTTCTTTTACTTTATGCTGCGAAGTGCCTTGGGAGAGAGGTGGGATATAAATGAAATAAATTAAAAATAGAGCTGTGAGATTGTCTCTGTGGTTGTGACGGGGCTCTGTAGCATTCTACTATTATAAAGCATGACAGTTCTATTACAGTTTGTCCTATAAATATGGAATTCATTAGAGAATCTTCTTGGTAAGCTGTCAAAGGCTTTTTTTGGGAAAAGAATAAAATCTAAAAAATGTGACTAAATGATTGAGGTTGCTGATATTTATATTTACACAATAGTATGCATGACTATGCTTGATTTTTCTAAATCTTAAGAAAAGAATATTTTTTTAAAAAAATAATAATCTTAATGAGGTACTCTTTGCTTTTTCTTCCATTTTATAATGCATAATTTCTGACAGAATTTGTTTCAGGCACAGTGCAGTGTTTATCCATGGATTTGTTGCTTCTGAAGGAAGTAGATAAATGTGGCTTTTTATTGGCTCTGTGTAAAAACATACTGTGCCTTTGTGTTGCTCTTATGTTAACACTGGTATCTTATCTAAAATACAGCATAACTTTGGGTTGAAAGGATAGGAAGAGTTGCTTTCCTTTCTGAATTTTCTTTGTATGATGCATTGATAATGACACACCTTTTTGATTATTGTACATGACAGGAAATTTTTAATGACTTCCTTTAAAACAAAATATGTCATGGGTGTGGGAGGAGTGTTTTTATCACACTTTTATGACTTCCTTTAAAAGTTTACGTTGGAAAAAATTAAAACATTCTCCCTGCCAAAGTGGCATAAATTTTTATGGGTGGATTTGGGGATGAGCTCAGAAAGTACTCATTCTCATTTCACAAAACTTAAATAGGCAGTCAACTATTAAAATCTTTAAAAGTGTTTCATTACATTTCCAGAATAGGTTACAAAAATAGTAATGCGAGGCAAACAAAAAACGTGGATATCTGTGTTACATTAGATCAGTCCGTATCAAGCTTGAGATAATCATGTAATTTGAGAAATAAAAAGGGTCCAATCTTTTTGAATCAGAGTTGTGGTTCGAGGACCCGACCCCCACAATGTGAAATGAATATGCAAGGACACGTGATATAAAGTTAATGGGCAAGAAAAGGCCACAACTTTATTGATTACAGCAGTGAAAAGGTATTGGCTTAGGCATTGGATGTCTAAAACAAGGGGGTTTATTCACCAGTAGGTGGAGCCTGTTGATGCTAATCCAACTATAGGCTCTCCCCTGATGTCACCGAGGGTCGTGCCATGGCCTCCCGCCAAGCAGGCATCGGACAGAGTACACGATCGCCAGATTCCTTTAACGGAATACCCAAAAATTGAAGGCATAGGTGATGGCCACACCTAGCCCTTCGACACACCACAACACATTATTCCAATGCCTAACCTACCCACCAATACCACAAAAGTGACGATTGCTACGAGGTAGGCGAAAAAACCAAAAAGCCTAATGCCAAATGGGAAAATTCCTACCAGGCCCCCTGGACAACCAGGGCGACCAACCTAAGTTCCATAGCAAGGCCAATGAACTAAGACCCTGAGCTAAAAGGGAGTGGAGGGTGGGTGACTCGCGACGAGACGACGGAGAAGAATGAGGCCGAGGAGAGGCTGGCGCCGCAGCAAAAGGCTGCAGTAAACGCCCCCTCGGAGGCACCTGGTTGGGTGCCTGCCGAGGGGCGTGGGCGCCAGCCAGGTGAGAGGAGGAGTCAGGGGGCTAACGCCCCCTGCTAGGGGCGGAGCTCGGGCTCCCGCCCACAACCACTCCCCTCTCTTCCAGGGAGGAGAGTTTTTCTCCTTATCATAGCCTTAGGGCAGCACTGCATATTATGATTCCTGCAGAATACACCAGTGTGGTATAATACTTGCGTTCCCCTGAAACAGTTACAGGGCTAGCATTGCTATTAATTTAGTGCTCTCAACTTTTTTTATTGAGCTTTCCTATCACCCGCCTACCCCCAGCCACACACTTTTCTTTTTCATTCATCTCACTCTTTGCTAGCCAAACTTATTTATTCTTCACAGCTTCC
Source organism: Podarcis raffonei (assembly GCF_027172205.1). Classification (NCBI taxonomy): domain Eukaryota; kingdom Metazoa; phylum Chordata; class Lepidosauria; order Squamata; family Lacertidae; genus Podarcis; species Podarcis raffonei. The sequence goes on from NC_070615.1 coordinate 8,305,136, forward strand.
AAGAACCTTGAATCGCCTTTGAAATTGATGCAAATGTATAAGTAGTACTTGTGGCAACTAACAATTGCCTCCAGTTGACACTTGAAAATATCGCTGAAAATAAAATAAAAGAAGAAATAATGCAAGATCTGTTCTAATAATATGTTAAGCAGATGCAATTTCTAAGGGGAAATTATTATTGTTGTTTAATATGGTTGTAGAAGCCAGGGTAGTATTAGCCTGCTATTGGAAATAAAATTACAATCTTTCTATTTGGGAACAGATGATCAAATTATGGAGTTTAGTCATAATGGTTATGCTAATGAGTTTTCATTAGGGTTAATGAAGGGAGACGGAGGCTATACAATTTTAAAGAAAAAATGATATTTAGTGAATATTGAATTCAGCTCTCAGGACAACTAATTAAAGACAGTAATTGTTTCACTGTCTCATAAGGAAAAGTATTCTTTGAAAAGATTGTGAATGTGTTAGTGTACAGTAGTAAAAAGTTTTGTATAAATTTGAAAATATTCATTTAGTATTTTATTGGTGTCAAAACAGAAAAAGGTTACCTCACCATCATACATTTTGCCCTCCTGACCTAGTTGTGCTAATGTTAATGATAAGTAACAACAACAATAATTTGTTACTTGTAGCCGGCCCATCTGACTGGGTTCCAACAGAAAATAACAGCACAGTTAAAATTCAGATATTAAAAACTTCCTGATACAGGGCTGCCTTCAGATGTCTTCTAAAAGTCAGATAGTTGTTTATTTCCTTGTCATCTGATGGGAGGGCATTCCACAGGGCAGGTGCCACTACCAGGAAGGCCCTCTGCCTGGTTCCCTGTAACTTTACTTCTTGCAGTGAGGGAACCACCTGAAGAGTTGGACTTCAGAGTCTGGGCTGAACAATGGGGTTGGAGACGCTCCTTCAGATATACTGGGCTGAGGCCATTTAAGGTTTTAAAGGTCAGCACCAACACTTTGAAGTGTGCTCAGAAACATACTGGGAGCCAATGTAGATCTTTTAGAGCCTAGGTTATATGGTCCTGGCGGCCACTCCCAGTCACCATTCTGGCAGCCACATTCTGGATTAATTTTAGTTTCCGAGGCACCTTCAAAGGTAGCCCCACATAGAGCGCACTGCAGTGGTCCAAGCGGGAGATAACCAGAGCATGTACTACTCTGGCGAGACAGGGCACAAGGGTCAGCCGTCATACCAAGTGGAGCTGGTAGACGGCTGCCCTGGACACGGAATTGAGCTACGCTTCCATAGACAGCTGTGTGTCCAAAATGACCCCTAAGTTGTGCATCTGGTCCTTTAGGAGCACAGTTACCACATTCAGGACCAGGGAGTCTCCCACACCTGCATGTCCCCCAGAAACAGTACCTCTGTCTTGTTGGGACTCAGCCTCAATCCGTTGACCATCCTCCACCTGTCTCCAGACATAGGCCATTTACCGCCCTCACTGGTGTCACTCAGAAAAGAGACCCTTTCTCCTGTGTGCTATTCCCAGGTGGTTCAATAATCTGGGCACAGCAAGTTACCTTGGCATAGAAATATCTCCTCCTATTCTGTTTTTCTTTACTTTTTCTCAATCATGTTGTTAAAAGAAAAACCCTACAAAGGCATTTAATCAGTATATTTTTTACTTCCCTGGGTACTTAGTTGACTTTTTGCAATCTGCCCACACACATCATTTAATAAGGCACCTTCCTCTTGTGTCCCTTATTCTTATGCATTTAGCCTCTATTACTTTGAGAAATCCTGGGCCATTTTCTGCCATTTCGGTGCTTAAATCAGCTTACAAATAATTAAAACATAAGGCAGTAAAACATTGCATAATTTTCTATTCGTAGTAAAATGTTCATGTTTTAGCTAATTTACAATAATAAATAGTTCTAATTGAATCTATTCTTAAATTAGATGAGCCTCAGCAGTGTTTATTGGCCAGAGCTCCATATTATCTACTTAATTGAGCTTTCAGTTGCATGAAATTATTAAATAATCTTCTGAACTGTTGGAGTAGAATTAAAAGCAAAAAGAGGCAGCTAATTGCACAATAATTTTAGCTGTACTGCACCATTTCTTTCAAATATCCTTGAAGGTATATATACATGGAAATATATTGCAGGGATTCAAAATATAAAGAACTATTTATGTAAAGATTCGCTCGAAACAGGGAAGCCTTATTTCTAGGTCTTCCTTAGAATTGATTGTACAAGCTGTTTAAAAATAAATGCTTGCTCTCCTTTCTGAATATCTTCATTGATTGGCTGTGTACATATAAAATGTGTTTGTACACACACATACGCACCCTTCATATTTTCAATTAATTCACTTTCATCTTAAAATACTTCCATCCTTTTTCTATTAATGCTCAAGGAGCTTACAATAAAATTAAAACAAGAAGTTAATTGTTCATTGTTATTCTTATTTTAATGCAGTGGCACTTCAAATAATTTGTGAAATTAAGCATGCCAGGCTTGCTCTAATAATGATGGCATGCAGCACGATAGCTAGGTGCTGTTTAATCATGAGGAATAATGATTCATGAAGAGAACACGTTACTGGAGTGAAAGATTGAAACTCTTTGGGGGTAGGGGTTCGTGGATCTCCTGTTCATATTCTTCACATACTGGCTGGAAATGGTTTCAAACTACCTTAGGATTCTCACACTCCTTTAATAGATGAATTCACAACTGAGCAACTTAAAATATGCACAAAAGAATCACTACACCAAGCTAATCAATGTCTTATTTTATTCTTATGACTAGTATAAACTTGTTTTTTCAGTTATTCAAAGAAAAATTGAAGTTCTTCTTGAATTATGCTTATTTGATTGCAAATTTAATGATTTTCTAATAAATATTTCAGTGCAAAAAAAGCTTAAATGTCAAACTGATGTTTTCATTCTGAGGTGCTACTTTATCCTCAATTTTCACCCTTCCCTTCCCACTTCCATTATAATGGAGATTTGACTGCCTGCTCTATAGTGACGTCTCCTTTGATATTTCCCATTAGTTTTCAGTAGTTACCTTTTTTTGCCTGCATGCCAACCTTCAGTTTAATGGCCTTTTTTGTGTGTTCATTTTGTTTTGTTTCCCATCGTGGTTTTGTTTATTTCTTTTTTGGTTTTTTCTGTTTTCTCTTTAAATCGTCGTGATGTATGCCCTTCATATTCCCCAATGTTTGCACATGACAAGATGTTGCCATCCCAACATTACCTCCCACTTCACTGACCAGTGCCACTACTGACCATCTAGCACCAGCTACAAGTGGACCGTTGCCTTCTGCCCCTCGAGATGTTGTGGCTTCCCTTGTCTCTACCCGCTTCATCAAGCTGACCTGGAGAACACCTGCATCCGATCCTCATGGAGACAATCTCACCTACTCTGTGTTCTACACCAGGGAAACCGTAAACAGGTATAATTTACTTTTTTATATACAAATTTACAATATTGTAATTTCTTTACTTGACTGTTTTTAAGCTTTAGATTTCTTACCTGTACCACTCCAAAGGCCTGGTAAGAAGTTCAGAACTTTCCAGCTAAAATAAAATGCTGTGACTTTTTTTAAAAAAAAAGAAAGACACATTTTATGTAGTTGCTTGGAGATACACGGGCTCAACTTGAATTTTCAGAGTGAAGAAATAAGGATGAGATGTTGTCAGATAGACACTTGTGGCTTCATCCTGTTTGCCTCTTGCCTTGCTTCTTGTGAGAGTATCTGATGAGGAAAAAACAATTTGTGTCTGTCTAGTGCATTTAAACACTCTTAAGAACACACATTGAAAAAGTATTATTGAAACTTCAAGAACTGACTTTGCAGATGAGTTGTTTGGATCTTAGAGCCATTGAATCGGCTTTGTTTCTGAATTGTGAATTCTATTCTTTGAGAATACCCTCCAAGTGAGGAATCATGTATTTCTAGAAGAATCAAACTGGCTGTCCTTGGTATAGCACTTATTTTGGGAGCTTTGATTTTGTGGGACATCAAAACTACTTTAGTTGGGAAGGAGTTCTTTAATTATGTGGGAAGCTGTGGAAGGACTGTGGTTTAGTGAGAGAGCACATGCTTTGTATGCAGATCATCTCAGGTTCATTCCCTGGCCTCTCCAGGTAGGGCTGGGAGAGACATCTGCAACTGTGCAGAGGTCTACTCAAAGAATAACACTTACAGATAAGCAAATCCCATTTCCCCATCAGTGCTTTGTCATTACTCTGTCCTGTGAACATTATTCTGAACTAATACTTTCCCTATGGTGCTATCATTTACTGCTTATGTGTACCAAATATTTTCTAACCTCAAGTCTTTTCCTATGTGCCTTTTTTTTTTTAAGGGAGCGTGTTGAAAACACAAGCCATCCTGGGGAAATGCAAGTGACAATTCAAAACTTGATGCCTGAGTCTGTGTATGTTTTCAGAGTGGTAGCTCAAAACAAACACGGGCCTGGAGAAAGTTCATTGCCACTTAAGGTGGCAACGCAACCTGAGGGTAAGCTTTAAACATTTCCACCCTGTTTGTTGCTGTTGCTGTGGCAGATGGTGTTAAAATGTTTGTTTTTATCCTTTTCACACAATGCAGTGGTAGCTGTGCTCTGATTATTTGCTATATAATTCTGTATAATCACACTTGTATCACTTAAGCCTGGTTCCTTTAAGATATGCTCATGTTATGTTAAAGTCAGTTGTCTATTTTAATGATTTAGAGATGATCCAGTGAAAGTTACCCTACTTCTAAGCCTACATTGCAAAAAAAATCTCAGCATATTATTAATAGGACAATCCTATGCATATTCACTCTAAATAATTTCCACTTTGTGCAATATTGCTTAATACCTAGCAAGTGTGTTTAGGATTGCAGACTAATTCTTATGTTGAAATTAGTAGTATTTAAAAGATAAGACTTCTGCCTGCATAGTAACAAAGGAAGTTTAGTTTTGGGTGGATCATGTTCTAAGCATGGGTGCAATCTAATCTTGCATCGGATAATCCCTTACGGATAAAATTCAATTTAAATTTATCTTTGGATGCAAAGTTTTATGGCAATGTTAAGCTTCTTGTGCAGTCTCATTATACTTGAGATGAAGCACAAAGTACACTTATGTCAGGAAGAAAAAGAAGTTATGGAGCATAAAATCATAGAGCATAGAAGTCAAATTTGCTTTAAAAACTCCCAAGTTTGAATTATGATATGAGATACCACAATCAACTTAAGCATGGCCTTTTAAAAAACCAATTTAGCATAAAAATTGCCTCTCTAAAAACATTTTTAATTGCTAAAGTCTGGCCATTCTTAGCCTTCTATTTTCAACATCCATTCAGCTGTGTGCTCAATTCATGGAGAGCCAAATTGGTTCCAGAACATGTCCATTCACACTGTTTCACTTAAATTCTGTTTAGAATTTAAGAACTCTTTGCTTTAGATATGCAATATAAAGTGTAATGAAATTTTTTTTAGTAATGCTTATAATACATCTTGTTTATTTTTCAGTTCAGCTTCCTGGCCCGGCCCCTAATATTCGAGCATATGCAAACTCACCCACATCAATCACTATTAGTTGGGCAACACCTTTATCTGGCAATGGTGAAATCCAAAACTACAAGCTGTACTACATGGAGAAGGGAGCAGACAATGAGCAGGTATGATGCATAGCATAATATTAGCAGAATTTTAGGCTTTTTTTACCTGTAGTAAGATTACTGTTTTCATTATAGTTCTCATTTCAGAATTTGGATGTTATTTTGTTGGATTTTATTAACAGACAAACAGCAGGAGAGAATACCTTTTAATATTTTGCAGCAAATGGACATGTTGCAATTTCTAGACAAATTCTAGGTTCACTTTTTGAAGTTTCACTCTTTGAAGTATTAAAGCTATTGCAGGTAAACTGAGGGTAGAATCCAAATGTTTCTGGACTCGTAATTCCATCACCCCCAGCTAGCATGAACAATGATCAGTTATTATTTAACCACCGCTGAGATAAACAAATGAGATTCTCATAAACATGTACTAGTTTTCTTTTACAAAAAGCATCCATTGATTTACTTAAATGCCTTACCGCTTAAGACTTTTATTGCCTTTTTTTTTTAACTAGATAGCCTGCAGGTCATTTATTTCAACTAGTGTTGAGCTGTGGGGGTTTGATTTCGTCAAAACACATTTAAATTTGAAAACCCTACCCAATGGATGTCGGGACCAGAGTGTTCACATATTCAGGAAGTTCTGCCCTCACTTTCCTGATTGGCTAGAATCATGCACATGGCTAATCTAATTCAAAACAGATTTGCCCTAACTCAAAATAGATTTGTTTGCCTTTGGTGAAGAAAGCATATAGCCAAGCCTGACTGACTTCATAACATTGCTAAGCCATCATATTTGTTATGTCACTGAGGCAAAAGCCGCTGGGTGAACAGTGACAGAGAACGTTTTCAAAGGTGTGGCAAACATTTCAGCATAGCTGTCAACTTTTCCCTATTCGGAATAAGGGAATTTCCCTTTAAAAAAGGGAAAAGTTTACAGCTATGCAGTCATATTTTGGATCTCAAATGCCTTGGCTCCCAAACAAATCAGCTCTCGATCAAAACCCGGAAGTGAGTGTTCCGGTTTTTGAATGTTTTTCGGATACCAAATCAGAAGCCATGCCTTGGTTTTCAAACGGTTCCTGGAGTCGAACGGACTCCCGGAATGCATTCTATTTGAGAACCAAGGTATGACTGTATAACATTTTTGAGAGCCATGGAGATTTCTTTGGTCAGGACTCTACTCTGTGTTTTAATTGGGTGTGGGTGTGGGTGTCAACTATATAGATATTTTTAAATAAATAACGAAAAAAAGAAAGTTATGGTAGCCTTTTTTCAGACAGCCATCTAAACCATGGTTATATTATACAGAATGTGCTGCAGCAAGTACTGAGCTTTCCTTCCTCACTTCGACTTTTCACTTTCAATTTTAAGTAAACTTCAGTTTTATATTACATTATATTAACTCTGGGAACTACTGTTTATTTTAACCCTAGTTAGTTTACAAAGCAGGCTATCAAAGCATAGTTTGATAGCCAGCTTTGTTATCTAACTCGAGTTAGAATAAACTACAGCTCCCCTAATTTATATATGTGAAAGCTTTCTCTCTGCTCATGCACAGATGGTAGATGGAAATGTGAATCTGAGGTTCAGTGTGGCTTGTTCCTGATTATCTAACAATGATCTAGAGATTATGATGAACAGAAATCAACAAAGCATTCATAGCAGTAGTCTTTTAATCCCTGGGTGTTTAAAAGATGCATCCCGGTTTACATCTTTTCAAATATAGGACATTGATGTTGGAGGTCTTTCCTATACAATCAGTGGTTTGAAAAAATACACAGAATATAGTTTCCGAGTGGTGGCCTACAATAAACATGGTCCAGGAGTTTCCACACAAGATGTTGTTGTTCGAACTCTGTCAGATGGTGAGTATCTTCTGATTACAAACAAATTGCGGACAATTTCCTAATTTAAATGGATTTTTAATTGCCGAGTTTGGTTTCTGCATTATGGTACTATACAGGAAAAAGAAACACAACAATGGCACATTCTCCAGCTCTGCCAACTGCCAACTGCTCCCACCAGCCATTGTTAGGTTACATCTATCTTAGTGCAATCTGAATGAGTCTTGCTTGTTTGACTGCTTTCTCCCACAATCTGCCAGTTGCAGATTTACCAGATGTTACCACCAGCCAAGTTTTCTCTTCTCTTCATCCTTGCTTTGAAGAAGACTTAGGGCGAATTCAAAATCTTGCACACCATTTTGTGGTATTATGGTTGGCCTGTTATTGGATATTTTCTTATGGGCCAACACAGTTACCTGTCACATTCAGCATTTTATTACTCATTTCTTTCTTTTAATTTTTTATAATTCTTTACTTTCTTACAATTCTTTACTTACCCATTGAGGATAAATGTTTTAAGCCAGTACACATTTAAAACAGCTGATTTTATTACATCATGGTGTGCTGTTGCAATTTGGTTATAAGTATGATAGAAATTCTTAAATTCACTATTTGGGCTGATTTCTATGTGGCATGTCTGTTTGTAGAATTACAGCATATTGTCTGGGTTTCTGTGTGTGCAACAAAGTGATTTCGCATTCACAGAATGTTTTCATAGGATCATTGTAATACTAGTAACATGATGAGACTATATCTTATACAGTTCTCCAGTTTGCTCTACACATCTTTAGACTGCAGTTGAAATAAATATTGCTAAAGTTCTTAAGGTGCTGGGCCACTTAGCATTCTGCAAAAAGTCTATTAAAGAATCAAATACTTCTATGATTGACCTTACCTACACAGACTGCTGCATGATTCCCTGCCCTGGCCTAGCTGCCTTCCAGTCAGCCTCCACTGATACACAGTAATTCTGAATAGGGTGCAGCTGGATTATTCAACCATGCCCAGTGCGGCAATGCAAAATAATGCCCTGTCCTCCAAAGAGACTGTATTGCCTCTCTACATGAGTAACTGCTGTGACTGGCCTAGAACCATATCTCATGGTGTGCTTTTCTGAGGTCAAGTAAACCTTTTTTTGTGTGTGGATAAGGTAAAAGTTGACTCTGTCAAGTCTAAGAATGAAATATGCTTTCAATTTTTATTGAGGAATATTCTCTGGCTATCAGAAACTAATGTTGCTGTATTTCAGAGTATGTATATTATATCAATAGCCATTTTTGTAGACTTTAAAGAAATTGTTCTCTTTATGAAATATATATCCTTCCTGTCTAGTTGCTCACAGAATTTATATAGAATCCGCAAATAGTTCCTATCCACAAATTGGTGAGGCCCAGACCTTTCTGGTTCCCTGTAAGCAAACTACTGGTTCTCAGTCCATTATTGAGTGTTTACTCTCTGATGGTGCAGTGCAAGGACTGGTTCATGCTGTAAAATATGTAGTCTGTTACTAAGAATCCCATAAATATGGAGAGGCAATATAGAATATCATAAATTATACATAACTTAATTCATTTATATAATTTATTTTGACACTCACTCTTGAATAACTTTCTTTCATGTTTCTAGTTCCCAGTGCTGCGCCCCAAAATCTAACTCTGGAAGTGCAAAACTCCAAGGTAAGATACTCTCAGTTTGTTTCTGTATAGATATACTTGAAGAATAGAACTAGCCCAGATCCTCTAGCACTTGTTTTCCAAGGGGACTCTCCACATGACAATTTCCCATGTATTAGCTCAATTTACAAATTATGGTTTGGATGAACAAGCAAGCATGATGGTGTGTGCACATCTTTTTGGCTTAGAACAAACCTTGGCTACAGTTTCTAGTTTGTTTGGAATGACACAAACCGTGCCTGGGTTTACAGAAAATTCTAAGCCAAACCATGGCTTAGTTCTTACTAGTACAGCAGCAGCAGCAGGACCATGGGAAGAGTGAAGCAGATGTAATTTTCATAGTTTTACTTAGTATTGTGTGTGAACCAGACCATAGATCTTTATAATCCTGAGTTGCCTGTTTTTCTTAGCCCAAATGCTGAGCCTATGAGCAGTAACAATTTTTTTGTTTCTATGTATCAGCTGGTTCCTTTGGTCATCTACATTTTTTGAATGTTTTGGGCAAAATTTCAGTTTGCATGCTTAACACTGGAACAGGTATTGTCTAGTGTCTTCTATTCTATTCAGTGTGCAGCTGGTTAAGCAATTCTTTGCTTCAGAAACAGTGAATACAAGTATTTCCAATATTTCAGAGTATCTTTTGGAGATTATTTGGTATGGAAGAGAAATAAAATTCAGATTTGACATATACTAGTGCCTGCAAATTGTTCATGGTCTGCTACTTAATTCTTAAGATGTGAGGGTATAAAAATCAAATACTGTTCTCTGCAGTCTGAACTGCAGAGCTGCTTCGAGATACATCATTTTAATGCCTAAGGTGTTATGTAAGTTTGCACACAATATTGCAGATTACATATAAATTGTTTCCTGAACCAGTCTAATGGAGATTGATGAAGCATGAGAATTAGCATAGTTTAATGCAAAGAACATGATTTATACTGCCTTTTAACTTCCCACAGAGCATTATGATGCATTGGCAGCCCCCTCCTGCAGGAACACACAATGGGCAAATTACTGGCTATAAGATCCGTTACCGAAAAGTAACTCGCAAAAGCGATGTGACTGATATTGTTGGGACACAACTTTCACAGCTAATTGAAGGTGAGTAGGCATGCATTCTTCATCCAAAAGTAGAATCAGCTAATTACAGGTTCTTTATTCTAAGCAAGGCTATTTAGCATGTGCTTTTCATAGTAAGGATGGGCAAAGAGATATTTTCTGAGATGTACAGCCACAGTACAATACCACTGATAAAGAGTATACTCTTTATCAGTGGTATTGTATGTTGTTGTTGTTGTTACTGTTGTTGTTACTGTTGTTGTTTATGAAGAATCATAAACATATAAACAACAATAACATAACTGTTGAAAGGGACATAATTATAATATTATAAGCATACTGTAAGATTAACCAATTTTGGTAACTAAAACCACCACCGTTTTGAAAAAACAACCACCAGTGATGCAGGATGGATGCCAACTGGGATAAATGACATGAGCACTGAAAGTGCCTTACTTGTAAGGTGTGAGATGATTTCCCATCCTGCAGCATCCTTTATTTAAGGAGTGGGGGATTGAATCTATCCAAATTCTCTCCCACCCCCCTGGACCAGCTTTACCACACACCTGTCAGTCAGCTGATATTATAAAGAAGGAAGAAGCCGCTATGCTCACCAATCATGTTTGGATCTTTGGCCAGACCATCCTTCTTTGAACACCTGCTTTACGCACCAATCAATAGGTACTGGAAGTGTGCCATCAGAGAGACTCCCTTTAACTGTTAAAGAGGATGTACAGCAAAAGGTTGCCTCAAATCAAGGATCAGGTATTAATTTTGTACTGCCTCATAAAAGGTGTGAACAGAGACTCATATAGCCACTTCCAGATCTCAAGTGGGGCTCTTTTGTAAACAAACCAACAAAACTGCAAAGGTAGCATTGCCCTGTGGTTGGCTGTTGGGAAGTGCTGACCAGATGGCTTGCAAAGCACCTTGTGCCTTGCTTCCAAAGCACCAAAAGTTGACTGCATTTTATGGAAGGCCAAAAATAATCTTGGGAATAAAGCAAAAATGGGGAACCTCCAGCCCACATGTGTGATTAAGCCCACCTGTCTCCACCATTTGATGAACTATGCTGTTTTTATCAAGTCACTCCCATCTCTCCTATACCTGATGTCATATATGGTATTAGGTGAGGAGCAAGTAAAACTGGGCTTTGCAGGCACCGCTGATTACCCATGTCCTTTTGTTCACTGGTTGTCTTGGTTGCCTTGCGGTAGTTTGTGTGTTTACTGTAGTTGGTTCATTTTACCTTTTAAACTCGTTCCTTCTTCATCTTGGGTATTAGTGGGTAGTTCCCACTTCTTCTCTTCAGCCCTGTCTTCCCAGTCACAGAAGTGGGACCTAACTGAGCTAGGAATGTCCTTCTAACCTGTGCTATCAATATGTTGATGATGCCTAGTTCTATTTCTCCTCGTCATTGGAGTTTGGTGAGACCATGCAAGTTCTGGATTGGTGTCTGACCACTGATGAGTTGGATGTGGTCCTGGTTATGGAATACTTGTTTTTGTTGGCTACTATGTTATGTATTTTTGGTTTTTTATATTGTAAATCGCCCAATGATCCTTTGCTGAAAGGTAGTATAGAAATTTAATTAATAATAGTAATAATACTCCTATAACTATCCATTTGGCACCAACTTAACTATCTTAGATGCCAAATTAAGTTTATTTTCCTGTGCATTTAATTCGTAATTAACTATTTGCCATTACTCAATTTTTAGTATTTTTTTTTTGTTCATTTGGATTTTATTGGTTGAATTGCTGTGAACCACCTTAAATTCTTGGTTATGGAGAGGCAAATAAATAAATAGGCAAATATGTTTTTAAAAGACACATAAATTAACTCCCATTTTTCAGAAGTGTAAAATGTTCCATTAAGTAATTTAGAAAGCCCCTTCTAACAAGACTTGTTTTAACCAGTTCAGTGAAACTGAGCTGACCTCTGTGTCTAACCAACTTAGTCCCAGGGTAGAGCATGAAGGCACATTCAGCCATCACATTCCTGAAGCTAAGCAGGTTTGAGTCTGGTCAGTGCCTGGATGGTGACCACCCAGGAGCCACATATATGGCACCTTGAATTGCATGATGAAGAAAAGGTGGGATATAATAATGTAAGTGCTCACATACATGGAGGAGTAGCATTATTTAAAATGATGGGAATCTGGTTTATTTAAGGCGGTTGATGATGATGTGAATGGGTTGGGTATCAACTCTCTTTATTTTTTACCTGGATTAAGTACTCTTTGAAGAGGACATACAATGGGTTCCTATTCTGCAGATAAAATATGAGTAAACCCTCTGAAAACAAAGTCTTCCAATTTGCCATAAACAAGTAGCCCACATGCTCTTTTGCTGTTGCCTTACAGGGAAGGTCAATGTAATGTGTCAATCCTGTCACAAACTGACAGATAATCTGTGTCGATTGAATCAGTTGGAGTCCTACTGCAAGTATTGTTGATTTCCATGCATAGCCTCAGGTTATGCTTGAGTAGTCTAAGAGGTGAAAGGCCAAATTGTAAAACACTTAGCTTCCTAGATCTGTGTCACAGTTGACCTAAATTATATCATCGAAAAAACAGCTATATAGGATATTCATTTAGGCACACACTTAGTTTCATTTAATAAGCTATTTAACTATCAGGTTGGATAAATTGTTGATATTTTAATTGGAAGTAATGGCATCATATTCACTGTGGGAGTTCTATTTTCATAATGCTGATTTTTTTTTTTTTTTGTATCAGGTCTGGAACGAGGAACAGAGTACAGCTTCCGGGTGGCTGCTTTAACGGTCAATGGTACAGGACTACCTACTGATTGGGTGTCAGCAGAAACATTTGAAAGTGATCTTGATGGTATGGATATAAAGATGCAGCATTAATGTTACTATTAAAAATGTGTTTTAACAGTGCATGCCCAGGGAGAAATGTGGAGATCCCCCCGCTTTTGCCAGAAATGAAAAGTATTTCATAGAGCATTGGGGGTGGGGTGGAGTGGGAAGGGGAACATATCGCTGTTGCTGAGAAAACTAGGCTGACGTGCATTTTAATTTGATTGCAGCAGATTTTTCTTTTGTATATTTACTTATTTATTTATAGGCTTATATACCACATACTAAACAAAGTATCTAGGCAGTGCACATAGCACATCCAGAAAACAGCACAGGAATACTTAGTCAACATCTGGACAAACTATACACAATAGCCAATTGTTGAGCTATACATTAGAAAAACCCTGCGTAAAGAGAAGAGTCTTGATTTGGCATTAGAAGCAAAGTACTGATTGTGCCTGCATAATATTAACTTGCATATGTTCCACAGCCTCATTTCAGACATACTAAACACTCATAGTATCAAGGCAAATATCAAGTGGCACCCTACCTATCCAGTGGAACGTAACAATTGAGCAGGTATATATGCTGCATGGCAATCCCTTGAGTAAGCTGGTTTTAAGCTGTTCAGGGCTTCATATACCAACAGTTTTACCTTGAATTTGGCTCAATAGCCTATAGGCAGCACCTTAGCAAATAGGGCTGTGTTCCACACTGCACTGATGGCTTTGTTTTCCTAAATGACATTTCACATTCACTACAGGATCTCTGATTGGGTTTGCTAACAGATCTGAAAAATGTAAAAGACCATGGAGGGTTTCTGAAGGCCTTTTCGATTCCCCTCAAAATCAGTTTTGACCTGTAAAATATTGTACAATACACAGTGGGTACAATACAATACAATACAATACAATACAATACAATACAATACAATACAATACAGCTAGCACTATCTAGTGGCCACAACAGGGGTTTTGTGCTATTTCTTCCTCCTCTGTTGAATCCTTAAATATTCATATTGTTGAAGAAGCGTAGCAACTCAATATTACTGCTTAACAAGCTAATAAAAAGCTTCACATTTAATGTTTAATATAGTTAAATAATGTTCTTTCTTTATTATAGAATCTCGTGTTCCAGAAGTTCCAAGTTCCCTACATGTCCGTCCACTTGTAACTAGTATTGTTGTGAGCTGGACTCCACCTGAAAACCAGAACATTGTGGTCAGAGGTTATGCTATAGGGTATGGTGTGGGTAGCCCCCATGCACAGACCATCAAGGTGGATTATAAGCAACGATATTATACTATTGAGAATTTGGGTAAGGGAAATACAGTAATACTGATGACTACATTTTTCTTTGATATTTTTCTGAGTAAAAGTATAAAGGCAATGCTGACTTGTATGTGTTGAGAGTACTGACTTTCTATCACCTGATTTTGCTGCCTCCATCCACACTAAGGGTGTCCAAAAACAATTAAAAAGCAAATATATTATAGGGCATGTTTTTAGCATTGATTAGTTATGAGGCCAGAATTAATATAGCTAAGTTTATCTGGGTCTTTTTTATGTGTAAAGGGTTCATTCTGATTTTAAAAACAACAGTGGATGTATATTTCCCTAGAACAGCAGTTCACACCTGAAAGAAATAAAATACTTTCATTTTATACTCTCGTGATTCATTTTTTTCAGTTGCCAAGTATGGCTGAAACTATTTTACCAATCAATTGAAGAAATAACTAAGAATTTGTAGTATCAAATAATATTCTTTTTTCTTTTTCTTTAGATCCCAGTTCCCATTATGTCATAACTTTAAAAGCCTATAACAATGTTGGAGAAGGAATTCCGCTGTATGAGAGTGCAGTTACTAGGGCTTATACAGGTAAAAGATAATGCTTGCCTATTTTGTTGTAGGGGACGTGGGTGGCGCTGTGGGTAAAACCTCAGCGCCTAGGACTTGCCGATCGCATGGTCGGCGGTTCGAATCCCCGCGACGGGCTGCGCTCCCATTGCTCAGTCCCAGCGCCTGCCTAGCAGTTCGAAAGCACCCCCGGGTGCAAGTAGATAAATAGGGACCGCTTACTAGCGGGAAGGTAAACGGCGTTTCCATGTGCTTCGTCACGCTGGCCACGTGACCCAGAAGTGTCTGCGGACAGCGCTGGCTCCCGGCCTCTAGAGTGAGATGAGCACACAACCCTAGAGTCTGGCAAGACTGGCCCGAACGGGCAGGGGTACCTTTACCTTTACCTTTATTTTGTTGTAACTCAAAACAAGCAGCCTTGAATCTTGATATTGATGCTGCTTTAATGTATTACCGTTTGTGGTTTATTATTTTTATGTAAATAATATATTAAATCACAAACCATTTTACGTTTGGTCCAAGTCCTTGGATTTACATTATAAGAGCTCCTGTCAAACTTTAATGTTGACCAATGCACAAATTATATGCATTTGTTTACATTGTTTTCATGCAATGTTTTAATGCAGAATTTCTCACTTTGCAATCTTCCAATCACAAATACATCCATACATGTATGCTTGTGCCTTTTGAACATTTGAAATGTGATGGGTATGTTGTATACATTACTGCAGAAAACACCAATGGAACACTGCTGTATCATCATGTATTGTGTGCACTTATTCTAACTCTCTCTAAAATACTTGTTATATTAAATAGGTATTCAGAATAATAAGTATCTAGAGTTAAACTGCTTATGAATATGCTGACTTTAGCTTTTAAGCAGAATAATCTAATAACCCCTGTGATACTGTCCACCTGTGACTAATGTCAGTTTCTAGCATGTCGCTTGGCAGAATTCATCAAAAGAAAACTTTGGGCATTTTTCTGGATCCAAATGGAGGACATTCCTCTGATAGGGGTGACACTTACCCCTGGTGGTGACAGTCAGGGTCCTACAAGGCCTTCTGCCTCCACTACAGCGGGGAGAAGTAATCTCCCTCATCAGATTGGCACTGTCTGTGGTTGGTAAAGGTTTGGGCCTGATAAGTTTTCATGGAGTGTTTTTTTTCTTGTACTGTGGCCAGTTGGCCAAATTTCTGTAAAGCAGTTTCTGGCTGTGGCGGGTTAGAATGGAGTTTTTTTGCTTATCCCACCAATAAACTAGTTAGGTGGGAATATCGTTTTCAGAGCAATCTGTGACTGCTCTTTCTCTGTGAACGCTTGGAAGAGGCTGTGTTTTGCAGCTTCCTACTCTTGTCTGTCTGGGCTTTCCAGCTGACCATCCCCTGATGGATTGTCCGGTTTGGTCCCACCTTTTCTGTCAGGCATTCCAGCTATTCCTGCTAGCCAGATCACTCGTTCTCTGCGTAATTTTGGTGGCCTCAACCACATGCATTTTGAAGAGGTTCAGCAGCTGTTAATTGGGTCCCGTTGATAAACTGTTTAGACAAGAGTGCTCAGGAGTGGGGTTTTTCCCTTCTGTTTTTTGTCATTTAATTTTTTTCTGCCCCTTGTGATCTATTCATATTTGGTGTTTTTTCCTCAGTTTTTGTAGAGGGTCTCCCTAAGTATTGGAGCTATTGGGCTCATTGCTCCCCTTCTCTTACTCTCAGCAGAGGCAGGTTGGTGGGCACGTTTTCTCGTGGTGTGAGGGGCCCTGACCTTTTTTTATTTCTTTGATGACTTCTTCCCCCTCAGCAGCTTTGCCTCTGCAGGGAGTAAACTTTTGGACTCTCAGCATTTCTATCTCTGCAGGGTCTGGATCCAAGGCAGTGGGTCGGGGGGTCTGTTACTCACCAGCGGGAGCAGAGAGGGATGAGTGACATCAGATGCTCACCCGTGCCTCCTGCCTTTCCCTCTGGAGAAGAGATTCCCAGATTCCCAATGTTTTCTTTGTTGATTGCATGTTTGAGTGGGCTTGTTTAAGCTGTGGGGGTCATATCTG
This sequence comes from Podarcis raffonei, assembly GCF_027172205.1. Lineage (NCBI taxonomy): Eukaryota > Metazoa > Chordata > Lepidosauria > Squamata > Lacertidae > Podarcis > Podarcis raffonei. The sequence continues at coordinate 8,322,009 of NC_070615.1, forward strand.
CCCTGCCAGTTGATTTGGGGAGGGAGATGGTACCTCCCCCTGGAGAGGAGGCAGAAGTTTGTCTAGGATCCTGCCTGTCACCACCAGGGAGGTGTCATTCCTATCAGAGGAATGTCCTCATCTGGATTCACAAACAAAATCCAAGGTAAGAACTCCCTTTCTTGTTGCTCAACATGTTTCCTAGATCTTAATTGTTTTTATATTGCTGTTTTGTGAATTACTGTGAACTTGAACACAAGCAGTTCCCCCCTCCCCACTAATACTTTCTGGAAGATTAGCTTCTCCCCATTTGATCCTAATTCTACCTTGTTCTTCCACCCTCTTTTTAGAGATGGGATGAAATAACGCTTTAATGCAGCTAACGCTGAGTATCTTAATTAGTAAACAGTTTCAAATGGATATTCAAATTTCGATTCAGTGATCTTTTACTTTTGTAGCAATCTTCTTAGGTGTTGAACTTTGCCTACTCTGCTTATGGCATGTGTTTTAGGGAGGAATCGAAAGAATCACTGAAAACTTTTATGCTGGTCTTGTGTTGCCTATTAACTCTGGCTTTTCTCTCTTTTTCTCCATTTCTCACCTTTCATTTCATCGTATTACCCTGCATTTCCCCCTTTTGTTTCTATTCACATATAATGCCACCTTCTTTCTTTTTTTATTGTAATACCCTACTTTTACCCATCAATTCCCTAGACACTTCTGAGGTTGATTTATTTGTTGTTAATGCTCCGTACACTCCAGTGCCAGATCCCTCCCCCATGATGCCACCTGTGGGAGTTCAGGCTTCCATACTGAGCCATGACACCATTCGAATCACCTGGGCAGACAACTCTCTGCCAAAGAACCAGAAGGTCTCGGATGCCCGTTACTACACAGTACGCTGGAAGACGAACATTCCTGCAAACACGAAATACAAGGTAACCAAAAGGTGCAGTCCAAAGGTACTTGCCAAACCAAATTTAAAACTAACAAAAATTTCTGATCATATGTTTCTATGAGCTATCAAGATAAATGGAAAGTTGATGCCTAAATAATGGACAAAAATGGAAATTCAAAACTGCCTTAGAAATTATTTGTATTAATGCTGTTAATATTGTGAGAATAGAGATACATGGATGAGATAATGCTAGAGACTGTTGTCATACTCAGGATATTTAATAGAGAGTGTCTCATTTTGTGACCCTTTGCTTTCTCTTAGACTGCAAATACCACCACTTTAAGCTTCTTAGTAACTGGCTTAAAACCGAACACTTTGTATGAGTTCTCGGTGATGGTGACTAAAGGCCGAAGATCAAGTACTTGGAGTATGACTGCACATGGAACTACTTTTGAATTAGGTGATATTGTTGAGCCATTTCTAAATTAGTTGACATACTTTTTTCAGATGAATCATTGCTGGTTTCTTAAACGTAAATGCTATGCTGATTATTGGGTACTGTTGAATTCTTTCTGGTGTGGGAAGATTCTTAAAGTTCTTTGAACTAAAGAGAGAATTTATATACAATGAAATAGGTTTCTCATGTACAGAACCACAAAACATTTCATACATACAAATTATGTCTTAATAGTAGCTGCTAATAAATAACATGAAGGTTAATAATTAATGAGAATAGGGGAAATAATTTAATTATTGAGCAAGCAAGAGATCAGAAAAGCTCTGATCTGATCCTTGAAGCATCCATAAGTGCCAAGCTTCTTTCATTTTAATGTTATTTGCTAAAATAGAGATATTTGAAGTTCTGGCAGTTTCAGTAGTCAAATGCCATGAAATGTGTCAGCACACATTCGAACCCATCTCTTCAGCATCTTGTCTGTTTATTTTTTTACGATATTTCTCTTTTATTGTGGTTAGAAATAAAAACAGATGATTGCCTCTAAATATAGAAAATGTTTTAAGGCATGCAAAAAAACCTCTAACTTCACAGAAGAGAACAACCCTGTGGAGTTTTGTTTCTTTTTTAAAATGTAAGAATTTCTATGCCACCTTCATAGCACAGCTCACCTAAAATTTCAATCCATTCCTGTAAAAGTATAAACAATTCAAAATGAAGCACAGGGTAGCAGAACACTCCTTTAAAACTAAACTAAACCACTGAAGATAATTTAAAGTCAGAAGCACTATGCTTTATGCTCGGTCAAATTTTTATTAACAATGGATACAGAATAACTTAATTGTGTTATACCATTTTTTTAATTCTTGGTTCGATGCCAGAAGAAGTGCTTTGAAATTGTGCAGCGTTCAGTTTTGGGTATCTGTCTTTTGTACAAATCCCATTTGAAATGAGATTTGAGTCAAGAAAACTAAATCATACAACTTTAATTATACCTGAGAAAAGTAAAACTCAATATTTTTCATACTTTTGGAAATATTTGATTAAATCCCTTAAAATTACAATAGTGTTTGAGTTTTATCAAATGCATATTTAACAAATCATTAAGGAGTGAGAACTTGAATTTTAATATATTCCCTCTAGAGGGTATTGATCCTCTATAAACATCACTCTTCCATATGATTCATTGACATTATTATGAATTCCAGTTGGAGAGAGGAGTTCACATTTAAGCTTCGTACCTAGAGATTCATAAGGTTTGCTGTTGGGGGGCATGGCAGGAAGGGTTGATGGTGAGGAGGGAGCTCACGGAAACCCTCTGAAGGCATATGCTGCTCTTCCAAGATACTCCAAATAGAAAGAGTATTTTGAAATCCTTAGTACTGATGTTGTTGCTTCAGTAGAAAAAAAAAATTATCACTGCAAGTTAGTAGATTATTTTGTGGTTGAATGTTGCAATCTTTGACAAAGAATGCTTAAAAGAATAAAACTGATACCACAATCTGTGTTAAATTTAAATATCATTATTGCAGTTCCAACTTCTCCGCCTAAGGATGTGACAGTAGTGAGCAAAGAAGGAAAACCCCGAACCATCATAGTCAACTGGCAGCCACCATCTGAAGCCAATGGCAAAATTACAGGTGAAATTTTATTTGGGACAGTTTAGTATATTTGTGCTGCCATTCAGGTTATGTATATAGGATGAAATCAAGATGAGGGATTCTATGGAATATGGATAGAGAGAATTGATAAGAATAATGATCTGTTGTTACCTTGAAGGAAGTGTACAATAGACAAACCTTCTTGTGTTTTGGTTCATTTCCCCCCATCCCCCCTTTTTTTCCCTTCCTTCACCTTCTTCTTTCCTTTTTCTTTTTTCTTTCCCATAATGGCTTATGTTCTATGCCATGTACTTTGATATGTTTTGTAATTTTTTTAGCCTTTTCCATTATTATTATTATTATTAAGGATTTTTCTTTTGTAATTTTGGTTGTTTATATTTATCTGCATTTGTTTAAAGCAAAATAAAAATTACTAAAAAAAGAAAGAAACCCTTTTAAAGGGTTGGAAACAATGATTAGAATGCTTAGTTATCTATGTTCTTTCAGTTTGCAGAAAATTGTGGTGTGTGTTTTTAATTAACTGCATACTGTTTTAATGTTCCAAGATGAAATGACTGAATTTTAACAATTAGGTCCATTTCCTCTTTATTTTATTTACTGTGTAAATAATATCAAGGTGCCAAATATTAATGAGAAGTGTATAAAATGGTATATTATAGTACTGGAATCAAATTCAGGCTAGAAGCACATGCACGTAATGACTAGCTTAAGCAGAGTAGTTAGGGTGGGCTAGCAGATTCTTCCTTCGCTTCTGATCACCTCCATGCAACTGCATGCAGCAACAGAAGAGAAAGACGAGAGGTCAGGTTGGTTCTGAGCCAGTTCCACTATCTTCTTCGTGAATCCAGGGCTATTGTCACTATACTTCCATGTGCTACTGACATACTCCAGGAAAGTGGTGCATCTAAGTCCCTCAAGCCTCTGAGGCTGAGGCAGGGCTTGAAGGAAATGGGTGGGGGATTTCACTTCTTTCCTTCTGTCCTAGCCCAATACACAGTCTTTTGCACATGGCTCTACTATTAGTTCAGACCTACAGAATATTGCCAGCCCTACAGTGTCTGTCTTCAGTTGAACTAATCAGGCTTGGAAATAGGGTAATGCTGAATTTATATTCAGCATAATTATGTGAAAGGTCTGCCCTCTGGTGGAATACGTTTTAAGATTTGCGTTATAAAGCTGAAACCCATCGCAAAAGGAGCTGAATGCACAATTTTCTGCTTATGCAATTTGTTCTAATTTTAAGCAGGAATGCTGCTGTTATTTAAAAAATGGTCCAGTCATCAAATCATCCCCAAGCTAAGAAATCCCCACTTGTATCATTGTCCTGTGTCCCCAATAAGTAGTTTCATATGGGATTCTCTTCAAAATTTAAGAACTTTAGTGAGCTTTTCTGTTCTTTTTCAGCCCCACCTTCAGGATGTGGGGTGGCCCAGAGAGTCCTTCCTTTTTGTATGTCATGGTTATGGGATGAATTTGGATTTATGATTTTTCCCGGGAAAGAGTTATCTAGCTTGATGTGTCTCACTAAACCCAACTGGGCTGTAACATTAAAATAGCTTCCCTTGCTGCTAAATGATTCTTTATTTTTAACAAAATATTTCCTTTACTCAAACCATCTAAGCTGCTTCCTGTTACAAACATGGCAGGAGAGAGTAGTGGGCAGCACAAAACAGAATAGTGAAGGAAGAGAGAGAGAGGCCTTAAGCAATGATTTGGCAATAGTAATTAATTTTGTGAATAATAACCCAGCATGTTTCAAAGTGCATTCTCAGGGGCAAATGATCTACATGTGACTTGTTCCACTATACATAAAGAACAACCCAATTAACTCAAAAATATATTTTCTGAGTGTGGATTTTTTTCTGCAATTTTTCTTTAGCTATGCAAGTCATTTTCTTATGTGAATAGTGTAATATGTGAGTGAGGGATTTCAATTTCAAGCATACCATCTAGTGGAGCTGTTTGGAACTTTCACAACTCACAAAAATTATCAGTATCTTTATGAACTGGCCTTCTGTGGAAAATCTGGAAGTCTGGTACCAGACCAATAGAACAATCCATATTCCTTTACAGTCAATTTGGATTGTCCCCAAAGGTTTATGAAGTGTAGTATGCTAGCTGTGTAGCAGTTTCTTAGCAATTACTAATTGCTTTCTCAATTAGTGATTTCCCTTCTATGGTAGCTGTAAGCCCTGTTCAGTCATTCTTAACCACGTATATGTGATTACCATTGCACAAGAAGCAAAAAAGAAACGAGTCTGCAGACATCTCACTTTCTTAGACGGCTGTTGGCGTACCTGTAGGCCCCCTCGTGTCAGAGGCTGAATGTCTGTGGCAGGGAGCCTTTTCTCCTTGAAGAGTCCCCAGATGATTTAGAACCTGGAATATTGGGGTTCCAAATTGCACAGGAAGTCTACTCATGCTTAGCAGGCTCTTCATTGCAGAAATTCATCCCACAACACATGGTGGCTGCAGGAATGGTGGCATGTAGGAGGAAGGAGCTCCAAAGACACACCCCCCCCACCCCGTGGAATACAGTGGTGGTACTCAAGATGCTGCAGGGGAAGAATTGTATGAATAGGGGTGCAATAAACTAATCAGTTGCTTCTGTGTCTTCATTGAGAAAGAATTACAAGGACACTTAAGAAGTATGGGTTTGTCTAGTTGTTTCAAGTATCTATTCATTATATCTAACCTTCCCAAATAGCTTAGAGCCCTTGGAAACGTGTCTTCATAATTCATCATCTGTATTTTGTTTATTGTGCAGGATACATCATTTACTATAGTACAGATGTCAACGCCGAAATACACGATTGGGTCATTGAGCCAGTAGTGGGAAATAGATTGACCCACCAGATTCAAGAGTTAACACTTGACACAGCATATTATTTCAAAATTCAGGCCCGTAACTCCAAAGGCATGGGTCCTATGTCAGAGGCAGTGCAGTTCAGAACACCTAAAGGTAGGTTGATATTGTTAACTGAATATGTTCTCTGGGAGCAGAAAACGGGAAATGCAGACAAATTTTTAAATGCATTTTTCATGGGTGGGGCCTGTCTGGTTCAGTGAATCAGTACCTGCCACCCTGAAAATGTAAATGTTCCAGTTGCTGTCATTAGTTGTGTCTTGTGAACGGGACGGTATTTTTGAGTACACAGTTTACTGTATGTTCCCACCTATAGAAGAGTTGTTTGAATGTATACTGTATGGTGCAAATGAGTTCATTGCAAATGTCTGGATGATCGTAAGGGTCTCGTACTTGGGGAGATATGCTGTCAAACTGCTCATCTGAACATTTCTAATATTCATATGGGATATGAGCATTTCTCATTGTAATTTATGAATAAGAGCTGAATAGGCGTGGTGTGGGGAGGGTCTTCTGTAAAGTAAGCTGTAGTAGTAGCAATTATTTAATTTCCCATTTATAGAGATTGCTACTTCTGTGCCAGTGAAATTTTTGTCACTCCTTTAGATTTAGTTATCTTTCTCTTGTTTGCTTCTTCCCTGTGCTTGTCCTGGTAGCTGAATCTTCAGATAAAATGTCTAATGATCAAGGTAAACCAATGGGCATATTTTTTGTGTCATTTCCTTTCATGCAAGTGCTATTGTCTTTCTTTCTTCTAACAGCACTTCAACTGTTAAATGCCAAAAAACAAGCTCTTGCGGAATTTAAAGTTTGAAATGCTGTAAATACTTTATTTGCATAGTGTGTTTGGAATGTAAACTCTTCCGTTAGGTAGTGCAAGATGGATGCATCCATGATTGGCACCATGTATTCAAATGCATGCTCAAAGCAGCTGCGCCCCATGTACACAATTTGAGTGGTGAGCCCAGTATGAAAGCACACACACACATCTTAAGAATTCATTTTGGGGAAAGCCTGTTTTTATTGTTGACAGCTGATGTGGGCTGGACATTGGTTAGCTATCTCTCTGTGTGGTCATGTGGGCCCTTCCCCACTTTTCAATATGACTTTTGTGCATGTTTGTTTCTCATCTTTATAAAAAAATCAGTTGAATGAACCTAATGGTGAACCCTGAACAAATCATCCCCAAGTATTAAAACATGGAACCAACAAGTAAATGCATCAACCTTCAGTTCACTGGTTTCATTCGTTCTCCTCATTGAGGAAATACGTATTGCAGCTTACACTTTTTGTTATGGCTTTATGCACCCCACATATGTTAGATTGTCTGCAGTATTATATTCATGCATAACACACTACTGACAGAGGAGTCTGCATTTTACTAAGCTGCTCGCTTATCTGTGTCTGCAAATCAGAGAGGCGTTTGAGAACCACACAGGCATAGGGGGTTAATTACAAAGAGGTTTATATCTCAGCCTGTCTTGATTAGGTAGTGGCCAAAGAGGCACTTTAAGGCAACGTGTGTCACAAGATGGTCTTCCTCTTGCTAAAAACTGCATTTTGCAGTTTAACCTATAGGTTGCATAGGTGGTGTGAAAAATGAGGGAGCCATGTGCTCACATACTATTTGGTTACTGGAGTGGTAGTAGATATCATTGAAGTGTTTTTGTGACTCATAGAAGGAAGAACATCTGCTACTACATCACACACCCTGAGGGGAAAAGTAGTTGGCCTTATTGTCTTTTTCCTAAAACACAGTTGAGTAATCTTTTTAAACCTTTGGGTTGCATTCCCTTATGAGCAACCAACTGGGTGCCACATAACAGTGGTGGGAAGGAGCAAAACAGTGAGTGTGGCTCCTACCATTAATAGGTGATATTCCAGCCATGCAGAGCCAGAGATTTCCACATCTTCCCCATATCTCACAGTGTTCCATCCAGGCATGCAAAAGGTATTATGGTTCAAGGACATGTTTCAGCCAAGCAAATGTACTTGAGGACGTCATAGAACCAAGCTGATGAGGGATTCAACTTCATGAAAGGCCTGGGAGGCCTCATTCAGCCCACAGACCAGAGAGGCACCCACATTTAGCATGGTAGGGACTGGTAACTGATGGCCCATGAACAGAATCCATCTTACAGGAGGTCAACACAGGCCCCTAGAATTATGGTCTCAACAGCAGTGGAAGTGAGAATAGTAGTGGTATGATTGAATTTTTCACCTGGCTCCATATCAATTTAGTTGAGTGGAGGTTAACTTCGTATGAGAGTGGAAAGAAAAATAGGCAGAATTGTGTGGCTTCTCCATTCTTTGAATTCTCCATTCCTGAAAATTGACTACCATATTTACTCTAGTCTAATGCACCCCTCAGTTTTCAGAACCTTGAAACAAAACAAAAAAAGTATTTGCTGGTGAATGTAAATGTGCCATCGAATCTAATGCACACCTTAATTTTCGCAACGTAATTAGACCAGAAAAGGTGAGCATTAGATTTGAGTAAATACGGTACTTTTTTTTTTTGCCTTCTCTTTTCCATATTTTTAAAGTATTCATTAATTTATGTCTGTATATGGATCATGGAACATTTCAGTCACTTCATAATGTGTCTTTTGTGCTCATGCACGTTTATTCCCACATGCTATGTAGCATATGCATTTGTGTCAGCCATAAGGTGACCCTAATGGCTAATGTACTCTTATTGGCTATGCTGGTACATATCATATTTATTGAGTCATTGCCAAAAGGTAGAACCTGCAGTGGTGGAGGCTTTACTGCCATGGATCTCTGGAAATGCACCAGTAATTCAGACAGTAAGTCAATCAGATTTATTTGCTAAAAATCATTGGGCATTGCAAAACACCAGCAAGTGTATATTCTGTGTATAGGATTATGGGAACAAAAGTAAAGGCTACATGACATGACTTGTGCCTTTAGCACAGTTGGTGGAATCTCCATATTCAGAAGCACTCAAGAAAGCTGTCTTTCCCCGACCGCTCACTGCTGGGTAAACAATTAATGGCAGCAAGCAAGTCTGACCATTGGAAGCCGTTAACAGAAAACCTATGGTTCCTTTCTAAAACGTTACCTTTAACATCAAATTGGAACTACATTAAAGTTATTTCTAACAGCTTGATCTTACACATGTCTTATTAGAATAAGTCCAAATGAGTTCAGTGAGGCTTGCTCAAAGGTAAATGTAATCGTAAGTTACCTTTGAGCAATGCCAGAATGTGTATATTTTAAGTTTCTTTGTGAATGTAAAGGAATGTCAAAAAGTACTCTTTGAAACATTCCATCCATGTGTTTTTTTGGCTTACAGACAGGCAAGATCTCTTTCTCATCTTCTTTTAATTTTTATCTATTAACTCTGTATTTATCTAGTGTGTTTCTTCCATTTTAAAGAAGTTAAGACAGTACTATTTTAACAGCAATTTATAGAAACTTTAAAAATTATTAATATAATTTTAAGATGCAATCTTATATAAACTGTGTGTAACACTATCAAAATCTGTATAAGTGTAAAACTACAGAGGAGCAGGAGTGCACTTTGGGACAAGAGAATTCCAGCTTCCCATATATGCTAATGGGGTCTGAGCTCTCTTTGACTGGCTAGGGAAGAGATATTCAGCTCTGAAAAAGCTGACCCCATGTGTGGTAGCTGTGAAAAAGTTAATTTCCTATTTTGGGGATCATTAGGTAAGAAATCAAGAATAAAGATGCTAGTTTCATAATGCTTTTCTACAAATCTCTGGTTTCACCACTTGGAATAATATGTACAGTCTGATAGGAAAATATAGAGCTGGAAACGGTTCAGAAAAGGGCAACTGAAGTAATCGGGACTGGAGCCACTCACTTATGAATAAAGGTTAGATATGGGGTATGACGCAGGTGGCACTGTGGTCTAAACCACCTGGCGGTTGAAATCCATGCAACGCGTGAGCTCCCGTTGCTCTTTCCCAGCTTCTGCCAACCTATCAGTTTGAAAGCACACCAGTGTAATTAGACAGATAGGTACCACTGCGACAGGAAGGTAAACTGTGTTTCTGTGCGCACTGGCTTCCATCATGGTGTTCCATTGCACCAGAAGCGGTTTAATCATGCTGGCCACACGATCCAGAAAGCTGTCTGCAGACAAATGCTGTCTCCCTCAGCCTGAAGCGAGATGAGCGCCACACCCCATAGTTGCCTTTGACTGGACTTCCAGGGACCTTTTACCTTTTACCTTTACCTTTTATCTTCGAATAAAACCAAGTAAGGAGGGACATGATAGAAGTATTTGGTTGATTAATTGATTGATTAATTTCCATTCCTTCTTTCCAAGGGAGCCCAGGTCATGAAGAAAGTGCATAGGAAAAGTACTAGAATTTGGTTTCCAGTGAAACTGAATGCTGGAGGATTTGGGAGTAACAAAAGAAAATATTCAGATATTTCATTCCCACAAAATGTAGCGATGGCTGTCAGCTTGAATAGCCTTTAAAAGGATTAGACAAGTTCATGGAAGATAAAGCTGGCAATGGCTTCTAGTCACAATTGCTTCCAGTACAGGGGGTAACAGTGTGCCTCTGAAAACCAGTTGCTGGGGAGCAGAAGAGTGCCTTTGCTGTAGGGTCCTACTTTGTGTGCTTCCTGGAGGCATCACGTTGACCGCTATGAAATGGGTCTTTGGCTTAATCCTGTTAGTGTTCAGTGTAATCTTCAAACTGTGTTTGTGTGTGCATGCGCGCACACAACTACAAGTAGGCAAATGCAATTTTCCACTAGTTTGAATTTCAGAGTGATAGCTGTGCTAGCATGCTTCAAAACAGGGACATGACCTCTAGTTTAGTTTAGTTTAGTTTAGTTTAGTTTAGTTTAGTTTAGTTTAGTTTAGTTTAGTTTAGTTTATTATTTTGTGGCATATATTTTACCGTGCCAGAGCCCACCTCATAAGATGCAATACAGTGGTACCTCAGGTTAAGTACTTAATTCATTCCGGAGGTCCGTACTTAACCTGAAACTGTTCTTAACCTGAAGCACCACTTTAGCTAATGGGGCCTCCTGCTGCCACCGCATCGCCAGAGCCCGATTTCTGTTCTCATCCTGAAGCAAAGTTCTTAACCTGAAGCACTATTTCTAGGTTAGCGGAGTCTGTAACCTGAAGTGTATGTAACCCAAGGTACCACTGTGTTTTCCACACGAGATCCATGAAAGCTTCTTCCGCAGCAGAGGCATCTTCCCACTGAATTCTCCACAAAGAACTCTAGAGTGGGGAAAGTCTCTTGCTTCATGTTTGGTGAAGTAGATGAGATCATGTTCCCTCTCCCAAGCTCTCTGAAAAAAATGCCGTGATCCATGGGGAGAGGTTAGATATTGCCTTTCTTTGTTCTTCTTGAAGAGAAGTAATGAGTCTCACCGCATCTACCTCTCTTCAAAACCCTGTGAAGAACAAAATGCAATACCCTTACTACTGAATTACAATCAGGTATTTCCTGAAGTTTCCCCACCCCCCAGTAAGCATCACCCACGAACACCCACCTTTCATATCTAATAGCCTTCTATGGGGTAACTATTGATAGGAAAGTTCTATGAAGTTCAGCCATTCAGGTCATATGTAACTGTTAAGTGCTAGGGGGTTCTGACATTACTAGAATACTGTGGCTTGTTTCTTTCTTCACAGAAGGCACCAGATTATTCTATAGTTTTGTATGTATACCTTTTGCATGAATGTTGTTCTAGCTGTTCTTGAGATAGTTGGATAGACACTTCTAGAAAAGTCCTGCAATCTTCCTGGACTGTTTCTATGTGTGTTTCTGTCTAGGATATGTTCTTGTCCATATAAAAGCAAGAGTTATGTTTTAAAAAGACAGATAAGGCATAAACTATAAGTAGCTTGACACAGCTTCAATTTTGTTTTCCAGCATTGGGGTCCGCAGGAAAAGGAAATCGGCCAGTGGATGTTGGGCCAGACTATAAAACACCTATGAGTGGTAAGTAGAATTCTGCTGACTAAGGTGTTGAAAGGAAATCATAACGTGTTCAAAGAAAAGTTAAAGCATCTTTACAACCATGTATAAGAGGGTTACTCATCCTTGCCTTAGATTCAAAACTCCCAAGACATTGCCATGTATAATTAAATAATGCTTGTTTTCCTCTTTAGGCAGTAACAGCCCTCATGGAAGCCCTTCTCCTTTGGAGTACAATATGCTTTTGGTAATAATAGTGTCTGTGGGAGTGATCACCATTGTTGTGGTGGTAATTGTTGCGGTCTTCTGCACACGCCGCACCACCTCTCACCAGAAAAAGTAAGATGCTTTGGCAACAACTTGTTCTATCTTTTAGGGGCATAGATTTAATTAGCGGTCATTGATTTTGCTTGGGTTTAATAACACGAATATTAAATAGACATGATTTCAGTCTGGTAAAATAAATGAGGAAACCTCCCATTGTTGTTGGCTGGGTGTTGGAGAAGAAAGGATCATACATGCCCCCACCCTCCACCTTTTGGATAGAAGTATAGAATCAGAATATAACATGTGTTATATAGCATGTGTCAGTTAACTACTTGAAGAAAAAACCTAGTAGTTTTATGCCAGCCTGTGAATACACTAATATTTTCCTTACGGCTTTCAAAGGAAGCGAGCTGCATGCAAATCTGTGAATGGGTCACATAAATACAAAGGAAATTCTAAGGATGTCAAACCCCCTGACCTTTGGATTCACCATGAAAGACTGGAGCTGAAACCCATTGATAAATCTCCAGATCCTAATCCAATCATGACAGACACCCCAATCCCTCGGAATTCCCAAGACATTACGCCAGTTGACAACTCCATGGACAGCAATATCCACCAAAGACGGAACTCATACAGAGGTGGGCTTAGTATCATGCTAAGTTTATTCATTATCCTATTTATTCATTATCCTTAGACAACTGTGGCCTGTAGATTGCAAAGGGTGGGTTTTGTCGAGATTCGTAATTGTTTAAGTACTTGCCAATTGACTAAGTTGTAGTAGCTGCACTTCGGTTTATATTTATTACAATTTGCATGTAAATCAGTGAGAAAATGGAACCCATAATATACAGCATAGCATTTCTGCTAATAGCATTATTTGCATCACTTAAAAATCTATTGTGAGAATTTATTTTGGTTTTACAGCGCCAAACCCTGCCCCTATTCTCTTTGAATGACGTTTCTAGAAAGGAAGACTATAAAGTGTTCTTAAGAATAGAGTCTCTTGGTAATCAGAATGAGTGTGTATGAAACACTTGTTTTCGTCTTCCTGCTTAATGATTTGATATAAAGATGATGGACATAAATGTTTATAGTTGCATACATTCTTTTTCTAGGGCATGAGTCAGAGGATAGCATGTCCACACTTGCAGGAAGAAGGGGAATGAGACCAAAAATGATGATGCCATTTGATTCTCAACCACCTCAGCGTAAGTCTAACTTTAGTTATTTCTCACCAAGCTTCCTTCAGTCAAACATTTCACATTCCATCCCGTATTGCTGGGAGTAGGGTGATGAATGTGCACAAAATCTTGTTTTTACTTGAAATAAATGCTAGGAAAGTTTAGAAGAAGAAACATTAGCATTATTATAACAATTATGGAAAGAATATCAAGATTATAAATAGAGAACTGTCAGAACTGAATCTTGCAGTATTTCCATGCCTAAGTAGTATTTGGATGCCAACCTGATCGGAGTGCTAAATAGCCTTTTGGCAAAATAGTACACGTTTTATATTTTCCGCTTTTTAATTTTTGTAAATTTAATGTTAAGCCCACAATCTTATTTAAAATTTATTTCAGAAAGATAGGTACTTCTGGCTGGGTTGTTGTATTTTTCATAATACTTTGAAGCGCTTTAAGAAAAGCACAAACTAAGCAGAAAGTGACAGCAGTTTCCCACTATATTTAAGGTATTTGTAGTCCTTCTAGTTCTGCACTATCTTTAAGGTCAGATTTGCTTTATGTTGGCCAACTAATGTTGCCAAATGTCCACCACTTATTAGGGCTGGGCGATATATCGTCCAAAAGCGGTTTGAAGTTCACGTCGTGATAATTATTTCATAATATTTGAGCTGGCAATATATCGCGAATCACAATGTGTGTAAGGACTAGGCGATATCTGGTTTTCAGAATCTCAATAACTTACCAGCTAAACATTTCAATGTTATCAGCAGCTAAACCTCACAATATCACCAGGTAAACATTGCAATCTACCACAATGTCTGAAATAAGGATGGAACTATACAGAGAAGAACAGGACAATGTCATGGCAACTGCTACTACTTAGGGGTCTAAAACAGATAAATGATAATATTATCAATCATCACACACTCAGTTTCATCAGCAGGCAAGCCAAAATGCATCCCAACAGGACTTTAGGTTTGGGGCTTGGCTACCAAATGGTGTCCTTCAGGACAATCCAAAGTATGGTGATGAGTCATAGTAAATACAAATAATCTGGGACTGCCAGGCTGCAAGCAGACCTTCTAGGAGGCAGAAGCAGCAGTGTCAGAAGCAGAAGCAGCTTGCCATGACCACAGTATGTGTTTGTGGTGGCGGAACAATCAGTGGCAACTTGCGAGGCCACACAGCAGTGGCGGGAGCTGGCGGCAGTAGCGGTGGCAGCCTGCAAGGCCTTGCAGTGGTGATAGTGACGGCAGTAGTGGTGGCAGCCTGCGAGGCCTTGCAGCGGTCATAGTGACAGCAGTAGCAGGAGTGGCCTGTGAGGACTCATGGCAGCGATGGGAGGTAGCGGCAGTAGTGGTGGTGGTCTGCGAGGCCTTGCAGTGGCGAAAAAAAGTGGCAGCAGTAATGGCAGTGGCTTGCAAGGCCACACGGCAGTGACAGTAACAGTGGCAGCCTGCAATGCCTCACTGTGGTGACAGGGAGTGACGGCAGTAGCAGTGGCGTGCGAGGCCTCGTGGTGGCAATAGAACATGGCAGCAGTAGTGGTGGCAGAGTGCAAGCCCTCACGGTGGCAGTACAAACAAGTAGCGCCCTGCTAGTCCTCGCAGCAGTGACAGAGAGTGACAGTAGTAGTGGTGGCCTGCAAGGACTTGTGGCAGCAATGGGAGGAAGTGACAGTAGTAGTGGTGGCCTGCAAGGCCTCATGGCAGCGACAGGGAATGACGGCAGCGGCATTGGACGGCAAGGCCTTGCAGTGGTGGCAGGAACTGGCTGCTGTAACAGCATTGGCCTGCAAGGACTTGCAGTGGCAATAGGCTTTGGCATCAGAAGCGGCGGTGGCCTGGGAGTCCTTGCAGCAGAGGCCCGTGGGGACACGTAGCAGTAACAGGAGGTGATGTGGAGGTAGCCACATCCTGCGAAGCCTTGCGGTGGCAACAGGAGGGGACGGCAATAGTAGTGGCAGCCTGTGAGGCGTTATGGTGACACAAGCAGTGGGGCTTGTGAGGCCTCGCCGTGGTGGCAAGAAGTGGCGGCCTGCAAGTGGCGATAGTGGGAGGCTGTGGCAAAAGCTGTGGCAGCCACCTCTGCTTCTGCCACCGTCTCCTGCCACCACCACAAGGCCTCACAGGCCGCTGCTACTGCCACCGCCGTGACAATAGCATGCAGGCTGTCGCTCCTTTTGCCACTGCCGCAAGGCCTTGCGGGCCACCTCTACTGCCGTCAGCATGACAAGGCCTCGCAGGCTGCCGCCACTTCAGCTGCCATTGCCGTGGCAAGGCTTTCTCTGCAAAAACCTGCTCTTTAAAGCTGAATCAGAGCAAACTGAATCCACAATAAACCCGAATAGCCGTTTGTTCTCATTCAGTTTTACAAAGTGGGTTTTCATGGGGAAAGTCTTGAAGCAAAAAAAGGGGGGGCGCTACAACATCAAGCTTTAAAGCGCAGACCATTGCCTGGAAAGAGTGGGGCAAAAGGTAAGTATAGATAAGCCATGTGCTGGGTAAGGTGAACAGAGGCATATAGACAATAAAGATCACAAGACAGGAAGAAGAAAGCAAAGGGGAAATATGGTGGTCTGGTCCCTCAGGGTAGTGTTGTCAGAATACTAAAAAAAAAGGGAAAGGCTGGAGACATCAACAGCCCTTTAGGAAACAACATTTGGAACAAATGAACTACTGTGAAATAATGTGCCCACAATTAGTCACTTTGACCTAAAAATCTATTTCAGAAGTCTTGGCAGCTGTGAAAAAGTTAATGTGTTATTCACCACCACTATGTAGAAACATTTGTATGTAGAGCATCCAGTGTAAAATTAAGTTTTCCTGTTTTCAGTTTTCCTTTACCATGGTGGTCTGTTGCTGTTGGATTTGGTTTTTATTTGCATTTCTGTTTACTGTTTTTGTACTGTGTAACTCTTCTGCTTAGATAATATGAAAACATAACTTTGCCATAGTTAAGCATTAAGCATTAAGCATTAAGCAGAGCCCCTCAGAAAAATATTGCAGTGTATTCCTGAGTCTGGCAATTTTTTAATATATAGATTTTGAACAAATTTGAAGTGTATTTCATTCTGAATGCAAGTCAGTGGTACTTAAGTCTTCAACATGCAAATACGTGCTCGGTTTGGCCTGGGCTACCTGAGATGTAATAGGCCTTTTTTTTTTTTTACTGTGAATCCAAATCAGCTTCAGCCCAACTTCTGACTTACACTATTAATAGACATTGCAGGGATGCCATAAAGTGTTTTTCAGCACAGTCCCTCCACTGTGATCCACACTGTGGGTTTGTTGTATGCTACCCACCCAGTCCAGTCTGCAAAGTTCAGATAAAAACACTGGGTAACACTGCAGAGGAGTTGTCACCTCTCAGCTTAAACACAACATGCAGTAGGGGTCTAATACCTCCGAACAACGTTGTGGGGTTGCTGTAAACCACCCAGAGTATTCAGTGTGAATTGCATTACACGATTGTCATAAACTCACAGTCCCCTCAATCTACTACAGAATGGGGACAATGCAATGTATTTGCTTTATAATTTGCAATGGTAAGTTTTTCTTTAAGTTTCACACTGAACAAGAACAGATTTCGAGTAGGAATTATTTTCCTTGCTGCTAGCTTTTGAGGGTATCCCTCCCTTGTGGGTGGGGCAGACAAACTAGCACCAATTCCCAGTTACATTAAATCTTGGATTTCTCCATTAACTCACTACAGATACGTCTTGCTTCCATTCCTGGAAGTAAGTAGCATCTCAGTATGTACCAGGAGTGACATTTCTAGACAATTAAATGGTTTTCTCTGTCTTTTTTATATCTTTTTTTTTGTCTCCTCTATCCTTTTAACATGTTTGGGGGGGAGGGTTTCCCCTATTTCTATTGGAGGAGGAAATAGGAGAGGGATGGAGGCAGAGGCATTTTGCACACAATGCTAGGTCAAACCATAATTAGAACAAAGGAGCAAGTGTGTGTGTTCCTGGGAAAAGGATTGTGGTCACTTTGCTTTTTTTCTCCAGGCCTGCTGTTGCAATGCTGTTTTGAGCTAAGCCATGGTTCGCTTAGTGTTATGTTCAAACCCAGGCTTGTGATTTATCTCACTTCAGGCAAACAGCAAACTGTAACCTTTTTCACCTGCCACTTCCAGCCAGTTCCACTATACACATGCAGCTGAGATGATTTTTGTGCAAACCTTGGGTTTTTTCCAAGCCTGTTGATATTTCCCTCTTGTGCATGTCTGTTTTGGCTGCATAAGGATCAGCACTCAAGGAATGAGTTGAGCATTAGTAGGAATGGTACCTAAATCATGGTTAAAGGTTGGCTGCAAACTAAGCTGTGAAACCATGATTTGAAATGGGTTTGCAAACGATTGCATGTGTGTTGAACTGACCTTGGTAAAAGTCCATTTCTTTGTTTGCCAGATGACAAACCTCTCTTGCTGGTGCCTCCCTATACTCTTGTCATGGTGACAGGTTTGGTTCACAAAGCATAGACCATGGTTTTACTGTACATTCAGGAAGCTAAAAAGAATTAAAGCAGCAAACCATGCCAGAATTTAAGCAGGGTTCATAATTACATAGGCACCAGGCCTTTTTCATTAACTGTTAACTCTGTTCTACGCCCCCCTCCCAGGACGGTTTGCTTATAGTTTTATTTCCTGGGATGTTTTCCATTCAGTTGTTCATCCTTTTTACTACCCTTGCAGACTTCCTATTAATCTACCTCAATACAAGATTCTAAAATGTGAGCTTCAGTGTTTTGCAATATTCTCAGTTTCTTATTAAGATCAGATGCCCAGAGTCCATCCTCAAATCAACCAGAATTCCTGTTTGCTCAGGAAGTTCAATTCTGTTCTGTAACAGTTTATATAACTTGAATTCATATTCAAATCCCACATGTTTAATGCAACAGAAAACATGGATATGATTTTCTAAAATATAATCACCCAGAGAACCCTGGCTATGAAGTGATTCAACTGCAATAAATAAATATTGGAAAAATGGGGGAATTCCTTAATTCCTTCAAACGGGTGTAGAGATGGCCTGTCATGGCAAAATGGACTTTGTTGTTCCGGAACCTTGAGGATAGTGTGCTGGTTTTTAATGTGCTTTTTTGTGAAATGGGTGGGGGTGCACTTCTGCATGCATGCTGGTTGGTGTGTGTTAAGCATTTTTTCTGTCTTATATTCATTCACAGCTGTGATTAGTGCTCATCCCATCCATTCCCTTGATAACCCCCACCATCATTTCCACTCCGGCAGCCTCGCTTCTCCAACCTGCAGCTATCTCCATCACCAGGCAAACCCATGGCCAGTTGGCACATCCGTGTCCCATTCAGACAGGGCTAATTCCACAGGTGAGAAGAATGTCCTGGGGCAGCCATTAGTAAAAGATGCAAAGAGAAGAACTTCTGGGACATACTCAAATCCAATTTTTGTGATTGTGTGAGGGGGAGGGATGGGTGTTTATATAATTATGCTAGAGATGTCCAAGGATTTGTTTAGGATGCAATCCTAAGTCCATTTACTAGGAAATAAGTTCTGCTAGCTCAAAAAAGACTTATTTCTAAGTGCATATGTATAGGACTGAGCTGTCTTGTGATCTTTTTTTCCCTTTTCCGTTCTGCAAAAGTGCTTGAAATGCACATGCAAGCCTCGCTTTCTGAACATAACATGTTCCTGAGAAATGGTTGGTTAGGCAAGTGTTCACATAACAAGCCAACTGTTTCCAGTGTTTTCTCTGTGGAACATCTCATTGCTTTCCCAACAGTCTGATAAAATGAGAGGACTGGAGGAGCGTCACATTTTCCTACTGTGTATCTACAGCATGACCCCTGCCCCGTAGCCCTCCCACAGATCTTCCTCCACCTCTGATCTGCGCTTCTGACCTGTTTTGGCAGTGATAGCCCTGTCCCTTTGCTGCTATTTTGGAACCAGTCTGCCTTCCTCCTCCCCTTGCCTGGATGTGGCCAGTGAGTCAAAAACACTGTTACGAGAACTTGCAAGAGAGGCCAAGATGAGCAACATGGCAGAGCCTTCTGTGTTGGTGCAGCCGCCAGTGCCTTCCACCTCCTCCTCTTCCCTCCTCTGGTGCCCAAAGCCAGCAGCAGCACCGGTTCCTACTCCTCTAGTGGCTGCTGCAGTGATGAGACCTATCTGCTCAGCTCCTGCAGCAGCAAGGCTGCCAAGGAGGAAGCCAAGCCCTTCTTCATCCTTTTCATCCTCATTGGCCTGGCTGACTCTGTGAGCTGGGCTCTGACATGCTCTCCACTGCTTCTTTGCTAAGGGGCAGTGGCTCAACCTCTCAGCTTTGCTCTCAGCCTTGGCCCACCTCCTCGGTGCCAGAGGAGGAAAGAAGAGGGAGGAGGAGGAGGAAGAAGAAGGCCGCAGCTGTACCAGCAGAGGAGACTCTGGCATGTCACTAAGCTTGGCCCTTTCATGCCTTCATTCTGCTATTGTCGCAGGCTCATGCAGTGTCACTGCTGGTTGGCTGACTCACTGGCCAGATCCAGGCAAAGGGAGAGGGGACTGGTTCAAAAACCAGGGGCAAATGGGACAGGGCTGCCTCTGCTGCCAAGAACAGGCAGTAGATCAGTAGTGTAAATGGGAGATGGAAGAAGATCTGGGGAGGGTAATGGGGGGCAGGATCATGGCAGTGTAGATACACAGAAGGAGAACATTGGGCTTTCTTTTGAAATACTGTAAATTGCAACATTAAGGGAAATCATTCTCACAGGTCCTCGTGTTCAGATAAGTGAATTTTTGCATAACAAGTGTGTGGATAGTGGGACCTCCATGTGTTTGATTTCTTTGTTTAAAAATGACGACACCATTACTTTTCAGTCATGACTAAATGTTTAATTGTATAACAGCGTTAGCATTTTGAGCTCTGGGGCTAGGGTTGTTGGTTCAACGTTGGTTAAGAGACCTTGCAAGTAAGAAGGAAATTGGCTGCTGCTCTTATGCCCAGGAATAAATTTAAGAATGAACAATGCCCCTATCATATTTGGAATCATCCCATCCTAACTTTGCATCTGGATTACAAAAGGAAAAATAATACTACTCCTTTTAAAGTTGTTTTATAATTCACATATTCCAAAGGCCTGCCTGCCCTCCCTGTATAATCTGTGGATGGCATTTAATCAAGCACAGTTTGAACATTATTATGGTACTGGTAAGTTGTGTTTAAACAGCAGGATAGTACAGAAGTAGGCTTAGTTTGCATTCCTGAAGTATGTATATTTAATTTTGATAGCTGCTTCTCAAGGGGTTCAGCCAGCTCCTAAAAGCCTGAGGCACCTTATTATGTGTATGCAGTGCTGCTGTTATTGGTGCTTTGGGAAATAACCTGAGAGCATGCAGTTAGAGTGACAGACTGGTAGAATTCTTAAAGTAAAATAAATTCTGGGACTCCTGTCTGTAGGTTGCTTATTGTTCTGAATTGTAAATATAGTTCTACTATTACTATTACCAGAATGCTTCTTTTGCCAGTGGCTAAGTTTTCAAGCATATTATGGCAAGCTCATATAAGACACCCACCCTGTTTCTGAGACCTTTATCTTGCTAAAATTATTATACACAGCATTTAAGTCAAATGAATGCTGTTGCAATAAAAGCCTTGTGTGCAAGGGTAAAGCATGGATGAGTGTGTGTGCAAGGCTGTAATATAGCAAAAAAAAAAGAAGGTGGGATTCCCAGGATTACCACTCTTATATGGTATTTGCAGATCTTCAGCAAGATTAGATTATTCTAGTGGCTTGCATATTCTAAATTTACATAATTTATTTGATCCATGGTTTCATGATGCTGATCTAGTTTCTTTAGCTGATAATTTAGATTTGCATGATTCACTGTCTCTTCATAAAGCCTGTGAACAGATAAAACATAGTAGCTTTGTGGCAAGAGCAATCCCCTTGTTTAATTAGAGTACTAATGGCTTTTTATTCTTCTTTTGCAATAGTGGGCTAAAGTAAAACTTACATTGGAGCACCCATTATATTCATTAAATATACAAGCAATAGGAAAATTGGCAGAATTGAAGTATCTTGTAACAAATGTAGATAAGATGCAACTACTTATGAACCATCCAGTTAAGAAAATTGTGCTCTAGCTCAAAGACAGATGAGTACAAAGCAAATTTAAGGGAATTTTAGATAACCAAGTAAATCAGTTTGTGTTTTAATTCACTGGTTATTTGTATAGCAGTAAGACCATTCTGGGGGGGGGGGGGAAATGGCTGCTCTTTTTCAGAAGAAGATAGCTTTGAAAAGCAGAAGAACCTACTAGCAGACTGTGGAATTACCTAAGTACCAGCTTAATGGCTAGGTGTGCCTCTGGATGACTTGTTCATTGTCTCAATTGTTTAGAGAATATATCTCACTGGTGAGGTGACCTAACTCCACCAAAGATCTCTGGTGAAAGGATGTTCAGAGACGCTGGTTTAGTGCTAGCAGGAGTGTTTTGTTAAAGTAAAAGAGAATGTTCATATTCTTTTCAAACCCAGAATCTGTTCGGAATACACCTAGCACAGATACCATGCCAGCTTCCTCATCTCAGACATGTTGTGCTGACCACCAGGAGCCAGAAAGTGCCACAGGATCTTATCTGCCCAGTACGCAGGAGGAGGAGACGAGCCAAAGCCTCCCTACTGCCCATGTTCGTCCTTCTCATCCTCTGAAGAGCTTTGCAGTGCCAGCAGTTCCACCCACTGGGGCAACCTATGACCCTGCCTTGCCAAGCACACCTTTATTATCCCAGCAAGGTGAGTGCAAAGGAATTACTGCTGTCGAAAGCCGAGTCGTGGCTGTAATGCACAGTTTAAAGGAGCTGACAAACTGACAAGTGATGGGCATCAGAGCTAAGCTGCTTCCTTGATATCTTCAGTAATTGATTTGGATTTGATTTAAGATTTGTATGCTGTTTTGCCAACCACAAGCCTGAGCTCAAAGCGGTTCACAGCAGTAACAAAGCACTAACAAATAAAAAGCAACACTTCGAAATGCAAAATAAATATACAACAAATGAATCAAAACAACAAAAAATCGGGGGGGGGGGACATAGAATACCAATCAATCAAACAGAATATATGTTTGGAACACCAGTTAACCTAAGGCAAGAATCAAAACAGCTATCATTCAAGCCAGACCTATGTTTTATGTTTACACGCTCCCCTCCTGTCTCTCACACTCAAAAGGCTCTCACCCTGAGGCACTAATCACTTCTCTGTCCTACCACAGCCTATCAGCCAGCAGTCAAAATATTTATTAACCCCATATTATAAGGGAAAAAATCATACAAACCAGGCATACAACACCAACTCCCTTCTTGCCTCCTACCTGTTTGTGTGTGCAAAATCCATGACATCAGGTTCTCACCCAGGAGCATCCAACTCTACATTGTTTCACAAGAATCTAAAACATTTCTCCCATCTAGGAAAAATGTATATTCCAATTCAAATGTTTTCAGCACCTTGCTCATTCTCCCAAAGATTCATCCCAGTTGGAGATAAGCTATGGGAACAAGTTTTTGCCTAAGTGAAACTACCCCTTACTTTCTAACTAGCTTTGAGTGAGGCCTTTCTGAATTACTCTTGACATGGGCCTGATATAGCATGCTTAGTAGCTAACTGCTGTCAAGTAATGCCCTTTAAAATCCAGGGTAGCAGTATTGCATAATGGAGAAGGTCAATGGTATCTCATCAGAAGACTGGGAGACAATTTAGGGACACGTCAGCAATATAAAGTATGGATCTTCACAAGAGTCTTACTCATCTCTCACTCCAACCCTGATTGCAGAAGGCTAATCCTGGTCATATTTGTGTTAAGCTTCTAGCCATCCAGTTCATTCAGTGAAGACTGCATCAATTGGCACCCTAGGGAGAACTCGACCTCCTATGCCAGTCGTGGTACCAAGTGCCCCTGAAGTCCAGGAAACAACAAGGATGCTCGAAGACTCAGAAAGTGTAAGTAGCCTGCTTAGAAGGTAGCCTAACGTCCATCACATACGAAACCTTGGTAGTGAATGAGAGTAAAATTAGAATTCAAATTAAACATATTTTTGAGAACTAAAAGATGGTATAAGGCACTTATGGTACAATAGTTTTTCAGAAGTCTCCTTCATGGAATAGCTCCCACCAACTTTTTTTGCTTTGCTTTGCCATTTGAGTGAGGCCTTCTGTAATGATCACTAAGCTTTGTAAAAGACAATACTAACCTGATGATAGCGCGTTACCTAATAATACATGTGTAAGCTGCTCACGTTGCTACTGTTCGCCAGGCCTCTGCCTATCAGTAACTGCATTTCTGCTCTGAAAACCCTTTTCTCTTCAAGAGTGATGATTGTGGTAGGGCTGTAGCTCCATGATAATGCATGGACTTTGAATGTGTAAGGCCGCAGGTTCAGTTAAAAAGATCTGAAGTAGCAGAGCTGGGAAAGAGCTCTCTGACTGAAAAGTTAGACGGCCCCTGCCAGTCAGAGTGAGCAAAGCTTGAATAGATAGACCAGTGGTTTTTATCTTTTTATAAGGCAGCTTTGTATTTCCATATGAACATTCTCCCGTTCTTCATATAATTTCTTTACAACTTGAAATAGTGCAGCTGGAAGCCATCCAACTGAGCACCAGCCCTTTCTAAAATTTTATGCTTTGCAGTAGACTGATGTACACTATTGGCTTTTCTTCCTCTTTTTAAGGCAACTTGATTGTTAGTGATGAGTGGGTCTCATTCCAAAGATTCCATATCAGATTTGGAAATTTGAGTTCATCTAAGAAAGGAAAAGCTAATGTGATACCTTCCAAGTGTTGTTGTAGTCCCATCTGCCCTACCTAGCCTAGCTAATGGTCAGGGATGGGATATATAGTCCAACAACTTCTGGAGGGCAAAGTGTTTGCTTCTCCTGATTTAAAACATAGATGGAGTAAAAAAATAAATCTCATAATGTCTAGGAACCCAGGGTAGCCCAGGGTTAGCCAACATGATGTCCTTATTAGACTCCAGATCCCATCATCCCTCTCCATTGACCATACTGGCTGGGGCTAATGGGAATTGGAGTCCAACACATCAGCAGGGAATCATATTTGTCTACCCTTAGACAATTGGCTCTTGTTAGAGATAACCCTTCATTGCTCAGCTTAAAGAAACTATCTTTCATTTTGAAAAGCCAGGATAAGTTTCTTGTTGTAAAAGACTTGGAACATACAGGCAAGCTCATTGATCATTTTTCATTACTTCTGTTTTCTTGCATAAATATTTTCTCAAGGACAGACTCAACATTTTTACATAGATGGGTCCAGAAGAATAAGGATACAATATCTTCCAAGTTCAGCTTTTTGTGTATTCCCTTGGAGTTTAGCAAGTTGTCTATCACTTTAATATGCACTCTGAGAAACTCCAACTCATCAAGATTTTTCAGCAAGATTTGGGTGGCAGCTGGAACATGCCTAGAGTACTTCTTCATAGATAGTGCCTTGGGTGCAAAAAGTTGATGATTTCTTTTTCTTTTTCCTCTTTCCCTGTGCCCCTACCTGCCTCCCTAATCACATTCTCTCTCATTAATTCACTGTTTGTCTGGGGTTTGTCTGCATGTTGAATTCTGGTGCTGCATCTCCCCACATCTTTCTCCTTGCATGAAAAATAGGATGGGGACATTTCCATTTCTGTAGTAACGCAATCCATCTAACAGATGTGACTTTGCTGTCATGTTCCATATCCGCACCATATTCTTTCCCCACCCAAAACAATGCAGCTCATCTTGCCGAGTAACCCTGTTAAATCTCCTGCAGAATTATGAACCAGATGAGCTGACCAAAGAGATGGCCCACCTGGAAGGACTAATGAAGGACCTTAATGCCATCACAACAGCATGACCACCTTCCCCAAGAAAGGACTCCAAATCCTGTTTCACAGGTCTTGGGACTTAATCTTGGAGCACAAGGAAATGTACAAAGACTAGGGGACAGCACAAGAGGGATATTCAACCAGCTGCAGTATCAGTGCCAATGCTGGTTAACCAAGTGACTTTTCTATTCATTACCTGAAATGAACCTGTTGGAAAGTTGGATTCCACTTCCTGCTAAGATGTTGCAAGAAATGGCTGAGGGAGACGCGCCGATGTGATGAAATCCAGTATACAGACAAAGAAGTGGACTTAGCATTAATTTGAGTCAGGTTTTGTCTCAGTGCTGTGACCTTCCCTGCATTTTCAGTGTTGGACATTCACATTTATGTACAATTTTATTTGTGTGTTTTTATTTTATTGTATCTTTTTTATTAAAAAAAGTGTAACCTGAAGAAAAAGAAATTTGTGTTGTTTCCCACAGCCTAGACAGATGTTTGATTGCTTGTTCTATTGTGTACGGGAATTCATTGCCAGTGTGGAATGTTCGGTTTGTTTTATGTTTTATTTTTTATTTTTAGTGTGTGTATAATTATATCACCTTCCAGCAGTTAATCCATGACCTTGGGGGATGCTGCATCGCTATTTGTAAGCTTTTTTATTTTTATATTATAATTATTAAAAGCCTGACTAGATTCTCTCTCATCACTGTGAGATTAGCTGCCTGTTTGGATTGAAATCTAACACTGAGAAACTTTTTGTTTGTTTTATGTTTGCCTTTTCAATATGGGGTGGAGGTAGGCACTGGGAAGGAAGCCACTGAGCGGAAAGATGTTTAACTGTTTCCGAGGAATGGGTCCAGTACAGCTTGATCCGTATGAGTAGCCCCAACATCCCTTGGAGAATACCCAGATGAGCAAATGTAATGTGCAAAGCGAGTGATTCTGAATAGTAATTGCAACAATTCCCTCATCACAGTGATCGGGGAAAGTGCTACAGTTATCACGGGAATGGCCCCTGACTGTGTCTGTGATTATCAGTTTGCACATTACCTCTGCCTGTGTAAGCACATACCAGGAGACACTTGGCATTACTCATGTGAACAAGAAAACCTATTGTGTGGACAGGCTCTAAGTCGTGAAAGAGATTTTTTAAAAAAACAACAACAACAACCTATCATTTGCTTTGTGAGCTACTCATTAAGTGTGTCTGGCTATTAAATGGATGGGGGCTGGAAGCTTTATTGAGAAATGTAGGGTTGTTTAGCATCAGATACCACAGTGTGTCTTGGCAGCAGAAATTTCTGTTTTGATGTTTTATTTGAAAGATAACCTCTTTAACATTTACATTGCATCTTGAGTTTTATTCCAGATCTTTTAATGTACAGAGGTTAGTAGTAGATGGGGGGGCACTTTTCCCTGTAGTTGTACACCCTCCCATAGGTCTTCAAAAATACCTTCAGTGTTAAACCACAATTAGCAAAACGTCTTTTGCAGGCTTATTTATTCTAAACGGAAACAAAACCTAGGTGTACAATGTTTGTGACTCAGGTGCCGCTTGGAAAAAAAAGGGAAGCTAAAAGGAGATGTTATTCCCTTTATACTATTTGCTGCCCAGTTTGACATACCACCATCCTCTCTATTGGGTGGTGACTTAACATAATAAAAGAGACTGATTTTGTAAAAAAAAATCCCGCTGCTTTTGGAATTCAGGTGTACACTCAAAAGGGTTGGAAGGTGGAAAAGAAGCAAAAGGTCATAATAGGTAGTTTTCTTTAGCAAATTTGTTCTGTGTAAAGCAGTGTTATTTTAGGGTCAGTATTAGCAGTGCTGTTGGAGGAAATAGCCCATAACCCTTGGAGTTTGCAGTGCTCTGATCTGAGGCAGACTTCACTGGATCCTTTAAATTGCCATGTGAATGAGGCTAGAATGGTTTTTATTACTGGCTAACTCAAGTTTGAAAACACCCAGCCACTGCTCTCTACTGAGAACCAGTATCAGGAGAGAATTACTTAAAGGGATGAAGAGGTACGGGGAAAGGAGGGATGCTTAACCCTTCCCAGCCCTTCCCTTTCTTTCCTTGAAGCAACTCCTTCAAGCTGCTTTCCCTTCACAGAGTTCCAGACTTTGCTTCTGGCTTTGTATCAGCAGATTCATCTTGAAGACTTCTTGGAAGCAATTATGGAAAATAGGGATGCCGACAGACTAGAATTGACTAGTGGTTTCTGATGATGAGCACTGAAGAAATGTATTAATTCATTCTGATTAGCAGCTATAACATATGCATAAGAAAAGCCATTTATTTTTTAAATACTGTACTGAATTTACAATGAGATAATTAAGTGCCATGTTCACCTAGCTCAGTGTTCTGTCTTCCAACAGTGAACATCCTAATGCCCCAGAGACATTCACAGTCCTAGTACGTGGGTGTAGATTCCTCCCCAGTTTATTCTCATAGGTTAATAGGATGCTTATTTTGGGTTGGGGCAGTCAGCAAAAAGTCCATCATAAGAGCAAACTGGCACACCTGCAAAATAGGCATTGAGTAAAATTAGATGAGGTTTGGGTTGGGGAGAGAGAAGGATTCAGACACTGGCCTGGATCCAATTATCTGTTCTCTGTATGTGTGGTGGAGGTTTTTATTTTCCTTAATACTTTGGTATGCAGAAGGAAGGGGAGAGGTGCCACACACACACACACACACACACACGCCTCATAAATCAGAAAGCGCTTCCAGTGAGGGAGAGGAGAATTTTTTAATAGTACATTAAAAGGCCCACAGGTGTTGAAATGCACTTCTCTGGATCTGGGCTATTTGGTATGATCCGGAGCCCTGTATAATCAGGGTGGGCATCTATAATCAAAAGGGGCTTCCCATTCCTGCGAAAGGGAATGTTCCATGTGGCTGTTTTCCTTTGTACATGCAAAGTTCTTGTGAAGAACAGGAAATCCTTTGTGTAGGGTCCTCATTGCGTCCACTGAATTCAGTTAGTGCACGCATTCCGCTCCTCAGATGTGTACATTTCTCTTTCATATCTATACCCAAAGAAATTCCATCATGTGTACTCAGTATTTCCCCCACTGGTGGATTTTTGTGAATATATTGCTAATTTACGTCGAACACCATGAATGTCAATATTGCCATGAATCTGGGAATGGGGTGGGGGATATTTTTAATAATAAAACAACTGTTCAAAGTTGGTTTTTTAAGGTTAAAACAAAAAAGGAAACATTTATTCAAGTCAGTGTACAATATGTATTGCACTTTTTCACATTTTAACACTGTTTTTTACATATCTTGTGATTTTAAATTTGGAACATTGTGTATCTTGTAGTGTCATAGCTAAGCTGCTCTGCGGCAGCTTCCTCCAGCTGAATATGGAGAAGGGGGTGGGAAGACCTGTCTATTGTTTTACAGTTCTGATGTAGGAGAGTTCTGAGGACTGCTGTAAACTTCTTCCTTTCTGTACATTTTTTTCCCTGTAGTATTTGCTGTATACTCTATAAATTTTTAATACTGTCATGTTTATTATTTGGTATTGGATATCCAATACACTTTTTTAATCTAATCGAGTTCTGCCTTTGTCTAGAGTTTTGTTTGTTTTTTTAAAAACCTTTGCCCTTGCATTTTAGCAGTGTCCCTCGATGAGTATTTCAGAACACTGAAGCCCCAGTTACCTTCTGGAACAAGGGTGCGGTGTTTGAGAATAATTTCTTTAAATTACAATGTAGCTGAACCATTTATAATTATTTTAAGGAACACAACCTGTTGGAATTCTGGTCCAGAAATGAAGACACTGATGTTAGTCACATATCCCTTCTTCCGTCATGGAACCACAAGGTGGTATACATTTCATTCTCAGGAGGAAACCCATCCATGCATTGACCCAGACACAAACCTGCTTAGCTTCAGCAATATGGTGGCCTCAGGTGCCTTTAGACCACACTCTGGGTCACAACTGTTAGACACAGAGCTCAGCACTGTTTCACTAAATTGTTTGAAACAATTGTTAGAAAGGGCTTTGTATGTTCATTCAGCTGGAAAATGGGAGTTAATTTATATGTCTATTTATTTAAAGTGTTTATATCTGGCCTCTTTGTAACCAAGAGTACAAGGTGGCTCAAAATAATTCATCAAATTTAGCAATAACATTCAACTAAAGAGCTGGAAAAAGCTACAAAATTCAATTTAAAAATGGAGTAACTACAAAGATAGCCAGTAATCCTTGTCTCTCTTTGCTCCACCCTCTTCATACCTCTGTGGGTTCTGGGAGACAAAGGATGGAGGAGAGTTGGTCACAGCAGGATAGGGAGACCTTGTCTGGCTTCTTCAGCAGCCTGCCTCCACTCTGCCTCTTGTCTCCCCTCTGCTTCTGCCTCTGTTTCTGGACTGCCCTCTGCCACAGCCTCTTCCTGCTCACTAAACTCTTGTTACCTCTTCAGATTCCGACACTTCTTCCCTGCAGACTGCTCCCTCTTCTCCCTCTGACCTCCCATCATTGTCCCACCGCCAATGCCTGTGCCCCTAAGGGTATCTGGCCCTCGGGATGAAAATGATTTCCCATCCCTGGACTGGAACCTTTGTCTGTACTGTGTGGTTCCTTTGTTTTTGAAACACAGGTGACAGCAGTAAGCCAGCAGTAAATTACACCAAGCAAGTTGAAGTTGGTAAAAAACAGGATCTGCACAGGAGGCCTAATGAGCGCAGCAGCTCACCTCCAGCAGGTCTTGCCCCCATGAAGCAGTTGATGAGACTGAAGGCCCCCACCTTCCCACGGCTGCCCTAGTCGCCTCCTCTCCAGGGTTTTCCTCGAGTAATCTGAGACTGCGCCTGCATGAAGCTAACTTCTCAGCCCTCTTCATGCCTCTCCTGGTTCTGGGAGACCCGAGGAGAGGAAAACTTGTTGCAGCAGGAGGGAGAGACACCTTGCCTCTTCACCAGCCAGACTCCTCTCTGCCTCTTGGCCTTCGTCCTCTCCCACTTTTGTTTCTGAATTTCTCTCTGCTACAGGCTCTCCCAACCCCCTGAGCCCTGTTACCCCTTTAGCTTCCAACATCTCCTTTCCCCAGTCTTTTCCCTCTCTTTCCTTCTGACCATTTATTGTCATCCTACCACCACTTCCCGGGTTCTGAACCTTCTTCCCCTGGGGGTTCCCCAGCTGGTTCCCCCCTCCACCACCACTCTGTGACTACACCAGTCCACCACAACAGGATTCCTTTCTTTAAAAAATTGCCCCATTTGCAACCTAAAGTGCTACTGCCTTTTCTGTCACTGCAGAATCCCTATTGCTTCATTTCCCGGTGGCCGTACACAGCGGTCGAACTGCAGAGGGGAAGAATAAAATAATAATACCACCAGACCATAATGATCACCTCAATGAAGACGGAGAGACAGGTTGGACAAGGCTTTTGCTCACCTGCTAATTTTCTTGTCAGGCTGGTATTTAATTAGCTATTCTCTCCCAGCCATTAAGCCACAAATGAGATCTCCTTATCATCCACTGCTGCGTTGTCACGGCAACTGGTATTTTTAAGTCATCCTGGGATCCCATTTCCCTTGTACTTAGCAAAAAAATAATCTCAATCACTATTAAGGATAATGGCCCTTGATGCCAGGAAGCGGCTGGAGTGGGGAGAGAGAAGAAATGGAGGACAGGAAGTGAAATCTCTGGTCCACTTTGTCGCTTAAGACGTATCCCAGCCAGTTCAAGGCCACATCGTAAAGATGCTTGAAAGCACAACAGAAAGCAGTCACCTGGACTCCCCCTCTGGAAATCAGCTTCTAGATAGATTTTGGTTGGAAAGGCAGTGCCCTCTTGCGGTCATAACAGGAATTTGCGAAAGAAATCATTTGCCAAATTGGTCTGTCTTATGTTTGGACTATTCAAGTAGCAAAGGGGAGGGTGGTTGCCGGCAGGACAGCAAATTGTACCTACTGAGAATAGACACCTGCCCCCCATGCAGAATAGCTCTGGGGGTGGGGGGCATTTTCTCCCCTCTGCAAAACATTACCATGTTGCAGCTAGGTCAGAATCCATGCTTTTGCATTAATCACGTATTTCCCTGCATCTGCTACTTCTGTGTTTCTTCCTCACATCTTTTTCTAGATTGTGAACTGCCTCACTCTTTGTAAAGTGCCATGCTATGGATGGAGCTGTATAAATATGAGGACTGGGCATGGATTCGAATTGGAAAAAGACAAATCAGGCCTGTTCAGAGGGATTGAGGTGTGAGTAGATGTGGGCTGAGACTGACGGACAGGTTGGGTTGGACAACCCAGAGCTATCTGGAGCTGTCGTGGGGCAGCCATCAAAGAGGAAAACTCATCTTTCCAAGAGAAGGTAGCGGGAGCCTGACTATTCCTGGCTCTCCTTCCTGCCTGATGCCCCCACCCAAAAGGCATCAGTCTTTTGGGTTGCAGGTTGCAGGGTGCTCCCTCGAGGCTCCAATACTTTGGCCATCTCATGAGAAGAGAAGACTCCCTGGAAAAGACCCTGATGTTGGGAAAGATGGAGGGCACAAGGAGAAAGGGACGACAGAGGACGAGATGGTTGGACAGTGTTCTCGAAGCTACCAGCATGAGTTTGACCAAACTGCAGGAGGCAGTGGAAGACAGGAGTGCCTGGCTTGCTCTGGTCCTGGGGTCACAAAGAGTTGGACACGACTAAACGACTAAACAACAACAACAACAGTGCTCCCTCGAGGCTTCTACACAAGGAAGTTGCTTGAAAAAGGGCTTCCTGCATGATCTGTCCCCTTGTGGGTGGTACAGTGTCTTTGTTACCCTCCCTCCCTCCTGGGACCGTGTTTAATTGGGACTTGGTTCACCCTAATTAAACAACAGAAACCCTACCCCGATCCAAACCCTACTTGAGGATTTCCCACAGTCTCTTGGTTGGTCACTGAGAACAGGACGCTAGACTAGAAGGTCCATTGGCCTGATCCAGAAGGGCTCTTCTTATGTCCTAGTTTTGGGACAGGATCCGAGGTGCTGTGGGTGGCCTCAGGCCGGCCCAGGGCAAATTGGCCTGATTGGAAGTTCCACATCAGAACCACAAGGCGGATGTGTACAGCCCTAGCATGTACAGCCATCTCTTGTGCGTGTGTCTGCTGTGTCTAGTCTTTTGTACACAAACACAAGGGAAAGGGCCATGGCTCACCTGCTTGCATGCAAAAGAGCTGGGTTCAAACTTTGGCATCTCATTGTTGGGCTGAAAGGGGCCTCTTGTCCCAAATCTTGCAGAGCCACCACACTGAGCTAGATGGGCCCAAGGGTCTGACTCTGGTAAGGCAGGTCCCTGTGTTCCTGACTGCACAAACCAGGACTGCTGCTGGGTTCTCCCTCCATTACATCATCAGTAGTGGTGATAATAGTAATAGTAAAGGTAAAGGTACCCCTGACCATTAGGTCCAATCGCGAACAACTCTGGGGTTGTGCTCATCTCGCTCTATAGGCCGAGGGAGCTGCCGTTTGTCCGCAGACAGCTTCCAGGTCCTGTGGCCAGCATGACTAAGCTGCTTCTGGTGAAACCAGAGCACCGCACGGAAACACCATTTACCTTCCCACTGGAGTGGTACCTATTTATCTACTTGCACTTCATGCTTTCAAACTGGTAGGTTGGCAGGAGCTGGAACAGAGCAACAGAAGTTCACCCCATCGCAGGGATTCAAACCACCAACCTTCTGATCGGCAAGCCCTATGCTCTGTGGTTTAGACCACAGCGCAACCCATGTCCCTTGATAATAGTAAGTACATAAATAGCCCATCAGCCCAGTACTGCCCAACTGGTTTTCCAGGGTCCCCCAAATGAATCTTTCCCAGGCACAACTGCCTTTTGTACCCTCTTACTTACACAGCATGCGCTCAGGAGAGAGAAAAGCACATTTCACCTTGTTCCTGCCTCATTTCCTGCAGATGCCAGAGGGCTGTGCGTGGGGAGGGGAGGAATCCTGCCTTGCCCAGCCTGGTTCCTTTAAATGCATCTCTTTCCACCCATAAAGGACACAGCAGGGAGGGAGGGAGGGAGGCAGGGGAGGGTGAAGGAGAGGGCACCTCCCCGCTTCAGGGTTTCCCAGAGCGCAGCAGCGGCCAGCCTGCAGCAGCAGCCGCCCTCCCGCTCATCGCTGTGTTCTGCTTGCCTGGTGTTTCCATGGAGCTGGAGAGCACAAGGGGCTCCGCAAGGCTGGGATCTTCCGAAGCCACATTGATGCTGGGGGAGGAAGGGGGATCCCTGCCGGCTTTGTGTGCGAGTGTGTGCCTGAGAGAGGAGGAGGGCCTTCTCATTTATGTACTCCTAAAATCCAGGCTTCATTTACTGCTGTGGGGAACCTCTGGCCCAGGTTGAGGTGGGCAAATCCAGTGGTACCTCAGGTTACAGATGCTTCAGGTTACAGACCCTGCTAACCCAGAAATAGTACCTCAGGTTAAGAACTTTGCTTCAGGATGAGAACAGAAATGTGGCGGTGGCGCAGCGGCAGCGGGAGGCCCCATTAGCTAAAGTGGTTGTTGTTGTTTAGTCGTTTAGTCGTGTCCGACTCTCTGTGACCCCATGGACCAGAGCACGCCAGGCACTGTTGTCTTCCACTCCCTCCCACAGTTTGGTCAGACTCATGCTGGTAGCTTTGAGAACACTGTCCAAACATCTCATCCTCTGTTGTCCCCTTCTCCTTGTGCCCTCCATCTTTCCCAACATCAGGGTCTTTTCCAGGGAATCTTCTCTTCTCATGAGGTGTCCAAAGTATTGGAGCCTCAGCTTCAGGATCTGTCCTTCCAGTGAGCACTCAGGGCTGATTTCCTTCAGAATGGATAGGTTTGATCTTCTTGCAGTCCATGGGACTCTCAAGAGTCTCCTCCAGCACCATAATTCAAAAGCATCAATTCTTTGGCGATCAGCCTTCTTTATGGTCCAGCTCTCACTTCCATACATCACTACTGGGAAAACCATAGCTTTAACTATATGGACCTTTGTTGGCAAGGTGATGTCTCTGCTTTTTAAGATGCTAAAATGGTACCTCAGGTTAAGAACAGTTTCAGGTTAAGAACGGACCTCCAGAATGAACTAAATTCTTAACCCGAAGTACCACTGTAAATGCTCTTAAGACTTTTCCCATGCCATACACACCCTCCACAGCTGCCTGCTCCTTGGGTGTTTCTCTGCCTGGCTAAAATGTGTCCTTCAACTCTGGTGATGCCTCTCGCTTGCCTGGATGGAGGATAGAGGTAGGTAGGTTTGTGCAGGTAGAAACAAAGGTAAAATGTACATTTATTGCTCCACCCACTTTTTGCTTCTGGCCCTGCACACCCCAGCTTCAGCCTTCAGGTTGCCATGGGTGTGCAGCTCCCAGGCTGTAGAAGCCTCCCTGACTCCTGACTTACACCACATATCTTATTTCTTGCACTTGAGTTGCAATATTGTTGAGTGTGAGTGGTTTATTTACACTTGCTTCCTGGTTTTAATGCTTGAGGCAGCGAATGGTTGTAGTGGTTGTGTGAAATGGATGGTTAGTGTGGCTGGATGCACGGTTGGTTGGTTGGTTGGTTGGTTGGTTGGTTGGTTGGTTGGTTGGTTGTGTTGTTTGGAATCTTAGCAGTGCTCTCCAATTTTATATTATGTTTAGGAATACGGATATTTTTATGTATTTTGTTATGTGAACCATTTGATGTGGTTTTATTGCACTTAAACCACTTTGAGGATTTTTTTTGGATAGCAAAAAAATGGAAACAATAACAGCAATAATACCAAAGGAACAAATGTTTGCGCAGATTTCAGGCGTTATCACAAAGAAGAAGAAAACATTTAAAATATCAGCTCATGGTGCCATAAGAGAAGGCCAGGATCTCTCTTGCCATCCGTATAATTTTCATTAATGATAGTATGCATGAGAAGTGCCCAAATGAGAAACTCTGCTATCCTACGAATCTTTTGCTGCTTTTTAAAAGGCTTGCATACTACATGCCTGTGCGCGAGCCCAGGAGTACAGAAAGAGGCACACTCAGCCACACTTATTCGTAAAGCTGAATTATATAAAAGGGAAGCACAGGGATCACAGCACCTGTGGCTGTTGCTTCATTTAGCTGCTTGTTCTAAATCATGGGTAGGCAAACTAAGGCCCGGGGGCCGAATCCAGCCCAATCGCCTTCTCAATCCGGCCCGTGGACAGTCTGGGAATCAGCGTGTTTTTACATGAGTAGAATGTGTCTTTTTATTTAAAATGCATTTCTGGGTTATTTGTGGGGCATAGGAATTCGTTCATATTTTTTTTTCAAAATATAGTCCGGCCCCCCACAAGGTCTGAGGGACAGTGGACCGGCCCCCTGCTGAAAAAGTTTGCTGATCCCTGTTCTAAATGGTCACTGTCCTTATAACAGGCTCCTCCGGACAGACCTATTCACTGGGCATTCATCCTGATCTGCTTGCACAAAGCTTATGCAGAGGTTAGGCTCAGTCTGGTCTTTACTGAGCTTTCGTTCTGATTGGTTTGTGGGGAGGTTCTATCACAATGACTCATCCTGATTTGCTCGCTGCAGTGAATGAATGATGTACGCAGTGAATGGGAAGAAACGGGTGGGGGGTGGGAAGTGATACAATACATACATTGTCATACAAACAAACCAGCATGAACATGCAATAAGGAGCAGATACAATCTATGTGCCAGATATGCTTTGTGCAAGCAAAGCAGGATGAATTCTCAATAAACAGGTTGTATGGAGGAGCCTGAGACACTGTGATGTTTAACATGTTGCAACAACACCATGTTGCAATGTGTAAAGGGCACTTAGGAAAGTAAGGAAGGTGGGATTATATCAAGAGTGTTGGTGAGGGCAGAAATGGGCCTCTCCCTCTCTCCTGTGAGAGTGCTAGTGAAAAACGAGGATGGCGAATGGAAAAAATTGCGCCCCATTTTCCCTAATGGCCTGGCCTCCACCGTATCTTGATACTGTCCTTCAAAGTCTGGAAACTTGGCCAAGAAAGCAGATACAGATACAGAAATAGACATATTTTACTAAGATTTTGTTTTATTATGTCTGTTTTTATATTTCAAACCCCAACCCTACAGCACTTCCCCACCCCCACCCCAAAAAACACAACCCCCCGAACTTTTTAGCTACTGGGTCAAACCTAATGGGGGTCTTCAGCTGTGGTTAGTGATTTGGTACCTGCTGCAGCAGAATTCAGAAACCTGAACATCGTTTATCGTCAAACCAAGCCAAAGCACCTGTGTACAATGGGTGACTTTTTCTCAATTCCAAGAGAGGCAGTTGGGAAAGCAGGTGCCTGGGGAAAGGAGGAACAGGGGCAGGGGGGGGTGTACTCTGAATGCAGATGTGACCATCCCAGTTTCCAGGATGTGCTCAAAGATGTAGTATTGCGCAGCACATAATTCCTCACTGTACTGGCCACCTGCAAACTATTCACCTTCATCCCTTGGGAGAGAAGCTGTTGAGTTCTATCAAAATATCTTGATTACCCGTGGGGGCCAGGGGAGAGAGAAAAATCTTCAAAGCTGATCTCTCCATTTTGGTTGCAGGTGCCTTCGTTTTTTCCTTTGGGGGCATGAGATGGGGCACAATACTCCTCTACACCGTGTAGGCAACACAGTGGTCTGCGGATGTTGCTGGTCTGTGGCTCCATTGGCCAGGCTAGCTGGGGTTGAGGAGACTTGGCGTGCAACAACATCTGCAGGGCACCACATGGGCTACTCCTGCTTAAGCATTTTGAAAAGGAAGGTGTGTCCAATGGAAGCAATGGGGCCAATTGTATTGTTGCCTTTTTACACGCACCTCGCTTAGCTCCAGATGTCTCGGGGAAGCAGGCATGCCTCCCTCCTACCCTGTGAGGTAGGTTAGACGGAAACAGATTGGCCGGCCTAGAGTTAGCCAGCGAGCTTTGATGCTAAGGGGGGGATTGGAACCCAGGTCTCCCTGGTCTGACTCCTGACGCTCCAACCTGCTACACTCCACAGGCCTAAGTTTAGACATGTTGAATTTGCTGCATTGCTTTCAACCTGCACTTAATCGCAACAACTAACTTTAGCTGCCTATGGCCCCTTCAAGGAAGGTCAGTATTGGCATATAGTTTAAAACTAGAATATATATATATATATATGTATGTGCAGGTTTGTATGCATATAGATGCATATGTGTTTGCAGCATACACACATCTGTACACACACACATCTATATAGCTGTATTATCTGTTTTAGTAGAAAATATCCCCCTCCCCTCCCCCCCCACCGAGTTCCCTTGAATCTGTAAGGAAGACCGAAGCTTGAATTACACCTTAGTTCCAACCCAGCAAAGCGCTTAAAAGCAGGAGCAGCTGGCTATATTTGGGGGGCAAACATTCGGAGATAACAGGCACATATCAAGAGGTTTTTTTGTGGTTTTCTTTTTTTGCAAAAACAAAATTTTGGTATAAAATCAAGCGAACTGGGGAAAGCCCAGGGGAGCAGGAAGATTCCACAATACTATTGTTCTGGTGAGTTTTGGCACCGCTACCGATAGCCTGGCTGTCTCCTAACTCTTTGCTCTGGATCTGTGGAACAGCAGAAAGAATCTTGGAAAACCTGGGTAACAAAGAGGAGCAGGACGACTTGGTGGAAAACAAGGTGCAAGAGATGGAGAGGCCATTTCCCCCTCCAGGTACGCACAGACACATGTTGAAAGGAAGGTAGGGAAGATGGGAAGATGAAATGGATTGGTACAGGAGTGATGAGGTTGCAGCATGGGGTATCTGCCCACCAGCTTGGTTTATCCATTAAGGACTTATCTTGGGCCATGGAGACCTCTGTTGATCAGGGATGCTCAAAAATCTACCTAAAGGAGCACACAGGATCCTCCCAGCCTTGCGGGAGTTTTATTGCTCATTATCATTGTACACAGTAAAGTTTGGTTTCTGCAGCCCTTTCAAAACAGGGGCAGAAACACATATATGGCAGGGCTGGTGCAATTACTGAGAGTGTCGTCATAAAAATAGGTATTGATGGGAGGACACCCTCAAACTGTGTGTGTGTGTGTGTGTGTGTGTGTGTGTGACGCTAGCTGTGATTCCTTGGTGGTGTGATGGACCGAGTGTGATGGGACTGTCAAATACATTTTCTTACTGAATGCTCCCCCCCCGCCCCCGCAAGCCCTTGGCCTCCACACAACAGCAGGCAGCTCATCACAGCCCTGTTGCCATGCTAAGAGCACTGCAATGCCCATGGATGTGCCAGCCAGTCTGATGCAAGAGGGTTGGGCACACCTCTGTAGTTGGCGCATCACATACGAAATGAACGGTAAAATGGGAGGTCCCTTGTTCAGTGGGCAGGCAAACACTCTCATCATTTTGCACTCTTTGCCGAGGTTGTCTGTTGCTGCTAAAATTTCAGCAGGGCATAACAGGCCCAAAGAGCCCCACTGGCCAACCATGCAATCATGGATACAACGGAAGAACATTGAAAGTATCATGTTTGGCCTAGAAGGAGCTTAGAAAAAAACCCCAGAGCTTCTGAAAGCAACAAATGCATTAGGAACAAAGTCTTGCTAATGCCCTTCCACAAAACGCAGCAGAAACTGAGTACTGACATCAAATGTTTTGCAGACCTCTGAATCCCAAGTTTTGCCATGTCCCAGTGTTGATTTCTGAATTTGCTTGCTCCTCCCCTCCCCTTCAAAGTCTTAGTGGCGAGTTGACCACTAGGTGGAACTATTTGAAGTTTGCTTGCTGTTTTCTGGGGTCAGTTTTTAAAACCCAAACACAATATCGTGGTCCTGAGGCTGGAATCCGAAGTGAAGGATGAGCACAGGTTAGGTAGGACAAGGGAGACCTGTGACCCTTCCAGATACTGTTGGACTCCAATTCCCATCATCCTCCAGCAGCACAGACAAAGGCCAGGGATGCTGTGAGCTGTAGTTCAATAGCATCTGGAGGGTGAGGGGTTATTCCCTTTCACAGCCCCTTCTCTACGTGCCATTCACTATTCCATTGAAAGCTGTGCAAGGGAAAGAATACAAGCACTTGTAGTTTCCCCCCAGTAGGGTTCAGTGCAGAGGGCGAGGTGTTGTAGGGATGGAAGGGAATCTGTCAATTTCGGTTCTGTCACCTTCTCTTCTTTTCCCCAAGCTTAAGTTCAGTTCTCCATTTTGCAGCAATGTGTGATTTGTTTTTAAGTCCTCATGAAAATTCATCAGCATTTCCCCCAATAGATGCATTTTTGCCTGCTGTTTTGACTAATGCACATTTCTGCAAGCAATCTTCCCTAACATAATGCCTTTTTTATGCCATTTTCACAAAAATATTCATTTTAATGCACGATTTTGACTAATATACAATTACAATTGTTATTCAGTTAAGTTAGAGAACTGCATTGCAAAATTCAGGTAAATGTGAATTTTGAATAATAGCTGTTTTGGTTAGCATACTATTTCAGAAAATGTGAATTTGATAGCTTTGCCTTTAAATGCAAACTGAATCAAATTTCCCCTCCATCCCTAGAGAGGTGTGTGTGTGTGTGTGTGTGTGTGTGAGAGAGAGAGAGAGAGAGAGAGAGAGAGAGAGAGACTGAGTGAGTGTGTTTTCAGCAGAAAAACAACAGGGGACGGGGTGGAATAGGTTTAAGAAACCCCTCCACAAATTTAGTGGAAAGAGGGTCTAGAGGTATGAACCATTTCGATTCTGGCAATTTGTGAAAGTTTGGTTCGACGTATTTCATTCCCCCTCAAGGGGAGTGAATTCTCTTTTCTTCTTACTTGTATATCTTTCTGAGATCCCACGTGTAACCTCTTCAGATGTAATTGGAAATTTGGCAGGTGGACACGGGATTCCTGGCACTGATTTACATCAATGAGAGATCTGTTTCTCCAAAGGGAGCCAATTTTCTTATCTTTATCCTTTACATCAGCTGCACATCTACTCTCTGAGTTGTTCTTATTATTATCACATATTGATTACATTCCTTCCCCCACCCCCCAATCTTTTGCTCCGTGTAGTAAAATACTCTATAAAAGAAAGTGACTCAAAATCTATAGCTCTAAGAATACCTGGTTATCTTTTTTGCTGCTGTTGTTCTCCCTTTTTTTTTTTTAAACCTCTAATCATAGTTAGCTTGAAGAAAACAAATGAAGAAAATGGGAGTCATGTAAAAGTCTATTGGGATCTAAAAAGCACAAATGAAATAAAACCGGCTCCTCCAAACTGTGGCCAAGAGGGATGGCGGCCAGAAAATGTAGTTGAGGGGGAGAGGAGGAGAGCATCTCACAAATTGGAGGGCAGTTTCGATCGGATGGGCTCTCGTTCCCCAGTGAGCCCTATAGACCCTTTCCTCCCTTCGACAGCAGTCACGACAGCAGTCAGAGGTGGGGGGATGGCGCAACTGGCCTCAAATGCAGGTGGTGGAGGCAGTGAACCTGAGGACATCTGGCGTGGTAGAGTCACTCGCCCTGGTACAGAGCTGTATGGCTTCCCTAGAGGCCTGGTCCCTCCTCCTCCTCCTGCTCCCCCTCCTCCAGAGAAAGATGAGAAACTAGAAACAGATTCCCTAGAGGAGTGGGGAGAAGAGCCTCGGCTTAAAGTCTGAGCCGTTTCGTGGGGCAGAGATGGATGGGAAGCAGAGATGAACTTGAGGTCCTGGCTTAACCGTCCCGGTGGAAGCGGCGGCGGCGGCGTACTCCTGGGCTGAAGGACCTGTAGAGGTGGACTGGAGGTCTGAGGCATCAGCAGAGATCCGTGGGAGCCCCTTGCCCCAGAAGGTGCACACTGCAAAGTCCTGGCTGCAGCACATTGACTAGGAGGGCTAAGGCCTGAGGGTGGGAACAGCGGAGGAGGGGCACCGGTGGGCTGTTTCAAAGGAGACATAGAGGCAAAGGGTGACCTTTCGTGGTGCAACTGAGCTACGGTCGCAGCAGGAGAAGCGGAAGGTCCTAATGCACTTGGCTGGGTTTGGCACGAGGCCGACGGGGAGCCTCCGGAGGCCTGTGCCAGCTGGCTTAAGCTGGAGGGTGGTGAGCTTGAGGAGGGAGGCAACGGAAAGTGGTTCGTCCCTCCCAGGGCTCCAGTCCCTGAGAGCTGCTGGGCCTGGCCTGGCTGGGCGGGCTTGTTGCTGCAAGCGGCTTGCGTGTGGCCAAGGGGGCTGCTGGGGGAATTGGAGGATAGCTGGGGGAAGGCGGTGGATGGCGAACTAGCAGGGGCCTTCTGGAAGGGGCCAAAGCCGCTCAGGAGATTGCTGTCGGGAGCCTGCTGCTGAGCCACCCCTTCTGGGGAATCCGAAGGCCCCTGGTGCAACAGGCCCAGGCCTGCCGAGGACGGGCTCCCCAAGGGCTGCTGCTGAGTCAAGGCAGCCGACGGAGAGCCGGCCGAAGCCCGGTGGAACTGGCCCAAGCCAGCCGAGGCCGTGAAGCCAGCCAGCTGCTGGATCTGGAAGGAGGACGATGAGAGGGTGTCTGCCCCCGGGGTGTGCTGCTGGGATTGCGTGCTTGAAGGGGAGCCCACGATGGAAGGCCCGGCCGAAGACACCAAGGAGTGAAGTCTCCTCAGCTGCCTCGGAGTCTGGTTCGGGGCCTGCCCCAGAGAACCCAGAACAGAGACGGGCGGGCGGAAAATGGCCGTTGGGAGGCGAGGGTGGTGGGTGAGAGCTATTGCTACGGATGTGGTGGCCGCTGCGGCTTGCAAAGGGGCCTGGATCAGTGGCGTCCAGATAACCGGCGTGGGTGTTGATGCGGCGGCAGCGGCAGCCTGGACGTTATGCGCACAGTGGGCCATCTCTCGGTCGTGCTGCACAATTTGCTGGATGATCTCGTTCTCCTGGTAGTTGAAGACGCCCGAGTTGAGATCGTGCTGGACTTTGTGGAGCAGGATGGAGTTCTTCTTCCCTGTGAAGGAAGCAGAAAAAAATTAAGAACTGCAATGAGGGGCCTCCTAGAGGCCCAAACTGGAGATCGCCAACCTTTTAGGGGGTGGGGGTGGGTTGGGACCATACCCACATTGTAACCATGAGCACATCCCACCCTATTCTTCTTTCAAGATCAGTTTCAGGGAGGGGAGCAGTGGAAGAAGAGGTCATTGAGTCAAGATCTGAACCCCATTCTCCCAGATCCTAGTTTAAGATTCTCACCAATATACCACATTGGCATAAAGGTAAAGGTAAAGGGACCCCTGACCATTAGGTCCAGTCGCGGACGACTCTGGGGTTGCAGCGCTCATCTCGCTCTATAGGCTGAGGGAGCCAGCATACAGCTTCTGGGTGATGTGGCCAGCATGACTAAGCCACTTCTGGCGAACCAGAGCAGCGCACGGAAACGCCATTTACCTTCCCGCCAGAGCGGTACCTATTTATCTACTTGCACTTTGACCTGCGTTTGAACTGCTAGTTTGGCAGGAGCTGGGACCAAGCAACGGGAGCTCACCCCGTCGCGGGGATTCGAACCGCCGACCTTCTGATCGGCAAGTCCTAGGCTCTGTGGTTTAACCCACAGCGCCACCTCCGTCCCACACTGGCATACTTGACTACAACTCCCTTCATCCCTGATCGCTGGCCATGCTGACTGGGGGCAGCAGGCTGGGGAAGGCTGGTGGCCTTTCTGCCCAGGGTTTCTTTTCAGCAGGAACTCACTGGGACTCAGTTCTGGCACCTCTTAGGTGGGCTCCATTGCCATGGTAAGAGAACAAGAAAGGTGTTCACGGTGAGTTCCTGGCACCTCTTTTTCTAGAAAAATAGCACCGCTTAGGTCTGATCCTTAAGTTCTTTTGTTATGTTCTTCTCCCTCCATTACATTAAGGACAAACTCGGGGGAGCATTTTCTTGTTTCTTATCTGCTGCAAAACAAATGCAGGAGAAAGAAAGCGTTTTCATTTTCTTCCTGAGCAATGTTCCCGAAAAAGTGTGCGCTTTGTTTTAGAAAGCTGTTCGAAGTTGCACAAAGAATTTGGGCACATTGAAAAGGGAGAGGGCGAGATTTATGAGGAATAGCCAAGTCAGGTGCAACCAGCCTCAAGATCTCTCTCTCTCTCTCTCTCTCTTCCCCCCACCCCCAACAGGGCTCCAGCACATCACACAAAGTGTGTGTGCCATTTGGGGTGGGGAATGAAGTTATCCACAACTGTATCACTTAATCGCATTTTAAGCTTGCAATTATTAGCATTTTCCAGTGATTAACAGCAGCCTTTGTGTGTCCCTCTGATTCTGTCCTGGTCATGTGCTTTTGGGCTGTGCTTTAGAAATCCAGGCAGCTACAGGCCTCCCCCCCACACACCTCAAGTCCTTTTGTATTCTTGCATTGTTCTTGGATGCCCACATCATGGCACAGCAGCAGCCCTGTGGTTCTCAAGTGGCATCGCTGGAGAGATTTGTGGAAGCTGAATTTAAAACACACACAACTCCCCTCCCCCACTTTGGATACAGTGTTGGGTTGGACTAGAGCTGCCTGCACAATTTCTATTGTGCTCTTCTGAACTCACCTGTGTTGCTTCAGCTAATAATAATACCTCCCCAGCCAAGACCGGGCTAACAACCCATAAAGAAAACAAGTTGGTTAAAATACAACTTAAAAAACAAGATTAAAATAAAACATTAAGATGCAGCCTCTTCACAGGAGGAGAAAGGAAAAAAGAAAGAGGGGGAGGGAATCAAATTGATTCCAAGCCAATGGCCAGGCGGAACAACTCTGT
Organism: Podarcis raffonei; assembly: GCF_027172205.1. Classification (NCBI taxonomy): domain Eukaryota; kingdom Metazoa; phylum Chordata; class Lepidosauria; order Squamata; family Lacertidae; genus Podarcis; species Podarcis raffonei. The sequence goes on from NC_070615.1 coordinate 8,365,691, forward strand.
CTTACAGGCCCTGCGGAAAGAAATCAGATCCCTCAGGGCCCTGGTCTCATGAGGCAGAGCGTTCCACCAGGCCGGGGCCAGTGTTGAAAAGGCCCTGGCTCTGGTTGAGGCTAATCTGACTTCCTTAGGGCCCGGGACCACTAGGGTGTTGCTATTTATGGACCTTAAGGCACTTCTACCTATGCAGAACATACTCAAAGCTCACCTGCTCCTGTGAAAGTGTGCAGCCCACACATCCATGCGCCTTGTCCCCAATGCCACACACAAATGTTCCACAGAGGCAGTATGAGACATACCTAAGCCAAATCTATCTAGCACTTCCTCTGGAACTTCTAACCATGCAGAGAATGCGTAGGAAGGGCTGTTGCTCAGTGGCAGCTACCACTGCCTCTTGCGCTGCATGAAGAAGTACTAGGTAAAATAGTGTGCTGTTGTTGCACACACATTAAGAACACAGGGAGCTGCCTTATATGGAGTTGGAGCATTGACCCATCTCATTCAGTATTGCCTACACTGACTGGCAGCAGCTCCTCAGGGTTTCAAATGGAGGCTCTTTCGTCTGCAGCAGCACAACCAGACACCTTCATCTGCCCCAGCTGCAGCAAAACATGGCTCTCCCATATCAGTCTCTACAGCCACAGCAGGTGCTGTGAGCTTCCAACAGTTCGACATCAGTCCCAAAGGCACACTCCTCCATCACCTCCTGAGACAGACGGATGCAAAGTCAACCTGAAGATGCCAGGGACTGAACCTGGGACCTTCTGCCATGCAAAAAGGATGCTCTACCACTAAGCTGTGGCCCACCCCCAAGAAAGCAGCGCTGAATGTAACGTATGAGTTAGGACATAGATGGATGGGTGAGAAAATGAAGGACAGCACACCCACATCTGCCATATGTAGAACCAGGAGCCAAGTAACCTGCATTCAAAAATAATCAAAATTCTGCGCCAAGGTAAACCAAATCCTGCTTTTCAAGAAAAACTGCAACCTGCAAATGTGGTTGATTTGTATAGTTTTTGTCTCTTTCTATTAAAGTCACTGGGAAGAATAAAAAGCAACCCAAGGCACTGGAGTTCTACTTCCTGCCATTCCATTTGACACTAAGAAATGTTAGGCTTTGAAGATTTCACCAGACAACAGCTACATGTTTAACGGTTTTGTCTCTGCAGTCAGGAGGGCTGAAAGCTTAAGTCTTTTGTTTATCTCTCTTGCATGGTTGAGGGGGAAATGAGTTTGGCTTTGTTTTGTGTATTCAAATTATCTTCTCTCCTGGATTTGTTGGTGGAAGAAAGTTGAAGAACGACAAGGACTAGAAACTTGCTTTTTAAAACATAGAAGCTGAGAACCTCTGGGTGCTGAATTTTGCTTCCAGTGCTTCCTTCTACCTATGAGTTTGCATAGTATGACTTTGCAGGTAACTCAATAACCATGTGAGCCACTTACCAATTCTGTCCAGTCTGTCCAGGGCCACCGTTTCAAAAGCCCTCCTCATCATGGGATACTCCTCAAGCACCTCATTAAAGTTGTCCACCGAGAGGGAGTAGAGGCGGCAGTAAGTGTCGGCTCTCACACTCGCCGTCCGCCGGCCACGAGTCAGCAGGCAAATTTCTAGAATGACATAATAAACACCATGGCATTTATTGCTTTGCAAGTGCATTTACGTCAGGGTGCCAGCCAGCAATAAATCACAAGAAGGAAATGAAGTTAACGCTTTATTAGAAGAAGCAAGCAAGACCTGCTCAGGGGTGCCAGACCTAATGAGTATGGCAACTCTTCTTGGTAGGTCTTGGCCCTGGGAGACAGTTGTGGAGACTGAAGATCCCCACCTTCCCACAGCTGACTAAATCTCCTCCTCACCAGGTCCTTCTCAAACAATCCAAGACTCCACTGACACACCCGTCTATGCTCCTCACTCTTCATACCTCTTCTGGTTCTGGGAGAAAAGGGAGGAGGGGAGATTGTTGCAGCAGGAGCGGGAGACTCCGATGACTCTTCACCAGCCTGACTCATCTCTGCCTCTTGGTCTGCCTACTCTCCTGCTTCAGCTTCTGCCTCTGATTCTGAACTTCCCTCTGCCACAGACTCTCCCTGCTCACTAAGGCCTGTTAGCCCTTCAGCTTCCGACACCACCTCTTCCCAGTCTTCTGCCTCTGACCACTCATCGTCATTCCACCACCAATCCCCTGGCTCTGAGCCTTCTTCCCTTGGGGGTTTCCCAAATGGCACCTCCCACCATTCTTCTGTGTCCAGTAATTCAGAATTGTAGCCAGAGGGTCCCTATTCTCCAAAACCCACGGAGTGGGTGGTCTTTCTCAGACCCAGAGCCGTATTCCCTTCTGGACAATATTCTGGAGGGTGTATATCACTGATAAGCAGGGCAAGAAACAAAAAAGGGGGGCAGTAGGATAGATTCCACACATACTCATGCACCCCTCCACCTAGGCAAGCAAGCAAGAGGTGTCATCAAAGTTCAAAGACACATTCCTGCTAGGCAAAGGAAGGGTGCAAATCAGTACAGTGGTACCTCTGGTTATGTACTTAATTCGTTCCAGAGGTCCATTCTTAACCTGAAACTGTTCCTAACCTGAAGCACCACTTTAGCTAATGGAGCCTCCCGCTGGCGCCGCTACACGATTTCTGTTCTCATCCTGAAGCAAAGTTCTTGACCCGAGGTACTATTTCTGGGTTAGCAGAGTCTGTAACCTGAAGCGTATGTAACCTGAAGCGCATGTAACCTGAGGTACCACTGTAGAATGTGTGCTTTTATTTAAAATGCATCTGTGGGTTATTTGTGGGGCATAGGGATTCATTCGTATTTTTTTTCAAAATATAGTCTGGCCCATTTTCATTCCCCCCCCCCAAAAAAAATATAGCCTGCCCCACCACATGGTCTGAGGGATGGTGGACCGGCCCATGGCTGAAAAAGGCTGCTGACCCCTGCCCTAGAGGGTTGCAGCTTGCCCCTGGAACCTTGATCAGAGAGGGTTACTGTGAGTTTATGTCATGGTGCTGTTAGGCCAGGAATGTCCTGGGCAAAGAATTAACTCTTTATCGTCAAAAGTACACATACAAGTTAGGGAAAGGCATGTCCACCAGTCCTATGTCTCTCATTACTCCTAGGTGTGCACCTGATGAGACAGGAACTCAAACGGAGAGACCCGCCCCCGGCTTATGTATCTCCCCCCACCCAAGCTGTGAGCAAGTGGGCAGAGACGGTGCCTGCGTGTAACTGCCTCTGCTTCTCCCTCTTCAATCCTCTCCTGGTCCTGGGAGACAGTGGAGCAGGAGGGGGGGCAGGAGAAGGGGGTGTAGAAGCCCTTGACTCTGCACAACTTCTCCTGCCCCTGACTCTAGTCTCCCGACTGCTACAGGCTCCTCTGGATCAGGGATAATTTAATTATTATTATTATTATTATTATTATTATTATTATTATTATTTCATTATTTATACCCTGCCCATCTGAACAGGCCTCCCCAGCCACTCTGGGTGGCCCCCAACAGAATATTAAAATAGGATCAAAATCAAACATTAAAAACTTCCTTAAACAGGGTTGCCTTCAGATGTCTTCTAAAAGTCAGTTGTCTATTTCCTTGACATCTGATGGGAGGGGATTCCACAGGGCAGGCGCCACCACCAAGAAGGCCCTCTGCCTGGTTCCCTGTAACCTCACTTCTCGCAGTGAGGGAACCACCAGAAGGCCCTCAGCGCTGGGCCTCAGTGTCCGGGCAGAACGATGGGGGTGGAGACTCTCCTTCAGGTACACTGGGCTCCTTCAGGTATACTTTAGGGTTTTAAAGGTCAGCACCAACACTTTGAATTGTGCTCAGAAATGTACTGAGATCCCTTCTTCAAAGTCAGTCTCCAACCCAGCTTCTCCCGGTGCCCCCTCCCCAGTAACCAGCCACCACTCCTCAGTGTGCAGCCAGTCCCTGACATCTCATCACACCTGGTTGAGCTGCATATTCATATACATGGTGATGATAGATACAGGATTTTTATACTTGTTCTAAATGTCTGGCTAGAACATTCACTAGTGCATTTAGGGCTGCCTTCTCTGTATTTTCCTATATGCACTGTACTGTATAATCTCTCCCCCACCCCCTCGATCCAGTGAAGTATATAATCACACTTCTTTCTTTGGTTCTTTCGCTTATAGGGTGAACTCTCTATCTGGTAATTTCCTGACTGTTCTCACCTTTCTCCTACATAGTAATTCATTCATCTAATTAGCCACTTGGGTTCTGCTATCAAGCATCGTTCCAGGCATGGCTAGTTCATTCAGCGCATGCTAATCACCTCTGCTAGACAAGTGGGAACAGAAGGTCATGACACATCTTGCCAAAGCCAAGTCCCTCTGGGGCCGAGGGCTGACGGTGTTTGATCTGACTTACGACCTCATGATCAGAGTGGGTTACGATTGCCTGTCCTGATGGCATTTGAGCCAAAGGCACTTGTGACTCCCCCTCCAAAGCTGACGCCAGGTAGGGATGGAGGAGGAATTCAAGCTTGTCCTGCATTTTAATGAGGAAGAACCTAATTTGCATTTTGCGAAGCAACACGTAAAATAAATTATCCTTCGAAGTTCACCAAATTTCTCCATTTTTCGCAATGGAGATCTCCAACCTAGCAACGTCTGCAAAAATTCATATATTGGAGGAATGTGTGCGTAGAAATGGATGCCTATAAAATTTGGCAACTCTTGGCTTACTCAAACCGGCAGGGTCTTGGGCAAATGGTTCTTCCCATCCCCTGCTCCCTGATCCTTTTCAACTGCAGATGGACAAGACTGAACTCAAGACTTTCTATATACCAAGTGTGTGCTCAACTAAAACTAGCTTTTATGGCTTGGGTTTTGGCCAAAAAGAATTCCGCAAAAGCTCATCTACTCCTCCCTTTTGACCCACGAATTCTTCCTTTCTTCTCTACGCAATTTCAATATGACACATGGCCTGTTCAAACAGGTCACAGTGAAATGGGCTTCACAATTAAACTCATCTTCAGAATTGGATTTACCAATATGGTATACCAAGCTCAGTCCAGGATGCTGATGGCCATACGCAACAGCAAGTGAGACAGAGAGAGGTCTGTATATGTGAGTTTGTGTGTCCATCGGTGTGAAGGAGGGAGAGGAATTTGTGCCTGATACGGAAGGGTGAGCAAAATCCCATAGCCCAATCTTCCTTAACCTGATGTCCTTCAGGTGATGTTCACCTACCATCATGCCTGACCATTGGCCAGGCTTAGTGGAGCTGGTGGGAGTATCTCTATTGATCAAGAACACCTGGAGGGCAGTCAGCTGGAGAATGCTGCTTTCGATCTCTTCCCATCTTTCCAGATAAGGAATTTGATTTCACTTGCAGTGTAACAATTACCATGGACAATATGGACTGATATGAGTTTGGAAGAAGATGCAGTTTTAAATATTTAAATTAGGACTCCAGGGAAGGGGGGCGGAGTCCTGAGATTCAGAGAAATCTCTGTATATGGATATGTATTTGGATTTTTATAACTTTTTATTGGAAAAATCAAATAAAAAGGATTTTTTTAAGAGAGAGAGAGAGAGAAAGCTGCTTTCGCCTGGTCCAATTCCTAGTTCCAGTGTTACACCCAGGAAGTTGGGTGGAGAGCCCTCCAAATGTTACTGGTCTACAAGTTCCATTAGCTCCAGCCAGCATAAGCAGTGGTGAAGGATGATGGGAAATGGGGTCCAGCAATATTTTGAAGACTACAGGTTTCCCATCGCTGCCTTAACCAGGAAATTTAGGAAAATCAGCCTAAGGCTTATGCCAGTTAAGAATCTGACCTTTCTAGCATCAAGACTGAGCTGCACAGAAATAAAATCTGTACCGTGTTGGGTCACAACCAGCACTGAGTTTCCAAGGCTACCTTTCTAGAGATCTCTAAATATGAGAAGTTCTTTGAGCCACAGCTACTTTTATAGGCTGATGGTTTTCACTGGATTAACTGCCACAGTTTCCTGTCAAGGAATAGCAGGAATGGTACTTTTAGGAAGCTGCATGAAATTATGCGATGCAGTTCCTGGGGAGCCTAGGGAAGAAATCATGACAGCCCACCACAGACAGGATGAATTGCTTGTGACACCTCCTGTTATGTTTATCGGTTTGGGCTCTTAATGTAATCCCTGCTAACACCACTAGGGGGTGCTATGTGTCCCACACAGATGCTTCTCCCGCAAAAGCAGTGTGTATATGTACAAAGTTAAAGATAAACCCACTGGCTTGGCTGTTATATTGTAATGTTATTTGCCTTTTGATTCTGGGTGTTTTTGGTATGGAGATAATAATTCAAATCTAGTGAAACAAATGATTAGGAAAAAAATGGGATTTATGGATAAGCTCACAGCATTATGCAGTACATTTTAAAAAATGCATTGGTATTATAAAGGTGAGGGCCTGTTGTTCAATATATTCAAAATGAATTTGGGTATAAATGACTTGGGAGTTTTTATCCAACATTCTCTGTTCACTAATGCAAGAATTCTTGTGCTGGAAGACTGGTGGGTTTTAATGCAACAGAGGACACCAATGCAACAGTTGTGCTAGTGAAAATTTGTTGTGCAACAGATTCTGCAATCTGTTGGGCGACAAAGTAACCTGCTTGTGCATTCTTTTTGCACAACAGTGTTCTGCTGGTGCAAAACGTTTCTGCTAAGCGACTTTAACTTAGGGCTCCATTGGCCACAACCCTGTGAGACTACATTTATGAAGTTGTAAAATCCATAAAGTCTAGGCCTTGCTTACCTCCAAAGTAGGAACCATCAGCCAGCTTGGTCTCCTTGTTGCCTTTGGTGAGCACACTCACCACTCCGTGCTGGATAAAATACATCTTCTTTCCGATCGTCCCCTCCCGGATGATGTAGTCGCCCGGCTGGAACACCTCAAAACGTAGCTTGGTCAGCATGGATGTTACAAAATTGGGGTCTGCGTTGGCAAACAGAGGCATGGAGGCCACAAGTTTCCGGCAGTTGAAGTTGATGATCTCCTGGTCGTGAGAGAGGGGGAGGGAATTCAGTAAGCGGTTGTGGTTTTATTTGCTTGTTTAAACCAGGGGTGGGGAATCTCAGGCCTGGGAGCCTAATGTGGCCCTCCAGACCTCTCAGCCAGGCCCATAACACTCTTCCCAGGCTGCACCCACTCTCCCCATCCAGAAACAAAGGAGATACAGTGGTACCTCAGTTTTTGAGCATCTCAGAAGCTGAACGTGTTGGTGTTCGAACGCCGAAAACCCGGAAGTAAATGCTTCCATTTTCAAACGTGCCTCAGAAGTCGAACGGCTTCCACTGTGTGTTTTTCAGTTTTCTCAATTGAAATCGAAATTCTCCCTTTGTGCCTCGGTTTCTGAACATTTTGGAAGCCGAACGGTCTTCTGGGAAGGATTATGTTCAAAAACCGAGGTACCACTGTACGCTTCTTATTTGAAAGCTGTTGGGGTTTTTCCTTCCCCCTATGTGGACATTCACAGATTTAACCAATCAGCAGGTTAATCAACTTAACACAAAGCTGCGAGTTGATTAATCTGTTGACCTCTTGCTACGTTTTCTTTAATAGAGTGACACAGGCCTAACTCTTTAGTGTGCTGGACACACTCTTCATTCTCCAATGGGGTCCCCCCCCCTGTTGCGTAACCCCTCAGTCAGATGCTGGCTGCCTCTCTCCTACACAACTCACCTCCCTCAATGGCTCACTCAGCTCTCCCAAGATGCTCTCTTCGTCAAACATTTTGCCCTGGTAGCGGTGTTCGTAGTAGTCATGGATCCTCTGGCGCATCTCAGCTGGGAGCTTGTGGAAGGACATGTACTGCTCCACTTGCTTGTACTGGGTGGGAGGAAAGCAGGAAAGGAAGAGGCTTTTAACTGGAGTGTCGAAATGGACCAGGGCATACTAGACACCCCCCTCTCCTGGGACTGCAGGAAGCCAACACATAGAGTGTCAGAAGCTGTTTCAGAAAGAGTTGGGTCAAATTGGTCCAGCGTCCCAGAAACCTAGTGCCAGCCTTGCCTACGCATATTCAGATGTAAGTCCCACTGTGTCCAGTGAAGCTCCGGATTGCAGTCTTGACTGACTTTTATAGGCTTGGCTTAAAGAGGCTGAAACCCAGAGCAACCAATCTAATGATGCACACTCACATATTTTTTTACAAAAACCACATCCCTAAAAACAAAGAGAGGGAAATGGGGACAGTGAGTAATTTAAGAAGACCACCCAGGACCAGATCATTAGTGACGATTCCTGGTAAAACCAACAAAGAGGCAAGTTGAAGACTATCAGATGCATAGAATAATTCATAAAGAGTGGTGGTGGTGGACTTGTAAGCAGCGACTTCAGAAAGGAACTGGGGGTCGAGGGAGATAAGGGAAATGCAATCAGAGCCAGAATGTATGCAAGACAAAGGCCAATGATAAGCCCAGAGGCTCCACTGTTGGACTGCAACTCATCAAGAAGTTCAACTCCACGCATCTGGGCCTGAATACAGAAAATGGTTTCCTTTCCCACCAAACATGTTAATTTACTCAGTGCTGCCAAGCTGATCGTTTTAGTAACTACCATTGCTGTGGTAAAGGATCAATTATAGCTCATTAACAAAACAGATAATTTTTTATGTCACAAAACATTTCGGCTTCCAATTGCTTTGAAATCTGAGGGTTATACTTCATGCGTTTGTAAAGTGGACTCAAGGTGATGCATAAAAATTGTTAGCCTTTAGGCTCCTTGCTGCCTGTCCGGAAATTCTTCCTGATAAATATTTATGGGCAGTTGGTTGTTTTAGTACCCAATGAATTGTTGCTATGGTTGCCATTATTATTATTATTATTACTATTACTATTAACATATATCATAGAAGAGCATAAGGAGAGTCTGATGGATCAAGCCAATAGCTCCTCTAGTCCAACTAGATCTGCAAGCAGGATCTGAGAGCAACAGTACTCTCCCCACTTGCTGTTTTCAGCAACTGGTATTCAAGAGGAGCAATGCCAACCACTGATGAAGCTGGAACATAGTCATCATAGCTACTAGCCATGGATAGCTTTATCCTTCAAAAATTTGCCTAATCCTCTTTTGATACCATCCGAGTTGGTGGCCACCATTGCCTCTTGAAGAAGCAAATTCCATAGTCCAACTATGGGCTGCATTTATCTGCCCCGAGTCTTCCAACATTCAGCTTTGTTCAGTGTCCACGAGTTCTTCTGAAAGAGGAAGGATAAAAAACATTTATCTTTCCACTTTCTCCATGCCAGGCATAGTTTTCAGCTTTTCTCTGAACTAAGAAGTCCCCAAAGGGAGCGGGGGGATGAGACACCTCTTCTTTACGGACAAGAAGAGAACCCCTAAGGTTGGACATCATCTTGAATTTTCTTCCCTTCATTGAGCTAAAACTAAAACCCATTTTGGGGACAAATCTGCCCACAGCCCTTCTCTTGACTTTCTAGAATATGTTCGCTTAGTTGGGAAGGACACATGTCGAATGCATTCTTTCTGATCTGTTAACGGTGGAGATGTTGGGGAATGCCGGTGGGAAGCCACGCAGAGTTTTGAGCTTGTTAATAAAATAAGTATTTATTAGACCCATGGAACAATGCACAATTATTAAATTGCATACTTGAAAATGTAGCACATGAGAAGACATGCACCCCGTGGACCTGTTTCGTGTCCCCCCGTGCCATCATTTCCTGCCCTGGAATGAGGCCTCTGTGCAGCGCAGGATATCTAAAAAGCCAAGGCAAATCACAAATCTGCCTGGAAGTCATGACCTCAGAACACCTCTTCTCAGCTATGTGGAGGCTAGTTATAATTGCACAGTGGTGCGGGAGAGGCACTTTGCACATGCCCAAGGGCACACTTGCAGAACAGATCTCCGTATGACTAATTAAGAGCATTTCCCCCCAAATGACTCATTAGAATGGATGTAGCTTATTACCACATCCCATGGCCCAGGGTTGAACCCTAGCTTGAAAAAGAAGAATTCTAATGCATGACACATCCTGGCTTGGATTAAACTCTACCAGTGTTTTCAGTGTTGCATTTTCATGCATTTTAAAGACCCATCTGTCTTTCATATGAACATAGGAAGCTGACTTATAATGAGTCATACCGTTGGTACATCTACTGCAGATCTGTCTACACTGGCTGGCAGTAGCTCTCCAGGGTTTCAAACCAGGCATCTGTGACGTTAACATATGAGAGTGCTGGAGGGGAAATAGTTAATCAGGTTACCCAATCAGAACCCAGGGGGGTGGAGTCAGAGAGACTATAAAACCAGCTCTGGGAGGGGCAAAGGGAGGAGTTCGTTGGGAGTTGGGTGGTTGGTTGGAGTGGGAGTGAATTGGGATAGAGTCTGGGGGTAGGTTGAGTTAGTGTAGCGAAATAAGTTGAGTCAGGAACAGTTAGGAGCTAGGAAAACAAGTAAATATCTGAGAGGTGGTTTAGTGAGTGAGAGCAGGTAGCGGAAATTATAGGTCTGGATAGGCACCCCATGATTGTAATTGACCAATACCGTTTATGAAACCACACGCTTGTTAAACTGCAATAAATAAACAGAAGTTTATGTTCCAATTTAAACCTGACTGGACTCAGTATTGTACCAGGTAGGGCCTGGGTGGTGGCAGCGAGAAATCAAGTGGTGGCACAGGGATCAATAGACGGTGAAACATCCGGGGACCCTGTGTGATCGCCACAGCATCTCCTCCAGCCCTACCTGGGGATTCAACCTGAGGCTGTTTGCATGCAGAACAGATGCTCTAACCCAGCCCTTCTCAACCTGTGGGTCCCCAGATGTTGTTGAACTACAACTCCCATCACCCCTAGCTAGCAAGGCCAGAGCTCAGGGATGATGGGAGTTGTAGTCCAACAACATCTGGGGACCCACAGGTTGAGAACCACTGCTCTAACCCAAGCTAACAACCTGTCTCCTTTCAAACATAGCCCTTCAGTTACAGCAATGAAGGGTCAAACATAACTTTCCCTACTCCAGAAGCAGCCACAGACACTAAGTTCTTGAATAGGGCATTGCAAGTGAAAGGAGAAGAAGGAGCAGCTTAATCTTTTCCAGGAGGTGGGCTTCTCCCCCCCCCAACCTCTGGGGAAAAGATACAGGACCCTGTGACTTCGCACATGCCCCCCCATTGGAGAAAAGCAGTTGGGGGTTCAGAAAGGAAAATGACTGGCAGCAAAAGTGTTAAATCAAAGTGCTCCTTAGCCAAACTTCTATCATGAATGAAACCAAAAATAAAGGTCAAGGGATATATCTGCATGGAATTCTATATAGTGCACAGTGCCAGATTTATGTATAAGCTAAACAAGCTATAGCTTAGGACCCCACTCTCTTGGGGGCTCCCAAAAATATTAAAGGGGAAAAAACTGGATGTACTTTGATAAAATACATATTTTGCTGTCTACAAATGGCTTTAGATACCTATTAGGTCCATAATTTACCATATAGCATGTATTCAACACAAAAACAGCGACAATTTGTTGTTGACAAAGGACAGCTGGACATATAAAGGGCCCCCATTACCTTCAGTAGCTTAGGGCCTCATCAAACCTAAATCCAGCACTTGTGCGAATTTTGCAATGCAGTTCTGCAGCCAAGTCGTGTGTAAAAAAATGCGTACACCAGGGTAAAGTGAGAAGAAACATGCATGTAATGTAAATGACAGTCAAACATTAACTTGCTTCCAAATGCACTGGGCAACTTAATTTTAAAAGGCTTGCTCTTGGCACCTGCTTTACGATCACCTCCTTTGAGGTTAGTTAATTGGTTACGTCATAGATTGTTAGTGAAGAAGACTGTGGCATTGGGAGTGTGAGGACCTGCAGGTGGAAATTGTGCATTTGTGTATGCTCTTACCCTACACCTGGCACCCTCCAGAGGTTGCTGAACTACTTCTCCCATCATCTGTGACACCGGCGGTGCTGGCTGGGATTGATAGGCGATGGAGTCCAACAACACGTGGAAGGTCACAGGTTCCCCTCCCTGTTCTACCTAGCAACGCCCTGTCTCTTTCCGCTGCCCAACCAGGACCAGAACTAGTGATGGGCAAGTGGCCTGGCAGTTGCCATTGCTGCCGTCAGCTGGATGTTTCAAGAGTTCCTTGCAAATTCTCAGAATCCCTCAAAGGCTGCTCCATTCTCTCCTCTGACTGCTATCCCAGAAAAAAAACAAAAACAAAAGGAAAACCTCACTAAATGGAATGGGGCTAAGGTAGGAGAATGCCGGAGTTGCAGGCCAGGAGATGTGGAGGGTACCAAGTTGATGAACTTTGCTGTGATTTAGCAATGGGGGATCTGTGGCCTCCCAGGTGCAAAATTCCTCGTGAAAATTCACCAGCAATTTTGTGTGAATTTATCCTAATTGACCCCTTTTTATGTGCAGTTTCTGCTGCTGCGCACACATTTTCGCAAGCAATCTCTCCCAATCCAACGCATTTTTGTATGTTATTTTAAGCAATATCTTATTTTCCACGAAGCCTTGCATATGGACCCAAGGGCATCCTGATCAAATTTGCAGATGGCACCAAACTGGGAGGGGTGGCTAACACTTCAAAACGACCTTGAAAGATTAGAAAACTGGGCCAAAGCAAACAAGATGAATTTTAACAGGGAGAAATGTAAAGTATTGCACTTGGGCAAAAAAATGAGAGGCACAAATACAAGATGGGTGACACCTGGCTTGAGAGCAGTACATGTGAAAAGGATCTAGGAGTCTTGGTTGACCACAAACTTGACATGAGCCAACAGTGTGACGTGGCAGCTAAAAAAGCCAATGCAATTCTGGGCTGCATCAATAGGAGTATAGCATCTAGATCAAGGGAAGTAATAGTGCCACTGTATTCTGCTCTGGTGAGACCTCACCTGGAGTACTGTGTCCAGTTCTGGGCACCACAGTTCAAGAAGGACACTGACAAACTGGAACGTGTCCAGAGGTGGGCAACCAAAATGGTCAAAGGCCTGGAAACGATGCCTTATGAGGAACGGCTAAGGGAGCTGGGCATGTTTAGCCTGGAGAAGAGGAGGTTAAGGGGTTGATATGATAGCCATGTTCAAATATATAAAAGGATCTCACATAGAGGAGGGAGAAAGGTTGTTTTCTGCTGCTCCAGAGAAGCGGACACGGAGCAATGGATCCAAACTACAAGAAAGAAGATTCCACCTAAACATTAGGAAGAACTTCCTGACAGTAAGAGCTGTTCGACAGTGGAATTTGCTGCCAAGGAGTGTGGTGGAGTCTCCTTCTTTGGAGGTCTTTAAGCAGAGGCTTGACAACCATATGTCAGGAGTGCTCTGATGGTGTTTCCTGCTTGGCAGGGGGTTGGACTCGATGGCCCTTGTGGTCTCTTCCAACTCTATGATTCTATGATTCTATGTGTATTTGTGCACCTTCCTTGGCCACAGAGATGCATTGCCAATTTTGGAGTGCAAATTTCAAAGGGGCTGCGTTTCAGCTCACATATTGTTTCAGAAAGTGCAGGTTTGAAAGATTCAGCTTTAAATGCAAAGGGAATCACATTTCTCCATCCCTCTACACTGTTCCCTGCAAACACGAGAGTTACTCATTTGCTGCTGGGATGGCCTGTTCTAGCACGTCTTGCATGATAACCACCTGATGAAGCCAAACATCAGGGAGGACGGCTTAATGTATTCAAGGAGGCAGAGTGGGGGCTGATGGGGTTTCCTGGAACTTCGCTGCCTCTTGTCTCGAGCCGCCCACAGCTAAGATGGTCGAGAATATTCATGAGTGCTGCCACTAATGACCCAAGTCAAATGGTTCACCAGCGCTCTTAGTGGCTGGAAATCAATTACACTGCTATTAACTAATGGCTCTCTGTTGTAAGAGCACCTCACAATGCTTAACATTGTTCTCTGTGCTGGATGTGCCTCTCTCAGGAAAAAGCAGTATAGCCTCCTGTCAGCCGCCTAGATGCTGCATGCTTACAGGCATCTCTAAAACTACAACATTGTCTCTCCAAATAGCAAACTGGGAACACTAGGGTATTGCTAGCTACTTAAAAGTACTTAGGACTATGGTTGTTGGAGCAATTTGATTGAATTTGCATTTAAAAGTAAATCTACGAATTCACACTTCCAGAAACAGGACAGAAATTGAAAGGCAGCCCATCTTTTGAAATTTGCACAAATTTTGCAATGCAGTTCTGCAGCCAAGCCATGTGTACAAAAATGCATACACCAGGGTAAAGTGAGGCGAAACATGCCTATATTGGTGAAAGCAGCCTACAAAAATGCCTTATATTAGGGAAATGCTGCTTTGCAAAAAGGTGTGGCTTAGGAGATATTCACACTAAAACACTGGTGGATTTTCATGAGGATGTTATGAATCAATCAATCAATCAATCACAAACTGAATTTAAGATTGGAAAAAAGAGGGGGGGAAATAGAGAAACTAAACCAATAGATTGACCTATCCCTAGTATGAAGGCATGTTTTTATCTCTGAACTTGATTCTGGAGAATAGATAAAGAAAGAGCTTTAAAAAATACATCGAAAAAACTTGACAGCATCAGAACCTTGTTCCAGGTAAGTGCCATAATTCTTCCTGTTGCCTCTTCCTTGTACTCGCAGGGCAGTCTCCTGCGGATGTTCAAATGAGGGTGACAGAACAGTTCTGTGAATATTTTCCACTCCAAAGAGGGACAAGGCTAGCCAATGGAGCTGGAGTCCTAAACACCTCAGGACTCCTACTCCCATCAACCCTGTCCATAGGCCATGCTGACTGGGACTGATGGGAGCTGAAATCTAACAATATCTGGAGAGCACTGCATTGGCTAGCTTTGCCCTAGGAGCATCACACATTTTGCTCATTGTCCTGCCTTGCATTCTTGGCCAAAGCTGAAGAGCTCAGCTATGGCAGCAGATGGAGAAGAGAGGATTGGGCTTGAGATAAGATGGCTTGATGAAGAACACACATTTAAGAAGTTCATTTACTCTAGCCTTCCCCAAAGTGATGCCCTCCAAATCTTTTGGACTACAACTTCCATCAGCCTCAGTCAGTTTACACAGAAAATTTGATATTCCATGAAGCGAGTGGTATGACTAGTTTTGAACTCTTCTCCCTGAGATACTTTTGGTCTACAGTTTTTTAAACGAGGGCAGAAGTTCACAATGTGACCTTCCACTTGCAGAAATAAAGAAATAGCACAGTCGAGGAAGGGCTTACCATGTGATCTTACTGAATGTGCATTTTAGCTCTAGAGAACAACTCCCAGGCAACCCATCACTGCTGTTTCCAGCAGGGACAAGATGATGCAAAGATGACTTTTTAACACCCCTTCTTTTTTCTGTTTCAGATGCTCTGCACCAGACCTCAGTCTGGTGCCCTCCAGATGCAGTTGAACCAAAACTCCTGCCATCCCTGACCACTGGTGGTGCTGGCCATTGCAGAAGGGAGTTGTAATCCAATACATCTACTGAGCACCTGGTTGGGGAAAGCTCTGTTTGGTCCACTCAGCTGCAAACCTTTTGAAGCCACGCTGTTCTGCTTAAAATATCCTTGGATGCATACATGTTCCTAAACTGAATGGTTGGGGCTGTAAATCACCCAGTGTCCTCATTTCAAACAAGGCTATTCAGAGTTCTAGCAAGGCCGGCTGGAAGTAAATATTCATTAGGTATAGACCATCCTTTGCCCCATTGTCTCCCACAGGAAATTGAATAATCTCTCTTCTCGGTGGCTATATTTCTTCAGACACCCTGGGGAAATAACATTTCTTTGAAACGCATCCAAAGATACGTCTCGTGAGACACCGTTCGATGGATCTGCTTATGCCTGAAAGATATCCTGACACAATGGGGTTGGATCCATGCAGGGCTATGTTAGCATAACGTTCCTGTTCTCAGGTGTTTGCTTTTCATTAAAACCCACCCTCCTCCTCCTCCCTCTTCCCTTGAGATCTGTCACCTAGGAATCCATCCATCACCATTATTGACCTGGATCAAGCCAGAAAGGCAAGCTCTACAGCTGACTTCAAAATCGGATCAAACTTTTAAGGAAACACTCACCTAATATGATTCACAGAGCTTTTCCCTATTCACAGTGCTCTTCCTGTACTTAAGGACACTCTGGGTGGGATTCGACGTAAAGTTAAGTGGGCTATGCATGTGTAGAATGAGGTCCGATTATGCAACATGACATTTTCCCTCTCCCCTCCTCCTGTACACCTCCTAAACTTATTTGGGCTTTCCTTCAAACCTCCAGAGCAGATTTAGGGGTCACGGGGTGGGGGGTGACATAACGAAAAGGTCCTGTTGTGTGAGCAGACTTTGCTCCACTCATGAAACAACTTCGTTGTATCCCACCCAAATGGTCACTATGGATTCAATCAACTATCAGCAATCTCAGGTTGCACAATTGCAGTTGACTTCTAGCTCTTGGGCAAGGAACCCACCTTCCTCTCTCCCCCAGATGTCGATAAGGAAAGTGATAGAGAAATGTGCTGAGAAGTGTAGGGTAACTTTTGCTCAGTGCAACATTGTCTAACCTCCCCACAAACATCAGAACAAATCAGAACGTTTTGTAAGCAAATCATGACCAGATGCTCACTAAACAGATCATCTGGAAGCAGCCTTATTACCCTGATAATTGTACAGTGGTACCTCGGGTTAAGTACTTAATTCGTTCCGGAGGTCCGTACTTAACCTGAAACTGTTCTTAACCTGAAGCACCACTTTAGCTAATGGGGCCTCCTGCTGCTGCTGCGCCGCCTGAGCACGATTTCTGTTCTCATCCTGAAGCAAAGTTCTTAACCTGAAGCACTATTTCTGGGTTAGCGGAGTCTGTAACCTGAAGCGTATGTAACCCGAGTGTAATGGTTATAGGGGTTGCTCGTGCGTAAGTTGCCGCCACTCCTGGCTAGGTTGCCTGGTTAAACCTTTTCTGTCTGGACAGCCTTTCACTTCGTGGCTGTTTCAGTCACTAGCAGAATCCGTCAGTGGGCGTTTCTTGAACTTCCTCCAGCAAAGAAGTTCTTTGACGCCAAGTCTACGCCTACTTTCCCTGCGCGGAAGTCTTCTGCGCAGGGTGGGTGTGGGTAGCGGAGGACCCGTGCTCTCCCCGCTGGTCTCCGGCGAGGAGTCCTGGAGCCCCCTCGCCGATTCCCCCATCTGCCCCCCTTTATCCCTGGTGTTACGTTGATTTCCTTCCCCAGCCGCTGAGCTGCCTCTCTCCCTGCTGGGCCCTTCTCCAGCATCGCTTGGGAGCCTTGCCTCCGCCTCTCGCTCCGATGTCAGTTCCCTGACACCGAGGTACCACTGTATTGTTTTAGTCATTTTGTAAACCACTTTGAGGTTTTCTACAATCAGGTGGTGCATGCATTTTATGAAATGAATAAATAAAATAAGCAAGATTCTCTCCCACTTTGGTTCCAGGCATAATGCAAAGTGCTGCTTCTGATCTTTAAAAAGACCTAAACAGGCTGGAACCAGAGCAACTGAAGGTTCTCTTGCTCCTGGGAAACTGAGATGATCATCTGACACACCACTTCAGGCACCATCACCTGCAGAGGTAAAATGCATGGCTACTGGAGAAAGGTGAAGCTGAGGCTCCAGTACTTTGGCCACCTCATGAGAAGAGAAGACTCCCTGGAGAAGACACTGATGCTGGGAAAGATGGAGGACACAAGGAGAAGGGGGCGACAGAGGACGAGATGGTTGGATAGTGTTTTTGAGGTTACTAGCATGAGTTTGACCAAACTGCGGGAGATAGTGGAGGACAGAGGTGCCTGGCGTGCTCTGGTCCATGGGGTCACGAAGAGTCGGACACGACTAAACGACTAAACAAAACTGGAGAAAGGACTTCTTCTCTGATCCTAGGAAAAGCCTGTCCTGTTTTCATGGGATTTCAGTGGGGAAGTTGATTTGTTTGGTTAGTTCATCTGCCGCTGACTTTTCAACTGCTGCTCTTAATGTCATTGTTGATGGGCATGTCTTCCAGTTCTATTCATATAGTTTTAATGTTTTTTAATGAAATTTTGCTAAGCCATCTTGAACTGCAACTATGGTTGAAAGGCAGTGCCCTGTTTATTATAATAAATCAATGCAGAAAAAGAAATTGTAATAATGAAGGAAGATTTGGTATATGAGGGGGATAAATATTTGATACACACACTTGCTAAGTTTGCCCTAGCAACTAGGAAGCCCAAAGAATTGGACATAAATTTGCCTTGCAAAATGGTGTACATTGTGCTGGGGACCCTCTATCGAGAAAGCAGATAGATACTAGTTTTTCTCCCTCTCAGGGACTCTAATTGAAGTGAACATTGGAAGATTCAGGACAGAGAAAAGAAAGGACTTCACACAAAGCTACTTCTGACCTCAGGAGGAGGTGTGTTGCGGGCTTCAAGCTCCCAGCCCCTGCGCAATCTGGGGAATCCTTGGCCGCGTCATCCCCAGGCCAGCCAATTGGCTGGCCCAGAGGGTGTGGCTTGCCTCATTTAAGGCAAGCACAGCCGGGAATCTCCCTCTTTGGCCGCTCAGCTCCTTTGGTTTCCCACCAGCCCACCCTTCAAGGTTTCTCTTTTGACCTTGCTATGGACCTCAGTTGGTCGCTGTTAAGGGGCTTGGTAGGAATTTTTTCCACTTGGCAAATTGGCACCAGCCATTTGGTTTTTCGCCTACCTCATAGCAAAAAATCACAACTTTCTCGGTTTTGGCAGTTAGGCATTGGTATGGGTATTGTTATATAGATGTATGGGGGGACCATCACCTCCCCCGGATATTGAAGGGTAGTCCAATAAAGGATTCCGGGGGGCGTTGCCCCGTCCGAAGCCTATGGAGGCCAGGGCCCAAGGCATGCCCCCAAGCGGTGACCCCGGGGGAGTGCCTAGTTGATGTGCATCAGCAGGACTCCCCCTGCTGGTGTTAACCCTTTCCGGTCTTCAAGCAAGCAGGCTGAAGCCGGATAGTCGATAGGACCAATGCCTAAGCCAATACCACTCATAACCTGTAACCAATAAAGTTGTGGCCAATTTTAGCCCATTAACCTAAAATAATGGTGTCATGTGTCTTTATTCCTACTGGTGGGAGGCGGAAACTCGCCACGCAACATGTACTTAGATTATGGAATTCTACATGGCCAACAACTTGGATGGCTTTAAAAGAGAATTTGACAAATTCTTGGAGGAGAAGCTACCAGTGGCTACTGGCCATGATGGCACTGCATTTCTGAATACCAGTTGCTGGAAACAGCAGGATGAGACAGTGCTATTGCTCACAGGTCCAGCTTGCTGGCTTCCTAGATCAGGCAACTGGTTGGCCTCTGTGAGAACAGGATGCTGGACTAAATGGGTCTAATCTACGGTAAACAGTCAGACCACTATCTCCCCCTTGTGTTTCTCCTGCACCATATTCAAAATGTTATCTCCCTGTACTTTCAACATTTTTCCTCCAGCAAACACACTGTACTACCACTTGTACTGATGCTAAAAAACCACAACATTGCAAATAGATGGGGCGGGAGGCAGTGAAAGGCAGAGCCAACTCATTCTGGTTTTGCCCCCATCTTCTTCTTGCTTGACTAGTTCTGCAAGGGACAACACTGAGGCTGAAGAGGAAGCTGGCTGTCAGGCAGGGCTACCCCTGAACTGGATGAAAATAAGTAAGAAGGCAGGCAGGTGGCTGAGTGCAGACCGAGGTTGATGGAGAAGCACCTCACCCACCCTAATGGAGCAGCCTCCACTGGCTATGGCACCATGGCCTCTCTGGTGCAAGCATTTGTAGAACAGCACCACCAGCAGCAATTTCCCTTCCACTCCTGGATCCAGCATGTTCTGCTAAAAAAATATGTGTGCATCCCTATCTCTTGTCACACACAGAGAGACATTTGGCTTCTGTCCTTGCCATCGTCAATTATTTCTACCCACTTATCACTCCTTCCAGGTGCAACACAAAAATTAAAAAGACATGTTTCTGCCCACAGATCTGAAGTAACACACTGGGAACATGAATTGGGGAGGAAGGTGGTAAATGTGTTGGAAAATGGCACAGTTAGCTGGTCTCATCCTCCAAGATGTTCAGCAGGACAGATGGGAAAACACCCCTTGGGCCCAGAATCTTTCCTGGTGCCTTCCTCTAATGCAGGCATGGAGAATCCCTGGCCCTCCAGATGTCACAGAGCTACTACTTCTGTCAGACTCCTGTGTGTTTATCTTTCATTTTAGGCAATGCTAAATGGGTGGTGGGAAAATCCAGGCAGCTCCAACTTCTAAGCTTTTGAACTCTGCTATTCATAGATACAAATTACGAGCCAACCAAGTTTTATTTTTAAAACCTATCAGAGAACAAGGAAGCATGAACCACTAAACAGCAGATAATAATTTTGGACCTTGGTAGGTGGTGCATAGGGAATATAGGAAGTTACAATCCACAGAGAGAGAGAGTGATTATTTGTCCACCTTCCTCACCGCTGCCTACTCTGTGGGCAGTAGCTCTTAGGGGCCTCTGGCTGAGAGAGGTTTTTCCCATCAATTGCTACTGTTAAGCTGGAGAGACCAGGGGCTGAAGCTGAGACCTTCTGCATGCAGAGCACCACAGCACAAAGGTCCCTCCCCAGAATATGTGAGAGGGGGGAAATCAACCAGTCACAGAGTGCCCAGTTATACCAAACTGCAAAGAGCCCCCACCCCAACTCACAGTCCCCCGAAATAGGAAATCACAACAAACTCAACACCAAAACTCAGGAAAAGTCAACTCAGAGCCAAACCCCACAGACTGACCTAAAAATGTACCTATTCAACAACACATCGTGGCATGAAGCAATCATAGCCAAAAAGCAGAGGCACATGGACAAAATACAGACACAAAAAACGTGTTGTATCCACACACACACACACACACACACACAGAAAAATGTGTGCACCAGCGCCCTTCCCAGGACACTCCAAATATCACCAATATCCCCCCAAATAGCCATCAGAGTGGAATGGCTAATTTGCTAGTGTAATTTACATGAACGGGAGCTGGCATAATGATTCTGTTTTTCTGCATGAATCTGTATGGTTTTCATGGGTCTTCTTGCTTGTACATGATCAAATTCTGCTGTTTGCACATGACAAAGGTGTTTCATAGTATCCCAGGGGGTGTACACACCTTACATGTAAAGCACAATTAAAGCACATGACTTCCCCCAAAGAATCCTGGGAACTGTAGTTGACCCATCACAGAACAATTCCCAGCACCCTTAACTAACTTGCTCAAATGCTCCTTCGCTTGTAGGGTAATGCTGGCTGTTTGAACACACACACACACACACACACACACACACACACTGCAACTGTCCACAAGGCAGAGTAGCTTACCTTCTCCTGATACTGCCGACGCGAGGAGTCCAAAGACTGGATGAGGGCTGTGGCGTGGCCGATGAACATGGCATAGCAGGTGGCCCCGACAATCATGCTCAGCATAGTGAGCCATACGTCGGACATGCCTACTGGGGCTTGCTGCCCATAGCCGATACACAGCATGTGGCTCATAGCCTTGAACAGCGCATAGGAATATTGCTTCCCCCAGGAGTCATTCTAAAGAGACAGACAGACAAGAGTTACAAGACACGAGGAGGACAAAGCCTGCGAGGACTTTGCAAAACAGATCTGCACATACAGTCGTACACTGGATCCCAAACACTTTGCGAGTTGAACGTTTTGGTTCCCAAGCACCGCAAACTCAGAAGTGAGTATTCTGGTTTGCAAACATTCTTTGGAACCCAAACGTTCTTTGGAGCTTCCTGCAGCCAATCAGAAGCCGTGCCTTGGTTTCTGAACATTTTGGAAGTTGAACCTTTGGGGAACTGCCAGGGCCCCTGCACCTGGCAGAATCCTGGCCTGGCACTCCAAGCGGTGAGACGTGGCTGGATCTGTCCACCCCTTTAATTTCCCCACAGTGCACCTGACCTAGAATTGCTTTGTGTGAAAATAAAAGAGTGGGCAGACCCTGTCAAGCAGTGCTGCTTGGAATTCTGCCTTTGCAGGCAAGTGAGCTCTCCAGGGTCCACAGAGAGAGGACCTGCTCAAATCAGGAACTGGTCATGAAGAAAATCCCCCCTTTGGAAACAGAGCAGTATTTGGAGATGAGCAGCACCTTTTGCATCCTAAAAAGGGCAGGCTATTACACAGAAGATAGGCACAAACAAATATTCCCCCACAGACAATTATGCAGACATATATGCACACAGATGATCCAATGACATGCTGCTTGACCATGTGCCAGGAATCTTGTGCACCCTATTTTATACCGCCAGTTGCCAAATTTACTGTGCAGACGTTACACCACTGATTGCAAAATCCATTTCGCGCTATTTTACAACATCTATTGCACACTATTCTGAACCATCTGTTTGCAAAATCCATTTCACGCCGTTTTACACAGCCTATTGCAAAATCTATTGCACTCTGTCAACATGCCTTTCCAAAACAGGTAGGTGCATTAAACGGTGTTGCTTTCATTCAAACAGCCTCATGGAAACATGAGCACACCTTCTCATTCAGCAAAGGGCATTTGCTAAACTTCCAGCACTTTCTAACAGTATCATCTGCACCCCCTCACATCTCATGATGGGGTATTTCCCCTGAAACCCATAAAATGTAGACTTTTTAAACTTTCCCATGTGTTAACCCCCTTTCCCACCCCACATAATGAGAACGACGAAAGGGTGTGGTCGTTGATTATGCTGGCCTCCCTGTTCTGCTTTTGTATTCCTAATTAATTCACCTGATAAAATAATGATAAATGAATCATTCTTCCCTTCTGAAACACGGAGTGGCACCCCTGATACAGAGATAAGTATGCAGCAGATAAAATGTGGTAATCACACCAGAGCTTGAAACCCGGCCGACAAGGGGTTCTTAAAACAATCTGTTGCTGGCTTTTACAAGTCGCAATACTTACTTTTAACAGTACATTGCAATCACCAGCCCACCTTTAAAATGCTCCTTGAATAAGCACAATTCCTAGGAGTGTGCCGAATATTCTCAAATTTCAATTGCAGGGTCAGAAACAGAAATTTTGGCAGGATAAAGATTGTCTCCCCAGAAACACTTGCTCAAGTATTTTATTTTATTAAAAAATCTGTTTGCCGCTATTGTTCCATTTGTGTACAATAGTTTTGGCATTATCATCCCCACAAAAAACAACCCCTGCTACTTCTTTCTGGTTTAGTCAGTCACATTGGTGAGCATTGGGTCAGGGATTACGTAGCAAAAAGATATGGTCTGTATTCAAATCCAGCCATGTAACAACATCACTGGGGCAACTAAGAGTGAAGGCAGGGCTTCCTGGAGGAATCACATGAATCACAGGAGTCAACTCCTAGGGGTTGAGGTCCCTTTGTCCCCCCATAAAATATTTAAGGGAGCCGGGACTTCCCAAAGTTAATGGGCACTATGTTTACTACCCCTAGCCGATGGGGAAATGAACCTACAGGACCTATAAATTCATGAGGGATAAGACTGTCAGTGACTACTAATCTTGATGGCAAAGCTTCTGAAAGCCAGTTGCTGGAAGCTGCAGAAGGGCACCGTGCTGCTGTGCTCACGTCTAGCTTGCATGATTGCATGGGAATTTGGTTGGCCCTTGTGAGAACTGAATGCTGGAGTTGATGGCCCACTGGCCTGATCCTGCAAGCCCCTTCTGACGTTCTCATGACCTGTTAAGCCCAACTGAAGACTTGAGGCCCTTTTCTCCCACTGCAGCTCTCAGCGTTGTGGGAAGTGCTCCTGTGCCATGTAATAATAATAATAATAATAATAATAATAATAATAATAATAATTTATTTATACCTCACCCTCCCCAGCCAGAGCTGGGCTCAGGGCAGCTAACACCAGTAAAATTACAGTAAAAACAAAATAGGGGGGGGGCAATTTAAAATACAGGTTAAAATGCAATTTAAAATGCAGCCTCATTTTAAAAGTAGCCCATAGATCAAAACCATAAGGGGAGGGAAACATAAGGGTCAGACTGAGTCCAAACCAAAGGTCAGGCGGAACAGCTCTGTCTTGCAGGCCCTGCAGAAAGATGTCAAGTCCCGCAGGGCCCTAGTCTCTTGTGACAGAGCGTTCCACCAAGTCGGGGCCAGTACTAAAAAGGCCCTGGCCCTAGTTGAGACCAATCTAACCACCTTGCGGCTTGGGACCTCCAAAATGTTGTCATTTGTGGACCTTAAGGTCCTCCGTGGGACATACCAGGAGAGGCGGTCCCGTAGGTACGTGGGTCCTAAGAATTTGCTTCTCAAATCGAAACAGAGCAGGATGGAATGGCAGGATCCACTGCTTTGTGCCCCCGAGGCCTCCTCTTTCTCTCTGGCATCAGTGGAAAGTTACCGAGATGTCACCCCAGCCATTGGCCGTGCCATCGTGTCACCTTGCAACATCAGTCAGGTTCAAGCAAGGTTTGGTCCCTTGGAGAATGGCAAGTGCCATTCAGGCAGGACAGCAAACAGATCAAGTGCTGGCGTTGAGTTACCCTGTGAACAGCCTGTTCTGATAGGCACTGTTGTTCCAAATCGTTGAATGGGCAAACCAACAAAAGGGCCACACACACACAAACTTGAGAGCTTCACAAAGAGACACCTGTCCTTTGGCGCCAACCTGTCTAGGCTAAGTTTGCTAACAATGGGGATGGCATAGGGGAGAAATCCAGGCTTGCTCTCCAATGCCACTGGGATCCTTTGGTTACCACCTCTGAAACCCTTATCAGTTCCCATCTCCAAGTGTCCTACTAAAGAGAAAAGGGCTGGAATGGAGCCATCTTTAGACCAGCCCATCCCATTGCACAGCTAAGGGCAGTTAAGATTCTGGTGGGGTCTGAAAGCCACAAGCCTAGATCCCTTGCAAAGCAGGCACTGCCCTGGTGCCTTTGGGCAGAGAAGGGCTGCTCTCTCCAGGCCACCCACCAGCAGCAAAGGAGAAATCCAGTAAGAATGAGCGTGTTTGAAAAGAAAGGCACCAAGACTTAAAAGCGTGAGGAAGTTGAGTCAGGTTCTCGGACCTCTTTGCTTGCATCCCCTAAGCCCAGACATGTGGAACAGAGATGGAGAACCCTTTCAACCTTGGAAGTTGCCTTCCCTCCTGGCCAACCTTCCAGGGGTCACATGACAGCTGTGGTCATGGCCAGAAGCAAACGTGGGCGGAGAAACGAAAGTCATTTGTACCGCTGTGCACCAGGCTAGTTTCCACACACACTTGTAGGCAACTCTCTTTTCTCCACCCAGACAACCAAAAAAAATTATCAGAATTCAGGGACACATTACATCCAGGTAAAAGAAACTCAAGGAGGGTGTGTAGCAGGGCAAGTAGACCGTGTGGCTGAGGAGAAGGTGCAAACTGATCCTGAGGGCCACATTGAGAGGCTTATAGAGGGCCACATTTGAGAGTTGGGACTGAGGTTTCCCACTCCTGACGTAGATGACTCAGAGTCACCCATCAGATGGCTGTTCAGAGGCGATCTCCTCTTCAGCCATGGCTGCATGCAACTGCATCCTTGAAAAGGACGGGCTGTATCCTTATGTGACCCAGCCTCACTGGATTTTATTTGTGCATCTGTTTATTTCTATTACACTCTTAATCCGGCCTATCCTCCATTGAACTGAAGGCAGCACACATGGTATCCCCGTTTTAACCTCACAACGAGCCTCTCAGGGAGGCCACACTGAGAAATAGCAACAGGTCCAATGTCACCCCGTACGACCTGTTTATCGAGCGCTCATTCCGATTTGCTTGCAGGGAGGTTAGATGACCTTGCATTAAAACAAGTGCTATCCCACGCTTCCCAGTTGATTTTACCCACCTCTTTCCCCATTGTGAGAAGTCTGATCTACTGGGGGAGCAGGTTTGTTGCACAAGACCTCCCCAGTCAACATTCTTTGTGCAACCTGGATTTGCCAGCATGCGATCGAAACCCACCGGAAAACAGTGACAGTCCAGAAGTGCCCTCAGCAAAGCTTTGTCTGTGAGCAGGCATTTCAATTCAGGTCTCCCTGGTCTAAGCGCGGCACTCCTGCCACAGCACCAGCGCTGCATGCAAAGGTGGCAAAATGCTTGTTTTGTGTGCATCGTCCACAATGTGGATGTGGAGCGCTGATGGCACTTCAAAAATAGATCCCTATTTTAATGAACAGATTGTTCCTGCAGCATTATGACACATCTGTACTGCTGCTTTTATGTAGGAGAGGTGGCGGGTGAGTTCTGGCTTGGCGCCAGGGCAACGATTCCCAAGGGGAACCTTCCCTTCCTGTTAGGAGGTAAGAAGGAGACTCAAAGCTGCATTTCCCAGGGCAGTTGCTTGGCACTGGGTACTGCTGCTCAGAGGAGCTAGGGCAAGGGCTGTAGCTGGTGGAACAGTAAGTCCCTGGCATCCCCAGCTAGAGAAGGGCTGAGAGACAGCACTATCTGAAACCCGGGGAAGTTGCTGCCAGCTGGGGCTTATACCAGCTTCTCCCAACCTGTTGGCTTCCGGATGGTTTTGACTACAACTTCTATCAGACTCTGCCGGTATGGCCAAGTTGGAGTACTCTAGAACAGGGATGTCCAACAGGTCGATCACGATCTACTGATAGATCCCCAGGAGGTCTTGGTAGATTGTGGTCGATCGCTGAGTCCCTTTCCTTAGTGTTTGAATCCGGCTGTTCCTCTTAAAAACAGGGCTCTCCTCCTCCCTAAAAACAGCACCCCTACTAAAAAAAGCTCAACAACTTTGACCTCACCCCCCCAACCCTCCCCAGCTCTTGGGAGTTGGTCACCCCTGCTCTAGAAGAAACTTGTAATGGGCCCTGAACAAGTTGCTAGGCAACGAAAAATTTCCCCAGCAACAGGTGCTCTTATCAGGGCACGTGATCAACTAAGACTGGGTCAGTGTAAATGAGCATGTGGATGAGTCAGCATTAGGTCTCTGGCTAAAAAGATTATTGTTTCTTGATTTGTTTTTGTTTTATCTTTATTAATGACCAGTGTAAAGTTTTGTAAAGGATCTGAGAAACAGAAGCCAATGGCGTTTATTTCTGTAATGGGGATTTCACAAAGAGATAGCTGGAATGCTGCTGATGTTGATGTAAATAAGTTAAAGATGCGGGGAAACTTTTCTGTAAAAGAACTCTGCTGCAGAAAGAAAAGAAAAGCCAAGAGTAGATGTCAATGGTCAGGGATGGTGGGAATTGTAGCTTGATAACGTACAGAAGGCAGTGGCGGCTGACTCCCATTGGGGCTGGTGGAGCTGAAAGCAGAGAGCCCTGCAGTAGGTGGAGCAGAGCCACTGGCAGACAGAGACAACGCTGAGGCTGAGGAGGAGGAAGCTGAGAGCCCCAGCCACCTTCTGGGCTGGTTATATGCAAGAAGGCAGGTGGGCAGTACTGAGACTGGTGGGGCAGGACCCATTTCTCCTGATGGACCAGCCTCCACTGATGGAGCCCATGTTAGGCAAGGCTGGTGTGGACCATACCAAGCTAGACAGATTGATGGTTTGCCTTGATAGAAGGCCACTTTCTATGGTGCTGGGTCACCCTGTTTTCTGCTTCCTGCCATAGCAGGGCCCTAGTGTTGGTGTTTCAAATTCTTATCATCTCATTGACATCTTTATTACAGCTACATTTACTCCTGCTATAAGGCGGTTAGCAATCAGGCTCTCCTTTTTATTGCAATCGCTGTCCGAAGCCTGACAGCGATGTGTCAATCCATCCATTCAGATGTTCCAATTCACCAATTCACCACTGGTCAGGCCTGGCCTATACCCAGGATTATCATTTAGGGATGCTGCCCGGTTTGGTGTGACAGCCAAACAGATGAAGGACAGGCCGTCCTTTGGTTACACCTTTCCATCCAGATGGTGAACATCTAGCCTCAAACCAGGGGGAGCTAACGTGGTGCTCTGCAGGGGCTGCTGGGACACAGCTCCCCTGACCGGCTCTGCTGGAGTCCAACAACAAGTGGAGGGTCATAGGTTAGGCACTCCCACCTGAAATGGTTGGGGATCAAGATGTCTGCAGCACAGCACCAGAAGGGGGAAAGATGGACTCGAATAAAATAGACTCCTCACAACAGAGCAAAGCTCAAATAAAACTAATGTCCAAGGTTGGGCAGGAAGCAAAGCCTCTGGGAGATCAGGTAAATGAGGTGAAAGACCGTCCTTCTTATGTCCTCAGGGCTCTGCTATGAATGGACAAATCACTCTGTTTCCACCTCATGTCACATTTAGATGTGTTACTCATGCTCATTTCTGCATTATTCTGAGACTCCGCATTAGCCTGAGATTCTGCTTTGAAATATGTATCGAAAGGTGTGTTTCTAAACGCATGGGTTTTTTTCCCCAAAGTACACACTTACAAATGCATTTTGATGGACGGATTTTTAGCCAAGAACTGCATTTGGGAAATGTGAAAGCTGGCGAATAGCTAAAATTCTGATCTGAACTTTAGTCTCAGAGGTAAGGTATCAGAGTTTGCAAAATTCAAAGTCCTTAAAACACTCCATAGTCTCAATATTAGACCCCTTGGTACAGGGCTGTATATAAATTCAATCAATCAATCAATCAATCAATCAATTAATCAATCAATCAAAATATTACATACCAACTCTCCCTCCCTATATACCTAAACCTGCAAACAGTTGCCCCAGGACTGTAGCATCAAACAGAAGCACACTCTGGCCTTTGACATTAGCCAGGGGACTAAGGACCACTGGGGAGGCTGACCCCCTGCTTTCCAGGAAGAACATCCCACCACAGGGAAGAGGCACCTGCCTGCTCCATTACTTACTTTTGTTGTTTTTTCTTCCCTCCCCATTCCCCATTCTGAAAAGGGCCATAGCTCAGGGGCAGATCATCTGCCTTGCATGCAGAAGATTCCAGGTTCAATCCCCACTGGCATCTCCAGGGAGGGCTGGAAGAGACCCCGGCCTGAAATCCTGGCGAGCTTCTGCCAATCAGTGTAGTAGACAATACTGAGCTAGATGGACCTAATGGTCTGACTTGGTATAAGGCAGCTTCCTTTTGCATTCTGTTTATTAGAATGTGAACCTGCAAAGCATATGTCTTTTAATATGTGCATGGTGCTTATAAAAGTTTTGGTGTTTTACAAGCAGCAGCAGTACTACCCAAACTGTCACAATAGCGAACATTAGATGAAGATAACAATAGTTATCAGAATAATTTGGGACATGTAGATTCCCCTCCTTCCATCATTTTATTTTGTGGGTTTACCTTATTCTGTAAGCTTCCTCTTTTAGTTTGTTTCAAAAGCACATTTTATTCTTGCCTAGGGGGAATTTACAAAAATTCTGAAATTGGAGCATGTACAGAACCAACCACACCCTTCCGATATATCGGCTCATTGGCAACCTGCCATTACAGATGTGTACGTATGTACGTGTGTGTTGATAAAACACTTTTTTTGGAAAAGAAATATCTTTCTCCCCCCTCTCTTTATAATAGAACTTCGCTAGTTTCCCAATGAAAGTGAAAAATGGGAGTTTCAGGGTGGACAAGGAATAACATAGCATATATGAAATTCACTGCTGCAAGAAGTGGTGGCCAACAACTTGAAATGGCTTTAAAAAGAGATTAGCCAAATTCACAGGTGATGTGCTAAATCTATCAATGAATGCCAGTCATGATGGCTCTACATTAACTCCGTGGTTGAAGAAGAACAGAAGAAGAGCCTGTTGGGTCAGGCCAATGGCCCACCCTGTTCTCACGGCAGCCAGCCAGATGTCTGCAAGCAGGATCTGAGCGCAACAGCTCTCTGGCCACTTGTGATTCCCAGTACATTGCCTTAGCCATCCATGGAGGCAGAACACAGGTGTCATGGCTGGGAGCCATGCCTTTGAAGGCCGGTTGCTGGCCATCACCAGCAAGTCCGCTCTACTTTACCGTGGGGAGGAGTTGCAGTGGACCCCGGCCATGTCAACGACTGGCCAGCCAATCCGCTGGCTGGTGGGGGCGTGGCCGGGGCCATTTAAGCTGAGGCGTGAGCCGGAGGGCTTCCTCTTGGCTCGCTTCCTCAATCTCCCGCCCTCCCTCCCTTTTTTCAGGTTTTAGTCATTGGCCTTGCTATGGACCATGGTTGGTTGCCGTTGAAGGGCCTGGTAGGACATTTTCCACTTGGCAAATTGGCATGGGCCATTTGGTTTCCGCCTACCTCGTAGCAATCGTCACAACTTTGTTAGGGTTGTGGTTAGGCATTGTTTGACCTTATGAGGGGGGAGGGGAGGTGTGGCCATCACCTGCCCCCCCAAGCTTAAGGGTATTCCATTAAAGGAATCCGGGGGATATAGATCTTGTCCGAAGCCCGGGTTGGGGGCCAGGACCATGACACGACCCTGACGGGAACCCCAGGGGGAGCTTGAGTTGGTCTGTATTGATGGGGCTCCCCCTTCTGGTGGTTTACCCTTGCCGGACTCCCTGCACAACGGGCAGGAGTCAGATATAGTCGGGTCCATTCAATGCCTAAGCCAATACCGCTCACATTCTGTAATCAATAAAGTTGCAGCCAAAACTTGCCCAATAACATTAGCCTAATATCTGTGTCCTTGTGTGTGTTATTCTTCAATGAGGGGGTGGTTTCAGGGTCTCGACACGCAAGAGGCTGCTACTGCCATCATGCCCTGCACAAGGGCTTCTCAGATGTATCTGAGTGGCTATCGAAGGAAATGGAAAGATGCTGTAGACAGTTCTTTGGCTGCTCTTTTGGCATGATTACATTAGGATTATTTTTATGCAGTATTTTACTGAGACACCTTCTGTGCCCTGGCTCATTGATGAAATGCCATGCAGAAGGAGCAACGTTTTGTGTGCATGCAGGAGGAGGTGGGGACAGGGAGAATTAAAGCTGGATGTAAATGCATGCGCAGAGCTCTGTGTAAAATCTGAGGGTAAGGAATTAAAAACAGAACAATAGAAGACTCTGAATCTATCTGCTCCACTTTGGAAATATGTGCAGCTAGTTCACGACACCAAAATCAGAGAAAGGGTTCCATCGTATCAGAAACAGAAGTCTGTGCCTAGGATCTGAACCAGGATAGGAAAGGACTGTGGCTTAATGGCAGAGCACAGGTTTGCATACTGAGGGTCTCAAATTCAATTCCTGGCGTCACATGAGACCCTGGGGAGCTGCTACCAGTCAGAGCATGCAACATTAGGTTAGATGCAGAAACAGTCTGACCTCTTATAAAGGCAGCTTCCTGTGCAGGTTGCTGAAGGATAACTTAACAAGCAACCATCAATAAATAATATTGCAAAGGATTAGCTGTTTGGTATGAGATACTGAGTCCTCTCTGTTTCTGCTGTGCAAACAGAGATGCTATTTGGCTTCTAGCTAACAGTGAGCCCTGAGTTTTCTGCTGGATAGGGCCTGGCACTAGGAATGCAAGCTGCCTCATACAGAGGAACACCACTGGTCCATCTAACTCGGTGCTGTCTGGTTGACAGAAGTTATGCTGGGTTTCTGACGGCGAATCTTTCCCAACCCTACTTGGAGGTGCTGGTGATCAAAGCTGGGACCTCCTGAATGCAAAGCACTGAACTACAGGATGTCCCGCCTCCCTGGCTGCTCTTTGCAGGAAGTCAATATCATGGCACTCCCTGGAGAATCTGCTTCAAAAGCTGGCGTTTTCTCAAACAGCCCTTGTCCCTGCAGAGATTTCCATCCCATCCCCCTAGAGCCTCTATCCCATCCCCCTAGAGCCAGGAGTTAATCTGTAAAAATATTAAAATAATCAACACCCTCAAAAATTAGGATCCATAGGGGCCTGACAGGACTGGGCAGGCCTTGCTTGTGAGCACAAGAAAACTGAGAGCCTAGGGAATCTGAGGACCAGAATGAAACTCCTTGGCGTGCAACCCCTTTTATCAGGTTGAGCCAGGCAAGTATTTGCTTGCATTCAAGAATTCTCCGTGCTCAATGTGCATTTATTGTCCTTTGGCCCCAAGAGCTTCAGTTGCTTCAAATCTCCACTCTCTCGTTTCTACTGTGCCACGTAAAGCACACTGTAAGCACATTGGAATGAAAAGAGGGAGACTTCAACATCTGTCTGCACATAGAACTGGGGTAATCCATGTGGTCCATTTCCAGATGTTCTGGACTACAACTCCCATCATCCCCAGGCAACATGGCCAATGGAGAGGGATGGTGCCATGCAAGAATTCCTCCACAGTCCCATCAGTGACCCACAGCATCAGGGCAAGGACCTCAAGGTCAAAGTGGATGTGGATGTGTGGCATGACCTGTGTTTCCCGGTTTGCAGCCTCTTCAAGTATCTGCACCCTGGCTTAGTAACTGGACTGCTGAAAGGGTCCCCAGAAATTATCACCCCATCTGTACTTTACAGTTAAAGCACTATTATAACACTTTACAATGGTGGCTCTTAAATTTTTGTTGTCACAGATCTCTTTTATGAAAGCTACACCAGGAAAATTCACACAAACATGTACAAAATTTTGCACATAGCTTATCTTATTGTACAGTATTGGGAAAGTTGCTTTCTTGTGCTCAGTTCGCAGACTCCACAAGAGTTCATGGACCACAGTTAAGAACCCCTGCATTAAACAGTGGTGGATTCCCCCAAAGAATCCTTGGAAATGTAAATGTAAATGTCAGAGCTGCCCGAGGTCCCAGCTCACATAAGACCAACGCTGCTTCGTTGTTTAGTATAAAAGTCTTTATTGAAGTTCAGTTTCACTTCCACAGCCGCAGCGTGCAGCACTACGTCTCAAACTTTAGACCGCCGAAGCTCCATCTGAATCTCCTCCCCCCTGACACCAGTTTAAGATTCTAGCCTTGCTCCACCTCTTCCTTTGTTCTTTCCTCCTCTGGGTCCGCCTGCCCGTCGGGGTCTCGCCCTTCCTAGACTCTTCTGACGCTGAGTCCCCTGACTCTTCCCCCTCCCTCCGTCGGGCTTTAGGACCTGGCTCCCAATCCGGGTTTTCTGCTGTCCCGCGCGCCTGCACATTTGAACTTGGCGCGCGCGCCCAGCCTCCCACTTTCCTTCTGACCGTTACACTGCTGTCACTGCTCCCTCCTTCGTGGAGGCTAGCTGGACCTGACCTCCCCTCCGTTTCCCCACTTTCCGATGGGGGCGTGGTCAGCCCTGACTCATCTTCTCTCCCCGCTGGAGGAGAGGCTGGTCCTGACACATGTGACTCTTCCCCCCCACTGCGCTCTGGTGGGGGAGCTGGTCCTGATCCCCCGCTGCTGCCTTGGGAGTCCCCGCTGGCCCCTTGCTTCTGGTGCGTCCCCCCTGGGACCCCCCTTGCCCTCACCATCGGCACCCCCTTCTGGGAATCTTCTGATTCGCTGGAGAAGCTCATGGAATCTCTCGGGTCACTGTCATACTCCCCTACGCTCCCCTCGGATTCCTCTCCTTCGCTCTCCATTTCCTCTCTCCCCTGTGCTTCTGCTCCTGAGCCCCTGACAGTAAAGATGGGGGCTGAGAGTTGTTAGGGGACCCCCATTCCCCTCCCAGAGCTGCAGTTCTCATAGTTGTGTAATAATCAATCCTTCTTCCCAGGAATCTATGGGAATTATAGCTCTGGGAGGGGAATGGGGTCCCCCAACATATCTCAGCATCCTTAGCAAGAAACTACAGTTCCCATAATTTTTTTGAGCAGGGGGAATAAGCCATTACTGTTTAAAGTGGTATGATACTGCTGTAAGTGGGGCTCAAGGAGCGTGAAGGGTCTGTGGATGCCGTTCTGAATTGCCAGTTCAGATCACTTCTTATTTGGCAAATTCACAGCTATAGTTCAAGAGCAAAACTCTACCTGCACAGAGCAAAAAGCATGCAAGTAACAAAAGATCACTTCCACCTGCAGCATCTTGTAGCATTTCCCCAAAATAACATTTGCATATCTAATATATTTCCCTCTAATATACCTGAATCTGGAAGAACATGAGCAAAGCAACATGTCTCTACCTAGCACAAAATCCCACCATGAATGCCTAGAGGCCAGAAGTGGCTTGCTGGAAGGAGTGGAGCAGCCAGGCTAGTCTTTTGGCTTATCGAGAGGGGGGAAAGGGGGGGCACAGGTTGGCACAGTGCTAGCACAGGAGCAGAGCCAATGCAGTGCTGCCGCCATTGTGTTTGCACCGCACTGATCTCCCCGCTGCCTCTCCTTCCTGGTGAACAACAGTGGCCCATCTACCAGGAAGATAGCGTCATGGCTCTGCCCCTCCAGTGAGCCACTTCTGCGACATGCCCTATAGATTTTAAGTTGTGATGAGCAAACTGGGCTGATATTAGCTTAATGCAGCGGAAAACCTTCAGCCAAAAGCCATATATCATAGAATCATAGAATCATAGAATCATAGAATCATAGAGTTGGAAGAGACCACAAGGGCCATCGAGTCCAACCCCCTGCCAAGCAGGAAACACCATCAGAGCACTCCTGACATATGGTTGTCAAGCCTCTGCTTAAAGACCTCCAAAGAAGGAGACTCCACCACACTCCTTGGCAGCAAATTCCACTGTCGAACAGCTCTTACTGTCAGGAAGTTCTTCCTAATGTTTAGGTGGAATCTTCTTTCTTGTAGCTTGGATCCATTGCTCCGTGTCCGCTTCTCTGGAGCAGCAGAAAACAACCTTTCTCCCTCCTCTATGTGACATCCTTTTATATATTTGAACATGGCTATCATATCACCCCTTAACCTCCTCTTCTCCAGGCTAAACATGCCCAGCTCCCTTAGCCGTTCCTCATAAGGCATCGTTTCCAGGCCTTTGACCATTTTGGTTGCCCTCCTCTGGACACGTTCCAGTTCGTCAATGTCCTTCTTGAACTGTGGTGCCCAGAACTGGACACAGTACTCCAGGTGAGGTCTGACCAGAGCAGAATACAGTGGCACTATTACTTCCCTTGATCTAGATGCTATACTCCTATTGATGCAGCCCAGAATTGCATTGGCTTTTTTAGCTGCCGCGTCACACTGTTGGCTCATGTCAAGTTTGTGGTCAACCAAGACTCCTAGATCCTTTTCACATGTAGTGCTCTCAAGCCAGGTGTCACCCATCTTGTATTTGTGCCTCTCATTTTTTTTGCCCAAGTGCAATACTTTACATTTCTCCCTGTTAAAATTCATCTTGTTTGTTTTGGCCCAGTTCTCTAATCTGTCAAGGTCGTTTTGAAGTGTGATCCTGTCCTCTGGGGTGTTAGCCACCCCTCCCAGTTTGGTGTCATCTGCAAATTTGATGAGGATGCCCTTGAGTCCATCATCCAAGTCGTTGATAAAGATGTTGAATAAGACCGGGCCCAAGACAGAACCCTGTGGCACCCCACTAGTCACTCTTCTCCAGGATGAAGAGGAACCATTGATGAGCACCCTTTGGGTTCGGTCAGTCAGCCAGTTACAAATCCACTGAGTGGTAGCATAGTCAAGACCGCATTTTACCAGCTTCTTTACAAGAATATCATGGGGCACCTTGTCAAATGCCTTGCTGAAATCAAGGTAGGCTACATCCACTGCATTCCCTTCATCTACCAGGCTTGTAATTCTGTCAAAAAACGAGATCAGGTTAGTCTGACATGACTTATTTTTCAGAAATCCATGCTGACTATTGGTGATCACAGCATTCCTTTCTAGGTGCTCACAGACTGTTTGCTTAATGATCTGCTCCAGAATCTTCCCTGGTATTGATGTCAGACTGACTGGGCGGTAATTATTTGGGTCCTCTCTTTTCCCCTTTTTGAAAATAGGGACAACATTTGCCCTCCTCCAGTCTGCCGGGACTTCGCCTGTTCTCCAGGAGTTCTCAAAGATGACTGCCAGTGGTTCTGAGATCACATCTGCCAGTTCTTTTAATACTCTTGGATGCAGTTCATCTGGCCCTGGAGACTTGAATACATCTAGACTAGCCAAGTAT
The DNA here is from genome assembly GCF_027172205.1 of Podarcis raffonei. Lineage (NCBI taxonomy): Eukaryota > Metazoa > Chordata > Lepidosauria > Squamata > Lacertidae > Podarcis > Podarcis raffonei. The sequence goes on from NC_070615.1 coordinate 8,401,546, forward strand.
TCTTGTACTATCTCCTTAGTTATTCTGGGCTGTGTTTCCTCTGCTGAATCATTTGCTCCAAATTCTTCAGGTCAGGCATTGTTTTCTTTATCGGAGAAGACTGAGGCAAAGAAGGCATTGAGGAGTTCAGCCCTTTCTGTGTCCCCTATATGCATCAGGGTAAACCCATAACACATTTGACGCTAGCTAACCCTCTTCAGGCATTCATTATCTGTGAAGAGTGGGAGTTGGGGGGGGGCAGTCCTCCATCCCACTGCATTAATTACCAATGGGTAATAAACGCAGGAGATAGGGCTAAAGTCTCTCTGTATTACCAACACTGTCAATAATGCCTTGTCCACAGTCCCATATTTGGCTATGCAAAGGAGCATCGAACAGGCCCTATAATCAACCTCTCTCTAAACTGCTTGCCTTACAAATGTTTCTTAATATCCTTTAGAGGCTGGTCTCACTGTTTCAGGAGTATGAGAAGAGACACATCATTCCAAATCCTCTAATCGTGTCTGGAGGGTGGTGGCAGCAGCAGCAGCAGTGACTGAGCCTCCATTGCTCCGCAAAAGAGCTTTAGAGTAATCAACGGTGTCTCTTCTTGGCATGAACACAGGGAAGGTATTTGCAGATGCCTGGGAATAAATATGTTGCCAACAGCACTGGCTCGAGAAGGAAAACTCCCATAAAATTTCTGCAGAAATGCAGGTTCCAGATGCTTGGACTAATTTGCAAAGCCCAAAACAACTTGAGCCTTAAGGGGTGGCTGATTCCTTATGCTCCACCTGGATTGCTGAGATCCTCTGATGAGGCACGTCTGGTGGTTCCCCACAGCCAGGAAGTTCAATTTTGGCCTTTACTGGGGACGGAGACTTTCGTGTGGCAGGTTCTGACCTGTGGAAATCCCTAACCAGGACAGGAATAATCTACTTGTTTCTCAGCTAACTTCCAAACGTCTTCTGAAAACTCCATTGCTTAGACAGGCCTTTGGAACAGAGGTGCCGTCTTGGGCCAAACATTTTTTTTGGGGGGGGGGCAGGTGGGTCGCACATGTGACATTGCACACATGACATGCATTATGTACCTGTGATATCACACACATGTTGCACATGTCTCACCAAGAGGAGGCCTTGCCCAGTGCCATATAGCTTCAATGGCTGTGACTCCTCCTCTCTCATGCTCAGGAGAGCCTGCCTTTCATGCTGTGCCATGCTCAGCTCGGTGATTCAGCCACCTCTGCCCCATCAATATTTTGGGGGGGGGGGCTGAGCCCCCTGATAAGGAATACTGAGGGGGCTGATGACACCTCCACCCCCTGGGGTTGGCACGCCTGCTTTGCAACATTATTTTTCTTTTCTTTTGAACCAACCACTGTTTACTGGTGTTTTCGTTTATGCTTTTGCCGATTTTATTATAATCTCAGCCCACTGCGAGTCTCAACGGCCAGAGAGAGAGACCAGAGGGATCACATTTGACCCTCAGGCCTGTTCCCACTCCTGGCCAAAGGACTAGCAAGATGTTCCTGCATCGTCAGTTCTCTTACTATTGGATCAGCTGCAGAAAAGAGGAAGGGAATATGTACATTTCCCCCCTTTCTGGCTGCTATTGTGACAAAAACTAAAGCCAAAATACATCCCTAAAGCACCCCTCTTTTCCCATGATCATGTTCTGCATGTGTAGGCTCTGTTTGTGGGTTCTGGTGAAAATCTGGAGGCTGGGAGTTGAGTCAGTGGGCACTGTCTCCTTCTCCTTGTCCCCCCACCCTGGTCCGGTCCACTGTCCCTTTTCAATTTAGCTGTGTCTGCTTCCTGATTTCAGAAGGTCTCCTTTCCCTGGGCAATGCCCACCCTTCCAGCCCTGACATGCAGGGGGAAAGGACAGAGCCCAGGATTGTGTCTTTGGAATGTTCCTGCTGCTAACCCTTCTCTCTCACTCTCAAAACCACGGCTCTTGCCATTTACAGCAGCTCCAAATAGCCTCTTCCCTCCAATAAGCTATCATGGAGGTATTTTTAGGCTGTGATCATGCCCTGATCTAGCCCATTCTTTTTTTAGATTACAAATTTAGATTCAACCTCTTTGTGTGTGCGTGTCTGTGTGTATCCAGTGCTTTGATCGCTTGGACACCTATCACCCTTCTTTGTTAGTTTTTGCCCTAGTTATTCTTATTTTACCTCCCTTATGCTCGAGAACAGGGAGGGAGCACCTGTGGTTCTCCCAGTGCAGTTAGACTCCCACTCCTGTCAGCCCCAGCCCCAGTAAGGCCAATGGCCAGGGATGATGGGAGTTGTAGTCCCACAACATCTGAAGGGCCACAGGCTCCTCATCCCTGCTCTAAAGTTAGGGTTCTCCATGTGTGTGTAAGGTAGAGGTCCTTATGGGAACATGAGCAATTGCAAGGGGAGGGGAGGTCTTGACCTCAGCCTCTGCATGCCAACAACTCAACCCATATTTTGATTGGGTTTTGACACAGTGGGGTTGGACTTCTATGTACAATGCATAAATGGATTCCCCTTTACTGCAATAATTTAGGAGAGTCTAAATGTGGGGGGAGGGCACCCCAGTTTCTGCCACCAACCAGAGGAACAAGAACCACGGGGCGGGGGGGACTCCTTTCATCCAAGGAAGGAGGCGAGGGAAAAGGGAAAACCAGTTTGGCCCAGCCTACTAAGGCATAGAAGACACAGCTGCTAGAAAGAAATCTGCTTCTGTTGCCAGGTGACCTGAGGATGGAGGGCCAACTCTCAGCCCAGTTTACCTGAAGGAGCATCTCCACTCCCATCGTTCAGCACCAAGGGCCTTCTGGTGGTTCCCACACTGCAAGAAGTAAAGCTACAGGGAACCAGGCAGAGGGCCTTCTCAGTAGTGGCACCCACCTTGTGGAATGCCCTCCCATCAGATGTCAAGGAGATGAGTAATTATATATCTTTTAGGGGAGATTTGAAGGCAGCCCTGTATAGGGAAGCTTTTTAAGGTTTAATGTTTTAGTATGTTTTTATATATGCTGGATGTTGCCCAGAGTGGCTGCGGCAACCTAGTCAGATGAACAGGCTACAATTGTTGTTGTTTCCACTTTGCACAGAGTGTCCAAGAAGATGAGATGCAGCCTGAGAGAATTCTCAAGTGTGCATGGCTGACTTCTTCAAACTAGGGAGGGCTTGCTGAGAGTGCCATTGTCTGATGGGCTTCCAAATCCTAGAGATGGACTTCCTGGGATTTCAGAAGCAAGAGGAAGGAGGGCACTTAGCATCAGGGATAAAAGGACCACTGGGCAGTTGTTAGCATGTTTGTTTTTGTATCGCTGCAACCCATTGTAAGTTGCCTTGCGAACCATGTGATTGAAAGGCAGGGTCCAAGACTTGAAAACAAGTGGAGCTGAGATCAAGGCATGCAACAGCTCAGGTGAAGGAGATACATTGCCGGTCAAAAGTGTGCTTCCCAGGCAGCCCAGAGGAACCCAGGCAGGCACGGACAACTTACCACCATGCGATTCAGTGAAACCCAACAGTCGTCAGGGAAGTCCTGGAGCATTGGCACCAGAAACTGGAGGCAGCCGTCCCAGTGACACAGCAGCAGCATCATGCCAATCAAGTTCACGATCCGCACCACGGCGCTTGCCAGGTCATAGGTCATGTGGAAGATCTAGGAGAGGCCAATGCGGAGGGAGGGGGAGAGGGTTACCAAAGAAGTACCAAGAGACGGAAAATGCATGCGCAGGAGATGGGAGCAACGCATGCAGCCATGCAACCCAAGATGGATTCACCCTCTTTGCTTTCATCACATGCCATTTTTAAGCTCATAGTTGCCCTGTTTATTGTTACCTTACATCCCCTACGTTCTAGAGCCGGGATGGGGAACCTGTAGTTCTCCAAGTGTTGTTGGTCTTCAGCCCCAGTATAGCCATGTCCAGGGGGTAGTCCAACAACATTTTAAAGGCAATGAGTTCCCCACTTTTGCTTGAGAACTCAGAAGTTTTTGGACTGCAATTCCCAGAAGCCCCAGTTCCAGTATGGCTAAAGGCTACCTCAGAAGATGGTGGATGTTTTTAAACAGAGTTTGAATGGCTACCTGCCAAAGATTCTTTAACAGTGAATCTTGCAATGCCTAGATGAACCTTGGGGTTCCTTCCAACTAAGGAATTCTATCATTCTAACAATAATAATATAGCGACAATAATATATAGCCATATTTCCCAGTGCATGTGACCTCCCATAACCATGGTTCCAATTGCAGCAGAAGCAAAAAGGGAAGCTACGAATAGCTAACAAAGCAGACAATGAACGCAATCTGATGTTTAGCAATGCGATGCCTCTCTCCATTCATATTCCACCCACCTCCCCTGCCAAACACTCCCCCCCCCGCCAATATGGGGGATTCATCTTCAATTCTCATGTGCAGCCTGGGTGTGTTTCACAGATCATCTCCCAACCTGTTAACACATTCTGGCTTTACTGCCTCCTGTGAGAGAATGAAGTGTTCATGAACAAGCAGAAATTCAAGAGGGGATGACAATGACTTCAAGATGAGTCAGGCAAAACGCACGACTCGGGATTCTAGACAAAACGCTCTCCTGGAATTCCTAGGAGCTAACGGGCATGCATTCAAATATGCACAGCTGTCCAAAATCTGTCCAGTCATCTGATTCGGGGGGGCGGGGGGGTGCCTAGTGGGTACTTACCTATTTATTGTATTCAGTTTTATTTATTAATGCATTTCTATCTCATCTTTCCCCTAAGGAGCTCAAGGTGGGGTGAATGGTCCCCCTTCTCCATTTTGCCCCCACAACAACCCTGAGAGGTAGGTTAGACCATGGGTAGGCAAACTAAGGCCCGGGGGCCAGATCTGGCCCAATCGCCTTCTAAATCCGGCCTGCAGGCGGTCTGTGATGACCTGGGAATCCGATTCAGAGGCTGAACCGGAGGAATCCCAGCCTGCACAGGAGTCCCCGCCTCCAGGGCCGGCTGAACTGGGGCAGGGCCTTGATTCTGAAGCGCCTGCACCTGTGCCGGATCCTCAGGAGCAGGCACCAGCTGAATCCACTCTGGCTCCGGAGGCGATTGAGGACGCATTGCCTACAGGTGCTCTTCTCCCAGCCCTGTCAGGGGAAGGTGAGTCTCCCCCTGGGTCCAGTAACCCTCCAGCCTCTCCTGAGCTGCAGAGGCTCAGGGTAGAGAGGCGGAGGGAACTGGTTTCTCCCAGGAGGAGTGCTCGCCTTAAGGCCAGGAGAGGCTGGTCTCCTGGGGGCCGGGACCGCCCCTGGCCTCAGAGAAGATAAAGGCCAGTCAGCCCGGTCCCAGGTTGCGGGAGCAACGTCGTTGATGAGCTGTTTCGGCCAGCATCCAGTCCTGTTTCCCCCAGAGTTCCTGTCCTTGCCCAGCTCCTCGCTGTGGACCCCACTTCGCCCGAGGAGGACTGTCTGCCGACCCTCAACTCAGGTCCTGGACCTCGCCCCATGGTAACCTCCCCCCCCCCGGGACCAGCACACGGTCCAGGAATCAGAGTCTTTTTACATGAGTAGAATGTGTCATTTTATTTAAAATGCATCTCTGGGTTATTCGTGGGGCATCGGAATTCGTTCATTCCCCCCCACAAAAAAATATAGTCTGGCCCCCCACAAGGTCTGAGGGACAGTGGAGCAGCCCCCTGCTGAAAAAGTTTGCTGAGCCCTGGGTTAGACTGAGAGATGGCGACCAGCCAAAGGTCACCCAGTGAGCATCATGAGGATTTGAACTCTGGTCTCCTAGGTCCTGGTCCAAGACTCTAACCACTATGCCATGCTGCTGCTGATCTTGGGGGTTTCTATAACTTGTTTTACTTGTTTTATGCCCTCCATAGGTAACCATTCATATTTTATCTGGTTAAAGGAAAATAATATAAATATTTAGAACGTGTTTGGTTTATTTTTTTAATTTAAAAATGGCAGGATATACACAAGCACACATCATTTAAATAGATTATATCGGGCTCCAGAACCCTTTGGATTTTTGATGTGTTTGTCTCTATTGCCTCTTGGCATTTGTGCTTAAGGCTCATGAGGAGCCACAATCTAAGGCTGCATAGATACTGTACACTGAAGGCACAATTAAAGCACATGGCTTCCCCCGAAGAATGCTGAAAGCCATTGTCCCTCACAAAGCCCTCCCAGGAAAAGAGTCATTGGTAAATGTCAGGGACAACAGGATCACTGTGTGTGCTCCTGTGGAACACCAGTTTTGTAGAGTACAATGTTTCCTCTGTGGTGGACATTATTCTCTTTCCAGTCTAGCCTTAAACTGTTAGCTTAGTTGTATTAATATCATAAGAATGTAAGAAGAGCCCTGGCCAATCACCTATGTAGTTGCCAGGATACTACCAGCGGCTCCCAGCTGGTTGCCCAGTAAAATATAAAGACAAGGAAAAGTTTCTTACTGTCTTTTTTATTTCAATATTACAGAGAGAGGCTATAGAACTCAGCCTCTTGGATAGTGGCATTGACGAGTGAATCTCCACCTCCCCCCGTCTCTCCCACTTCCTCATTCGTCATTCTCACCATCTCCTCTATGGCTGCTGCTCCATGCCCTCTGCCTTTGAGCTCTTTGCTCTCCTACTTTTACGGCTCGCAAGGTTCTGGGGGATGGAGGGTCTGGGGTGCTTTCTAAAGACACGGTGTCAGTCAGCTGCCATTCCAGTCTTGCCTCCTCCTCTCCCATTAGTTCCCAGCTTTCCCCCTCATCTGCCTCTGAGCTGTGTCCTTCCTCAAACCCCTGTTGTAAATCTACACTGTCTTCCTCTTCCTCCTCCCTGGAGGGGTCAGGATGGGGAGTTGGTCTCCACCATTCCTCCTCTGCCCAGTCCCTGACAGTAGTCCAGCATCTTCTGCCCCACCAACCTCAGTCTTTCCCCAGCCAGGACCTAGCTGCCTGTCTTCTTACTTACAATCACTTTATCGGGTTGCCCTGCCTGTCACCTTCCTCCCCCTTAGTCCTAAATGTTGCTTATTGAAGAACTCAGTAGCAGGGGCAGGATGGAGGCAAGAGTAGAATCATAGAGTTGGAAGGGGAGCACAAGTAGAATGAGTTGGATCTGCCTGTCATAGACACCTTGTTGTTGTTGTTGTTGTTGTTGTTGTTTAGTCGTTTAGTCGTGTCCGACTCTTCGTGCCCCATGGACCAGAGCACGCCAGGCACTCCTGTCTTCCACTGCGTCCTGCAGTTTGGTCAAACTCATGCTGATAGCTTCGAGAACACTGTCCAACCATCTTGTCCTCTGTCGTCCCCTTCTCCTTGTGCCCTCCATCTTTCCCAACATCAGGGTCTTTTCCAGGGAGTCTTTTCTTCTCATGAGGTGGCCAAAGTATTGGAGCCTCAGCTTCAGGGTCTGTCCTTCCAGTGAGCACTCAGGGCTGATTTCCTTCAGAATGGATAGGTCTGATCTTCTTGCAGTCCATGGGACTCTCAAGAGTCTCTTCCAGCACCATAATTCAAAAGCATCAATTCTTCAGCGATCAGCCTTTTTTATGGTCCAGCTCTCACTTCCATACATCACTACTGGGAAAACCATAGCTTTAACTATACAGACCTTTGTTGGCAAGGTGATGTCTCTGCTTTTTAAGATGCTGTCTATGTTTGTCATTGCTTTTCTCCCAAGAAGCAGGCATCTTTTAATTTCGTGACTGCTGTCATGGAGCCTGGTGCTACCGACTGTTGACCTCTCTGCCTTCTGCCCTACCAGTCCCAAAAGCCACTGGTACCGCTGCCTAGTTCAGCTGTGACAACCTTCCTTAGCAAATAAGGCCCTGGCGCACAGTAGAGGCATTGATTCTTCTGCGACCCTTTCAAATATAAATGAAATGGACTCCTCCCGTGATGCTTTTCCCTGTCTAGCCGAGGGAGAGCAAAGGGAGGCAGTGGAGGGGATTCCCAGGGTGTGACCCCGTTGCATCCTCTTGAGACAAGGGCATCCTGACTCGACAGCTGTGTTTCCCTGCCGTAAGCGAAGAGGGATGGCAGGAACCTCCTAGGCAGGCTGGATGACTAGCGGGGAAGAGACTCAAGCTGCAGAGCGTGTGGATGTATTGGGGAAACGTTCTTGATTTATTTACACAGACAACCCAGCTGGTCTCAAGCAGTTGCCAGGCAATCTCTTTGCTCAAGTGATTGGAATCCACAAGGCAAAAAGAGAGAAGCTCCTCCAGTTCACCTCTAATGACAGAGCAAGGCCACAGGGAGAGAAATCCAGTCTAGTTGTGCTATAGTTTGACAAATCCCATGATCTAGAGGCAGGAGTGAGCAGTGAGGTGGCCAAGTTTGCTGATGATACTATATTGTTCCACCCAAGGGTTATTAAAACAAAAAGGGCTTGCAAAGACCTCTGGAAGGACCTCTCCAAACTGAGGGAATGGGAAGTAAAATAGAGAATACAATTGCGTGCAAAGTGATATATGCTGGGGAGGGGGATCTTAATTTCAACTACCGTATTTTTCGCCCTATAGGACGCACTTTTCCCCCTCCAAAAATGAAGGGGAAATGTGTGTGCGTCCTATGGGGCGAATGCAGGCTTTCGCTGAAGCCTGGAGAGCGAGAGGCGTTGGTGCGCACTGACCACTCTCGGTCTCCAGGCTTCAGGAAGCTGTCCGCAAGCCTTGCACGCCCGGCGGGAGCTCGCCCCGTGCTTCGGGCAGATGTCCGCAAGCCTTGCGCGCCCAGAGGGTGTTCCCACCGGGCTCGCAAGGCTTGCGGATAGCAGCCTGTTCTGGGGGCTGGGGTCGGGGGAAGCTCGGGCTTCCCCCGCCCCAGCCCCGTGGCTGGGGGGGGGATTATTTATTTATTTATTCCCCCCCCAAAAAAAAATAGGTGCGCCCTATGGGCCAGTGTGCCCTATAGGGCAAAAAATACGGTATATGCTTATGGAGTCTGAACTGGCAGCGACAGACCAGGAACCAGATTTTAGGTTCACAGTATGTAGCTTGAGGAAGACACGCACCCAGTGAAAAAGGCAAATTCCATGCTAGGGATCATAAGGAAAATAAACCTGCCATAATGTCATTACACAAATATATGGTGCAACTGCATTCGGTATACTCGGTATACTGAATTCGGCAGTTCTGGCTGGCTGACGTCACAAAAGATGTTGTAGAGTTGACAACAGTTCAGCAATCAAAATGATCAAGGGGATAGAGCAAATCACCTATGGATTATAGAATAATAAAGTAGGAAGGGACCATCTAGTTCAGGGGTCAGCAACCTTTTTCAGCCAGGGGCCGGTCCACCATCCCTCAGACCTTGTGGGGGGCCGGACTATATTTTGAAGGGGAAAAAATATGAACAAATTCCTATGCCCCACAAATAACCCAGAAATGCATTTTAAATAAAAGGACACATTCTACTTATGTAAAAACACGCTGATTCCTGGACCGTCCGCGGGCCAGATTGAGAAGGTGATTGGGCCGCATCTGGCACCCGGGCCTTAGGTTGCCTGCCCCTGATCTAGTTCAACCCCCTGCAAGCAGGAATCTTTCACTCCATGTGAGGCTCAAACCCAGGACCCTCACAGTCAGAGTCTCATGCCCCTACTAGCTGATCTATCCCTCAGGCTCTATGAGGAAAGGTTGCAAAATTTGGGGCTTTTAAGTTTAGAGATAAGCCGAGTAAAAGGTGATGTGAGAAATGTATATATTGTCTTTTCAGTTTGTTCCTGCAGAAGAGGAAAATGCTTTTATTAACCATAAAAATCATAGGGCTATAAGAAAATTGCAGCTGGAGTGTGTAAGGCTATAGGAATATTGCAGTCAAGGGTGTGGGAGGCTGCTGCTAGCATATTTCAAACTAAAAAGGTAAAGGTAAAGGTACCCCTGCCCGTACGGGCCAGTCTTGCCAGACTCTAGGGTTGTGCGCTCATCTCACTCTAGAGGCCAGGAGCCAGCGCTGTCCGGAGACACTTCCGGGTCACGTGGCCAGCGTGACAAGCTGCATCTGGCGAGCCAGCGCAGCACACGGAACGCCATTTACCTTCCCGCTAGTAAGCGGTCCCTATTTATCTACTTGCACCCGGGGGTGCTTTCGAACTGCTAGGTTGGCAGGCGCTGGGACCGAGCAACGGGAGCGCACCCCGCCGCGGGGATTCGAACCGCCGACCTTTCGATCGGCAAGCCCTAGGCGCTGAGGCTTTAACCCACAGCGCCACCCGCGTCCCTCATATTTCAAACTAGCTGTGGTCAAATGTTCTATAGGGTGTTGTTTCTTTAGAAATCGTGAAGGTGGGGACTTTTTGAGAAAGATAAGTTGTGGCAATTTTCTGGAGAAATAGAGTGTATCTTTAGCAACCATGGCCAGGGGCTTTTTGCAAAACAGGTAGCTGAAACAGGTGTTACACACTTTGGTGAAATAAAGGAACCTAGCCTTATTGCTAAAACAGTATGTAAGGGGACGGGTAAAAAGGTAAAGGACCCCTGACAGTTAAGTCCAGTCGTGAACAACTCTGGGGTTGCGGCGCTCATCTCACTTTATTGGCCAAGGGAGCCGGCATTTGTCCACAGACAGTTTTTCTGGGTCATGTGGCCAGCATGACTAAGCCGCTTCTGGCGAAACCAGAGCAGCGCATGGAAACGCTGTTTACCTTCCTGCTGGAGTGGTACCTATTTATCTACTTGCACTTTGCCGTGCTTTCGAATTGCTAGGTAGGCAGAAGCTGGGACCGAGCAATGGGCGCTCACCCCATCGCAGGGATTCAAACCGCCAACCTTCCAATTGGCAAGCCCTAAGGGACTTTGGGGAACAGGAAAAATAAGTGGCTTTGGGGGATGAAAGAGGGAGTGGGGGTTGGATTTTACATTGCTATAATAGGCGGATGCGATAGGTGTGAACTTTGAACGCCCCTTCCTAGTGGGCGGCAAAGGAGGGACTTGCGCTCAGGAAAAGGGTTTATATATTCATGTTTGTGACAAAAAAGTGTGTGCCTGCCTTTTCAGGTCACCCACTTGCAAGTGTTTATTTTCAATAAAATATTGCTGCTTCATCAACTTTGCCCAGACTTTATTATTTCAAAGGAGTCCAGGAACTACAGTGGTACCTCGCAAGATGAATGCCTCGTAAGACGAAAAACTCGCAAGACGAAAGAGTTTTTCATTTTTTGAGTTGCTTCGCAAGACGAATTTCCCTATGGGCTTGCTTCACAAGACGAAAACGTCTTGCGAGTTTGTTTCCTTTTTCTTAAAACCCAGGGAATACCCAGGGATACCCAGGGAATCCGTGCTTCGCAAGACGAAAAATTCACAAGACGAAAAAACTCGCAGAACGAATTAATTTCGTCTTGCGAGGTACCACATAAGTCCTGGGGACCGGCGTCTATATCTCACAGGTGACATGACAGAAGTATTTAAAATGATGCAAGGTGTAGAGATGGTGGATGGAGAAATGTTTTCCTTCCTCTGGCATAACACTAGATCTCATTGGGCATCAATGCAGCTGAATGTTTGAAGATTCAGATCACCTGGAGGAACCAGGGGTTTCAGAGAGAGGAAGGCTTCAGGGGTCTGCTTCCCAAGCATGTTCCCTGTGTTGGCCCAGGTAAGGTGCAATCATTGGTCACAGAAGGCCAGGGGGCGGGGCTCTGCACAGCCATCCCATTAGCATACAGAGGTGTGTGTGTGTGTGTGTGTGTGTGTGTGTGTGTGTGTGTAAGGAAGTGGGTCTTGTTTCATTTGGTGCATGGAAAGCTGACAAAACTATTTTACAAAATTCTTTGCTTGCACAAAATAAAGGAATAGGTAAATGTTTCTGGCACATCCTTCTTCTAGTTCCTTTCATCGTGACAAATGGGAACTTAACCGCCCAACAAAATAGGCTGATTTAACCCACTTGCTAAATAGCTTGAGAGTTTTCACACTTGTTTATCTTTTTTAAAAAAAATGAAAGAAAGCAAAAGAAACCAGAAAGGAATATTTGTGTGAAGTGACAAAAATGCTGTCAAATCCATTTTCTGTTGTGTAGAAGAATCTTACATAAATCGTAGTATGTAGATCTAAGGCAGTCTGCATGCAGTTTAGAGTGTAATCTGTTTCCAGGGCCGGATTGAACTCTGACGGAGTTCCCCCCCCCCTTTCTTTAATGGGAGGGAGCATCAAGCAGCTGCTCAAAAGCCTTCCACAATGAATGCAGACGAGCTTCGGGAGACAGCAGTCGGAATAATCTGCCATTTCCAAGCTTCCGGATTGGCGGGTGTGTATGTTTTACTAGCTCATATATATACACATACATATATATAGGCCAGGGGGGAACTTGTTTTCATACACATTTGTTATAGGCTGAGAATTCCACCCCCCCCAAGAAGGGGGGGGGGAGAGAGACGGTTTGATAATACAAGAGCATAATCTCTGCTGATTATCTACTCTATTTTTTTTATTATTTTAAAAAATGCTGGCAGCAGAAGCCCTTAAAGAGAAGACAACTGCTGCTGATCTTTTTGAGCTGTTTTAAATAATGAAAATATGGACAGGCAGACAGAATAGATAGCTGGGATACCTGCATTGCAGGGGGTTTGACTAGATGACCCCCCAGGGTCCCTTCCAGTTCTACAATTCTATGATTCTATGAAATAGAAACAATATATATATACACACACACACAGTCAGAACACGGGGTGACTAACCTGTGGGACCCTCCAGATGCTGTCAGATTCCAACTCCCACCAGTCCCAGCCAAGTCAGTCAATGGTCAGAGTTGGTGGAAGCTGAAGCCCAGCAGCTTAAATTTAACATTTATAGACCAGACTGAAATATCACAAGGTGGTACGAAATGTGCCAAGCTTCTCCTGCCCCTGCTTTAAAAGCAGTAACTGAAAGTAGAAGGGGAAGTTCCTGGGTCCTCCATTCAAACAAAAGAGGGCAGCAATAGGATCCCCAGGGATCACCATTTTGATTTTAACTATAACAGGAAGCACCTCCTACGATTAGGGAAAACCTCAGAAATAGCCCAAGCAGGCCATGGTCAAGACACCAGGGACAGCAGGATTGCTGTGAGTTTTTTGTCTGCTTAAGATGAACAAGCTATACTGGCGTACGGCGGGTCCCGGGCTCCATAAAACTGTTTGGCTGAGACAAGGGCAGTGGTGTGCTTCTCAGCTGAGCAGTTTAAAGAAACAGAGGGAGGGACAAGCAGAGTGGGATGGCGGTTTCACTCAGCGGTGTGTCACTAGTGAAACCGCCACGGGTCCTGAGTCCCTCTGCCTCCAGCGGCCAGTTGAAACTTCTTTCTCCCTCGCTCACTGGACGCTGGTGATAATAACTATATGCAGGGATCAGTAAATGTGTCTGAACTTGGCTGCCAAAAATTATTTCTGCTAGTTACTAGGCCTGGGCGATAGATCAATACCTCGCCCAGGACCCCTATGAGGAGCAGACTGTGATATCGGCTTCACTCAGTGATATATTGCTGCTGAAACTGCCACCACTCCAAGTCCCTGTGCTAGCGACTTCCTCCAGGGAGCACTGCTAGTGGAGGGACTGCCACCGTGGTCTGCCCCTCATACTGGTCCTGGGCGATGTATTGATACATCGCCCAGGCCTAAACATGTGTGTCTGTGTGTGATTTTTATTCATTGTTATGCTGGACAAGTACCTGAACATTACGTACACTTTCATTGTTCTGTTTGTTGCTACTGCGGTTTTTCTTGTTATTTAAAGCATTTATTTGATGCTTTCAATGAAGAAAACGCCTCGAAGCTACTTACAAATCCATACAATACAAACAGCATGAAAAAATCAGTTAAAAGCAAGATCCAAATAAGAGGAATCTTAAAAGTGCTCATCCAGTAATACTATATATAAAAAAGGAAATCCCCCAACCCAAACTAGTTCGTTAAGAAAATCCCCAAACTCAGTTCCATGGGTGACTCTGGGGCATCCCTCTGTGGTAGCTTATCTTAAAGTTTTACGTGTCTATACGCTTATCACATTTATAAATTTTAAATTTATTGTTGTACATTGTTTTAAATGTTTGCTTTCCTTCTGGGATTGTACCCCCAGGTGTGTTTTATAAGCTGGTCTCCGACTGTAATAAATTATCTATCTATATCTAACTATCTATCTATGTATCTATCTATCGGATAAAGGTAAAGGGACCCCTGACCATTAGGTCCAGTCATGACCGACTCTAGGGTTGCGACGCTCATCTCCCTTTAGTGGCCAGCATGACTAAGCCGCTTCTGGCGAACCAGAGCAGCTCATGAAAACGCCATTTACCTTCCCTCCGGAGTGGTACCTATTTATCTACTTGCACTTTGACATGCTTTTGAACTGCTAGGTTGGCAGGAGCAGGGACCGAGCAACAGGAGCTCACCCCGTCGTGGGGATTCGAACCTCCGACCTTCTGATCGGCAAGTCCTAGGCTCTGTGGTTTAACCTACAGCGCCACCCACGTCCCTTATCTAAAGGATAATCTATCTATAAAAAGGGAAATCATTTTCAGACTCTTTTGTAAAAAAAGAAAAAGAAAGAAAGAAAAAGCAATGAATAAATTTGAGGAGGATGAGCCACTGGCCAGGCATAATGGAAGGGCATGAGATCCTTGGCATAACACCCTGCCTTGTTTTTATTTGTGAAGATGTGGCGGGTCCACTCCCGAACGCCCCCCACAGTAGTCTCCTTTTTTGTGTCACATTTTTGTGTCACATTTTTAGAGTTTTGGCAAAGAGTAATACAGCCACCCACATCCCAAGCTGCTTCCTAGCATTGCTCTGCCTGGCTTGTTTTTCTCTCTGCCCCCCCCCTGGCAATACTGCTGCCGCCAACAGTCCCAGCTGCCACAGCTGGCTCCCTTCTAACCACTGCTGTCCCTTGCCATGCCCTGTGCCAATTGTCAATTAACCAGGGCGGATGGGTTCAACCTCCCTCCCCTCTCCCCCAGCGTGTCTCTCTCTTCTCTCTCTCTCTCTCTCTCTCTCTCTCTCTCTCTCTCTCTTTCTCTCTCTCCCAAAAGAAGAGCCCCTGAGCACAGCAGGCCTGCCAACTGGCATAAGTAAGGAAGAGGAGCTATTGATAGATTCGGTAATAGTAGAAAAGCTGCAGTCAAATAATAAGAGAAACTCAGGGCAATGGCAATAGTGTGCAATGGTCTTCACACCTGCCCAGTTCATATGGAAGGAAAATAAAAAGAACAGATGTTTACATGGGGATAGGGATGGGGAAGAAGCCTGATGCACTTTCTGAGACAGCAGGCAAACCAAAACACAGTCATCCTTCAAAATTTGCCTTTCTCTTAATTTTGAGATGCATCTCTCCAGCCAAGACACATGTGCAAAGATGCATATTTTAGGAAGCATGCATGCATTAATTTCAGAGGGACACAGGTGGCGATGTGGGTTAAACCACAGAGCCTAGGACTTGCTGATCAGAAGGTCGGAGGTTCGAATCCCCGTGAGCTCCCGTTGCTCGGTCCCTGCTCCTGCCAACCTAGCAGTTTGAAAGCACGTCAAAGTGCAAGTAGATAAATAGGTACCACTATAGTGGGAAGGTAAACGCCGTTTCCGTGCACTGCTCTGGTTTGCCAGAAGCGGCTTAGTCATGCTGGCCACATGACCCGGAAGCTGTACGCCGGCTCCCTCGGCCAATAAAGCAAGATGAGCGCCGCAATCCCAGAGTCGGCCACGACTGGACCTAATGGTCAGGGGTCCCTTTACCTTTTATGCATTAATATCAGGCAGCACTGCGCTGCAAAAATGCGTACAGTCAAACCTCGGCTCTCGAACACCTTCTTTTGGAACATTTCGGCTCCCAAACGCTGGAAACCAGTAAGTAAATGCTCTGGTTTTCGAACGTTTTTCGGGAGCCGAACATCCAACATGCTTTCTGCTTGAATGCAGGAGGCTCTTGCAGCCAACTGGAAGCCGCACATCAGTTGTTGGACATTTCGGAAGTCAAACGGGCTTCTGGAATGGGTTATGTTCAACAACCGAGGTTTGACTGTATTTTTGGCAAAATTGCACACAACCATGTATCTATAGGAAGAAATTCCCACTGACATGCTGATGAATAGTCATGAGGATTAAAAAGGAAAATCACAAACTGACATGGAAATGTGGAGAAGTGAACTCAAGACTGGAAAAATGAGAAATGGAGAGAAACCGAAATTGGCAGATTCGCCCATCCCTACATGGGATCATCATCACCCAAAGGACTGATGATTCTGGTGGCCATTTCTCTCTGATTCCTTTCTTTCCTCTTCTTCTATTAAAGGGATTTTTCTTCCTCCACAGCTGGGGTAGCCCATGTAATGCCCTCCATATAACACTGGACTCCAGCTCCCATCAGCCTCAGCCAGCACGCCCAACAGCCAGGGATGAGGGGAATTGTAGTCCAACAACATCTGGAGGACATCATGTTCACATTGTGTAGACAATGCTCACCTAGCAATAAGACTTGATACATAAAGCAAGTTCCCATGTTGACTGATAATGATGAGTCAAAAAAGACGAACGCTGACAGCCCAGACTGGACCTGTCTAGTGACACGTACATGTCTGGAGACTAAAGATAAGAGAAAAGCACTTTGCGATAAGGTTCCTTTTAGAGCACTCCATCTCCTCTGGGACCCTGAGGTCCTTCCGCGCGGAGTAGGACAGAATACCAAGGGTCAAAGGAGAACGTGCTCCTGCATTTGCATTCCTGACACTTCAGAGGGCAAGTTCAAGAAGTTCGTGCCACGTTATGTGGATACTGGCCTTATAGGAGAGATCACACGTGGCAGAATTGAGTCTGGGAGTAGTGCAGTGGAAAGGAAGAGGGGTGGCAATGAAGTTTATTCAATTGCACAGGTGGGGTGTTTAGAAAGTAGCTTCTTTTCTTCTTCTTTTTGAATGTCTTTGGGAAAGTTCCTTCTTCACTGCTTAGACAGCCCAAGCTGGGCTCTAGCTAGGGCTGACAGCTTGTATTTGGGTGTCACTAATCAAGACATGGTCTTCATACCCCACCAATAGAGCTGGACAAATAAAACTATCAGATCACCCAGACTATATTACACACATGTCAGACCCTCCAAATGTCCCTATTTTCCAGGGACATCCCTGATTTAGAGAAGCCATCCCAGTTTCTGATTTGATCCCGGAAAGCCCCGCTTTTCCTTAGGATGTCCCTGTTTTCATTGGAGAAATGTTGGAGGGTATGGAGTTATCCGATCCCTGAGCCATCTGTAGGTAATCCTGTATAGGGATGCTTTTTTAAATGTTTAATGTTTTATTATGTTTTTATATATGTTGGAAGTTGCCCAGAGTGCAGCTCCCAACCCAATAAGATATGTGGGGTATAAATAGTAAAATTATCATTATGGAATGGGATGTCCCTGTTTTCATCGGAGAAACGTTGGAGGGTATGACGTGTCTCCACCTTGGGGAGGTGTATTATAGAAAATGTACATTCTAGTTACAGAAATCCTGCACTCAGTTACCTGGGAGTAAACCCAAATAAACTCAGAAGTGCTTACTTCTGAGAGGACATCTGAATAGTTTGCATTTTAACTAAGGAAAAAGGCACAGGGACATTGAGCTCTCGTCCTATAAGCAACTGAACTTAAGGGCTCTGGGAACAACTGACCTTGTCTAGCCCTGCCTGGTCACTTCAGTCCTCAGGTGAGACATTCTTAGCACACTTCTGATATCTCTCTAATGTCTGCTAAAATAAGGGCTTTTAGTGTGGTGGCACTTGCCCTTTGGAATCTTAATGAACACCAGGAGCTGGAAATTAGGCACCTACTTGAAATTCCTCTGTTCACCCAGGCTTTCCTTGACTTGTAATCTAGCTACGTTGATGTATTAAACTGATCCTCTGATTACCGGTGCATTTTGTACTTGTTTTGGGAGTGTAATTTTAGTATCGATTGATACTGTTCGCTGCCATTATCTATTTCTTTCCTTGATGCCGGCAGTATAGATCTTTTGCAAACAAACAAATGACATTTGAAAAGAGATGATCAGAAAAGTCCTAAAGCTGGATAATATTTGAGATACTGGCAAAACTCAGGAAGACGGTTATAATGTTAAGAGACTATTCCAGAGGTTGCCATCCTGCAGCCATATATATGCCTGCTGGTGCCTTTTATGATACCCACTGTAAATTGTATAAATGTGCTTAATTTCTCTCTCTCTCTTTCTCAATAGTGTACAGTAGATGGGTCAATTAATTCCTAATGCCAGTGGCTTTCTGGAACAGCTGTTTACTAGCCACAACTAGGTGCCTTAATTGTCCAGTCAGTCGAATTCTTACTTCTCATCTTGCTGATTATTGAAAACAATAGTTAGAGAAGATTAGATTTGCATCCCACCCATCCTCTAAGGTGCTCACGGCGGTCCATAGACCCCCTCATTCCATCATCACAACAGCTCGTTGAGGTTCCTGAGGCTGAGAGCTGGGGACTGGGGACTGACCTGAGGTTCACTCCCTAAGCATCCTGCAAATCTGAACCCAGGAGGTTTCGCTAGTCTAACATTTAACCATTATACCATGTTGGTTATAGTACAGGGGGATCTCTTTTTATTCTCCAGTGCGAAATTTATGGATTATGTGTGATTATAGAAAGCAGTGATTGGTGGCGTCAAGAATCTAAGACTTTTAAAGTTCACATTCCAAACTATGAATGACATTCATTTGCTTGTTTGCTTGCATCTGAGGCCTGCAAAAAATGTGAGAAGTAATAGTTTGCATTTCAAATTCATTTCGGCTCTCAGCAGGAGAAAAAAACCATGGTTGGATGGAGAAAACTGACTAATTGTGTCTTGGTTTTCCTTACTCTAAGCTCCAGAGCTGAGGTGCATTGAACTTGTGATACTTGGATTTGCTTGGGATGGGGGAAGTGTTTTAGTACTGATCCAGATCCAATTTCAGGCAAGGGTGAGATCTGAATATTCATGACCTCATGCAACTGCTGTTGGTCCTCACAACTACTCTATGACTACAGATGCTGGAAAATTCCTATGAGAAAGAAAAATTGCTGCAGTTCACATGCTCATATGTGGTCAGGAACAGAAATTAGCTGAGCAAATACGATCAACATTATTTATGTAATTCATGAAGGGCTTTCTTTCTTACATTGTTTTTTTTTTTTTACATTTTCTTTACAGTGAAATGAATGTAAGTGACATAAATAGCTACATGACTTGCATTAATCAGAGAAGAAGGAGATGAGCGGCAGAAGCTGAACTGCAGCAGAAGGGAAACAGTGCTGGCTGTGACTAATATAGCTCAGAGTGGAAATGGCTGCCTTCTTACATCCATCAGAGATTCCTCAATGCACAAAGTCCTGAATGCTGACCATACAATTGTACAAAGGGCAACAAAGTGCTCTTGTTCAGGGTTCTGGTATGTCCCACAGAGAAACTTACGGTCTTCAAATAAAAACATCTTGAAGGTCCCAGGCCACAGAGAGGTTTGGCTGGCCTCAACTAGAGCCAGGGCTTTCTCGGCTGTGGCTCCGACCTGGTGGAACGCTCTGTCACAAGAGACTAGGGCCCTGCGGGACTTGACATCTTTCCGCAGGGCCTGCAAGACAGAGCTGTTCCACAAGGCCTTTGGCCAGGGCACAGCCTGACCCCCTCCTTTGGCAATCTTCGCGGAGCTCTGGCCCAATGGTTGTCATTAGTTTGATCTGAATTAATTTTATAATGAATGATTTTAGAGTGTTGTGTTGTACTGTTGTACTGTTTTATTGTTGTTAGCCGCCCTGAGCCTGGCTTCGGCTGGGGAGGGCGGGATATAAATAAAATTTATTATTATTATTATTATTATTATTATTATTATTATTATTATTCTAGCCAGCCTGCCCTGTCTTCTTTCAGGATATTCCTTTCCACACCTGGTTTTCTGTTGCCCTCTCCTAAAGGGATACTCAACATTCTGTGGCTACCTGAGCACGCTCAGCTCCCACTGGACTGTTTACCAGTATCCCCCTTTGGGATTTATTTCCTAAAGATGTTTTATACTATTCCTGCAAACCTTGCAGTCCCCCAGTGCCTACCAATACCTCCCTCTTATGAGTAGACAGTGGCATTTTGGCTGCATAAGGATCGACAAATGAGCTTGCTATGAGTAGCCAGATACAACACAACAACCGCAAAACATTTTGCTAGCATAAAGTGAAATCAGATAGTATTTGGAAATAGCAGCCAAATAAGTGTAATTAACTTCACTGTGGGGGTGGAGAGCAAGGGGAGCGATTCCAGACTGACTTGAACTCAGAAACAGCAGATCCTGAAGAATTAAATGCCCTGTAGACTGTAATGGAAACAGGAGATGTGGATAAAGACTAACACATCCACTGTCTACTCTAGCAGTCCTTGATGCACCATGGACACAAGAGGGCACCATCGCAAGTTTCCTGGCAGCTAGTCACAGATGCGGGGAAGGGCTCTCCATCAAAGGATGCTCTTGCACACTGAGGCTGATTCAGCCCAGCTCAGGCTCTGCCCAGCTGCCAGAGAAGTCACAAAGGACGGAGAAGCTGTTTGTTGCACTCCTGCAGTGTGGCGGCAAATGCCACGTCCATTGGTGATGGCTCATTTGAGCCAACTGCTCTCATTAAGAGCAGCACACGCCACGGAAGCCGATGTGTGCAGCTACTTCCTGTCCTTTTATCGGGCAGCATCCCAGCTTGACCCAACGGTGTAAAGACGAGCCGTGCAGGATCAAGCCCAAGGACCATCCTGTTCTCACAATGGACAACCAGTTGCTCCAATGGGAAACCCAGAAGAAGGAAAAGAGGGCAACAGCTCTCCCTCCAGTTGCATAGTTTCAACTTTTCCCTTTTCTTACGAGGAATCCTATTCGGAATAAGGGGATTACTCTTAAAAAAAGGGAAACGTTGACAGCTATGTCCAGTTGCCATTCCCAATAACTGGTTGGCAAAAGCACACTTTCTCCGACCAAGTTGAACAGGGTAGGGCAGCGCCTCAAGTGATTTCATGGGCAAGCTTTGCATGCACGCACATGCCAGGGCCACATCCAGTTAAGGGCTCAATCCTGGAAACATAGGGGACATACCTAAGTTAAAGAGCATCGCTGATCATGTGCGAAGTGCACCAACTTCATCCCTGAAGAAACAGAGCTAGGCTTGCAAAGGGAGTAACTGAGCTTTCGGGAAAGGAAGCCCTCTGATTCGTGCACATGCACAGAGGTTCTCTGCTACCCCAGTGCGGACATCTATACACAAATAGCAAACTAGCCCTTAGTTTCAGTTGCCCTTGTGGAGCTGACTAGGGGGCAAGATGGGGACAACAAAACTAGGATTACTTGTAGAACTCAGCGGAAAGGAGGAAGGTGCCACAGCCAGAATTAGCTCTGCCTGTTATTGCCACTGGCGCCATCTGCTGTTGATCTCCCTGCCTTTCACCCAGTATAAATCATCTCTCCAGTGGCCTGCATACTGCAGCCTTCCTAGGCATCTGGGCTTCCTGAAAAGCCCATGATGTCCTCAGCAGGGCTTCATTCTAATCACAGAAAACTAGGGAGGCATGGTCTTCATTCGGTTCTCTGTAAAAATTTTAAGTGCCTTTTTAAACTTTTAAATAAATCAGTGCAGTACTGAGTTTTGTTTTTTTATAAAAAGAGTAAAAGGAAGAACTTTCCTTAAAAACAACTAGCAAGTGCATCCATCTCAATTTCTTGGTAGCCAGCCTCCCCAGCTTCTCACACTTTAGGCAGAGCCCAGCTGAAGACTTCATGATGTAATTCCTGTTAGCAGAGTAGCCAGAATAAAACAAAAGGAGTCCAGCGAGAAAAGAAACTGGTGATACTTTACTGAGCTAAACTGAACAAAAACAGTATCTAACTTGAGGAGAACCTTATTTACAGGCCTAGATGAGAGCAGGGAGAAATATGCAACCACACATAATGAGGCAAACCTCATTCAGAAGAACTTTTCCTACCAACTCCTTCAACTGCCGAACATCAGCCTTTCTTCCCCACTGACAGCTAACGTCCAACTGAATAGAATCACCAAACAATCCAGACCAATAACAAACATAACCCTTTAAGTTACTAACTGAATGGTCCTGTGCTGTTGTACTTCCAATAATTCCTCCATGGAGAATCAGGAAGTGAGGGAAGCTGTGGAAACTGCGAAGCACTAGAGAAATACTTAATGGAAATAAACATGTACAAACCAACCTCTGCCATCTTCACAACAGTAAGGTAACTCAACCCCACGCCCACTGAAGTTCCAGAGCAATTCTGAGGTACTGTGAAAACGAGGCAGAAAAAGAAGAGCCTCTTTTACGAGGGAAGAAAATGTTAAAGAAGTTGAATAATTGTTTTGGCACAGTACTAGGGCATCTTCGGCAGACACAGAATGTTTAGTGAGTGTTGGGCGCCAGCAGGAAAGGACGGGGAGTGGAATGGAATATCCTGGAAAAAGGGCATGGTGGCAAATTGTGAGACACTCCAGACTTTTCTTGCAGGTCCAGTTATTTTCTTCCAGACAAATTGGCTTCTTAGTAAGCTATCTCCAACAGAAGCCAAAAACAGTAAGGAAGGATGTCTTCTGGCCAGTTTTCAACAGACTGAGACATTTACTATTCTTTTTTAAAGAAGCTGAACATTTTCAACGCTCTCACCCCAACCGGCATTCCAGATCCTGAGATTCCAGGGCCCAAACCTGAGACCCCATGCAATTTCACAGGTGATTCTTCCTCTGGGCTCCCTCCTACCACTCAGCCTAGAGATGGAGTTTAATTGGGAGAGAATTCCCCCCATCCCAACAGTATGCAATAATTTGGACCTGGCTCCTGCCAAGCTGAAGCTTGCAGGCTACTCACATGGTCTTCCTATTTTATTTTATTTTATTTATTTATGATGGGCACTCTCACCCACGTGGAGATTCAAGCCCCACTGCCCGCCATCTGGAGAGGGCAAAGCAAACTGGAGATTCCACGTCAGCCCTGCAGGTCTGGCAACCCTACCTCAGTGCCAATGCTAGGGGAGAGCCAGATCTACAACGGCACATGCAAACAAGTCATGATCCCCCCCTTCCCTTTTTCGGATCATACGCCATTGCCAAAGGCTTTCCAGCAGGTGGCTGAAGAGATCTCCATTTTCACCCAGGCCAGCCCAAGTTGTTTATATCATATCATAAAATTGCACTGCAATGATGCCTTGCAGTGCTGCAAGAGAGTCAGGGCTGACCCAGAGCTTGGCTTTGGATTCACAAAATTGAGAAGCACGTTGAAAGGCAGTCTGCCCAGCCCTACTGCCACGTTTGGGAATCCCCTCTGCTCATCCTGCTGTGAGGAACCCTGGACTTCAGGGAAATACAGTCGTGCCTTGGTTGCTGAACGACTTTCGAGTCGAATGTTTTGGCTCCTGAATGCTGCAAACCCGGAAGTGAGTGTTCCAGTTTGCGAACGTTCTTTCAAACCTGAGCGTCCAGCACAGCTTCCGCAGCTTCTGATTGGCTGCAGGAGCTTCCTGCAGCCAATCCATAGTTGTCAACTTTTCCCTTTTCTTGCGAGGAATCCTATTTGGAATAAGGGAATTTCCCATTAAAAAAGGGGAAACGTTGACAGCTATGAGCCAATCAGAAACCGTGTTTCAGTTTCTGAACATTTTGGAAGTTGAAGGGACTTCCAGAAAGGATTCCATTTGACTTCTGAGGTACAGCTGTATACTCTTTTGGAGAATCATATAATTGTAGTGTTATAAAGGACCCTGAGGATCATCTAGTCCAACTACCTGCAATGCAGGAATACACAGCTGTCCCATATGGGGATCAAACCTGCAACCTTGGCTTTTTATCGGCACCTTGCTCTAACCAGCCGCGCTGTCCACACTCCCCAGATTTCTCTCTCTCTCAACTTATTTCCTGCCTTGCTCTTATAAATGAGATCCAAGGTGGGTAAACAAAATCAAATTAAAAGTCAATGGAAATCAATACAGAATTAACAAAGAGCGTATTGACCCCGCAAGAGGAAACCCCATAGAAACCATTAAGAACCCACCAGGAAACCATCAAAAGTGACAGGATAATCAAGAATATTGGCAGCAAATTCAACAGCCATCAGGTTAACTGACCCCCAAGGGCCAGATCCTTAACATATATTGAAACTATAAAATGACAACTCTGACCAACAACAAAATGGTGCGGTGCAGAAGTCTTGTGTGTTCAGGATCCCAGTCATTCCCTTCCCTTCCTGGTTTTATTTATTTATTTCGTGAAATTTATGTGGTGCTTGATTATAAACACACACACTTCTAGGAGGTTAACTATCGGATTAAGCAATACATTCACAAGCCTACTTTAAAACATACAAAAGTTAAAATACTAAAACAGATTAAAACAACCTCAACTTTCTAAGCATCTGGATAGGCTTGTCTAAACAAGAAATTTTTTTTTGGTGAGCACCGAAAGAATACAATGAGGGCATCTGCTTGATCTCAATAGGCAGGGAGTTCCAAAGGGTAGCACTGAATGATCAAGTTCTTACAACTGTGAAATGGGTACGAACTATGTGTCACCTTCAGTAGTGCCAATTCTGCCGATCGAAGCAGTTGTGTGGGCCCATGTGGGTAAGGCAATATCATTTTCCATTCCTCCAGAGGGACAAAAACAGTCATCATTCCACGGCCACTAAGCATGCTCAGTCCCAACTGTTACCTCCCTTAGGCCCTCCCCATAAACATTTTAGTATTTCTGCAAACATTGGCGTTCTCCCAAGCCTGCTGATCTTTTCTGCTCATGTGTGACAGGTTCCGTTTTGGCACATAAGCGACAACCCTCACACTCGAATGTCAGTAATGGAGGGAAGGATGGGGTGAAGTGGGTCTCCTTAGAGGGGAAATCCATGAATTTAGGTGCTGGAGTCATCAGTAGGTCATCTTTTCTGCTCACATGCCCAGATGTGAGCATGTAACACTGTCCTGTTTGTGATTCCCCACAACCGGTACTGTGTACACACCATACATTTATTGCACATTTAAACCCTATTCCCCCTAAATGAATCCTGGGAACAGGAGTTTTGTTAAGGGTGCTGGGATTTGTAAGGGTAAACTACAGTTCCCATGGTTCTTTTTATGGGGGGAGGGGGTGGAATGTGTTTTAAATATATGGTGTGTACATTCAGAGGCATGCAAGCTCTGGTGATGGAACTATTATTATTATTTCCAAGACCTTACTTGGAAAATCAATACAACCCAGGTGGTTAAAAAAACCCAACAGAGACTCCATCTCCTCAGAGTATTGCGAAAGAATGATGTCAATCAACATTTGATGATCTCCTTCTACCGGTCCACAATAGAAAGTGTCCTTTCATACTGCATCAGGGTGTGGTACGCTGGTTTAACATCAACTGATAGGAAGTTCCTACAGAGGGTGGTGAATACAGCACAAGATATTATGGGCTGTCCCGTGAATCCACTGGATGAAGTAGTGGAAGAACGTTGCCTCAGGAGAGTGAGGAAAATTCTCAGGGATGATTCACACCCTGGCCGGCACTTTCTTGATCTCCTGCCCTCAGGCAGAAGATACAGAAGCACGATTAGTCGCACCAACAGGGTAAAGAACAGCTTCTATCTGTGGGCTGTTAGGCTGCTGAATGAAAAGATAACAGCAGGGCAACTGACTTTCAGGTTTGGTGGGTGAGCATCAGTAAATATATATCTTCCTTTCCAGGTAAATATCTTCATTTCCATGTTGCCCACTATATCAAGAACAGCATAGGAATTGTATAGGAATTTTCCTTATATTCCTTTTGCACTGTGGTGTTATTTTAAGGTTTAGCAGAAGCTGAGAGACAGAACGGCCTTTTACTAAAACCTGGTCAACTCTAAGAAATTCAGCTGTTTTAGAATAAAGGTTCAGGAATATGCTGCATTCTGGATGTACCTGTCCTTGAGGTTTAAACCGAGCCAAGGACGGTGTACATACGGTTTCATGCAGTTCTTTATATAATGAGATGAGAGGGAAGCAGTCGACAGAAGGCTTAGGAAGAGATGGAGACAGGTCTGTCCAGTAGCCTGTCATTTATCTGCTGGAGGAGTGAAGAACCTTTCCCAGTTCAAGGGCCGCACTCCGCCCAGGGCAAACTTTCTGAGGGCCACATGCCAGTTGTGGGTGGGGCCAGAGACAAAAGTGGGCAGAGCAACAGGTGTGAATTTTACCTGTGTATATTAAGCTACTGTCTATACATGCACATCCACACATCTGTCCTCCATCCAGAGAAGGAAGGAACATTCAAGGACACATTCCAGCCAGGCAAAAACACTCAGGGTGAGAAGCAGGGCCGGTGAGGGGTGTGGTCTGGGGAGAGTTCCAAGGGCCAGACAGAGAGGACTGGAGGGCCACATTTGATCCCCAAGCCTGCAATTCCCCACCCCAAATCACTGGGTAGACAAGCTAAATACACAACTGAGAAGACTACACATTTCTCTGTCATAACTGACGAGAGGAGAAAATCCTAAAGAGAATGCTGTGCCTTGCCAGGGAGATTCAGAATTGTAAGTTTGTTCTCTAATTTTATTCCTTTAGCTTGCACATAATTTAGATTTGCATAAGTTATTTTTGTTTTGTTGTTGCTGTTGTTTAGTCATTTAGTCGTGTCCGACTCTTCGTGACCCCATGGACTAGAGCACACCAGGCACTCCTGTCTTCCACTGCCTCCTGCAGTTTGGTCAAACTCATACCTCATTTTAATATTCCATTTTTTCTATTGGTGGAAAAAGAAGAAGCAACCTTTCCTTTTAACAGGGGCCTGTTGTGGTCTGCCAAGGAAATCCAGCATTTTGAAGTTTGCTTATGTTGTTGTGAGTTTTGGATGCTATCTTTTGTTCCTTCTAGGCTGCTGAACTCTGGTTTGTGATGGTCTGACGACAATATGCATATAAAATAATCTGAATCACGTCATGCACACAGACCTGACTTGGCCCACTCAAAAAACAAAATGAAAACCCAGACACAGGTTGTATTCAGTGCTAGTCCTACTCCACGTAGACCTACTCTAGGAAGTAATTTGGGTTCATTTGCTTCAATGGGTCCATTCTGAGTAGGTAGGTAAAGGTAAAGGACCCCTGGACGGTTAAGTCCAGTCAAAGACAACTATGGGGTTGTGGCGCTCATCTCGCTTTCAGGCCGAGGGAGCCGGCGTTTGTCTGCAGACAGCTTTCCGGGTTATGTGGCCAGCAGGACTAAACCACTTAAGGCACAACGGAACACAGTGGAAACCAAAGCACAACGGAATCCAAAGCACATGGAAATGCCGTTTACCTTCCCACAGCAGTGGTATCTATTTATCTACTCACACTGGCATGCTTTCGAACTGCTAGGTTGGCAGGAGCTGGGACAGAGCAATGGAAGCTCACCCTGTCACACGGATTCGAACCACTGACCTTCCAATCAGCAAACCCAAGAGGCTCAGTGGTTTAGACCACAGCGCCACCTGCGTCCCCTATTCTGAGTAGAGCTAGCAATGGATACGACCCTACAGCCTCACTCTGTGCCAGGTTGTTGCCCAATCCTTCCAAGAAATTTATTTCATGTGAACGCTCTGGGAGGGGACTTAATAAATCAACATATTTCGCCCATAGCAGGATTTTCGGTCCTTGCCAGCTTTGTCCCTCGCTCTCGCCCACCATCGCCTTCCAGCAACCCCTCTGGCTTGAATGTGTCTGCATGAAAAGAGCCAGAACTGATTGGTCAGCCCACTCTTCAAGGGTTTGCTATCTGCATAAAGCACAAAGCGACTGCCTTTGTCCATCTGTGCTGATGTTGCAGAGCATTCAAGGGCAGCCCTGCTGAGTCATCTACTATGACTCTGCAGCGTCAGAGGAGCCCGGCTTAGGCTGCCACACACACATACAGCCCACTCATCGACCGCAAATCTCCATGCCCACGCCCAGCAGGTGGAATGCAGGTGGCTCCCGCAAGGTTCTCCTCCAGCGGTCTATCTTTAGTCAGCCCACACAACCTATGTCTCCAGATAAGGAGGAGGCTTGGAGATGGGGGACAAGCAGGGGGAGGACCTCAAATAAACACAGCCACACTTGTGGGTCTTTTCCCCCTGCCTCAGTCCAACTGCTGCAGGGTGGGAATTCTGTATACAGCGGCATTATGCTGTAAGAGGGCAGCTTCTGTTTCTAGAGAGAGAGCCATGTGCATTTTGCAAAAACAAAAACAAAAAATACAGACATGCAAACAATTGGACAGGGTTCATTCACCCAGCTGAGAATTGCCAGTTTGCTTTTGGAAAGGGGAGGGAATCGTCCCTTGTTCATGGGGATCACCACTCAACAAATAGGAACCTAGAGGGGGCCAGAATTAAAAAGGTTTACGGCATGTAATGCCTTAAGAGAGAATATTATGAAAATGATATACAGGTGGTACATGACCCCAGTCAAGCTTGCAAAAATCTATCATTTGCCCAATAATATCATTTGCCCGATAATAAATGTTGGAAATGTAAGGAAACTGAAGGTACATTCTTTCACCTTTGGTGGACGTGCCCTAGGATTAAGGCTTTCTGGGAAATGATATATAATGAATTGAAAAAGGTATTTAAATATACCTTCTTGAAGAAACCAGAGGCCTTTCTCTTGGGCATGGTCGGCCAAGTGGTGCCAAAGAAGGACAGAACGTTTTTTATGTATGCTACAACAGCAGCAAGAATACTCATCGCAAAGTATTGGAAGACGCAAGATCTACCCACTCTGGAAGAATGGCAGATGAAATTGATTGACTGTATGGGACTGGCAGAATTGACGAGCAGAATCCGTGACCAGGGAGAAGAGTCGGCTGAAGAAGATTGGAAAAAATTCAAGGACTATTTACAGAAATATTGTAAAATTAAAGAAAGTTAGATGGTGCTGAATTGAAATTGAGAGGTTTCTAGCTGTAATGATATATAAGAACATAGATGGGGGGGGAAAGGGTTTGAAAAATGAGGTAATGTTACAAGCTGTAATGCTTTAAATGAAGGATTTGCTGAACAAATAACATTAATTGGGATACAAGAAGGAGAAGTATGAGGAGGTCTGAGAAATTTGTTATTTAAAAGTACGGTTTATGAATGTTATGCTTTTGTTTAATGTTTCTGTTTGTTTTGTTTTTGTTTGTTTGTTTAAAAAATTGGAAAATTTAATAAATATTCTTTAAAAAAAACAGAATTAAAAAGGTCTTCTCTTGGCATCCAAAAGGTATCAAAGTAGGCACAGGTCAATTCTCTTTAGGTTACTTCACATACAAAATAAATAAATAAGTCTCTTTGGGGTTCTGCTACTCTTACTGCACTTCACAACACAAAAAAACAGCCACGTCATGGGAAAAGTCTTGCCTGTGGTAAATTCCAGCAATGCGCCACACACATCATACATTTAAAGTACGCTCCCCAAGGTGGGAACTGTAATTTGCCCCTGACGGAGCTAATTCTGAGCACCTTTCACAAACTACAGTTCCCAACATTCATTTTTTGGGTGTGGCAGTGAGGGAGATGTGCTTTAAATTGTAAGATGTGTAGGAAACCCATGGTGGTTTCAGGTATTCACCAGCAGGTGCAGGTTTGGTCTGTCAGTGAGCCATCACAAACTGCCCTAGAGGGAGGTTATCAATGCCATGGGAAGTTAGCGGAATTCAACATGGGCTTTACCTGAAGCCATTATGCCTGGCAGTGCTCATGAGAATGAGCCTGGAATGAGAGGGAAAATGTTGATTATAGGTTAGTAAAGGGTAAAGGGACCTCTGACCATTAGGTCCAGTCGCGGATGACTCTGGGGTTGCGGCGCTCATCTCGCTTTATTGGCCGAGGGAGCCGGCGTACAGCTTCCGGGTCGTGTGGCCAGCATGACTAAGCCACTTCTGGTGAACCAGAGCAGCGCATGGAAACACCGTTTACCTTCCCGCCAGAGCGGTACCTATTTATCTACTTGCACTTTGACGTCCTTTTGAACTGCTAGATTGGCAAGAGCAGGGACCGAGCAACGGGAGCTCACCCCGTTGCGGGGATTCGAGCCGCCGACCTTCTGATCGGCAAGTCCTAGGCTCTGTGGTTTAACCCACAGCGCCACCAAATACAATGCAGTCAGGGCTGGCGTCAGCAGCTGGCATCCTTGGGCTGGCAGTCAGCTGGCATTCAGGGCCCTGGCAAAACCACTGCTGGATGCCAGCCCTGCCCACTCATGATGGGTGGCTTGGTCTTGAAATTGCCTCCCACAAGGCCCCAGAACACCCCATGCAGCATCACTCTGGTGCATTGTGGGAAATTTAAAATGGTAGTTGAGGGAACACTGGCAGAAGGGGCCCATGTTGCTGAGGTCCTCTATTACTGACACAGGTGAGCACTAATAAAGCACCACCAAAAGAGTGGCTGGGGAAACCCAGCCAGATGGGCGGGATACAAATAATAAATTATTATTATTAACCGTGATGCAGTTTTGTTAACATTCTCTCTCTCTCTCTCTCTCTCTCTCTCTCTCTCTCTCTCTGTGTGTGTGTGTGTGTGTGTGTGTGGCATTTCACCAATGCACAGAGGTCAATGTGCACAGACCTGAATATGATATGATGGAATCCCTAATTCAAGTATGTTTTTAGGTTGGGGCAATTTCCTGTCTGTTTGGAGGGGAAGGCATAGAAAATCTCATGTGGTTGCTCTTGTAGAAAGAGATAGTTGTGCTCAGGAACTGCTGGAAGCTCCAGGGAGCTAAATTGACTAGTTAGCGTGTTTCCCTGGAGAGCCAACTTGGAATTCCTGCTGAGCCAAAAATTAACATTGAAAACGAAGCAGAAAAACAGTCTACTGACTGCAAGATGGCAAATGGCACCTGATCCCACATCCCAAGGGGATGAACCTTCGATCCAGGTTTCCCAAAGATGTCCTCTTGGCAAGCAGCTTCAAGTCAAAGGATCCCCTTGGGGCATTTCAGTTTTGCTAGAAAATTGTGGGTTAGCAGATCAGGACGGAGCTCAGGAAATGCATCTCCAGGAGTCCGGCAGGGGATAATAAGATGTTTTCTCCAAACCAGGGGAAAGTTGCCACATTGATTTGTACTTCATAAAACACACATAGACACACAAGGCTAACTTGAATTCATTAATCTGACAAACGGGATAATTATGTGTCCTGAAACTGTCTCTGAAACAGCTCTTTTTCACAGCGGTGTTCTGAAAATAACTTCATCAATATGGCTCTCACCCATTAAACGTTCACACCTCTTGGTACCCAAGTCTGGAGCAAAGCTGAGACTTCCTTGGAGAGGTTTGCAGCACAGGGGGTGGAGGTGGATAAGGCTCACCACACTTGCCCTGAGACTACGGATTTAAAAGAAGCGGCACATTCTGGTCACCTGGAGAATGCGTCCTCTGCAGAACATAACGGGATGTATCTCTTGGCCAGAGAAAAGATAGTTACAATACAGTGGTACCTCTGGTTAAGTACTTAATTCATTCTGGAGGTCCATTCTTAACCTGAAACTGTTCTTAACCTGAAGCACCACTTTAGCTAATGGGGCCTCCTGCTGCCGCTGCACCACCACAGCACAATTTCTGTTCTCATTCTGAAGCAAAGTTCTTAACCCGAGGTACTATTTCTGGGTTAGCGGAGTCTGTAACCTGAAGCGTTTGTAACCCGAGGTACCACTGTAATGGGAAACCTCAGGCCTGGGGGGGGGGGGCAAATCAAGAAGCTACAGGCAGTGATTTGAAAAGCAGATACCAGAAGAAATTATGGGTGTCTGAGGCACAGAAAAACACAATAGTGCATTAGCATAACATCATAACACAAATGTCATAATAAAAACATTCTGTTGCCCACATCCTGAACAACATAATGTTGTTATGTAAAGTGGTTTAAAACATTTATTTATTTTTTGCAACAAACATCCAGGCTGACACTATGCATGCTCATTCGTAAGCCCTGCTAAATTCTACAGCATTTGCTCTGAATGCTATGTGCACAAAATCACAGCCTAACTCAATCACTTCCCCTCATGTCTGGAGTCTGGGAACGGCTAGCTGTTCCATCTGCGCCTCATTCATCCAATTTTTTAATTTTTGCAGGAACCACCCACCGCAGCACACGGCAGAGGTGCAGCCTATTGGAAAACACATCCCCAAAATAACCTGCTTTGCAATAGAGAGAAGAGAGAGATGGAGACAGAGCTTGTGACTGGGGTGGAATTGGACAGCAGCTGTTGCTAGCTGGAAAATCTACAGATGTCAGCTCTTCAGCAGCGGAGTCAGCCTTCAGCGAAAAACACGATGCATATTTACTGGGGAGTAAGTCCTACTGAACCCTGTGGGATTTCTAAATGAATGCTGCATCCTCAGCCAAAATGGGGACCTCGGCTTAACTGCTCTGTTTGCAGCTCCACAGTTAAAGGTAAAGGTAAAGGGACCCCTGACCATTTGGTCCAGTCGTGGCCGACTCTGGGGTTGCGGCGCTCATCTCACTTTATTGGCCAAGGGAGCTGGCGTACAACTTCCGGGTCATGCGGCCAGCATGACTAAGCCTCTTCTGGTGAACCAGAGCAGCACACAGAAATGCCGTTTACCTTCCCGCCGGAGCGGTACTTGCACTTTGACATGCTTTTGAACTGCTAGGTTGGCAGGAGCAGGGACCAAGCAACGGGAGCTCACCCCGTCGCGTGGATTCGAACCGCCGACCTTCTGATCGGCAAGTCCTAGACTCTGTGGTTTAACTCACAGCGCCACCCGCATCCCAGCTCCAAAGTTAGGAGCATGGAAACATAGGAAGCTGCCTCATGCTCAAATCAGACCCTTGGTCCATTGAGATCAGTACTATCGACATTGGCTGGCAGCAGCTCTCCAGAGAGTCTTTCCCAGCCCCTATCTAGAGATGCCAGGGATTGAAACTGGGGCATTCTGCATGCCAAACAGATGCTCTACCACTGAGCATGGTGTGTGTGTGTGTGTGTGAATTTGGTCGTTTTGTGGGAATTCCCTTTGAACAGAGGCAATGTTTTTACCCCACTCACCAAGTCTGGTGGTTCTATTCCCCAGTGATGGTGGGTCCCATACTGCCCCCCCCCCAATGTCTGAGTATTTGTTCACAGCAGATGCTGACCCATTGTAGCAAATGGGGCACTGCCTGTCAAGGACTGTGCTGCGGATGGCAGCACTGAGGAGCAATGGTGGGAGCCTCCCCTGCTCCTGATTCAGATCCTGAATCTTCCCAGGAGCAGGAGGGCAGTATAGATTTGGAACAGTGGTTTGCAGAGGGGCATAGTTCAGAAGGCAGAAGCTGGGAAATACTGGATGGCGAACAGCTAGGAGAAGGAACACTGGAAGGGAGAGGGTTAACAGATTCACAGTCTCTAGACAGCCTTCCTCCACCGCCCTCCCCAAAGTTGAGAAGGGCTCAGAAAGTGGCAGAACAGAAAGCACAGAGGGGACAGGCTCAGATTACGAGACGTAGAAGTGATGTAGAAGGGGGTGGAACCCTTAATTGAGAGCACCGCCATTACTCGGAGATGTGTTCTTTGTTCTCTCACTGTGATTATTAAAGTTTCTAACTGGTAAGAAGACTCCTTTTCCTTTGTTCTGCTCATCTACAGCCACGGGGGAGGAAGGCGATTCCCTGAAGCCTGACACTGCCCCATCTGCCTGCCTTCTCAACTTACACCCAGCCAGGGGGTAGCACTGCCTGTTGGCTTCCTCCTCAGTGTGGCCCCTATGAACTCAGCAGGGAGGAGGATGGAGGCAAGGCTAGCCTTAGTTGGTTCTGCCTGGCATTGGCTCTGGCTCTACCTACAGTTGGGCTCCTTGCTTTTACTCTGATTTAGCTAGATGTTAGTGCCACATAGCCAAGCAGAGTGCCAGCACTCAGGCAGCTCCTGAGCTCCCCCCCTCCAACCTGGAGACAACCTTGCTGGCCTCCCCAACCCAACCCATGCAGGCAGCTTGCAGACATCATTTTAACTTCCCACAATGCCCTCAGCATAGCTCTGCCTGCTGTCAGCAGGGCTAGGTAGGCTCACTTAGCTGCACAAATGTAAGAGGGGACTCTGAAGAGGTGGCCCTTCTGCAAGCAGCCTCTGAAGGAATAGGGCTTTCACGCATTTTTCATTGTGTATCGTAGAACAGTGCCTTTTTGCTGTAAAGGATCTCCAGTGTAGGAGGGTCAAAAGTTCAAGGGAAGGACTGCAAGGATATGTTTTTCTCAGGATGTTCTGCACAAGAAGGCGAAAAGTTTAAAATGGGATGTTTTGCTTTGCACAGGAGGGTTAGAAGTGCAGCCTGGAAACTCAGCAATAAGGAGAAATAGAAACTTCACCAAGATTCTGTTTTCTTTCTGATTAGCTGCTAAGCAGTTGGGAGAGGAGTGAAATGATTTTGTATGAAGGCAGAAAATAGGGTAATTGGTGGAAATAGTTGTAGAATTAGAAACCGATGTGAAGATGTGGAAACTGGAACATAATGAGAAACCAAAATGGACAGATTTTCTCATTTCTAGTGGGGCGGTTTATCACTCTCCCCACCACACATAATTATCACCTTCAGGTTTCCTGCCCTGCACCCCTGCAGAAACATTACAAGGCAAACTAGTTTGAGAACTGTGGGCTTGCTTCATAACCAGCCTTTCCACCCATAGCTCTATATAAACTCCCCCTTTCTTCCTAAAATCAGACCCTGATCACTTTAGCGCTCCATCCTGCCCCAGGCGATTCATTTCCCTGCCGTATCAGCTCTCCTCATTGAAAGGCACAACATTAAATTCAAATTGTTGCCACGAGGCACTTGTGGCGTCAAAAAGCACTTTGCCTTCATCCATTTCATGCCTGCCTCCCAGCCGAAGCCATGAAGCTATTCAAATATTTGCCTTTACTTCATAGTTCATTATGTAGCTCCCATCTCTACATATATTCTTTTCAAAATTAGGCATTTTCATGGCCCAGATGGAAAGCTTGATTTCTGCTACCAGAGTGGAGAATGGGGAATTTCCTGCTGGGAGCAAAAACATAAATAAACCCATGTTCATTTGGGGAGTGGATGAACGGGAGCAGAACATCCGCCTCCCCCTTATCTTAATAACATAAGAAGAGCCAGTGGCCCATCTAGTTCTCACACGACGCCTATGGGAAGCCCACAAGTGGACCCTGCAGTTTCCAGCAACTGCTTCCCAGAAGCATACTCCTCTTGACGGTGGAGCTACAACCCAACCATGGTTCTCAGGGCTAGTTCAGCTGAGAACCATATCCTTCATGAATTTGTCTCATCTTCTTTCAAAGCCATTTGAGTGGTTAGCCATCGCTGGTATTTGTGGAAGTGGATTCCATAGTTCAACTTCTTCTTTGGCAATCCCTTGTAGCCGAGTAAGATTGTCTTCCATGAACACAGCTTTAACAGTGAGCCTGTAAGTACTGTGGAGGCCAATTCTGGATCCACACTGTAAAGGGAATTGGGGTTGCTTGTGCGTAAAGGGTGCTGCAGCTCTAGACAGCGTTGCCTGGATAAACCTTTCCCTGGCTGGACAGCCCTTTCTCCATGACTGTCTCAGTCACTGGCAGAATCCGTTAGTGGGCGTTTTCTGAACTTCTTCCAACATAAAAATTCCTTCACTCCAAGTCTCCGCCTAGCCTCTCTGCGCGGAAGTCTCCTGTGCAGAGTGGGCGTGCCCAACGGAGGTCCTGGGCTCTCCCTGCTGCTCTCTGTGGAGGAGTCTCGGAGCCCTCCCTCCGCAGCCTCCTCTTTCTTCCTGGTGTCCCTCCTATTTCCTTAGTCCAAGGAAGCTCTCTCTCTCTCCCTGCTGGTTCCTTCTCCTGCATCGTCAGGGAGCCTTACCTCCACCCTAGGCTCCGATGGCAGTTCCCTGACACACACGTCCTTCCACAGTGGGGAAATAGGTTTCCAGAGAGGAGTTGATCATGTCTGCCAGGGGTTTGCCAAGTGTGCCTTCCTCTTAGCACGTTTCTCCCTTTTGTTCTGAGTCCGAGCATCTTCAAAGTCCACAACATCTTTGGTAAAGGCTGTTCTCCAATTGGAGGACTTGCAGACCAGTGTTTCCCAATTGTTGGTGTTTATACTACATTTTTAAAGATTTGCCTTGAGAAAGTCTTTAAACCCCTTTTGCTGACCACCAGCATTACGCTTTCCATTTTTAAGTTCAGTATAGAGTATTTGCTTTAGAAGATGGTAATCAGGCATCCCCCCTTCATGGATCACTGCCTTGCCATGGCGAAGGGGCTTGAATAACTCAGAGAAGCTATGAGCCATGCCGTGCAGGGCCACCCAAGATGGACAGGTCATAGTGGAGAGTTTTGACCAAACGTGATCCACCTGGAGCAGGAACCGGCAAGCCACTCCAGTATCCCTGCCAAGAAAACTCCATGGACAAAGACAACAGGTATATAAAAGATATGACGCTGGAAGATGAGGCCCTCAGGTCGGAAGGCGTCCAACATGCTACTGAAGAAGAGCGGAGGACAAGTACAAGTAGATTCAGAGCTGATGAAGCGGCTGGGCCAAAGCCGAAAGGACGCTCAGTTGCGGATATGCCTGGAAGCGAAAGGAAAGTCCAATGCTGTAAAGGAAAATATTGCATAGAAACCTGGAATGTAAGAACCATGAACCTTGGTAAATTGGATGTGGTCAAAAATGAGATGGCAAGAATAAATATTGACATCCTGGGCATCAGTGAACTAAAATGGACGGGAATGGGCAAATTCAGTTTGGATGACCATCATATCTACTACTGTGGGCAAGAATCCCGTAAAAGAAATGGAGTGGCCCTCATAGTCAACAAAAGAGTGGCAAAAGCTGTACTGGGATGCAATCTCAAAAATGATAGAATGATCTCGATACGAATCCAAGGCAGACCTTTTAACATCACAGTAATCCAAGTTTATGCACCAACCACTGGTGCTGAAGAAACTGAAATTGACCAATTCTATGAAGACTTACAACACCTTATAGAAGTGACACCAAAGAAGGATGTTCTTCTCATTATAGGGGATTGGAATGCTAAAGTAGGAAGTCAAGAGATTAAAGGAACAACTGGCAAGTTTGGCGTTCAGAACGAAGCAGGGCAAAGGCTAATAGAGTTCTGCCAAGAGAACAAGCTGGTCATCACAAACACTCTTTTCCAACAACACAAGAGACGACTCTACACATGGACATCACCAGATGGGCAGCATCGAAATCAGATTGACTATATTCTCTGCAGCCAAAGATGGAGAAGCTCTATACAGTCAGCAAAAACAAGACCTGGAGCTGACTGTGGCTCAGATCATCAGCTTCTTATAGCAAAATTCAAGCTTAAACTGAAGAAAGTAGGGAAAACCACTGGGCCGGTAAGATACAATCTAAATCAAATCCCTTATGAATACGCAGTGGAAGTGAGGAACAGGTTTAAGGATTTAGATTTGGTGGACAGAGTGCCTGAAGAACTATGGATGGAGGCTCGTAACATTATACAGGAGGCAGCAACGAAAACCATCCCAATGAAAAGGAAATGCAAGAAAGCAAAGTGGCTGTCCAACGAAGCCTTACAAATAGCGGGGGAGAGAAGGCAAGCAAAATGCGAGGGAGATAGTGAAAGATACAGGAAATTGAATGCAGATTTCCAAAAAATAGCAAGGAGAGACAAGAAGGCCTTCTTAAACGAGCAATGCAAAGAAATAGAGGAAAACAATAGAATGGGAAAAACCAGAGATCTGTTCAAGAAAATTGGAGATATGAAAGGAACATTTCATACAAAGATTGCCATAATAAAAGACAAAAGTGGAAAGGACCTAACAGAAGCAGAAGACATCAAGAAGAGGTGGCAAGAATACACAGAGGAACTATACCAGAAAGAAATGGATGTCTCGTATACCCCAGGTAGTGTGGTTGCTGACCTTGAGCCAGACATCCTGGAGAGTGAAGTCAAATGGGCCTTGGAAAGCACTGCTAATAACAAGGCCAGTGGAAGTGATGATATTCCAGCTGAACTATTTAAAATGCTGTTAAGGTGCTACACTCAATATGCCAGCAAATTTGGAAAACTCAGCAGTGGCCAGAGGATTGGAGAAGATCAGTCTACATCCCAATCCCAAAGAAGGGCAGTGCCAAAGAATGCTCAAACTACCGCACAATTGCACTCATTTCACACGCTAGCAAGGTTATGCTTAAAATTCTACAAGGCAGGCTTAAGCAGTATGTGGACTGAGAACTCCCAGAAGTGCAAGCTGGATTTCGAAGGGGCAGAGGAACCAGAGACCAAATTGCAAACATGCGCTGGATTATGGAGAAAGCTAGAGAGTTCCAGAAAGACATTTACTTCTGCTTCATTGACTATGCAAAAGCCTTTGACTGTGTCGACCACAGCAAACTATGGCAAGTTCTTAAAGAAATGGGAGTGCCTGATTACCTCATCTGTCTCCTGAGAAATCTCTATGTGGGACAAGAAGCTACAGTTAGAACTGGATATGGAACAACTGATTGGTTCAAAATTGGGAAAGGAGTACGGCAAGGCTGTATATTGTCTCCCTGCTTATTTAACTTATATGCAGAATTCATCATGCGAAAGGCTGGGCTGGATGAATCCCAAGCCGGAATTAAGATCGCCGGAAGAAATATCAACAACCTCAGATATGCAGATGACACAACCTTGATGGCAGAAAGTGAGGAGGAATGAAAGAACCTTTTAATGAGGGTGAAAGAGGAGAGCGCAAAATATGGTCTGAAGCTCAACATCAAAAAAACGAAGATCATGGCCACTGGGCCCATCACCTCCTGGCAAATAGAAGGGGAAGAAATGGAGGCAGTGAGAGATTTTACTTTCTTGGGCTCCATGATCACTGCAGATGGTGACAGCAGTCACGAAATTAAAAGACGCCTGCTCCTTGGGAGAAAGGCGATGGCAAACCTAAACAACATCTTAAAAAGCAGAGACATCACCTTGCCAACAAAGGTCCATATAGTAAAAGCCATGGTTTTCCCAGTAGTAATGTATGGAAGTGAGAGCTGGACCATCAAGAAGGCTGATCGCCGAAGAATTGATGCTTTTGAATTATGGTGCTGGAGGAGACTCTTGAGAGTCCCATGGACTGCAAGAAGATCAAACCTATCCATTCAGAAGGAAATCAGCCCTGAGTGCTCACTGGAAGGACAGATTGTGAAGCTGAGGCTCCAATACTTTGGCCACCTCATGAGAAGAGAAGACTCCCTGGAAAAGACCCTGATGTTGGGAAAGATGGAGGGCACAAGGAGAAGGGGACGACAGAGGACGAGATTGTTGGACACTGTTCTCGAAGCTACAAACATGAGTCTGACCAAACTGTAGGAGGCAGTGGAAGACAGGAGTGCCTGGCGTGCTCTGGTCCATGGGGTCACGAAGAGTCGGACACGACTAAACAACTAAACAACAACAACAATCAGGCATCCGAACAACATGGCCAGTCCAACAAAGTTGATGTTGAAGAATCTTTGCTTTGACACTGGTGATCTTTGCTTCTTCCAGTACACTGGCATTAGTTCGCCCATCTTTCCAAGTGATGTGTAAATTTTTTTGGAGACACTATTGATGGAATCTCTCAAGGAGTTGGAGATGGCATTTATAAGTGGTCCATGTTTCACAAGCATACAATAAGGTTTAGTAGCACAATAGCTTTGTAAACAAGCATTTTTGTTTCCTTGTGAATGTTTGGTCCTCAAACACTCTGCACTTCAATCAGGAGAAAGCTGCACTCGCACAGCTTTCTATTTCTTTCTCTGTGGATAGTTCAGCTATGCACTGCGTGAAATATGTCCAGACAGATATTTCTGCAAAATAGGTAGGCAGAAGGTGGCATTTTGCAAAGGTGATTTTAAAGGCCTGATGCTACAGCAAGCATTTATGTGGGCCCTTCTCTCTATCCGCCAGAAGACAGACCATAAACAGTGGTTTGACTGGGGGCAGGTAGCATTTCAACACAGAAAAGTTCAAAAATAACAAGAGAACAATGTCTAAAACATTCAAATCATGAAGCCTCACAGCCTAGAACAACAAAAGTACATAGATACAGTACAACTCCAATGGGATAATAAAGTATTAACGCATACAAGACTGAGGGTAGTGTTTCAGCCTAGCTTTACATCCCATATATGAAATACTAGGTAGAATCCCTGCCATCTTTAATTAAAAGTATCTGCATTGCACACAATTCCACTTGTAGTTTTGGGATTCTTAGGATTCCTGGGGGTTAATGACAACTTACAATTTTTGTCAGCTCCACTTGAGACTTTTCAAGTCTCTGCTTTGGTCAGTACTGATCGTACCAGATTACCTGAAATGCTGGTGTGATTCTATTTAAGACATCTTTTTACAATTGTCTATCCATTCTTAAGGAAATCAGCCCTGAGTGCTCACTGGAAGGACAGATTGTGAAGCTGAGGCTCCAATACTTTGGCCACCTCATGAGAAGAGAAGACTCCCTGGAAAAGACCCTGATGTTGGGAAAGATGGAGGGCACAAGGAGAAGGGGACGACAGAGGACGAGATTGTTGGACACTGTTCTCGAAGCTACAAACATGAGTCTGACCAAACTGTAGGAGGCAGTGGAAGACAGGAGTGCCTGGCGTGCTCTGGTCCAGGAGGTCACAAAGAGTCAGACACAACTAAATGATTAAACAACAACAACAACATGGCAACATGGCAGGTGTAAGGAAAATGCCTCTAGGGCCAATGCAGTAAGTCCACGCAGCAGAGCAGAAATGCTATTGTGAATATATTGCAATAACTCCATGCACTTGAATGAGTTGTCACCTTCCTTCATAACTACTTAGGCCACATTCACACCATACATTTAAAGCACTACGATACCACTTTAAACAGTCATGTGCAACCCCCCCCCAAAAAAAAATATTTCTGAGAGCTGCAGTTTGCTAAGCTTTCTGAGAGTTGCTAGGAAACCCCAGTTCCCCTCCCAGAGCTACAATTCCCAGAGTGGATTAACAATCAAGTTCTCTTCAAACAACTGTTAGTACTACCACTATGCGAGTAAACAGCCTTTCAGGGGTTGTACATGAGTCTGAAGGGATGTTTATGCTCGCAAGGCTCGGCTCTGTAATTCATCATGGAAGCTGCATTGCAGTCCACTGTTGCAGCACACTGTCTCTGCCTTGCTCTTGCAATGACACTCTCCTGTCCGTCAGGGAGGAGCAACCACACTAAGGCTTCCCTTGCCGGTGTGAACACCCAACCTTAGTAGCTCTGACCTTCTGCAATCGGGAGCACAAAGGGGGATAGGTGCGGAAGAGCGGGCTGTGGAAGAGGGCTGTGTAACTGACGCATAACTGATAGTTCTCAATTCAGAGGGGCAGGGAAAATGGACTTCCCTTCTTTTGTTCTGTTGGAGAAAAGGTGCGGATTTGGAGAGCTGGGGGCAAAACCTATTACACTTCTCCATGCTTCTCCTGGGTTGACAGCTTCCATATTTCCTTAGCAAAGCTAGCACTAGGCGTGTGTGTGTGTGTGTGTGTGTGTGTGTGTGTGTGTGTGTGTGTGTGTTTTAGTTACTTGGTGCTGATAACAGGCCATCCACTCCCAACAAGGGCTGAGTAGGGCAACTGGGAGCTGAGTTTCGCTCACATTCAAAAATGGCACCACTGAAAGGATGACTGGTGGTGTGGCTGGGTTGTGCCAGTGAAAGGCCCTTCCATGCCCAACCTGACTGAGTGCTGATACCATCTGGTCAGTAAGATGCAGAGAAAACTGGAGAATATCAAGCCCTGGTTGCTCTAAACAGGCTCTCTTATAAGTACTGGTCTTCAGCATCTATAACTCCTGTTACTGGACCACTACTGAGATACGTAGACAGTGTTCTTAGTTTATTGCTGGTTTTAATTATTATTATTTTAAAAAAATTAATTTATTGGAGTTTATAGAGAAAAATAAAAAACATAATATCAAATATCTTTTTTTATCCAGCATAAGTCTAACTAAGAGAAAAACATAGTGGGAAAGAAAATTAAAAGAAAGAAAAGAGAGAGAGAGGTAAGAAGACAGAAAAAACTTAAAATAGAAAATAGAAAAGATAAAGTTCAGAAACTAAAGAACTTCCCATTCTTCATTTGCTTGCCATATATAAGCTTGGTTTAATTGTTATTAATGTTTTGATTGCTTTTAACTAATAATCTTATTGCTTTATTCTATTCATAAACTGATTTGAGGTTTTATACAATCAAGCAGTATACAATGGCACCTTGGTTCCTGAACAGCTTAGTTTTTGAACGTATCAGCTCCCAAACGCCGCAAACCTGGAAATAAGTGTTCTGGTTTGTGAATGTTTTTCAGAAGCCGAACGTCCGACACGGCTTCTGCTAAAGTGCAGGAAGCTCCTGCAGCCAATAGGAAGCCGCGCCTTGGTTTTCAAACAGTTCCGGGAGTTGAACAGACTCCCAGAATGGATTAAGTTTGAGAACCAAGGTACCACTGTATAAATTTTATGAAATAAAACAAATACATAAAGAAGGGGTTTTTGTTATCCGAAGGCAAGTATTATTTGCCAAACACAAATTTTGGGACAATATTTGACACTTCTTTGAGACAAAGGTTTCATCCACTCAACTGTCAATCCATTCATGGTATTTTATTTAATCTCTTTGTTGTTCCATATGCTAATCAAAGTAGATAAACACGTCTTAAATGAAAATATGAATATGAAACCTTTGAGCTCAAGGTACCGTAATAAAGTTTAGCGTACTTAATGGGTGAGGGGTGAGCAAGATGGGAATAACAGGAACTTTAAAAAGAACCAGGCAGATGTCAGACTAGTGGGGTACACTTTGACTTTTTACTAGGTCATCATCAAGACCCCGAAGCAAAATGATGTGTGCAGGGGATAGGGGGAGGTGGGGCCAGATAAAAAATGGTGGCCCAGGGATGTGACTAGATGCAAAAGGATAACTCAGTTTTGCTTTGTTTTGCACCAATTGCTGCATCTATGAGCCATCCACTGGGATGCTCTGCACATACAATTACAAATCTACATCTGGGTTACTGCAGACCAGGGATTCTAGCAGTGCATTTTGAAGAGAGAAAGAACAGATTTGTTGTTATTGCTTGTTTTAGACCACTGGGAGTCAGAGAAACCATTCCCAACACATTGCAAATGATCCAGCTCTCTGCTGGCTGATCCCAATCTACCCACCCTGGCCCAGAGTGTAGATGGCAGCAGGAAAACCCACTGGTCAAGACACTTCAGCTCAAAATGTGCAACCGCCTGGCCCCAGGGCCCTTCCCCTTCCCAAGAGAAGCCAGGCTCCTGCTCTCAGGATGGCCAGCCCAGCTCTTGCTCACCTCCTCCCACTGATGGATGTAGCGTATGAGCCTGGAAAGCCTCAAGAGCCGCAAGAGGCTAAGGATTTTGGTGAAGCGCACGATCCGCAGGGCTCGGGCCGTCTTGTAAACCTCCGAATCAATGCGCGTCTCCACGATCAGGAAAATGTAGTCCACTGGGATGGAGGAGATAAAATCCACCACGAACCAGCTCTTGAGGTACTTCATCTTAATCCTCTGCGGGTCAAGGATGATCTCCGTGTTGTCTTCCACCACAATCCCCGTGCGGAAATTGAGGACCAGGTCAATGAGGAAGAAGGTGTCCGAGACCACGTTGAAAACAATCCATGGGGTGGTGTTCTCGTCTTTGAAGAAGGTGATGCCCACCGGGATGATGATCAGGTTGCCAACCATCAGGAGAAGCATTGTCAAGTCCCAGTAAAACCTAGTCAGCAAGACAGAGAAATGGGAAATGAGAGAAGGACAGACCTGTGTGGCTGTCAGGCTTCAAGGAATCGGCTTTCTCCCCCTTTTGGCAGTAGATAAGCAGAACAAAGGGAAAGGTGTCTTCTTACCAGTTAGAAACTTTAATGATCACAGTGAGAAAACAAAGAATCCATTTCCTAGGAATGAAGGTGCTCCCAATTAAGAGTTCCACCCACTTCCTCCCTGGTCACCCATGTCACTACCGCGTCTTGTAACCTGATCTTGTAACCACTGGGCTTTCTGTGCTGCCACCTTATCTGCTCTTCTTGACCTTGGGCTGAGCAGATGAACACTTTCCAGAGACAGTGAGTCTGTTAACTCTCTCCCCCAGTGCTTCTCCTCCTAGCTGTACTTCCCAGTACTTCAAGCACTTCAGAACCTTCTGAACTATGTTCCTCTGCAAACCGCTGTTCCAAATCTATATCCTGATCCTGGGAAGATTCAGAATCCTGATCAGGAGCAGGGGGAGGGGGAGACAGTGCAGCCCTCCTCAGCACAGTCCCTGACAGTGGCCTAGTAGAGAAAGGGCTAAGTAGATTTCAGGCTTTGGGGAACAGCTTTGCTTTTCATTAGAACCCCCAAGGTCCACAAACTGGAGAATAAGAACATAACAAAAGGCCTGCTGGATCAGACCAAAAGGATAAGTTGCCCAGCAATCTGTCCTCATAGCAGGTCCCATCAGTGGTTGCTGGTGCCCATTTCAACTGGTAGGGGATAAGGCAGTGGGTGCAGCCAAAGCCCATGGCAGGCAGAGCCAACTAATTCTGGTTTTAGCCCCATTCTCCTTCCTGATGAGGGCAACACTGAAACTAAGGATGGAGGAAGTGCATAGGCAGTTCCACCCCCCAGACTGGTTGTAAGCAGGACAGCAGACAGCTAGCAGCTGGTTGGAGGCAGAGTAAAGTTGGCAGGGCAGTGCCCCATTTGCCCCAAATGAACCAGCCTCCTTGGGGTCCAGTCAAGAAACCCCTGTATCTCTTTCTCCAAAAGGGGAGGGGTGGAGCCCAGAAATACAATGGGGACTGCAATTATTGCTACCTGTACTCATTTGGACAGCTATAGCTTTACAGCTTGCTTATCAAGTGGCAC
Organism: Podarcis raffonei; assembly: GCF_027172205.1. Taxonomy (NCBI): domain Eukaryota; kingdom Metazoa; phylum Chordata; class Lepidosauria; order Squamata; family Lacertidae; genus Podarcis; species Podarcis raffonei. The sequence continues at coordinate 8,446,295 of NC_070615.1, forward strand.
GGGACGCGGGTGGCGCTGTGGTCTAAACCACTGAGCCTCTTGGGCTTGCTGATCAGAAGGTCAGCGGTTCGAGTCCCCGTGACGGGGTGAGTTCCCGTTGCTCTGTCCTAGCTCCTGCCAACCTAGCAGTTCAAAAGCACACCAGTGCAAGTAGATAAAAAGGTACCCCTCTGGTGGGAAAGTAAACGGTGTGTCCATATGCTGCTCTGGTTTTGGTGTTCCATTGTGCCAGAAGTGGCTTAGTCATGTGGGCCACATGACCCGGAAAACTGTCTGTGGACAAACGCCGGCTCCCTCGGCCTGTAAAGCGAGATGAGGGCCACAACCCCAGAGTCATCCGTGACTGGACTTAATTGTCAGGGGTCCTTTACCTTTACCTTAATCAAGTGCCAAAGTTGAATGAGGGTTTTTGTTTTTTTGCTTACTAAAAAGGTATAAACTTCCTGTACTTTATACAAGACTATAGCCAGAGCTATTCCTCCACAGGTGTGGGGAACCTTTGGCCCTGCAGATATAGCTGAACTACAACTCCCATCATCCCTGGCCATTGGCCATGCTTGCTGGGGCAGATGGAGGACATCGTGCAACAACATCTGGAAGGCCACACCTGATGTACACAGACCGGAACTTCTAGAAATTGCATTTCAGAGTGCTTGGCATGCTTAACACATTACCAAATTGACAGCGAGCTGCAATTTATTTCCCATGCTTAGTTTTCTCAAGGAAAACATGTTAGATCAATGGAAATGCACTTAAATTATTAGTTGCTTAGGGAGCCTATAATACACACACATTACTTTCAGTTAATCCCCTATAGCTACTCCATCTTCCAACTTATTTAAAATAGATGATGGGATTTGTAATAAGTATAGCTTTCAAGAGACTGCAGGTCAGCCGCCAACCAGCCGCCACCGCCGTGACATGTAAAAACTCAGAAGGCAACAATATCCCAGGAAAGAGCTTCTCAAAGAAGATTCACGTACCACCATATCTTAAGAAAGCAGGGATTTCACCAATATTTGCCCTATGCTTTGACATTAAGCTAATCTTCTTTAGATGCCCAGCATGTTACAGGAAGGGTGCAGATTGCATTTTCTCCCCCTACCCCTTCATAATACTGTACTCGGGGCCATACAATGAAGCTGAATGATGGAAGATTTAGGACAGGCCAAAGGCAGGAGTTCTTCACACAATGGCACAGAGCTGAAGTATGGAATTTGCTCCCACGAGAGAGACTGATGGACATCCACTTGGACGTTAAAAGAGGATTAAACAAATTTGTGAGAAGCTAACGATGGCTTGCAAGCCACAATGACTGTGTTCTGCTTCCATTGTTGGAGGCAATCTACTTCTGAATGCCAGTTGCTTGAAATCCCAAACGCGGAGAAGGCTGTTGTGCTCAGTTTCTTATTTGGGGCTTCCCGTGGGCATCTGGTTGGCTGGCTAGGATGATGGATTCAGATGGACCACTGGCCTGGATCCAGCAGGCCTTTTCTGATGTTCTTATTACAGCATGTCCCTTGTGAACAATCAGTTGACCACGGACAGCACTTGGTAGCTTCTATTAAATACTTCCCCCAATAGTCCTCATGACAAGATGGATGGCCTCTTAAAAACAGACTATCTATAGACACGACACTTTTTATTGACCCAAACTGATGCCACCACAAGCCTTAAGAGCCTTTCCTATCCTTCCCCTATTAACCAAAGTGAAAGCTTTGTGTGAAACTTGGCTTTGTCTCAAAGAACGGTCTGGGTTACAGCTTGCTGTTTGCCTGAAGTGAGGCACAGCATGAACACAACATGCTAAGTCAAATCATGGTTTGGTTCACAGCAGCAAAGCAGGAAGGCCAAGAGAGGAGCTCAGCAGCTGTGATCCCCTCTCAGGAACCTGTGTGTTTGCACTAAGCCACAGTTTTGTTAAAAGTCTTGTGTGACAACCTCTGCTTTCACCTAAAAGAAGCAGCAGCAAGTCTGTTGCCCTCATACAGATGTAGAAATAGATATGATAAAATCTCAGAAGTGTGTGTGAATAAGATCTGCAGTGTTCAGGTGCTGGAACTTTGGTTCTGACTCCCACTGGTCACAACTTGGCTTTGACCATGGGTGCAGTTTTTAGCCAACACCCAAGATGGAAGATATTACTAAAACAGTTGTGGTTGAGGTTTGGGGTTGTTGAGGTTTAGGGTGTTATTCTTTTACAAGGCATTCTATTAAATTCTGACCTAAACACACTGATCAGTCTACTCCCAGTAAATCTTTTCTTGCTGTTTGTTGGTAGAGCAAGTGCCTTCTTAAATCTATATTTATCACCAGGCATTCCCAAAAAAGAAAGAAGTACAAGTCATTATCCTGCTAACTGAAATATCAGGAATCTCTAGAGAGCTAGTTTGCTCAGCATACTCGTTCAGAAACTCCATTGCCCTAAATTTGAAATGTTACATGCCTATTTTTAATTTTTTAAAAAGAAAACCCTGGTTTACTTTGCTCTCTTTATTTTGTCATCATCAACAACACTGGCCAAGAGAGCAGGGAGCTGGTGGGGAGCCTAAAATGCTACAGATTATTTATTTCTTTAATATATTTACAGGCCACCTTTCTGCCACAATGGCTAGCAAAGTGCTCTTTTGTGTGTGTGTGTGTGTGTGTGTGTGTGTGTGTGTGTGTACGTACACACAACACAAGTTTTATTCATCACGACAAATCCCTCTCATTGAGAACACCTTTTTCCTTCCTTTTCTTTCACTTTTTTCTTTTATTCTTCAGTTCTGTATTTTGTACCCTTATAAATTCATATACAGTGGTACCTCGGGTTACAGACGCTTCAGATTAAAGACACTTCAGGTTACAGACTCCACTAACCCAGAAATATTACCTCGGGTTAAGAACTTTGCTTCAGGATGAGAACAGAAATCGTGCAGCGGCGGCACGGCAGCAGTGGGAGGCCCCATTAGCTAAAGTGATGCTTCAGGTTAAGAACAGTTTCAAGTTAAGAACGGACCTTTGGAACGAATTAAATTTGTAACCAGAGGTACCACTGTATATATAAATATGGAAGCTTCCTTTGTTCCTATGAATGACTGGGTTGGAACTCACAAAAAAATGAGAAGAATTGTGCCTGTCCATTTAGCCTCATTTTCCTGGTTCTACAAATGCTAAAAACATACCGTATTTTTTGCTCTATAAGACTCACTTTTTCCCTCCTAAAAAGTAAGGGGAAATGTATGTGCGTCTTATGGAGCGAATGCAGGCCGCGCAGCTATCCCAGAAGCCAGGACAGCAAGAGGGATTGCTACTTTCACTGCGCAGCGATCCCTCTTGCTGTTCTGGCTTCTGAGATTCAGAATATATTTTTTCTTGTTTTCCTCCTCCAAAAACTAGGTGCGTCTTGTGGTCTGGTGCGTCTTATAGAGCGAAAAATACGGTAACTCTTTTTAAATAAATTGAAAACAGGGGATCTGGAAACGATAGGTTCTATCCTGTTCCAGTCCTACTCAGAGCAGACACATTAAAATTAATGACCTTAAGTCACACCCATTAATTTAAATGGGCCTACTTTGAGCAGGGCTGGCACTGGATACAATCCAATGATTTATCAGGAGGCAAATCCCTCCTTCTGTGAATGTCCAGGCAAGGTATCCTTTTTGTAGGCTTTCTGGAGGCATCTGATCAGCTTCTGTGGAAAACCGGTTACCAGACAAGATGGACCTTTCCTTTTGCTCACACCCAGCAGGGCTCTTGGTGTGTTTCTTAAATCGCTGACACAAGGAAGGGCTTAATAGAGACTGTGTACAGCAATACATCAAGCTGGAGACTTATGTCCTGGAAAGATACAGTCAGCTCCTTGGCCTTCAGAGATCTGCACCACCACAGGGGCAAGGAAAAAGGCTTCTGGCATAGCCAGAGCCCAGCAGAATAGTCATTGCCTCTGTGTGCCTTTCCCCCACCCCTCCGATGAATGCCTCTAGATGGAAGAAGAGCCCCTTGCTTCTGTTGCCAAGTCTGAAGCGAACATTACAAAAAGAAAAAGAAAACACACACACACAAGAGCCAAAGGCTAAACTCTCTTTCACCCCATGATGACACAGCTTCTTGTACTACAGACAAATCTTTATTCTTCACCTCTGTGCCTAACCCTGGAGCCATTCTGTGTGTTTAATAAAAGCGGTTATGCTGTAGCTCTGAGCATACATTTCTGCATGAACCTAATGCGCCAAGGGAACTGGGTCTGTTGTGAGCCCCATGGAGATGTCATGGAAGGGATGGTCAGATCCTGAGGAGGAATGCGAAGAGCTCATGGAATTGGAGCTGGATGACCCTGGAGAGGAACCTAGTGGGATGGGGGAGACAGAGCTGGATCCAGAACCACGCCCAAGACTGAAAACCTACTCCTTCAGGTGGATCACGATCCCACCAAGGGGCCAATATCTCAGACACGGGAGCTGCTTGCTCAAAGTGCCTCTACCTTGCCAGGATCCAAGCACAGCTTGTTTTTCCTCATCTCACCACTGGGTCCAAACAATGGCCCAGGGACTGCATGGCCTCTCCTGGTTCAGACATTATGGAGAAGAACATCTTCAGCATGCGGATGGCAGCTTGGTCCAAAACCCCTAATGACCACTCCCAGAGGCTTCCTATAGATGTTAAGTATCACTGGTGATAAAGATAGTGCCTTGCAGCACCCCATCAAGAGGCCAAAAGGCTATTCTCTGGACTCCATCTTGAAGGTAGGATTGGAACCACTGTAAATACCCCAATTCCCATTCCCTGGAGCCAGTCCAGGAGGATACCATGGCCAATGTCATCACAAGCCGGAGACTGAGCAGGTAATATGCACAATGGGACACGGGTGGCGCTGTGGGTTAAACCACAGAGCCTAGGACTTGCCGATCAGAAGGTCGGCAGTTCGAATCCCCGCAACGGGGTGAGCTCCTGTTGCTTGGTCCCTGCTCCTGCCAACCTAGCAGTTCAAAAGCATGTCAAAGTGCAAGTAGATAAATAGGTACCGCTCCGGCAGGAAGGTAAACGGTGTTTCCGTGCGCTGCTCTGGTTCACCAGAAGCGGCTTAGTCATGCTGGCCACATGACCCGGAAGCTGTATGCCGGCTCCCTCTGCCAGTAAAACGAGATGAGCACCACAACCCCAGAGTCGGTCACAACTGGACCTAATGGTCAGGGGTCCCTTTACCTTTAATATGCACAATATGTACTGTCTTCCCCTGCCCCTCATTCAGGATGAATCCCCAACAAACCAAGCTTCTCTTCAACCAGGCTCTCACCTGGGTGAGAGTCACAGGCCTGTCTCCCAAAGTGCCGGGCCTACAATTCTATATTCTGATAGTGGGGGCTCCCCTGCCCCCTAGAGTCGGTCACGACTGGCCCGTACGGGCAGGGGTCCCTTTACCTTTACCTTACTCCCTCATTAGTATTTGTAGTAAGGATTCAAGTCTTATCAAATGCATCTAGGTTTCTTGTTTATCTGAACAGCGCCCCCTCCTTTTTTTGTGGATGGCAAGACAGCCTTGGAAACAACACAATTGTGCTCTTTGAAATGCAAGGCAAACACATTTCCAAAAAAACCAAGAGAAAGGGCAAAATTGTGATTCGGTGTCGCTGCCCACGCCAATGAGAGTGTAGGTGGCACTCAGTCTTGGTAACTGTTCCCAAAACATTCCAAAATGGGGACACTGAAGGAGAATGCTATCAGAAGTCACCAGCTGAAGTCCTTGTAAACAGGCCACCCAAAACATATGGAAATGTATGGGCAGATTCTTCAAAAAACTTAAAAACCAGGCATATCTCAGCAGGACGTGCCACGGTGAGGGGAATAAGGGCTCCTAGCAACTGTCCCGGCCCTTACAGTTCCCAGGATTCTTTGGTGGCAAGCCATGACTGTTTATAAAGTAGCACTGAACACATTACTGAAATGTATCATGCAGACGAAGCCTAAGTGATGATGCAACAAGTCTTGCTACAGAAAGTCAACACGGCTCCTACAACTGTAAAACCTGCACAGGTTTTCACAGCTAGTCTTTTCAAGTTCTTTGAAGATGTCAGGAAGAATAAGGACAAGGTGCTTTCCAGTAGACTGGAGCTGAAGAACCTCTTGGGCTCTCTATCAGTGTTTCTGTTGTTGGACTACAACTCCCTTCATCCCTAACTATCAGGACCAGTGGTCAGGGATGATGGGAGTTGTTGTCCAACAGTAGCTGGGGACTCGGCTTTGAGAAACACTGTGGGTCTAACCAGCCCTCGAGACTCTCCCCAGTCACACTTCATACTGCCTCTGCTTCAAAACCTTCTTGACTGTTTGGCTGGAATGCACCCTTGGCCTGTGTGTGGATGCTTCTGACTTTTGTGTGGCTGGACTGTAACTTACTGAGATAAAATAAGAGTCACATCCATTGCTCCAACTATTACACCTTCAGCCTTCTGGATGCTGCATCTGGACACACTAGTCATAAGCATATGGCCCCTGGGAGTATGCCAACAAGGAAATCTGGCCCTTGGGATGAAAAAGGTTTCCCAACCCTGTGGTTGTATCTAAATTCTACCATGAGTAGACCCATTGAAATTAATTGACCTACTCTGAGTGTGACTTCCCTTTTGGGAATTATAGGGGCAGAACTATCCAATCATGTATGCAACCACAACGACAGGAATGTTACTTGCCGCAAAATGGAAAGAAGAAGTCCCAGCGAAAGAAGAATGGATACAAAAACTAATGGAATATGCAGAAATGGGGAAACTTACCAGAAAAATAAGAAATCAAGATAACAAACATTTTATAAAAGAATGGAAATTGTTTATTGGATATTTACAAATAAACTGTAAACAGATAAGAATATTGGCAGGATTATGGTAGTAACCATAATCCTTATAAGAGTATATATAAGAGTATATATGAGTATAAGAGTCTTATAAGAGTATATATTTAAAGTAGATGAATGAGTAAATTAAGTTCACTTGGAATATGCAGAAAATATAAAAAAATAAATTTAAGGAACTGCAAAAAGAGGGGGAAGGAAGTTGAGTTTTGAAATGTTAAAATGATTGTAAAATTATTGAAATGTATAAAACTGAAAATCATAAAAAGAGTATGACTATTACTGCAAACACTCTGTTGTATACCTGGACTTAAAAAAGCACACAAACCTATGATAGCATTCAGGTGCAAGATAAATACTTCCTCATTCCAACAGGTATTCTAAGGCAGTTTTATGGTACCTTTTTATTTTTCTCTGTATGGTTTATTTTTATGTACATCACTCACAAATGCTAATGATTAAGTGGCATAGAAATGCATAAAATAAAGCACTCTTCCACTGTCTCTTGAGACACGCAGATGCCAACTAAACACACATATATACAAAGTAAAGTAAAAAGGTAAACATACCAACTGGGAGGGCAGGAGATTTAGAAATTGGATAATCTCATGAATGGAACCAGCGCCTACTGAATGTAGTGCAACTTGCCTTCACTGCCAATTTTAAAGAGTGCCACACGCAAGCCACGGCTGAAAAGGATCAACTGAGAGCACACTCTAAGCCATGTGCTGCCAGGCCTTGTTTAAATGTGGAATGCCAGCCACACTGCTTTCGGAAGGAATTGGGTCCACATCGGATGTCATATGACATCAGGTGATTGACAGGCGGGCAAACACATGTGGCCCACGGAGGTTTGGTCACTTTTGGATCCAGGCCACGAACCACAGATGGGAGAGGAATTGCTGCTTCCTTTCATCTCTATTTGGAGAGCTGCTCAGAGTATGCAATTCTGGGATGGTTTAAAGTGAGCTTCTTATTATGTCCCTAATAACACAAAGATCTTGTCGCTTGGTACAGACATCTTTTTTTCCCCTTTTCAATTTGTTTTTTCTGGCTCATATTTATGAGACAGAAACTGGATGGGTAATTATATATAACAGCTTGACACGGTATGGTGAATAAGCAAATGCTAGGATTAACATTCTGAGCAAAAACAGACATTCTAATTATTGATAATGTTAATTTCTAATGGAATACGGTTCGGAATGGAGAGAAGGTGATTGGGTGATGCACAGATCGCTCCAAATGTTCCCAATTCAGGTGCCACAGAGGGACCAGTCAGCTTCCGCCCACAGATGCACTATTTCAGCTGTAGTTGTGTTCTAACTAGATTGGGATATTGTCCTTTGATAAGACCTTTAGCCCAGCTTTCCCCACCTCATATCCTTCAGATGTTTCAGACTACAGCCCCCACCTTCCTTGATCATGGGCCATGCTGGCTGAGGCTGCTGGGAGTTGTAGTCCAACGACACCAAGAGGGCGCCAGTTCAGGAAGGCTACTGCATCCAAACAGCCCTATGAGTAGGTTTAGCGACAATCGCGGGACGTTCCTGGAGAGCACATGTTGCCATTGCACCCTGTGGAAGCTAAGCAGAACCAGGTCTGTCCACTGCCTTGAGTTCCATGATGGGTGAATGTTTGGTTATAAATATACCAAACAAGCAAGACAAAATAAACGACTCGCAGCTTTAGATTTGCTTAACAGTTTTTACAAACAAACAAACCACCCTGATACGGAAGGGCAACGCCGTTTGACAAGTACATTTAATTCACTGAACTGCACTTTGTGCTTCTCAACATCCCACACGTTCCAAGGCTGCCGATTACTAATAGATTCACCCCCGATGTTTTGTCTGATTGTTCAGAGCAGACTCATTCACATTACACATAGCAAATATGCACCCACGGGCAAGGAATGCTGAGACACAAAACAGAACAGCTGCCAATTACATAGCTGTGGCACAGCGCAACTGGCACTGGATCAGCACACATTTTTCATTTCTCCTTCTCTGCCTTCAGCGGACAGAACTGAGGTCTGTGCACAGGTCTCCAGCCGGGACAGGAGATGCAAAGGAAAATCCTTCCTAGCCTGGGAAGCAGGAGCAGTCAGCCATAGAAGGATCAATCAAGTTGCTAATTCCACGTTAAGGATCATTGGGAAAGGGGTGGAAAACGAAACCGCCTTTATAGAAATCTATGGTGCTCATGGAATACCGGGGGACATTTCTAGCCACTGCACATCAAGAAAAATGCTGGAGAGCTGAACAACATGTAGAAAGGGGCAAAACGACCAGGGGACTCCTGTACAAAGAGAGATTACAGCGTTGGAGAAATTTCATTTAGAAAAATGGTAGGGGGGGCACATGAAATTATGTATGGTGACAAGAGCAAGTCAGCAGTAAATCTCACCGAGCAAGTAGGGGTTAACTCTTTAACAGCAAAAACAGGATCTGCACAAGAGTGTCAGGCCTAATGAACACAGAAACTCATCTTCAGCAGGTCTTGCTCCCATGAAGCATTTGATGAGACTGAAGGTCCCTGCCTCCCCATAGCTGTCTGAGTCCCCACCTCTCCAGTGTTTCTCCCAAGCAATCTGAGACTGTGTCTGTGTGAAGCTAACTTCTCCTCTGCCCTCTTAATGCCTCTCCTGGTTCTGGGAAGCCAGGGAGAAGAGGAGCTCCTTGCAGCAGGAGGGGGAGAAACCCGTGTCTCTTCACCAGCCGGACTCATCTCTGCCTCTTGGCCTCCCTCCCCTCCTGCTTCTGATTCTGTACTTCTCTCTCCCACAGACTCCCCCCGCTCACTAAACCCTGTTACCTCTTCAGCTTCCAACACCTCCTCTTCCCAGTCTTCTCTCTTTGGCCACTCATCATCGTCCCACCACCAATCCTCTGGCTCTGAGCCTTCTTCTCTTGGGGGTTCCCCAGCTGGTTACTCCCATCATTCCTCTGCGTCCAACCAGTCCATGACAAAGTTTGAAGAAAGTGGGTGGAGAGAAGTGTTTTCCCCTCTCTCATACTAGAGTGTGGGGTCCCTGGAGGAAGCTGATTCCTCCATAAAGAGGAACATAGGGAGCTGCCTTATACTGAATGAGACCATTGGCCCATTTAGCTCAGTATTCTCTACACTGAGCTCTCCAGGGTTTCTCTTCCAGCCTCCCTGGAGATGCCAGGGATTAACTTGGGACCATCTGCATACAAAGCAGATGTGCTACCACTGAGTACAAACAAAAGGTAGTGCTTCACACAAGCTAATGGTGATGGCCCACCAGCTGAGATAGCTTTTATAGAATCATAGAGTTGGAAGAGACCACAAGGGCCATCGAGTCCAACCCCTGCCAAGCAGGAAACACCATCGGAGCACTCCTGACATATGGTTGTCAAGCCTCTGCTTAAAGACCTCCAAAGAAGGAGACTCCACCACACTCCTTGGCAGCAAATTCCACTGTTGAACAGCTCTTACTGTCAGGAAGTTCTTCCTAATGTTTAGGTGAAATCTTCTTTCTTGTAGTTTGGATCCATTGCTCCGAGTCCGCTTCTCTGGAGCAGCAGAAAACAACCTTTCTCCCTCCTCTATGTGACATCCTTTTATATATTTGAACATGGCTATCATATCAGCCCTTAACCTCCTCTTCTCCAGGCTAAACATGCCCAGCTCCCTTAGCCGTTCCTCATAAGGCATCGTTTCCAGGCCTTTGACCATTTTGGTTGCCCTCCTCTGGACACGTTCCAGTTTGTCAGTGTCCTTCTTGAACTGTGGTGCCCAGAACTGGACACAGTACTCCAGGTGAGGTCTGACCAGAGCAGAATACAGTGGCACTATTACTTCCCTTGATCTAGATGCTATACTCCTATTGATGCAGCCCAGAATTGCATTGGCTTTTTTAGCTGCCGCGTCACACTGTTGGCTCATGTCAAGTTTGTGGTCAACCAAGACTCCTAGATCCTTTTCACATGTAGTGCTCTCAAGCCAGGTGTCACCCATCTTGTATTTGTGCCTCTCATTTTTTTTGCCCAAGTGCAATACTTTACATTTCTCCCTGTTAAAATTCATTTATTGTTGGAAATGCCATAAGCTATATATTTTCCCCTCCTGGAAAATGTGTTTCTGTTTGATCTGCCTTGCACCTTCCCTTGAGTGTCTTTGCCTAGCTGGAATATCTCCTTGAACTCTGATAATGCATTTTGCTTGATAGGATGAAGAATAGAGAGTGGTGTGTGGAAATTGGCTGCTGTATAAATTTAACATCTACATTTGTTGCTCTGACCACTTTTGCTTCTGCCCCCTCCAACCACTGGCATGTGGCCCCCAGAAGATCGCCCAGAAGAAAATAAGGCCCTCTGGCTGGAAAAGATCCCCCAACTCTGTACTAGCTAATATTGCAGTAGGATTCTAACCTTTCAATGTGGCAAATTCAAGAGTTCATAATTGAAAAGGCAAGAAGGAGAGAACCAACCCAAATAGCAATTTCTGTGCAATATTGTAACTTTCTACAATCACACAACCGCGGGATTCACAGTAAATTAGGTCACAAACTCGTTGCTACCACTCTGTCAGATTTTCCTTATTTAATTAGAGACATGAGGGGATTTTTATTGGGAGCGCAGCATGCAGGGAGAAGACAATGGACCATCTCCTCCCCTGCTATGATGTCAATGAAAATTGTCCATGCTGCAGTTAAGCTAATGAGGGATGGAAAACACCTCCCATTTTTCCTAATCCTAACTGCAGCATGGAGGGGGGAGGACTTCAGAAAGCAGGGGGTCCTAATGATGCAAGCTCCACCCATCCACCCACATGCTCAGAAACTGCCATGCATTGATCTCTGGAGAGTCACCCCAATAACAGAAGGCAGATCACAGCTGCTAGCCTTGGGCCAGTGGAGTGAATTCAGCTAGCTGAGAAGACAGCTTGCTTCGCTCTTGGCCAACACAAGAGCCATCAGGCAGGGCAACTCTATACCAACCCTCTCCTTGGTTGCCTACTGAAGTGGGGGGTGGGGATTGGGCTTTGAGGAGCCATGTTCGTGGTGCTTGTTGCCCTACGTAACTATCCTTTTGGCATCAAGAAGGAGATGAACAAATGGACCTTGAAAGGATGATTTGAACTGTGAAGGCAGAAGTCCTTTTTCATATAACTTCAACACCCAAAATCCACACACACACACACACACACCAGCCAACACATAAATACATAGGAATCTGCCTTATATTGAGTCAGACCAACTGACCACTTAGCTTAGTGTTACATACACTGACTGGCAGTGATTCTGGACAGTTTCCAGGAGGGCTCTCTCCCAGTCCTAGCTGGAGACACCTGGGATTGAACCTGGAACCTTCTGCATGCGATCCAGATGTTCTACCACTTGGCTATGGTTCTTTGGATTAATTCCAGGAGTGAAGAAACACCTTTCTCTTCATCACCGAAAGGTTCACTGGGGGAGAGGAACATTAAAGCCCCATTATTTATCCATTGACCTTACCTTGTTATTGTTAGTCAGGTAAGAGAGGCAAACATCATTCCCATTTTACAGATGGAAAGCCAAGGAGAAAAAGAGAGAGATAGAGCACTTGCTATGGGTCTAACGGAGTCTAAGGCCAAATCAGAATTTGAATTGAGAACTCTTTAGCTTAAATTGCAAGCTACTAGCTTCTGGTTTTAAATGCAATATACAGATCTCAAGAGAGGAAAGGCAGGCTGCATCTGGCTCTCTTCCCCCCTGTCTAGGTCTGATTGTTCATATCACACACTTATTAATGGCTTATCTGAGCTAACAAAACAAAAATGTAATCATGCCAAGCCAGAGGGGAACACACGGCTTTGTTTGTCAAAGCTGCCACTGGCAAAAATATATCTCTTTATTAGCATAAGGACTCATAAGCAGCTTCTTTAGAAATCATCAAGCACCAGGGAGAGACATGTGTTTTGCCATTTGGAAGCTGAAGGCAGATGAAAACAAATCAGACCATCTAGGCTGATGGAAGTTATTGTTGTTATTTTTCTCTCTCTCAAATCTGAAACGGAGGAAAAAATTGGAGGTTTGCCTAACCATTATGAGGCGGGCTTTACAATCTCTTGAATTTCATTTCCAAGCCCCAAAGGATTAGATGACATCTAACAGAAGATGCCAAATCATGGAGCATTTGCGAGCTGATTTAAATAAAAAGGCTTCTTCTAAAACTACTCTTACGCCTCATTGTTCAAGGTGTAGTCCAGGTCCTCATTGCATCAAGAAGACCTTCTGTAGGAGACACAAGCATCTCTCCATCTGTTCATTGGGGGCCCCCTCCATTAGATCAGGGATGGAGAGACGTTGTTCAGTTTGAGGGCAAGGTTCTCTCGTGGACCACAGTCCAGTGGTGGGCAGGGCCAGAGGCTATGGACCTGACTCTTCCTTTTGAATAGCAAGCTATATTTCAACCACAGGGAAGTCCGAGGGTTTTATATGCATATCCTCCAGGCAGGCAGTGGGCATCATCAGATTTCAAGGACACATGCCAGTCAGGCACAAGGACCTGAGGGTGCTGTGGAGCAGGGTTCATGATGCTCAGGAGAGTCCCAGGGGCAGGACAAAATATCCTGGAGGGTTGCATTTGGCCTGAGGTTCTTCACACTTGCTCCACAGAGAAGCTACAAGCTATGTTCTGCCTCTGCTATCAGAGTCAGCATGCTTCTGAATGCCAGCTGCTAGGAATCACAGGTGGACAGAGTGCTGTTGTGCTCAGGTCCTGTTTGGGGTTTCCCAGAGGCATTTTGCTGACCACTGCAAGAGCAGGATGCTGGACGAGATGGTGGAAAAAAGGTAAAGTACCCCTGGATGGTCAAGTCCAGTCAAAGGCTGGGTTCCAGAACTCATCTGGCTTTCAGGCTGAGGGAGTTGGTGTTTGTCCACAGACAGTTTTTCAGGTCATGTGGCCAGCAGGACTAAACCACTTCTGGTGCAACGGGGCACTATGACGGAAACCAGAGCATATGGAAATGCTGTTTACCTTCCCACCACAGTGGTACCTATTTATCTACTTGCACTGGAGGAGGAGGAGGAGGAGGAGTTTGGATTTGATATCCCGCTTTATCACTACCCTAAGGAGTCTCAAAGCAGCTAACAATCTTCTTTCCCTTCCTCCCCCACAGCAAACACTCTGTGAGGTGAGTGGGGCTGAGAGACTTCAGAGAAATGTGACTAGCCCAAGGTCACCCAGCAGCTGCATGTGGAAGAGCGGGGAAGTGAACCTGGTTCACCAGATTACGAGTCCACCGCTCTTAACCACTACACCACACTGGCGTGCTTTCGAACTGCTAGGTTGGCAGAAGCTGGGACTGAGCAACGGGAGCTCACCCCATCGCGGGGATTTGAACCACCGACCTTCTGATCGGCAAGCCCAAGAAGCTCAGTGGTTTAGACCACAGTGCCACCCGCATCCCTATGAGATGAACTGTGACCTGATGCAGCAGGCTCTTCTTATGTTTAAAGACCTGTTTGTGTGGTTCTGTCTTACCTTGTTTTTATCCTACCTGACAACACCAGAGCTTTGACACTATTCCATTGTTTCATCGGCTATTTCCCACCTTTTAAAAATGCAGGTTTTAATTCCTAAATGACTTATTGTTTTAACTGATATTGCTTCAATTGCCTGTTACGATCATTATTATTGCAAAGTGCTTAGAGAAACATGGTTTAAGAGTCATATGCAAGCATTGGGCATAAACAATACAAACAAAATGAAGTATAGCATTCCTAGAAACGTACAGCTTCAGAACATAGGTGACAAACTATCTACAAGGTGTTGCTCTGGCTTTTCCTTGCACCTAGAAAACTAGCAAGTGAGGGCTGTGACTAAGATAAAGCCCTTAGTTCAATTTGCAGCTTGAAATAAAGTCCAGACATTATTCCTATATCCATAGTCACACCTGGTATGGAAAGCTACCAAGACTGCCAGTTTCAGAATGACAGATTGTGCTATATTGCTTCCGACTGACACATATATTGTTTTTATTTGAAATATAATAACATATCTTGCCTTCCCAAACATTTGGTCCATAATCAGCTTGAACTTCCCCTTCCCCTTGACATCCAGCCCTTTTTCATCAAAGTATGGTTCCAATTCCAAATGTCTTTCCAACCAGCCAGAGACATGTGCACTGCTTCTGATTCCACATTTATTATCTTCTGCTGAGAGGGTAAATATTCCTACAGGCAGATCCTGAATAATGACATTTCACTCTTGCCCACTTACTCCCTGAGACTCAAGGAAAACTCGATTGCTTAATTTGAAATGTGACAGACACTTTTCAATCATCTCTGCCTCACATACCTCTGCATGTGCCTAAATCCAGGGCAGCCCTATAGGGAAACACGGTGCACCATCTGCTGCCGCAGGAAGGTATGGTGGGACCCTCTGCCACCGCGGGGAGGTGCGGCAAGGCCCTCTGCCACTCCAGATATATTTCATGATATATCAAGATATCATGATATTTAGCTGGTGATATATCATGATGTTGAAGACCAGATATTGCCCAAGCCTACTCTATATGGCCATCTGGCCACACACTCACTTGAGCCACACTCCTTACTAGTTTTGCCTTGCACCTTCCTTGAATGTTGTTGCCTGGGTGGAAAGTATCCTTGTGTCTCTGAGGATTCTTCTTGCTTGTCCGGATAGAAGCTAGAGAAGGATCTGTGAGTGTGAGGAATGTAGCCTAATCAGTCTGAAAAAGTTCTTCACCCATGCTCTCTTTGAATGGCTGTCCCATCTGCACTATAAATTTAAAGAAGTGTCCTATCACTTTGAACAGTCAAAGAATGCTGCAAAGTAGAGTTTGTTATGGCTGCTGACAGTTGTTGTTGTGTTGTTTAGTCGTTTAGTCGTGTCCAACTCTTCGTGACCCCATGGACCAGAGCACGCCAGGCACTCCTGTCTTCCACTGCCTCCCGCAGTTTCGTCAAAATCATGCTGGTAGCTTCGAGAACACTGTCCCACCATCTCGTCCTCTGTCGTCCCCTTCTCCTTGTGCCCTCCATCTTTCCCAATATCAGGGTCTTTTCCAGGGAGTCTTCTCTTCTCATGAGGTGGCCAAAGTATTGGAGCCTCAGCTTCACAATCTGTCCTTCCAGTGAGCACTCCGGGCTGATTTCCTTCAGAATGGAGAGGTTTGATCTTCTTGCAGTCCATGGGACTCTCCAGAGTCTCCTCCAGCACCATAATTCAAAAGCATCAATTCTTTGGCGATCAGCCTTCTTTACAGTCCAGCTCTCACTTCCATACATCACTACTGGGAAAACCATAGCTTTAACTATATGGGCCTTTGTTGGCAAGGTGATGTCTCTGCTTTTTAAAATGCTGTCTTTTAATATGCTGAGTGTTGTTAGGAAACCCCGATTCCCCAATTCCACAGTTCTCAGAGCTCCCTGGGAAGAGGGATTGATTGCTAACCACTCCAGGGATGTTGGAAATTGAACCTGAGACCTTCTGAATGCAAAGCATATGCTCTGCCACTGACCTATGGACCTTCTCAAATCACACCACACACTGCAGCAGTTTCTAAATCTGACCACAGGACTGCACTCTATTGATTTAACGATGATTCAGCCTTTGGCAGCTTAAAAAAAGAGATGCATTTACTATGTGATAATGAGCACTCAATGACTTCATACACACTGGTTTCAGTATGGTCCAGGAGGCTGTATATTTTAGCTAACTGTCTTGAATTATTGACTTGACAGAAGTGCATTGTTCTGATCGAAAGTGGAATTAGGTTCCATTAATCTTAAAATGAGGCAAACCAGCCCATCATTTTTGTTAAAGGATGCAAACATGGCCCATAGATTAATATCTTCGCCAAGGAGGAAAGTAAGGTCCAAATGTTGTAGATCATCTGCAACAGTGGGGTGGGGGTGCAGGTGGAATTTGTGGGCATTTCAGAAGAGCATGAATACTCAAGCAACTCATGCGAGGCTGTAAGAAGAACATGGCAAGGTATGGGCATGGGCGAGACCTCCCTTGTCATGTTCCAGGTAAGGCAGAAGTCTACCGAGAGCTGATCTGCCAAAATACCAGAGCAGCTAAGTTTCACCTGGCAGACAGACAAGCAGATGGTGCCTGGATAGCTTGATGTACCAAACCAAGGTGATCAGCAGTTCAAACTGCAGGGCAGCAGGTACAGTACCTATATTACCACCAAGGGCTGCAGGACCTTGGACAGCTCCAAAGGCAGCACCTGGAAAGAGTGACAAGCTCAAGCACTCTCTCCCCTTCTTGCTGGCCTGAGTCTTTGCAGTTTGTTAAACCAGTTTTCCAATGTAAAACCAGGAAGCTGTGGTTTATGTGGTCCACCCAAACAGGGCTTGCAAACTATGGTTTGATCCTGATGTGCAATATCAGCACCCTTTCCACGAGATGTCTGATTTGGCCACAATGACATGTGCCTTTGTTACATCCCATTTGGATTACTGAAACATGTTCTACATGGAGCTGCCTTTGGAGAGTGCTCAGAAACTCCAGCTGGTTCAAGGAGCTGCAGTCAGACTGTTGACTGGGGCTTGTTATAGGGAGCAAATGACTCCCTTGCTACAAGAGCTCCACTGACTACCAGGCTGTTTCTGGGCAGAATTCAAAGTGCTGGTTATTACCTATACAGTGATACCTTGGGTTACAGACGCTTCAGGTTACAGAAGCTTCAGGTTACAGACTCCGCTAACACAGAAATAGTACCTCGGGTTAAGAACTTTGCTTCAGGATGAGAACAGAAATCGCACTGCGGCAGCTAGAGGCCCCATTAGCTAAAGTGGTACCTTGGATGGCACATTAGCCATCCCTGTGTTAAGTGATGCATGGCCTAGGTCCCAAGGCTCAGCATAAGAAGCAACTGTCTGCTCTGATGGGCTCCCAGTCTTGCAAGAATCTCTTTCTGCCCCTGCTACAAAGGAAGGACTGCAGTTCAATGGCAGAACATCTGCTTTCCATGCAAAAGGGCCCCGCTTGGCATCTCTAGGGCATTAGTCCATGGCATCTCCTGGAATCCTGAAGACCCATCCTCAGTTAATGTAGGCAATAATGAATTAGATGGACCATCTGACTCTGCGTAAGGCAGCTTCACATGTTCCAGGACCCTTCAACTGTTGTTGTTGTTTAGTCGTTTAGTCGTGTGCGACTCTTCGTGACCCCATGGACCAGAGCACGCCAGGCACTCCTGTCTTCCACTGCCTCCTGCAGTTTTGTCAAACTCATGCTGGTAGCTTCAAGAACACTGTCCAACCATCTTGTCCTCTGCCTTCCCCTTCTCCTTGTGCCCTCAATCTTTCCCAACTCAGGGTCTTTTCCAGGGAGTCTTCTCTTCTCATGAGGTGGCCAAAGTATTGGAGCCTCAGCTTCAGGATCTGGCCTTCCAGTGAGCACTCAGGGCTGAGTTCCTTCAGAATGGAGAGCTTTGATCTTCTGGCAGTCCATGGGACTCTCAAGAGTCTCCTCCAGCACCAGAATTCAAAAGCATCCATTCTTCGGCGATCAGCCTTCTTTATGGTCCAGCTCTCACTTCCATACATCACGACTGGGAAAACCATAGCTTTAAGTATACGGACCTTTGTTGGCAAGGTGATGTCTCTGCTTTTTAAGATGCTGTCTAGGTTTGTCATTGCTTTGCCGTGGCGAAGGGGCTTGAATAACTCAGAGAAGCTATGAACTATGCCGAGCAGGGCACCCTTCAACTAGAGATGCCAAAGATAGTCACTCCAGTTTCCTGCTTGCAAAGCATGAGCTAAGGTCTCTCGCACACCAAGAGTCATGACCCAGGACAAATAAAGCAAAGAGCTCATCTTCTAGCTCCCCCCCAACCCACCCCATGATGAGAAGGCACCAAGCTGAAGCCATATGTCAATGGCAAGTCAGTTATCATTGCAGCTATCAGCAATAGCCCAAATGCTGGCACCAGAAGGTTAAGTGTCAAAACTCAGCCTAATGTAGCATCTGCTCCTTGGCTGCTATCAGCAATGTCTGCGACTGTCCCTTCTCAGCTCCCACTCACGCCCCAGGGGGCTGCCAGCATGCCTCCGCTCTGCTCTGAGATTTAGAGAGGGCTGATGGAATTTGCAAAAGGGGACAATGGAAAAAGGCCATTGCAATCACCTTCACCCTCCAACGGCACCCTTTAAACACCAGCTACGTTTTTTTCCAAAGCAGGGCGGTGCACCATTCCAACGGTGATCCTGATGGGCGCCTGTGGAAATGGACCACCTTGCTATGAAATTGTGGAGTGTGCGGGAAGCAAGCCACTGTTAAGGTGGAGACGCTAAGTCTGTCCACATGGTTCTTTTATCAATTCTCCCAGGCATACTGGAGAGATAACTTGCCACAATTAGAGCATGAGAATTTGGAAGGTCTCTGAAATCTCTTTGGCAAGGAGTATATACATCTGCACGGATCATGCGTCCTAGCCAATATTAGTCCTACTCAGAGTAGACCCATTGAAATTAACACAAGTGGTTGGCTTGGGTCCATTAATTTAAATGGGCCTGCTCTTGAGTAGAACTTAGTTGGATACAACCAACTTTCAAGCAGGGAATATCAAGAATAGGAACATAAAAAACAGTCACAATCATTTGCCAAATGTTTATAGATATTGATAATTTTCAGAACGCCTTCTCTCTTCAAGCTCCTTCTAACAAGTGAAGGTTTAGGAGTAGTAGGAAACTGAACAAAACAGAACTTTACTGAAGAAACTGTGTATAATTCAAAGAAAAGGAAAAGAGAGGTTTTGTCTTTCTTACTCCAGGACCTTGTACACAGCAGGAAGACACTGAACCAAACATACACAAGGAAAAGCTGTCTCAGAACAATGCAGCCAATCAGAGCACATGCTACCTTAGCAAACATCAAGTCACTTTGCCTGGTTGCTAAACAACACCTTCAGCTGTCCCTCTCTTGGCTAGTTGCCTTTAACACTAACAGTATTAACCCTTAAGCTGCACATGGAATGATCTGTATTGTTGCACTTCTAACAGTAACGTGCCCTGGGACTTTATGGTGAAGGGTGGACAAACAAGATATTATCAATCAATAAATTAAATGAGACTTGTGTGCACATAGAGTGGTTAAAGGCAAAGGTAAAGGGACCCCTGACCATTAGGTCCAGTCGTGGCCGACTCTGGGGTTGCGACGCTCATCTCACTTTATTGGCTGAGGGAGCCGGCGTACAGCTTCAGGGTCATGTGGCCGGCATGACTAAGCCGCTTCTGGCGAACTAGAGCAGCACACGGAAATGCCGTTTACCTTCCCACCGGAGCAATACCTATTTATCTCTTTGCACTTTGACGTGCTTTCGAACTGCTAGGTTGGCAGGAGCAGGGACCGAACAACGGGAGCTCACCCCATTGCGGTGATTCGAACCGCCGACCTTCTGATCAGCAAGTCCTAGGCTCTGTGGTTTAGCGCACAGAGTGGTTAGAGAGGACAAAAGAAGGATGGGAAATCTGACCCACTCACCTGGTGCAGAGGTGTGCAAGGCTACCTGCAGCATTGACTTAGTGCTTCCAGCTGACTGTGTATTATCAGGCAGCATGACCAACATATGCTAATTGTGGTTATTCACCCCCCCACACCTCTGCCCCTTTTGCATACTCTTCTCAAAACCACCTGGCTTCTGCTTTTCCACAGTCTAGATTAAACTAAAAAAAGAAAAGTCACAGCTTGCTTTTTTGAGTCATTGTCTGCTGCGCTTGATAGAAACCCCTTGTCCTGACTTGCAAAATAAATCTGCTCAATAGGAGAAAACAGCAGCAAGAGCAGCAAGCAAGAATGAGAGGGCTCATCTGTGCGTGAGGCACAGCATAGGCAATTCAGCAAAAAGCACTAGAAAAGTGCAGAAAGTTGGCCCCTAGGGATAGGGATGAGGAACCAGCAACTCCCCAGGTGCTGTTGGACTCCAATTCCCTTCAGCCCCAAGCAAGCACAGCCAATGGTTAGGGATGGTGGAAGCTGTAGTCCAAGAGCAACGGAAGGAGCACAAGCTACCCATCCTCCTGCTGGGGCTTTATGCCCAATTTCAGGTTGCTTTAAGGTTAGTTGGTGCATTTACAGCCTTCACCGGGATGTGCGAAAGCAAATATTTCAGAAATGTGTCATGTCAAGTCAGACCATTGGTTCTTTCAATAGCTTTCTAGAGCTTGATGCCTTGAGAGGGTTGCCCCTGCTCATCCTACCTCCAAAGGTGGGGGTGCCAGAAGGTGAGGTAAAGGACCCCTGGAAGGTTATGTCCTGTCAAAGGCGACTATGGGGTTGCGGCGCTCATCTCGCTTTCAGGCCAATGGAGATGGTGTTTGTCCACAGACAGCTTTCCGGGTCATGTGGCCAGCATGACCAAACCGCTTCTGGCGCAACGGGATGGAAACCAGAGCGCACGGAAAAGCTGTTTACCTTCCCGCCACAGCGGTACCTATTTATCTCCTTGCACTGGTATGCTTTCAAACTGCTAGGTTGGCAGGAGCTGGGACAGAGCAACGGGAGCTCACCCTATTGCGGGGATTCAAACTGCCAACCTTCTGATCAGCAAGCCCAAGAGGCTCAATGGTTTAGACCACAGTGCCACCTGTGTCCCTGGGAGTTCCAGAAACAGTGCATTGGCAGACGATGGAAAAGCAATACTTCCATCTTGCTCAACAAGGTCCTGGGTAGATAGACAAATCTGTCCATTTCAGTTCTCACCATTTCTCATTTTCCAATCTTAAATTCAGTTATTCACATTTCTGCATTATTATTAATCCTCACGAACGTTTGCCAGCATTACAGTGTGAACAAACACCCTTTTAATGCAGTGTTGACTATTGTGCACATTTCTGCAAACAATCCCCCCTAATATAATGCATCTTAGTCTATCCCCCCTCAACATGCACACTCCCCCCGCCATACAAAGCAGAATTAAAGTGCAAAGCAGAATTGAATTTGTTCCCTGTCCCTGGTGCTGGGTTCAACCTCCTAGCATTTTTGTGAACAAGTTGGGAAGGATATAATTTAGCAATATATCCTCTCCTGCCTCCCTGAACATTCCCACAATTTTCAATTAAGGAAGGCATGTGGAACCTGCAACCCTCCAGATATTGCTGGTCTATAACTCCCATCATTCTTGAGCATTGTCCATGTAGGCTGGGGCTGATGGAAGCAGCCTACATCTGCCCAACCTTTTGGTGGCACTTTCCATAATTTATCTTGTGATTTGCTGGTTGCTGTTTTTCTGTTTCTACTGTAATGGGTAGACTCTATGGCCCTCT
This sequence comes from Podarcis raffonei, assembly GCF_027172205.1. Classification (NCBI taxonomy): domain Eukaryota; kingdom Metazoa; phylum Chordata; class Lepidosauria; order Squamata; family Lacertidae; genus Podarcis; species Podarcis raffonei. Next base: position 8,468,377 of record NC_070615.1, read on the forward strand.
GGCTATTGACCCCAGTCAACATGGCCAATGGTCAGGAAGGAGAGGAGCTCCAGCCCAATAAAAGCTGGAGCCACAGGACCCCCATCCCTTCTTGTAACAGAAGACATTTCAAGCAGCAGTTTTTAGCTGCCTTGGGGGCCAATATTGATAAATTTAAAAAGAAGGGATATAAATGTTTCCAATAAAAGGAAAAACCTGTGAGACAAACTTCAGTGAGCTTCAGTGATATACTCGCAGCTGGGCAAGTATGTCCAGATTTATGGACATGCATCACAATGCTTGCCTACAGGTAGACATGGCTATATGGAACAAAATCCAAAATTAGCATGCAGAGAGCAGTGCAGTGCGTCACCCTTTGATTATGTCAACTGCAGGCTACAATTCTAGGGTGCAGAGTTGCATTAGTCATATGACCTGCCATTAAGTGCAAGTATTTTTCTTCATGAATAGCCAGGGCTGGAGGGTCCCAATCTGGGGACCTTGAAAGATTTGTCCCCTGGATCAGGAAGAAAACACCTATTAGAGTGAATATGTTGCTTACCATTTAAAGAGTCTTTAATGATCACAGCAAAAGAACAAAGCAGCCATTCTTAGAATGAAGGTGTTCCCAATTAAGGTTCCCACCCACTTCCCCCCAGTCACTTCTGTGCATTGCAAACTGATCTCGCAACCACTGTGCTTTTTGTGTAGCCACCTTATCTGCTCTACGTGACCTTGGACTGATAGGCTGGACACTTTCCAGAGAGAGAGAGTCTGTTAGTTCTCTCTCTTCCAGTTCTTCTTCACTTTGCTGTTTACCCCCCAGTTCATCCCAACTTTTGTCTGCAGAACTATGCCCCTCTGCAAACCACTGTTCCAAATCTATACTGCTCCGCTGCTCCTGGGCAGCTTCAGGATCCTGGTCAGGAGAAGAGGGGGCTGATCTGGATGATGACCATATCAGATCGCAAAGGCCTAAAGCCATGCCAAGGTTCCACTCCAGATCAGCTCTTTCTCCTCCCCAAGACACTCTCACACTGGCTATTTATAATAAGCACCATGTGTAGCTCTGGCCCTCCTCAGCCAAAAGAAGCTCCTTGGCCAGTCTTAAAGGATGGGCTGGCTGAGACTGCAAGAAACTGTCTTTTTATTTAGCACGTGTGCTGTGCTCTTCAAGAATTCAGTACATCTTTCAAAACCAAATTAAAATGATAAACTTTGGAGGCAGTAGAGCCCATTTATGCCAACTAAGAATGTTAAACATGAAGTATTGGCTCTGAACTTATCCAATCAGTCTAAATGAACCTAGACTGAACAACAATGTTTGATGTTGGTTATTGCAATGCATATAGCATCTTAAAATTTTATATTATTTACATTTTAAAGATAAACTTCAAGTAGCTTGGGCTGAAGTGTGCATCAGAATCAACCTGGTCCTAGCTCTGCTTCTCTGGGATAGAAATTATTTAAATGGGTACATTCCAACAATGTGGAATCTCTACAGACCACTCCGCATGGGTTTTCAGAGCAGCGCAAACTGCCAAGAGCATCATCTTGCAACACTGGATAGAAGGATATCACCAGCATCAATTCAACAATGGACTGAGGAAATAACTTTGCTTTTGATCCATGAGCACAGGAGCAAAGGAAGCTGGTTTTACCACATCAGACTCTTTGTCCAAGCATTTGGCTCCACCACTGAGCTTTGGCCCTGTCCTACAGTGCATCAGGGGTAAGAAAGAAATTGAATTCAGTTTGCATCTGAAGGCAAATCAATCTAACTTGTACTTTCCAAAACAATGCATGAACTGAAACATAGTCATCGTCTCATGCCTCCAGATTTTGCAGTCCAGTTCTCAAGCAAAGTTACGTGTGCAGACATGGACTAAGGTAAAGTGTGCATATATTAGTGATAATACATTAACTCTGCCAATGCTTCACTTTCTGTAGGAAATTAAAGCGTCCTATTTGCAAGGAACATGCGTGGAGAATGCTTCTCAACTTTAGTAAGCAGACCATGCAAAAATAGCCAATCACAAAGCATATGGTGTGATATTTGGGGTTGAAAAATACTGTATTATGACTGCCACATTCCCAACATGCAGTTTGGTTCCATGTGTCCACTAAAATTGGGAGACTACAGGCAATATTTGTTTTGCATGAGGGTTATGTTCCGGGTGCCCATGCACATTGGTAGGGCCCACGTAAAGCATTCCGTCCTGCCCTGCCGCCATTCCACCCTTTTGGTTATGGTGATGTTTTTGGGTCACATCCAGGTTTGCATGCAGTCTTGTGCAATTAGGTAAAATTGTGTAGAAACTGCACATCTTAGGAGCCATGGGCATGAGAGTGCAGTCAAATTTTTGAGTGAACCATTTATGAAAAGAAAAATATGCAGCTTGACATCAAAACAGGGCAAACTAAACTTTGGGTTGGAAAAATGAGAAAGTGAGAGAAGTCCAAATTTGTCTGTCGCTGCTTCGTTCCCCTTCTGCTGACAGAGGTCTCTGCTACATCAAAGAGCCTCCTGCCAGTGCAAAGAAGATTTCTGATGTCTCTGATTTATTTTGCAGATTTAGAAACTCCTTTGCAGCTAAAAGCAACCAAAGTAGTGTACAAAAAGATAATATAAGACACAAAAGCTGCAGACTCAATTACCTAAAAATAATAAAACAATTTCTACAGGTTCAGGTAGGTAGTCATGTTCTACCTGAATCTAGAATCATGGAAGGCACCACACTGAATTTCTACAGGTGTACAGCTAACATTACAAAAAATGACACGCTTTGGCTCTTTAGGATTTCAAGCAGGGAATCTCTCCCAGCCCCATCTAGAGATGGCAGGGACTGAACTTTGAACTCTTTGTGTGCAAGGCAGATGCTCCACCAGTGATCTCCAGCTCCATAATACTAACAAATAATTTTTACAATTACTTTACAAGGAACGCTCATCAACATTCAGAATCACTTTTACATTTTCTCACCCCTGCTAGCCAGAACTCAATGCAATACCCATTTTCAGTAAGTTTCCCCCCTCGAGATTTCCTCATACCAAACCAAACCCCTTGGTATAGCTCAGTACAGTGGACGCTCGGGTTGCGAATGTGATCCGTACGGGATGCACATTCACAACCCACAGTGGCGCGTCTGCGCACACGCAGGTTGCAATTCGGTGCTTCTGCACATGCGCAAAGCTTGATTTAGCGCTTCTGTGCATGCGCGACCGCCAAAACCCGGAAGTAACCTGTTCCGGTACTTCCAGGTTTTGGTGGGTGTGTAATTAAAAAAAACACAACCTGAAGCTGCTGTAACCCGAGGTATGACTGTACTGTCTATTATGGCTGGCATCAACATCCCAGGGTTTCAGAATGGGGGTATTTCCAGCCCTACTCAGAGAGGCCAGGGATTGAACCTTGTGTCTGCAATTGAGAGGCTCTGATCGTTCCCTGAACCCTTGAAAGGGAGACTCAGAAAGGATCGCCAGCCAGTGTCGGAGGCAGAGATACCATCTGACTCACTGATCAGCTAAAAAAAAGAGAGAGAGGAGCCTTTTCCACATTCACGCCAGCTGAAAAATACCGAATGACACAGGGTCTTAGCTCCCTTAACACATTGGGTTCATACATAAATGTATGCTCAGAGCTACGATACATCCATTTTTATCACATGCACTCCAGGGTTAGGCACATAGGTGAAGCATAAAGATGCATCTGTAGTACCACTAGCTGTGTCATTGTGGGGTGAAAGAGAGTTTAGCCTCTGGCTCTTTGCTTCTTCTTTTTTTTTAATGTCCGCTCTAGTCTCGAAACAAATTCACAGAGCAAATCCTGAGCAAGTCAAAAGCTAAGTCTGTCTGTGTTCAGTGGAACCTACTCATAGGCAGGGAGTAACATATCCCAATATGAAGGCCAGGTTTGTTAAGCTACCCCACATGCATCTTGGGTGTCAGGGACCGTGCTGAGGAGGGCTGCACTGAGGAAGAATGGTGGGAGCCACCCTCTCCTCTTGATCCAGATCCTGACTCTTCCCAGGATGAGGAGGACAGTATAGATTTGGAACAGTGGTTTGCAGAGGGGCATAGTTCAGAAGGCAGAAGCTGGGAAATACTGGATGGGTAAACAGCTATCAGAAGAAACACTAGAAGAGACAGAGTTAACAGAATCGCAGTCTCTGGATAATATCCAGCCCCCTTCTCCAAAGTCCCGGAAAGCTCAGAAAGCGGCAGAACAGAAAACACAGAGGCTCCAAGCTCAGATTACAAGAGGTAGGAGTGACATAGATTAGTAGGGATGGAGGGAACTTAATTGGGAGCACCACCATTTCTAAGAGATGTGTTCTTTGTTCTCTCGCTGTGATTATTAAAGTTCCTAACTGGTAAGAAGACTCCTTTTCCTTTGTTCTGCTTATCTACTGCCACGGGAGAGAAGGCTGACATTGGGGAAGGGCCCTAGCTCAGACATAGAACGTCTGCCTCAAATGCAGAAGGGCCCAGGTTCAGTCTTTGGCATCTCCAAGTTGGACTGAGAAAGACTTTTGTCTGAAACCCTGAAGAGCCACTGCCAGTCAGTGTGATAGCCTGGGATTCGGACTTGGATGCTGAACCTGAGGGATCCCAGCCTGCAGAGAAGTCCCCGCCTTCCCAACCAGCTGAGCCGGGGCTGGGGCATGAGCCTGAAGGGTCCTCACCTGTGCTGGATCCTTAGGTGCAGGCACCAGCTGAGTCTGCTCTGGCTCCTGAGGTGATGGAGGACCCATTGCCTGCAGGTGCTCCACTCTCAGCCCCATCAGAGGAAACTGAGGTAGCCTCTGGCTCCGGTAACCCTCCAGCCTCTCCTGAGCTACAGAGAGATGGATGGAACTAAGTTCCCACAGGAGGAGTGCTCGCCTCCAGGCCAGGAGAGGCGAGTCACCAGAGGATTGAGGCCGCCCCATGCCTTGGGGCAGATAAAAGCCGGCCAGCCCCAGTCCCAAGTTGTGGGAGCAACATAGTTGGTTGCTAGTTCCTGCCTGAACCCTGTCCTGCTTTCCTGCCTGAGCTCCTGACCCACCCTGGCTCCCTGCTTGCAAGCCTGTTCCTGACTTCACCCGACTCCCTGCCCTGCACCCAGCTTCAGCTACTAGATACTGCCTCCACGTTGCACCTTTGACCATGGACTGGACTTGGACCTTGCCTCTCGGGTAACCCACAGGACCAGCACAGTCAGTGTACGTCTGGACTAAGGGTCTGACTCAGCATAAGGCAGCTTACTATTTTGCTACTTAAGAGGAACAGCAGCCTTGCAGTGTGATGCTAGAAATGTCTATCCAGAAGTCTAATAGCACTTGCTCTTGGCTAAGGGAATATATTACAGCCTTACAGAGCTGGGCAGATCTGTTTCTCCTTTTTCCAATCTTAAGTTCAATTCTCCGCATTTGCTTTCTTTTTTAAGACCTCACAGAAATTCATCTTAGCAAGAATTTATCCCAAGACACATATTTTTGCATGCCAATGTGCACAATGTACACATTTTGCAAAGCAATATTTCCACTGATATTTCTATTATAATGCATTCTTGTTTGTCGTTTTCACTACTATATGCATTTTTGTCCACGCAACTTGAGTGGAGAATTGCATTGCAAAATCTGGAGAAGTCCAAATGTCGAAGGAAGGCTGTGTTTCCATTTGCAGAGCGTCTCAGCAAATGTGAGTTATGAAAGGCTTGCCTTTAAATGTGGACTGAATCAAATTTCTTCCCCATCCTTACCCTGTAATCTCTTTCTTACATCTTAAATATGGACATCCCTCTTGGTGTCTTTCTAATTGAATCTGGAATAATCCAGGTCAGCCATCACAGTCACATGGGAGAGGAAATGGCTTTTGTTTGCCTTGCAAAAAGGGAAAGAAAACCCCTTTATCACAATATTTAAAAAAAAACAACCCGAAGCAGCCCTGACTGTCAAACACTAGCAAGAGATTTATCCGCACCTTCATTTGCTTCCTGCTTCCATCTAAAACCCAAATTCAAGAACAGAGGGCGAAGATCAGTGCTTTACGCCAAGCGAGCTAAAAGCAATTTGCTAACATGGCTTGGTTAACACAAATCTGGCTTGACACTGGAGTGCTGCAAACTCTGGTTTCTATGCCAAGACGACTCAAGTCCAGTACATGGAACAATGTTTAACACTGATTTCATTTGCCTAACAATTTCTTCTGCTTTAACAATAAATCAGAAGAGCTAAAGGGAGAAGCCCAGGCAAGGCAAAGGGGCTGCAGTGGTTTGAGCAGAGCAACAGATACTAATAAGCTCCGGGTTCCTTGCAGGAGTGGCTGGCGCCCCTGCGGTCAGTGTCAAGGGCTCAATCAAACTGCTTGCAGGTGCAACTGTCTCTCTCAGCAGTGACCCTACAGAGACAGCAAATGAGAACTGAACCCTCTGTTCTCTCTCAATGGCCCTCTCAGGCAGCCACTTATGCTCTGGACAGCGACTCAAAGCAGGCTCTGCCACAGCCCCGATATTGCTTCACATGCAGCATTACCCAGCAGCTGAGTATTTGATGTTTTTTCTCTTTTTTTCCATTGGAGGGTTGAAATGGTCTATTGGGTATGGGGAACCTTTGGCCTCTAGAAGTTGCTGAACGACAACGCTCAGGGCTCCCTTGGCAGAAAGGGCAGGATATAAATGTAATTAGTGAGTAAATTAATAAATATGCCCGTCAGCTCCAGCAAGCAGGGCTAATGGCCAGGGATGATGGGTTGCAGTTCAGCAGCATTTGGAGAGACAAAAGTGCCTTACACCTGTTGTATAAAGGTACAGGTAAAAGGTAAAGGACTCCTGGATGGTTAAGTCCAGTCAATGGTGAGTATGGGGTTGCGGCGCTCATCTCGCTTTCAGGCCAAGGGAGCTGGCATTTGCCCGCAGACTGCTTTCCAGATTCAAACCACTGACCTTCTGATCAGCAAGCCCAAGAGGCTCAGTGGTTTAGACCACTTGGTAACCGTAAACCAGGGAACCTGTGTCTTGTGCATACGCACACACAAAAAATCACACAATAAGAGAATCATACTTGCTACAAATGTGCTACCAGGAGCCAAGCTAAAATTTGCTTTAACGGCCCTACTGAACCAGAGCTAGTGGTTTGTCTCCCCTGGACTTTGTCTAGAGTGAGACAAACTACAAGACACATACCGTATTTTTCGCACGATTGGACGCACCGGACCATAGGGCGCACCTAGTTTTTTGGGGGGGAAATAAAGGAAAAAAATTTTCCCTTTATTTCCCCCCCAAAAGCAGGTCAGGGAAACCGAACCAGGTCGAGGAACAGCGGGATAGTGGCGCTGCGCCTCCCTGCTGTCCCCCGAGCTTGTGGGGCTGGCTGATGTCTGCCTGGCGCGAGGGGCGCTCTGCTTCAGGGCGCCCCTCGCGCCGGGCGGCAGGCTGCTATCCACAGCATGGGGAGCCCTGCGGGGAACTCCTGCAAGGCTCCCCACGCTGCGGATGTGTTCCCGAAGCGCCGGGCGCTCTGCTTTCAGGGCGCCCGACGCTCCGGGAAGCAGGCTGCTATCCGCAGCCTAGACATCCCTGCGGGACCTCCTGCAGGGTTGCCTAGGCTGCGGATGTCTTCCCGAAGCGCCAGGCGCTCTGCTTTCAGGGCGCCCGACGCTCTGGGAAGCAGGCTGCTATCCGCAGCCTAGACATCCCTGCGGGACCTCCTGCAGGGTTGCCTAGGCTGCGGATGTCTTCCCGAAGCGCCGGGCGCTCTGCTTTCAGGGCACCCGACGCTCCGGGAAGCAGGCTGCTATCCGCAGCCTAGACAACGGCTAGCGGAGCGCTAATCCCGAAGCTTGGGGCTGCGGAGCTCAGCGCGCCCCAAACTTCTGGGTGCCGGCAAGGTCTAGACGGCTAGCGGAGACCTTGCCGGCACCTAGAAGCTTGGGGCGCGCTGAGCTCCGCACGCCCCAAGCTTCGGGATTAATGCAGCGCTCCGCTAGCCGTGGGAGAGCTGGGTCTCCCACGGCTAGCGGATAGCTTCCTGAAGCCTGGAGAGCGAGAGGGGTCGGTGCGCACTGACCCCTCTCACTTTCCAGGCTTCAGCGAAAGCCTGCATTCGCTCCATAGGACGCACACACATTTTCCCTTGCTTTTTAGGAGGGAAAAAGTGCGTCCTATGGTGCGAAAAATATGGTAATGCTAAACCAAACCACGGCATAGGTCCTGGAAGAGGGAAGGAACAAAGCAGCTACTATGTCTGCAGCATTCTTGCTTGTTCATGCTAAGCCGTGGCTCGGCTGAGAGACTGTTACTTGCAAATCATGTCCAGCATTTTAAAGTAGAACCTTATTTTTAAAAGTCAAGCAAGGATGCCCATCACTCACCTCCTACGACACCTCTCCCAGAGTCAACGGACTCCAGTTATGTTTTGGCACAGCATATAGTGAGTCCAACTTGGGTGCAACTGCAGTTCCACAATCTTAAACTGCTCTTTTCTCTGCTGTTCTCTTCTCTCTTTCTTATTTTTGTAAGAGGGTTGTCAGTATTTGTAACATTTGAAACTTGCCAAGCACCCCAGAATCGGTTTTGGCAAAAGGAAGTATAAAAATGGCTTAAATAAAAATAAACAAACACAGAGCTAACCAAATTGTTTGATGATTTTGTTTGTTTGTTGCCTTATTTATATGGTTTCAATGGGATTATCATGACTGTAATGTTTGTTGATGTTTAATGCTTTGGTTACTCCTGTGAGCCACCACTTTGAGCTCTGCTTCATGGTTTCAAAAGTGGTATATAAATATTAAAGGTAAAGGGACCCCTGACCATTAGGTCCAGTCGTGACCAACTCTGGGGTTGCGGCACTCATCTCACTTTATTGGCCAGCATGACTAAGCTGCTTCTGGCAAACCAGAGCAGTGCACGGAAACGCCGTTTACGTTTCCACTGGAGCGGTACCTATTTATCTACTTGCACTTTGATGTGCTTTCGAACTGCTAGGTTGGCAGGAGCAGGGACCAAGCAACGGGAGCTCACCCAGTCACGGGGATTCGAACCGCTGACCTTCTGATCAGCAAGTCCTAGGCTCTGTGGTTTAACCCACAGCGCCACCCATGTCCCATATAAATATTAAATCAAACCAAAATTACCCACACCAATGAAGCTCATTTGGAACTGCTGATCAATTCGTCATAAAGCAGAAGGCAGAGCAGTCTCATTTGCCATCGCTCCAGAAGGCACGATGAAAGCCAGTGTGTGGAAACAGCAAGGAAGCAGTTTTCAATTTAGTGGTAAGAGAATCTACCTTAGCAGTAAGAGCTTTGTGGCTGTGGAACAGACAGCCTCAGGACACTTTTTTTTGCTGGAGAGCTGTCTGTTGCAGGTCCTGCATCAAGCAGAAAGCTGGATGAGTTTATCTTCAAGGTTCCTCCCACCTCTCATGATTCTTAATAATGTTTTCTAGCATGTCTTTATCCCAAAGTACAATAAACCCTCTTGGTTTGTAAAAAGTGTGGGACAGACTGCTGCGAAATAGATCAGTCCAGCATACAGAGAAAAGACATATGCGATCAGGGATGGGGGCTTTGGCAGGGTTGTTGATATGAGAACAGGAGCATGTTCTGCCTTACACAAAATCAGAACACTGCTCCATCTAGCTCAGTACTGTCTGCACTGACTGGCTATGGCTCTCTGGGGTTACAAGCAGGAGATATCTCCCTGCCCCATCAAGAGATTTTGGGGACCTTCTGCATGCAATGCAATGCTCCTATGACTACCCAGTGAGATCATTTTTCCTGCAGCAAAGCTACTGCCACTTTCTGTTATCCGGGAAGAGGACAAGATACTTCCATGGCTCAGCACTGGCATATGCATAACACTAAGGAAATTAAGAGGGTTCTAGGGGAACGCAGGTGGCGCTGTGGGTTAAAACAGTGAGCCTAGGGCTTGCTGATCAGAAGGTCGGAGGTTTGAATCCCTACAATGGGGTGAGCTCCCATTGCTCAGTCCCTGCTCCTGTCAAAGTGCCAGTAGATAGATAGGTAGCACTCTGGTGGGAAGGTAAATGACGTTTCCGTGCACTGCGCTGGTTTGCCAGAAGCGGCTTAGTCATGCTGGCGACATGACCCGGAAGCTGTATGCCTGCTCCCTCAGCCAGTAAAGTGATATGAGTGCCGCAACCTCAGAGTCATCTGCGACTGGACCTAACGGTCAGGGGTTCTTTTACCTTTTAATAATCTAGGATTGCACATAAGAGACAGGACTGGGGAATGAGAGAAAGTCAAGAATGTGAATCTTAAATAGAGTGAGAGAACGCATATCTGGGGGGGGGGGGGTTGACTCCCCTAGTTAGAATGAAGTCAGTTAGAATGAAAGTCAGAGAAACAGCAGGCACATCCCCTCAGCCGCTACCTAACCTTTACTTTATCCGGTAGCTCAGGATAACAAGCCCGGAGGTCATTTTAAACTCTGCTTTGTTTACAACCCAGGTCAGCAACTAATTGTGGCTCCAGGAAACTTTGCAGAGCTGGTAGGTGGTGGCAAGACAGGTCTGTTCCCCTGAAACCCCCAACCCACCCATTATCTCCACTCTCCATGGCAGAGTGAAGGTGGGAGGGGGGGACACGGCTGGAGTCCTCTGTGCCTTTGTATTACAGGAGAGAGAAACAGAGTTGTGCACTGCCTTAGACCTAGGTGGGAGGCCGGTATGAAGGAAGAACGGAGTCTGTGCAATGGCAACTTTTGCACCCCACTTCAAGAATGTAGGAAAAGCCCTCCTGGATCAGACCAAAGTCCATCTAGTCCAGCATTCTGGTCCCACCAGAACTTATGGAAACTTACGGATGCTTTTTGTATTGATTGCTCTCAGTGGCGTAGCGTGGGTTGTCAGCACCCGGGGCAAGGCAAGTAATTTGCGCCCCCTAACCCTAACCCCCAGATGTTGCGCCCGGTGCGGCTGCCCCCCCCCTGCACCCCCCATGCTACGCCACTGCTTGTACCTGTTTTGGGCATAACCTCTGAGGATCATCTTGTCCAACCCCCTGCAATGCAGGAATCTCAGCTAATGCATCCATGACAGATGGCCATCCAAACTCTGTGTAGAAACCTCAAAGGAAGGAGAGTCCATCCTCTGCTAAGCAGGACCATTCTACTGTTGAACTGCTCTGTCAGAAAGTTCTTTCTGATGTTTAGTCAGAATCTTTTTTCTTGTAACATGAATCCATTGGTTTAGGACCAGTTGTAGCTTGCAGCTTACACAGTGAAACCCTAGCCCTGTCTACATAGAACGTAGAGTGAATTCAGTGGGGCTATCTCCTACATAAGGGGGGTTAGGATGGCAGGCTTTCTGTACAAAGCCAAAAATCCTATCCTTTGCTCCACACACTGTTCCCTCTGGCCTCGCCCTCCACTAGGATGCGGTCCGTGAAACGTTGCAGAAGATGGAATGCAGCGCCCAGCTGAAAAAAGATTCCCACATGGATCTCAGTGACTTTTAGCATGTAAGTGGACTCCTCTCCAGTAAATCTGTGGTGAATCCCATTTTCGGTTTGCATTAGTGAAATCCAGCATAAAAGGACTGCAGTGAAGGGAATAAATGCAGAGCAGGATATACCGTAGCTTCACCTTATCCTTTGACTCCTCTCCTCTCTCTCTCCCTGGAGAAATGAAGCAGTGACCCGACAAGGAGTAGCGAAGGATGGGCGTGTTTCGTCCCTGATCCGGATGAGATCAAGGCGCCGGCAACGGGAAGGAGGCAGGGGAGAAGCAGGCCAGCCGGGGCTGCTCCAGACCCCCCCCCCATCTCTCCCATCGCCGCTGGAGGGGTCATGGAGGCACTGAGCCCGGGAGGCGGGTAGCCAGCCAGGGCGCACCTACCCAACCTCGCCGCGCGCCCAGGCGCGCTGCTCTCTCCAGCTTCCTCCCGGTTGGGCCAGCGGCTCCACCTCTTCCTTTGCCTCTTTGAGGCGCTTAATTCCCAGCAAGCGATTAGCAGGCTCGGATCGGATCCTGCGGCAGGCGGCGCCTCCACCTCCTCCTCCTCCTCCCGGCTTTGCTGCTGCTGCTGCGCGGCTCTTTTCCCTCCACCAACGGCGCGCTGCGCCTTGGAGAGGTTCCCGCTTCCTCGAGGGGGGCCGGCCAAACGGAGACGACGACCCCCCACTCCAACCAAGCCTCGATGGCTTGTCCCTTCCCTCTGGACTCGCGCCCCCCCCAGATGTTGCGCCCGGTGCGGCCGGCACCCCTGGCACCCCCCACGCTACGCCACTGATTGCTCTTTCTCTCCACTACGGTAATCTGCCCCGGGGCATGAGGGTGAAGGGTGGGTACAAAATCTAGCAATAACAACAATAACCTCCATAACTCAAGGTTAGAGCACCTGCTTTGCATACAGAAGGTTTCCAGATTCAATCCCTGGCATTTCCAGGTAAGGTTGGGAGAGAGCCCCTGCCTGAAACCCGAGAGAGGCACTGTCAGTCAGCACAGGCAGCACTGCGGGAATTATAGGGACAGAACTACCCAAACTGTATAGAAACTTATTCATGTAGGCGACTACAGGGGCAAGAATGTTACTTGCCCCAAAATGGAAAGAAGAAGTAGTCCCAGCAAAAGACAAACAGATACAAAAACTTACGGAATATGCAGAAATGGCAAAACTTACCGAAAACATAAGAAACCAAGATAACAAACTTTTTATAAAAGAATTGAAATGGTTTATTGAATCTTTGCAAACAAACTGTAAACATTGGCAGGATTGTTGTAATAACCTGCAGTTTTATAAGGGTATATACTTAAAGCATATGAATAAATGAGCAAATGAAGTTAATTTGGATACGCAGAAAATATTAAAAATAAATTTAAGGAACCGCAGAAAGAGCAGGAAAGAAGTCAAGTTTTGAAATGTTGAAATGATTGTAAAATGACTGAAATGAACTGAAAATTATATATGAAATAAAAAAGCACAGGCAGTACTGAGCTGGACAGACAGTCTGACAAAAGGCAGCTTCTCAAGAACCCTCTCGCACTCATCTTCAACTCACACTCAGAGGAATCGTGCCTCTAAGAATGAAGGTGGACCATAGCCAGGATAACTAGCAGCCATGGATAACCTGATTCTCTATTATTTACACCCATCCAAGTTGGTGGTAACCGCTGTACCCTGTGGTTTCAAATCACATCATTCTGTGACCTCTTGCTTCCTTCTCCCACAGCCTCAGGCACCTCTTGAGCAAGGGGAAAGCACTGGAAGTGGTGGATATGGGGCAAAGGGGCCCACAATGTGGGAGCCAGCATGGTGTAGTGGTTAAGAGCGGTGGACTCGTAATCTGGTGAACCAGGTTCGCTTCCCCACTCCTCCACATGCAGCTGCTGGGTGACTTCTCTGAAGTCTCTCAGCCCCACTCACCTTACAAAGTGTTTGTTGTGGGGGAGGAAGGGAAGGAGATTGTTAGCCGCTTTGAGACTTCTTAAGGGGAGTGAAAGATAGGATATCAAGTCCAAACTCCACCTCTTCTTCTTTACTGTGTCTGGGACTGAAAGCAATCACTGTTGTGGCACTTACTGTGCATTCATTTCAGTAAGTGCCCATCCTTATCCTCTGGGATAGGACAGAAGAGACCTGTTGGATAAAACCAATGGTCCATCTAAATCTGCTTCCTGTTTCTCACAGTAGCCAATCAGATTCCTCCAGGGAGCCCACAGAAGGGGCTTAAGTAGACCTTCAGCACTTTTTATCCTCCAGAAGTCAGATCTTGATGGCACTGTGCATTTGAATATGGATGTTTGGCTTTGCTATTGTGTCTAATTGAGCTCTGTTTGCTCCCTAAACTTGTGGAACACACACACCCTTTCAAAGCAATCCAAGCCACACAATGAGTTCCATAAATTAATGACAGGTTGTGTAAAACTGTGCTTTTGATTTCTGAAATGACTGGCAAGAGCTTTCACTGAGCGGGGAAAAGATGAGAGAAATCCACTCTGTCCACAACCACAAGGCACAAGTTTATAGATCCCTCTTTTGTCACCTTTTCCCCCTAAACTCAAGAGCTACACAAGCAGTTTAGCCATATTTGCTTCACAGAGGAAGTCCCTTTGTCATTTTGATTGTCATTTTCTCCACCTTTCTCAGCTCTACAAGATGACTAAGGGATAGCAGGAGAACCACACGTTTATATAACTATAAATGCCAATATAAAAAAATAAAATACTAGAGGAATGCAAAAATATGCATCAGGGTACTAGAGACTCACAAAATTCAAACACGTCACTTAAGGAAGGGAGGAGGAATCTGTCACCCTCCAAATATGGTTGGACTTCAACTGCCTGACCACTAGACCATGCTGCCCAAAGCTAGACTTAAAGGGACTCCAAGGGAACCACAGGTTCATCATCCCTTACTTATGGTCAGGAAGGTAGACTAGAGCTGCACAGTTTTATGGGAGCAAAACCCCAATGAACTCCACCAGACTGATTTCTGTGTAAACACGCGTAGGAGTGCCTTGCAGCCTGTAGATTACGCTTTTATTAGTCCCAGTTCTATGAAAACAACATACTCCCATGATCATAACAAAACTTGGAAGTGCCATGGGCTACAGGACTGCAGAGTGGAACTGGAGCTACCAAGGAAAGGGCCTCCTAGGTGGAGAAGAACTGGAGAGGCAGTGCTGCATAGTGGTTAGGGCAGGGGTCAGAAATTTTTTTCAGCAGGGGGCCTGTCCACTGTCCCTCAGACCTTGTGGGGGGCCGGACTATATTTTGAAAGGGGGAGGAAAGGAACAAATCCCTATGCCCCACAAATAACCCAGAGATGCATTTTAAATAAAAGGACACATTCTACTCATGTAAAAACACACTGATTCCTGGACCGTCTGCGGGCCGGATTTAGAAGGCAATTGGGCTCCGGCCCCCGGGCCTTAGTTTGCCTACCCATGGGCTAGGGTGTTGGAACAGGACTGCAGAGAGATAGGTTTGAACCCCCACTCAGCCATGAAACTCACTGCATGACCTTGAGCTGGTTACCGTCTCAAAGCCTAATTTACCTCACAGGGTTGTTGTGATAAAAAGCGGAGGGGGGACGGATGGACCATACATGCCACACTGAGATCCTTGGAGGGAAAGTTGAGATATAAATGTAATAAACAAGTGAAAATAAGGAGGAAAAGGTGTGAGGCAGCAAAACAAGCCAGTATGGTGTAGTGGTTAAGAGCGGTAGTCTCGTAATCTGGTGAACTGGGTTCGCTTCCCCGCTCCTCCACCTGCAGCTGCTGGATGACCTTGGGCCAGTCACACTTCTCTGAAGTCTCTCAGCCCCACTCACCTCACAGAGTGTTTGTTGTGGGGGAGGAAGGGAAAGGAGATTGTTAGCCGCTTTGAGACTCCTTAAAGGGAGTGAAAGGCGGGATATCAAATCCAAACTCTTCTTCTTCTTCTTAAAGACTATCCTTTTTCAACAAGCCTTTTAAGCCTTCATCCCAGTCTGTGTCTATTTTGAATATGAAACTGTCTACATATGATTTTTTTAAAAAATTGTTCTTATATCTAGGAGGAGTGTAACTCTGAATGCCAGCTCTAGGGTGGGGAGATGTCAGGTGATTGAAACTGGAAACTTCACCGAGTTGTCTCCTCCCCCCCTCCCCCCCCCGCTTTGGGGAGCATAGGATTATTGAAAAAGCAAAGCCATTCATTTCATCAAAGTCCAACACAAGCATGCCAAAAAGCCACTTGCAAAAAAAAAAGCAAGGCGCTTACAATGCAATGAGTTAGCTCCTTGCTACGAAGCAGTTGTGTTCTTCCCATTATTTTGAGAATTGCTGCCAAAAAGGTGTGAGCACATTAGGCATACTTTAAATATTTTTCTTTTAGAAAAATTAAATCTAAAAAAGACAAGACATTAACAAAACAAAACTTGAGAGTTTTGCAAAATTTCAGAGGAGCAGAAGCTTCCAAGAAGTAGTTTTAGGCTGGACTCCCCTATACACATATTAGGACACGTGTGGCGCTGTGGTCTAAAACCACAGAGCACTCTTGGGCTTGCCGATCAGAAGGTTGGCAGTTCGAATGAGCTCCCGTTGCTCGGTCCCTGCTCCTGCCAACCTAGCAGTCCGAAAGCACAAAGTACAAGTAGATAAATAGGTACCGCTCCAGGGGGGAAGGTAAACGGCGTTTCCGTGCGCTGCTCTGGTTCGCCAGAAGTGGCTTAGTCATGCTGGCCACATGACCTGGAAGCTGTCTGCAGACAAACGCCAGCTCCCTCGGCCAGTAAAGCGAGATGAGCGCCACAACCCCAGAGTCGTCTACGACTGGACTTAATGGTCAGGAGTTCTGTTACCTTTACCTTACCCCTATACACATGCACACACTTCCTAGGGAATGAGCCCTGATTTAAAATGAGTCTCTCCTTCAGTATTTATTCTATTTATATCCTACCTCTCCTCCAAGGAGCTGAAAATAGTACGCATACTATCCGCACTTTCCCATTTTATCCACACCACAACAATCCTGCAGAGAAGGTGAGGCTGGGAATGAGAGACTGGCCCAAGGTCACCCAGCGAGCTTCATGGATGAGTGGGGATTCGAACCCTGGTTTTCCAGGTCCTAGCCTACCACCCTAACCACTACACCATGGCAATGGCCCTACACTTGCATCAAGCATTACTGCCAAACACACACAGTCCCTGCTACACACTGCTGAGGGTCCTCATCGGAAGGAAACTGCCTTAAGGATTGCATAGCTAATGTATGTCAAAATCAGGTTGCAAGTGAGTGTCACATAGCATGAATGCACACATGCACACATACACATCTCTGCAATCAGACAAGCAGGGGACACTTTCAAGGCCACACTCCAGGCAGGCAAAAACATTCAGAGGGTGCAAAGCAAGTCCAGGGAGGGGTGTGGCCTACAGAGGGGGTGTGGCCCAGGAAAAGTCTCAAGGGCCAGATAAAGATGCACGGAGGGCTGCATTTGGCCCTTGGGCTTGTGGTTGTCCGCCCCAGCTTTAAGCTGTGATGTGACCTGCAAAACTCCTTCAGTCAGCCATGGGTTTGGGAGCCAAGACAGTTGCAAGCACCAACTTAAATGGGAAACAAACCAGACTTCCGGATCTTTCTTCAGTGTGCGCTATCACAACCAGACACCACCAGCCTCGCCATTGGTTCCTGTACTCCTAATGGCTCCATTCCCTCCCAGACAATACAACAAAGGTGTGGATGTATGCCAATTTGTAGGGCATAATTAAATTAAACTAACCCCAAGCTGCTGTGGCCTGGTGTTGCTTAATCCAAGGGTAGCTGATCTGTGGACCCCAGGATGTTGTTGGACCAGTGTCCATCATCTCCAATCACCGGCCATGCCGGATGGGACTGATGGGAGTTGGCAATCCAATGGCAACATGCAGGTCACCCCTTCTGTGGGACTGCATCTGCTCCGCATGCAGAATGTCTGGAGAGCTTCTGTCAGTCAGTATAGACCAGGTTTCCTCAACCTCGGCCCTCCAGATGTTTTGAGACTACAGTTCCCATCATCCCCGACCACTAGTCCTGCTAGCTAGGGATGGTGGGAGTTGTAGTCCCAAAACATCTGGAGGGCCGAGTTTACCTATGCCTGGAGAATACTGAGCTGGGTGGACCAATGGTCTGACTCGGATTACGGCAGTTCCCTTTGCTGTAAAATTTATTTATAAACTGTCCTGAATTTAATGCCGGTCCAGGATTGTTAGATGACCCTGTGTTCCAGCGCAAAGAATGGGTGGGAATGGGGGGAAAACATTCTATCCACATCACGCCTCATTTTGTAAACCTTTATCATCATGTCCTCCACCGCCACCCTGCTAAAGTGTAAATTCCAGAAACCTGAACGCCTCTCCTCTTTATTTCCTCTTAACGTTATTGTGTAAGGCGGTTGTAATTAAAATCAGCATAATAAGGCCCAGCTCTTGATTGCGCTAAATCATTTCTTATTGATTGCAACATATTACATACATATTTAGTAGAAGAAAGTTTGCCAGGCACCAGTTAATTCAGAAACGTTTGTCAGCACAGCCCCCCCCCTCGCTTTCTCTCTCTCTCTCTGCTACCGAATATGTACTTGAAAGAAATTAGCTATGAAGCTAATTCATTCAACAAAAACAAACGCTCCTCCCCCTCTGATTCCCACTCGGCAGAGTTAAGGACAGCTTTTTTGGAAATAAATAATGGCTTAATTGGTTAGTCTATTTTAAAACTAGACCTTTGGAGAGACGTTCTGCTGGGTGCAACATCTCTCTACTCTTTCACAGGGAAACCATCAGAGCAGGATTTGGAGGCAAAGGTCCAGGGGGACCCCACTCAGCAGAATGAGAGGGGGGGCAACATGCACACCCATACAAGGGCAGCAGGGCTGGCTTAGCAGCTAAAGGCAGCGGGAGGGGGGAGGGACCAAAGTCTAAATTTACTTGACTGCACCACTGATTGCTCATTCTATGAAGGAGACACCCTTTGATTCACACATATCCCTGGCTCAAGATGCTGCAATGCTAAATACCTGGGCTATGCCACCAAAGGCCCTTTCGTCCAGGCTGTTGGGACTGGGGAAGAGAGATTTCGGGATGACTCTGCAGCTGCAGTCCTATCCACACATGCAGCCAGATCCCACACGTTTATTCACAAACATGTCCCACTGAGTTCCACCAGGCAAGTCCCAAGAAGGGAATTCTACAGTTCTTGCAACCTTATTAGGAAGTAATTGAACACAAGGGTCTTACTTCCAAGTAAGCACGTCTGTGATCTGTTCAAAGAAGTCACAATGACTCTCTCCAAGGTTTGAGGCTTTGCAGTTGGTGCATCAGGTGCGCAGAAATAAGGGCAGTAGAAATTTCCCCATCACCTTGTCCTTTTGGAGTCATTGCACACATACATCTCATGCTGACATCATGGGCTGTATCCAAGCCCTACACAGAGAAGACCCATTGGAATTAACGGACCTAAGTGAATCAAGTCCATTCATTCCAAAAGAGCAGGAGTAACATTGGTGACAACCCATCATTTTGACGCCAGAAGGTGGAGAGGTTGCTTTTCAAATGTGAGAGTCGAAGGATGTTGAGATGTAAAAGTTTAGTGGCATCTTCAAGGAGAGACTCAGCCTCCTCCACCAGTGATGCCCTCTATGCAACTGGGGAAACTGGGGCAGATGGAGTCTCTGTCAGGACAAGAGTTTGGGGGCAGAGGAAGACCATTCAAAGTCAGGGAAGGGGGTGCACAGCTGTTGCCCGTGTTAGCCCTACTCAAAGTAGGCTCATTGAAACGAAAGGACCCAATCCATTCATTTCAGTAGGTCTGCTCTGAATGGGACTTAGTTGGATACAACCCAATGTGTGCATCCCGACTCCAAGATTAATATGCGCCAACTGCACGGTGACTTCAAAAAGGCAACTTGGCTGGAAAACGCCTCCCGTGTATGTTTTTTACACCTGATGCGCCAGCTGCAAAACCCCAAACGCTGGAAAGAGTCACCGGGACTTCTGCAGCCGTCTACTCTGAGTAGGACTTCGTTAGCTCGCACTAAAGAGGGGGAGACTCCCACGGCCACTCAGTGCAGAGCCCCCCAACTGCCTAACTGCATCGCTTAGTGCCAAACGTTACCTGTGGCTGGGTAAGGGTGGGGTGGGGGAGGCGGAGATAGGGGAGGGGCTTCATCCTCCCCACTTTCCCCTTTTTACCTGAAATCGCTGTACGGGTGGATGATCCAGAAGCCGGCGGACTTAACCCTTTCCTGCTCCCTCTCCACGGCCTTTTGGCTGCCAAACATCCTCAAGGAGAATTTGTTGACCCCCGGCTGCAGCATCGCCCCGAACTGTCTCTGCATGAAGCCAGCCTGGCCCAGCCGCTGCTCGTCGTCCGGGGTGATCTGGTCGGCGCCCCCACCCGCTCCATCGGGACCCCCGCCCCCTTCCACTTTCACGAAGGCGGACGAAGAGGGAGGGGGCGGAGGGTCCGGCGGGGACGAGCAGGACGAGGCTGCCGCCGGGGTCGAGGAAGCGGGGGGTCCCGGCTCGGTGTCCGACAGGTCCGGGGGGCTGCGCTCGTCGCCGGGGGACGCCGCGTCCCCTTCGCTGCTGATCAGGCGGCGCTCCTCGCCCGAGTCGTGCGGGTGGCGGCTGGCCAGAGACGAGAGGCTCCCCTTGAAACGCCGGCAGTCCCCGTTGGTGCTGCTCTTGCCGCTGCCCCGGCAGCCCGGCGCCCCCGAGGCAGCCGCCGCCGCCGCCTCTCCGCTTTCCACGAGTCCGCCGCCCGCATCCCCGACGCCGGGCCTCGAGGGCTCTCCTGCCCCTTGCCCCCGGGCTCCCCCTGGCGGCGCCGACGCCAGGGGCCTCAGCTTGATGCTTTTGCGACGGGCGTCCTTGTCCGCGCCTCCACTGCAGCCGCTTCCTCCTCTTCCTCCTCCTCCACCGGCTTCTTCGTCCTCCTCGTCCATGATCGACGCTTTGGGGCCGATCTGCTGCGGGAGGCTGTATAATCGCTTGCGCATCGACGGCGGCAGCCTGTCCATGGCCGCGCGCTCGGGGAGAGGTGGGGAGGGCGGGGGAGACCTGCTTGCAGGCCGGCGGCTGGTGGTGGGGACCCCCTCGGCTCTCTTCCGCGCCTGCCCAACCCGCGCCCTGCTCAAGGAGCTTCTAAAACGGGGTCTCGCTCAGCTCCGCAGCCAGAGCGCCACAGCCAGGACCACCCATCCTTCTCCTGTCCTCCCGGGGTTGCGCCGGGTCGAGGATGCAGCGCTTCCGAAAGGGCAGCGGGGTGCGCCAGGCGGAGAGCCCCTCCCCGGGCTGGCTAGCTGGCGTCCCACTGAGCCGCCGCCGCGGTGACCCTTCCGTCCGCCGCCTGCTGCTGCTGCTGCTGCTGCACAGCCCCCCGGGGCAGCGGGACACCCAGCCGGCGGCTCCTCAGCGCTCGCCACGGCTGCATCTCGGCGGCGGCGGCTTCCATAGGCGCCCGGGCAGCCGCGTCTCCGGCGAAGCAGACATAATAATGAGAAGGAGGGTGATCAGGAGGCGGACGGGGAGGAGGGACGGAGCAACACCTGCTGAGGAGCCGAGGAGGGCGATCCCCACCGCCGGCAGCCCCCGCGCCACAAGGGCCCCTCGCCCCTCCGCGGCCTCGACGGCGGCCCGCGATAAACAAGGAGCGCGCGAGCAACCTGCAGCAGCATCCAGCGCCCGGGCGCCGCTTACATCACTGCTGCTGCTGCTGCTGCCATCCCTGATTCCTCATGCAGCAGCTCCTGGTCCTGGGAATATTCATGAAGCCAGCTGATCCGATTGGGTTGCCATAGGAGCCACCGCTGCCAATGGGCTCTGCCTACCTGAGCTGGCAGCCGGACTTCTTAAAAGGGCAACGCCTCGGACGCCGGGTGGGCGTGCGCGTCTCGGGCGCGTCTCGGGCGCCTCGGCTGCTGCCTGGAGCGGGGGATCGCGGGCGGAAGGACGAGGGAGCGCAAGGAAATCCACAAGCCCCTGATGCTCATCTCTCTCTCTCTTTCTCTCTCTCTCTCTCTCTCTCTCTCTCTCTCTCTCACACACACACACACACTCCTTGTCCCTCAAGTGCTACCATTTGCTCATGCAAAGCTGCAGTGCTGCGCTAAGCTAGAAGTAAGCCCCATTGAAGACCCCGGAACTTACTCCCGAGTAAAGGCGGGCAAGGTTCTTGGCTCCCCACCTTCGCCAACCTAGTGCCCTTCAGATGATTTGGACTGCAACTCCCGCCAACCTCGGCAGCCACAGATGTTTACGTTTCGTGTTGTGCTGCTCTTGTGGCGCTGTAGCCCGTGCAGACAGCAGTGATGCAAACGCAAAGCGGGCTAAATCCACCACTGTGCCAAGAACATGCTGCACTGTACGTGCCCACTGCAAATAAATAAAAATTATTTTAAAGTCTGCAGGAACCCCTGGTGAAACTTACTTCTGAGTAGACGTGTCTATAGAATAGCAGGGGCGCGAAGACCCAAGCCTTTTGTCTCTGTTGCAGCGGCACATAGCTTCGTGGTGGTTAGTGCCCGTTGGGGCTGGTAAGATGTAAGGCAGGAGGCCAACAGTAGGTGGAGCCAGAGGCAATGATAGGTGTAGTCTAGTTCTGTCCTCATCTGCCTCCCTGCTGAATTCCACAAGGGCCACAACAGAAACCAAGGAGGGGGGAGTGGACAGGCAGCGCCACTTTCTGGACTGGTTGTAAGAAAAAAGACAGGTCACTGGGGGCTGGCTGAGTGCAGACTGAGGTAGATGGGGCAGTGCCCCGTTTGCCCTAACGGACCAGCTTCCACCGAAGTTGTGTATTCAGAAAGTAAGCCCCCATTGCATTGAATGGTGCTTACTCCAGAGCAACTGTGCCTGCAATTGCAAACCTCAAGTAGAGTCTTCTGCAATGTTAAAGGCTTAACTCAGCTGCTCCCAAGACAGCGTTCATTAACCTGATATCCTCTGTATATTACAGACTGCAACTCCCATCAAGTGCTGGCTGGGACTGATGGGAATTGTAGTCCAGAACACCTGTCAGGAGGCAGGTTGATGAAGGCTGCTCCTGGAAATTTGGGGACCAAAAGGGTTTTGCTGTCTCTCCCTTGCTCTTGCAATTGTAGAGTCTCTTATGAGAAAATGAAGATAATTGGTCAGTGCAAAAGAATAAAAACAATACCCCATGCAGATTGGAAATCTGGTTTGATTGACTGGTGCATCAAATCAAGAAGGATTCTTAGAAAGGATCTTTTGAGTCCATCCAGTCCAACCTCTGACTTAAGCGCATCCTGTTTCTTGCGCCTTAAATCAGAAATGCACTGAAAAATACTGTGCATATGAACATTGCCGACTACTTTATACTGAGTCAGACCACTGGTCCATCTCTGATTGGCAGTGAGATTGGTACGTGACATCCTTCAACTGAAGGCATCAAGGATGACAGGGATGCTTTTTAAAAAAAATTAATTTATATACTACTTAATGTCAAAATAGTCTTCTAAGAGTTTTACAAATATAACAATCAGTTGCACAAACATTAAAATACAATATAAAACAAAGCATTACAAATATTGATTTAAAAACAGCTAAGCACAGATAATAGTAAAGGTAAAGGGACCCTTGGCCATTAGGTCCAGTCGTGGCCGACTCTGGGGTTGCGGCGCTCATCTCGCTTTATTGGCCGAGGGAGCTGGCGTACAGCTTCCGGGTCATGTGGCCAGCATGACTAAGCCGCTTCTGGCGAACCAGAGCAGCACACGGAAACGCCGCTTACCTTCCTGCCGGAGCGGTACCTACCATTTTTTTCGCTCTATAAGATGCACCAGACAATAAGACACGCCTAGTATTTAGAGGAGCAAAACAAGAAAAAAAATATTCTGAATCTCAGAAGCCAGAACAGCAAGAGGGATCGCTGCGCAGCGAAAGCAGCAATCCCTCTTGCTGTTCTGGCTTCTGGGATAGCTGCGCAGCCTGCATTTGCTCCATAAGACGCACACACATTTCCCCTTACTTTTTAGGAGGGAAAAAGTGAGTCTTATAGAGAAAAAATACGGTATTTATCTACTTGCACTTTGACATGCTTTCAAACTGCTAGGTTGGCAGGAGCTGGGACCGAGCAACAGGAGCTCACCCCGTCACAGGGATTCAAACCACCGACCTTCTGATCAGCAAGTCATAGGCTCTGTGGTTTAACCCACAGCGCCACCCGCATCGATTTAACACAACACAAGCTAAAAAGAAATAAAACCTGTTGAGATAGGCTTGCTTAAACAAAACTATTTTAATCAAAAAGAGTTGAGTTGTTTGCCTGATGATAATAGGCAGTAAGTTCAAAAATTTAGGTGCTGCTACAATAAAAGTTCAATTTCTTACAATGGTGGAACTAGTATTATGTGCTGCCTCCTGTAAAAGTGCCAGTTCTGCAATAAAAACAATCTATGAAAACAACTCCACAATTAAAACCGGAGACTCTGTTTGAGAGATTAAGGGAATACCTGGGAGTTTTGATAGGCAAAGGATGTGCTCTGCCACTGGGAATGACCTCTCCCCACACAGCTATTTAACCTGGTAAACTAAAAGAGCAATTTGAATCAGAACCTGAGAGGCTACTTCTCTAAGTAGTATCGTCTTTTTTAAAGGTTTGATTTAGTGTACTCATTTATTTCCCAACTTTAAGTATATTCAGTGTTTACTGTAGGATTAAAAAAACACACCAAAGCATCAGAATTAAAAAGTGCCGCATATAAATGATGACAATTGTATAACTGATGTGCTAATATGTGTAAAATGCTTAAATAAAAACAAAAATTAAAATTGCCACAGATTGAAATAAACTTTCAAGGAGGCAACAGTTCTCAGTAGCTCAGTGGAATAGCATAGTCTTCCCTGCCCCTGGAAGCAGATGGACCTCTCTAGTGGGTATAGCATCTCAAGAGGTGCACAGGGTCAGCTTTCAGGAGACGGGAAAGCTTATCTCCCATCAGGCAGCTGGGGGTGTGTGAATGAATGCTAGAAAGGCAGGACTCTCCTTATGGTCCAGCGACATTAATATATAAACATCTTCTGGGCGGGGAGTGAAGCCCCTCCAGCTGGATTTGCTAGTAGATACAGTGGGTGAGTAATTGCACAAAGCTTACATTTTGACCCATTTCCCCATGTGCTCTTTCCAACCTGGAACAATCCATCACTAGGCACTGAGAATAAAGCAATTATGTGCAAAAGGGTGGATTGATCGGGCCGTATGCACTTTGAATGATTTATTAGAGGGAGGAAGATCTTCTCTGACCTTATTTACAACGGGCTGAGAAATATCAACTGGGAGCAAGACTTCCATGGCAGGAATGCAACTGCATAACGTATTAACTAATATTTCTGGACCAGACGTTGGTGCTATATCACCTTCTCCGGACATCGTATAGACAGGCAGAAATCAAAATTGTGCTAAGAAAGCTCCAAACTCACCAAGCTGAATGATGTGAGCCTGGTGAAAACGAATCGTATTTGCATATATTATGGGAAATGATGACTAATAGGGTACATGAGAGAGATTTGTAAAGTTGGGGGGAAATGGAAAAGGGGGGGGGAGAATATTTTTCTTCTCCTATAACACCAGGACTTAGGATCACCCTGTAAAATGGGTGAAATGGTAGATCTGGGATAGTCAAAGGAAGTATTTTTTCGCCACACTGCAAACAGTTAATCAGAGGGACTCCTCGCTGCAGGATGTCACAGCTTTCAAAGGGGATTGGCCAAATGCATGGAGAAGGAGAGACCTATCAATGGCCAATCAGCTATGACAACTCAGAAGAACCTCCATATGCAGGAGGAGTGTAACTGACTGCCAGCTGCGGGGGGTGGCAGCAAAACAGTAAGACTGAGTTGCTATTTGCATGCCTTGCTTGTGGTCTTCCTTAGAAGCCTCTGCCCTGGTTGATGCGAGAGTAGATGGGACTCTGGTCTGACCCTGCATGGCTCTTCTGTACAAGGTGCAGTTTTCTCCACATGATGCTCTGCTTGCCAGGATGACGCTCCCATGTGTTCACCACTGATAGACCGAGAGTGCATGCAGAATGTCTCTGATCTGACTACATAGGAAGCTGTCTTATTCAGAGTCAGCCCATTGGTAAACCCAGTTCAATAGTCTCTGTCTGGAAGTGGCTCCCAAGAGTTTCAAGTTGGAGCTTTCCCCAGCCCTGCCAGGAGATACTAGGGACTGAAGCTGAGATCTTCGGCACGCAAGGTGGATGCGCTAGCCCTGAACTATATCCCTGCTGCTGTTACAGAGGCAAGAAGAGCCATCCCTATCTGTTGTTCTTTTGCTTCCCAAAACAAAAGCTTCTGCAGAGCCTCTTCACAAATCCTGGGAAATAATGTATACGTTTTCATAAGGCTCCTTTCCCCCAGTAGGTTTCCACTTCCGAAGATTTGCAGGTCTCGCTTAACAGGATTAGGTGAGAGGGTTTATTTTGAAACGTATGGATCTAAAAATACCCAGTTTCTGGAGTTTTGTGAGTAATTGGGGGCGTGGATGGGATGCTAGAAGCAAGGAAGAGAGCGGCTGCCTTTTCTCTTCACTTGAGCACACTTTAGGGGGTTGTAACATGTTTGCTAGTACCACACCTCATACCTAACACTATACAGAAAAAAACTAAGAATGTCAAATGTTGACATGTCATTAAAAACATGACCCCCACCCCAAGAAATTGTACCTTGAAATCCTCACAACACCCACTTACTTGAGACCAAGCCCTGTTGTGAGCAGCGGTGGAGGACATGTGATCCCCCCATATGTTGTTGGACTACAGAGCCCATCAGTCCCTGCCAGCATAGTCAACAGTCAAGGATAATGGTGCGAGTTGTAGTGACTGCCTGTTCTGGCTCATATGGCTGCTGCTCCAGACTTGGTTCCTTCACCTGAGCAGATTAGATCCTGGCCATCTTGGACTACATTATCTGTCTTGGACCCTTTAGACCTTGGTCTGTGTCGGAATCTCTGGTTGTGGCCTGCCTTGGGGGAACATTGACTTCTGGCTGGAGATGTGTTGGATTGTAAATCTGACATCAAGAATCACAAGAAAGAGAAACCAGTAGGAGAACACTTCAATCTCCCAGGACATTCTATACAAGATCTCAGAGTAGCTGTCATATTACAAAAGAATTTCAGAAATAGACTGGAAAGAGAAGTTGCTGAATTACAACTTATTACCAAACTTAAAACCATGAAGAGACCTGGTCAGAATAGAGACATTGGATTCTTATCTCATTATGATGAAGCTATTTTTGGCCATCTCATCCCTTGCTTTTTCCTGTAAGACCAATTGCAGTCGTCAACAGGTTTACCACACCTATCAGCCAATCACCCATTCCCACTGCCCTTCTGAGTAAGACCCCTCCCCACCCTCTCACTATATATAAAGGTCTGGTGACTTCTGTTTCAGTGTATCTGAAGACGTGTGCATGCACACGAAAGCTCATACCAAGAACAAACTTAGTTGGTCTCTAAGGACAATTTATTTATATATATATATATATATATATATATATATATATATATATATATATTTCTACTGCGTCAGATGAAGTGAAGGACATGAGGCAGGAGTTGATAATGCAGGTGAGCTGTGCACAAGCAAGCTGCCAGCTAGCTTTGTGGAGGCTCATTTTATTGACACAATATGCAAACCCTGGCAGGTACATTTTGGGCTGTGACCTATGCACATCTTCCAGTCCCGAGATTGTGGGGTGGCACCTGTTTCCACCGCGTCATTTTCCCCTTGCACAATGTATGACGAAGTAGACAAAGGTCTCAGAGACAAAGGTCACAGACAGGACACGGCAGACTACTGAGACCGCAAAAGGTTAGACAGAGGGCAAGATGTTCAGACAGCTGTGGCTTTGCCTGTGAGGGGGAGTGTGCCCCGCATCCCAAGGTCACACGTGCGGATAGCTGAGGCTGCCCACAGGAGGGAGTGTGCTCCACAACCCAGCAATCATTCCTACAGTCAGACTAACATGGCTACCTACCTGAATCTAGGATTGTACTGTTAGTGTATTTTAAAAAATGTTGATCCTGCAGGGTGGACAACCTTTGGCCCTCCCATTTGTTGTTGGGTTGGACTAGGTGACCCTCAGGGTCCCTTCCAACTTTACAATTCTATGATTCTATGACTTCAACTCCCATAAATCTCTGGCCATTAGCTGAGGGTGATGGGAGTCAGAGTCCAGTAACACCTGGAAGGCCAAAGGTTGTCCATGCCTGTGATTCTGCATTCATATCCCCATATCATGTCCCCACACTATCCTTGGCAGGATAGCTATAACAGGAAGATGATGTGAAGAACTCCTTAAATAGGATTGTTCACATGATCCTCCTATTTTGGGTAGCCCACATGGGATCCTTTCGGCATCAGAATGGCACTGAGATCATCCTGGTCTTACATGCAATCTGGCCAAACCGAGGATTTAAAGCCAACCTCAAAAGTCTGGCTTTTCAAATTTCAAATATGACATGAATGATCTGTGTGACGTTTTCCATCGTGCTGCTTAAAACAGGCACACACTTATTTGTTTCTGCCATTAGCCTGTACTTCTCTGCCTTTTCCTAGCACAGAGATGAATTGATGTATTAAGCTTCCCTGACTGACGCAGGTGGTGCTGTGGTCTAAACCACTGAGCCTAGGGCTTCCTGATCGGATGGTCAGTGGTTCGAATCCCCGCGATGGGGTGAGCTCCCGTTGCTTGGTCCCTGCTCCTGCCAACCTAGCAGTTCGAAAGCACGTCAAAGTGCAAGTAGATAAATAGGTACCACTCCAGTGGGAAAGTAAACGGTGTTTCCCTGCACTGCTCTAGTTTTGCCAGAAGCGGCTTAGTCATGCTGGCCACATGACCCGGAAAAACCTTCTGCGGACGAACGCCGGCTCCCTCAGCCTGTAAAGCGAGATGAGCGCCACAACCCCAGAGTCGTTCGCGACTGGACCTAATGGTCAGGGGTCCCTTTACCTTTACCTTTATACACTGCTCACATACAAATTGAAAAGCACACACCTTTCCGTTTGTATGTGAGCAGTAGATATAAAATAGCACAAGTACAGTCAATTAAAATTAATTGCAAAAACAGGGAAACTTAACATAACTGTGGAGATAGAAAGGACTTTGTCATGCACCAGCGGTTCAACAGGGAGAGGGGCCTGTCTAATGTTAGCTAAGAGGGTGTTCCACAGATTTAGGCCCACCATTCTGAATATGCACAGCTTCTGGTGCATTTGAGCCACGGGGGACCATTCCTAGAGACTCCTCTAATGATCTCAGTGATAGGTGGTCCTTAAGGTATCCTGGACCCAAGATCTGAAGGGCCTTCGAAATTAAAACACATCCCTTGAATGTGGCCAGATAACATATCGGCAGCCACGGGAGGCAAGCAGTAGTCTCTTGCAACATGGCTCTGCCTCTGTTAAGAGTTCTAAAGCTGTCCTTCCTAACCTGGTGCCTTCCATCGGCTGCTGGCATGTTGGTCAGGGCTGATGGCCCAACAACATTTGGAGGGCACCAGGTTGGAGAATGCTGCTGTAAAGGATCCTTTGGCCTTCCAAACATTACTGAACAACCGTTCCCAGAGCCCCTGGCCATTGGCCACGTTTGCTAGTACTG
The DNA here is from genome assembly GCF_027172205.1 of Podarcis raffonei. Taxonomy (NCBI): domain Eukaryota; kingdom Metazoa; phylum Chordata; class Lepidosauria; order Squamata; family Lacertidae; genus Podarcis; species Podarcis raffonei. The sequence continues at coordinate 8,497,447 of NC_070615.1, forward strand.
AAGGGAGCTGGAGTTTGGCAACATCAGGAGGACTAAAGTTTCCTCCCACCTGCTCCCATGCAACTGGCAAGAGTGATAAGCAGGGAGAAAAACCAAATGTGAGCCAGAAAGGGAGAGAAAATGACCTTCCTTCATTTTGGCTATAATGAAGTCCTCTTTGCTTAAATTACAGCCCCTTAGTGGATAATGTGAGGCACTGCTTTATGGGTACATAACAAAGGGGAACATTGCGACATCAGAGTCTGGAAAGATGGAAAGAATCTGGTAATCAAAAGCCTGGCTTTCTGTATAATTTATTTTTTTTAAAAAAAGATGTCTAAAAGGATTGTGTCTTAAAAGGTTCAGGTCTGCATCCCTGGTAGCGTAGAAAAATCTTATGAGAATGCAAGTCTTTCTTTCTTTTTTCTTTCTTTTTTGAAAGAAAAAAAAAGGGAGCGAAAGAACCCCAAACCTTGAAAACACATGTAGTTATTTAGTTTTTAAAGCAGCATAATTTTTATTACAAGGCTTTGAGCCCACCTTCCCACTCCAGCAGAGGAGCACGGGAGGCATTTTACAATATTAGAAAACGGACAGAAAGAAATACAAGTAGCATTGTAACAAGCAAGGATGGATTATCCATGGGTGTCTCGCCTTCCTTTGTGGGGCTGAGGAGCCAATCAACCTCCTACGAAGAAAGTAGGGAAACATGGAATTAGATGGGCCAGGATGGCTGCAGCTGCCTTTCAGTGTTCTTAGCCCACAAGTGAAGCCAGAGCTGAGATTTGCTATTTGTTTTTCTATTCATTCAGAGTGATGTAGCGGTTTCACCCTCAAACCTTAGTGATAAAGTTGACTCCTTACACAAGACTTGAAGATGAACCTTGACTTGTCAGAATGGCAACAATTGAACAACTTGTATATATCAAGTTCAATCCAAGTAATGTCTTTTCCTGGGGAGCTCAGCTGATTCCCCATCCCTTTTGGCAAACTATCAGACCATCTCTATTTCCCCCAGGCTTTTTGATGGTTTGAACTTTGCACCCCAGAGCTGATTTAAATGGTTTGTTGTTGTTGTTTAGTCGTTTAGTCGTGTCCGACTCTTCGTGACCCCCTGGACCAGAGCACGCCAGGCACTCCTGTCTTCCACTGCCTCCTGAGGCTTGGTCAAATTCATGTTTGTAGCTTCGAGAACACTGTCCAAGCATCTCGTCTTCTGTCTTCCCCTTCTCCTTGTGCCCTCCATCTTTCCCAACATCAGGGTCTTTTCCAGGGAGTCTTCTCTTCTCATGAGGTGGCCAAAGTCTTGGAGCCTCCGCTTCAGGGTCTGTCCTTCCAGTGAGCACTCAGGGCTGATTTCCTTCAGAATGGATAGGTTTGATCTTCTTGCAGTCCATGGGACTCTCAAGAGTCTCCTCCAGCACCATAATTCAAAAGCATCAATTCTTTGGCGATCAGCCTTCTTTATGGTCCAGCTCTCACTTCCATACATCACGATTGGGAAAACCATAGCTTTAACTATACGTTAAATGGTTTATGCTGCAGTTTTCAACCTTTTCAGACCAGGAATCCATCTTTAACCAGAGCATGCATTTGGTTACCCAAACCTTCTCCTTTTTTTGCAATATATTTCCAAGGTGGTAGCACTGTGATTGTAATTCACCTTGGAGCAGGCTGTGACCCCCATATTGGTCCTGATGCACCAGCCGAAGACCGGGCAATCCTATTATATCTTCCCTGAAACAAGTTACACCTAGTTCAGTGGGGCTTACTCCCAAGCGAATGTTTGTAGGATTGCAGCGTTGGCCTTGCTCTTGGTTCTTTCAATGCACCTTTTCTTTTTCTTTTAAGTTTTTACTCTGTATTGAAATTCCTCCTGGTGGCTCTTGTAATAATCATAATCATAATAATTTATTTATACCCCACCCATCTGGCTGGGTTTTCCTAGCCATTCTGGGCAGCTCCCAAAAATATTAAAAACATGATAAAACACGATAAATTAAATTAATAAATGCTATAGAGTGGTCCCCCTGTGCCTTTAGCAGCAGCTCAACATGCAGAACTTAAGCAACTGAAAACTATTTTCTGACATGGATATAAATCAGAGGGGGGAAATCCATGTTTCAGGCTCTTAAAAACACAAAAGCTGTTCCATTTTTCAAAAAGTGGCAACCCCAAGGAAAAGCCCGGGGGAACCTTGGGATAGTTTATCACACAAGTTTTATACAAACAGGTGAAGTGGAAAGAGTGATACTTTCTGCGAGTCTCGTGGCTTCATTGGATGGGCCTATGAAAAGGATGGCACAGCTTGTCCCTGCCTAGGAGTGCCCTCTTGTGAGTGGAACAAGGACTTCCCAACTTTGCATTATCAAGCAGAAGACGTCCAAAAGCTGGAGGCATTGGCAGGCACACTGAGCCTAGCTTTCGAGTACTGAATGTGATTTGGGAGAAGCAAATACTTCCATTTATTTTATTTTATTTTATTTTTTAAGGACAGTTCTCTAGATGTCCTGGTGTATCAAAGCTTGGAATCAGAGGCTCAAAATCAGGAGGCGACTGTGCAGTCAGCTGATAATCAAAGGCCTGGACACAGCGAAACCACACAGATGCTGTTTTCCCCCCCATTAAAGTCTCCATATACAGGAAAGACTGGACTGCTGAATCCTCAAGGCATTTTTGTGCAGGAGGGAGGCTTTGATAGTGGCAACAACTGCACCTGAAGTCATCCCATATAATCAGCCCAAGGGTTCTCTCTTGGGCAGCTTTCCAGGGCCCCACATGCTGGGGCAGGCAAGGCCGAGTGGCGGACGTGTATTTTGGGGGCCCTGAAACATGAACTGTCCTGGGGGCCCCTTGGCAAGCAGCACTGAGGTCTGGGCAACCCTTGTTATCTTCTTCAATGGGGTTGTTCCACTACAGATCACCACACCTTTACAACATCTGGGATACTGACTTTCAAACTTTGGGATTGTTGAAATATATACAACAAAGAAATTGATCAGTTTGAATTCTGCAACTCAAATTGGGTCTACTAGACCCAACATTTTTAAGCAGCACTAACACTAGCTGGGACGCAGGTGGCGCTGTGGTCTAAACCACTGAGCCTAGGGCTTGCCTATCAGAAGGTTGGCGGTTCGAATCCCCGCAACGGGGTGAGCTCCCATTGCTCGGTCCCAGCTCCTGCCAACCTAGCAGTTCGAAAGCACATCAAAGTGCAAGTAGATAAATAGGTACCACTCCGGTGGGAAGGTGCACTGCTCTGGTTTTGCCGGAAGCGGCTTAGTCATGCTGGCCACATGACCCAGAAAAACTGTCTGCGGACAAACGTCAGCTCCCTTGGCCAGTAAATCGAGATGAGCGCTGCAACCCCAGAGTCGTTTCCGACCAGACTTAACTGTCAGGGGTCCTTTACCTTTACCTTTTTTAACACTAGCTGACTTGGGAAAGAAACAAGCCTGAAAGATAAGATCCTACAGAAAGTTACTCAAGAAGGAATCAGGAAGGGGAGATTGCCTTTCTGTCTATCACCCCTGGTGCAGGTAACATTTTGCAAGCATTGTTGCTTTACTCCCAACACAAATGTTTATCCCCTGGGAGGGAGTTCTACAAGTATGGAGCCACCACTGAGAAGGCTTTGTATCAAAATGAAATTATTCATTTAACTACACACATGTATAGATTTGTGAGCTTCTTAGAGGCCTGTTCCTTTTCTTCTGCACATTGATAAAGTACTCTAATCAATAAATGATAATAATAGCGGGCAACCAGTGGCCAATATGAATTGGTGCACCTATATGCTCCACTCTGGCTACAGCCTTGGAGCAGGCTCAGCAAGCCCACTTTCTCAGTGAGAAAATTACCCCAGTAGAAGAAGCCACATCTCTGTTTTCTCTCTTGCATTCGTTGGGACCAGCGCAGCAATCATCTGAACAAACAAGGCCTAAGGCTGGAGATGAAACGGAGTAAGGCAGTTGTAGCCATTTCAAGCAATCCCTTTGGTGCCACAGAGGAAAGAAACATGTTAATGGGATGCAATGTAGTTAATCAAGGGCTTTTTCAGAGGGAAACTTTTTGTTAATCTGTTCAGGCAGCAATGAAATTACGTTATGAAAGGCTTCCTCAGAAGTAGAGATGAACCCAGTTCACATTTCTAGGAAGAGGAGGAAGAATCTGTAAAGTCCAATATTTTTTCTTGAAAATACCATTTTACTTTTTTTTTTAAATGTAGCTATTTTAGTTTATTGGTCATAAAACTGCACTAGGATGCCATTGGTGGGGAACGCCTTATTGCTGCCATCCCAGTGGGGTGGAGCTACACTTGCCCAGGAACAATCAAGAGCACACTTTAAGCTCCCAAATGGTCCTTTGCAGCCACGCATTCACCTGTTCCCCACCTGACATACGATATTATGTCAGGTGTGGTGCAGGTGGGCATGGTTTGGGCTAAATGGCCTCTCTGACCTAATTAGGGCCAGTACGTTTCCAAGCACAGTTCAAAGTTTTGGTGCTGACCTTTAAAGTCCTAAATGGCCTCGGTCCAGTATATCTGAAGGAGTGTCTCCACCTCCATTGTTCTGCCCGGACGCTGAGGTCCAGCGCTGAGGGCCTTCTGGTGATTCCTTCACTGTGAGAAGCCAAGTTACAGGAACCAGGCAGAGGGCCTTCTCAGTAGTGGCACCCGCCCTGTGGAAGGCCCTCCCAGCAGATGTCAAATAGAACAACAACTACCAGACTTTTAGAAGACATCCGAAGGCAGCCCTGTTTAGGGAAGCTTTTAATGTTTGATGCATTACTGTATTTTAATATTTTGTTGGAAACTGCCCAGAGTGGCTGGGGAAACCCAGCAAGATGGGTGGGATATAAATAATAAATTATTATTATTATTATTATTATTATTATTATTATTATTATTATTAGGCCAGAGGTTCTCCACCACTGGAATAGACTAAAATCAGTAGGTGAACCATTGGCCTGACTCAGCCTAAGTCATTTTTCTATGTTCCTGTTTTGGAGAAAAGGGCTGTGGCTCAGTGGCAGAGCATCACTGCATTAAAGAGGGTTGTACTAGATGACCTTTGGGGTCTCTTCCACCTCTACGGTTCTAGGATTCTATTATCAGTTTTGCATGCAGAAGTTCCCAGGCTCAATCCCAGCCCCTCCAGGTAGACCCAGTAGGCACACTTGTCTGAAATCCCAGAAAAGTGCTGCCACTCAGTGTGGACTCTGACTCCGCATAAGGCAGCTTCCTGCGTTCTTAACAACTGTGTGCAAAAGAGCTGAGGAAAAAATCCTCCCCACCAAATGATTTTCCTCCCAGGTCCCCAGGTCTCTCCTCATCTTTCAACCCGTTGCCTGGCAATGCTGGCCTTGATTTGCAGGGAATCCCACACAAAGCTATCCTCTCTGGTGATCTCGCTCTTCTCAGCTTTTGTTGCCAACCTCAGACAATGCAGTCATTTATTACCTGCTAAATATTTGCATGCTCCAGCAGTCCAGGGTGGGGAAAGATCGAAAAACAGATTTGGAGGAGAACCACACACACAAAAGCACACAATTACTTCCTGGAAAAAAAGATAGAGGAAACCGGGCCTCAGGCACCACAAGGAACTTTCTTTCCGACAATGAAACATCCGTCTCCGCTGCAGCGCTTTGATGATTTGTTCTCTGAATAGACCAAGCCACAAAACTAAAATTCATCTTTTCAGCTTGGGAGAAAGAAGCATAGGCATAGCCACCAGCCCAGCCCTGCAAAGCTCCTTCCCAGCCGAGTTGATAATTGCATTTCTCCCTCCCCAGCCCAGATTTGTGCCATTTGCTTTAATGGAATGGAGAAAGTTAAAGTCATTCTGGGAGTGATACAAGTATAATGGGTTTTGCAAAATGTTTATATGGGGAGGTGAAAACACCAGCTGGGAGAAGGGTGGCCGTGTGCCCTTCTTTACTGGGGATGATCCTCTACTCAAAGGGCTGTCAGAGGAGAGTTCTCTGTTTGAAGGTAACCACCTTTGGAAGCACAAAGCTTCTTACACAGAGGCTATACTATGTCCAGTCTTTTTAAAAATAAGATTTTCAAATACAGTGGTACCTCAGGTTAAGAACTTAATTCGTTCTGGAGGTCCGTTCTTAACCTGAAACTGTTCTTAACCTGAAGCACCACTTTAGCTAATGGGGCCTCCTGCTGCTGCACGATTTCTGTTCTCATCCTGAAGCAAAGTTCTTAACCCGAGGTACTATTTCTGGGTTAGCAGAGTCTGTAACCTGAAGCGTTTGTAACCTGAAGCATCTGTAACCCGAGGTACCACTGTACAGCAAATAAATATTGCTTCTACAGCAGTATACATCTTACCAGGTGCGCAGCCTGGGAGTCATTTTGGACTCTCAGCTGTCCATGGAGGCGCATGTCAATTCTGTGTCCAGGGCAGCTGTCTACCAGCTCCATCTGGTACGCAGGATGAGACCCTACCTGCCCGTGGACTGTGTCACCAGAGTGGTGCATGCTCTGGTTATCTCTCGCTTGGACTACTGCAATGTGCTCTATGTGGGGATACCTACAACTAATCCAGAATATGGCAGCTAGACTGGTGACCGGGAGTGGCCACCGAGACCATATAACACCGGTCCTGAAAGACCTACAATGGCTCCCAGCACATTTCTGAGCACAATTCAAAATGTTGGTGCTGACCTTTAAAGCCCTAAACAGTCTTGGCCCAGTATCCCTGAATGAGCTTCTCCACCCCCATCGTTCAGCCCAGACACTGAGGTCCAGCTCCGAGGGCCTTCTGGCAGTTCCCTCACTGTGAGAAGCAAAGTTACAGAGAACCAGGCAGAGGGCCTTCCGGTAGTGGCACCCAGCCTGTGGAATGCCCTCCCATCAGATGTCAAGGAAATAAGCAACTATCTGACTTTTAGAAGACATCTGAAGGCAACCCTGTTTAGGGAAGTTTTTAATGTTTGAGGTTTTATCATGTTTTTAATATTTGGTTGGGAGCTGCCCAGAGTGGCTGGGGAAACCCAGCCAGATGGGCAGGGTATAAATTATTATTATTATTATTATTATTATTATTATTATTATTATTATTACTATTATTATTATTATTACTATTATTATCATTATTACTACTACTACTACTACTACTACTACTACTATTACTATAGGGACGCTGGTGGTGCTGTGAGTTAAACCACAGAGCCTAGGACTTGCCGATCAGAAGGTCGGCGGTTCGAATCCCCGCAACGGGGTGAGCTCCCGTTGTTCAGTCCCTGCTCCTGCCAACCTAGCAGTTCGAAAGCAAGTCAAAGTGCAAGTAGATAAATAGGTACCTCTCTGGCGAAAAGGTAAAAGGTGTTTCCATGCGCTGCTCTGGTTCACCGGAAGCGGCTTAGTCATGCAGTTATGCTGGCCACATGTACACCAGCTCTCTCAGACAATAAAGCGAGATGAGCGCTGCAACCCCAGAGTCGGCCACAGCTGGACCTAATGGTCAGGGGTCCCTTTACCTTTACCTTTAATATTAATAACAGTGGGCCCAATGGTTGAGAAGGCAGTTTCTGCACGTGCTCGGGAAGAAGTGAGGGGCAGATGGGACTCATCAGCCTGGGAAGGTGGCCCATCAAGGAGAAGGAAATCTCTGGCCCTAAACCTCCACTGCCTGTAGGATATCTTTGGGAGAAGAACAGGCTAAGGAGTAAACCCTACACAAATACAGAGGGTATTCAAGCAGGGAGGGGAACCTTTGGCTTTCCAGGTGTTCTTATTATTCCTGATCACTGGCCATGCTGGTTGGGACTTGCAAGAATTGGAGCCGGACAACAGCTGGAGGTCCCCAGGTTCCCCACCTTGGTTATAATGTAAGTCAGCACTTGTTATCCTTCTGTCCCCATCTCATGCTATTTCACAAAACCATGGCACAAGCCAGAGTTCAGCTATGGACTTCCTGATTCACAGCTTTGTCTCTTAGTTACCACCCTAACTCTACTCTCTAACCCATGGGTAGGCAAACTAAGACCCGGGGGCCGGGTGCAGCCCAATTGCCTTCTCAATCCAGCCTGCGGACGGTCCAGGAATCAGCGTGCTTTTACATGAGTAGAATGTGTCCTTTTATTTAAAATGCATCTCTGGGTTATTGGTGGGGCATAGGAATTCATTCATTTCCCCCCCCCCCAAAATATAGTCCGGCCCCCCACAAGTTCTGAGGGACAGTGGACCGGCCCCCTGCTGAAAAAGTTTGCTTTCCCCTGCTCTAATCTGCTGGTGTCTCCACTAACTCTGTGTCCAGAATGAAGGTAAAGGGTAAAGGGACCCCTGAGCATTAGGGCCAGTTGTGATCAACTCTGGGGTTGCGGTGCTCATCTCGCTTTCTTGGCTGAGGGAGCCGGCATACAGCATGTGGCCAGCATGACTAAGCTGCTTCTGGCAAACCAGAGCAGCGCATGGAAATGCTATTTACCTTCCCGCTGGGACAGTACCTATCTATCTACTTGCACTTTGACATGCTTTCGAACTGCTAGGTTGGCAGGAGCAGGGACCGAGCAACGGGAGCTCACCCCGTCACAGGGATTCGAACTGCCGACCTTCTGATCGGCAAGTCCTAGGCTCTGTGGTTTAACCCACAGTGCCACACGCGTCCCATGTCCAGAAAAGGGACAGGCAAATTGGTCCATTTCTGTTTCTCTCTGTTTCTCATTTTTCCAATCTTAAGTTGTGTTCTCCACATTTCCGTATCAGTTTGCAGTTCTTTCTTTTTTTAAAAAAATGACAACAGCCCATCATTAATTTCATGTGCATTTCTCCTAACAAATTTCTTTCTGCAATTTTGCTTAACAGACACATTTTGGCCCAGCAATATCCCCGAATACAATGCATTTTGTATGTTATTTTCACTAGTACGTGCATTTACCTTACTATATGCATTTTTGTACACATTACTTGGCTGGAGAAATGCACTACAAAATCCAAAGAAGTGTGAATTTTGGGGGATGTCTGTTTCAGTTTGCATATTGTTTCGAATGGTGGAGGTTAGGTAGGCTTGCCTTTAAATGCAAAGCGAGTCGAATTTCTCCCCTTCCCAAGTCCAGAATTCTGTCCGCTGCAATCATAAGAAAGGAACAGTCCGTTATTCACAGTCCTAAAAATAGCAGTTCTTCTCGCATTCAAGTGTATCCATTTCCAAGGATGAAGTCGCCAGCTCCAGCCTTTCACGCTCTGGGTCCCCTTCTCCCTCCTGTTTGTCAAGGAAATGCGAGGCGATTTAGAGACAGAAACTACACCCAGTTGTCAAAGCAATATGAACCTCCGGGAGGAGGGTTAGGGCACCCCTCCCCTGGCAAGGAACAAAAGATCTGATTAATACTGACTGTGTTGACACAAGTGGGTTATTCCGTAGGATTCTCTGTGTGCTTAACTCCGCCGTATCTGACAGGGAACCATTACAAAGACGTCAAAGAAATTCTTCCTGCAAATTAAAGCAAAACCTAGTTAAGACTGCAGAAAAATGGTCTGCCCACAATTTTTTTAAAATGAAAAATAATAATAATAATACCATGAGGGTCAACAGGCCTCGCAGACATCCTTGTTATTACAGGTTCATGATAATTTGTGCTCACGGATGGTATCAGGGCAGTTTTGCATGATCCCTCTTTCAATATTACAGGGAACAAGGCAGAGGGCCTTCTCGGTAGTGGCACCCACCCTGTGGAACACCCTCCCACCAGATGTCAAAGAGAACAACAACTACCAGACTTTTAGAAGACATCTGAAGGCAGCCCTGTTTAGGGAAGCTTTTAATGTTTGATGCATTACTGTATTTTAATATTTTGTTGGAAGCCGCCCAGAGTGGCTGGGGAAACCCAGCCAGATGGGCAGGGTATAAATAGTAAATGATGATGATGATGATGTTTCTGCCTGCCAAAATTATGGGGCAGAGATGCTGCTCCATTTCCAACCAGTGCATATCTCATGGCTTCCTGATGAAATCCTGTAACTTTTTTATACCACAGATATTCCAGTGCAGGGCTGCCCCTCCAGACAGCAATAATGCAAGGCCACTGGGGAAGCATCACAGAACAACTAATAAAGTGGAATTATGCATGTATGATCTAGCCTAAATCTGCTGCTAATGCGCTATTACTGCATCAATTACATGTTTTAGAAAACACCCAAGCACAAAAATACCAGTCTTTCGGGGCCCGCCATGCAATTGCCTGGGGGGCTTGTTCCTTGTTACGGATTCAGAAGAAAATAAATCTCGTTTTTCATTGCTGCCAGCTCCATGCATTTTCTGCTTAAGGTTGATGTGCCTTCCCTCACTTTCTTCCCAGCTCACCTCTGGATTTTGGGGAAATTCAGCATTTTTGGAAAACACAGCTTTTTGCAAAAGATCAAGCCACTTGCAGAGAGTTTCATGCATTTTTTTATAATTTTCTTTTGTATTCAGAGGTAAGTCTTCTCAAACAGCCCACTAGCAGTGCTTCAGTCTAATCTGGATCAAGCTCCAGTATGTTGGCTCTCATCCAGTCCAACACAAGCACTGCCTCACCTGCAGATGTAAAGGAGAAGTAGAGTTGTGTGTCATCAGCATATTGCTGACAATGTACTCTAGAACTCCAGATGACCCCACTCAACAGTCTTGTTTGCGGGCATATGTGCTAACCCTGTCTGTGGTGCCTACCCCTTTACCCCAAATGATGAGACAAGAGACCAGGGTATGGGTTCAAATTGGCCACAACTTTATTGAGCTTCAGAAGTGGGAAACTTGGCACAGGCCTTGGCAGGTAACCCTCTCAGCCTGTCTGGCTGAGGATATGCAGGCTGATGAGGGGCAGTGAGAGGGGACTGCAAAGCGCAAACTTACACAGCATGCCCTTCCACCGTCCCAGGAGTTTGACCTACATGTCGCCACTCTAGGGCCAGGGACTCCCAGTTTTGCCCTTTAACGGGCCCTGCAAATGCCGCCGCATGGGGAGGGAGCATGAATACATCCCCCCGACTTGATGTTAGACTAAAGAATACCCTGCCAAGGCCTAAAAACCACCAAAGTTGTGACAAAATAATAATAATAAATAATAATAAATTTTATTTATATCCCGCCCTCCCCAGCCGAAGCCGGGCTCAGGGCGGCTAACAACAATCAAAATGCTACGGGGAAGGCGAAACCTGCCAATGCAGGGAAAGAACAGCAAAAGAGGCTTAAGCAACGGAGTCAGCCTTTTTTCTTTCGGCCTTAGGCCCACCCCTGGCCGGCCGTCCATTGTCCTCCCTGGCCGAGGGCAGGTCAAAGGCTGGCCCAAGCAGGTGGGTGGCACCCGCCCAGGTGAGCCCCACTCGGTGCCGCAAACCCCGCCCACCTGTGGGGAAGGGAGGGCGGATATTAGATGTTAAATAGCATAGGGGATAAAACTGAGCACTGAGAACTCCACATGGAAGGCTCTATGGGGCTGAAAAGCACCCCCCATGCATCACCCTCTGGGAGCGATTCAGAGGTTCATTGTGGCAGCTCCTACCTTTTGGAATATCCTCCCATTACATATCAGACAGGTTTTTCTCCAGCACCTATTGAAGACCTTCCTCTTTCATCATGCCTTTCAAGTGCAGATTTTTATTCCAGTCTGTATCTGCATTGGTTTTTAAACTATTTTATACGTGGATTCCTTTTTCCTTTTTTGCTTGTTGATGCTGTTGTTGTTAAATCACTTCAAAATAAAAGGAAGCAATTACTGCATGGAAATAAATAAAGAAATGAATGAATGAAAACAGCATTCTAGCCTGTTCAAGCTATTTGGGCACCAAAGGAAGAAAATGCCACAAGTGTCTCTCCTGACGGTAAAAATACAATGAAACAAAAACGCATTTAAAAAAGCAATTAATTTGCTGCCCTTTCGTGAGGCCCGAAATCAGATGACTTAAGCCACTGCTCTACTTTTCCAAATTATAGGGCCAGCACTGAGAGGCTTTCCACGTTCTCAGCGCAAGCCATCAAGCCGTCATGGGGTTAAACAAAAGGGCCCTAAAACTAGGGCATACAAAGAAAGAAAGACTGGGGAAGATGGAGGAAGCACACTGTGCGTGACAGCAAGTGGTTACTCTAGAAGGAATCGGCTCATAAGCCACCGACTCTCAGCAGCCAGGAGCATCAAAGCTAGACACTGGAGGGACCTGTCAGCAGTGAACATGGACTGCTGGTATCAAACTGCATGGGAAATAGCCCTACTAGAAAAGCTAACTGTCAGGGGCTCAGGAGCAGAAGCACAGGGGAGAGAGGAAATAGAGAGCGAAGGGGAGGGATCCGAGGGGAGCGTAGGGGAGTATGACAGTGACCCGAGAGATTCCATGAGCTTCTCCAGCAAATCAGAAGATTCCAAGAAGGGGGCACCGATGGTGAGGGCAAGGGGGGTCCCAGGGGGGACGCACCAGAAGCAGGGGGCCAGCGGGGACTCCCAAGGCAGCAGTGGGGGATCAGGACCAGCTCCCCCACCAGAGCGCAGTGGGGGGGAAGAGTCACATGTGTCAGGACCAGCCTCTCCTCCAGCGGGGAGAGAAGATGAGTCAGGGCTGACCACGCCCCCATCGGAAAGTGGGGAAACGGAGGAGAGGTCAGTTCCAGCTAGCCTCCCCGAAGGAGGGAGTAGTGACAGCAGTGTAACGGTCAGAAGGAAAGTGGGAGGCTCGGCGCGCGCGCCAAGTTCAAATGTACAGGCGCGCGGGACAGCAGGAAACCCGGATTGGGAGCCAGGTCCTAAAGCCCGACGGAGGGAGGGGGAAGAGTCAGGGGACTCAGCGTCAGAGGAGTCTAGGAAGGGAGAGACCCCGACGGGCAGGCGGACCCAGAGGAGAAAAGAACAAAGGAGGAGGTGGAGCAAGGCTAGAATCTTAAACTGGTGTCAGGGGGGAGGAGATTCAGATGGAGCTTCGGCGGTCTAAGGTTAGAGACGTAGCGTTGCACGCTGCGCCTGTGGAAGTGAAACTGAACTTCAATAAAGACTTTTATACTAAACAACGAAGCAGCGTTGGTCTTCTGTGAGCTGGGACCTCGGGCAGCGCTGACACTAACCAACAATAAAAGAGGACGCCTTCACCCAGTGTGTCTCCCCTTTATCACATGCAGAGCTCAATAAAACCAGACCCTCCAAGTGTCCCAATTTTCCAGGGACGTCCCTGATTTAGAAAAGCCATCCCGGTTTCTGATTTGATCCCAGAATGTCCCGCTTTTCCTTAGGATATCCCTTTTTTCATTGGAGAAATGTTGGAGGGTATGGATTTATCCAACCCCTGAGCCGTCTGAAGGCAGCCCTGTACACTGGTACCTCGGGTTACATATGCTTCAGGTTACAGACGCTTCAGGTTACAGACTCCGCTAACCCAGAAATAGTACCTTGGGTTAAGAACTTTGCTTCAGGATGAGAACAGGAATTGTGCTCCGACGGCACGGCAGCAGCGGGAGGCCCCATTAGCTAAAGTGGTGCTTCAAGTTAAGAACAGTTTCAGGTTAAGAACGGACCTCCAGAACTAATTAAGTACTTAACCCGAGGTACCACTGTATAGGGAAGTGTGTTTTTTGTAATGTTTACGCTTTATTATGATTTTTTATATGTTGGAAGGAGCGTCTCCACCCCCATCGTTCAGCCCAGATACTGAGGTCCAGCTCCAAGGGCCTTCTGGCAGTTCCCTCACTGTGAGAAGCCAAGTTACAGGGAACCAGGCAGAGGGCCTTCTCGGTAGTGGCGCCCGCCCTGTGGAACGCCCTCCCACCAGATGTCAAGGAAATAAACAACTATCTGACTTTTAGAATACAACTGAAGGCAGCTCTGCTTAGGGAAGTTTTTAATGTTTGATGTTGTTGCTATTATTATTATTATTATTATTATTATTATTATTATTATTCTGCTAGGAGTCGCCCAGACTGGCTGGGGAAACCCAGCCAGATGGGCAGCGATATATATTATTATTATTATTATTATTATTATTATTATTATTATTATTATTATTATTATTATTGCTGTTGCTTTATTCCCAACAGTCTCTCTTACTCCACCACTCAACTAGTAGCTCCAAAAGAGAGCACATACATAGTTACAGATGCTATCTTCCCTGTTCCCCCAGAAGCTTAGATGAGGGGAGTATGATTTACCTCAGAGTGAAACCGTAAGAGGAAAATTATTAAGCAGCATTTTGTGTACAGGCAGTCCTCTGTTCTATTACAGGCTTAAAAGCACCAGTTAGGAAGTGATGGGCGCTCTCTGTCACGTGCAAAGATGCATCCTTCTGATCTCTGAGGAAAACTCTTTAACGGAATTCTCATTTCCACGCAGTACGAAAATATAGTTGCCAATGTCAAAGTAGCTTCAGCTTCCTGCTGGCTCTCCCAAAGCACCGTGGGTAGAAAGAGATGTCAGCGTAATTGCTACAATGGCTGTCATATCAGCAGTGCAAGGAAACTGCCTCCTGTTCAGCTTCATTCATAAAAACGGTGCCATCCTGTCTTCAAGTGTGTGATTCATACCGGATGTCATTCATTAAACCGCAGCACTAGTTGGGCTGTGACATCCTCACTGTGTTCAAGCATCTGAAAGGCTGGCTGGCACAGAGAAGACGGCGCACACTTGCTCTCTGCAGGACTGGGACCAATGGGTGGGCATGGCAAGGAAGCAGGTTTTGACTAAGCAGTAAGAGAGGAAGACTCTCAATGGCAAGAGCTATTTGGCAGTGGAATCCTTGAGAATTGGTGAGCTGCCTTAAGCAAAAGCTGGGCGAATGTATGTCAAGGCAGCTGTAGCTGCAGCCTGTATTGCAACTCTTGCTTTCATCAGGGTAGAAGCAGATTGGACTGGAAGCCAACAGACCCTCCAAGTATCCCTATTTACAGAAGCCATCCTGGTTTCTGATTTGATCCCAGAATGCCCCACTTTTCCTTAGGACGTCCCTATTTTCATTGGAGAGATGTTGGAGGGGATGGAGTTATGTGACCCCCTGAGCCAAGGAGACAAGTAACTGTACAAAATTTAGAAGATATCTGAAGGCAGCCCTGTTTAGGGAAGTTTTTTTTTTAATGTTTCATGTTTTATTATGCTTTTATATATGTTGGAAGCCACTCAGAGTGGAAGAAGAAGAAGAAGAAGAAGAAGAAGAAGAAGAAGAAGAAGAAGAAGAAGAAGAAGAAGAAGAAGAGGAAGAAGAAGAAGGGTGTCCCTATTTTCATCAGAGAAATGTTGAAGTCCAGGGATTGCTGGACTCCAACTCCCACCATCCCTGACCACTGGCCATACTGACTGAGGCTGATGGGAGTTGTGGTCCAACAGCATCTGCAGGACCACACATTCCCTATCCCATGTCTTTTCCATATCCTATGTTATTGCTAATAACCAAACATGTCCTCAGATCAATGTGACCATTGTGACACAGAAGCACTCCTCCGATTACAGCATAATTCTTTTAACTATTCTTTTAATATCATCATTAAATAAAAATTAAAAATTGTATCATATTGAATCAGCAAACCCCAGCCAGTGGAACCACTCCTGTGTTTCAAAGCTGGCACTGGTGGCGACCACTCAATTGTTGTAGTTTTACTGTTAAATATTGTGATGTGATGTTGTGAAGCTGCCTTACTGCAGGGAAGGGGAAGCCGTGACCCTTCCAATGTTGTTGGACTCCAACTCCCATCAGCATGAGCCACAGTCAGAGATGATGGGATTCATAAGGATGCAGGTGGCGCTGTGGTCTAAACCACTGAGCCTCTTGGGCTTGCCGATCAGAAGGTTGGCGGTTCGAATCCCTGCAACGGAGTGAGCTCCCGTTGCTCTGTCCCAGCTCCTGCCAAGCTAGTAGTTCAAAAGCATGCCAGTGCAAGTAGATAAATAGGTACCGCTGTGGCGGGAAGGTAAACGTTGTTTCTGTGCCCTCTGGTTTCTATCATGGTGTCCCTATTGCAGACAGACAGACATAAAACAGGTGGCAAAGAGAGAAACATAGGTTGCTCTGTTCATTTATCCCAAGCCAATCTGTGTATAAGCCTGAGACTGGTGCATGAGTCTAAAATGCAGACCAGACAGATTTCTCCTCCATCCGTGTGCAGTCTTAGCCCAGCACACTCCTTCAGGTAGCCTAAAGCTCTACCGCTTTGCTGCCTGGGCTGTAGCTTCTGCTCCAAAGCATCCAGCGAGAGCCTCGGGTTTTGTGAGACACAGGAAGATCTGCTTGTGTGTCACCTTTTCTGGCAAAGCTTGCAACTCTTACATGGCACGAAGGAGCAATTGTTGCTAAATCATTAGTGGAAAGAGCTTATGTTTGCTCCTGCGATGGAACAGCTGCTCTCTTCGTGGGAGGGAAGTGTCATTCAGTCACAAGTTCTGCGCCTGGGGTTTGCCTCTGGCATTTTTGTCTACAAGGCTGCAATAAATGCAAAAGGTTCTGTCTTTCCCCTTTGCCTCCAATCAGTGGCAATAGATTGGACCTTCTTCCTCTTCTAGCTAATTGTCAGGGGCTACCAGGACTAGATCTGGGATCTGACAGATCTGTGTTGTGCTGCTTCCTGTGGCAAGCATTTCTTAACTGAGAGAGGGGGGGAAATTGCACCCAATTCACTCTGTAAACTCATTGCAATTACCAGACATGACTAACTTAAGTCCATTAATTTCAATGGGTCTACTCTGAGTAAAACACCATTGGCTGCAACTGAAGGGAAAATGCATATTAATAAGGGGAAATGCATACTAATAACGGGGGGGGATCCCTTTTATTGAGAATTGCCCTTTGGCTTTGTTTTGCAGTGTGTCGGTAGGTAGGGAGAGAAGGACTAGTAAAGTTTGTGGTTTGTGCTACAGGATGAGCTGGCTGTGCAAAACATCTAGCTTGTTGCGAAAGTCAGTGCTTGGGTATCTTGCAAAAAATGACAAAATTGAGGACAATGGACAGTTGTCAACGTGTTGATCAAGCTGAGAGGCTGCTGAAGACTGCCTCGTCACAATACACCTGCCCCAGGAGTTGGGGTGATGTATGCGATGTGCCATAAAATGTCATGTATGCTCTAGAATGCTATGGTTGGATGTTTTGAACCATTCCAGGTTTTGTGAAGCTATAATGGTTTGCTTTCACAAATTTCACTGTGGTCCATGCTCCTTGCGCTCCACCTGAGTGCTCAGTAAACTGTTTCCCCCTACAATTATGCCTCTTCTCTGGGGCCCCAGCTGTCGAACAGTAACAATTCTCGGACACAACCTATAGTTTCTAAGAACGTAAGAATAGCCTGCTGGGTCCAGCCAATGGCCCACCTCATCCATCATTCTGTTCTCACAGAGGCCACAGGCAGGATTCAAGCACATCACTAGGTCAATAAGGTAAAGGGAACCCTGACCATTAGGTCCAGTCGTGACTGACTCTGGGGTTGCGGTGCTCATCTCGCTTTACTGGTTGAGGGAGCTGGCGTACAGCTTCTGGGTCATGTGGCCAGCATGACTAAGCCGCTTCTGGCGAACCAGAGCAGCGCACGGAAATGCCATTTACCTTCCTGCTGGAGCGGTACCTATTTATCTACTTGCACTTTGATGTGCTTTTGAACTGCTAGGTTGGCAGGAGTCACGGGAGCTCACCCCGTCGTGGGGATTCGAACCGCTGACCTTCTGATCAGCAAGTTCTAGGCTCTGTGGTTTAACCCACAGCACCACCTGCGTCCCTTTTCACTAGGTCAATAGTCAGGTACAAAATGCACCTAGTGCCAGGTTAATTTCAAACGCTGATTTGAGGAATGCTGTTCTTTGCTGCCTTCTGCATCCTCTTTTGTATGCTGCTCTTGAGCTGCTGACAGCCTTTTGCTGCTGCTGCTGTGTATCTGGTATTATGAGAATTACAAGGTCTAAGATATAAACTAAATGTTCATAAATGTACCAGGCAAACACATACATAAATCTATAAACCACATGTCTAAAACAGTACAGTAAAACAGTCCTAAAGCATTTTGACTCTTTCAGTGACCTCAAATATTCTTCTGCAGTATGGATGGAAATGTGAAAAGTCTCCCCATTGTCTCTGTGCTCACAAATCCTGCCTTAAGGGCACATTTGTGTATGAATAGGGTGAGCCTGTGACCTGGACCAAGGAATTAAGTATTTATCATCACAAAAGAATGGCCAACCTGTCCAGGTAAACCCATTAACAGGTTTCCTGCCAGACAGGATTCTGTGATTTATGTATGATGTAAAGGGACCCCTGACAATTAAGTCCAGTCGCGAAAGATTCTGGGGTTGTGCCGCTCATCTCGCTTTACTGGCCGAGGGAGCCAGTGTTTGTTCGCAGACAGTTTTTCCAGGTCACTTGGCCAGCATGACTAAGCCGCTTCTGGCAAACCAGAGCAGCGCACGGAAATGCCATTTAGCTTCCCGCTGGAGGAGTACCTATTAAGCATGCAGTGGCATGCTTTCGAGCTGCTAGGTTGGCAGGAGCTGGGACTGAGCAACGGGAGCTCACTCCGTTGTGGGGATTTGAATCACCGACCTTCTGATCGGCAAGCTCAAGAGCCTCAGTGGTTTAGACCACAGCGCCACCCAGGGTGGCGCTTTTAAAAATCTATATAAGGGCTTGCACACCATGGGTTCCTTCTCCCTCCTGTGGGGGGCGGGTTGAGACCCTGTTGCAACAGTTTAATAAAGATCAGGCTTGCTAGCTGCTTTGCTTCTCAATATTCTCTGGTTGGTCTCTGTTATTTTCTCCTACCAATAGAGAACCTACATAAGGATTCTATATGGGCTCTTGGGTACCCCATAAGGGAAAAGGAACAGGGTTTTTTTCTTCTTATAACAGGGGGCCTGCCATTTTCATCTAGCACCTTCCTCATGCATGCTTCCTTAGGAGTAAGTCCTGCTCTGCTCCACAGGAGTTGCTCCCAGTCAGGAGCGCCAGAGGTTTGCTACCTTAAGCTCAGCTTCTGCCGCTCTTCCGTGTCACTGTTTGGCAGGCGTTATGTAACTAGCCAAGGAAGAACTACTCCGATAATGCAGTTTTTTTAGAATGGGGGGATTATTGGTGCTTCTCTCCTGCTATGGCGCCTCGCCAAATCCCTTCCGGTCCCTGGACTATTGACCCGGTGTTGTGAATGGCTCCCTTGCAAGGCATTGTTCAGAGAGGTAGGGAAGCTTCAGAGTGCAGCCACCAGAAAGGAGAGAGGTAAAACAAAGCAGAGAACAGGGGACAAAAGAAAGAGCCCAAGAGATAAGTGGAAGAATGGAAAGGCATTTTATTACTTCTGCTAAAGCAGAATCCCAGGGCTTGAGCTGAAACTGATCTCCTGATATTATCTTCTCAGTCTCTCAGCTTCTAAAGATGTCCCAGCTAATCTCCCGGGGGACCAGAGCATCAGGCCTGCAAATCGGTGTGCCTGTCGGAATAGGAGTTGGAAGGTCAGCTGCTCTTGACACTTCCATCAGCTTTCTTTACCAGTTCTTTAGCCGCTGGCCAGATAGAATGACAGAGAGTCTTGCGGCCTCTTAAAAGAGGAATGCCTTTATTACGGCAGAAGCTCCCTCAAGTGTTGCTGCTCTTGTTAATTAACTAAATTAATTAATATACCGCTTATGTGCTGGAATGGCTTCTAAGTAGTTTGGATATTATGAATTTGATTTTTAAAAATCCCTCCATAATTAAAACACTCAATGAAACAACCCCACCAAAGCATTAAAACACCCATCTTTTTTATTACAGTGGTACCTCGGGTTACAGACGCTTCAGGCTACAGGCGCTTCAGGTTACAGACTCCGCTAACCCAGAAATAGTACCTCGGGTTAAGAACTTTGCTTCAGGATGAGAACAGAAATCACATGATGGAGGTGTGGCGGCAGCAGGAGGCCCCATTAGCTAAAGTGGTACCTCAGGTTAAAAACAGTTTCAGGTTAAGAACGGACCTCCAGAACGAATTAAGTTCTTAACCCGAGGTACCACTGTATTATTATTATTGCAATAAAGCAGACAGATAGAAGAGCATAACAAAACAGTTTCTTGTCTTCATTCATTGATTCCTAAAGGTGGTGTATGTAGGTCTCCTCCTGCCCATCTCATTGTCACAACAACCCTGTGAGGTAGGTTGGGCTGAGAGGCAGAGAGTAACCTATCATCACCCAGTGAGCTTCATGGCTGAGTGGGGATTCAAACCCTGGTCTCCCAGGTCCTAGTCCAACACTCTAACCACTACACCACACTGGTTCAGTTGAAAAAGCAATTAAAACAATTACATCACAAGTTCAGGGGAAAGCTCTCTTGTACAGGTGTATCTTCAAGAGTGCCAGTGCTGATGGGGCTTCTCATATTTCACCTGTGTGGGGTTCCACAACACTCCTGCAGTCGTAGTCCCACAAGCTAATAATCATCAGGTATATTATAGCTCTGTCATATATGATGAGTTACAGCTCTATAATATAAACACGTGTTTTGGCGGTGAAAGAGTTGTCAAGAGCAAAGTCAGAGGGAAAGGAAATGCAGAAAGTACAGAGACAGTGATGATTATAACATAATTAACAGTAGTCATTCACAGAACAGTTGTTGATAGCCCAGACATTCTGGCATTGGCAGTCAAATGGCCATGTATAGTGTGGTAAATGTCCTTTTTCTCAATTTATTCCACAAGTGATTGCGTCAGTGCTTTTTTTTTTTCTTAAAAAAATGTTTAGGGGTATTCTCATTTTCCTACTCATATTGAAATACTGCCCCTCAAGGAGGCCAAACAAAATGTTTAGGGGTATGCGTTGTCAGGAGCTCAGCCTACTCTCGAGTAGGACCCTGGTAGAGACACATGCCCGACTGGCATGTTCCCTCCCTCCTGGTTGATCGTTCAGGAGCTTCAAAAGCTTTCTTCTGCCCAAACATCACAGCGACCAATGCAGCGACCAACCGACACCAGAACACTTAGGGATCCGCAGAGTCTTCGCAGTTGCATGACAGACCTCAGCAACTCAGTATTTTGGCTAATCTACTTTATTTACATATAAACACACATGGAGCACTGCAACATGGCTCCCTCTCTCTAGCATCAGACAGCAAAGAGGAAAAGAACAAAGGACAATAGTCCCACTTCACGGAACACAGTAACACAAACATCCTGTCTCCGTCACTTCCCACTCTGTGGAAGTCAAAATATATACCATCATGTGATAGACAACAATCCCATGACTGCAATCACGGGGCAGGAATTCTAACATGTGTACCCCTGCATCCCCCCAGAAAAAAAGCACTGGATAGCACTGAACCTAAACTAGAAATCATGTGGTTTCTAAACTAGAGGCAATTCATATCCAAAACCACTGTTTCCAAATGCAGATATCAAGGCTAACTGGTTTTGGGAAGCAAGAGGCAAGTCAGCTCCCACAGGCCTGGAGCTGAGGCCAATCTCTATGCCAAAGAATAAATGGACACAAATGTGATATCAAAACTGGCAATTAGCGCTTTCCAAAACAGTACACAAACCTAAACACAGACAGTTTTCAAAATTTGCACTTCTCTGAATTTTGCAATGCAGTTTTTTGGCCAACTTACGGGTGCAAAAATGCCTATAAGTAGGGTAAAATGTGAATACAAACGCGAACTTCTATGAAAATAAAAAATAAAAATGCATTTTATTCTGGAGAACAGCTTTAAAAATGTGTCTATTAGGCGAAATTGCATGCAAGCATATGTCAATTAGGAGAAATGCTAAAATGCTGATGTATTTTTAGGAGGTGTTGTTTTACCATCACAAACTATTGGCTAAATTGGGGGGAGAACTGAATTTAGGTTTGGAAAAATGACAAGCTGAAATAGACAGATTTGCCCATTCCTGGGTACAATCCATCAAAAGTCCAATGCTTTTCAATGGGAGAGCTGAGGATACTTCTCCTGTCGAAATCAGTGGGGTTTTTACAGTGGCTGGATGTTTTAAGAGCTGGTCTTGCACTCTATTTGCCTGTATTTTGTTTCTGCAGCAGAAGCCCTCAGAGGGAGAACTCACCTGCTTCTTAAATAGGTCAGTCAATATGCAAAGGGGAATTGGATCTGGCTATTGCAGGTAAGAAAAATCGAGATTTTCAGTATCTGCTGAGGCAGCCCATTGGGAAAACAACATCAAAGAGGGGAGGAAGGGAGGAAACCATCCACTTTTATGAAAAGAGAAATAGCAAAGGTGAAGAAGGAGAATAATAAGCTATAAATAGTGCAGACTTGCCTTTTTTTCACTCAAGCCATTGCAATGATTTTGCAGAATTTACTTCTATAAAAATTGATTTGCTGTTCCTATTTCTGTTTGATGGAGGCTTCATTTTTTCTCCAACTCTTGCCATGCTGTGGCTGATTAGCTGTATGGAAGGTGATGTCGGCAGGCCTGGTGGGTGTTGGAGCTGTTGACAGTGTAGACACGACTGCGCTGGGAGAACCAATGGTCCAACTCAATATAAGGCAGCCTCCTATTCACCGATGGATTGTACTTTTCTTTTATACACATCCAGTACACACTCTCTCTCTCTCTCTCTCTCTCTCTCTCTCTCTCTCTCTCTCTCTCTCTCCTATTACGGATTTGGGGTTTGCCTCTTTAATTGACAGCTCTACTTGTACTGCTTCATTTCAGGGAGACTTGCAAATGCAAGACAACCTTGCAATCTCATTAGCAAAGAGCATGGAGTTGTTATTAAAGTTGTCAAAAGAATAATGGGTGTCAAGCAAAACAAAGCCAAAAAACGGTACCCAGGGCCTATTAACAAACAAATTGGGGTAGACAAGTTCGCTCCTGCCCACTCTTGTTTTCTGTCTCCAGCATCATTTGTTTATTAGCACCAGGACAAGGCTGCATTTCACGCAAAATCACCTCGTAGGGTAGTCACAAATGAACAAAAAGAGCCCTCCTTATCTGGAGAGAGAATGTTGTTGTTGTTGTCATAATGGTCTTGGGCTCTGACCTGCCTTCTGCAAGGGATGTGGACCTGCAGTAGCGATGGCTGGTACCCATTGGCACTGGCAGCGCCAAATGCAGGGAGGCCAGTGGTAAGTGCTAGCAACAGACAGACACAACTAGTCCTAGTTTTGTCCCCATTCTCCACCCTGCTGAGTTCTACAGTGTGGTGTAGTGGTTAAGAGCAGTGGACTCGTAATCTGGTGAACTGGGTTTGCATGCAGCTGCTGGGTGACCTTGGGCTAGTCATACTTCTCTGAAGTCTCTCAGCCCCACTCACCTCACAAAGTGTTTGTTGTGGGGCAGGAAGGGAAAGGAGAATGTTAGCCACTTTCAGACTTCTTAGGGCAGTGATAAAGCTGGATATCAAATCCAAACTCTTCTTCTTCTTCTACAAGGGCAGCACAGACACTAAGGTGGAGGGAGCTAACAGCTAGGAGCAGCTGGATATAAGAAGGTAACAGATGGAAGGCAGGTTGAGGTTGGTGGGGCAGTTTTCCCTAATGGACTAGCCTCTGTTGACTTGCAGGTCTAGTCAGAGAGTAAGGGGGGAATTGCCCGGGGTCCCCCCCACACCCTCAGAAGTTCCAGCACATGAAGAAGTCATTCTGCCAACACCTTTCTAGTTTGAGGAGGTTGCACTGCTGTGCTCTGAGGACTCCAGTCCAGAAGCTACAACAGAGCTAGCATCTCCCATGTGCCTCAGGAGTTCCTGGCTGCTGACCTAAGCAAGGCTTCTTTTACTGGAGTTAAGAACTCAGACCAAGCTGTAGCCCTGCTTCAGGTTCAGTCTAGGGCTGCCAGCTGCTGAAGCAACATTCTCAACTTGCCCTGGCTGGAGCTGCACACAGAGCTGGCCACCCAGAACTCCTTGCCTTATCTGTCTTGGTGGAACAGGTCTCAGTGTTTCGATTTCTGGGAATGGAGTTGAGAGATGACCTAACCTGGGGAGAAAACAGCAAAGACCTGATGAAGAGAGCACAGCAGAGGTTATATTTTCTGAGAACCCTCCAGAAAAATAATCTCTCAAAGGACCTGTTGATGGCATTTTACCATTGTACTGTTGAGAGTGTATTAACTTATGGTCTGTGTGTGTGGTTTGGGAGCTGCATGGTCAGGGAAAAAGCAATTCTGTCCAGGGTTGTAAAGACTGCGGAGAGAATAATTGGGTGCACTCTTCCCACCTTGGATTAAATCTACGCTTCCAGATGCCATAAGAAAGCTGCAGAGATAGTGTAGGATAGTGCGCACCCCAGGTACTATCTCTTTCAGCTTCTGCCTTCTGGAAGAAGGTACAGGGTTATAAAGACTAGGACTAGCTGCCCGAGAAACAGTTTCTATCCAAATGTGATTTTGGTTTTAAACGCAGTGTAAGGTAGTCTTTATGTGGGTATATTGTATTCAATTATGAGGTATCAGAGTTTTTAGGGGTTGACCAGGCTGGGAAAGCTGGGATAGCAGGCTTGTGGTTTTTTGAATGTCAGGTGTAGATTTTTTCAATTTCGTTGTTCTGTATGGGACAATGACAATAAAGATTATCGTATTGTCTGTCGGAGCCATTCCTTGGATCTGAACAAGTAAGATCGGGCCCAAGGTCCATCTGGTCCAGCATCCTGTTCTCACAGTGGCCAACCAGAGATTCCCAAGTAAAACCTGCAAGGAGGACCCTTGCAGCATTTCCCACACTTTCATTACTGAAAAGGCTACAGAAAATTGAGCAATTGCACAGGCTGATTAATAACCTGCTCTTTTTATTAGCATGTATACGTGTCATGCACATTTTGCCAGCTTATTTTTAACACGGTAGTTTGCCCTTCAGAGCCAACTCACGACAAGTGGAAAATGAAAGGTTTAAGTTTTACAAGGGGTTTCCCCCCCCCCCCATTTATCATCACTGGACTGATCTCATCTGTTCAAGGACTCATTTGTCCAAGATTGAGAGCCAGAAGAATTTGCCTTAAAAAAATCCACCTAGCCGTAAGTGATGTAATGTAACTCTTCCATTTATGTCCTACATACATCATCCTATATTCTAATTCTGATTCAATTCTCTTGAGTGCCATTGCTTCTGCAGCCAAAAGGGTAGCAGGCCTCATGAGAAGGAGACAGCAGTAAATTCAGGGTAAGCTAGAGGAGGAGGAGGAGGAAGATGCTGACTGTTAGGGAGTGGAAATAGCTGGTGGTCACTTATTTTTCCCGTGTCCAGAATGGAAATCAACCCAGTGAATACAATTGATATTCAGTTGTTGTCGCTGCTTTCAGTATGCAGGCAATATATATTTGATTACGTGTCCTGCCCCCAATTTGCATTGCATTTCCTTTGCATTGAAATGAATGGGGCAGAATAAAATAATGACAACGCAATTTTTGCAGTTTACGTAATTATGTATGTGACCTCATTGTACCACAGTGGACAGCAATCGTTTTCGGCAGAAGATGAATTGTAGCAGAATGGAAATAGTGCTGCGTGAATTGAATCCAACACAGATCACCCTCTTACTGCCCAGATGATAAAACAAGGGCCAGAGTGTGGCCTGCCACATGTGCTGGGCCAGTGACATTTGTGACAGCCCCATGGTCATCACGGCAGTCATGAAGTCCTGATCCACCAGCCTTGGCATGTATGTTGAAGTCCCCTGGAACCAGCAGTCTGGGAGTCCTCAACACTGCCTCTGAGACCAGCTCAGTCAGATCAGGCAGGGAGACAGATGGTTGGGGCAGCGAACCAGCAGAAAGGGTTGTATCCAATGTCAGTCCTGCTCAGAGTCAGTGGTGGTAGGTAGATTAGTGGGGGAAGGGGAGAGACCCCAACCAGGAGGTGGAGCCAGACCCACAGGCAGAACCAACTCATTCTAGTTTTGTCCCCATCCTCCTTCTGCCTGCTGAGTTAAGGGGAACAGTGAAACTAAAGAGAAGGAAGCTGGCAGGCTGTAAGTAAGAAGGCAGACAGGTGGGGCAGTGCCCCTTTGCCCTAATAAATCAACCTCTAGGAAATTGCATCAATCATTGTGCCATCCAGCAGAGCTCTTCCGGGCACTGTGGGGCCTCTTGCAGTCTGGCCTTAAGGAGGTGGCAGAACTGACAGTAGCGCACTGTGACTTGTTTGCAAAGCGTTTTGAGGATCATATTGCTTGCATCCACTGGGATCTTGACTCCACTCTTACAGCAGATGAATTTCAAGGGGTGTCCAGAGCACTGTCTAGTCCTGTTGCACTAAATGAGTTTCAGCTAGTAAGGCAGGGGTCAGCAATCTGGGGCCCATGGGCCACAAGCGGCCCACGGGGGTCGTTTAAACGGTCCCTGAGCCGCCCCCGAACCAAGCTGCCCACTCAGTGAGTCCCCGCGTTCTGCTCTAAACTGGCACAGCGCAGAGCAGCGACTCGCTTCCACGGTGCCGGAAATTGCATCTGCTCAGATGCAGACGCCGGAAATCGTGTCTGCAAAGACGCAGTCTGGCCCACAGAGCGATTTCTGCGGGAGTGAACTGGCCCAGGCAAGGTAAACCTTGCCAACCCCTGCAGTAAGGCTTGGGGATATGGGCATGGTGCTTGAATTGGTCAGGGCAACCAGTAGCACTCTGGAACCTTGCCCCTCTTGGCTCATAAAAAATAGCAGGGAGAGGGTAATTGGCTGGGCTAGGCAAATGATTCATGCCTCCTCCTGATAGGAGTCAGCCCCTGCCTGCTTGAAGGAGACAACAATAAGACCACTCCTGAAGAAACCCTCCCCTTCTTGGGCAAGGTTCCTGAATGGGTGGTTGCAGGCCTGGACTGGGTGCTATTGGAGGAAACTTAGATCCATTTCAGTCATGGTTTTGGCACAGAAACTGCTTTGGCTCTCCTGCATGATGACCTCTGTCAGAAGGGAGACAGGGGAAATGTGCTCCTCTTAGTTCTCCTTGATGTATCAGTGACTTTTGACACCATCAACCATGGTATCCTTCTGGAGCAGGTGTCTGAGTTAGGGATGGGTGGCACTGCTTTGCTGTTGCTCCAGTCCTACTTGGATGGTTGTTTCTAGGTGATGCTTGGAGAGTGCTCATCGGCCCAGTGGAGCCTTCAATATGGGGGTTCCTAAGGGTTCAATTTTATCCGCTACGCTCTTTAACAACTACATGAATCTGCTGGTTGGGGTTATCTGGAGGTTTGGAGTACATTGTCAGGAATATGATGACAACACACTGATCTACTTCTCCGTTGCATCTGCAGGTGAGGCAGTGGAAGTGCTGGAATGGTATCTTGCCTCGGTAATGGACTGGAGGAGAGCCAACAAACTGAAGCTCAATCCAGATTAAGAGTGAGGCACTGCTAGTGGCTGCCCCTGACTGCAGCTCCTATCATGCCTGACCACTGGAGTCCAGCATCATCTGGAGGAAGGCAGGTGGGGGAAGGCTGGTGCAAATTGTCAATTGTTCCCAACGTGAGATATCACCGCAACGTAAGGTCCTCTTTCCGCTGAAAAATGAAAGCTGCAGAGTTGACTACTATATCAGCCAAACAAATTCAATACAGGGCAAACAATTTGGCTGGAATAGCAGAAAATTTAGCAAGGATGACATCTGTCACCAAGGGCTAGTTTTGCTTATGGAGACATAAATCCAAGGAGACAAACGAAATGCTGCCGTTTTGGTATGTGTAGCTTTCTATATTTGGCGTCTGAGGTCAGGATTTGTTTTTTTATAAGGCAATAATTTATCCACAAATGTTCAGCAGCATGCAGGTGTTTTTTCTTTAAAAGCAGTAATTCACCTTCAGCTTTGTACAAGAGAAATACCAAAGAATCTCCCTCCTTTTATCACATTAAATGTGGGGGGTGGGGGCAGATATTTAAGGGGCTGGGGGCAGCCCAATCCTCTAAGTCCACCTTTAGCTGTCATAGTGCAGTGATTTGTACTGCTGTTGTGAAAGCAACACCCATCACATGGCAAATATTTCCTCTTGCATTAAATCTGAACCCCCCACTTTGCAAAACAATACGGATTGAAACACAACCACTCTCAAAATGCCCATTTCTCTGAATTTTGCAATGCAGCTCACCAACCAAATAACGTGTATGAAAATGAATGTGCAAGGGTAAAGTGTGCAATAAAACATATATTAGTGAACATACAATACAAAGTGCATTAAGTTATGGGACATTGTTTTGCAAAATTGTTTATATTAGGCAAAATTGCATACAAAAATGTGTCTATCAGGGAGAAATTCACACTAAAATGCTGGTGAGGATTTTTTTTTTTTTTAAATGAAAACTTATGTGGAAGTATGGGGAAATGAGTAATGGAGAGAAACTCAAACTGATAGATTCATCCATCCCTATTCCTGACTAATTCTCCATTTATCCATTAAGCGCTGTGGTCTAAACCACAGTGCCTAGGACTTGCTGATCAGAAGATTGGCGGTTCGAATCCCCGTGACGGGGTGAGCTCCCGTTGCTCGGTCCCAGCTCCTGCCAACGTAGCAGTTCGAAATCACGTCAAAGTGCAAGTAGATAAATAGGTACCGCTCCAGCGGGGAGGTAAACAGCGTTTCCATGTGCTGCTCTGGTTCGCCAGAAGCGGCTTAGTCATGATGGCCACATGACCTGGAAGCTGTCTGTGGACAAACACCGGCTCCCTTGGCCTATAGAGTGAGATGAGCATGCAACTCCAGAGTCCTCCGCGACTGGACCGAACAGTTGGGATACCTTTACCTTTATTATTGTTACAGAGCAATCCACACATCCCTGATGTTGTGCCAGGCTGGATAGACTGGGTGAAGGTACTGCTCTCTAAAGCACAGGAGCAGCCCCCTCCCATCCAATGGAAGCCTTGTTTGCTTGTCAATAAGCTCCTTGTATATGAAATCTCCAGCCTTTCAAGCTGCTTGACAGGCAGAATCGCAACAGGTAGTGCAGCATTCCGTAGCTTAGAGATGCAATTGAGAAAGCCCCACGTTTTCATCTCTTCTCCTTGCAAAGCTTTAGATGCTGTTCCAGAAAAAAGAAAATGGTAGCAGTTCTGGGCACTGTGAGTAAGGGAGTCTGTGGTCCTCTGGATGTTGCTGAACTCCATCTCCCATCATCCCTGACCATTGGCTATGTGGGATGGGACTGGGGATCTGATAGCATCAAAAAGGGACCACAGTTTCCCTGCTGAGTTGCCTGTCCAACCTTTCAAATAAATGTTCTTATGCCTTGAACTTCAAAAAGGGCTAAGAGTGGAGAGGAAGAGGGTTTGATGATTGTCAGGTAAAAAAGTTAAAGGGTCCCTGGATGCTAAAGTCCAGTCAAAGGAGACTATTGGGTGTGGCACTCATCTCGCTTCAGGCCAAGGTCTTTCTGGGTCACGTGGCCAGCAGGACTAAGCCCAGTATTGTCAGCTTCAAACAGGGGGAACAGGTCTCTTCTCTCCTCAAAACCAGGGGAGGTACCGTATTTTTTGCTCTATAAGACTCACTTTTTCCCTCCTAAAAAGTAAGGGGAAATGTGTGTTCGTCTTATGGAGCGAATGCAGGCTGTGCAACTATCCCAGAAGCCAGAACAGCAAGAGGGATTGCTGCTTTCACTGCACAGCGATCCTTCTTGCTGTTCTGGCTTCTGAGATTCAGAATATTTTTTTTGTTTTCCTCCTCCAAAAACTAGGTGCGTCTTGTGGTCTGGTGTGTCTTATAGAGCGAAAAATACGGTATATGGCTGACCAAAATGCATCCAGACCCATTTGCCTTAAGGGATAAATGAAAAAAGCAACCTGTTTCTCTTTGTCACCTGTTTTATGTCTGTCTGTGTGTCATCTGAACACACCCTCTTCCTCCCAGCCCAGGTGCAGATCACTTGCCCCAGAAAATTTCTCCCCACCTCCTTACATTGCTCTGTCTTGTCTAGTTCTCCCTCCCACCCTGATAATCTCCCTTCAGGCTCTCCCTCCCCACGAGGTCCCTCCACACCTGAAATCGCGCAAACCTTGAGGAAGTACAAATTGAAGGGCATATGGTACTTAGAATTCTTCAGCACTGGAACATGGAAGGGGGAAAAGCTAAGCGATCTTGCCGATTTTTTGCTATCTTTGCCTTTTGCTTCCTGTCACCCACTTTCCAAACCCGCCCCCGCGAAAGAATTATCCCCATCAAAGAAACATGAGAGATAATCAGTGGGATTACAGGCTTTAGAGAAAAGATTGATAAAAACCAATCGGTTAACATTCACTCAGTTTATATTGAATTTTAAGGGAAAGGGAAAGATGAAATATTTTAGAACTACCGTTTTGCAAATGGTCATGCAGCAGTTCCAAGGACACTGCCCAGAGGGATTATAGGGGTTTAAATAGAGAAATATACTTAAGTGAGACCCGCAATATGTTGTCATGTGTCCTGACCCCTAAAAGGAGTGCTCCTGTTGAGGGTTTTCACCAGCCTTGTAAGTCCACCAGAATAAAAGCTGCAAGGGGTTTAAAGCTGCTAAATTTATCCCTCCCTACTTTTCCATCAGTCATTTCCAGCTGACACTGAACAGTTCATGTCTCCTGGAGGCCACCAGTAAGTTCAGTTTTCACTGGACTATGTTTTTTCTTTCTGGCCCCTTTTGGGTTTCCCTTTTTAAAATGTTCTGTATTTCTCCATAGGTCAGGGTTCACCCAAGGATGCAAATACACCTTTCATTTTTCATTGGTCCTGTTTTGGCTCCAATGCTGTTGGCACAAAACCACAGTTCCAAGTGTTTACAGTCCTAAACAGCTTCAGCCCTATATACCTGAAGGAGGGTCTCCACCCGCATTGTTCAGCCCAGACACTGAATGAGGTCCCGCTCTGAGGGCCTTCTAGAAGTTCACCCACTGTGCAAAGTGAGATAACAGGGAACCAGGCAAAGGGCCTTCTCGGTAGTGGTGCCAGCCCTGTGGGATAAACTCCCATTGGATGTCAAGGAAATAAGTAACTATACAACCTTTATAAGACATCTAAAGACAGTCCTGTATGGAGAAGTCTTTAACGTTTAACATTTTATTATTATTTTTTATATGCTGGAAGCCACCCAGAGTGGCTGGGGCAACCCGGTCAGAAGGGGGGGATATGTATGTATGTATGTATAAATTTATTATTATTATTATTGATATTAATATTTCCACATGACAAACAGTACTGATGCATTAGATACTGTTGACAGCAATTTCTCAATTGTGGGTCTTTCCCTAACAGCTTGAGATAACAACAAAATACGGGTGCAGAAGACAAGAACTGCAACAAGATCACAGGCAGCTTCTGGGCAGTGATAGTCATATGGAACATGATAAGCAAGCCAATATGGTAAGTAGAGAGTTACTGTAGTAGTGCTCATAATAGGACCAAGTTCAAATCCCCACACAGCTGCAAAGTTCTTTGGTTGACCTTGGGCTGGTCACAGTCTCTCCGCCAACCTATCTCAAGGCTGAACGTGAAGAATGTGGGGAAAGAGAAGAGAGCAATTCGGCAATGCAACTGAATATCTGGATAGAGTTCTGGTAAAAAAGCTGCTTCATGTTTTCATGCTTAAAATTACTATTGGAAATATTGCAAACACTCGTGATGGATAACAGAAAAACAGCCTCAAAGTCAGGCTTTTTATCAGTGTTTTATTTTTAAAAACAGGTGAATCCACTTTTTTTATACACATCATTGCACTTCAACAAGTACACACATCACAAGTTCATGCATCTACAGGTATGCCACAATCTAAGAACCCTGTTATGTCTGTGACTCTACAATCAATCTTTAAATCAACATGAAAACTTAATGTCAAACGGAAACAAACCAGTTGCATAGAGTATCACCATGCTCTAACATTAGCATTTAAGCAAAGTAAATTATAAAATTCTGCCCGAATTGAATGTACAAGAAGAATGTGAACACATCAGTGCAAAAGGATGAGAAATTTACATGATTTAACAAAAAAAAATCACTTAAAAAGTAATCATAATATTTATAAACTAAAGATTTTTACTGCAGCTCATCACCACCAATCAAACTATTCCAGTTCTTGCAGTCTTTGATAATATAACCAAGCCTGTCTTTATAGATTAAGCCCTTAGAATAATTTATGTAACTTCTCTTAAGTACTGGACATAATTCACTTATCTCTCAGACATAGAATATAAGGAATGAATTCAGCATCTTAAAAATCAAACATTTACTGTAATTTGGTTTCCCCTCCCAAAAATATAAATATATACTGTATATATTTTAGGTTTTGCTGTACTTTTACAAAAGTTATCACTAGATGGCAGCAGTGCATCTTTGAGCTTTGCTAGTCTTAACAGCTACATTAAGTAAAAAATGCTGCATGCATGATTGGACTTTTTTACTTGTAATACTTAATAGTCTCAAAGAAAAGAAAGCAACAGTCACAGCACATCAAGCCAAAAATTGTTTACACCCTCTATACTGAAGCATTATTAAATGTGTTGGCTAGGTCATCCTTACTGGAGAGGCTAAATAAGGCATGCTTTAGACAGTCATTGTTGCTCACTTGAAAAGAAAAAAACATCAGAGATGGGACTGGAGTGTGAAAACCAACCATTTCAATTATCCAATTTAGCCGGTGATATTCCCTTCAGTCTCTCATTCTTAAAGCTCTGAAAAATGAGAACAGTTCAGTGGTTAACTACATCACAAATATGTCATCCAAAAAAGCACAGCAGAAAACATCTAAGGCCAAGCAAACTGAATTTATATCTGTTTTTAATGGTTCTTTTCCAGATGTTATCTAATCACCTAAACTACCAGAAAGGAATGTTATATAGTAAAAAATATGTTCAGAAAGCACTAGATAAAAATTCCAAACTGTTTGCAGAATTGCTAACATGTTAACTGCTAAATTGTATTACAAAAACACAGTATCACATGCATGACAAAAGTCTATTTGTTCACTGTTGTAATAATTGATTTCTCAAATTGTACGTTATGTGCCATGTAAAATAATATCACACAATTAGAGCAGGACGATAAAAACATTCAACCACAATGAAAGCTCAACAGAATAAAAAGGTCTCAAGAGCATGCCTGAAGCGTAAAGGGAATCGACTGCCCTGTCAAGAGTTCTATAGGCTCATGTAAAAGGAGGTGGTCCTTCAGATACTGTGGTCCCAAACCATTTAGGGCTTTGCAGGCAAGAGCCAACACTTGAATTAAGCCTGGTCACGAACTAGAAGCCAGATCAGCTGAAACAAAACTGCATTCTGGAGACACGCATGGCAGCCACATTTTGCAGCAGCTCACATTTCCAAATGCTTTTCAGAGGCAGGCTCACATAAAGCACATTACTGTGAACCAATCTGGGTGTGACCAGGGCATGTATAACAGTGTCCATATTTGTTTTATCTAGGAACAGCTGGCTCACCTGTTGAAGCTTTGCAAAAACCACTCCTGGCCATAGCCACCACTTGGCATCAAAGAGCAAAGCTAGGTCAAAAAGTACTCCCTGGTCTATGCACTCGCAGGGGAAGTACAACCCCCTTTCAGAAAATTGTTTCCAAAGCAACTTTTCTAGTTCTTCCCAACTTCTAAACCATTCTAAACAGTGCCTTTGCGCACTGATTTCAACCAGTGTGTTGAGACCTAACGCTGCAATAGATCGAGTTCCCTCTCTTGTCTAGTTAAGTTTGTCCTTCATTTCTTTACCTGGGGGTTAAAAAAGTCACAATACAATATATATAAATATATAGTTGACAGAACTCAGATTTTAGAGACAGGCTTACATTAGCATTATTTTAATTTGTGTTTCTCTGGCGTAGATTTTTGTCTTTATGGTTGTTTGTGGAGTTGGTTTTCCTAGGGGGGGAAAAAGGCATGGAATTAAACTTGTAAAAAATAAAGTCAGCATGAATAAACCTTTTTAAGATACTGAATGGAATGAAAACAGCACAAAAGAAAAACAGCATTTGTACAAAAGTTGCAAGAGTCTTATGGATAAAAAAGTAATCAGGTTCCGTAACAAGTCCCTTTATAGCAGTCAGGCAGCTGAATGAACAATTTAGACTTTTCACACAGCACATCAGTTTCTGGGTGATTAAGGGCAATAACTGGTTCAATTTGCATTTCCTTGCTTCTCAGCCTTTAAAAATTGGCCCAACCTTATATGTCAACGGGACGCGGGTGGCGCTGTGGGTAAAAGCCTCAGCGCCTAGGGCTTGCCGATCGAAAGGTCGGTGGTTCGAATCCCCGTGGCGGGGTGCGCTCCCGCTGCTCGGTCCCAGCGCCTGCCAACCTAGCAGTTCGAAAGCACCCCCAGGTGCAAGTAGATAAATAGGGACCGCTTACTGGCGGGAAGGTAAACGGCGTTTCCGTGTGCTGTGCTGGCTCGCCAGATGCAGCTTTGTCACGCTGGCCACGTGACTCGGAAGTGTCTCCGGACAGCGCTGGCCCCCGGCCTCTTGAGTGAGATGGGCGCACAACCCCAGAGTCTGTCAAGACTGGCCCGTACGGGCAGGGGTACCTTTACCTATATGTCAACACTATTTATTGATGGCGTCACCTTTGTATCCCTCCTGGCTATGTCAACTGTTAAGCCACCTGCAAAGGGGCTTGTCACTTTTATACTTTAACACAGGATTGCTCAACACCAGCAATTCTATTGTGTTGACCGCATAATCCATCTATTATGCTAATCTTTCCACATTAACTTAATAAACAAGTCTGTTAAATTATTATGGGATTTGTAAGGAAAATGTTGCCCTGGAATAGAGAAGTTATTTTCTAAGCAGGCTTTGCTCTTTGCAAATTAAAGAACATTAAGAACTGCCCTGATGGATCAGACTTAGTTGAGCATATTGCTTTTCCAGTGGCCATTCAGATTCCTTCGGGAAACCCAAACTTTGAAGACAACAACCCACCCTGTGCAAACTACCTATGAATCTGGAGATTATGCCTAGTACTGTAGCTATCAATAGATGCTACCTTAGTGGATCACCCTTTGAAAGCTATCAATAGTTAAAAGGAATTTGCTGTATTAATGGTGAAATTGCTGTATTCTTTTTTATAAACCTTCTTCCTCACTTCTCTAACTCAGCCAGTTAAAGATAAAAACAAAGTATTAGTGTTAGTTGAACAAGACAAGACCAACAACACGTAAAACAGCAAAAGCCACACTGAAATAAACCCAAACTCAGAAATCCAATCCTAGCATTTGTATACTGAAAAAGTTTTAACTGTTGCATGCTCTTAACTTTGAACTGCATATTCTATTTTTATATTGTTCTGTGATTAAGTTGTTGTGCTGGGAAATTTTGAACTATTTCTAACTCTGATATTGTATTTTATAGGATTGTGTTTTGATGTTTTGAAAACATTATGCAAGGAGCCTTGTGAGGGCAGTGTGTCCTGAAAGGTTTAGTAAAGGTGTATTAAATAAGCAGCAATGCCAACTCTCCAAAGATCAGTTCTTCTTTACTCTCTGAATTCAGCATCAATTTAGGCCACTGGCATTCCTATGATTTATTCCAAGGCCTAACGCAGTAATTTTTCAAACTGCGTTTTGAGCTCCCTGGGTTCCTTGGATGATTCAGGGGTTTCTGAATGGGAGGTACAATTGTGCCAGAGAAACTTCCTTGGAAGATAAGCTTGTTCATCATTACCAGTCCTCCTTCGCAATGTGAAGCCATGGAGTGCAAAATGCAAGCTCAGCTCACACAAGGCAGTGGCAAGGTCTAAAACACTTGCCCAAAGCTCTCCAAGACCCATGTGAATGCTGTTGATTAAATTTATATTTATTTAAAATATTTATACCCCACTCTGCATTACCCTAAATGAAAGTAATTCATAATTACATAAGAATACATACTGTGAAATAAACCAGCTAAACAAAAACAACATATAAAGCTACTAAAACAATACCAAAACACATCACTAACAGGCGTTTTAAAGTGCTTAGGTAAACAAAAGCACCTGAGCAATAAAACTGGGCCTCCTTGGGGGGATGGCATTTCCACAGTTAAAAAAGTCTTCCTTGTTGACATCTGTTTCACCTCTGACTGGGACAATTTAGCAGAGATCTTGGAATGGAGGCATTTTGATACAAGAGCAGAGGTTTCATCAGGTCCCTGGGCCCCAGATGCTTATGGCTCAAAAATTCAGCACTGCCAATTTTTAACTGAGCTTGAAAGTGAGCCTGTGGAGCCAGTGAAGCTCTTTTGAGACTGGGATGATATGGTCGAAACAAGGCATGCCAATCAAAAATAATTTTAATAATCAACATTCAATGATTTGTACCCCACTCATCTGACTGGGTTGCCCAATTCTAGAAGGTTCTGGAAGATGTATCTCTGTGTAACTGAAGCTTTTGTAACACCTTAAAAGGTAGTTCCACAAGTGATGCAGTGTCTTGGAACCATGGTAGACAGGTGATCATAGGATGGGTTCCCTGGAAGGTGGAAAAGTCTAAAAGTCATTGCCTCCCATATGAAAAATAAGCAGTCAGTTATGAAATACTTACATTGGCCCAGCTGGTTCATCATCTGCAGCAGGAATTCATTGTGATCCAGTGAAGGAAAGAGAGAAGGAAAGAAGAGTCTAGTTAAGAATCCATAGTAAACATTTACTGGGCCGCAAACAGTATTATCTACATACAGCATTTATTTAAAGGCCATTCCATTTGTATTGCAAAGATTCATGAAGTTATTTTTTCTGGCTTTGAGTTTAGATGACAAGTATGTTGTTCAAAATGATTTCAGTTAACACTTTTAATGCTCATCATGAAAAACTGCAACTGTAGTGGACAGATTGTTGCAATGTGGTCATACTCATCTTGTCCCCAAGTTCCAGTGGTTCAATCTTAACAAGATAGATGAGAAGACAAACCAACATTTCAGTTGTAAAATCCTGCTGTTTTGTTTCTAAAAATAAAGGTTTTCCCCCGCCTCTTAACTGTTGATGGACAAAACACAGGAAATCATATACCACCCTAGACCATCTTTCACACACTTTTGCCTGATCTCTTAATAAAATTAAGTTCCAGAAAGTGGAAGAGGCAATTTTGACTGATACTAAAAAGGCAGTCCTTCTGATAGCAGCAAACTTCTGTGATTCCATGTATAAATATGAAAAAAAAAGTTTCTGGCGAAACAGCATAAAGGTTACACTAGTATTACAGTTCACAGAGACTTCAGCTTGTGAGATGGGAGAGCCAGAAAGTTGTCCCATTTTTAAGGTATATTTTTTAGAAAA
Source organism: Podarcis raffonei (assembly GCF_027172205.1). Classification (NCBI taxonomy): domain Eukaryota; kingdom Metazoa; phylum Chordata; class Lepidosauria; order Squamata; family Lacertidae; genus Podarcis; species Podarcis raffonei. Next base: position 8,534,480 of record NC_070615.1, read on the forward strand.
TAGAAAAAAGTCAACCTGTGGCTTTTCACATAGGCTTCTTTATGATCAACTGAACATTTCATTGATGCTTTAAAATGATGCAGTACATTAAACAACAAAAAGGCATTTTTTGAACAAGGAAAATCCCAATCCATAAACTTGTGCAAAAACTTCTGTAGAACTTCTACGGATGACCATGTTTTCTGCATTTCATCATTTTTCCAAGCTAAAAAAAAAACTTTCTCTAAAATCTTTATTATTATTTTTTAAACTCAGCAGGATTCCACAAGGGGTCTTAGGGCACACAAAGCAGTTATGGAAACTACAGTCTTAACAGTGTTGGCAACCGCATGAGCACACACTAGGAGTAATGTTGATCAAAGCTGAACATTACTCCACCTGTACCTTCGAGGCAACGGATAGGCAAAGCCACCGCCAGCACAGTTATCAGAACAAAAATAAATAAATAAAACATTCAAAATAAAGAGAGCTAACCACAAACCAACAGCTTGACAGCCAAAATAACACACTAGCAACACACTAGTGTCCACAAAAGTCTGTTACTAACAGTAAACTATCAGAACAAGGTACAGAAAGAACTAGGACTAGTAAGGACAACCAGACATCAATGTGCTGTATATACAGTGGGGATATACAGAGACACATCAGGTATTGAAACATAAAGCACATTACAGCAAAACTAAGTCTCCCTTCAAAATGAACACCTTTCAATTCCCAAAAGATTTCAGAGGCACCCTAGGCTATAGACTCTACATTATAAACGGTAGATTTAAGAGCCATTTAGTAGAATCTGTGACACCTTGGTGAGAGTTCTTAGGTTTTTGTTTTTTAAAAAAGAAATGAGCAGGGTTAGTAGTACCACATTAAAGCAGTCATTCTACTCAAATCCTTGCTTTGGTCACGACAGCCTACAAAAAAGACGCTTGACGTTCTTTCCCCTATGCAGTTCTGAAAAAAAATGCAGGCTCCTGTCCTTCTCTTAATCATTCTGCAAGCTCTAATTTGTACCACCTGAAACATTGATCCTCAAGCATTCTGGGTGGTAAAAGACAGCTTGAAAGCAGAGGTTTTATTGAATAAGTTTAACCAAAAGGTTTTGCACTTTACAAAAGAAAGTCAGGTGAGTGCTCTGGCACTTATGCATTAGGTGCCTGCACTGTTCACATGCGACAATCCTATTGGACTGGCAGGACTTCCATCACCTCCGTGTCCAGTAAAGCATGGTTGTCAAGTGAAAACCTGAATACACCACTAGCTTGTGGGTCAGCCGCTTGAGCATTACAAAATCGGCCCCAGCACGGTACAATACGTGACAGACAAAAGGACCGAATCCTAGAGAAGTCGACCAATAAAAGGGAGGAACAGAACTACAGAAAAATGGTACAAATTAGAAAATGAAATTCAACAGCAAACTTAAACCCAAATTAGTTGTGAACGTGAATGAGTAAAACTAAGAAAAGTGTTAACATTATGAACTGTGCATTGTATAGACTGAAGCGGAGATTAAACAAACTCCAAAGCATGCAGATCTCTCACTTACCACCATTTTTAAAGGAATGATGCAATTGAAGGGGGGAAAAAAAGAAGTCATAGTAACTGACAAATAACAATACAACTCAAACAGCATGATCTAGTAATAATCTAATTTGCTAGTAGTTGAGCTGGTGGACACACAAGACAAGATGTGCCTCTGTATTCCAATCTGATGGGTGCAGGTCCAGAGTAATGTACCTTGCCCATTTTTTGGCCACTGATAAATATGCTTCCATCACGGAAGGTACTCTGCCAACTTCTTCATTAGATTTGTAAACTATAAAAACCAACTGCAGGCACAGGATACATGTGCATTTGAGAGAGATATTATATGCTCAGCAGTTCTTAAGGGTCATATTTCAAAAATTAAAAGCATGCATTGTGTAGCTTAGTGGTGGTGAAGGCATTGAACAGCATTCCTACCTGTCTGAAATTCTGACTTCTCATTTTACACTTTTGTGTATCTAAACATAATTACAGCAACTCTGAACTAGTTTGAAGAACAAAGGTATGTCCCCCCCTTTAAAGTCCCTTAAAATCCTCTGACGTAAGGCCCCAATAACTTCCTAGCTGCCACTTAAGAATATTTCTAAAAAGAAACATACACCAACTTTATCTATAGAATCTTACAGATACACCTACACACCCCTTGCAAACCTGTAAATTCAGATTTTTAAGAGAGATGTTTGTAGTTGCTTTGAGAAAATTATAGTTGAAGAGCAAGAAAAAAGTATAAAGATCAAAGTAATGGATAAAACGAAGTGCCTCTATTTTGTTCACCAGCATCTGTACCAGAGAAACAATACAAAATGTAAAAGTGAGAATCCACGCCAAGAAGCCAGAGCACACAATGCATTATCTTGTGGTTGTGTGATGGAACAGCACTACTCATTGACTCTCCCCATTGGAGGAGCTAGATATGCAGCAACTGCTGATGAACTATATATATATATTTACAGCTTTTGTACCCTGCTCTTAAGCCTAAAAGGCTCCCAAAGTGGCTTTCATACTATCATTTAAAACAAGACAGCCCTGGCCTGCAGGCTTCTACAAACAGCAATCCAAGGGCTAAAACTACTCCCTCATGTCTTCAAATAGCTGGCGGGTGGGTGGGTAAAAGAGGAGAAAAGTGATAGAAGCAGGAGAAAATGAACAAAAGGAATCACTCACTCCTTAATGGCACACACAGGCCTGTATATGCATTAACCACCATCCACCTTAATAGGAAGGGGGGCCGTGTTGAGAACCAACACCAGCAGAAGTTCATTCCTTCTGCAGTTGTGCTCCTGTCTGTATCCCAATTTTCACATAGTGCAGTCTGGATTTAGTGCAGCATAGTGCAGCAGATCCACCAGGAATGGGGATGGGGGACTTTAACCTCACTCCCTGCATGGGTAATCAGTAAAATTATATAGAGGGGAAAATATTGATGAAAAGACAGAGTACGTTAAGCTAAAATGAAAGCCCTAATTTTGTGGATGCTATGCTGAACCAAATTCTGAGCAAGGAACAGGCAGGTGCTTGGGGTAGGGGGTGGCAGCTGTAAAGAAGTACCCTGGAAACCATTAAGATATGAATTTGAAATGTTTGCTTCGATTAGCCATATTATTGGTTATTTTAAAAAAAAAATAAAGAAAATGTCTGGCATCCAAAATATATTTTGACTTTTGGACTATTTCCCCAGTTGCAAAGTTCTAGCATGAACAGTGACTGAAACATGCATAGAATTCAATCACATTACACATTTGTGGGTTGCACTTTCCCCCCACAAAAGTATGTTTCACATAAAAATTAGAACATGACAAATGTCCAAATTTTAAAATGCAATGATCCTATGCATGTATTGGCTGCTCAAGTGTACAAATTCCATATCAGATTTTTTTTCAAAGAGAGAAGCTACAGAAGGATAGTCCATAGACTTTTTAATTGAGATTAACTCCCTCCCTGCCCCCAGTTCCACAGCATTCTAACATATATGGGGGGGGGGTGGCATTTCAAGAGCAGCCAAGCTTGCTCCAGATTAACACCAAGCTCTACCTTCTACACTGAAGAGCAGAAATGCTTTCAACTCATTTTCCTGTTTGATTCCAAGAATCACACCCCTCAGCAACAACACTGGAAATAAAATGGAGTAAGCTTGAGAGCTTCCTACAGTAAGTACTCTAAGACTTAACACAGCTGAAAGTTTTAACATAAAATGAAACTGTTGAGAGATGCCATTAAAGGGCTTTTGAGAAACATTTTACAACAGCTTTTGAGTCATTTTTTTATCAGTATATTGAAATCCCTGAGATACATAAATGGCATTCAGTTGAAGAAGATATCCAAATACCAACCAGTGCAACCCATCTGAAAGAGAACGGAGGGACAAATCTCTAGAAGTGGCAACGTCTGGCCACAGTCAGTCTAAATAGATGTGAAATAGCACCTACCAGAACTAACAAGTTAGGGAAGGCAATTAACAAAGCTATGCTTTTGGGGCTGCTAGCATACTAGAACTCCTAGGCTGCAAGCAAAATTAGTTCCTATACTTTCATTCATGAAGTATAGCTACCTTTTGCTAGGGAGATTAGATGTGCACAGAAGTGAAGGATAGGAAGAAAAGGGGGGGAGAGAGAAGACAATTAAGTTTCCTTAATGTTACTATTTATAAACTAGGATCAAGGCAAAAAAAATTGAATATCAGAATGTAAGTAGGACAGTGGAATGAGACTGTTGCACATCCAGCGCAGAAGTACACACATGAATTTTTATTACACCAATTAGGTGTAATTAGGTGTAAGTTCACAAATTAGGAAAAATAATAATAAAAGCAGTTATCACAGCTTATTTAACAAAAGTATATGAAGAAAAAGGATTCCAAAGTAGAAACCATATGTTTGTCATGTGTATCTGGATAAAAATAAGGAGTCTTTATTTTTTTACTTACCCCCAAAACACATACTTTTAAAAATGGAATGTATGCCTATAAACTTATCCAATAAACAGCATTCCTTCCATTAAAATAATCATATTGGCATGTTGCACAACTCACTATGATTGAGCAATTATTACTGTGTTCTTGAGGAGGGGGGAATCACTATAAGAGGAAAATGCCACATGCCACCATGTAAGCAACCAAGGCTACATTCAGACAATGGCCATGTTTGGACAATAAAATCCTATCTTAATGAGACAGGATAGGCACAAGTTCCATGCACCCCTTGTGGGGAAATAAATTGGAAGCTGCAGTTAAAAACAGAGCTTCTCAGTTTGTCCAAACTGGGAACTATGCTTAATGGTTTTGAAGCAAGTCAGGATTTATGAGCCCACTTTAAAGCATGGCTTTATATCCTGGCTTGTCTGCAAGTCATAGTTTCTTAGTTTGGATTTATCAAGAAGCTATGGTTAAATGTGGCTTCCTGGCTTGTTTCCATGCTCATGTGTGAGTGCATGGAGCACGATCAAATCCTGGGCAATGTAATTATACATTTTAGCACTGCTTAAAACCCCTTTGCCCTGCCCCTCCCATCCTGAACGGAAAGAAAAGCAGCCAATAAAAAAGGCGCCAGTCATGTAATAATGATCTTCAGTCATGTAGGAAGCTGAGGAGGATCATATTATGAGAGGCAGTTGTATGTTTCAGTCACTTAGTAACACTGAATTTCCAAATGACAAGCATCTTGCTGCCTCTGTGACCAGCATATCACAGAGAACAACAGGCTGCAGGTTCTTCATGTTGGAGCTGCAGGCAAACAGCACAGATGTGGGGGTGCTTAGCTGTGCTTATCAAGGCTGGATTGGCAGATTTCTTTCTCAAATCCTGCCCCCAAAGCAGTAAATTCAATGATGCATCATCAGTAGAGCATAGAACAAGAGAAGAAGCCGAGAATGAATTTGTCACTGTGGAACATTGTACAATGCTCATTCACTACTGGGGGTGGGGGGGACTTCAACAAGCATAGCAGAAGGCCAAGTGCTTCATTTACTAATCTGCCAGGATACCAATTTCCACAGAGCATAATATACACCAGTGTCTATGGGGGGGAAACGTAAAAAAATAAGGGTGTGGTAAACAGAAACCACTGACTTAAGTGGATCAACTCGATGCAATTTTGTTACAGGGAACTGCTTACCCTTAAACACAGGAAACATTTGTTTTGTTTGTGGCATATATATCCCACCTTCTTCAACGAGCTCCAGGTGGCATACATAGTCTTCCCCCCCTCCCTATTTTATACATACGAAAGATTCATGCACCAATTAGGCATTCAAGTGCCAAGGTAAAGAATACTCAGCCACTTGTAAATTAGGACACCAATTGCAGCAGCATCACTCAGGCGGTAGCATCTCTCAATTGAATCTGAAGCTAGCATACCGCAGGTGAACTGCCACTGGAGGGGTAAAAGGAATATACTGATCCTGGCCTGATTCACAAAACCGTTATAAACAGTGTTATAATGAGTTGAAGAACATTTCTGACACAAGGTATGTAACTTCTTATTAGAAGTCATAAGGCACCAATATAAGAAAAAGGCAGAGGAAGAAACCTTTTGAGTACTCTAAAACTGGCTGTTCTAACTTTGTTGCTTTGGATTATGTCACTCTTTACAGTAGTATGTCAGATGTGCATGGAGACCTGATAATAGACTGGCCAGGCTAACAGGTTAACTACATGACATCAACCCAAGGGTTCTCTTCTCCCGTTGCAAATAGATGATTTTGGCCATCTTTGCACAGGCCAGTTAGCTCTGAAAAATGAAATTCTATGGTTGAAACTTTATTATTTTGGGAGGGGGAAAAAAGAAAAATGCTTGTGAAATCTCTAGCAGGAGTGAATCACCAAGCAAAGGCCTTCTTCTGAAGCAGTAACTGAAAGTCAAAGTCAGCATGAACATAGCGCAATTCAGTCAAGTAACAATGAAACATTATTCTTTTGCTGAGGGAGAAGCAAAGAGCATGATCACCAATTTATGTTTGGAGTGTGAAAGGATATAAACAACATACACCCTTAAGTGTTTTTCAGAAATCAGTAATATGTAGCTAGTGCAAACATGGTGAATGTTGGTATTGGTTTAATTGTATTTCAAGAAACCTCCCTTCATGCGATTATGCTGATGTGCAAACAAGATATTGCAGGTAAAATGGAAGTATCCATAGGCTAAGTAACTCTGGCAGTAATGGTAATGTTCTTGGTGGAAGTCAGACAATTGGTCCATCTACCTCAGTATTCTCTACACTGACTGACATCAACTTTCTAGGTTATCAGACGTGGTTCTCTCCCAGCCCTAACTAGAGGTGCCCAAGAATGTACCTGGGACCTTCTGCATGCAAAATAGATGCTCTACCACTGATCCTTCAAAGTTCATAAGCAAGAACCGATACTCATATGCAAGAGTATTTGTAACATGGAAAAAGCTTTGCCAATATGTTTCACTTTGCTCCATTCGTCAGAAAGTATATTCTTTGTTTACTTTCTATTATCATCCAAGGGGGTTGATACTGACATTCCTGTACAACAAATTACAAGGACATTTGGACACGAGGATGGACCTAGAATATTATGCAGAAATCAGCCCTAAAAGTGAAAAACATCACCTGTGGGAAGAGACAATATTATAAACTGTTCACATCACCTGTTACAAACGGATGAAATCAGAGGTTATATTAGAACTGGCCTGGTTAGGCTGTAATCCACAAACCAATTGAAATGGCATATGCACTTGATCCATTCGGTTAACTTAACCACCGGTGAGGAATGCAATGGATAACTCAGTTTACCTATCGGGCATGAGCCCACATCAGCAGACTATCCACAAGGATAATGATTCAAGCTCTCCTTTTGTTTTACTGACATTATCAATTATTGGGATTGCTAACTTGGCTTAAGGAAAGCTAGCTTCCCTTTTATTCCTCTCGTGAACCACTCTAAATTTGGATGGCTTTCCTCACAGCAACAGTTGAACAAACAAAAATATTCATGAAGCCAAAAGGAAAAGGCAGCCAACTCCTGACAGGTACGCAACATGAAACCTACTCCCGTTAATGAAAGGGGTAATGCAGATACTGGGATTTCTTCAAAGCATGCAGCCTTGATGTTTCAGAACTTCTATTAAGCTTAGAAGGAAGCATCAATTCCATAGCTAGGAAATATTGCTATGTCAAAATAAGGATTCCAACTGTGAGCTATTTGGCCAACAGCAACAGGATGCCATCCATATCAGGCAACAGCCCCACTTACCCGCTTTCCCTGAGTTCTCAAATAGCTGAGAACACAACAGGGAAACCCATGTTTTCACACACTTAATTCCTGGCACATGCATCTTTCTAAGAGTGCATTAAAATCAACCCACCACAGTGTTGGCAAATGCTTATAATCTGATCAAACAGTAACCAGCATCTTCTAAATAAGGCCATGCACAACCATTTTCATGCCAGACTGCAAGCTGCAGCCACCCAATCTGGCTCTAAACCTGCTTGGGTCTTGTTAAGAGGTGGTAAAAAGCTTTAGCATTAATCAAACACTTCCCTACAGAGAAGCCATTTGCAGAGGAAGCAGCAATCAAAATAACACAGCTTTCTCCTGCTCCTTGCCTTTGGCCAAGTGGGAAGGACTTGCACAAAGACACACTTTTCCACCTTAGTATGCCCGCGCACCCACCCACCCACACACAAGCAATCTTCTCAGAGCTGTTCTATAGCCATCCTGCAGTGTTAGCTCTACATAACCATAGACACACATGCCTAGTAATACCACTGCTAGTTGCACTTTGAAGAAGCAGAGCAAAAGGAAAAGAAAGGTAATATCTTTGGGCCTGCTTAAAGTTGCTTGTATACATCTGGGGCTAGTTTCCTCCAGTCTCAGAACATGCAGTCCACTTGAGCCAGCATGTCAGGGTCAGTCTTCCTGTGTGGCCACACAGACATTTTTGCAGCTGGGAGAAGCAAAATTTACACTGCAGGGTTTTACTCAAAAATGTTGACCTTTTTTCTACAAACTTACCCAAGAAGCTTCCCTTTGAGCACCAGACATGTTCCTCTTAAATAGGTGAATATTTTGACAAGTTAGCTGTGCAAAAACAGGACTATAGGACGGAATCCATTATGAGATCTTAGGCTGAAGCACTAGTTATGTCTACGATAGTAATAATGCTTTTTACCGTGTCTTATACACCCTAAGCAGGCCAGAATTATTACATTTTATAGGCAGCATTTTCCCCTATATATTTCCAGTAGCTATTTAAAAGCATTATACTGCCCACATGATTCCCAATATCACTCACCCCTGATGAGGCAATGAAAAGTTATCTTACACAAGACCCTCCAGCTGGTGTGTCCATCACTAGGTGTGCTTCCATAATGATATTTGGTTAATTTTTGTTTAATTTTGTTACAAAATATTTCTAGGGTGCCTTTCCTTTAAGGTTATACCTTTTTAAGGTGGATTACCATATGAAAAAAGCTGATTTTGGGGATTCAATTCTAAGTTCTTGGCTTGATGTTTATATATATATATATAAACCTAATTACAAATCTGGGTGTTTTAAAAATAAACAAAAATAAAGTGTGAATGAACAACAGTTCTCTCACTACAAATAGATGCAGGTGCTTTTAGGTAACCAGTCTTTACACTACACATGCAAAAGGTAGCCTTGTGAGCATATTTGATTAAACATCTGTTTTGTTAGAAGTATCCAAAATGTTGTTCTGCAAGACACCACAACGTTGAACTGAGGAAAGCAAGCTGCATTTGAGCAAAATCAACTAAGTAACTTCTAATGTTACCTTTAAAACCATTAATTGCCCTAGGATTATTTCAAGAGGCAACAAAAACCATTCCATGTAATATGAGCCCTCCCTCATTTCTTAGTACTGCCCAGCAGCTCGGCTAAGCAATGCTTCCAAAATGATCTCTGCTGAATACAATTTCAAGTTATCTCGACTACAAAGACACACGTAACCAAGCAGACTCCTTGTTCTGCAAACCACATTTTATGAAGTTGAAATTATGGCCCTATACTTAACCGATTATGAGGCAGAAGAGAGGCAAAGTTTATTATGTAGCCTGCAGCACTGTGGATTTCTGAACTACTGATTTATGAGGTTCCCACATTTTGAAAGGAAGTCTCCCTGAAGCAAAGAAGAGGGGGCTGGCTCCCCTAGGAAATACAGTTAGTTGAGAAAACACTCTTACCGTCAGGGACCTCATCAGGCCGCTTCCTCTTCTCATAAACCACAATGATAACAACAAGAATTATAATCTCCGCCAGAATCCCCAAGAAGGGCCACAGAGGAGCCAAGTGACTGCGAACACGCAAGATGGTTTCTTCAGCCTTCCAGCCAATCGAATTGGTTGCATTGCATTCATACACGCCAGGATCCTCATCAATCTGCAGGTTCACTATGACCAGTTCAGTGTAGTTCTCTTTATTGGTAATGAAGAAGCGGCCAGTAACGTTTTTGATGGGCTAATGAAAAGCAGTAAAAGAACAAAGGCCAAAACAATAATTGTTAGCAAGTGTTGTAGATAACTGGCTCATTTACTACACACACACATTTTTTAAACCATTCTTTGTGGTCTCTGCCATGCAAGCTTAACACCAGTCATATGGGAAGGAGTGAAGTATGACAGGCTTCTTACAGTAACAATTCAAGGATTTGACTGGCTTTCTTCTGAGTGTTTAAACGTATAGCAATGCCAAGGTTAGGCCCTATTACCACCACCTGCTGGCAACAGTGCAATCACATTTCAGTCACAACCTCTGAGACTTGTATCATTCATGCACTGCTATAAACTCTCCAACACAAAACCCCAGAGTCTCGTCTCAAAGGGGAGCCCCCACAGAGAAATCTGTAATGTCCAAACCACAAATCCTATGAAGGGAGAGACCCACTGTCTTTCACATACCTCAAACAATCCCATGAAATACGAGCAACTGATTCTTCCACTCCATAAAACTCACAATATCCAGTCACAATCCTCCTAGCCCGATACAAGCCACTCTGAAAAGCGCTATGCCCCATCAGAAATCTGTACAGATTAAATTGTCTCTGCCACTGTCTCAGTTTAAAAATTCAGAAATCCTCAAATGATGGACAAAAGGAAAATATCCTCCTACCTGTAGAATCAAACACCCACAGTCTGTGCCATTCACCTAATAGTCTCTTGAAACCAGCTTTTAACTTTCAAGGAGGACAATGGCAGCACAAGATCTGTGTCCCTGTGTCCCAAATTCTTCCTAGCCACCTAATCAGCCCTCTCATTCTCAAAGATGCCCACTCGAGCAGCGTTCAACAGAACCAAACCAGAATGCCCATTAACTGGCTTTCCCCTACCTTTTTGCAGCTTTGCGGTGAAAAATAGAATTTGTATCACAATAAAATAAAATTCCAGGCATGGGCAGTATGTTGATCAAGCAGGGTTTAGATCAGGCAGAATAAGATAAAGAAGACCATACTTGCAAAGGACAATGCCTAATTTGAGATGTAACATTAAAAAAAACCCCTACATATCAGAGAGGCTAGCTCTCATAATAATTAGTAGAACTGAGACCTGAAATAAATTACCTAGATTTAAAAGCAACACATTCAGACTTTGATTCAGGGACCATTATAACAAGGGAGCACAGATGCTTTGCATGTAGCAAGTCCCAGGTTTGATCCCCAACATCTCCAGCTAAAAGGAGACCAGTTGTAATGCTGGGAAAGATCTGTGTTTGCGTCCTTCAAGATTTGCTGTCCACTGGAAATGATACTACTGGTATTATCTAACTCACCATAATGTGTTTTATCTCCTAACTGAAATGTCAGCCAGCGGCTCAGGCTTGCCTAACAGCATCACATCTTATACTCACCTCAGAAAAGCCATTATTCTTCTTATACCATGTCCATTCAGGGTATGGGAAGCCTACAGACTTGCAATACATCAGTGCTTCCTGTCCTTCATTCTTGTTCTCACTTCGTTTGTGCCCGGTAATATCAGGAGCAGCTAATACATACACACGTACACAAAAAGAATACAGTGCTCTTAAAAAATTATGTTTTAATAGTAGGTTCAAGATAGAGTTAAAAGCTTTGATTATGGTAAAAGCTTCAATTATAGATTGTCATTATCTTGTGGTAGGTTCATATTTTACATTAAGTTTTCCACGTCACCAGCTCTTGCAGATTTCTCCCATTAGAAACTGTTGTATTTATTTAGCAGTAGTTCCTTTTAAGTCAAAAACGAACTGGGTCCTATGAACTTAAAAGCCAAGAGAGATGCAAAGAAGATCCATAGCACATGGACGGTGAGAACTAAATGTCTCTAGTTTGTAAGATGATCTCTAATTAGTTGCCTCTTTGACGACATCAACTAAAGTACAGAAGAGCAAAAGAAACACTTGTTGGATAAAATTTTAGGAAAGCTTATTAAATTTGTAAGACCCTGAATACTGGTTTAAGATAATCAACTGCATAAATATTCTTTTTTGTATTACTGATTCAAGATTTTTTAAAAGATTATTTTAATTATTAATAATCATTAACAATGGGAGCTGAATAGAGAAAGCATTTATATAACCAATAAGATGTTAATGATGTTATTCTTTTAAAGCATGGCAAACACCTGTAAGATGTAGCAAAGGCATATGAAAATAACTATAAATGTTTATACATGTATAATATATAAACACTACCATCATTATTTAATATACTGAATTAATTCTCAGGTGTGACTCATAAGACATTTTGAATTAGTCGTCCTCCTTCAGTAGAAATGTTTGCTTTATCTATTTTTAAATCAAGCAATTTATTGTGAATAGCCAAAAGCCTTTACAATGTACAGTGGGGGATAAGAATAACACTTTCCTCTGAAATTACACAACAGGACCTGTAAAAGTTTACAGCGTAAAAATTTACAGCATAGGGTTATAAAATTAGGACTCATTAAGCTATCTAGAATGGAGATTCTTAGCTGCCAGAGCAAATTTGGCTACCAGGTGTGTAATCTAAAGATCTTTATCAGCTAAGAGTTCAACTGCCACTTCCTGGGGGGATCCGCCTGAGAAACAGTTAAGAATAGATGATGAAAAGCTTTCTCTGGGCGTTGTATATAAGGCACAAATCAGCAGGTAATGCATTATATCATCGACCTGATTGCATCCATAAATGCATTTGTGTTCCATATGGGGAATTCCCAGATATCTCTCCTCTAAATATGCTGAGGTTTATCTAATGGGGCCTGCTAGGGCCTGATCTGTTAATCCAGCCAGAGTCCAAGCCCCGGTCTCTGACACTATCAAATACACATCACAGTATACCAGGAATCCTGGCTTACTGTTAACATGCAGCTTGCTAGTGCACACTGCCCACTCACTCACATTTCATTCCTTTTTTGGCAAAACTGGGTAAAATAAACCAGGAAGCCACAATTCTGTTTGCCTTCCCATGACATACAAACCTGGCATCCTGGTCTGTTGTTCCCAAACAAGCCACGATTAAGCCAATATAGCAAGTGGTGAAGTCGGAAAAAAATTCTGGCTTATCTGGAGCAACAAACTGGATGCAGGGTTTGTACATCATGGGAAGTCCACCTTAACTGCTGCTTACTGGTTTATTTTACCCACTTGCATGAAGGAATGAAAAAGTTACGTGCACCAGCACACTCTTCATTCAGTAAATCCTGCCTTACAATGGTGTGTGAAAGTGGCCTTTGTAGCCTTTTTTCTCTCTTTCCTTTTTCTTAAGAGACACCACTGAGTAATAGACCTGCACATTTAGGGGTATGAAGAGTATATAAAAGCCAATATTTCTAGTGCATAAGAAATAATTATTCAATATATCTTTTGTATATACAAGGAAACTTTTCACACCAGGAAAACTAACTGGACACTTATAAATGTATACTGCTTCTTTTCTAAACAAGTCTGTAAGTTGTCTCCAGAAGCATCTGCACATCTATGACTCATGTTTAATGTGTCATTCCAAAACAACTGAATGTCTGACCTACAACAGAGTGAAGAGTAAATGTTGAATGTAAGAAAGAAGGGGACACACACAAGTTATATTTTTATAACATTCTACTCAGTAATGTATTTGTTTAAACCAGCACAATTTTGACACTTGAAAAGATGAACGTTCATGTGAAGCAAAGCACTTCTTCCCTCTTGAGGACCCCACACCAGCACACTTGCTCCTGCCTAAGCAGGTCCACTGCCACTCACTTGGCCAGTTCTTTAACTCCCAAGACCTGTTGTAGAGTAATACTTTTGAGAGATTACGTGAGATCAATGAACTGCCTGAGATGAACCTTCATTAGCAGATGGCTTGGTATGCTTCAGTTACCACCTCTAAAACCCATTCGCTTTCAAGGCAGCTAATTTTGTCACACGTGTCCTTCTAGGCGACTGCTAGGGCCTGATCTGTTAATCCAGCCAGAGTCCAATCCCAGGTCTCTGACACATATATCAAATACAATGGAAGTTATTCAAGGGGCCCATTCATTCTTTACTACATAGAAAAGAATGCAGAATCATGAAGATTTGCAATGTTTTGGTTTTTTTTAAAAGCTCACTATATAACCACAAAAATATAGTCACTGAATACCCGCAAAAATATAGTCCACAAAAATAGATTGCTGCTTGTCCAGTGGGCAAAATGATGGGCGTTGTAGACCAGCAATACCCAGAGGGTCACAGGTTGCCAGTGGGAGGACATGAAAAATGAAGGACTAATAAATTGTGACTGAATCCTAAAAAGACACACCCTAGGAATGGGTGGTTCCAAGTTCAGAGATCTACAGCTGACATCTGTGAGAAATTTTTGTTCTGATGAAGTATGAAACAGGATGAAATCCAGGACATATTGTCTAACAAACTGAGGTGTTCTGATAAATTGTTATTAATAGTCAGAAAAACTGGGAGGACATGGAATGGATTCAAGTACCTTGAAAAAAAGCATGGCTGAGTGGCATGCATATTGAACAGGAGAACTCACACAGACATTTTATTGCACTTGTAAACATGCTAAATCTCATCTTCATTGTTTTAGAGTAGTGGGAAATCCTCATATTTTTTCCAAGAAGACCCATGCATTCAGAAGGGTTACAAATAGAGGCAAGAGGAGACAAATAAACACACACATTTGAAGAATCTAAAGTTTGAAATGAAAGGACCAAAGGGAAGAGACATGGTCACATTGAAAGTTGAAGATATGGAAAGTTGCAGTCTGGACAACAATGCTTTTCAATTAAGTAAAGAGATCCTCAAAAATGTTTTTGTAATAATCGGGTTTAGATAAAGTAAGTGAACAGAGTTCTAGTTATCCTTTGAAAAGCAATAAAATATTTTCAGAAAGCTGATTAGTTGAAGAACCTGAATTTGTAGCGAAAAAGGCAAAGAAGCATCAAAGATCACGGACAAGTTCTTGTCACAAAATATCAACAGGAGTTAAACAGAAGCAGCTGAGAGAGGAAAAAAGAACTTGCATTTTATAACAATTCAGCAAAGCATGATCATTCAACAAGAAAGGATAGCAAATTGAAGATAAGGCAAAGCCTTTGCTAGAGAACCAAGTCTAATGAGTGTAGAAATTATAGTTAGTACAAGAAAGTAGTCCAGGTGGCAACAGGTGAAAAAAAAGTCTCTGCACAAAACCCTGGAAAGTAGGACTGTTAGAAGCATGAAAATCAGCTGATGAGCCCAAGAAAGGGAAAGAAAGAAGGTGCTGGAGGATGAAACAAACCATTAAACTTTAAGGGGGACGGGAACCTAAAGATGGTAGAGAGAAAATTAAGAAAGTAAATGGCACTGTGCTGAAGCAGAGGTGGGCAACTTCAGTCCCTGGGGCCAGATGGGAACACTGTGCAAGCAATTGAGAGAACTGAGTTATTAATTTACACTTGGTAATGATTAAGCAGTCATGTGGACAAAATACAAAATCTATAGAAAACAGTGTACTTAACTATTTTTCAACTTGCTATGTGTAACATTTACGATTCAAAGTTAGAGACTAGATTTAATGTCCTGTGTCCTATCGCTCTTTACATTTAAGCATCAAGGTAGAGGTGACTGTCATGTCCCCAAGCTTTTCAAAGTGCTGTAGAATTACTTTCTGCCTCTCTTAAAAGAGAAAGTCGTTTGAACTCCTTTGAAATGTTGTGGGGCAGAGAAGGGGGAGCCTGGGATTCACAGAGTATTGGACTTCTGCAATACTGTACGACACTCTCTTCTAGAACCAATGAAGATGCACAGTAAGATATTTACATGAGAGTCTTTCACATTCGCTCCTGAACTGGCCCCACCCAAAACTCTATTCTGAACCTAAGGAGAGATATGACATTTTCTACAAGGAGAAACAGGAATTCTGAAGAGAGCTGAAGCTTGGAGAGACTGATTCTTAGCAGCAAGGAAAATTGTTAGTGGGCAGCCCATTAAGCAGGGTAAAAGAGTACAGCAAGAAAACAATATCAATGTACACACTATTCTAAGAATACAAAGTTTTCTGTGGGCAATTTGACTAAACGATTCAACAGATGATCCAAATTTATTGAGACATGTGTGGAAGATGACCACTCATGCAGTAAGATGCAACTGCAAGATTGCAAGAACTAAATAAAGTGATTCAAAAATAGTGATACAAAGAAACAATTAGTAGAAATTAAGCTTTTTAAAAAAGGAAGCAGAAAATAAAAATAAAGGCATACCTTTCACTTCTATAGTGGCATTTGCTACAGGGGAACCCGCAAATACGAACACACACAAATATTCCCCTGAATCATCTGCTCTGGGCTTTGGAATTCTGAAAAGAAAAGAAATGTGGATCCAGATAGTTAACTCATAATTGGTAACAAATCAACTCTGGTTGCTGAGAAGCAATAGCTCAATCGTCTCTGGTTCATTCTGTGAACGAAAAAAGTGAATCTAAACCACTCCAAAATGATTGTTACATATAGTTTAAGTTTTCTTCTACACAAGAAAATGCAGGAGTCAAATAATTACGCATGGCACATATTTAAAGCGGGGTCTTTTCTAATTTTGTGCATTTGCTTGTTGGTTTAATGTAGCTTACTGGGAGATGCTTTGGTTGGAAATTAAATAAAACCTTTCTAGTGTTCAAGATGGTTAAGAGTGATTTTAAATCACTTGCCCTACCTTTCTGCAGAGCAAACTCACTAGTTTATGAGTTATGGCCATCACTAGCAATCTGGTAAGTGCTTTTATAGATCCTTGTTGACAAACCATTTGTCTCTCAAAGATACAATGCCACAACTGAGAAAGTTCTGCTATGTGGAAAGCAGAACCCCCTGTGCTGGTTGAAGTTTAAAGCAGGTAGATATTAAGAGTTAGAAGGCAACTGGGAATTTTAACAAAATGTTGCATAAGTGCTCCTGTGTCTTCAACTCAAAATTAGTGTGCTGAGTCAGGCAAAATTACCCAACTTTAATATATATTGCAACTCAAGGCACAGATCCATATACTTGAATTTTAAACACTGACAAATACTATACGTTGCCCCAATGATCATGAAGACCAGACAATACTCTTGTGTGAAGTCACTGCCATGTTGAAGATGCTAGTAGCAAGGAAGTAGCTACTATTTCTAAGCAAGGCTGATACCCCTTTAAATCACCATAAACTGGAGTACACCCTTAGAAGTTCTATAGCAGGAGCTAAAGGTACCCAAGGTTCTGTCAGTACTATGCTCTAAGCATGGACCAAACCTTGAAATAAGCTGCAAAAAACTGGGCAGCAACTGCTAGCTCTAGATTTGATCCACTGTTGGAACAAAGAACAACCCAACTGCCTGATCTGGAGCATAGAACAGAAATATGCAATCCTAGCATATAGTATTGCCTAGACTGGACTTCTCACATGGTACAATTTAAAAGAACTGCACCAAGGTAACTCAAATTCTATATGAGTCCTACACATACTACAAACTAAGGAGGTTTGCATGTAATTATGTTGCAGAGTTTACTCTTATTATTAAAGGAAGATGAGATAAATTATACAAAAAAGAATATTTACAACACAGAAAACACAACTTCTGACCGACCAGCAGAAACTGTATTATTTTGAACATTACTCCTGATGACATAATGCTCAACATGAATCCACAGTAATGCGTCTTAAATGTCACCTAAAATTTATTAGCCACATATGTCAAGTTTCACTGGAAAAAGTTTAGCTATACTGTAGCTACATTCATTTTTCAGGGACAATACCAAAGCTACTTCAAGGCTTACCTGTACTGGGTAGTGTCTGTGTTCTCTCTAGTATCCGAAATCTCTACACCATTTTTCACCCAATAGCTGTCAGTGAGAGGGCTGGGAAATGTTGTGAGGTTGCACTGTAGTGTGATGGGAGGTGTAGATTGTGGAATGATGATTGTATCATTACTGGCATTGATCCTGGGCTCTAAAAAAGAAGGTACATTAAAAAGAAGAGTAATCAGTTTCTGCACACTAAAATGCCCTACACATCACAACTAAATGGCAGAGGAACTGGGAGAGGGAAGAGAACTACACATGGAACACAGCTTCACTAGCTTAAGAGACATCAAGAAAGTCATACAGCGAACAGCTGAGCAGCAGAGAAAGGCAACAAGGACCAGTCTCCCTATATGAAAAGGGAAAAAAGAAAAGAATGAAATACATTCTGGAGTTTCTCATATTTAATATAATCACACGTAAGGTTAAGGTTAGTAACATTTACGCCTTATCAGACTCAACAATGGAAGAGGCATAGTTAACAGCTATGCAAGCAAAATAAGCTCCATCCAAGTAATAACCAATTCACCATTGTGAAGTTTTGACATGTACACATAACATCAGTTTGAAACACCTTCATCCTCATTTATGCAAGCAACATTCAGCCTATTCCACTAAAATAAAATAAAATAAAATAAAATAATAAAATAAAATACAGAGTTGTATCCAATATAGCGCTGAGTAACTTATTTCATTAGCCCAAGGATTTACACTTGCGCAATGGAACTGCCCTCACCCCACATGCCCCATAAATCTGTTCTGGGGGTTACCCCAACCCTCTGGATCAGGGATCAGGAAACTTTTTCAGCAGGGGGCCGGTCCACTGTCCCTCTGACATTATGGGGGGGCCGGACTATATTTCAGAGGGGGGGGGGGAAATGAACGAATTCCTATGCCCCACAAATAACCCAGAGATGCCTTTTAAATAAAAGCACACATTCGACTCATGTAAAAACACCAGGCAGGCCCCACAAATAACCCAGAGATGCATTTTAAATAAAAGGACACATTCTGCTCATGTAAAAACACGCTGATTCCCAGACCGTCAGCAGGCTGGATTTAGAAGGTGATTGGGCCAGATCCGGCCCCAGGGCCTTAGTTTGCCTACCCATGCTCTGGATCATAATTGGGTTGTGCACAGTGGGAAGAGAGGATTTGAAAGTTGAGTTGTACAAGCATAAATCATTGTGCTGATGGGACGCAATAGTTGGATACTATTGATATTTTGGATGCTCTCATATACACCATTATAGATAAAATGCTGTTGGTGAAACAGGCAAATATCCTATTAAAGATATCAGCAAAGCACAATAAGCTGTGTATCTGCTAAATCCCTGTACAGAGTTTTCCAAACTGAGTTGCCAATGCCAAACTTCCAAGAAGCTAACAAAGAAAATCATGTCATTATCAGACACTCAGATTGCATATAATACTTACATAACTTAAAAATACCAAGATTGTATTATGGTATATATTATAATACAATCTAAAAGAGATCAATGCACCACTTTAAACCACAGGCACACACTGGTGTTTTGTTTTTAAATTACGTGGCAGGTTATGATAGAAAGAGAGAAAAATTATAATGTTTGCATGCATATGCACATGCGAACAACCCCACACAGTATCTAGGACTAAAGAGGTTACTCTGGAACAAGCAGCAACTAGTTCAACCAAACGGGCATGGAACAAATCCATTTGCTCCAGCACCTTAACCTCAAATATTGTGATACCACTTTGGACCCCTCCAACATTGTTCCTTTACCTTTTTAAATTTGCAATTATGGGTTCATCCACACTGTATTTTGTAGTGTGCAACTAAAACTGGTGCTTGCATACTAATGCATCACATATTCAACATGAAATTACAACATAGGATATGTGCACCACAATTTATATATAGTAAAGTGTCATTACAAACACAGCCTTGGTTTATGGGGACTCTTAAGTTTTATATACCATAGAACTGAAGTGCATTAAGTTCAGTTCCCAATAACAGTTTTCATTTCAACATTCAAAGGAAAAAAGAATGGGAGTTCTTCTGATCCCTCTTCGTTATACTTTTAAGTTAAAAACAGACATTCTATTGAGACATTTCTAGAATAAATCTAGCCATGGCAGTTAAGCAGTGTGTAGATTTTTTAAAATGTTGTATTTTTTGAGCCCTTCAGGGCTCTAGGGCTAATTTATACAAAGCATAGGAGATCCATAATCAGGTCTCCCAATGTTTTTATTCAGGTTTTTTTCTTCAGCCGGAACTCAACAGAATTCTGTTCTGGCACCTCTCAGGTGGGCGCCATTGGCATTATAAGAGAACAGGGTGAGTTCCGGAACCTCTTTTTCCTAGAAAAATAGCACTGTGTTTTTACTTCTATTACGTATGAAGTGCTAATAGACAGCAATGAATGTTTATTCTGAAAGGTTCTACAAAACTTGTTTCCAGCTTTAATATGGTCTGAAATCACATCAGAGAAGATTTAAAAGGTCCATCTGCGTAAACACTCTGAAAGCAACGTATTAATTGAAAGGAAGAAAAATTATTTCAATAGTTGTTTGCATGTTATGCCTCCATTAAGAAAACCTGTCATTTTTGCCAGTTTACAGTGAGAAATTGCGCTGTTTTAAATGTTTCATTTCTTTTCCTACCCAGCTGCCTGCCTGCCTTTCCCTTAAGAAAAATAGTAAATGTCAGAATAAGTTAGATTTTTTAAAAAAAAATTTGTATTTTCTATATCCTGTTCAGCATTAAAATGTATTGGCCCTTCAACTCTGTCCTGCAGCTACAGCTACTCATGTATAAGGGCCACAGGATTATAACATGGCAAAACACTTTAAAAAGCAAGTAGCAGGTCTATTTTTGAAACACCTCTTTCCATACCAGTCTCTCATTTCATGTAATACACAAATCCACATTATTTTATAATGTGGACTTTAAAAAAATCAGTGAGAGAGACTGGGAGACCTAGAATGACACTGCCCATATGGATAATCATTTACTTCTGATTAACTGTTGCGTGGGGAGAAAGTACAAGCAGATTTATAGAAGAGGAGTGAGGAGGGAGACTGAGGAGCACAAAGAAGACGGCCAAAAGATAAGGGCATAATTTGGAGGAGTTGAAGGAGATTGGGGACGGGGGATGACTCAGAAATTATTTTCAGGGAAGGGAAGGTGGTAGAGGAACTTCTATCCCAATTTAGGATCGCATGTAGGAACTGATCTAGGTACAACTGTGGCCCAAACAACTACAGGGTTTCTAGTGCAGGATCCTCTTGAAGCCCCTCCCTTGGTGCTATGACAGGTGCAATTATGCAGACTTGATTAAAGAAGGTGCTATTATACAGACTTGATTAAAGAGGAGAACAAGAACTCTATAAAAGGTGAAAGTGTGTTTTAATCTGGTTTATAGTTCATAATTTATTTTAAGACTGATATTTAGGAGACATAGTTTTATTAGGAAATATTTTCCTTTTCCTTTCATTTGGCAACATGTGATTGTCAAAGGGCAGCATTCAGAGCAATCAGCAGGTATTTCCCAGGATTCCTCTAAGTCCAAGAGATAGAGCTATATTGCATTCTCCCAAATTGCAAGTTATTTGTTACGCTTTTCCTACTGCAACCTGAACACCAGAAATCTAAAAATCAACTGAAGATGAGAGCAGAACATCAGCAACTAAATGTCCTCCCAGCTCCATTCTTCAGGTGCTGTTACCTTGATGTTAAAAGGTTACACATTCTTGCTACCCACAAACTGTGATCAACCAAACTCACTCATACAGTTGAAGCAATAAGAAAAAAATAAAATGAATAGCAGTTCTAGATCAAAGATACTTGGTGAGCCAGTTATTACTGCATGTAAAAAATGATGCACTATCAATACTTGAAAAGGAGACACCCAGATCTCTATTAGGAAAAGTTGTAAATGTATGAACAATGTTCGAGTGACTGTTAAGCAGGAAAACGTCGAAACCAAAGCAGAAGGAAGGGGGCAGGGGAAAGATGCACAAGACTTTGGGAGATAAACTGCAGAAGGATTTTTTAGCATTGTTTTGTCACAAGGTTGTTATCTGTATTTTGGAACATTCTAATTACCATAATTGGAAAGAAGCATATTTATAAATATGAGCTCAAAACATGAAGCCAGTACTGTAAGTCAAAATATCCTAATCAAATTGTTTACCATCTACATTATTAGCTTTACTCATGACTTGTATGTTGACACATAGAGCCATTTCCCATTTCATGTAGGAAGATTCTGTAATCCAACGCAATATGCTGGTTGCTTTCTTTTAATGTCTTTTTTTTAAAAAATTGCAAGAGGTGTTACCTTAGATAGCTTTACATGTTTCCACATCCACTATCAGTTTTACATAACTGGGACACCCTTCAAGTGCTCTATAAAGCATAAGTCTCAAAGTTACAAATGAACACAAAGCATATCTTCCTGACGTACAGTATAAAACTTTGTGCTTTGAGTTTATATGAAAGTTATACACAACACTGAAAACTGCATTTCAGAAACCCAAGTAATCCATAACAGAGAAACTGGACAATGGCAAAACAGATGGAGCGTGATATTTGACTAAGTTTTACTCAGCATAGACCTACAAGAATGGATCTAACTTAGTCATGCTAATTAATTTCAATGGGTCTACTCTGAACAAAACAGTCCTCTTCTGCGTGTTTATTGCTGTCTTTGTAGGGCCTAAAATGGCTGGCATCTACCTACATCAACTCTATTGCAGAGAACTACAATATTGTCTTGCTCATCACTGTCTTGGCAAAGCAGCACTGTTAAGTAGGTATGCTGGGGATGGCCACTGAAGCTTCGGCTTCATCAGTTCCTTGTCAGCCAAGCTGCCTGCCTGCCTATGTTAGCCACTACACATTAGCTAGCACCTATTTGTAGCTAATGGTGAGCCTATTGCTTCACCCTATACGGACTTCCACTTCTTTGACCAACACCTCTTCATTCCACCCTATATTTAACACAGTGTTTTCTTACACTTAAACCATAGAACTCTGTACCCACATTTGTTCCCTTGCTAGGCTTGTAGCTCCAACCATTTCTTTTACTGTGGTATTACTCACTGTTGACCCTAAAATGTACATTTCTTTGAAGCAGGTACTGTATGTTACTGACAAGACACTACTGTAAAAGACCATGACAGCACTGTATAGAAGTGTAATTTCTGGCCTGGACTACCAGTTCTACCCAAGACTCTATTCCTCAGGCAGAGGGACCACAGCAACTAAGGCTAGTTATTTTCCAATGGTATGGGCTATATGAGAAGAAATGAAAGAAATGCTGGTGAGCTAAAGGAAGAAGTGCCTAGAAAAGAAGAAAGCCATAACTGCACACTCATCAACATACGAATTTCACACAAGCATGACACCTTCTGCCATGCCAGATTCTTCTTTTACCCTTTGAGATTCTTTGGCATACTTCACTTCCTTCCACCCACATTCCCAGCTACTATGTTCTCGAAACACATACACATTTCCCCCCCAAATACATGTCTATGCAACATATATGTACACACAAACCCAGATGTTACATTACTCACTCATATGCTCTTTCCAGACAAATTGCAATATTAAATGAAGTAATTATTTCTACAATTTTTTTATTTTTTGTGCGACTTTATTTTTCTAGAACTGTTCTATTTTTGTGTTAAGATAGGAAACTTGAAGCTATACTTTAACAATAACAGACATTATGGAATGAAGTTTGCAAATAGGTTGTGCTAAGGACTATAAATTAAGAAAAACAAAGGCTCAAAATTTTCAGGTGGAAGAAACAGCAGCAAGAATGTTGCATCACAAACCCTGTATGCTCTCTAAGGTAAACTGGAGGAGCTTGTTTGGGGGTCATTAGATTTTGATGAATCATAAGCTGGGGTACCGTGAGTGAAGTTGAGGTTTGTCTGAGGTGATGCGGGATTGGTGATAGAGCATTCAAGTCAAAGAAATTAATTCTGACAAGCTTCATGGTGCCTCAGCAATCCAGACATCTACTTTTGCTGTAGTTGAGGATCTACTGAAAGCAAAAGTATGTCTCCAGGTTTATCATATATAAGGAAAATGTGAGAACGTTTCGGGGGGGAGCAGCATTGCAAAAGCAAAACCTATTATTTATTAAATTTATATAACACCCTTAATCTGAGGATCACAGGGCAGCTCACAGTACAAAAACACAAAAATACGTAACATAATAACAAACAGAACAATAATTTTCCCCAAGCCATCAGAATGTAAGGGGGTTAAGCTCCTTTGTAACCAACAAGTTTAGCTTGTAATCAAAGTGAATGACTTTACCCGGATAGCTCATCCTTTTAGATTCTTCCTCCTCAAAATCAATTTTTGAAAGCTGCCTAGCACAAAAGTCCCTGAAACTATTCAACTGCAATTTGAATGTTTTGTTTGTTTCTTTGTTTTGACCCAGGAGCACCTTTTGTGTCTGCAATTTTTAGACCAACTTTCCATAAAACACTAGGGGAAATTAAAGAATTCCTTATTTTTTACACACCAAAAAACTGTGATAGCTACGCTTGTAGGGCAATCACTGCAGCTGCTCTTCTGAAATTTGGCAGGATTTATGCCCTGGCAACCTTGCTTGCAAATGTCACCCAACTCCTACACAAAATAAAGTTACAATATTTCTTGCTGGAAAAAGGTCCAATTTCACTACTGCCTAATACAAAAAGGCCTTGGACCTATTTGCCTGCATTTGAAAAGCTTTATCCAGAATGGAGGGGCAAGTGAATTGGCTAAAACATCATCCACTTCTCTCAAAAGTTATAGACATTTTCTAATTTCCCAATAGTGGACTGGAGGGTGGGGAACAAAGCAGACTCAGACCCTGAAACAAACTGAGTATCCTTCCAAGAACCTTGGATAGCAAGCAGGTCTGAACTGAAGACTGTGGTCAGTTGGTGTAGACTTTTATAATTTTAATTTGGTTGTCAGCTTAGCATGAGCTGCTGTCGGAGACATAGCAGAATAGTGGTATAACTCTTCTGATGAACAAGACAAATGAGAAATGGGATCTATGGGAAAGATAATATGAAAAAGTTGTAATAATAACCTTACCAATATTTTATCATGGTTATTTCGGAGACCAAATTCCATTCTCTAACTGGCTCTGCTCTCTCACATATTCACTACAATAATTGTCTGTTTTACAGAAGAAGACTGAAAGCAGAATGGCCTTTTTTCTAACACTGGCTCTTGAAAATATTCATAGCTGAAAATGTACACAATACATATTTGACAGTTCTTCACTGTGAATCCCAGCTCATCCTTGTACTTACAGGCTGGCTTGGGCATGTTATTTTCTCTGCCGCAGCTCACTCATTCCCAATGGGGGAAGGAGCCATTCGCGGAAGGGAATCAGGAAATACTGCCGATTTAATTTAAAGGAAGTGGTGACCTTCAGATACAATCAGCCAAATACATTAAATGAAACCAAGTTGAACAAGAAGATACCCATTTTAAATCCTGCAACTGTGAGAGGACTTTCTTTTCTTCAAGTTATCCATCAACATTTTACTATAGCCAAAATGTTGTGTTTATCACAAGTTATCATTCCATTCAGCAGTGATAGACACTTGATTCTTCCTGCTTTAACATTCTCTTAAAATTCTTATTAATAATATCAATAAATACAATCAATCCAGTACTTGTTCATCTACTTCTGGTTTATCTACCACTGCCAGGAATAGGATGCATGCTCTTAAACCAATGATCAAAATGTCGCAGCTTGGGGACACCGGGTTCTCAAGACTGCTTTCCAAAACATTGGGTGAGATCAGAATACAGTTTAATAACAAATGTTAGAATAAAGTGTTTTATATTATTGTGGGCACTCCCTCCAAGTGTAGAGTCTCATGAGTATGTGTCATCTAAGCTGCAATAGAAAACCAAAATGGAAGCCCAGGATGTGATGCTTTGGGACACAGCAGCAATTCTTAGAGGGAGGTAAATAATATTTTAAAACAATCTGACTGAGCAAAATTTCAGCATAATTTTCTATCAAAATATATAATTTGTTACAAGATGGACAGCTCAATGGTAGCTTAACACTGCAAATGAAATGTGTATGTGTCAGTTCTATTCCTGCTTACTTTAAAGCATTGTCTAATTGATTTACCTGTCATTTGTACAGTGGAGCCATTAAGGACCCAGCTCACATGGCATGTAATAAGATCAAGCCCACTATCATTCAGCTTTCCATGTAAAAATGCTTAACGCATGCTACAAGCATGAGAAAGGGGAGATTCTTGGCTACCACTTCTACATGATAAGTAATGACTCACTTTTATATCCTGGGGCAAAAGCATCTGCATCAGTAATCAAAGGACCAACTTTTGAGAGGTCTGGGCATATACATATATGCTATTTATAAAAGTAAAGTGCTGTGACTTGAAGGGAAAATCCAGGCTTTCACATATAACAGAATTCAAATGGGAAGGATTTATACAGAAGTCTATGAACTCAAAATCATGTGAAAAAGAAAGGCATTCCACGAGATCCCAACAAAAGAAAAAAAATGGTTAGAAATGGTTAGATCAGGGAACAACACAAAGTAGAAAGGCACTCAATGAAGAAGCCAGCATTAGGATAGCAGGAAGCCTAATATAGAAAGTAAAAGGGAGGTAACAAACAATCCAATACTGGGCTTGTTTTCACAGAGGAACTAGAAGACAGTTCCAGAGATTCTCCCCAGTCCTTTGATCCTAGGAAGGAGGAGACACAGTAAGAAGGTGGCAAACACAGTAAAGCACTACAACCAGAGGAATAGTTTTGGGTTCAAAACCAAAAAATGTGACAAAGACAATGGGTGGGTTATACCAGGGTCACAGGAGGGGTAAGGGTCACTTGACTGCCTCTAGATACTACAGTACTACCACTGTAGGGTGCTGAACTCACTCTGAAGGACGCTTATGGTAGCCTGGGCTCGTATCCACGTTATGGCAGGATTTTGCCTCAAGTCATTCCTTCTGGGATCGTTGCTCGCCCTGCACTCATAAGTCCCAGAGTCTTCCAAGATAAGGCGAGTAATTCTCAGCACGCTCACGCCGTTCACCCCGTAGGCAGTGTTAATGGTGACACGGCGCTTTCGAGCACCATCCCATAGCTGTTTGAAAGATTCAGCCCGGTTGACTTCAGCATACCACCACTGGATCTCTGGAGTGGGATTCCCAACCACGTCACAGTACAGCTCAAAGGCGTCCCCCGTGAGTTTAGTTTCTGACATGGGCGACTTGACAAACCCAGCTAGAGGGAGGGGCAGCAGAAATGTAGTGACAGACCAGCAGAAAACAGATCTTATAAAGAATAAAGCAAATGAATTGCAGAAAAGAAAAGAAAAACAAAGAAAGACATGCTCATCTGCAATAGCAGCTATTACATGACTTTTAGAAGAAAAGAGACAGAGCTTACAGCTTGCAGAAAGCTTTTATTTTGTTTGCAACCTTGCAAAAAGCTAAGCTCTCGGCAGATGAGCCATCAGGTTTTAACAATTCTACTGTCTATGAGAATAAACTGTATTGGAATAAAATATTGCATCTGGAAAATGCACACATTTTCTCTTTACTTTCTAAAATGCCTAACAAATAGCTAGCGGGGCATATAAAATAATACTTCAATAACAATTGCTTTTGTTGAACACAAATACATTCTCTTATTACAACTTTCAGGTTTAAACGCAGGTATTAGGAAAAGCTGTCCATCATAAGAAATGCTCTGCTATGACTCTGCTTTGACCTCAACATGATGTATCAGGAATTCAGAGATATAAAGTGACCTAAATTTCCTGCAATGGCCAACAGCCAGATATTCTAAGTTGCAATCCTACCAGTACAAAGAATATAATATTACATTTATTTAAAAGCTATTGTTCCACAGAACCTATCTAAAAAAGATTACACAAGTTGTCATGCTACAATGTTTTTAATTTATGAACTCTATGTAATTGTATATATTAGACAAGCTCTCTGAAAGTCTTGGTCATTATTCATGATATTCAGTTTCCTTTAAACAATTTTGGTAAAAGTAGAACAGATTTAAAAGGTATTCTCCATACACAGATTTCTAGGGAAGACTGCTGATCACACAAACTATGTAAAGAGACTTATTAGAGCTCTGTATCAGTTATCAAGTCCTAAAGAACCAGTTACTAACAGTTACAACCAGGGTCAACTCCACTCAGTGCTACGCACATGGGAAAAACCTGGAGCCCTCATTATTCCTCACATATACGATGTAAAGTTGTTTTGACAAAAAAATCCATAAAATAAAATCCAAATATCACGTTACACTCCTTTTATTCAAACAGGCTCATAAACTGGATTGTCAAGTAAGTTCAAGAGAACTGTTATACATATGTTTGTGCAGGAACTACATAGCCCTTTTAAGAGTTGATTTTGTCAGATGGCCATTTTTACAAAGGAATGTGCTGGGGTGGGTCAAATATCTATCTGCCCTCTGGCACCCTGTGACCTGCTTCCATATTCCTGCACATCCATGCTAGTCTTGTTCCTCGGCTTGGCAAAACCTGAACACTGTTTGTTGCCAACTTCCTGCAGTATAATAAAGTTGTCTTTAAAGACAGAGAAAATGCTACAAAAATTCTACAAAACAATAGCTAATACCAGAAAACATGCAAAACTAGAGAACCAGTGAGATACTATTCACAATTTTTTTTTTTACTGGATATGACACCACAACAAGTATTAACAATTCATATGTCTACTTAAACATGAAACTCACTGGCTAACCTTGGGCAAGTCACTATTGTCCAGCACATTTCAACAAGTAAGAGGAGCCCTCTAATTCTGCAACATTTTTGATTCCCTAGAAGCAGGGGTGTTGTCAGTGGATGGCCCCAGGGGCTCAGGTTTTTTGCACTGGGCCATTTATCTCCTTCCTCTTACTTCTCTTTTTTAAACTCATGAAAAAAATGTTATTCACGGGGTGGATTTCTCCCTGAAAATCAGCCTATAATAGCATCTATACTTACAAATTAGCATATGCCTATTTGTGCCATGAGCCTGTGCCTCAACACCCAACCTGAAGGCATATTGTGAACTGAGATGCTACCCATCTCCTCCCTCTTTGAATCGGCTTGTTCCCAGCAGCTCTGAAACTTAGCGCTTGCCTAGTTCTCTTTGAAGAGTACCAAAAATGAGACATCCACATTCCAGCAGCTATCCTTCCAACAAAACCACAGACACACACTATTACGTAGCAACAGTTATATGTTCAGTTTCCCATAGTCTTACTCTGTTTGATATTAGAATACCAAGCCTATGGACTGGGTATTTCAGATTGTTTCCCCCAGTCTCCAGACTTTAAAATATAGGCATATATTAGGAAACCTACTCTTTGCAACTCCTGTAGCCAAGCTGGCACCAAACATATTACTCTGCTTTCCTCTGGACTACATCAGTGAGAGTGAGAGAGAAAAGTCTTGTCATCTGGGCAGCCCAGGACCTCCGTACATACCGCCCAGGCTTGCCACTCGGGGTGATCACTTTGGCCCTGCTAACACAGCGGTTTGACTTCACCCCCAGAGGCGCACTCCATGGTAACTCGAGACAGTATGTCAAAAACTCCTTGTTAAGTAAGTCTGGATCACTTTAAAGACATCAACCTCTGTATTTTTCTTGATAGAAGTTTAGATTTGTTTATCTTCTAATGGAAAGGAACACTGCAGTATTGTACAATTTAGTCACTTGCCAAACATACACATTCATGCAAGAACCATGGCTGGCATTCTGACTTATTAAAAATTAAACATTATGCTGGGGTTTCAATAAATTCAGCAGAAGTTTGAGTAATTTGTTTAAAATTTGTATTTATAAGCAGAAGAAAAGGTTGAAAGGTCCTCCAATGTGAATATAAATCCCAACATTAAAACGTAATGTGGTTCGGTTCTCAATTTCTACCTAGCTAGTCATGAACTGGGTCACATTATGTCTTCTTAATAAATTTATAATGTGACAAAAAGGTATCATCTTACTGAGAGCTTTTCTGGATAACATTAATGCTGCAGAAACATAATATATGCCTGTGCTGCTTTCCTATCATGCTGAGCCATTTCCATTCAGTTCTGAAGAAGCTGCTAAAATATACATAGCCTAAATATAAACACAAATGTATTTTTCATCTCTTGGGTTCCAGCTCAAGTACTAACCTTTGCATATGATTTAGGAACCAGTTCAACTACTTCTAATACATTTCATAAATACTTATGCAACTTATATGGCTGAAGTGCAACTCCTTAAATCAGAAGTGAGTATTGTTTAAAAACAGTTTATATGCATGCATTAATACCACAATCTCCAGGACTCTGTCAAGCCATGCCTGACCAATGAGAAGAAAGAGTAAATATCAGTCTCCAAAATGATATTTCTATGCCAGCACACAGAAATGAAACAGCAACATTCTAGCATCAATAAGCTTGGATCTTAAAAGTTAGTTAACTTAAGCAAGTTCACAGAAGGAATGTTTCCCATCTTCTCTTGCCCACTGAAGCCACCTGTAAAAGCCTCTACAGAGCATAAGGGAGAAGGCTCTTCTGAATTGTGTGGGATGGGGTGCTAGCTATGGCTAGCAGAAACTTGTCATATGGACTTACAGGTTGTTGGAAGCTGTTAACACTCAAGGCAATCGGTTCAAATAATTAAAAAGAACAACGAATAGGCCTCTAAATGGTTGGGGGAATCTGGGTTCATTTTCATTCTTGTCTACATAGACTGCTTTTATTCCTTTTTCATATTTTAATTCTAGTGAAGCACAGAAGGCTAAACTGAACTTCTCCAAGAGCATTCAGTAATGTTTTTTAAGTCAGCACTGTAAGTGACAATTAAGCAGCCCAGTCAGCATCGGGATAGAGATTGAGGAAAGCCCAGCACGTGGCAGGAAGCAATGCTCGCAGTTTGGCAGCAAAAACATCCTCCCATTGAATGTGGTAGAAACACTGCCAAGCTGAAGCATCATTTTGAAATCTGAAAACAAAGCCCTAACCTACTGCTACACACTTACAAAATTAAGTCATGACGGCTGTTAAAGACATAGGAAGAGTTCAAAAAGAATGCTAAGACTTCATAGATTCCGGCCCTTGCAAATCAAATCACCAGAGGCAATAGCCCCAACTCAGCAGTACACATGCCCCCTCTATGCAACACATAGCTCTTTGGCCAGAAACAGCATGAGAGACTTGCACTAGTTCTGAACAAAAGAAGTTATCTTAAACTGAGTCAGGCTACAGGTCCCTATCAAAACTCAGTATTGCTTTCACTGACAGACAATACTGTCTCCAGGGTCTCAAGCATGGGTCTTTCTCAGCCCTACCTGGAGATAAGCTAAACCTGGCAAAAGCAGAAGGTGCTCTGTGTGGTGGTAGGGAGAAGAAAAGCTGGATGGAACTCTAGGTCAGACCCAACAGTGCTCACCTTACCCTGTGCCTCTTTTTTCCCTTTGAGGAATTAAAAATGATGATGATGGCTATGTCTCCATTTATATCCTTCCTTCCTCCCAAAGAAGCCCAGTGTAGGTCTGAGTTGGCTGGTATTGGGGAAAGTACTCTTTTAAACACCTGGGTCCCAAGCCATGTCGGGCTTTGTATTCCAGTACTATTATCTTGTATTTATGACAAGTGAGACTCCTCCATCAAAGTGTAAGCAATTGTAATGGGTCTGTCTTCCGTATTGTGTGACTCTTGGCGCCTTCCCTCCTTTCCTGCAGACAAAAGCTGCATTATTTCTTCTTTAGAGTTGATTTGATTTTGGCCTTTGTGTCACACCCTTCATAGTAGCTCCCCTCCCCTTTCCTTCTCTTTTTTAAGAGATCCAACTTTTGGGTTTTAGTATTGGAGAAGTAGAGAATTGAACTTTGGTGTTCATCTTAAATCATATTTTGCTTTTCTTTCAATCCTGCTCCTTTCCAATCCTACCAACTTCTGAGACAAAGTAATTCCCTTCCTTAATTTGTGCTGTTACCTAAAAGATATTTATAGATCAGTTATATTCCACTGAGCCTTCACTTTTTGCAAATTTAGTTCTTACTCTTCACCAGTCTGTTGTGATCATTTTATACACATGTTGCCTTTATTAGCATTTTGCCCAGCTTTCTGGATAGCCTATCACCGTGGCTCATTCCATGGCAAGCCACAGTTTACACTAGCCATAGCTGAGAATCACTGCACAATTTGTTTCGAACATTTTCATGCCACTTTGCAAGAGACTGAAAGCAGCTTCCATAACGCAAGTAACATTTGAGCTTCCAAACAAAGCATCTAGAGTCACAGCAACAACCGTAACTATAGTTTATCAATTCAATCATGCCGAAACATAGTTAATGCAAATCATGCTTACTAGTTCAGGTTTATCACTTCCAACAATCACTGCCAAACTATTGTGGTTTTTGGCACAGTCTGTTTGGAAGCAACTACATTGGCACCACAGAGCGGTATTAGTTTTCTTACATGGACCCCAGGTACCCTCCTGTGTATCCTGTGATGTGCAACCATTCTGAAATATTGTCAACCACTCAATCAAATAGTAGAGAGTGATATCCAACTCATTGGGGGGGGGGGAGTTTAAAAGGAACTATTGAAAATTCTTTACTTCCAGTTATTCTCAGAGCTTTTAAAAATGCTGACAATAATTCTCAATCTTTTAATTTAAAAAATCAGCATAACTGAGCTAACTGACCTACCTGCTTTGCATTATGTGTTAAGAATTTTATTTTAACAAAACCGGCTGTAGGGTTGTTTGGGTGATGAGAAGCTGGAAAGAAATGTTTTAAATAAATAAATGCCTTATTAATGGCATATTTTAATTTTTGAAACATGATCTCAAACTTTTGAAAAAGCTTGCAAAAGTGTTCTAGTGATTCATATTGGGAGGTTACAATAAAAGGACCCCTGGACAACTAAGTCCAGTTAAAGGCAACTATGGGGTGCGGCACTCATCTCGTTTCAGCCCGAGGGAGTCAATGTTTGTCCACAGTCAGCTTTCCAGGTCATGTGGCCAGCATGACTAAACCGCTTCTGGCACAACAGAACACCATGACGGAAGCCAGAGCACATGGAAATGCCATTTACCTTCCCGCCACAGTTGTACCTATTTATCTACTTGCACTAGCATGCTTTTGAACTGCTAGGTTGTCAGAGGCTGGGAAAGGGCAATGGGAGCTCACCCTGTTGCGTGGATTTGAACCACCAACCTTCTGATCGACAAGCCCAAGAGGCTCTGTGGTTTAGACCACAGCGCCACCGACATCCACAATATTGCTTCCAAAGAACAAATGCATGCTTCAAGTTTGAGAATTTTGAAAATAATCATGTTACATGGGCATGAATGGATAGAATGAGACAATGTCCTTCACAGGTAGCTCCACCTATCACAGAAGTGGTGACTTTGCAAACCGAAAGAGAAAGGTTCTTCCCAATGAAAGCCAGTGTGTTTAGTGTGTCTGTAAGACCAGGACCTGGGAGACCAGTATTCAAATCCCCACTCAGCCATGAATTTCATTGGGTGTTACTGTCCTATACGTGCCTAAATTTTTGTCCCACTGTGCTCTCTGTGTGACCTGTTTTGCTATGGCTAGTTACAACCCTCCAAATACCACAAACAGCAAAAAGAACCAAATAAATTCTCCATGAAAAAATGAACAGAAAGTGCTGCAGCATGGGGAGGGGTGTGACCACTAGCCATTCAGTTTTTGGTCCTATAACCTAGGTTCCAGGAGCCATGTGACAAATAGCTTTTCTATCGCAGTTTCTAACACTGGTCACAGGTGGTTATTGGAAAGACTGCCTCTCCCCCCACATCCCTGCCCATTCACTACATTCAGCTGGAGAATCTTTTTTGGGTACACCAAATGCAGCAGTTGACAGGGAAGGGGCACAGGGCCTTTTCTGGCTAGTTCCCTTTATGGAACACCCTATGCATATAAGCCACAAAATGACTTCTGCTATTAGTAACCTTTTACACAAGCCTTTTCTGATTAAGGTTTAACAACAGTTGTACTTTTATCTCTTCACACATTGTTTCTGGTGTTAATACATTTATATATATCGTAACTGGGATCTTTATCTTAATCTATTTGCACTGCATATACTGTATTGATTTCACTGTATGCTGCTTAGATACATTAGTTAGAAGTGGTATCTGAATTCATCTCCAGTATCCAAAGCTGAACTCTGTACATAATTTTGCTGTCTACTTTGACTTTGTACACCTTCAAAACCAAAGATATATTCTGATCTCATTTTGAACAGTAGAACTTAAAACAGTGCTGATAGAATGCACAGTACCCCAATATAGTATTTTGAATCTGAAGTGACCAGGATAGAGTGGGTTGAAAACCAGGGGCCATTTATAATTCTTATAGTTGTTTTATTTATTAATCTTTCATTTTATAGTTCTTTTGTTTTATTTAACAGAATTTATATACTGCTTAATCATCAAAACCTCTAATCAGTTTACTTAGCTGATTATCAAATGTTCTGCCTTGAAGAATTCAGTAATGAGTCAAGTCCAAGCCAGTGAGAATAATACAGTATCACTGGCATGTACTGTAGTAACAAAGAGATTTCTGAGCAGACCAGTCTGGACAAGTGGTGTTCTCAAGCAGAGTTTTATTAGAGATTATTTAAATAAAGATTAAACTGCATAGGGGCTAGAGCACACCCATGTCATCCAGACAAATTAGGGGAAAGAAATACGATGCTGTAATTATAATATCTGCATAGGCAAAAAAATCACCAGATTCAGGAGTTATAAAAAGTTGTGTGCACAGGATTGGTTTTGGTTTTTTTCAAATGATTCAATTGGTTATTTTCCAGCTAGAAACAAAAGACAATAATTAAGTTCATTTCAATATGACAACAACCAAAGGCAAAAATATGAGCATTGTAATCTTCCAGTTACTGTTAATAATAGGAAAAAGAAAAACAAACAGCAGCATCTGATAGTGACCGTTAACTAAAATACTAATGCACAAAGAGAGGGTCTAATAGTCCATTTCAATTCAGAGATACTGACATGAAAATGTATACAGATACTGCAAAAGCATATGGGAAGGTTGCCTCAGCAAGGAGGCATCCAGATCATTGCCTCTTGCCCCATCAGCGTTGACAGTCTAGGGGCAAACCAAATGTTCCACAAGAAAATAGCTATGGGCAGAGTAGCTCAGTGACAAGACACTCAGTGAGGTAAAAGGACTAAGTCCAAGGCTTTATAAGAGCTGGAGCATGTCTACTAGAACCCAGTGCCATCTAACCACCACTGTATTAGAAACTGCAGTACTAGCCAGGTGGTACAGGCCCCCGTTTTAGGTACGACCAATATGTGTGTGATTGTGCGCACATGCAGAGTGCTGAACCCAGCAGTGACCCGGAAATGTCCTAAAAGATGCCACTAAAAGGACAGAACATAGAAGCAGGTTGTTTGCAGGCTTTTACAGAGTTTTTTTCCAATTACAGGTGATTTCACAAAAGCATGTGATGGCCCAGAACACAAGACCCATGTAAACTCGGGGTTGCCTGTATCAGCAACGCTTGAGTGCAGTGCGGTATCAGCAGCCCCTCTTCTGCAAATTGTTGTGGTATCACAGATTGCAAGGCACGGGGGGAAAGCCTACACTCTTCCACTCTCAGAGCCACCCCCAGCCCATAGTAGCTTCTTTTTCCTTCCTAAAAGTAACTACTAGCAAATGCGAACTAAACCATGTCTACATCAAAGACTTGTCCCAAAGAAGAATGGAGAGTATAACTAAAGTAGACATTTTTAAAATATTGGGAAAGCAAACAGAGCTAATATTTTCTGTTCAAATTGGTGCTTGGTTCTGTTATTTAAGTCCAACAAATAAGGGTATTCTAAAGTTTACAATTTGTCCTACAACTTGGTTGCCTGCACCATATTGTGGGTTTTCAGTGGGGATTTTATCTTTGCTGTACATGGCTCACAAGAACACAAGCTGAAAGATCCAAATGAATAATTTTGCTTTACTGTTCACTCTAAGTCTTTACTGCCTTCCAATTCTACTTTCACAGGGGTGTACATGAGAAAATTATGGTGGCTTTACTGTCAGCAAGGTTCTTCGGGCAGTTTCCAGCTACAATCTAAATAGCCATCAGTTATATAGGAAAAACCCAACCCACTGAAGGGAAAAGCCTGAGGGCAGGGACTAACTTACCACTGATTTTTATAATTCACTCCAGGAAAGTTTTTGTCTTAAAAACCAGGGAAACACACTTTAAATCAGGCTTCCTCGGCCCTCCAGATGTTTTTGGCCTACAACCCCATGCCTACAACATCCCTAGCTAACAGAACCAGTGGTCAGGGATGATGGGAATTGTAGTCTCCAAACATCTGGAGGGTCGAGGTTGAGGAAGCCTGCTTTAAATAAATAAAATGAAAGGGGAGGGCACACCACATTCATTCAATCTACACATCACAGGTGCCAATGTATGCAATACTAAGAGGCTCACAATGGCAGGCAGCTTTATATTAATTAAGGCAAGAACTTATTCAGCAGTTGGATGTTTTTTGAAGACTGAAACTTTCAGAACAGCCACTCTTGGAACTGAGTGTGTTCTTACTTTTAATAACCATCCTAATCACTGCAATAAAGAATTTGAAACCCTTCTCTTCTCTTCCAAGCACAAAAAATACAAAACTTGTGCTTTATGAACTGTGCATGCCAACAGGGGGTTTTCAAGTCCAGCTACAGCCATTTGAATGCAGGCACAGGGCTTCTTCAGCCTGATTCCCCTTCCATGAAGTAATATATTGCCTCTCCTGCAGGCATCTGCTCACTATAACAAAGCGAATGTTTGCAGAGGTCCAGTCTATTTTATCCTAACAAAGTCAAATGCCATCACTTTATTCAAAGCCTACAGACACATTCATCATTTAACTCAAATGTGAAGAGACTGTTCACCTCATTTCACCTAAACAAAAGAGACAGCATAAAAGATGAACACTTCAGACAACAGCTAGCATAAAAATCTCCAGATCTTTATTGTCAGGCAGCATGTCTGACAGAAGTAGAATATAGCCAAATTATACAACTGTGAAGTTATATAAGGAACGAGTTCCCACTAATTTTCTGAGACATTTCTACACTTATTTCCAAATCCATGTCTCCAACCCTACAATTCTCTTCTACCTTAAGTGGGGTTGCACTAACCTAGTCCAGATTTTCAGGCATTGCTTCTCTTCCATTCTTACTTCCTTTTGCTAGCCAATTTTTTCTCAACAAGATTGTCTGAGTCAAGGTTCAGAAATTAAGTACTCACCTAAGCTAAAACCCAACAGCCCAAATTACAGGAAAAACACAGTAACCGAACTGCTGTACATAGCAAGACAAAAAATATTCATACACAGGGTCATTTGCCTTCTTTAAAAGGCTACCCAAAAAGCCATTGTGCAACATTAGAAGCTACTGTCCATTCAAATATATTCTTCAAGCTAGGGAAAAAACCTATGCTTCTACACCAGTTTACAATGCCATTTAACTTACATCTGTTTTTATCATGTAATAACGCCCCACAAGTACACACCTACTGAGCAAAGATGATACTGGATTTTATGTCTAAATACATGTTCACGCTCAGCCTTCTCAGGCATGCTAAACTTGCCTTTAATCAACCTGTGCTCTATTGGCTTCACTAATAATCATTATGCACTTGGTGCAAATCAATGTCAAGGAAGAGACATATACAATGCTAGATTTCTTACAGCACTCTTTAGAAAGAAAAAAATCCAGGGTTTCTATCACAGACCTATCAAAAGAATGCTTTAGTTGCTAAGAAACTAAAAAGCAATTGCATTATAAATCATTTAAAGAAAACCAAAGATGCAGTAGGTGGATAGAGATGTACCAGGAGAACCACACACACTGTTCAAAGTGGCACACCCCAAGAGGCTACGAAAGAGAGGGAGGAATGGCTACCTAAAGCTTGCACCTACAGACTCCTTTTGGTTTAGAATTAGATGTATCTAAGGATTTTAACAGCCCTCTGTTTCTAACTTGATACGTTAGATACTATGACAAATTATCAAAAAGAAAAGCTCATGATGAGAGAAAACAAAAGGCTGTATGAAAGTTATGAAGTGCTCGCTCATTAGCATGTATTGACATACTCTGCCAAAAACCTATTGCAAGTTCCCACAACCCCTACCTTATCATGTTCACCAGTGTGTGAAACAGCAGTTTCATTGGCCATCTGGAGTAGTTCATGACTACATGTTTTGGATCCATGGTTTTCTTCTTCCACTCTCTTCCCTGACCCACCCCAAGGCTTCCCTCTTCACAGCTTTCCACAATTCATATTCTCTCAGCTGCCATTTTCATTTATATCATTTTTATTCTTCCCCTTCCCTCTGCTCCAATGAACTTAGGTCAGGACACACTGCCCTGCCTCCCCCCTTTAATCCTCACATCAGCCCTCTAAGTTATTATCCTTATATTGCAGATGAGAGACACAGTCCAGCTAAAGGTCAGTCAGGAAGCTATATGGCAAGGTGGAAATCTGAACTAGGGTCTGCGTAGTCACAGGCCAACATTCAAACCACTCTGCCACACTGATTATCAGCAGTCCTTGAGCACGCTTAATGCACTTCAGGTAATAAGGTAATAATAATTACCTTATTATTCTTACAAAGAACTCTGCGAGATAGAACAAAACTGCTCTTTATATACATATATTTAATTTAAAGCATTTGTATGTCACCTTCCATAATGTATCCCCCCCAACAGTTAGCAGTTGGCATTTTTAAATAATAATAATAATAATCCATTGTAAACAGCATTAATAATATAACAATAGAGCTTGTCTGATCCAAGGTCACCTGGTGGGGGTCTCTTCCTGCAGCAGAATTTGAAACCACGTCCCTTTGGTCATCTCAGGCTCCCCCCTCCTTCTCTTCCACACCCACCCCACTGCCCAGTCTACCCCCTACCCAGGCTTGCAGGCCCTCCCGTCCCCCCCTCCAAGCTAACCACCAGAATGAGTGATGAACGGGAGGCCGCCCGGCCCAAGGTCACTGCCAAGTTAATCTACTGGGCTGAGCCAGCATTTGAACCCAGCTCCCGCAGGGAGGTGCTCCTCCCCTCCCCCTCCCTAGGCTCCTCCCCCCAACACACACACCTGGAACGCCCCGCCCACCGCGCGACAACCTCCCACCCCTTGCGGCATCCCCCGCCGCGGAACCGAGGCGCCCCCTCCCCCCCGCCTGTCAATCACCGCCTCAGGCGGGTTTCGCCCTCGGGTTCGCCTCCCGCCCCCACCCGCCCTCCCCTCACAGGCCCCGGCCGCCCTCTCTCACCGTTCTGCGCGCCGGCCGGCGTCGGAAAGAGGCTCCCCGCCGCGGCCAGGAGGAGGGAGAGAGCCGCGGGGAGCGGCCCGGAGCCCCGCAGCAGCATCCCGGTCCGCAAGCCGGCTGAGGAGAAGGAGGGCAAGGAAGGGCGGGAGGGAAGAAAGAGAGAGAATGAGAGGAGGAGGAATGAAGGAGCGCGAGAGCGGGGGTGGGGGGGAGGGGGCGCTCAGGCAGCAGCAGCCGCTCGCTCGGTCTCCGCCGCCGCCGCCGGGCGAGGTTCCTTCTCCGCCGTCCTTCCCGTCGCCTTCGCCCGCCTTTTTCCCTCCCTTTTCGCCTCAGCGCAGCCGAGCAGCTCCTTCTACCGCAGCGCCGGAGCCTCGCGAGACTTGGGCCCCCACTTCTCGCGCGAGGAGGAGGAAGGGTGGAATCTGCAGGGCTTGAGGGAAGCGTGTGGGCGGGGCGACGAAGCTCCGCCTCCCACCGCTTTTTCCCAGGGGGGCACGTGACGAGGCGAAGGGAACCGGTTCTGGAGCAAGTTCAGAGGCGGCGGCTGCAACCTCCGCCCGCCTCCCGCCTTTAAATATATATATATATATTTCCTCTGAAAACTATGTATTTTCCTCCCACTAATATATTTTCCTAGATATTTTCCTCCCACTAATTCCTCTGAAAACACCCCATATATATATATATATTCAGAGGAATTAGTGGGAGGAAAAACTCTGCAATAGGAATAAATGAGGAACTGGCCAGCCGCAGAAACGCCCGCGGACCTCATCCGGGGCTCTGCACAGATGCTCAGGAAGATCTGGCCCGTGGCAAATTGGCGTGAGATCATGTGAATGTATTTGTATACACGACTGGGAAATGAAGGCGCTGGGTGGCGGCGGAGGTGCTGCCCTGCAAGCAGACGTCTGTGTGTTTTAAATGGCTTATAATTATTGGGGAGAGGGGTCGGTTGGGGGGAGATCTGGGCTCCAACAAACCGAATTGGCATCTGGATTTGTGGGGCGGAGCTCCATCTGACAAGAGACTTGAGGCAAAGGGTAAGATTCTGACTCTCTCTCTTCCTCCCACCCATCTCCCAATTTCATGCATAGAAGCTCCTGAATTGGCAATTGACTCTTACTTCAGACAGCATTTTTTCAACCAGACAGCATTTTGCACCTGAGAGCAACTGGGTAGCTTAGGAGGCACAGTCTTCCAACATCTTGCTGGTTCCTTGTCATCACCAACATCCGAGCCATTGCCACACTCCGCCTAATGGTAGGACTGGTCCTGACCGGGGTGAGCAGGAACCCTGTGCCTGAGCTTGGCCACATCACGCTGCAGGTGAGGACTTGTTCAAGACAGCTTTGCTAAATAAATAAATATCATTGTGCATCAAATAAGAATGTGTGTGCAATTGTGGAGACTCCGCTCGGTGTTGGTTCTTGGTCTGGTCCTACAGGACTCTTAAATTCAAGGGGGAAAGGTAGGCTGGGTGGAGACTCATAGGACTGAATGATTCCTACTACAGAATAAGTAAACTGTACATAGTAAATAAGCATCTTGGGGAAACCTAGACCGTTAAAGCATTTTCCAAAAGTGGTCTCATATAAAGCATGATGCAGTAATCCCGTCTAGACCAGGGGTCAGCAAACTTTTTCAGCAGGGGGCTGGTCCACTGTCCCTCAGACCTTGTGGGGAGCCAGACTATATTTTGAAGGGGGAAAAAAATGAACGAATTCCTATGCCCCACAAATAAACCAGAGATGCCTTTTAAATAAAAGCACACATTCTACTCATGTAAAAACACCAGGCAGGCCCCACAAATAACCCAGAGATGTATTTTAAATAAAAGGATACATTCTACTCATATAAAAACACACTGATTCCTGGACCGTCTGCGGGCTGGATTTAGAAGGTGATTGGGCTGCATCTGGCCCCTGGCCTTAGTTTGCCTACCCATGGTCTAGAGTCGACACACTTGGGACATGGATGACCAGAGAGGTTTGGTCTGGTGTCTGCAGGATAGCATGCAACTAGTGCACCAACAAAAGCTGCTGGAAACCAGTCTAAATCACCACCTGGATATCCAGTACAATTTCCACATCAAGGAGTGCCTCATGCTGCAGACATGATCCTTAGGGGCAGGGTGGTACATTTTAAGCTGGTTGAACAGCTGAAACTGGATCAGCAGACTCTCCAGTCAACAGAATGAGGACAGGTTGCATACGGTAGGTTCTGCTTTGCTGCTGAAGGTTAGACCAGATGGCCTGTGAGGGTTCCTATCAACCTCTCCTACAGTTCAGCGACTGCATCCATACTAAATAAAGTTCTCTAAAAATAAGATTCCTGCCCCTTGCCTCTGGCTGGGAATTGTAGTCAGAGATGGCCCAACATTTTGGTAGATGAGGCAAAAAAATAAAAATCAAATATTAAGCTTGCTCATTATTTTGTGAAATTTTGGTTAATTGCAAAAAAAGGGATCTGTGAATCTTAAAATCTTAACACAAACCCAGCTGCCAGCCTAGGATGCTTAAAGAGCCCAGTTTAAGTTCTGTGTCTCTAAATCTCTAGACTGCAGCTTGTCCACTTCAATTTCTTCTCAGAAACAGCACACTCATTCAACCTGATTTGTTTGAGGGGTCTTGCACAATTTGCAGGAATGCGACTGAATTCCACAAAAAAAAAGCAATAGTTTGGAAGCCCCCCAGAAGACTGGTCTTCAATGGGTGGGTCAGGACCAGCATGTGGGTCACAGCCTGATCCAAGCTGGGTCGCAGCGGGAGCTTTACCTCCATGCACATACATGGTAAAAGATTAAGAAATGGGTCCTGTAAAAAAATGCATGTTTTGGTTAAAAGTGAATTAAAGCTCTGAAAGGGTTGAGGAAATGGTTAAAAACAGTGAGCAGTTAAAAAAAAAAGCAGGTATTAAAACTATTTAGAAGATTATTAAAATCAACTCTTGTATAAAGAAATAACGTATAACTTCCATGTGCCTTGAAAGCCTTGCCTGAACAAAAATATGTTGAGCAGGTACCAAAAAGAGTACAGTGAAGGCTCCTGGCAAATGTCAATATGCAGGGACTTCCAAAGAAGAAAGGAACAATTTCTTACCATTTGCTGACCCTCATTGTTTCCCCAGAATCTGTTCCCCGAAACATGCTACCCACCTGTGCCTATAACCAGCAACGAATGTTTTGTGAAGATGCTGAGGTGGCCCAAATTACTTACACTGAGGATGCTTTTCCTGAATGGTCTGCCTCTAGAGTCCTTGCTTTTCTCAAGATTTTTCTCTTGTCAGTTAATCCTCACCAGTTCTCCCATTGTCTGCAGAAACCATGTAGGGAAAACCAACAACCAAACAATAAACACCCATCGGTGTTTCTCGTTCATGTTCCAGGCAGGGAAAATATATTTGGACACTTCACAATGTATCTTGTAAGAACGTGGATGTACAATTCTTCACAGCCACTTCTGCATCTTCCTGCTGTTGGCTGCTGAACAGGAATTGCTCTCATTTCTAGATGTTTACCAGCACTGAAAGAAAGCTCCTGCTAGGAGATTGCCTGAAAAGATCTCCATCTGTTTTGTAGGAGCAGACCTGCAGACAGTTCAGCACAAATGAGTCTATGGGGAAGAGCTCACAAATACTATAATATAGCCAGGTGCCTCCCTTCTTGAAATTAATTTCTCAGATCTCTAAATTTCAGTGGGTCTGAGCAAAATTTACTTGGATACAACTCTTAGACTGCAGTTCAATGCACTTACTAAGAGTAAATCCGATTGACACCAATGGGTCTTATTTCCAAGTAAGCGTGGTCTGGATTGCGATTTTAGTTAATTAATTATAGTTGTGTTTTAGTTTAATTCATTTATGGAGCAGTTCAGTTTGCACACAAGCACAATAACAGGTTCACTGAAGAAAACCTAACACTTTCGGGTTTCTTTGTTTTTATTTGACAGAGACCTGTTATAGTAGGTATATTGTCCAGCTGGTGGCCTTTGCTGGGTGGGCTTCAGAGGGATCTGAGTTCATTTCACAGAGTGGGGCAAAATACATTAGGTGCAAACATAATTGCACCTCGCAGGCTCACTTTTGACACTTTCAGGATGCAGCACTAGGTGGTGCATAGAGACTTACATGAATACATGATAGGATAGGACTGAACTTGTGAGAAGGACATATGGGTAAAGTAATATTTGTTTCAAACAGCAGGAATGGGATATGTGAGAGATAAAATGAGGCCATATCTGGAGACTCATTGCCCTGGGGAAGGAAGAGCATTCCAAATGGAAGTATTACACCTCAATTATGCATATAGCCAGTGCTTTTTTGGGTGGGGGAGTTGCAGGTATTCACCATGAAGTTGTTACACTGAGGGCCACACTTAACATTTTTGTGGGGAGTGGGAAAATGTACTGGTACTGTGTACCCTTGTGTACCCCCAGAAAAAGCACTGCATATAGCCCATCTAAGATGATATAAAATCATTTACTGAGTCTGAGAACATTTACTCTCCAAACTACCCAAGCCTAAATCATTTCTCCTGAATTCACCATTGCTATCTTTTGTTCACTTACAGTTATACTGTAGGGAATTCATACAGAGC
Organism: Podarcis raffonei; assembly: GCF_027172205.1. NCBI lineage: Eukaryota > Metazoa > Chordata > Lepidosauria > Squamata > Lacertidae > Podarcis > Podarcis raffonei. The sequence continues at coordinate 8,578,177 of NC_070615.1, forward strand.
CTTTCTTAAATCATTGTATCCCCGTGGTTTATGTGTTCTCTAACACACACACACACACGGTTCTGATTTTTAGGAAGTCTTTTTCTGCTTTAAAACATCCTGTCCAGTGTGGAAAGGCAAGATGCTGTGAGGGCTTTTATCTGAACTCTTCCTTGAAAACTGATAGCATTTTTGTTTGCACATTCAGATTGTTTGTTGCTGTTCAATAAGACCTGATTTGCCCCCTGATTACTGAATTGAAGCTACTTGTGATTAAAGAAGGATCTTGGGAGGTCCTAGGAGCTTCTCAATAAGGTTGCCACGTTGTTTTAGCAGGGTTCCTACATCTTTTGGGGCAAGCCCTTGTCTCGGGGTAGAAGCTTTCAGGTTTGATCCCCAGCATCTCCAGGTATGGAATGACTCCTGCACGAAACCCTGGAGAATTGTTAACAGACAGTACTGAGCTAGAAGTTTTGAATCAGCATAGGACAGCTTTCTATTTTCCCATATCGGCAGTTTGTGACAGACAGAAGTTCAACAGGTATTCTTCCTCATCACTGCACCTCCATGCCACAGGATTCTTGACCTCCTGGTTTTTTTGTATGTCAAGAAGCTGTTAAAGGGGCGAGGGGGGCAGTGAATAAGGCATTTGCTGCTTGGATTCTCCTTAGAGTGAACTTTTGGTAAGCAAATTCGCCTGACTGCTGCTTCCATTCTTCATCTCCCCCAAAAGGACTGTTTTTCACACTTCAGCTCAAAGCAAAGCAATTATTTGACTATTTAATATGCATAAAGGTAAAGGGACCCCTGACCGTTAGGTCCAGTCGTGGGTGACTCTGGGGTTGCTCATCTCACTTTATTAGCCGAGGTAGCCGGCGTACAGGTTCCAGGTCATGTGGCCAGCATGACTAAGCCACTTCTGGCGAACCAACACATGGAAACACTGTTTATCTTCCCGCCGGAATGGTACCTATTTATCTACTTGCACTTTGGTGTGCTTTCGAACTGCTAGGTTGGCAGGAGCAGGAACCGAGCTTACCCCGTTGCGGGGATTCGAACCGCCAACCTTCTGATCGGCAAGTCCTAGGCTCTGTGGTTTAACCCACAGCGCCACCCGCGTCCCTTACATACATGTTCACAAATTCATGGATGCAGAGGGGAAATGCAATTCGTGGTATTCAGAGGGCTAATGCAAAGCATGCATACATAGGGGTAAGGCAGAGGAAGAGGGGCCTCTCACACAGGCAGCAGAAGGGGTAGGCAGCGCAGCAATTGCGGCTCATGGGCCTATCTATGTCACTGAGCAGCTTCTGAACCACACAGTTTATTGCCTTTCCCTGCGTCCTAACTGTACATCGATCTGTGATGGAACCAGCCAACCAGAAACGCCAATACTTTTGCTAAACGTTTTTAATTACAGTGAAATAAATACAATCAAGCCGCAGCATCCTTTTTGAGAGGCGGCTGTTGCCAACTGGTCAGTACTGTGAGTTGCAGCCAACTAAGTTGGGGCTTAGTTAGTCAGTGGGTCTGCTCTGAGTAGAACTAACATCAAATACCACCCTGAGATTCTATGTTATATCCTCCAGCACCCATTCAGTGGCTGACCACTTAAAGCTGGTGTAATGAAGGATTTTAAGGTCATATATATATATATATATATATATATATATATATATATACACACACACACACACACACACACAGTGGTACCTCGGGTTAAGTACTTAATTTGTTCCGGAGGTCCGTTTTTAACCTGAAACTTTTCTTAACCTAAAGCTAATGGGGCCTCCTGCTGCCTCCGCGCCACTGGAACACAATTTCTGTTCTCATCCTGAAGCAAAATTCTTAACCCGAGGTAATATTTTTGGGTTAGCGGAGTCTGTAACCTGAAGCGTATGTGACCCGAGGTACCACTGTAATAGATGTTCATAAATGTACCAAGCAAACACATACAAATATGTAAACCACATGTCTGAAACCCACAGAAAAGTCCTGAAACCATTTTCTCTCTTCCAAATTGACCTCAAATATTTCTCTGCAAGATTGAAGGAAATGGGGAGCCTCCCCATTGTCTCTTTGCTCACAAATTCTGTCTCAGGGGCACATTTATGATATGAATATGGTGAACCTGTGACCTGGATTCAGGAGTTGAGTAGTTATCATAACAAAAGAGTGGCCAGGATGCCCAGGTAATCCAATCAAATAACCTAGCAGACAGGAAAAAAACAACACACTCAGATTTCTGTTGTAGTCTGCCCCTCCTCTGATGTATTAGGGGGTGGTCTTCGGCTACACCCCTTCTGTGATGTAGGTATGATGTATCTGGGGGGGTGGTCTTGAGCTACAGGATGGGAAATTTCAAAGTCTCTATAAGGGCTTGCACACCTTTGTCCTGGGTCCCTCCCCCCCCCTCCTGTGGCGCGGGGGGAGCACCCTGTTGCAACAGCTTTAATAAAGATCAGGCTTACTAGCTGCTTTGCTTCTCAATATTCTCTGGTTGGTCTCTGTTATTTTCTCCTACTGATAGAGAACCTAGAAAAGAACTCTATATGGGCTCTTGGGTACCCCATAAGGGAAAAGGAGCTGTTTTTTTCTCTCATAACATAACAAAGATTTGTCCTGTGCCCTTTTCCTTTAAAGTTCTGGTTAGCAAACTCTTGGGGATTTCAAGGCTTCACTAGATTTATTACAGTTTCCAAAGTACCACAAAGGTGTGATCCATGCACATGCAAATTTCCCATATTCTACCTTCCCAAATTCAACTCTTATAGATTAATACAGTGGTACCTCGGGTTACATACACTTCAGGTTACATACGCTTCAGGTTACAGACTCCGCTAACCCAGAAATAGTACCTCGGGTTAAGAACTTTGCTTCAGGATGAGAACAGAAATCGTGCTCCGGTGGCGCAGTGGCAGCAGGAGGCCCCCATTAGCTAAAGTGGTGCTTCAGGTTAAGAACAGTTTCAGGTTAAGAACAGACCTCCAGAACGAATTAAGTACTTAACCCGAGGTACCACTGTATTTCCAAACTTTTCATCCCACACCACTTCTAAACTGTGATTCTGTCTCAGACGTTCAGATTTTTGCCCCCACTCTACTAAATCATGATTGTATTCAGTGTTTTAATTCCTGCAGATCAGCGGTACAGTTAGCCACATAATTCTAAGCCACACCATGGTTTAATTTGTGTACCGAAAGGATGGAGAAGATATTTACTATCAGTATCCTTATGGGATCTGAATAAATTGCTCCTTGTAGGATCTGAAATTAGACAGGAGGCACGCAAGAACAAGGCACTGCCTCCTCCAGCCTCTTCAACATCTCCTCCACCCAGCTGAGGTTCTGGGCTGGCTGTGGCTACTGCTGAATCAGGGCATCATGTGCTCTGCTTACAAATGAGCTTCAACATGTCTGCAGGGCTTCCTCCATTCCCTGCTCCTCCGCTCAGAAATCAGTCAGCAGCGAATGACTCAGATCCAAGATGCTTCAAAAGGAGCTCATTTCTTCCTCATGAATTTAATTCATAGTCTCAGCCACAGGGAGTTTTTTTTTTTTAAGGACCTGGCAGCAACTATAATAATATGGCTGCCATGAATGGCTTGGTATTGGGAAGGTTTCCTCCATGCTTTTCCTCTTCTCTTTTAATGTCAAGACGTTTATAAATTCAGTTCTGGAAATGGAACATGGGCTGTTCGTTCACTTTAGTTCATCTGTGTTGTTTTCCCACCACTCTCCCAGACCCAGATTCCTGATATACAAGCACACGTGTTCCTTCACAGGTAAAGGTAAAGGGACCCCTGACCATTAGGTCCAGTCATGGCCGACTCTGGGGTTGCAGCGCTCATCTCGCTTTATTGGCCGAGGGAGCCGGCGTACAGCTTCCGGGTCATGTGGCCAGCATGACTAATTCTGGCGAATCAGTGCAACGCATGGAAACGCCGTTTACCTTCCCGCCAGAGCAGTACCTATTTATCTACTTGCACTTTGATGTGCTTTCAAACTGCTAGGTTGGCAGGAGCTGGGACTGAGCAACGGGAGCTCACTCCGTCACGGGGATTCAAACTGCCGATCCAGATCTACTCTGGAAGGTCGGGGGGAACCTCCAGAACACGTTGATGGGTCATGAAGGGAGGCCGAAAGTGCAGGAAAGTCCCATTGCACAAGCAAAAATTATTGTACTGATGGGACAGATACTTAGCACCGCATTCGATGTGGGCCATTGTTCCTAAACTTGCATCTATGTATAAAAATCAGCACACGCCGTTTTTTTATAGAAATGTGCATCTTCTTTTGTCTTCCTTTTTGCACAAGTGACCCTCCTGGGGTTCTAGCAGCTATTCAAAGATGCTAGGCCTGATTTGGAGCCCATGCGATGGGAGCCTCCTATAGACTTTACTGCATGGGAATTGGAAAGCTGCGAAATTTGCCCACTGGATTCCTAAAGCATTTCCCTTGGTTTATATAACACTTCTTGGTGGTCGGGAGACTTGCCAATGGGCTGGAGGCACGCAATAGAATCGCCCCAACAGGGATGGCTGGGAAAGTCTGCTCCCCTTCTGACTCATAGAGGCCCCATTGCTTTTAACATCTCTTGCGGGGGAAATTGTGGAGACGATGCTTAACAGCGGGTCAGTGGCTCATTGAGAGCAGCATGGGCCGTAAAACTGAAAAGGGCTAGAGGAAAAGGCGAAACATACTGAGTAATATTGAGCATTTGGAAAGTGATGCACAGAAAGCCCTGTGTAATTGGGTCAATATGGCAGTTCTTGTTGATCGTGCAAACAAATGCATAGGACATGGTGTGGAAGGAAGGGTTGCTGTGCAGATTGGTAGGTTTAGAGATAACGGGGTCAAGTCCTTGAGCAAATGGCAGACTTTTAATTTATTATTATTATTATTATTATTATTATTATTATTATTATTATTAATAGATATTATTACAACATGTTAGTTGCTTATGACACAAAAAGGTCTTCAAAAAAAAAAAAAAAAGGCTTTGGCTGCACAACTAGCAACAAACCCCCATCTCTGTAATCTCAGTCTCAGTCTCAGTCAGTTTTATTGCACATAGCCAAAGGCTGCTGCAATGTACACAGAATTATTTGACAATTAAAAGAAAATATACTGAATTGATTAAAAAAGACTTAAAACATTTATATTATTAAGACATTGTGTACACTAAACAGAGCTATAAAAGTACCCCAATGTACAAATAAAAACATTAAACAATAAAATTCATAAGCTAAAATCATCACATGGTCACTAATGTTAAAAACAATATCACATCTCTGTAATCTGCTAAAAAGCAAACAAACCTAGCACTGAAAAGATGTCAGCGATGGTGCCAGGTGGACCTCACTGGGGAAAGAATTCCACAAATGGGGAGCCACAATCTGGGAGCTTCTGCATGGAGCCCTTTTCCACAGTAGATTGGCCTTTTTGGTGAGCTTTGAGAAATGCTGTGTCTGAATAGCAAGCCACAGATTTCAGTAAAGCAAAGAGCTATCTGTGCAGTAGATGGCGATAGCGGGGCCTATTTTGATTCTGCATAGGTCAACTGGCAAAGAGGGGAACCACAGTCCAGCCAATGGGAGCCTCTGCAGGGAGGAATCCTTGTGAGATCATTTCAGAAAAAGGCCTTCCTTACTCACTCATTGGCAGGAGACAATAGCAGGCTAACAGCTTCTTTGTCTGCAGACCAGGCTTCCTGGTTACTTTCTGCAGCTGTTCCTAGGAGACAGATTTTTCAGCAGCCTCCCTGTCCTCCCTTCCCAACCGGAAAAAGAATATAATAAAAGACATGAATAGGGTGTTTCAAAATCAGATCATCGCAAAATAATTATTTTATTTTATTTTACTAAATTGTGCAGCACATTCAGTTCTGCTCCCAGAATCACTACAGCAATGCCACAAATATAGTCCACTGTGATTGTCTTTCTGTTGCAAATCAGGGAAGGGCCAATTTTGACAGATCATGAATTACAACAGCTCTGCAATGCAGACCCTTGTCATTCTCTCCATATTGCTGGTTCGTGAGAAACAGTGGTTTATTGTCTACTATACATTTTGAGAAATGGTTTGTACATTTGCCCCTGATAGGCTCCTCTGAAGGGTTCCCAATGTGGGTGTGGCAGGCTTTGTCATCGTTTGGACACCAGCCACCATTTTGAATCAAGATGGCAGACTCAAGCATCACAATGGTGTGACTTTGCCTGATTTTTTTGGCACCACTTTGAATTCCAGCAAAATCACATGCATTTTCTTCAGTGCAAACATGTTTAACCTTGTAGCATTGAGTGGATACCATGTATCATACTGTTTCCTCTGACAATCCAATACAGAAAACTGTGGAAACTTCACAAATCACCAAAATTCAACGGCTTGACTGATTTCCTTGGTTCCAATGGCTAATGACTCCTCTGGAAAAGGGGAATCCAGGGCTCCCCCTGCCTCCATAATCCCTTAGGCATAAGGTCACATACTCCTTGCCCTTCCATAAAGTGCAACCTTAGCCTCACAATAGGAGGCAGAAAGCACATAACCCAGACAGAAATCTGGGACAGGATGGTGGATTGAATCCTGAAAGCCTTGCAGCTAGGGGGCATGTGTAAACACATTTATTGTTCTTTGGGGAAGAGGGTACTTAAAAGGTGTTGGGACCTGGGCTAATTGACAGGGGTGGGTGATGGTCTCATGTTTCTACATGCCAAACACTCCTACTTTGTGACATATTTGTGATGTATCGATGATGCTGTTGAAAAATGTATTATGGGAAATGGGGAGAAGTCTTAAAAGTTCATGCAACCCCATGCTCGGGGTTCCTACTCTGTTTGTTTGAACCCTGTTGCAACAAATAAAGATCAGGTCTACTGACTGCTGTTTTGCTTCTTTGACTTGGCTGGAGACACCTTCTTTTGCTGACCGGAGACACCCGCAGTGGTGGCACCCCAACAAGCTGGGCAGCGGAGGAAATTCGCACCCCAGGATTTTTCCTTATCAGGGCATATACGCTCATTTTCCTTTCAGAAGGAATGCACTCATACCATAAATTACAAACTGTCGAATCATGAAATGCACAATCGAATTAATTGTGAACTATCAAAGAGGAAGCGCAAATCAATAAATGCACATTTAACAAGAAATAGCCAATGGCAGACGAATGTATACAGCTATTGGGCTAGGAGTTCCATGTGGAAGACAAAACTCCATGTGGTTGAGGGAATGTTCTTTCATATGTGGTGGACTTGTAAAAGGGTAAAGGAGTATTGGGAAATGATCCATAATGAATTGAAAAAAATGTTTAAAAGTACTTTCCCTAAAAAACCAGAGTCCTTTCTGTTGGGGATAATTCAGACTGAAATCCGAAGGTGTCAAAAAAGGTTATTTATGTACGCCACTACTGTGTCCCATGTTTTGTTAGCTCAAAATGGAAAACGAGCCAGGTCCGAGCCAAAGAAGAATGGCAACTTAAGTTGACAGAATATGCGCAGCTTGCAGACTTAACATACAGAATAAGAGAACAAGGAGAACATATGCTTAGAGAAGATTGGAAAATGTTTATTGAATATATGGGAAATAACTGTGTGCAGCTGAAAACGCTGGCAGCATTAAGATAAATTCAACAGTGTAAATAAGTTTTGATGGATGTAATAATGGAACGCTGAATGGTATAGTTTCTGTAAAATATGCAGGGATTTATGATATGTAAAATGAACCATGGAAAGAGAAGATGGGAAGTCATGGATATTTTTTGAATGGAAAAGTGAGTACAGTATTAGAAATTGTAAAACAGAAAACTTAATAAAAATTATATACAAAAAAAAGAGAAGACGACAATATTTCAGTTGTCCTATCAAGGGGCACTACCAGGGCCGGATTTAGGTTTGATGAGGCCCTCAGCTACTGAAGGTAATGGGGCCCTTTATACGTCCAGCTGTCCTTTGTCAACAACAAATTGTTGCTGTTTTTTGTGTTGAATATACAGTGGTACCTCATGTTAAGAACTTAATTCGTTCCAGAGGACCGTTCTTAACCTGGAACTGTTCTTAACCTGAGGTACCACTTTAGCTAATGGGGCCTCCCACTGCCACGCAATTTCTGTTCTCATCCTGAAGCAAAGTTCTTAACCCAAGGTACTATTTCTGGGTTAGCGGAGTCTGTAACCTGAAGCGTATGTAACCCGAGGTACCACTGTATGCTATATGGTAATTGATGGACCTAATAGGTATTTAAAGCCATTTGCACATGCAGAATGTAGGCACCCTATATATAGAAATGAGCAAACCAGGGATATTTTAGGGGGCAGGCTAGCAGGCGGGGCTCATGACTCACAGGAGCCTACACAACACAAAACACTGTTGCTGTATGTAGGTTTTATTTTATTTTATTTTAATCTTACATTTTGGAAATGCACATCCAGTTTTTCCCCCTTTAAATTTTTTTTGGGGTTTGCCAAGAGAGTGGGGCCCTAAGCTATAGCTTGTTTAGCTTACACGTAAATCTGGCACTGGACACTCCGTGGCATCTTCCAGCCTTGCAGCCGGTTGGACTAGATGACCCCCCGGAACCCTTTCCCATAATCGGATTCCCCGATTCCATTCGCACGGCGGCAGCCACATGGCGCTCCGGCCCCGAATCAACCCGGAAGCCAGGGGGGCTCGCGCTCCTCTCCCCGCCTCTCCCTGCCCAGGCTCGCTCCCGTGGCCTCCTCCTCCTCCTCCTTCCCCGGCCGGGAGCCGCGCACCGACCTCTGCCCGCCGGAGGGAGCTGGGGGCGACGGGTGCTGCGGCGGGCAGGGCAGGAAGACGGTCCCGGGCCGGCGGCGAGACCCGCCCTGCGCCTAGGGCGCAGCAGAACAGAGGGCGAGCCGGAGAAACGGCGCGCCTTTGTCCGAAAGCGGAGTCGCTCCCGGGAAGGACGGACTCTGGCCGAGTAAGTGCCTGCTTGGCTGTTGGGCTGAATGGGGGGAGAGAGAGGGAGCGACACCCAGGCGAAAAGAGGCAGACAAGCCGCCTTTCTTTCCTTCTTTCGGCCCCTCTTCCCTTCCTCCAAAAGCGTTGCCAAAAGGATCTTGGATTCCTGCAGAACTTTTCGTTTTTTACTGGGCGTCTTCACTTGGACGCGCGCGCGCTCTTGCACTGAGTTGCCTTTTTAAAATGCTTTTAAAGATTATCTCTCTTTCTCTCTCTCTCTCCAGTGTGACCCACAGGGGTGCCAACTTGAATAAAATATTGGGGAGGGGGAGACAAGATAAGCCCTGCCCCACATACTGTAATCGATTACAAGGCGCACACTCCCATTGGAATGGCAATGTTCATTAACTTGGGAGGCCCCCTCAAATATTATAGGGGGGGGGCAAAGGGACACCGGCCGCTAGGAATTGGCTCAGAGAGGGGAGGGGGTGTACAATGTTAACCATACCCAGAGCATACTCATTGAAGTGAAGGAACCTGGTAAAGTTAGGTTCCTTGATTTCAATAGGTCTACTTTAGGCAGGTCTTAGATCGGATGCCAGCCAGATTACCTTATATATGCCACTTGCCAGCTGCTTAGGATACCTCTTTAAAAAAGGAGAAATCTGAGACAGAATCTGTCAATGTCCTTAAATATTTTGCTTCTTCTGTGTTGATAAGGATACAGGACTGTTTTGCCTCAACTTTTTTGTATCTTCTGGCCAACAGTTGAGATTGGCCAATACATAGTTTGTTTGTAGTGCTTTATGGGTTTCAGTGTGATTGGCTGTATTGTTTATAAACCAATAAAGATTGAATTGGAAGAGGGGGGAGAGAATGGCCAATACAGAGGGCACTCCTATGCCTTCTTAAGTTAACTCTGTAGGATGCAGTTGGGTCTACTTCTGAGTAAAGTAGCTGTATTGTTCAGCCACCCTTCCCTTGTGGGTGAGTGGTGCTTTAGATCTTATCAATTATTTCTTAACAAAATAAAATGGACCTGTGGCACACAGGGATTGACGGAAAAGAAATGGTGGCAGTGCTGGTCGAAATATGGATGTGTGGTTTTGTGTTTGAACTATGAGTCCTTCCGGACGAGGTGTTTGCTGATTGATGGGGAAGTTAGACGACATTCTATCATGCAATAGTAATCTCATGCTTCCCAGAGCATCCCCCCATCTCGTCACTTCCCTTATCACAGAAAGTCTGAAAATATATATATATATATGGAAGAAGGTTTGTTGTGCAAGAGCTCCCAATTGTGCAACCTGAATATTTTTCTTTTTGGTGGGGTGGGGACACTGCAGTCATGTAGTCCAAGTGTTTCCTAAATTGTGGTACGGATGCCCCCAAGCGTGTGCAAAAGGGTTTTAAATGGTACAGGGTATTTGCCCTAGTCTAGATAAAATAGTGTCATTAAAACTACCCCCAAATTATCTTTGCTTGAGAAGGCGTATGCAGGTAAGACTAAACCTTCAAAAGACGTACGTAACTACCTCAAGTTTGGGAAAGATTGCTGTGGCTCTTAGGACTTTTGAAGCTGGCATCATTTGTTTCTGTATGGCAGGGATGTCCAACTGGTTGATCGTGATCTACTGGTTGATCATGGGGTGTCCCTGGTTGATCCCGGTCGATCGCTCAACAACTTTGATGAAGCTTCTCCCCAAAAAAAGCTCAACAACTCTTGTCAATCCAATGGGTAGATCACTGCCAGTTTTTTTTATAGTGGGAGTAGATCGCAGTCTCTTGAAAGTTGGATGTGCCTGCTGTATGGCATTTGCCAAGTTCTTCCCCATCCCCAGTTTGAGGATCTGAAACAAGTATGTCATCACTTCTTGGGGATGACTAAACAACTGCTCATCAGTCGTTCCCAAGCTTTTATTTTTCCAGTTGCCGCTTGAAAATTGCTAAACGGTTTTTCTGCCTGTTGTAGCAGCAATTGTAATGTGCTTTGCTAGATGGCGTGGGATTTTTAAAAATTGTATTAAGATTGCTTCTTTTATTTTGAATTCCAGAGAATTTGGATCACAGTACAATAAAAATACAGTACAGTGGTACCTCGGGTTACATACACTTCAGGTTACAGACGCTTCAGGTTACAGACTCTGGCTAACCCAGAAATAGTACCTCGGGTAAGAACTTTGCTTCAGGATGAGAACAGAAATCACGCAGCAGCAGGAGGCCCCATTAGTTAAAGTGGTGCTTCAGGTTAAAAACAGTTTCAGGTTAAGAACGGACCTCCAGAACGAATTGAGTACTTAACCCGAGGTACCACTGTATAGGAAACAAAAGAAGCAATAAGAATACAATTAAAAATCAGCATGAATATTAATCACAAATCCACAGAAATGCTATGGACCACATGAAGGAAGCTCACAGGCCACTGGTGGTTCATGGACCACAGTTTGGAAACAGCCGCTTTAAAACCTTTTTGACATTAATCCCAACAGCCACACACGCCCCTAAACTGTGCGCACTTATTTTTGCAACCCCAACAAAGCATGCAAATTAAAGCTGCAGCCCTATACATAATTGTGTCTCAGTAATTTCTGCTGATTTCAAGTTATTGATTTTTGCGTATATAGAGCATTTTCACCCCACTCTTCAGCTGAAAAGGCTCCCAGAGTGGCTTGCAGAAGATCAGTAACATACAAGCTTTTTTTGCCCATATGTTAGCAGTCTAAAAGATGCAACACAAAAGAAAAAGGGGATGGGGAAGGAAGAGGAAGATGAACAAACTCCAGTGGCAATTATTATGTGGCAGTTCTTATAAAAAGCCAGCTTGGATGGAACAGTTCAGGGAGAAGGGAAGCCCCAAGGAAATTGGCCCCCTAGCCTACTTGGTTGACTGAGCTTCCCATTTTTCTTCTTGCTACAGCCATGCAGAACGACAGCTACCATTTTAGGTGTAGGGAAGGACTTTGAGCTCAGTATTTGAGCACCTGCTTCACATGCAGTCCTAGGTTAAATCCGTTTCCTCAACTCCAAGAAGAAAGTCCAGGTGTTGTGAAAGACTTGCTTTGGCCAAAGCATGGAAAAGATGTTGTTAACCAATACAGGGCATGACATATATAGGATAACAAATTAAGCACATTAGGATTAGATGCTAGTTTGGAGACCCTACAATTTTAAAAGGCCAAGGGTGTGACCACCTGTGCAATGGGTGGATGAACTATTATTGTTGTTGTTGTTGTTGTTGTTGTTGTTGTTGTTGTTATTATTATTATTATTATTATTATTATTATTATTATTTATTTATACCCTGCCCATCTGGTTGGGTTTCCCCAGCCACTCTGGGTGGCTACCAACAGAATTAAAAGCACAATAAAACACCAGACATTAAAATCTTCCCTAAGCAGGGCTGCCTTCAGATGTCTTCTAAGAGTCAGATAGTTGTTTATTTCCTTGACATCTGATGGGAGGGTGTTCCACAGGGTGGGTGCCACTTGTTTGCATCAAGTAAACAACAGAGAATGCCGAAGAGAATTTGAAGAGACTTCTTCCCAAAGATGGATGTGAAACGCTGTTGAAGAGGAATAAATATGCTTCCCACATCTGAATCAGTGTTGCATAGTGGCTAGCTCATTCTTCCCCATTCTGGTACCTCCCAAGTATTGTTGGACTTCCATCAGACCCAGCCAACAAGATCACTGGTCGAGGATGATGGGATTTGAAGTTGGAAACATCTGAAGGTACCTGAAGGGGGAACCCTGGGCTAGCAAGTGTATTGATGAGCGTGGTGTTGACAATGCTGCAGACGACAGATCTGAAGAACTGGGTACCACTTTGGGAGATGTTTCAGATGCTGCCCAATGGATTTAAGTGCTCTGTTGCTGGCTAATGCAAGAGGCTGTACTGTTGGGAACCACAAGAGCCGGTTTACGACCCCCCCCCCAGTCCAGCCTACAGAGGAAACCAACCAGCTCTTCACTTGGTTACAGTGATGAACACCCTCCCCCCATTCAATTACTGATAGAAGCTTCATATTGCTTTAGTGTTTTGGAGAATCGGGCCTCGTGAGTGTAGTGTTGCCTGGAAGATGTAGATGGTTGCAAGAGTGCTGGGAAGTTTTAATTGTGGCCCTGGGCTTTCAGCCAGAGTCGTGGTGTTCCAGGATGACTGATGCTCAGGGCAAGTCAATGTTAAATTGTGGATGCTCTAGAAACAGTCTCCCCTCCTGCTTTTATAAAATGCCTTCTACAAAGTCAGACCTCTGGCCCATCCACTCCACACTAGGGCTTAAGAACATTAGGCCAAATTCATCCCCCCACCATCTTCTCTATCTGGACCTCTGATTAGGGTCTCACCCCTTCTTCCTAGGATACACATTTCACCCTGAGAAATTTTGCACCCCAAGAGGTTCTCTGTGTGTGGATGGCCTGGCTGGAATGTATCCATGAACTGTGATAATCAGGGTGGATTTGATTTAAATCACGATTTAAATAATTATTTAAATCACTAGTCAGTAAGACTTGATTTAAATCATTTTTATTTTTTTACAGAAAGACATTCCTGCTGGTACAATCTTAATATTTACAACCAGATGAAGGTTTCATTTTTGGAAGAATAAATTTTCAGAGTAGTTTTTTAAAGTTATATCAAAAAATACTGATTTGGTTATACTGTTAAAAATACATAGATAATTATGAAAGTGTTGTGAGTTTTAATAAGTTAACTGTTTATATTTGGACAACATTTCTGTGTACATTATTGGAAAGAGAAAAATAATCATTTCCTGAATAACAATTTCCTTAAAAACCAACTTAGACTGAGTTTCAGCACACATGAAAAACTTATTTCCTGATGAATAGCCTTTGGACTATAACGTAACTTAAACAGAAAACTTATCTTTAGAAATATTTTTTCTCCCAAAAGCATTTTATTTTGAAAAGCCGATTTAAATTTTTAAAAATCTGATTTTTTTAAATTAAAAAAATCATTGATTTTTATCCGCCCTGCTTATAATAGAATAATGGAACTATAGAGTTGGAAGGGACTCCCTAAGGTCATCTAGTCAAACCCCCTGCAATGCAGGAATCTCAGCTAAAGCATCCATGACAGATGCCCCTTTGCTTGTCTGGATGAAGGACATGGGGGTGTGTAGAACTGTAGAGAGGTTTAATCTGTTGCTCCATGCACTTTTGCCTTTGGCCGTGCCTACCATTGAACCCTGGAAGTTTACCCAGAAGGCAACACAGCTCCCATGCTACAAATGTGGCTGTATAGAGTTTCAGGCTCTCTAGAGTTTCCCCCATCTGTGGCTGGAGATGTGAGGCATTGATCCCTAACCCTAACCTTTAATAATAGTAGTAGTAGTAGTAGTAGTAGTAGTAGTAGTAGTAGTAATATATTATTTATACCCCAGCCACTCTGGGCGGCTTCCAACAAAATATTAAATTACAGTAATGCATCAAACATTAAAAGCTTCCCTAAACAGGGCTGCCTTCATATGTCTTCTAAAAGTCTGGTAGTTGTGATTCTCTTTGACATCTGGTGGGAAGGCGTTCCACAGGGCGGGCGCCACTACCGAGAAGGCCCTCTGCCTGGTTCCCTGTAACTTCGCAGTGAGGGAGCCGCCAGAAGGCCCTTGGCGCTGGACCTCAGCGTCCGGGCAGAATGATGGGGGTGGAGACGCTCCTTCAGGTATACAGGACCGAGGCCGTTTAGGGCTTTAAGGTCAGCACCAACACTTTGAATTGTGCTCGGAAATGTACTGGGAGCCAATGCAGGTCTTTCAAGACCAGTGTTATGTGGTCTTGGCGGCCGCTCCCAGTCACCAATCTAGCTGCAGCATTCTGGATTCTGCCCATCTTCTGCTACTCCCAAGAAGATCTGTGTCTGCAACAGGATTGTTGCAGCACAGTAGACTTTCCTTTGATTTGAGTAGTGCTGCTGCAGCTTCCTGCCTCGTTTCTTTCTCGTGTCCATCTCCCTGTCGGCTGAAAGAAACAGAACTTCCGCCACGTGCATGAAGGGAAGGAGTAAAGGAAGTTTGAAGGCACTTCCTCAGCTGAGTGGAACACAGCTGGGTGGGGAATGACAAAAATATAGCTGGCTTGGTAGGGCGTCCTCCCTCTTTTTGAGAAGGGACACTTGGGAGGATAGCTTCAAAGAGATCACTTGTTCTTTAGAGGTGGGGAACTTGTGGCTCTCCAGATGTTGTTGAGCTACTGCTCCCATCATCTCAGACCATTGGCCATGCTGCCTGGGACAGATGGGAACTGGAGTCCAGCCAATCTCAATTTAGGGCCCTATTCAATTTAGCAAAGGATGCGGGTGGCGCCGTGGGTAAAACCTCAGCGCCTAGGACTTGCCGATCGCATGGTCGGCAGTTCGAATCCCCGCGGCGGGGTGAGCTCCCGTCGTTTGGTCCCAGCGCCTGCCAACCTAGCAGTTCGAAAGCACCCCCGGGTGCAAGTAGATAAATAGGGACCGCTTACCAGCGGGAAGGTAAACAGCATTCCATGTGCTGCGCTGGCTTGCCAGATGCAGCTTGACACGCTGGCCACGTGACCCGGAAGTGTCTGCGGACAGCGCTGGCCCCCGGCCTCTTAAGTGAGATGAGCGCACAACCCTAGAGTCTGTCAAGACTGGCCCGTACGGGCAGGGGTACCTTTACCTTTACCTCAATTTAGCAAAGCCCAGTAACAAACTCACAAGAATTGATGCTTTTGAGTTATGGTGCTGGAGGAGACTCTTGAGAGTCCCATGGACTGCAAGAAGATCAGACCTATCCATTCTTAAGGAAATCAGCCCTGAGTGCTCACTGGAAGGACAGATCCTGAAGCTGAGGCTCCAATACTTTGGCCACCTCATGAGAAGGGAAGACTTCCTGGAAAAGACCCTGATGTTGGGAAAGATGGAGGGCACAAGGAGAAGGGGACGACAGAGGACAAGATGGTTGGACAGTGTTCTCGAAGCTACCAGCATGAGTTTGACCAAACTACGGGAGGCAGTGGAAGACAGGAGTGCCTGGTGTGCTCTGGTCCATGGGGTCACAAAGAGTTGGACATGACTAAACGACTAAACAAGTAACAAACTCATAACCAGCGTAGGTATCATTTGGGTCCTTGGGCTAATATCCTGAAGAGCCCAGCAATTGCTTTCTCCTTCAGCTGCTTCTGTGCCCTGTCATTTTCTCACATTTTCAAGGCAAAATCTATACGTGACTTTTCCAATAGGTTGCATCCCTGTTTGTTTCCCTGGAGGATCTGAAGCACACACGCACAAATTCGATTTCTCCTTGTGGCTTTCAGTAGAAGCCTCCACCAGTAACTTCTTCCTCCTTTAAAAAAACCAAAAAACTGAAGACCAGCTCTTGGAGTTAGGTAATATGCTGTCTTATAATTTTATATAGTTGAATTGAATTCCTCACACCCCTCTGCTTTATGACCAGTTCTAGGAGAGCTTGGGACGCGGGTGGCACTGTGGGTTAAACCACAGAGCCTAGGACTTGCCGATCAGAAGGTCGGCGGTTCGAATCCCCGCGATGGCGTGAGCTCCCGTTGCTCGGTCCCTGCTCCTGCCAACCTAGCAGTTCGAAAGCACGTCAAAGTGCAAGTAGATAAATAGGCAGGAAGGTAAACGGTGTTTCCATGTGCTGCTCTGGTTTGCCAGAAGCGGCTTAGTCATGCTGGCCACATGACCCGGAAGCTGTACGCCGGCTCCCTCGGCCAATAAAGCGAGATGAGCGCCGCAACCCCAGAGTCAGTCACGACTGGACTTAATGGTCAGGGGTCCCTTTACCTTTACCTTTTTAGGAGAGCTTGCTGCCCTTTCTTTAGCCTTCTGGTTGTGTTGTCGGTAGAGCTACATGTCTAGTGTGTTGGGGGCATGGAGATGACTTCATCCAGGAACCCTCAAGCATTTCAGACTTGACAATTACAGTGGTGTGTTGGCGAGGAAAGGCAAAACCAGGAGAACTCTTGGAGGAAGAGGCTACATCATCATATGGCTTAAAATACAAACACAGACAAGCTTTTATAAATAGATAGTTCCAGGGTTTATATAAAAATAAATACACACGCCACAATGAGAATGATAATTAGAGTGCCAGGAATCTGTGGGGAAAGGGCAGTGGCTAGAATTAGGCAAGTCTTTGATAGTTGTCTGTGTCTTGTAGAATGTCTAAGGCGTGGCTAGGCAAACTAAGGCCCGGGGGCCGGATCCAGCCTAATCGCCTTCTCAATCTGGCCCGCAGACAGTCCATGAATCAGCATGTTTTTACATAAGTAGAATGCCTGCTTTTATTTAAAATGCATCTCTGGGCTATTTGTGGGGCATAGGAATTCGTTCACCCCCCCCCCCAAAATATAGTCCAACCCCCAACAAGGTCTGAGGGACAGTGGACCGGCCCCCTGCTGTAAAAGTTTGCTGACCCCTGGTCTAAGGCATGTGTAGGCAAACTAAGGCCCAGGGGCCGGCCTGGCCCCATTGCCTTCTCAATCTGGCCCACGGACGGTCCAGGAATCAGTGTGGTTTTACATGAGTAGAATGTGTGCCTTTATTTAAAATGCATCTCTGGGTTATTTGTGGGGCATAGGAATTCATTCATTCACCCCCCAAAAATATAGTCCAGCCCCACACAAGGTCTGAGGGACAGTGGACCGGCCCCCTGCTGAAAAAGTTTGCTGACCCCTGGTCTAAGGGATCTTCCCAGGCATGTTTGAAACGGTAAGGGGACACCTAGACCAAGTTTTTGACCTACCCGCTGAGGGTTTTGCATACAAGCTGCCCCCAAACTAACTAAACTCCTCAACCACCATTCTTTTTATATATACCCTGCTCATCTGACTGGGCTACCCCAGCCACTCTGGGTGGCTTCCCACAAAACATAAAGGAACAAAACAAAACATCAAAACATTAAAAGCTTCCCTATACAGTGGAACCTTGGTTCCCGAATCGTCTCCCAAACGCCACAAACCTGGAAGTAAGTGTTCCGGTTTGCAAACGTTTTTCAGAAGGCAAACATCCGTTTCGGCTGTCAGCATTTTTCCCGGGGCCAATCAGCCAATCAGAAGCCGTGCCTTGGTTTTTGAACGTTTTGGAAGTCGAAAGGACTTCCAGAATGGATTGAGTTCGAGAACCAAGGTACCACTGCACAGGGCTGCTTTCAGATGTCTTCTAAAGGTTGTATAGTTACTTATGTCCTTGACATCTGATGGGAGGGCGTTCCACAAGGTGGGTGCCACTACCGAGAAGGCCCTCTGCCTGGTTCCCTGTAACCTCACAGTGAGGGAACTGCCAGAAGGCCCTCAGTGCTGGACCTCAGTATCTGGGCTGAATGATGGGGGTGGAGATGCTCCTTCAATGTACACCTGAAGGAGCGTCTCCACCCCTATCGTTCTGCCCTGATACTGAGGTCCAGCGCTGAGGGCCTTCTGGCGGTTCCCTCACTGTTAGAAGCCAAGTTACAGGGAACCAGGCAGAGGGCCTTCTTGGTAGTGGCGCCCGCCCTGTGGAACACCCTTCCACCAGATGTCAAAGAGAAGAACAACTACCAGACTTTTAGAAGACATCTGAAGGCAGCCCTCTTTAGGGAAGCTTTTAATGTTTAACAGACTACTGTATTTTAATACTTTGTTGGAAGCCGCCCAGAGTAGCTGAGGAAACTTCTTCTTCTTCTTCTTCTTCTTCTTCTTCTTCTTCTTCTTCTTCTTCTTCTTCTTCTTCTTCCTCCTCCTCCTCCTCCTCTTCTTATACAGGGCTGAGGCTGTCTAGGGCTTTAAACATCAGCACCAACACTTTGAATTGTGCTCGGAAACATACATTACAGAACCATGGCTTTCCCCAAAGAATCCTGGGAGCTGTAGTTTGTTAAGGGTGCTGAGAGTGGTTAGGAGACCCTCCTCACAGACCTAGACAGTGGTGCCTCGCAAGACGAAATTAATTCGTTCCGCAAGTTTTTTCTTCTTGCGAGTTTTTTGTCTTGCAAAGCACGGTTTCCCATAGGAATGCATTGAAAATCAATTAATGCGTTCCTATGGAGACCACCTTCAGACCAGAAAAGCCCTTCTCCCGCCGCCAGCCTTCAGAAGAGTACCCGCAGGGCTGCCTAGGCTGCGGATAGCAGCCTGCTGCCCCACGCGCCGGGCGCTCTGCTTCAGAGCGCCCCTCGCGCCGGGCAGACATTCGCAGCTTGGGGAGCCCTGCAGGACTTCCCCGCAGGGCTCTCCAAGCTGCGGATAGGGGTAGCAGGCTGCTGTCCACAGCTTGGAGAGCCCTGCGGGGAAGTCCTGCAGGGCTCCCCAAGCTGCGAATGTCTGCCCCGTGCAAGGGGCGCTCTGCTTAAGAGCGCCCCTCGTGCGGGGCAGCAGGCTGCTATCCGCAGCTTGGAGAGCCCTGCGGGGAAGTCCTGCAGGGCTCCCCAAGCTGCGAATGTCTGCCCCGCGCGAGGGGCGCTCTGCTTAAGAGCGCCCCTCGTGCGGGGCAGCAGGCTGCTATCCGCAGCTTGGAGAACAGCCTTCTGAAGGCTGGCGGTGGGGAGGAAAGCCCTTCTCCCCCCGCCAGCCTTCAGAAGAGGTCCGGGGACAGAGGCGAAGGCGCGCTGCGCTTCCCCGCTGTCCCCGGAGATTTCCCTATGGGCTTTCTTCTTGCGAAGATAATGGTAATACCATTGCTCCCCTGAAGAGGACACAGTTAGTGACAGAATAAACTCATGGAGGAAGTTTCTAATTAATAGTGCAGAGGACCTTTCATGGCAGAATAATCTCAAGGAGGAAGCTTATAATTAATGCTGTAGGAGACCTTTGAATGGAATTTGCCTCAAAGTCAACATCATGGCGGATCTTGGCATGGAGGTGAACAGTCATGGAGATTGTAGCTATATTAAGTGTTATGAGGATCTGCTGTGTGAATTCTGTTTCCAGTTGACTGTGTGAAAGTTAGCAATATGGGCTCTTGGTCTGAAAGCAACATTGACCACCTTTCTTAGGTTTTAACATAATACCATCTACATTTCTTGAGGGGAACATACCAGAATATACATTGCAATTTAAAATTGCATACCTCTGGGTCTGCTTAAGATGAAAAATTTTGTCTGATGCATTATGTTATGTACTGAAGTTCTCACCCTGGGCCAGCAGGGGGATACTGTAGATAGTTATGCAAATGAAGGATCAAAAGTGACGTTCAGTGATTGGATAGTTTTAGAAAGTTGTTACAGTAACGTGGTACTGGAGCTCTATATAAGCAGGCTGACTGAGCCCTTCAGTTCAGTTCTGTCTTGGCCTGTGAATAAATAAGAGCTGTTTGAAGAATCGCTGTGTCGTCTGATATGTTCACCCACAACCTAACACATTACTTCTTCTTTTTTATGTCCCGTTAATGTGCATGTTTGCATAGCCCTGATTACTGGTTTGTATTAGCAAGTAAATTAATGATTTATTGGTTGAATGACAACAAGTATGCTAATTAAGACAACAGCTCCCACAATTTCTGGCATAGATGTTTAATGAAAGGCATACTCTTGATTTGCCATCTGGATCAACCCAGAGAATAAACTTGGGATTTTCTGTATTCGAAATACATCTTTAAAAAAAAAGTAAAGTTTTAAGGTTTCTGTTACTGTATGTATTCTGTTTCTGATTTTTATTCTGTTTGTTGTGGCTCAGGGCTAAAGCAGCTAAATTTGGTAGACATCCTATGCCCTTTTAAAATGTGGGGCTTTTTGGGAGGGGTTGTTGTTTTTATATTGATTTTATATTTTGTGGTTTTATATTTTGATTTTGTTCTGTGAACCACCATGGGAGTGCCCTGAGACATTACAGAAAAAAAGAAACTGTTATCCTGTATGATGGTAGCATTTGTGCAGCCGCTGGCCCATGAACTCGTCTGTGGTTTAGTCACAGAATCACAGAGAGTTGGAATGACCCCAGCAGAAATCACAACTAAAGAGTCCCTGACAGATGGCCATACAATCTCAGTTTATAAACCCCAAGGAAGGATAGTCCACAACCTCCCAAGGGAGACCGTCCACTCTCAAACAGCTCTTACTGTCAGAAAGTTGTTCCTGGTGTTCAGTCAGAATCTCCTTTTTGTAATTTGAGTCCATAGATTCAGGTCCTAGCCTCCAGAGCAGGAGAAAACAAGCCTGCTTTTCCACATGACAGCCTTTTAGATATTTGGCTATCAGATCTCCTCTTGGTCTTCTTTTTTCCAGGGTAAACATACCCAACTTCCTCAACCAATTTCTCATAAGGCTTGGTTTCCAGACCCTTGATAATCCTGGCCATCCTCCACATGTAAATGTTCCGGCTTGTCAATAACCTTCTTGGATTGTGGCACCCAGAACTGGACACAGGACTCCAGGTGTGGTCTGACCAAGATGGGATAGATGGGTACTATGTAATTCCCTTGATCTGGATACTAGACTTCTGTTGATTAGACCCCTAGAACCTTTTCACATGCACTGCTGTGGGTTAAACCACAGAACCGAGGACTTGATGATCAGAAGGTCGGCGGTTTGAATCCCTGCGATGGGGTGAGCTCCCGTTGCTCAGTCCCAGCTCCTGCCAACCTAGCAGTTTGAAAGCACGTCAAAGTGCAAGTAGATAAATAGGCACAGCTCCGGCGGGAAGGTAAACTGTGTTTCCGTGCGCTGCTCTGGTTTGCCAGAAGCGGCTTAGACATGCTGGCCACATGACCTGGAAGCTGTACGCCGGCTCCCTCGCCCAATAAAGTGAGATGAGTGCCGCAACCCCACAGTCGGCCACAACTGGACTAATGGTCAGGAGTCCCTTTACCTTTACCTTTACTGTCAAGCCAGGATTTCCTCGTCCTATATTTGTGCATCTGATTTTTCCTTTGTAAGTCTATAACCTTTGTCCCGACTGAAATTCATTTTGTTAGTTTGGGCCTCAGTTCTCCATTTTGTTAAGGCGGTCTTGAATCCTCTCCCGGTTTGGCGCCACCCACAAATTTGATTAGCGTTTTACAAAAAAGCATTACAACGTTTGGGCAAGTTGCAGGCTTTAAATTAAATAAAAATAAGACCAAGCTGTTAGTTAAGAATTTACCAGAAACAGACAAAACAGAGCTATTATCAGACTATAGAGATAGAGATTCATAAGAAAGTTAAATATCTAGGAATTTGGCTTACAACCAAGAATATTAATATTTTCAAAGACAATTATGAAAAGATTTGGAACGAAATAAAAAGGAATCTAGAGATATGGGGTAGGATGAATTTATCATTATTAGGAAGAATTGCAGCAATTAAGATGAACGCATTGCCAAAAATGTTGTTCTGGTTTCAGTCAATACAAAAAAGCATTGCACCGTAAACATCCATAGAACTAGTGTGATATTGTTGTTGTTTAGTTGTTCAGTCGTGTCCGACTCTTCTTGACCCCATGGACCAGAGCACGCTAGGCACTCCTGTCTTCCACTGCCTCCCGCAGTTTGGTCAAACTCATGCTGGTAGCTTCGAGAACACTGTCCAACCATCTCGTCCTCTGTCGTCCCCTTCTCCTTGTGCCCTCCATCTTTCCCAACATCAGGGTCTTTTCCAGGGAGTCTTCTCTTCTCATGAGGTGGCCAAAGTATTGGAGCCTCAGCTTCAGGATCTGTCCTTCCAGTGAGCACTCAGGGCTGATTTCCTTAAGAATGGATAGGTCTGATCTTCTTGCAGTCCATGGGACTCTCAAGAGCCTCATCCAGCACCATAATTCAAAAGCACCAATTCTTTATGGTCCAGCTCTCACTTCCATACATCACTACTGGGAAAACCATAGATTTAACTATACGGACCTTTGTTGGCAAGGTGATGTCTCTGCTTTTTAAGATGCTGTCTAGGTTTGTCATTGCTTTCTAGTGTGATATAATGGTTATTAAAGCATCAGACTAGGACTTGGGAGACCAGGTTTCATATCCCCACTCACTTATGACTGGGTGTCCTTGGGCTAGTCATTGCCTCTCAGCCTAACCTACCTCACAGGTTTGTCATGGGGATTACATGAGGAAGGGGGAAGGACCAGGTATGACACCTTGAGCACCTTGGAGGAAGAAAGGTGAGCTATAAATGCATCAAATAAACCGATAATAAAATGCACATTAAAACAGTCCCTTCCGTCAGGCACACTGAGCATCCTTTGCAAATTGCACGGAACTAGGGAAAATTCCCAGCTGAGTTTCAGCAAGCGGAAGCCTGGAACACAACTTATTGTGAGACAAATGAATCTCCTCACTGTTTGGAGGCTTCCTCCGCAGCCACAATATCCTCTCCGCCCCCCCTTGAAAAAACCTCCACAGCAAATGGGAGGAAGAGCAGCCCAGCTGCAGCTACTTCCTGAGCTGGTAGATCCGTCCATGCTTTTCTGTCTCCAGAGCCTCCAGAAATAGGATGCCTGTAGCTGTTTTCAAAAAGCATTTGCAGTGACAACTGGGGACAGTGGTACCTCGGGTTAAGAACTTAATTCGTTCTGGAGGGCCATTCTTAACCTGAAAATGTGGATGTATTTCCCCCTAAATTGATTTTAGAACTTTGAATTTATTGTTATTCACGCTTTTATACTGTATTTTATGCTGTTTTTTGTTGTATCACAATTAAGTGTTTTAAATTTGTTGTTAGCCGCCCTGAGCCCGGTTTTCTGAACCGGGAAGGGTGGGGTATAAATAAAATTTTATTATTATTATTATTATTATTATTATTATTATTATTATTATTAACCCGATGTACCACTTTAGCTAATGGGGCCTCCCGCTGCCGCCACACGATTTCTGTTCTCATCCTGAAGCAAAGTTCTTAACCCGAGGTACTATTTCTGGGTTAGCAGAGTCTGCAACCTGAAGCGTATGCAACCTGAAGCATTTGTAACCTGAGGTACCACTGTATTAGACCCATCAAGGTCTGCCAAATAATGGCCAGGTATTTAAAGCACTATTTTAGTAGAACAAAGGGGCAGGGAGAGAACGACTTTGGGGCTTTAAAAAGCCCAAGTTAGTTAACAGTTACTACCCCCCCCCCAAAAAAAATGAGGGAGTTGATTTCTCAAGCATTGTAAACCAGGGGTGCCCAAACTTTTTTCAAAGAGGGCCAGATTTGATGACGTGAACATGTGTGAGGGCCAACCAAAGTTTTACAATTTTACCCAGAAGTTGTTGAGCCCTTTTTAAAGGATTTAACCCCAAAGTTGCTGAGCTTTTTCTTACAATTTTACAGAACATATTCTGCCACAGAGGCCTCATTAGGCCCCCATAGCGGGCTTTGGCCATGCCTGTTGTAAACAATTCCATATAACTTAACAACATAATGCAAATACAAGATGTAAGTGGGAACATGGTCTAGAGAATGAATCATTCTTTCCATTTATCTCGGAAATTCAGGAAATAGCACGCATGCTTACAAATTCTGAAACTGAATGAAGAAAACAGGCACACCAAAGAAAGTATTCTGTTTTCAAAAAGTAGGCAGGGTTATAGTGCAGGGGAGGGGAAAATGTATTTTATTTAGATCTAGGGGCCTTAGGAGACCATATCAGAATATGGTGGCCTCTCTTTCTGAAGGTTCGGTGGCCATCTGTCAGGGACTCCTTAGTTGTGATTCCTGCTTTACAGTGGGTTGGACTAGATGACCCTTGGGGTCCCTTCCAACTCTGCAGTTCTATGATTCTATCATTGGTATACTCCATAAACCATTTAAAAGCCTATTTTGGCATTAAGCAGGATATAAATTCCATTAGTGGGACGCGGGTGGCGCTGTGGGTTAAACCACAGAGCCTAGGACTTGCCGATCAGATGGTCGGCGGTCCATCTGAATCCCCGCGATTGGGTGAGCTCCTGTTGCTCGGTCCCTGCTTCTGCCAACCTAGCAGTTTGAAAGCACGTCAAAGTGCAAGTAGATAAATAGGTACCACTCCAACGGGAAGGTAAATAGCGTTTCCGTGCGCTGCTCTGGTTTGCGAGAAGAGGCTCAGTCATGCTGGCCACATGACCCGGAAGTTGTACACCGGCTGCCTCTGCCTATAGAGCGAGATGAGCGCCGCAACCCCATAGTCGGCCGTGACTGGACCTAATGGTCAGGGGTCCCTTTACCTTTACCTAAATTCCATTAGTAACAATAAAGTGTGCCTTACTGGTCTTTTGGCAATCTCCGACACAGCCAACGGGGCTTGCAGATAGAGACTTTGTTTTGTTTCAGTGTCCTTGTTTTGCTGACTTGGCACCATCAATGGGGCTGGGGAGGCTGCCAGACCACGTCTTCCACCACCCCTGACCATGGCCCTGCTGGCTGTAGCTGATGCGAGTTAGATCCTGACAGTATCTGGAGGCCCACCGGTTTCCCAGCCCTGCTTTACAGAGAGAAGCTCCCTGCCCCAAAGAGATTCCAATCTAAAATCCGAAAGGGTCATTGGGGCCGCAGAGGGATAAGCAGAGGCAGGATGTGTGATCATTTCAGGAGTGGTGAAGCTGTGACCTTCCATATGTTGTTGGACTACAACTCCTCTCATTCCTGACCATTGGACCTGCTGGCTTGGACCCTGGGGAGTTGGAGTCCAGCTGCATCACAGAGCGACAGGTTCCTCAGGTGTGCTTTGCCCCATCTTCTCTAGAAGTCCCTGAGGGTTATCAAAAGCAGCTGACCAATCCAGAGATGGAATTGTCTTTTGAGGAGTTCATGGCTGATTTTTTTTGTTACTTTTTTTCTCCTAGGAAGGTGTGAAGATTTGCTCTCCCTAAAATTGCCTTCCAGCGCTCTGTCCCTAAGGGAAAAAACATTGCAAGAAAGATGTGCTTCCAGTTGTGGATCGCTGGTCTTCTGCTGTCAGCACTGGCTGGTAAGGGGTAGAGATGCTTCTGGTTTGTGCCTCTGCAAGATTCTGTCCTGGATTCGGGGGCCTCTGATTTTCAGGAGTGAGACCCAGACCTTTACACATATTTCAAAATATTTCCAGGATTTTGCAGGCTGGAAGAGAGGGGAAATTGAGGTTTCCTGACCATGCCCTGCTCTCTTTAGTCTTAGGTTTGTCCGCTGGTTCACAGGTGGCCAGGGATGAGAGAGTCTCCCATCTGAGACCCTGGACAATGGCTGTCAGTCAGAGTAAACAATACAGTGGTACCTTGTTTCTCAAATGCTGAAAACCTGGAAATAAGTGTTCCAGTTTTCAAACGTTTTTCGGAAGCCGAACGTCTGATGTGGCTGTCGGCTATTGTTTCTGGGGCGCCTGCACCAATCACCTTAGTTTTCAAACATTTCGAAAGTCAAGCAGACTTCCAGAACAGATTAAGTTTGGCACGTTTGTTTTTGCTATTTATTTTGCTTTTTGTTTTTGAGGCTTTTCCGGTTAATTTGTTTTTGTGACTGTGCGGAACCCACTTCAGCTACTGACTGACTGATTGATTGATTGATTGATTGTGTGACTGTGGAAATGGATAATAGCCCCCCATTCAAATAATAACCATCATCAGTGCAGGTAAGAAATTATTTTTTTTATCATCAACAATACTCTCTTATTTATTTTATAGTGCAGTACATTGATTATTGCTTTCATTTTATGGATCAATGGTCTCATTAGATAGTCAAATTCATGTTAAATTGCTGTTTTAGGGGTTGTTTTTAAAAGTCTGGAACAGATTAATCCATTTAGCATTACTTTCTGTGGGAAAGCGTGCCTTGGTTTTGGAACGCTTTGGTTTTGGAACAGACTTCTGGAACGGATTAAGTTTGAGAACCGAGGTACCACTGTACTGGGTTAGGTGACTCATGAACCTTATTCAGTGCAAAATAGCTTCATACATTAACTCAGGGTTGAGGAACTCCAGGCGCAGGTACTAAGTGTGGTTTGCAGCCTTCTGCACGCAGGGGAGATGTTCTAACCCAGGGGTCAGCAAACTTACCGCGCCTCGGGCCGGTGTCTCCAGCGCTGATTGTGCAGTGGGCTGGAGGGCGGGGGGAGTGCATGCCCATACGTGTGCGCATATGCTATTTCCGGCGCACTTCTGGGTCGGAGGAGCACCGGAAATAGCTTGTGCGCATGTGCATGGGCCTCCTCCGACCTGGATGTGTACTGGAAATAACGCTTGCGCATGCACAAATAATGCTTGCACATGCGCACAAGCTATTTCCAGTGCTCCTCCAACCCGGAAGTGGGCAGCCGCGCAGCGCAGCGCTGGTAAGAGCGGGCGGTGGCAGGGGTTGCCGCAGTCCGGATAAACAAGTCCCATGGGCCTTATCCGGCCCGCAGGCCTTAGTTTGGGGACCCCTGC
Source organism: Podarcis raffonei (assembly GCF_027172205.1). Lineage (NCBI taxonomy): Eukaryota > Metazoa > Chordata > Lepidosauria > Squamata > Lacertidae > Podarcis > Podarcis raffonei. Next base: position 8,605,316 of record NC_070615.1, read on the forward strand.
TCTAACCACTCAGCAACAGCCCATCCCTCACTCTCCTCCCTTCCCTGGTTGGAAAGGAATATTACACAGGGTTTTGCATGTAGCTGAATAGAAAGCTCAGAAAGCCAAAGGGGCAGCCCTCCTCTCTGGAGTTTATGCTGGCGTGGGAGACATCTGGAGGCGGAGATTTAGGCTGAAGCAGGAGCGGCCCAGAGCTAGACTTGGCAACGTCCCCTGCATGCTCTCTGCTTGTATACTGGTTTTGACCTTTAAAGCCCTTCACGGCCTAGGACCCTTGTACCTACGGGACCGCCTCTCCTGGTATGCCCCATGGAGAGCCTCAAGGTCCATAAATAGCAACACCCTAGTGGTCCCGGGCCCTAAGGAAGTTAGATTAGCTTCAACCAGAGCCAGGGCCTTTTCAACTCTGGCCCCGGCCTGGTGGAACGCTCTGCCTCATGAGACCAGGGCCCTGCAGGATCTGATTTCTTTCCGCAGGGCCTGTAAGACAGAGTTGTTCCTCCTGGCCTTTGGCTTGGAATCAATTTGATTCCCTCCCCCTCTTTCTTTTTTCCTTTCTCCTCCTGTGATGAGGCTGCATCTTAATGTTTTAATGTTGTATTTTAATCTTGTTTTTTAGTTGTATCTTAATCAACTTGTTTTTATTATTGGTTGTTAGCCGCCCTGAGCCCGGTCTTGGCTGGGGAGGGCGGGGTATAAATAAGATTTATTATTATTATTATTATTATTATTAATTGTATTAATATTAATAAATTAATAATTGTATTAATGATTATTTAATAATAATAATAATAATAATATTTAATTATATAATTATATAATAATTAATTATATAATAATAATAATTAAAAATCTGGCTTCACTTTGAGTCTCCGAGTCTCCATTCTGACCTGCTGATGATCCAGCCCTGACGCTCAGGGGTAGATCATCTGCTTGGCATGCAGAAGGCCCCAAGTCCAATCCCTGGAGATCTCCAGGTAGGGCTGGGGGAGACGGCCTTCCCACAAACCTGGAGAGATGCTGCCAGTCCGTGCAGGCAGCACTGAACCAGGTGGACCAATGGTCTGAGTCAGCAGAAGGCAGCTTCTGATATTCAGTTAGCTGTATCACTGGGTTTTTATGTAAATTTGGGATCTGTCCGGGATTCACACACACGGGAGTAGCCGTACTCTGCAATGAGGTTCAGCCCTCAGATAGAGGACTGTTCCCCATGATTTTCTTTCATGATACTCAGTGCTGATAGACAATGCGCTGCTGAGGTTCCTTTTGCAGCGACTGGATTCATAAAATCAGAGCAAGGGCGACATCTAGTGTGCGAATGGAGGAACTTCCAGTCTCCCTCTCTCCCCACTATATAATAAGGTGACTCAGGGGAACTAAAACTTGGAGTTGCTTAGAAACAATAACAAGCCTGTTTAGTAATAAGCCCTATGGTTAGTCAGACGCCTGTGCTTCCTTCCTCGCAACCCTGCTCATCAGGCGACCTGCAAGGGTTCCCCGTAAATTCAGATTAATCAATCACTGTTTCTTAGAGAAACATTTCTGTATTTGGATGTATTTACATAGGCAGTTAGGGATGCGGGTGGTGCTGTGGGTTAAAGCACAGAGCCTAGGGCTTGCCGATCAGAAGGTTGGCGGTTCAAATCCCTGCGACAGGGTGAGCTCCCATTGCTTGGTCCCAGCTCCTGCCAACCTAGCAGTTCGAAAGCACATCAAAGTGCAAGTAGATCAATAGGTACCGCTCCGGCGGGAAGGTAAGCGGCGTTTCCGTGCGCTGCTCTGGTTCGCCAGAAGCGGCTTAGTCATGCTGGCCACATGACCCGGAAGCTGTACGCCTGCTCCCTCAGCCAATAATGTGAGATGAGTGCTGCAACTCCAGAGTCGGTCATGACTGGACCTAATGGTCAGGGGTCCCTTTACCTTTACATAGGCAGTTGCTTCTGAACTTACCACAGTTTTGCTGGAGAACATGCCTCTGCTTTGGGTCACGCAGTGCATGATTAAACTATGGAATTAATTATCACAAGGTGCATTTCTCTTTCCAATGCAGCAATATCGGTCTTTTGGCCATAGTAAAGGCACAGAGAATCCATTTATGTTGTCCAGTTGTCAAATCCCATATAGAGGGTATATAGTTCAAAATAAGAATATCCTCTGAAAATGTTAGCTTTTCCACACAGTCATATTTATATAATCCACTACGTGCTCCCAAGACTTAGTAAGTGCAGGACAATGTAAAAACCTGTTTTAAAGAAGCATTATCCTTATTACATTTCCAATAAAATGCTGTTCTAGACAGTCCTGTTCTATACAAACGTAGCGGAATCCAATAAATTTTAAAATTGTTTTTTGTTGTATAAGTTGTAATTTAAGGTCCATTGACACCTTTGCTATAGAAATTAAAACCATCGCCCATTGTCTAGTCAATCCTGGTTGACAGGTAAAGTATACATCCTTTGCTCCACCCACTTTTGCCTCCGGCCCTGCCCATTCCCAGCATGTGGCCCCCAAAAGGTTGCCCAGAAAGAAATGCGTCCCTTGTCCTGAAAAAGGTTCCTAGCCTCTGCTGCAGTGCTCTTACTCGGATGACACAATTAGATGAATTCCCAGAGGATAGCTCTGTTGGTTAGCGCATGATGCTGATAACGCCAAGATTGCAGGTTCAGTCCCCATATGGGACAGCTGCATGTTGCTGCATTGCAGGGGGTCGGACTGGATGACCCTCAAGGTCTCTTCCAAGTCTACAGTTCTGGGATTCTAGGTCAGTGTATGGCTTTTAACCGTGATGGCTGAATAGAGACTCTGTTCAAAGGCAGAGTACCACTGAATACCAGTTTCTCTGTGTGAGTGTGCATAGAGGTCAGGATGGGATTCCTAGAGCAGAGCTCAGCAAACTTTTTCCACAGGGGGCTGGTCCATTGTCCCTCAGACTTTGGGGTGGGCCAGACTACTGTATTTTTCGCTCCATAAGACACACTTTTCACCCCTTAGAAAGTAAGGGGAAATGTGAGTGTGTCTTATGGAGCGAATGGCGCTGTGCAGAGAGGGAGAGATGCGCAGCGCCCCTTCAGCGAAGCGCCTCTCCTGGCTTCTGCCTTAGCCGCGCACAGTCTCTTCCGGCAGGGGGAGCCTTCATCCCACTGCCCTGAAGAGGCTTGGTGCGGTTATCCCAGAAGCCAGAACAGCCACACGGTATCCCAGACGCCAGATCCCTCTTGCTGTTCTGGCTTCTGGGATTCAGAATATTTTTTTTCTTGTTTTCCTCCTCCAAAAACTAGGTGCGCCTTATGGTCTGGTGCGTCTTATAGAGCGGAAAATACTGTATTTTGAAAAAAAATCCCCCCCACGACTCTTCCCTCCCGTCTCCACAGCACCGGACGAGCCCCAGTGGCTGCTTACCTGTGCCTTGCGAGTGGCAGGAGCTGGTAGTGGGACGATGAGCAGTGGGAAAGGGCTGGCTCTGGAGAGGGGCTGCTTAAAATGGCGCTCAGCTCAAAATTGGCTCAACAAAGTCCAGCCTCCTTCCTCCTCTAGGCAGGGCAGGGAGAAGCCAGGAGGAGGGAGGGAGGAGGTGTGTGTGTGTGGGGGGAGGAATGGCGCAGCCTGAATGATCAGAACCCCCTGCCGATCCACTCGACGATTCCTGGACGGTCCATGGGCCGGATCCAGAAGGCAATTGGGCCGGATTCGGCCCCTGGTCCTTAGTTTGCCGATCCATGTCCTAGAGTAGCGGTTCTCAACCTGTGGGTCCCCAGATGTTGTTGTACTACAACTCCCATCATCCCTGAGCTCTGGCCTTGCTAGCTAGGGGTGATGGGAGTTGTAGTCCAACAACATCTGGGGACCCACAGGTTAAGAAAGGCTGTCCTAGAGGAATCTGTTTCCCCCCTGTGGGAAATGGGATGGTATACGTGGGCAGGCCTTCTGTCTGACCCAGCAAATCTCTTCCTTAGACACTGTCCTTTTTTCAGGCTCCCCCTCCATCTGGCACAGAAAAGAGAGGGCAGCAAAAGAAACCTCGAGCCTTTACTTGTTGTTGTGACCCATACTTGATTGATGGAAGGTGGTTGCGGGCTTTGCACCTGCAGTTAATGCTATTGTCAGTGTCTAGTCGTCCCCATGCTGATTCATTGCTTTTTAAATCAGGAAAAAGTTGCAACACCTCCTTCTGGGCAGCAGGGGGCAGCAATGTTCCACCATTGCTCCTGACTCCTTTTGGTCCTAGTGCTGTGTTCTGGGGCCGAAAGGGTCACACCGCTTGCTAATGCCACACATTTCCCCTTTGATTCCTTTCCACTGGATCTATTCCCTTGCACGGAGTGGGGCTGGAGGGAATCTGCATTGTGTAGGTGGTGTCATATTTAAGGTTAGCCTTGAGGACCACATAGTTCAGTATCCATGCAAGCAGGCCCTGGGCCGCCCAGGTGACAAGACCCGTCTCTTGGCCTCACTGATGTGGTCCAAAGGAACAACAAACCCCTGTGTTGGAAACTTAACACAACAAACAACACAAGCAACATGATGACCAGTATACTAGATAGCCTTGCAATTCTTATTGCATAATATACCGTATTTTTTGCTCCATAGGATGCACTTTTCCCCTCTTAAAAACTAAGGGGAAAAGTCTGTGCATCCTATGGAGCGAATGCAGGGGGGAGGCAGGCACGAAAAGCCCCCAAGAGCTGCACACAAGCTTCACGCGGGTCTTGCGGGCTTTTCCCCAGGAGGGAGAAGGGACCGCCACTCCCCGACCTGTTTTGGGGGCTGGGGTTGGGGGAAGCTCGGGCTTCCCCTGCCCCAGCCCCACGGCTAAAAAGGAGAAGCCTGAAGCCCCCGGAGCGCAGTGGGAACTGGGGTTTCAGGCAGCTATCCGCAAGGCTTCGGAGAGCAGCGGGAGTTCTCGCTGCGCTCAGAAGGCTTGCAGATAGCTGCCTGAAGCCTGGAGAGCGAGAGGGGTCGGTGCACACCGATCCCTCTTCCTCTCCAGGCTTCGCTTTGCTGGAGAGGCGCTGCACAGTTTTCCCTCTCTGCGCAGCGCCCCTTCAGCGAAGCGGGAGGAGAAATGGAAGGGGCTCCATTTCTCCTGCTGCTTTGCTAAAGAGGCGCTGAGCAGAGAGGGGGAGAATTTTTTTCTTCTTGTTCTCCCCCTCCTATGGTCTGGTGCGTCCTATGGTCCGGTGCATCCTATAAAGCGAAAAATACGGTACATAATTTAGTACAACAAAAACAAAATGTGTGCACTTGTAAATTCTCTAATATGGTTACATATCCTTAAGATCACTGCTCCTTGTGCATTTTTCTAATCTATGGGTTGTGCTGAAGAAGATTCCAGTGAAACAGTCAGATTATCCGGGATCACTGTCCTACGTTGTTATTCACTTACTACTTCGGCACCATGAACATCTAAAAAGTTTTACCGCTTAGCCCACAGGATAGCATCTATTGCTTTGTTTCATCTATAGACTTATTATACTTCTACAGACTTTCAAAGATTGACAGACGTGTGTTCATTTGATTTCAAATATATTAGAGAATTTACAAGTGTACACATTTTGTTTTTGTTGTACTAAATTACCGTATTTTTTGCTCTATAAGACTCACTTTTTCCCTCCTAAAAAGTAAGGGGAAATGTGTGTGCGTCTTATGGAGCGAATGCAGGCTGCGCAGCTATCCCAGAAGCCAGAACAGCAAGAGGGATTGCTGCTTTCACTGCAGCTGCCGAGACCACATAACACCGGTCTAGAAAGACCTACGCTGGCTCCCAGTACGTTTCCGAGCACAATTCAAAGTGTTGGTGTTGACCTTTAAAGCACTAGACGGCCTCAAAGGCCCAGTATACCTGAAGGAGCGTCTCCACCCCCATCGTTCTGCCCGGACACTGAGGTCCAGCTCTGAGTTCCCTCATTGAGAGAAGCAAAGCTACAGGGAACCAGGCAGAGGGCCTTCTTGGTAGTGGCACCCGCCCTGTGGAACGCCTTCCCATCAGATGTCAAAGAGAACAAGAACTACCTGACATTTAGATTATTATTATTCCAGGGCTTGGTGTTTGTGTAGCCTTTTGCTGCCGAAATCTCACTGCTGTGTGCCTTCTCTCCCTGCTTGCCTCCTCACAACCAGGAGCTGTCGAAATTGTGGTACCCGACGATCCGGTGGTCACCCTCTTTGGCCGCGACGCGACTTTGTGCTGCTCCTTCTCCCCGGACGCCAACTTCAGCCTGGACAAACTCAGCCTCATCTGGCAGCTGACGGACACCAAGCGGCTGGTGCACAGCTTTGCGGAAGGCCAGGACCAACTGGCCAACCAAGGGAGGAGCTACACCAACCGCACGGCTCTCTTCTACGACCAGCTGCCCAGGGGCAACGTCTCTCTGCTGCTGCGCCGCGTCCGGATTGCGGATGAGGGAAGCTTCACGTGCTTCGTCAAAGTCCAGGGCTACAGCAGCGCGGCCGTCACGCTGCAGGTGGCAGGTGAGAGGGAGGGCATCAGGGGCCATCGGCCACCCTCCCTCAGGGAGTCCCTAGGACAGCGGTTCTCAAGCTTCCCCCCCGGGGACACCCTTTCAGAATAAAAATTTGCTCATGATGCACCAACATTTCTGTCGATAAGAAATGCATTGTAAAACACGCAGAAACAGCCCCTAGCAGTGCTCGATTTGTAACACAGAACACAACTACATTATAATATGATCACGGGACATCTAGAAAGTATAAAACCATACAGCTATATATTCTGCAAATAAATAATAATAATATTTTGATACTATACTGTACTATGCCCAGTACAGTGGTACCTCGGGTTAAGTACTTAATTCGTTCTGGAGGTCCGTTCTTAACCTGAAACTGTTCTTAACCTGAAGCACCACTTTAGCTAATGGGGCCTCCTGCTGTTGATGTGCCACCGGAGCACGATTTCTGTTCTCATCCTGAAGCAAAGTTCTTAACCTGAGGTACTATTTCTGGGTTAGCGGAGTCTGTAACCTGAAGCGTATGTAACCTGAAGCGTATGTAACCTGAGGTACCACTGTATACCTGAAGGAGCGTCTCCACCCCCATCGTTCTGCCCGGACACTGAGGTCCAGCGCCGAGGGCCTTCTGGCAGTTCCCTCACTTTGAGAAGTGAGGTTACAGGGAACCAGGCAGAGGGCCTTCTCAGTGGTGGCGCCCGCCCTGTGGAATGCCCTCCCATCAGATGTCAAGGAAATAAACAACTATCTGACTTTTAGGAGATATCTGAAGGCAACCCTGTTTAGGGAAGTTTTTAGTGTTTTAAAAAGGACGGTAAGAAACTTTTCCTGGTCTTTATGCTTTCCTGGGCAACCAGCCGGGAGCCACTGACAGCATCCTGACAGGTACATCACGCACTTTGAGAACCATTGCTAAAGGCTGAGTCCTGGTCCCCCTCCCCCAACTTGCATTTACTCCCTTACATTTCTTCATCAGTTTGCGATTCTTTAAACAGAAAGAAGATCACAAAGATTCCTTAGCCTTCCAGTGAAAATTCTTTGCTAATATATGTATTTTTTCGCAAGCAATGTAATGTGTTTTGTATAATGCAAGTTTTTTTAATGTTACCTTAGTTGATATATGATAAGGGATGTACTTAATAAATTTGTGGGCTGAACAGCATTCCACCTCCTCCTCCTCATCTTCCAGCCTTCTACTCCAAGCCCAACTTGAACCTGGAGCCCAACAAGAACCTGAAGCCGGGAGACCTGGTCACGGTGATATGCCACACCTTTTCCGGCTACCCTGAGGCGACGGTGCTGTGGCAAGATGGCCACGGCAACAACATAACGGAGAACATTACCACCTCCCAGGTGGCCAACGAGGAGGGCCTCTTCGACGTGCGGAGCATCCTGCGGGTGGTGCTGGAGCCCAACAGCACCTACAGCTGCTTAGTGAGGAACCCATTGCTGCGGCAGGAGACCCACGCCTCTGTCACCATCACAGGTCAGGGGTGGGAGCAGGGAGGGGAGGATGGCTGGGGGCTGGCATGCTGCTGGGGGGCTTTGTGTGAGAAAAGTATGGCTGCTGCTCAGGAAAACCATAGAATCAAGGCCAGGTGGGGAAAGGGAAGCAAAGAACCTAGAATTCTAGAGTTGGAAGGTTTGCCTCTTGCCAGGCCTCTGCAATGCAGGAATTGCAGCTCAGGAATCCCTATGTATAAAATTAAATTTTCTGTTTTACAATTCAAAATCCTCATTTTACATTCTTAAGATATCCATGACTTCCCTTCTTCTCTTTCCATGGTTCATTTTACATATCATAAACCCTGCATATTTTACAGAAACTATACCATTCGGTATTCCATTATTACATCCATCAAAACTTATTTACACTGTTGAATTTATCTTAATGCTGCCAGCGTTTTCAGCTGTACACAATTATTTCCCATATATTCAATAAACGTTTTCCAATCTTCTTCAATTCACTTTCAATATAATATTATTGTTTTTACATTTTGACTTCCCATCCTTAGATCCGTGATGTTCCTGTTGTTTTCCTTTATCTGCTGCCACAGCTGCCATTTATTGTATTATAACTTATGTCACAGTCATTCATTTGTTCTCCTTCCTATTATTCAAATCCTGCTTGTGATTACATTTGACTATGGCTTTTTTCTCACATAGTCAGAAAAGAACCTCCAGCAAAGTTCTCATCTTTTTGATCTCTTATTTTTGCCGTCAGCTTCGCCATCCCTGCAGAGTCTATTATCTTTCACTTGAAAACCCATATTTCTTTCGTTGGGACTTCTTTAGAAACCTCCAGTGAATGAGCTTCAAAACCTTCAATGAAGGACAGCTCACCAACTTCCAAGGTGGTCAGTACCACTGTTGGACAGCTCTTACTGTCAGAGTTCTTCCTAATGTTTGGTTGGCTAGTGGCCTGTCTAGTCTAGTTTGTAGAGAAACTAGCCAAATCTGCAAACATAAAATTTATAGCAATTGCTCTGCCTCTGCCCCATCTACTGCCTGCTTGTGGCTGTCAGGAGTTCAGCCTACACTCGAGTAGGACCCTGGCAGAGACACATGCCCGATTGGCATGTTCCCTCCCTCTTGGTCAATCGTTCAGGAGCTTCAAAAGCTTTCTTCAGCCCGAACATCACAGTGACTGATGCCAACCGACACCGGCACACTTAGGGATCCGCAGAGTTTGTGCATCATGCTTGACAGACCTCAGCAACTCAGCATTTTGGCTAATCTACTTTATTTACATATAAACACACACGGAGCACTGCAACATGGCTCTCTCTTTCTCTAGCATCAGGCAGCAAAGAGGAAAAGAACAAAGGACAATAGTCCCACTTCACGGAACACAGTAACACAAACTTCCTGTCTCTGTCACTTCCCACTCTGTGGAGTCAAAACATATACCGCCATGTGAAAGACAAAAATCCCATGACTGCAATCATGGAGCAGGAATTCTAACAGTGGCCCCTGGAAGGTTATCTAGAAGAGAGTGTGGCCCCTGGACTGAAAAAATTTCCCCACCCCAGCTTTCACCCTGCCTTTGATTTGAAAGCTGAAGAGGTGACCTCTCTCCCTGACTCCCTTCCTTGCACTTGGGCACAGGAGGGATTTTTTTGGGGGGGGGGTGTGGTCTTTTGTGCTCCCTCCCACGATCCGAGACAGAATTTCTGAACAGGTCCCTGCCCTGTTGCCTGATCCAAGCCCTCATTGATTTGCATTATTTGGGCTGCGGTTAACTCGATGCTCGAAATATCCTGGCTGGCTGTCGGCAGGCACTCGGGAGCGGATGTTTGATGGCTCTTGCAGGGCTCTGGGATGCTGCTGCTGCTGCTGCTGCCTGGTGACAAGCTCCAGGAATACGGGAGAGGGAGAGGGAGATGCTGAAACAACTCATAAATAACGGCAGCAGGGACACTTTATTAAGCGCTGTTTATTGTAAAGGACGCTCCTTCGGCAGGGCTGCTTCTCTGGCCGTTAATGTCTTGATTCTGTGTAAGAGTTTTCGGTGCTGTTTATTCCAGCCAGCCTTAGTGGGGAGGGAGGCTCCTAGAACTTTTGCAGTGAAAGGGATGGTTTGAGGGTGGGAGAAAGTGGAGAGGAGAAAGGGGTGAGCGCGGGGTATCTCGTAGTTCTGGACCAAACACTGTCATCCGGGTGCATATGGAAGGAGTGGGGTTATTTGTTGTTCGACTTTCCATTCTTCTCATCCCTGACCCTTGGCTTTGCTGGCTGGGGCTGACGGAAGTTGGAATCCATCTGTCGACCTGGGTGATATGTTAGTAAATTGTCTGAAACTGGCATGGTGTTCATGCCATGATACCAGTTTCAGACATTTTGAGCTGGCAGTGAATTGTAGTGGCCTGGGAGCCATGATGTATTCCCAGCTCAAATTGCCTGCAGATGGCAAAGGCTCAGGCAGAGGTGTGAGCCAGGGAGGGCTTGCTCAGTAGGGCTTGGCGATGTATCTTGGCTGCTTCTTCCTCCCCTAAGGTGGGGTGGAAGAAGCAGCCGAAATACATCGCAGACATAGAAACATATTAGCATATCTCAGTATTTAAAGGTAAAGGTACCCCTGCCCGTACGGGCCAGTCTTGACAGACTCTGGGGTTGTGCGCCCATCTCACTCAAGAGGCCGGGGGCCAGCGCTGTCCGCAGACACTTCCGGGTCACGTGGCCAGCGTGACATCGCTGCTCTGGCGAGCCAGAGCCGCACACGGAAACGCTGTTTACCTTCCCGCTGGTAAGCGGTCCCTATTTATCTACTTGCACCCAGGGGTGCTTTCGAACTGCTAGGTTGGCAGGCGCTGGGACCGAGCAGCGGGAGCGCACCCCGCTGCGGGGATTCGAACCGCCGACCTTTCGATCGGCAAGCCCTAGGCGCTGAGGCTTTTACCCACAGCGCCACCCGCGTCCCTACAGCGCCACCCGCGTCCCTACAGCGCCACCCGCGTCGGTATTTAGCTGCTGATATATCGATGCTGAAAACCAGATATCGCCCAGCCCTAACCATCTGGAGGACCACGGATTTCTCACCACTGGTGGTTAAGGAACTCATGTGCATGCACACTGCTCATTGCCATTAGTCCAGCCAGAACACTGGGCCTGAGGCAGCTGCCTCACTTTGTCTAATGATAGAGCTGGCCCCTGCTTTGAGAGCTGGTGGGAAGGAGCAAAGTTTCAGAAACTGAGCATGACCACTGAGAAGGCCCTCTCCTTAACCCTTGTCCCAACCCTGTTTTTGAGGTTCTGCCTCAAGGATGCTGATAAACCACTTCCACTTCCACCAGACTATTTCTTATCAGTCCCAGTTTTATATATACAGTGGTACCTCGGGTTACATATGCTTCAGGTTACATACGCTTCAGGTTACAGACTCTGCTAACCCAGAAATATTACCTTAGGTTAAGAACTTTGCTTTAGGATGAGAACAAAATCTTGTAGCGGCAGAGCAGCGGCAGCAGGAGGCCCCATTAGCTAAAGTGGTGCTTCAGGTTAAGAACAGTTTCAGGTTAAGAACGGACCTCCGGAACGAATTAAGTTCTCAACCTGAGGTACCACTGTATAAAAGATTTCTTGGTTTACAAATTATCAGTCTTGTTTTGACTACAGCCTTGTTGGAACTCACTGCTGGCGATTGCTGTTAGAAGGACTGATGGCCAGGACTTTGAATTGTGCATCATCATCAATTGAATTTGCTTGTCACTTTATCTTGCCCAGGGCAACCCAACGTGACTTCCAACCAACCAAACGACAACCCCCCCCAACCGCCACATAAATACATTAAAACCAAGATGAGAATGAAATACTTTAAGCAGACCCTGTCCACTTCAAAAAGCCCAAAGATAGTTAAAGGCCAAAGCCTGGTTATAAAGGAAAGTTTTTGCCTGGTGCCTATATATATACAGTGGTACCTCGGGTTAAGAACTTAATTCGTTCTGGAGGTCCGTTCTTAACCTGAAACTGTTCTTAACCTGAGGTACCACTTTAGCTAATGGGGCCTCGAGGTATTATTTCTGGATTAGCGGAGTCTGTAACCTTAAGAGTCTGTAACCTGAGGTACCACTATATAATGACGGTGCCAGGTGAGCCTGCCTGGAGAGAGCATTCCACAGATGGGGGGCCACTGCAGAAAAGGCCCCGTTCTTATGTTGCCACCCTCTGGACCTCTCATGGAGGAGGCAAATGAAGACAAGCTTCAGATGACGATTGTAGGGTCCTTGTTGGTTCGTACGGGGAGAGGTGGTCCTTGAGATATCGTGATCCTGAAATGGATTAGAAGCCAGCAAAGCTGTTGCATGTTTTTGGCTGCATGGAATTATCCCAGGAGTTCAGAACTTCCAAAAGAGAGGCTTTCCCCTCTGGCTCTATTAGCACAGCATATGGAGGAACTATGTACCAGCTTGAGGATGATTCCTGAATCTAGCTGCAGTCGCCGCTGAGACTCGCTCTGTTCTTCCCCCCTCTTGACAAATATAACTTGTAAGTTCTGAGAGACAGGGGCCTGTCTCTTTTGCTTATGCTGAGCACTCTGTTCACTGATGCTCTCTCTATTCCCTAACCTAGTGCCTTCCATATGTTAACTGAGCTACAACCTCCCATCATCTCTGACTGTTGTCCATGCCGGTTGGGGCTGATGGCAGTTGAAATCCAACAATATCCAGATGGCGCCAGCTTGGGGGAGCCTGCCTTCTATAAGTGACAGAATCATAGAATTGTAGCATTGCAAGGGACCCCAAGGGTCATCTAGTCCAACCCCCTACAATGCAGGAATCTCAGCTGAAGCATCCATGACAGATCACCATCTAACCTCTGCTTAAAAGGAAGGAGATTCCACAACCTCTGGGGGGAAACCTTTCCTTGGCTCAGATCAGAGCTGGCTGCTTAGTATAGCATCTTGGATTTTAGACGGATGTTGTCTACCCCTTATAAAACTTTCCAGAGGCCAAGCATGTCCGTGCTTGTCTTCTCTTTTAAAAAGGGTCTCTTTTATTATATTGCCCTGTGCTAAACCTTATTGGGTTTCAGGTTAGGATCAATATGGCAGTTCAGTCCTGCCTATGTTTGCTTAGAACAGCTGTTCTCAACCTGTGGGTCCCCAGATGTTGTTGGACTACAACTCCCATCATCCCTGAGCTCTGGCCTTGCTAGCTAGGGGTGATGGGAGTTGTAGTTCAACAACATCTGGGAACCCACAGGTTGAGAAAAGCTGCCTTAGAACAACCTTCCCCCAACTTTTGACAACAATTCCCACCATCCTTGACTGTTGGCCATACATGGGAGTTGGAGCCAAAAACATCTGGAGGGTCTGGTTGGGGAAGCAGGTCTTACAGTTTTCCAGGTAAATATGTTTAGGATTGCAGTTTTTGCAATAGAAAACATGGATCGGTGGGATTTACTCCTTGGTAGGTATATGTAATGGTTCTAGGGGTTGCTCGTGCGTAAATCGGCACCACAACTGGCTGGGTTACCTGGGTGAACTCTTACTGTCCGGACAGCCACTCACCTGTGGCTGTCTCAATCGCTGGCAGAATCCGTCAGTGGGCGTTTCTTGAACTTCTTCCAGCATAAAAGTTCTTTGACGCCTAGTCGGCGCCTACTCTCCCTGCGCGGAAGCCTTCTGCACAAGGAGGGTGTGGGCAGTGGAGGACCAGTGCTCTCCCCGCTGGTCTCCGGCGAAGAGTCATGGAGCCACCTCGCCGATTCCCCCATCTGCCCCCCTTCTCCACTGGTGCTACGCTGATTTCCTTCCCCAGAAGATGGGCTGCTTCTCTCCCTCCCGGGACGCTCTCCGGAATCCCCCTGGAGCCCTCCCTCTCCCTCTGGCTCCAATGGCAGTTCCCTGACAGTATATATAGGACTGCAGCCTTACATCTTTGATAGAAGTTCGATCTCCCTGTGAAATTCTGTTCACATGACTTCCCCCTGGTTCTTCCGTGTGGCTTCCAGTTGTTGTCATGCCATCTCAACTTTTATAGACACCCTGAAGCTCTTTGTAACCTTGTTCACTTGCAGGTAACATTAATTAGTGTTTAATTATCCTTGGCACAGCAATTGCTGGCTTGTGAAGGAAGGTCCCTCAAGGAACATAAACCTTTTGGCTAAATGCATGGCGCCACTTGAATGGCGATGGAGAATGGCTGGGCTTTGCTACACCTGGCAAAACACCTTTTCTTGGGTGCAGCCTAAACAGTATGGCAGCCACGGCTGTTAAAGAGATGCTTATGGTAGCCCTGTATCACAAAGGTGCAATTGTGTGTGTATGTGTGTGTTTGCATTTGTCCTGGAACTCTATATGAAATTCTGTACCTCTCACATTCTGCAACCTGAAAACTTCAATTCTGCGATGGGAATACGTTTTATGTAAACTTAGCAGCATCACAGATTTGTTTAATCTCTGTGTTTTTTTTTAAAAAACAGTTTTACTGTGGTTCTTAGTTTAAAGGTAAAGGGACCCCTGACCATTAGGTCCAGTCATGGCCGACTCTGGGGTTGCGGCGCTCATCTCGCTTTATTGGCTGAGGGAGCCTGCGTACAGCTTCCGGGTCATGTGGCCAGCATGACTAAGCCGGTTCTGGAGAACCAGAGCAGCGCACGGAAACGCCGTTTACCTTCCCGCCACAGTGGTACCTATTTATCTACTTGCACTTTGACGTGCTTTTGAACTGCTAGGTTGGCAGGAGCTGGGACTGAGCAATGGGAGCTCACCCCGTTGCGGGGATTCGAACCGCCGACCTTCTGATCGGCAAGTCCTAGGCTCTGTGGTTTAACCCACAGCGCCACCTGCGTCCCTGGTTCTTAGTTTAGCTGCCTTCTAAATATCTGAACCAGGAGATGGTTGGGCTGAACACCCCCGTATCTGAGCCAGGCCTGCCTTAGGGGCTGCTGGTGAGAAAGGAAGGGCACTCTGCACATATTTAAAGGCATTTCCTTCTTCTTTTTTGCCTTTAATTTTATTTTACAAAAGGGCCAAAGATACCTTGGCAAACACACAAAACATCAGGATACTCTCAGAACAATATATGTGCATGTGAGATGGGCAGATTGTATTTTGTCCTAGTATCTATCAATGGACACCAGAAACAGTCCTATTTGAAAGCTATACCTTGGTGCAAGACCAATGAGTAGCCATGCCCTGAACACCAGATGTGCTCACTAGCCTTGCCCTTAGCACCCACCCCTTTATTGTGGACCCACTGAGTAGGGCTAATCTGTACTTTTGAATAGGAGAGAGATGGCAAACCTGAAAAAGCATCTCCACCCCCATCGTCCAGCCCGGACACTGAGGTCCAGCACCGAGGGCCTTCTGGCGGTTCCCTCACTGCGAGAAGTGAGGTTACAGGGAACCAGGCAGAGGGCCTTCTCAATAGTGGCACCTGCCCTGTGAAACGCCCTCCCAGCAGTTGTCAAGGCAATAAACAGCTATTTCACTTTTAAAAGACAACTGAAGGCAGCCCTGTTTAGGGAAGTTTTTAATGCCTGACGCTGTATTGTTTTTAATATTTGGTTGGAAGCTGCCCAGAGTGGCTGGGGAAACCCAGCCAGATGGGCAGGGTATAAATTATAATTATATTATTATTATTTTTTAAGCCTGAAGGCCATGTTCCCTTCGGAGCGTGCCAGTGGTGTGAGAGGCAAAAGTGGGCAGAGTCATGCATCTAAGTTCAACATCTCTAAAACAGGCTGGCTTCTACTTGTGCACTGCCCTCTCTCTCCCCATCCTGGCAAACAAGAGGCAATATCAGGGTTCCAGGACATGTTCCAGCCAGGCAAAAGCATTCCAGGAGGATGCAAAGCAGGGCTGGTGAGCGGTGTAGCCTGGGGAGAGTCTGGAGGGCCCGAAACAGGGTGGCTGCACTCGGTGGAAATATTGGTGCATATGAGTTTGCACAGTTCCAACCCTTCTTCCCTTGCCCTCTTCTTGGCGTACATGGAATTGCTGTCTTTGCAGAGACTGGTCCTGTTTTAAAGTGCCTTTAGCCGAGACTCCCTTCCCTAGCAAAGTGTGACAATCAGCATCTATTTGAATTTATTAGCATAATTATTTAAAGGTTAATGAAGTGTTTTACGGGGTAATTTCAACCTGCTGTTTCCTTGCCTTCCCTGGTGTATCTGCTGGCCCTGTAGAAAAGCAGCAATTGGAAGCACCCACTCGCATCGTTTGGCCCCTAACTCCCACAATCTGAGCGAACCGTTGTCATTCCATCAGCTCTTATCGGGTGGGGGATTTTGGCTCCTGAACGTGCAAAGTACACGGCTGACTCCAGTTTTGCAGAGAGTATCCCTTTATTCTCCACTTCTCCAGCTGATTCTGCCTCTTCCACCCCAGCAGCCCTTTAATGAAACTTAAGAAGCACATTCATCAAAATTCTGGACATCGCCATCTGTGTGCAAGGCTTGTCTGTTCCATTTGTACCATTTGAATTTGCTTGGTTTCTCCTGCTCTGGAAGGAAGGACTCAAACCAGTGGCTTTAAGTTACAAGAAAGGAGATTCTGGCTAAGCACCAGGAAGAACTTTCTGGCAATAAGAGCTGTTTGATAGTGGAATGGTCTCCTTCGGGAGACTTCCCTGGAGATTTTTAAGCAAAGGTTGGATGGCCATCTGCCATGGATGCTTTAGGTGAGATTCCTGCATTACAGGGGGCTGGACTAGATGAACCTTGGGGTTCCCTCCAACTCTACGATTCTATGATTCTTCCCCCACCTTTCTTCCAAGAACCTCAAGGTGACAGTTATAGTTCTTTCCCAGCCACCCCTCTCAACAACCCTGTAAGGTGGGCAAGGATGGGAGAGAGAGTCACTGGCCCAGGGTGAATTTTGATGGTTGGGCAAGGATGTTTCTATTTTTTTAAAAAAGTTTTTTTATGAACAATTTCAACATAAGAATATATCAAAGCATATAATACTCATTATTTCCCCCCCTTTCCCCCCACTCCCCATCAAACCCTCCCTCCCCCTTCCCTCAGCTCCTCTCTCTGACTTCTCATCACATGTTGTTCTCTAAATATTATAAAATTATATCGATCCTTATATTATGTATCTACCATGTTATCAATCAGTAAGTTTCTGTATGTTTATTCAAAACCTGCCAAGGAGTCCAATTCATTTTGTTGTCTTTTAAAATACAGTGGTACCTCGGGTTACGTACTTAATTGGTTCCGGAGGTCCGTTCTTAACCTGAAACTGTTCTTAACCTGAAGCACCACTTTAGCTAATGGGGCCTCCCGCTGCTGCCACGCCGCCGCCGTGCGATTTCTGTTCTCATCCTGAAGCAAAGTTCTTAACCTGAGGTACTATTTCTGGTTAGCAGAGTCTGTAACCTGAAGCGTCTGTAACCTGAAGTGTATGTAACCCGAGGTACCACTGTACTTTGTAAAAAGTTCCCATTCTTCTTTAAAGTGACAGTTGTCCTTATCTCACAGTTTGTATGTCAGTTTAGCCAATTCTGGGCCAAGGATGTTTCTCAGGTCCCAGGGCCTGATGCCAAAATCATTGTTAAATGTGGGGTGATTGCAGGCTGGACAGCGCCTGCCACCCCACTACCTGGGGATGAATTGGCAAAGTGAGAAAAATAGATCACAAGGACGGGGGGCTGCAATATCCTCCTCCCCCAATCCTCCAAACACTTGCTGCCCTGACCTACACCAGAGTGACACCAGAATTATCAGGCAGGACAGTGACCTCGATAGTCTTCAACTTGCTCAGTTAGTTTCAATATACCGTACTTTTCAGTGTATAAGACTATGTTTTTTTCTTTAAAAGGCATGCTAAAAAATGGGGGTCATCCTATACATGGGTAGTACATAGGGTGGACGTTTGATTGGTTGCTGCCAAGGCAGTCAGCGGCTGTTGTGCGTGTTATTGGTTGCTACGTCAATGAGTAGTGTTGATTGGCTGACACTCCTGCAATTGGGGGGGGGGCAATTGGCAGCTTCTGCCAGCGATGGGACAGACAGGAGGTGGACTTATTGATGCGTGCAGGTGAGCGATTTTCAGCAGTCCCCCCTAAAAAAAGCTCAACAACCCTGGGCGATACTCCACAAAAAAGCTGAACAACTCTGTGCCCTCTCCCCCCATTTTATTAAATTTGAGTCCCCACAAATAGGGGGCGTCTTATACATGGCGGTGTCTTATAGACGGAAAAGTACGGTAGTTTCATCTTGCTCAGTTGAAATATCTGGCAGGCTTTGTGGGCTTCTCAGGCGATGGCTGTGTTTAAAAATGAGGGTGGCAGAAAACAGGGGGAAATCCCAACAGAATGACAATAATTTATTTATATGCTGCCCATCTGGCTAGGTTGCCCACAAAGGAGCCCACAGCTTCTGGTGAAGCGGATTGGTGGTGATCATTACCTTGTAGGCCAGTGCAGAACATTGTCAAGTACATTTTCTTAAAAGCTATAATTAAGGAAGCAGCCGTTCTTGTCCTGTTGCCTATTTAGCATGCAACTGAGTGCACATGTGGGTTTGATGGTGATACTGGAGAGCTGTGGAGAAATCGGCAGGACTTTTGCGAGGAAGCTACCCCCAGTTCCAATGGAGCCCAAATCTATCAGCTACATACTGGAACTTCCCTTTGAAAGTAGCAAAGCAGTTAATATAGATTTTAATAGCTGGTAAAAACTCTGGAAGAACGATCAGAAGTTTACAGCATGTTATTCCTTGAAGGAGAACTACTTGAAAATGATTTACAGGTGGTATTTAACTCAGAGTAGGCTTGCTAAGGGGGACGCGGGTGGCGCTGTGGGTTAAACCACAGAACCTAGGACTTGCAGATCAGAAGATTGGCGGTTCAAATCCCCGCAACAGGGTGAGCTCCCGTTTCTCGGTCCCTGCTCCTGCCAACCTAGCAGTTCGAAAGCACGTCAAAGTGCAAGTAGATAAATAGGTACCGCTCTGGCGGGAAGGGAAACGGCGTTTCCGTGCGCTGCTCTGGTTCGCAAGAAGTGGCTTGGTCATGCTGACCACATGACCCGGAAGCTGTACGCCGGCTCCCTCAGCCAATAATGTGAGATGAGTGCTGCAACCCCAGAGTCGGTCACGACTGGACCTAATGGTCAGGGGTCCCTTTACCTTTACCTTTTAGGCTTGCTAAGATGTTTAAGACTGAATCAGATAAGTGCTGGAGATGCAATGAGGTAGAGGGAATGTTCTTTCATATGTGGTGGACCAGTAAAAGGGTAAAACAGTATTGGGAAATAATTTACAATGAGTTGAAAAAAATGTATAAAAAGCACTTTTCAAAACAACAACAGATCTATTTTCGTTGGGGATAATTCAGATGGAAATTCCCAGGTGTCAAAAGGGGTTATTTGTGTATGCCACTACAGTGGCCCATGTTTTGTTAGCCCCAAAACAGAAAACGAGCAAGGTCCCAACTAAAGAAGAATGGCAGCTTAAACTGATGGAATATGCAGCACTTGCGGATCTAACTTATAGAATAAGAGAACAAGAAGAACCTTTGTTTAAAGAAGATTGGAAAATGTTTATTGAATATATGGGGGAAAGTTGTGTACACTAGAAAACATTGGCAGCATTAAGATAAATTCAACAGTGTAAATAAGTTTTGATGGATGCAATAATGGAAAACTGAATTGTATAGTTTGTATAAAATATGCAGGGATTTATGTTATGCAAAATGAACCATGGAAAGAGAAGAAGGGAAGTCAGTGATATTTTAAACTTGTTTAAATGAATATTCTAAATTGTAAAACAGAAAATTTAATAAAAATTATAGGTAGATGATAGATAGATAGATAGATAGATAGATAGATAGATAGATGATAGATATAGATAGATACAGTAGATGGATAGTAGCAAAGCAGAACATCTTGCACAAATTTTGCAGGAATATTTCCATACCTCTTGAATGGGATGCCTGTTAGGATCTCCTTGTCTAAAGTGAGATCTGGTATGTGTGCAGATGACCTTGTGGTAACCCAGTGGATTTATCTGTTTCCCTTCAGAGACATTTCCCTCCTTTGCTTCCCATCAATGGCATTGACAGAGACTTTACCATCTTCTCCCTGTTTTCTCCTTTCCAGGTCAACACCTCCTGTTTCCTGCTGTGGCTCTCTGGGTGACAGTAGGATTGGCCATCTGCCTTGTCATCCTCCTGGTTGCCCTGGCGTATGTGTGCCAGAAGAAAATTCGCCAGAGCTGCAAAGAAGAGAGAGAGAGAGCTGGTATACATAAATATAATCAAAGTGAAAGAATGTCTTTGTGCAAGTCCCCATTGGAGGGTTTGTAGCGCTGCGTCACAAACCTGGGTTTCCATGAAGTCAGGGCAGGGTAGGGGAGCAAAAGTGACAGCGTGGCATGGGACCAAGAAGGAAGAGACACCAAGAAAATAATAATAATAATAATAATAATAATAATAATAATAATAATAATAATAATAAACCTACTGAAAAAGAGGGACGCGGGTGGCGCTGTGGGTTAAACCACAGAGCCTAGGACTTGCCGATCAGAAGGTTGGCGGTTCGAATCCCCGTGACGGGGTGAGCTCCCGTTGCTCGGTCCCTGCTCCTGCCAACCTAGCAGTTCGAAAGCACGTCAAAGTGCAAGTAGATAAATAGGTACTGCTCCAGTGGGAAGGTAAACAGTGTCTTTGTGCGCTGCTCTGGTTCGCCAGAAGCGGCTTAGTCATGCTGGCCACATGACCCGGAAGCTGTACGCCGGCTCCCTTGGCCAATAAAGCGAGATGAGCGCTGCAACCCCAGAGTTGGTCATGACTGGACCTAATGGTCAGGGGTCCCTTTACCTTACTGAAAAAGAAAAAAAAAGGGAAAAAAGAAGAAGGAAGAGACACTGAAATTGTGGTTTAAAACAACGGGAGAAGTTTGAGTAAAGTATTATGGGGTATTTGAGGTTGCCACATCCTTTATCTCCTGCACATGAGACAGCTGAGGAATGGAAGATGCAGAAGTTCTGAGTACAGCAAGTTGGGAAAGATGCTGAAAGGAGAGAAAAAGAGGATGTTTTAAACAAGAGCAGAGGTTTGAGTAAAGCCGGGATGGAAGGACACTGAGAGGGGGAAATGGTGATTTTTAAAAGTGGCAGATGTTTAATAAGAGCGAGCAGGGGATGAAAGTGGCAATTTAAAGCAAGTTTTTAGTACAGTGAGAAGGGAGTTTGGAAAGGCTCTGTTGTGTTAGCTTCTTGGTGTTAGTTTCTGAGTTGTACCCATCTCTGCTATTTCTCGTTGCTAAAAGTGGCTTGTTTGCTTGTTAAAAAACAACCCCTCAATGTTTCTGTAGTGTGGACCAACTTTCTCCTGCCTGGTGTTACTAGACTACAACTCCAGTGCTATTTTTCTGGGGGAAAAGAGGTGCTTCCCTTATTCTCTTATAATGGCAATGATGCCCACCTGAAGTTCTGGCTGGAAAAAAAGCCCTGCCATTACCCCGATCATTGGCAGGGGCTGATGGGAGTTGGAGTCCCACAACAGGAAGACCATATGTTCTCCATCCTTGATCTGAATCTTAATAGTATCAGTGAGTCCAGTACTACACAGCTCCACCTGGCCTGGTAACGGGGATATTTAACCACTGGATGGCAGTGTTTGGTTTTTATTTTTTAACCTTCCTTTTTGTACTTTTTTTTTCCAGCAAGAGAGGAACAGGATGAAGGAGAAGGATCCAAGACAGGTTAGTCGGATTTTTTATCTTTCTGGCAGCCCCAGAGCAAGAACTCTGGGGTGGATTATGTGCTAACAACTGTAGCTTGCCAATTTACGCATGCTGGCCAACGTGAAACTGCGCATGGGGAGAGCACCCTGTTTCTGATTGTATGTTATGGGCTGAAAAGTCTAAAAAATAATACAGTGGTATCCTGGCTCTCAAACGCCTTGGTACTCAAACAACTTGGAACCCAAACACTGCAAACCCAGAAGTAAGTGTTCCGGTTTGCGAACATTTTTCGGAAGCCGAATGTGCTCTGTTTTGAGTGCTATGCTTCCAATTTGAGTGCCACACTTCTGTTTTGAGTGTCACGCTTTGGTTTTGAGTGTTACGCTGAGGTCTGTCTGTTTTTGCTACTTATGTTGCGTTTTTGTTTTTGCAGCTTTTTTGTTTTGTTTTTGTGACTGTGTGGAAACCAGTTCAGCTACTGATTGATTGTGTGGCTGCAGTACATAGTTTATTGCTTTCATTTTATGGATCAGTGGTCTCGTTAGATAGTAAAATTCATGTTAAATTGCTGTTTTAGGCATTGTTTTGAAAAGTCTGGAACGAATTAATCCATTTTGCATTACTTTCTATGGGAAAGCACGCCTTGGTTTTGGAACGCTTTGGTTTTGGAACGGACTTCCGGAACGGATTAAGTTTGAGAACCAAGGGACCACTGTAGTAGCAGAGCACTAGATTGGGTCAATATTATTCCTGCTGTTCAGGCTAGGAGTTCCGTTGAATTTGAAGCTGGAGCAGCGCCATATTTTTCCTTCTATCTTCAGTGTTTGGGCTAGGGGTGCTGTTGCATATGTAGCCAGAATGGCACGACACGTACAGCTTTCTTCCAACACGGAGTGCTTTGAGAGCATCACTACCATGGATGCATGCCTAACTTGGGTGCCATGAGGAAGGGCTGTAGCTCAGTGGTAGAGCTCAGGCTTTGCATGCAGGAGGTCCCAGGTTCAATCCCCAGCATCTCCAAGTACACCTCTTTATTTTGCCTTTGACTGCTGAGATATATACGACCTCATCTGCACAATGCATTTAAAGCAGTATCGTGCCACTTTAAAGAGTTGTGGCTTCTCCCGAAGAATCATGGGAACCGGCTTGTTAAGGGTACTATCAGTTGTTAAGAAACCCCTATTCCCCCCCCACCAAACTACAACTCCCAGAATGGTGTAACCATCAACCCCTGTTCCCAGGGAATTTCTGAGAACTGTAGCTCTGGGAATAGGGGTTTTGTAACACTTTTTGCAAACTACAGTTCCCATGAGTTTTTGTGGGGGGGAACCAGGACTGTTTAGAGTGTTATGATACTGCTTTAAGGGTGTGGTGCAGATGGGGCCTGTATTAGGATGCACACTATTCTTCTGACGTAAATTTAACAGATTTTAATAGCGTCTCTTTATATGATTGTAGCCCACCCTTGTTAAGGAAAACTTAGAAATCCTATAAATCAGGGACATCCAACTCCCAATAGACTGGGATCTACTCACAGTATAAAAAAAACCTGGCAGTGATCTAACCATTGTCGTAAAAAGACTGGCAGTGATCTACCCAAAGTTGTGGAGCTTTTTTTAGTTTTGTTTTTGCTTTTTTGTAAGGAGATTGTGCTATAAATGCACAATAAATAAGTGTGAGTGGGGGGAACTGTGTCTGAACCCTGGAGAGCTTCTGCCAGCCAATACCGATCTAGATGGAGCAGGGGTCTGACTCTGTCCAAGTCAGTTTCTTATGTCCCTCCCACCCACCGATATTGACTTGGAGCAGAGAATTCCCTGATGTGCTGCAGCAAGCTCTCAGCCACGCAGGCCTCTGATAAACTGGATTATCATTTTAATAAAGTGTGATAGCGGCACTCGGCTGTAATCAAATGGATTAATTATAAGCCTGGTGATTCCCTTTATCTGCTTCTGAGCACAGCAATAGACACATTGCACATAGATTGCCTGGTTTCTAATCTTTCCTTGAGAGTGCGGAGGCTTCAGGCATCGTCGTCTACCTGTGTGACTGCGGTATTCGGGGGGGGGGGGAAGGGGAGGGAAGCAGGCAGTGAGGTTTGCAGATTTGTCCCCCTACTTTTGAGAAGTAGTCCTGTTGTGCTTCACATCCACATTAGGCAGCGGAGCACAAGGATGCAAAATGAGGGTCCATAGCTCTGTCAATTCTCTGGTTAGAAGGATCTTCAGGTAGCAGGTGGAGGGAAAGACCTCTAACTGGGAGCTGCTGCCAGCCAGAGCAGGAAGCAGTGGTCCAAAGGGGCAAATAGTCTGCCCCAGTGGGAGGCAGCTTTCTATGTTCCTACCGGATTCCATTTTGAAGCCTTAGCTTCTCGTTCTACTCCTGTGCACCATGCAATTCATTACCTCGAATCACAGGCGCTGCGTTGCCCCCAAGATTGGGGGGCCGGGGCGGGTGTGTATGTGATGTCATCCGTGTATGTGATGTGTGTGTGAGATGTCGCATGATGTCAGTACGTTTCTGAGCACAATTCAAAGTGTTGGTGCTGACCTTTAAAGCCCTAAATGGCCTCGGTCCAGTATATCTGAAGGAGCGTCTCCACCCCCATTGTTCTACCCGGACACTGAGGTCCAGCATCAAGGGCCTTCTGGCGGTTCCCTCACTGCGAGAAGCCAAACTACAGGGAACCAGGCAGAGGGCCTTCTCGGTAGTGGCGCCCTCCCTGTGGAACGCCCTCCCACCAGATGCCAAAGAGAACAACAACTACCAGACTTTTAGATGACATCTGAAGGCAGCCCTGTTTAGGGAAGCTTTTAATGTTTGATGTATTACAGTATTTTAATATTTTTTTGGAAGCCGCCCAGAGTGGCTGGGGAAGCCCAGCCAGATGGGCGGGGTATAAATAATAAATTATTATTATATTATTATCTGCGTCTTCCAACGCCATGGAGACCAAACCGGTGCAGCCTAGCGGAAGGCTGCCCTGGCCTGCGTGGTGTCAGGAGACCCCTTCCACTTTCTCCACCCCACAGATAGTTTTGTGCCCCTCTATCCTGCACTTTTCTGAACCGTTTCCAGCTCTAAAACAGCCTTTCTGAGTTGGGTCTGGGGAGGGAGTCTGCTGTCTCTCCGGAGTGGGGTAAGACACACACGTTTGGGCTCCGCAAGAGTTGTAGACAGAAAGTCATATTCTCCACGATTCATGCTAGTCTGTTCAGTACATTTGCTCAGCGTTACGCCCTAGGGCCTAATAATCTCATGTGCTGTGCTCTCTCTTTCTCTTTCCCCCGACAGCTTTGCAGCCTCTGAAGAACACGGAAAACAAAGAAGGTAAAGGAAAGTTTCCCCTCAGTGGTTGCTACCCATGTGTTGAGCTGCTTTGAAGTGAAAAGCAGCACGTTGCAGTCAATGTGCAGATTGTCACTTCCACAGGTCAAGCACGATACGCGCACCTTGGCAGAGCTAATAACCCCCAGATCTTTGACCTCTTTCTTTGCCTCCTCTTGATGGTGGTGATGATTGCCCTCTCTGCCCCACTTGATGCCAGAGTGAGGGCAGGAGGCATTGCCCTCTCTCTGAATTGGCTTCAATGGTCATTGCAAAGCCAGCTCAGAGTGAGAACGTATTTTGGGTAAAAAGAGAGAAAGTGCCCACAAAATGGAGCCCTGTTGCAGAACCGACTTTGTGTGTGTGATATGGGGTGGGGGTGGGGCTCTCTGAAACCTGCAAATACATCAGTAAAGTTGGGTAGAACCTTCCCCCTTCCCTCATTCCTCCCCTGATCTCTCTCTCATCTACCTAGTCCAAATGTTTTCCTCTCCCTTATGACGCATCAGCGATGGGCTTCTGAACATGGCCCCGTAACTGCTTCACCTTGTAATGGGCCTGCAGGAGAAAATGCATACATCTCCCCTCTTTTTTCAGTTTGGTCACTTACCCATTTTCCGCGTGGTTTCAATTCCTCCCTTTTCTTTCCAGACATTGGAGAAGAAATTGACTGACCAGAATTGGAAGGGAAATGCAGTTGTGCTACCACGAGGCTCACATGGCAAGCTGTGATCCTGCTCCTCCATCAATGGACTGCCGAAAATGTGACAGGCACAGCATGCACAGAGACCTTTCACCTGGCACCTGCTGCAGTTTGCTGATTTTGGCCATGACCAATTGCCTTCTCCCCCCCTTTTCCACAAAGATACAACCCTGAACTCTCTCTGTCCCCGTGAGACTCCCTTCTTCCCATTAGAAGCAGATCGTCGCTTACTGATGACATCCTCCCACTGCCAACCTCCCAGGACTGGGATGCTCCGAGTTCCCATTCCATAGTCTTACTGGGACGCTCCAAGAGTTCAACCATCAATGATGCTGTCAACTGATACAAAGGGAAGGACTTCCTGCTTGAATGAGAGTAATTTGGACAAACCACGTGTACTGTAAAGAAAAGGGGAAAACTCACAGATCAACTTGCCACTCTAACAGAGGAGATCATGGCACTCAAAGCTGTTTTGAGGGTCAGTTTTCAGTTGGATTTGCTTGTAGGCATGCCACCTGTCCAATTTTAGATTAGCACGGCTGGAGTTGTGTTGTGTTCTCTCTTATATTTGCTGGAGCCTGGGAAATGACCATTGACTTTATAACAGGGGCAGGGAGCCTCTTTCAACCTGAGGGCTGCATTCCATTCTTTCAGGGCCCACATGGCCCTGCTGGATAGGGCTGGGAGCAAAAGTGGGAAGGGCAATGAATGTAAAATTTAACTTTGTAGGCTAGCTTCACATGCACCTCTCTGGCCTTCATCCAGAGAAGGAAGAGGCACTGTCAGAGTTCCAGGGCACATTTCAGCCAGGCGAAAACACACCAGTTAGATGTGAAGCAGGGACACTAGGGGTGTAATGTGGAGAGTCCTGGGGGCCAAATAAAAATGACCGCAGGGCCACATTCAGCTCCCAAGCCTGACGTTCCCTAACCCTGCTTTTTAACCTAACGGCAGTAGCTGCCGAGAAGCAGGAAGGGCCCTTCACTCAGCGGTGTAATGTACACATGCTTGGCAAACAGAAAGTCAGTTACAATCCTTGATGGCTCCACCTAGAAGAGTGTTGTTAGGAAGCAATGCTAGGGAAGATCTCTGTGGTAGATCCTGGAGAGATTTGGATCCCTTTGGAATCAGCAGTGCTAGACCGGGTGGACCAGTAATTGACTCAATGTGGGAGAGCCTCCGATTTTCCTAACTGAGCATAACTAAGAGATGCGCAAGAAGGCATTATCTTTTTTGAAAAGAAAAACCATGTGAGGGGAATTGCTCTTTGAGGTCTCTTGGAAGAAGGGGATAAGATTCAGCACTAAGTCCTACTGGATGAAGCCATAGGCCCACCTCTGGGCCAACCAAAGGCCTGTGGGGAGCAGGGCAGCCACAGCACTCTCCCCACATGTGAGTCTCAGGAGTTGTTTCTCAGAGGCTAAGTCCTTGTGGCACTGCAGGTAGAAGCATAGCTATCACAGCCAGTAGCCCTTGAGAGGCTTCTCCATGAATTTATCCAATTGTCTCTTAAAGCCTTTCAGGTTGGTGGCCATCCCTCCATTTCGTGGGAACGAGCTCCATAATGTGCTGTGTCAAAGTCCCTCCATTTGCCTGTCCTGAATTTTCCAATATTAGCTGAATGATGGCCTCGAGTTTCTAGTATTATCTTTGTGAAGCTCGCCTTCAGATGTCGGTCTCTTCTCCCTCTCAGCCTTCCTTCCACAGCTGGAAGACAATCACAGGCAAAATGGGGAGCCTCTTTCCTGAGCTGAAATAGGAATGTGGCGCTGGCAGTGCCTTTACTCAAAAGACGGCCCCACATGCTGAATGGGGCTTACTCTCAGCCAAGTCTGCATAACATTTCAGAAATCTTCTCCCCTTTACACCTCCCAACTCAAACCCAAAGCCTTTATTCTGTGGAATGGGAATGTTTCAGAATTGAGCGCATTTCTGTTCTGTTGATGTTTCCTGTGCCTGGGGCAAAACGGCATATTGTGAGGTTCCTGAAGGTGCTCATATGATTTTAGAGCCCACTGCAATCTCCCCCTGCTGTTTGCCATGTCTGGGAGCAAATCCACAACTGTGGGGTGAGTGGAATTTGCAGGGATCTCTTAATATTAGATGCAAACAAAGGGAAAACTATATGGCAGAGCAACTGCTTTGGCCCAGCAATTGGGCTGCTTCTTCTTCCTCTGTTGGGATAGAGAGAATTTCCATTCACTGTTGACAATGGAAGACTTTAGAGCCATGTTTTAAGATTCTGCTTTTGGTTTGAGCATTGCAACACAACAGGGTATGGTGTTTTGTATGCACCAGGGTAGCCTTATTTTGCCTTTTGCTTGCTTTCCTCCCAGTTAACCACCTGGTTCACTGGAGTTAAATTTCTTTGTTTTTTTCTGAGAGAGCATTCAGTTCTGTCTCTTTGGTGTTTTTTAATATATAAAAATACTGGACTGAAAATGGATGGCTAGTCATGGTACTAGCGAGGGGGAATCTGCTGGTCAGATGGCTCCCTCTACCCCATAAGCTGAACCAAAGAGTAAACTTGGCTTTATTGCATTTCTGATTAGATTTCTACCCAACATAGTCTACATTATTTAGCATGTTATTTGCAAATCTGCAGAGATCTGGTTTATTGGGGAGGGCAGGGTTGCATTCTCCCTTTTTATCCCAACCCCCAAAGCCAGGGTAGCCGCCATGGTGCTTTCCAAGTGTTTGGAACTACAGTTCCCATTGGCCTCAGCCAGTGTGCTCAAGATTGATGGGAGTTGTAGCACGGCAACACCTAGAAAGCACCGTGTTGCTTACTGCTGATGAAAGAAGTTGAGCTGTACAGCTGGGAGACACTGAACACTTCAGAAGTAGAGTGGGTATTAGAAAGTTTGGGATAAGGGCTGAGGCAGTCTCTGTTGAACTGTGGACCGCTAGGTGCCTCATTCTCACACTTCTTGCTCTCTAAGTCTAATATTTTCTGGGGATTTTCGCTCTCGCTCAAAAGGGCTTAGAAACTTGCTGTGTGTTTTTTTTAAAATAAAAAAAGTACATTTGAACTTTTTAAATTAATTAGCTATTTAAAATGTTAGAATTTGGAGTCCTTAGTGCCTTTGGAGATCTAATAAACATTTGGTTCTTTTGGGCGAATGTTTCCTTTGTGCATGGTAGAGGTGTGGGATAATAATAATAATAATAATAATAATAATATAATAATAATAATAATAATAATAATAATAATAACAATAAAATTTATTTATACCCAGCCCTCCCCAGCCAAGGCCGGGCTCAGGGCGGCTAACAAGCAATAATAAAAACAAGTTGAATGAATACAACTTAAAAACAAGATTAAAATACAACATTAAAATTTTGAAACATTAAAATATTAAAATGCAGCCTCATCACAGGAGGAGAAAGGAAAAAGAAAAAAGAAAGAGGGAGAGGGAATCAAATTGACTCCAAGCCAAAGGCCAGGCGGAACAACTCTGTCTTACAGGCCCTGCGGAAAGAAATCAGATCCTGCAGGGCCCTGCAGAGCATTCCACCAGGCCGGGGCCAGTGTTGAAAAGGCCCTGGCTCTGGTTGAGGCTAATCTAACTTCCTTAGGGCCCGGGACCTCTAGGGTGTTGCTATTTATGGACCTTGAGGTTCTCCGTGGGGCATACCGGGAGAGGCGGTCCTGTAGGTACGAGGGTCCTAGGCCATGAAGGGCTTTAAAGGTCAAAACCAGCACCTTAAATCTGACCCTGTACTCCACCGGGAGCCAGTGCAGCTGGAAAAGCACTGGGTGAATATGCTCCCATGGCAAAGACTCCGTGAGGAGCCTCGCTGCAGCATTCTGCACCCGCTGGAGTTTCTGGGACAGTTTCAAGGGCAGCCCCGTGTAGAGCGAGTTAGAGTAGTCAAGCCTAGAGGTGACCGTCGCATGGATCACTGTGCCCAGGTCGGGGCGGGAAAGGTAAGGGACCAACTGCTTGATGCGGCGAAGGTGGAAAAATGTTGTCTTGGCTGTTGCTGTAACCTGCGCCTCCGTGGAAAGGGAGGCATCAAGGATTGCACCCAAACTCTTAACGGAAGAGTGGTACCTCGGGTTACAAACACCTCAGGTTGCAAATGCTTCAGGTTACAGACTCCGCTAACCCAGAAGTAGTACTTTGGGTTAAGAACTTTACGTCAGGATGAGAACAGAAATCATGTGGTGGCGCCGTGGCAGCAGCGGGAGGCCCCATTAGCTAAAGTGGAACCTCAGGTTAAGAACGGTTTCAGGTTAAGAATGGACTTCTGGAACGAATTAAGTACGTAACTCAAGGTACCACTGTATCTGCAAAGGCTGGGGAGGGGGGTCAATGATTTCCCTGTCCAAATATTTCTGTGGGGTTCTTGCCTATCCTCTTGGCCTCAACGAGTGCATGATCTGAAGGCAGGTCTGATCCTTACCATCAGAGGCAAATACAGTAGGCCCCCATAATAATAATAATAATAATAATAATAATAATAATAATAATAATAATAATAATAATAATAATTTATTTGTACCCCGCCCATCCTGCTGGATTTCCCCAGCCACTCTGGGCAGCTTCCCACAAAGATTAAAAATACATTAAAATCTCACACATTAAAAACTTCCCTGAACCAAGGCTGCCTTCAGATGTCTTCTAAATGTCAGGTAGTAACCATGGATGGTGATGCAGTTTCAACACAAAACATCCACCATCCACATACCACCAGGGGCATCTGTTGCCCCAGGCGCAGAATTGTTAGGGGTGCAAAATTTCAACAACCGGTGCAGTCTTAATAATAATAATTTTTATTTATATCCCACCCTCCCTGGCTCAGGGCATCTAACACCAAATATATGATACATTAAAAGCACAAAATCAAACAATTGGTTAAGATAAAATTCAAAATCACATTTAAAATCAGAATAAAATTAAGCGGGAGTCCACGAATCACAACTGTAGGGGTAAGTAATATTAAATGTTCACCAGGCCCAGCTACCCGTGCTGGTCCCATATGGGCTGACAGAGCCAAGGAGCCCACTTACATACAGGGTCCCATAGAAAGAAAGCAGGGGGTCAGACTAGGCCCGGACCAAAAGCCTGGCGGAACAGCTCCATCTTGCAGGCCCTGCTGAAAGATGTCAAATCCTGCAGGACTTGGCTGCAAACTTCCATTGCTGGGCTCCATTGAAAACGGCTTCTCCATGCGAACCAGGAAGTGACCTCTCCAGGCAGCAGAACAACATTAGGCAATTTAATAATAATAATAATAATAATAATAATAATAATAATAATAATAATTTATTTGTACCCCGCCCATCTGGCTGGGTCTTCCCAGCCACTCTGGGCGGCTTCCAACGATTAAAAATACATTAAGATGTCACACATTAAAAACTTCCCTGAACAGGGCTGCCGTCAGATGTCTTCTAAATGTCAGGTATTTGTTTATCTCTTTGACATCTGGTGGGAGGGCGTTCCACAGGGCGGGCGCCACTACCAAGAAGGCCCTCTGCCTGGTTCCCTGTAGCTTTGCTTCTCGCAGTGAGGGAACCGCCAGAAGGCCCTCGCGCTGGACCTCAGCGTCCGGGCAGAACAATGGGGGTGGAGACGCTCCTTCAGGTATATTGAGCCTTTGAGGCCATTTAGGCATGCGCATGCGTACTCCATCCATTCCCCTCCCTCCCACTATCCCCCTCCGTGGTGCCACTGCATGCCATTTTCTTAACTAAGGAGTGTGGGATTTCACAGTTTGAGCAGGTAAAAAGATTATGGGTACTGTTCATTACAATTTTTTCATAATTGGATGTTTTATACTTTTGGGGTGGGGGTAATGTATTCTTGCCTGCTGGAGGACTTGCAATTCAACAGTAAATTTGCACGGGGTGGTTTATTTTGAATGCTCATCATCGCAAATCTGAATGAGGCCATTTTTGCGAGAGCATCCAGGCTCTGTCTGGGCTTCTCATGCACAGCAAGCAGGGCCTGCTGACAGGCAGGTGGCAGAATCAGTCCATCTGTTGGATGAGAGAATTCCAACTAGAGCTGAGGCAAATTCAGACGGGGAAAGAAAACTCTTGGGCAAGCTTTGCTAACTTGAATTCATTTCCAAAACCTTTTGCGTATTCTGCCTCCCCTCAAAATGTCCCCAGTTATGGATGTTGTGGGATCACGTAAAATTTTGGGATAGAGAGCCTTGTTCATCTTGAGGGCCGCAAGGGGAACATTTCAGGGGCCACATGCCAGTGGTGCATGGGGCGAGAGGCAGAAGTGGGTAGAGCAATGTGTGTGTCTGTTACCTTTGTACACTAGGCTACATTTCAGAGAGGCAAAAAGATTCCTGCTTTGCAGGGGAACTTGTCAGTCATGGCCAGGAAAGCGTTCTTCCCGAGTCTGGTTATAACCTGTTAAAAGGTTATAATTATGGTCTTCAGCACGATACATCTGTTTGAGGATGCACATGTGTCAAATGAGAAGTGACTTTAAGCACATGATTCAGAAACACAAACTGGCCACATATTTCCATTTACCAAAAGGCAGCTATGATCTAAATTGGGAGAGCAGCACAGAGCAGAAAGAGTTCAGCCCATCTCCTGCTGCACCTCAGCCCTGATTTGGGTTGGGGCTCCTGTGCTGCTTTTTGTAGAGAAGGCGATGTGACGAGTCCAAGCACATTTTATTTTAAAAATGTTGTGCTTCCAAAAGTAAAATGGATTAAATGTCCTGGAGAGATTGCAATTCTTTTGTGTCAACAAGAGAATGTGAGGGGGGTGGCTTTCTTTTCTAGAAGCCCTGCTTTTGGTGTATGGAAATTTGGAATTGATGCTTTTTCCATCATGTATATAAATGGTGGGGAAAACCTCAGTTGTCTGAAGTTAATGTGAAGGAGTACTCCTCCATGCTCAAGGCCCTGAAATCAAGATATACTATGTCCACAGCATCCCCCTGATCCACCAAGCTTGTACAACAAAAGAAATGAGATTTGTCTGGCATGACATGTCTTTGAGAAACCCATACTGGGTCTTAGGAATCACAGCATCCTTTTCTAAGTGCTCACAGACCTTCTGGGCTGCTGCTGCATCACTCAGTGTGGTGTAGTGGTTAAGAGCGGTAGTCTCGTAATCTGGGGAACCGGGTTCGCGTCTCCGCTCCTCCACCTGCAGCTGCTGGGTGACCTTGGGCCAGTCACACTTCTCTGAAGTCTCTCAGCCCCACTCACCTCACAGAGTGTTTGTTGTGGGGGAGGAAGGGAAAGGACAATGTGAGCCACTTTGAGACTCCTTAAAGGCGGGATATCAAATCCAAACTCTTCTTCTTCTTCTTCTTGGGACAAGGGGGGTTTGGGAGGGTGGGGGCTGCCCCCTATCTTGGGTTGGGGGTATTGGGCAGCAGGCTGCTCCTTCTCTTGGTGTGAGGAGGGTTTGGGGGCTGCCCTTTCTATTGGGGTGACATGAGTGCTGCTCCTTCTGTTGGGGGGGTCTCCTGGGGGAAGCTGCCCCCTTCTCTCATGGCGGGGGGACCTGGGAAGGGGAGGGAGTCGGGAGGAGCTGTTTGCCCTCAGGGTCTTCCAGGCACACTCTGGGCTGAAAGGGAGAGAGCCACTCCATTCATTCATGAAATTATTTCTGTACTGCTTTGTTTCAGTCACACACACATATTCATTCATGGAAGCTGTTTACAGCAATCCAAGCCATAGAAGGATTAAAGACAGGCATGCATTAACCCTTTGTGGAGGGCTGTGTCATCCTCTTGTCATGAATATAATGCAGGGGGAGAAGTGCATGCTTACAAGTACACAGAAGCACACAAGCAGCCCCATACCCCGAAAGAAAGCGCTACAGAAAAATGGCAGTTGCCCTTTGAATTTTAAACTCCCTTAGGAAACAGCCTCTTCTATAGGAAAAACAGTGTAAGTAGCAGGCCGGGCTGTGCAAAAGGGCTTGTCCACACCTCAGCCATCAAACAGCAGGGGGCAAAGCAGAGACACACACCTTGTGGAAGTTGTTATTATTAAATGTATTTATTAAAGGTACATACTGCCCTTAATCCACAGATCACAGGGCGTTGATGACATAAAAATGCAACATGAAAGCACAAAATACATGAGAACAGCAAGAACAAAAAAAAAACCAATAACCCACCACCATATAATAATGTAAATTAAAAAGCAGAGACATCACCTTGCCAACAAAGGTCCGTATAGTCAAAGCCATAGTTTTCCCTGTAGTGATGTATGGAAGTGAGAGCTGGACCATAAAGAAGGCTGATCGCCGAAGAATTGATGCTTTTGAATTATGGTGCTGGAGGAGACTCTTGAGAGTCCCATGGACTGCAAGAAGATCAAACGCATCCATTCTTAAGGAAATCAGCCCTGAGTGGTCACTGGAAGGACAGATCATGAAGCTGAGACTCCAATACTTTGGCCACCTCATGAGAAGAGAAGACTCCTTGGAAAAGACCCTGATGTTGGGAAAGATGGAGGGCACAAGGAGAAGGGGACGACAGAGGACGAGATGGTTGGACAGTGTTCTCGAAGCCACAAACATGAGTCTGACCAAACTGCGGGAGGCAGTGGAAGACAGGAGTGCCTGGCGTGCTCTGGTCCATGGGGTCACGAAGAGTCGGACACGACTAAACGACTAAACAACAACAACAACAACAATATAATAATGTTATTAATTAAGGCCTATAAACTCTCTTTTATGAATAAAAACACTATAAATGTTCAAATAAAATATTTTTATAACAAAATACCTAAAGAAGGTTATCTACCCATAAATATAGGACTATGCGAACATATAGGACTCGTGTCTCTACTGTGGAGGCCGGGGACGTATGGCAGCCACATGACGGTCAAAAAGGGGGTCTTGCTGTAACAAGAGAGTCCACTGCTTGCCGATTTTGACACCTTCAGCCAACAGCTCCAAGTCATGTACATGGAGCCCGTGAGGACCCAGACTGCCAACCGCCTGATCAGGGAGCTGAAACAGGGGAGTCACTTGTTGGGGAAGTATGCCAGTGAATTTCAGCTGCTGGCACAGGAATTGGCCTGGAATCAGGCAGCTCTAGTGGACCAGTTTCAAGAAGGGCTCTTCGGCCACTGACTGTAAGCAGCATGTACGCACAGTGCTGCAGAGATTACAAGAGCATTGCCTGCTCACCAAGCTCTCTGAGTGCGAGTTTGACAAGCCCACCGTCAACTTCCTGGACATTTCGGCCGATGGCATTGCCATGGACCCTGGCAAGGTGGAGACTATTTTGTCCTGGCAGCCTCCCCATAACCCCAAGGAGGTGCAGCGCCTGCTGGGATATGCAAACTACTATTCTTCGTTCACCCTGCACTTTGCTCAGGTGACAGTACCTCTACCACCCTCCTTCGGAAAAGGCTGTGTTTGTCTGGGACGGTGCAGCTCAGAAGACATTAGATGCCTTGAAGGCTGTGTTTGCTTCTCAGCCATCCTTCGGCAACCAGACCTGGCCTGTTTGTGGTGGAAAGTGATGCATTGGATGCTGCGGTAGGGGTGCTGCTACTGCAGGCCGACCCACAGCCTTCAACGTTCTACCCCTGTGGGTACTGTTCCCGAAAACTTCAACTGGCAGAGCGGAATTATGGCATTTGAGACAAGGAACTATTGGCTGTTGAAGTGGCCTTTGAGATGTGGCATCATTTGTTAGAGGGGGCCAGTTATCCAGTTGAAGTTCGGACAGACCTTCGGAACCTAGAACATCTCCAGTCAGCCAAGAAGCTGAATCAGCGCCAGATCCGATGGTCCCAGTTCTTCGATTTCAAGGTCATCTATATTCCCAGCAGCCAGAACCAGCGGGCTGATGCTCTGCTCATATTCTGCTGCTGGTTGCATATTTAGATGCCTACTTGAACTCCAGGCAAGTGGGGATTAAAGGGGCTGGAAACAAACTGTCATAGTCAACTTCTGAATGCCACATCTTCAGACCAGAGCACTTGAGCTTCGCCAAAAAGCCACATCAGACTCGGAAGAATATTCATCCGTTGCTGATCTCAACAGATGGAGAAAGAGATGGTTTGGGAGGCCTCGCGGTGCACCCTGTGCTGCATTTTCAGGCAGTTCTGGGCTCGACTCCTGGAGGGTGCCCTGCAGCCCCAGTGCCGCCCAGGGTGCCTCCCCGCCCTCTTCCTATGCTACTGCTGTGGAGCTTCCCAGAATGGGCTCTCTTCCAGCATGAGGGCCCCATGGCCCCATGGGAAACTTCCTAGGGAGCACTTGCTGACTGTGGAAGGGGCCAGGGCCCAAAGATGAGGCAGCCATGGATGCGGCTCCCACCTTTGCCCTGTTGGCTACAGTCCTGTCAGGCCAAAAGTCACCCAACCCCTCCTCCCCAGATAGCCTCTTATCCCAGCTATGGGGTCCAACCAGGCAAAGACCCTCAAGTGGAGTGTTGTGTCAATATAGGGGGATTGTGGGGTCTCTCAAAGACCCCTCCTCTAG
Organism: Podarcis raffonei; assembly: GCF_027172205.1. Lineage (NCBI taxonomy): Eukaryota > Metazoa > Chordata > Lepidosauria > Squamata > Lacertidae > Podarcis > Podarcis raffonei. The sequence continues at coordinate 8,641,379 of NC_070615.1, forward strand.
TTCTCTCCTCCACTACTGGGTCTTTCAGCTGCTTCTTGCTCCAGAGGCATACGTGGCCCCCTCAGGTTTGGACTAGCCCCCTCTCCCTTGCCCGTGACTCCAGGTGAGCACAGGGGGTGGTCCTGCAATGCAGGTGAGCACTGAGAAATAGTGGGGTGCATGACAGGGGTGTTGGAGGGGTGTAGCAATGGAGCTCAAAGTGAAAACCTCTTTAGTTTTCTCAGTCTGTGTGAACAAAGAGGGGCTAAGGGATTGGCAAGGCTGGAGACCCTGCCCCTCCATGCCTACTGTCACTCATCCTTTTGGCTTTGATCCTCCCCCTCCAACACACACACATAAAAAGCTCCCCCCAATGCATCCTCCCAGGCTCTGGATTTAGACACAAGATTCAACTCATTGCCCTGCCTCTCATAGCCATGTGCAGATGTTGGAAAGTGTTCAGAGGAGGAAATAGGTCTGGCATACCAAGGGGCTGCCCCCACCCTTATTCCTCTGGCCTGCTAGGACACCCTCTCGCACCCAGACTCCTCACCTACAGCCTCTCAAGGTTCTTTGAGATCTGGGACATGAGGTCCTTTATGGTTTGCTTGTCTGGCCGCTGCACCTCTGCTGAGAGATAGGGAACCTTCATGTTAAAAGGGTCAGCCTTTGAGATGCCACCAGGCTCTTTGCAAACAGGTAGCTGCTGCCCAGGACGCTTCCTAGTCTTGCCTCCTTTAGTGCCCATGAGCTCCCTGGGTGGCTGAGATGGCACAAGCCAACTCTGTCCTCTGTGGGCCAAACCATCCCAACTGATGCCCACTCTGGCCCTGTTCTCCAGGCCCAAATACCCAGGCAGGGAAACCTCAGGGAGGACACCCACCACCCACCCACCCCTCCCATCAACTGGGCCCCCTTCCCCAGGCAAGGAGGCAGCAACATTGCCCCAAAACCCCACTGGAAATCACAGACGTACTGCTCTGGGTCACACTGGCATCTTTGGTGGGAGCCAGTCCTCCATCAGACTCAGCATATTTCCTGAGGAGCATCCTCAGGAATGCTCCCCTGGGGCTTCCCCTGGGGTGGGGTGGGGGGAGAAATGTCACGACCCCACAAGTGGGCTGAAGCCTGCCTCTTCTCAGACCTGGGGGAATTCTGCCACCTTCCAGGACACTTGTGAGGCTGAGGGGAAGCAGGACACCCAAGGGGACAGACGGACCACATGGACACTGAAGGAAAGGAGCAAAGGCAAGAGCCCAGCTGCTGCAGGATCAGGCCCAAGAGGGCCCATCTTGCCCTGTTCTCACAGGGGCCACCTTATGCCCCAAGGAAAAGCCTCAAAGCAAGACCTGAGTGCAAGAGCAACCCCCTTCCTCACTTCTGCTCTCCACCAGCTGGTCTTAGTCAGAGGCATTGACTGCCTCCGCCAGGGGAGGGAGAACACAACCATTGGCAGCCTCCCCTTCCTACCTGGAGGGGTCCTGGAGCCTCCCCACCCCCACAAAGGAGACTGAAACTATGGGGGGGGGACAACAGGTGGAAGAGGAGACTCACTGTCTTCCACGATTTGTTTGATCAAATCCTCTGGCTCCTCTCCTCCTCCAGCAGCTCAAGCTAGTTGTCTGCCAGGGCAGCAGTTGGCCACTACGTCATGATCCCCCCAAGGTCCACACCCTGGCAAGAGGAAACGTGTGGAGTGGGGGGTCTCTCTCACCTAAACGGCACAGGTGGGTGCACGGGCTTCTGGTAGGGCTGCCTGAAGGGCATGATGATGGCTTTCTCCATGGCCACTGCTGCCCTCTCCAGATTCTGCATCCACCTGCCAGGAAAAATGGGAAGAGGGGAGACAGAGAGAGACTCTCTTGAAGCCCCGAAGTGAACAGAGAAGGGGCTTCCCTTTGCCAGTTTGAAATAAACACACACACACACACACACACACACACACACACCTTTACCCTGCCTTTTTACACTTAAGGTGTGTGTCCCCCCACCCCAGCAGAGGGAAGAATAAGAGGCAAACATCTTACCTGATCCTCTCGGAAGGGCTGGATGCCACCAGCTCGTAGATTTCTGGTCCCTCCTCCGAAAGGCAGACCAGAAAAAATTATCTTGGATCTGAGCAGAGAAAAGAGACCAGATGGAAGAAGAGTCCTTACGGTGTCGTGAAGAGCGGTGGTGTTATGGCCCCCCTTCTTACCTGTGGCTGCAGGGCGGACGAGGGTGGTCTCCAGAGGAACCATGGGGCTTAAAACAGAGCCCCCTGCCTTCCTCCTGAAGCATTTTAACTGTAGTTGCCGCCCCTTCAGCTTCAGGAATACTAAAAGATGCTCCAGAAGCAGGACGTGCAGGCCTAAGAGCCACAAACACATACAGAGAGAGGGGTTGTTGCTCACCTGCTCCACTGATCCTGAGGAGAACATCTAAGTGCCAGGCTGCAGAATCAGGCCAAAGGCCCAGCCAGGCCAGAGGGAGAAAGGAAGTTGGACCAAATCAGGCCCTTGGGCCCATCTAGCCCTGTCTTGTCTACCCTGACTGGCAGAAAGGGCTCTCCAGGGTCCCAGGCAGGGAGTCCTCCCCTGAGCCCAACCCGGAAATGCCGTTGGGGATGGAAGCTGGGACCTTCTGCATGCCAAGCAGGTGCCATGGAGCTACAAGGGCCCTTCTTCCACCCAAACACGGTCTCTCTGGGAGAGTTGTGGCTTGTGGTTTGAGAGTTCTAAATGCTCCCGAAAGTTGGATGTTTTGACAGCTAAGGCTCTACTTTGTTTTAGGGATTGTGTTCTAAAACTGCTTCATTCTCTTAATCTTTTGAAAGCCACCTGACGACCTTTGCTTGGTCTGTCTAGCTCAGCCCTGTCTCCTCTCGCTGGCAGCAGTGGCTGTCCAGGGCTTTTAGACTCCAGAGTCTTTCTGCCACGAAGCCACAAGCCCTCCCCTCTTTGATTCCTGCCTTAATAGAAAAGGGGAGTCTAAGTGGCAAAGCCAACTGCAGAGGCAGAGCACATCACCCCTCCACTCGGAGAGGCCTGTGCCACGCGGGTGTCTCTGGGCAGGAGAGGTTGTTTCTTCCACTTACCCACAGTCTTCTTCTTGTTCAGGCGAAGCTGCAGAGGCCCCTCCTGAATTAGGTTGTGTTCCCTGAGGTCAAGGTTCTGCACCGAGGGGCAGAAAAAGGCAGTATTTCACGGAGGGGAAGAGCAGGACAAGGCCAGGGATTGGAGGGGAGGGCAAAGAGGAGACCCTACCTGGAACTCCCTGGCCAGTGGGTGGCGGCTCTGGCGTAGGGATTGGGCGTCCAGGCGCTGTTGGTATGCTTGAAGCTGGCGGTTGTTCTCTGCCAGCCGCAGCTCCTCCTGGATGCCTGCCAGGATCCCCTTGACCTCATCCCAGGCCAGGCAAAGGCACTGGTGCTCATAGGTGGACTCTGAAAGTGCAGAGAGAGGAGGTAAGAGAGAGAGTAAGAGGCTGCCTGCAAAGTTGGTTTTATTTCCAGCAACTCCCAGCACAAACTAGGAACAAGGCTGCATTTAAAAGCAAGCAGGTCTGGAAGGCAGATGAGCAGCAGCAGCCCAGATGCATAAGGCAAACAGATCCTTCTTTGCTGATAGGAAAGTGGGCTGCTGAACAACACCTATGCCCTACAGATACAGCCTCATGGGGCTCTAATGCAACAGACACCATCGTCTCTCCCCCCTCCCCGCCCCATCACCCTCTGGGTGCTGGCTTTCCCTAGTAAGGCAGGCTCAATACATCCCAAAATTAGGAAGCACATCAACATGGAGTCATGGAGAGATGCAGCTTTCCTGGGACACCCTCCCCACCGCACCCAACACACCAAGATATGGAGAAAGAGAGACATACCGTTGGTGTGCTGGATGATCTGATTCAGCAGCAGAGGGTAACTGGCCAGGCGCTGCAGCTCGCAATCCAGGAAACTGGCCAGCCGGCGGTGGTGGCATTCCGGGCTGCTCTCAATTTCCTGGGAATGGCAGAGAAGGAAGCAGACAGACAACATGTATCTGGACACCAGAGAGAGTCAGCCACCTCCAAGCAGCAAAACCAGTGGGGTGAGCCTTGCTGCTCAGCTCCTGCTTGCTATGGGGCTTCTCCTTTGGGGCAGCTGGGTGGCTGCTGTGAGACAGGAGGTTGCCCCTCATTCCAAGGACGCCAAACCCAGGGAAAGCCCCCAGAACCCCTACAATCTCACACCACCTAGATATTGGGGTGGCATGGAACTAGAGTTTACCCCCTAACCTACACCGTCTGGCTGGTTCTTCTGCACTGTTGCATTTGCCCAGGGAGTGGGCAGCCGGGAGAAGAGGACAGCTCTCCTGCCCCTCCCCTCGCATGGGAAAAGAGCCCCCCAGGGACAGTGCCCAGCCAGCAGCTGAGAAGGCCCCTTCCATGAGCTCAGCATCCTCTTCTCACACAGCTTACCTGGATGACACGCCTGAACCGAGCATCCCTCTGCTGCTTCTCCTGAAGGATCTCCCGGGCCCTGGCCTGCTGCAAGCTGCCCTTCAGGACGGCCTGCCGGAGCTCCTCAGGTGCAGCCACACCAAACTGGGGGGAAGGCAGGAAGGGGGCAGGGGAGAGGAAACAGAAATGGTGAGCATCAGGAACTCAAGGGCCCCAGTCCACTGGAGACCTACAGGCAGCCCCCTCCCAGTTGCCGCCAGCCTCTCCGCCCTGCTCTGGGATCCTTACCTGGGAAAGCAGGAGGTCCCCGATCTCCCCAGTGAGGGGCCCTTCCTCCTGCAGATCCCTCATCTTCCCCGACAGAGAACCTGGGAGGGGAGGGAAGAAACATGGGAGGGGAGGTTGAGCAAGGCAACGGGAGTGGGGGAATAAAGAATAACCCCAGCAAGGACAGGAGGGGGACGGAGGCGGCCTGCTCTTTTTTTAATAGCACTTTCTCAGTGGTGGAGAGACCAGGCGTCTCATTTGTTTATGTCATTTACACCCAAGCCTGCCCTCCAAGGAGCTCAAGAGGGTGTCCATGGATTCCTTCCTCATTTAATCTTCACAACAACCCTGTGAGGTGGGTTAGGCTTAGAGGCAGCAACTGGCTGCCCCCGCCATCCTCCCTGCCCAAGGCAGGGGATGCCCCTCTGAACAATCCCCATTCCGGGGGGGGGCATTGGGCTTGCGCTCCTACCCTGCTGCTTGTGGGGCCCATTGAAAACTGGCTGAAGGTCTGGCTGGGCCCCTTGGGGCTGATCCTGCTGCAGAGCTCTTTGGATGCTGTGCTTTTCTTTTAGTCCCTTCTCCCTCTGCCCCTGACCCACCCAGGAAGAAGCGGAGGCCTGGGCCAGCCACAGAATGGAGGGGAAGCAGACTTACCATGGATCTTAATCAGTTCTCTTAGGGCGGGGAAGACGAGGGTCAGCTCCTCCTGAGAAAGGAGTTTTTCTTTATATAGCCGATGGTAGAGCAGCACAGTAAGAATGCACAGGGAGCTCAGATGGGAGGCCTCCGTCATAAACAGCTCTGTGCAAAGAGGGCAGAAGGGGAAGAACGTCAGGTAGAGGCCGCATCCCAGCAGGGTCTGGAAAAGAGGCAGCTAAAATGGGCTGTTCTTTCAAAAGACTTGGGTTCTGCCTGACAAGGAGAGATGGATCCTGCTCTCCTCCTGAACTGGGTGCAAAGCCCAAAGAGTGGCCATTGGTGGGGTGCCAAGGAGTTGGGTCCTCCTGGCCCAAAGTGACCTCCATGCTGACCGGCAGGTGGCTGTCCAGCGCCTCAGGCAGGGGTCCCTTCTTCCCAGGCCTTCCTGGAGTTGCCACTGCACTTGGGGCTCATGCAGGCAAGGCAAGGGCTCCACCGCTGAGCTATGGCCATTTCCCAGCCTGGACACCAGGAAGCACCCCATGGCTCTGGCGGTTTTAGGGAGGCGTGATTAGTGTGGCTGCACTGGGTGCTGCACTGCAGGGGGTGCAAAACAGTGCTTTGGAACAGAGCGCGAGAGGCGACAGTGGGCCTTGGGGTAGGGGGGGGGTTGCACAGGGTGGCACTGGAATTGGGGAGCCCAAGTCCACCACTGCCATTCTGGGACTTGTCTGGAGAAAAATGATCTCCTGGCCATTTTTGAGAATCAGAAGTTCCAGGCTACTCTTGGGAGGGAGAAGGACCCACTTCCCAGCCGATCTCCCAGGCACGCTCTCCCTCCCCATGCTTTACGAAAGTGAAGATGCCCCTGAACTCCCTTGTCCAATATTTCTGAGGGAGGCCTGAGGTAAAAGCCACAGAAGGACCCTCCTCACCATGAATGGCTTCCTGCCGGAGGACCTCCCGTGCCGGAAGAGAACCGGCGATGTTGCGGCCGGCAGTCTCTTTCCATAGGCTCCCCTCATATTTGAAGACTTCCTCCAGCTCTGAGGGGAGGGAGGGGTCCAGCTTGGCTCTCCCACCTGAGACTCTGGCTGTTCTGTGGAAGAAGGGAGAAGCAAAGATCTGTTAGACTGTAACATTAAAGTGATGACTAAAATGCATAAGATGTTATTGGAATGGGAAACAAAGGATGAACAAGTGAAATCTTCAGCGATTATGTTGGACAATAGATATTGGTCATAACATAGAAATGGAAGCATGAAAACGATTGTGGAATATGGATATAAAATTTACAACTTGCTATGGTATAAGAGAAAATTATATGGAAAATGTTATATAGATGGTATTTAACACTTAGTAGACTGGCAAAAAGTATGAATCAAAAGCGAATAAGTGTTGGAAGTGTAAAGAGAAAGAAGGTTCGTTTTTTTCATATGTGGTGGTCTTGTAATAAGGTCAAAGCTTTCTGGGAAATGATATATAATTAATTGAAAAGATGTTTAGCCTTTTGTAAGAAAACCAGAAGCTTTTCTCTTGGGATTTATAGGATCAGACTACCTAAACAGTATAGTAATGTATTTATATATGCAGTTACAGCTGCAAGAATATTATTTGCCAAAAAATAGAAAGAAGTAGATGTCCTAACGAAAGAAGAATGGATAGTAAAACTAATGGATTATGCAGAAATGGCAAAGCTTACCAAAAGAATAAGAAACTAAAGAATAAGAAGAATAAGACACTAAACATTTTATAATGGAATGGAAATGGGTTATTGAATATTTACAAATAAACTGTAAACAGATTAAGACATTGGCGGGATTATTGCAAAAACCTACAGTTTCAAAAATATATGTGAGAATAGATGATTAAAAGAATGAGTTAAGATAATTTGGAGTATGCAGAAAATGTGAAAATAAATATAAGGAACCACAGAAAGAAGGAAGTCGAGGTTCGAAATGTTAGAATTATAGTTGAACTACTGTTGTAATATAAATGAAAATTATAAATAAAAATTTAAAAACCACACCTAACTAACTCTGTGCCAAGTCACTACAACTTTTTAAACAGACAAAAGGCGCCCCCAGTTACTTCTTATTTTGCAAAGAGTGCAGAGCTGATCCCCAGGGCTGCTCCCCTGCAGATGACTAACAAGGTCCTCTGCTCCACTTTCCACATTGGACAGCAAGTGGCTGATTCTGGCTACTCCTGATCAGAGCCAGGGTAAACCCCTGGCCAGTCACCCAGTGTTACGATGCTAAATTACCCTGATGTTTTCTCCATCAAGCCTCCCCAAGCCTGGTTCCCTCCAGATGTTGCTATGGGACTCCAACTGTTGCAATTCTATTGCAATTTGGATGGTGACAAAAAAGGAAACTCAGAAAATTCATCAGAAAACTCCCTGGGAAAATTGCTGGCTCGTGTAACATAGCATGGGAGTTAGAAAGGTCAAATAACCAAGGAGCATCTTTAAAAACTAGGCATGTAGGGGGGGGGGGCACAAATCTTCAGGATGCCTCCCCACTTTCCCATGACTTTACCTTCTACGCGACCAGCGGCACATTATGAAAAAGATCTTCAGAGCCAGAAAGACCACAAAAGGCTTTCAAGACCACAAAAGAAGGATCGCTGCTTTATGGGCTGCTAACTGATCCAACTGGCTTTCAACTGACCTAGGAATCCTTTTAAACAGCTCACCTGGCCTCCTAGGAAACAAAACATTCTGCAGGATCCTACAGCTGGTTGTGAGGTCAGAGCCTGGCCAAGGACTGGAGCCAATGGGCTCCGGGCTCCAGGAACGCTCTCTCTGCCAGGCCCTTGGGACCACTGGACGACTTCAGGAAGCTGCCAAGCCCTGCATTTACCCCCAAGCAGAAGGCTCAGGCAGCTGGATCTAGGCTCTCCTTAAGAGTTTCCCCAAATCCTCCCAGTTTTGACCCCTCTGAAGAATCGAAGGAAATAAGGCAGGCCAGGACTGTGGTCCAGTTTCTGGCACCTCCTTAAAACTCACCTGTTTCCCCAGATGTTGGCTGGCTAGTGGTCCATCATTTGGTCACGGTGTATTATAAGTTCCAGGGGGTTGAATCTTCTTTATTTATTTTTTTGTGGGGGCTTCATTGCATTATGGAACCACCTTCTGCTCACCCACATTTGCCACTTCTAGGCGTCTTTTTAAAACATGTTTGTGCACCTAGAGGCCTTTCTTGGTGCTTTATTACATGGAAACTCCATCTTTTCTCCAAGGAACTCAAAGTGGTGTACAAGATGCAATCCCTCTCTCCAAATTATCCTCACAATAACTGTGAGGTAGGCTAGGCTGAGAGCCCCAAACCTGGTCCAAGGTCACCCAGGGAGCTTGATAGCCAGGGGGACCTTGAACCCTGGACACCTGGATCCTAGTCCGGTCTGGACACCACAGTATATTAACAACTTGGATGGCTTTAAAGGAGGATCAGACAATGAAGGAGAAGGCAAACAATGGCTACTAGCCATGGTTGCAATACTTTGCCTTTATAATCGCAATTAGTAACACTTTGGAACATGGCCAGCCCAAGTCATTTTGGCACCTGATGTGAACCGTTAATTGGCACCCTGCACCCCAATTCATGGGGGAAGAAATTTGGCTTCATCTGAAAAATGTACAAAACCAGACTTTTAAACACAACACTGTAGTCCCCACACAATGAAGCCCACAAAAATCAAGTTGTAGTGTTTTGTGCCCTCTGGAACTTGAGTTTACCTGCTTTTAGCACCTCGTTTACCAGGCTTTGAGAAGGCGCCCCCACAGCTCAGAGCCCAGTTCCTGCACATCTCTTGCACAGGCCTAAATCCACCCCTGTGATGAGGAAGAACGAGTAAATAAGGTGGTGCTTTCTCTGAATTCTCACCCTACGTATGGTGAATGCTCACACCCAGATCTGATTCTGAGCTGAAGAGAAGGGAACAGAGGAGCTGCAACCTGGTTCAGAGCAAATGGAGAGCAAATGGGGTTTCAAGAAATGGCAGAGTGAAGGGCCTTCTGACTTCATGATCCACCACACCAGGGATAGGGAAACTCTGGGCCTCTCCACCTGGCTCCATTCTGGGCAACCTTTTGGAGACCTCAAACCATTAGACAGCAGTGACTGAGGCAAATGAGCAATGAATGTAAATTCCACCTTTGTACATGGAGCCAGTTTCCCCCCACACTCACAAAGCCCTGTCTATCCAGACCCTCCAAGTGTCCCTATTTTCCAGGGACAGTCCCTGATTTACAGAAGCCACCCTGGTTTCTGATTTGATCCTGAAATGTCCCATTTTTATTTTGGATGTCCCTATTTTGATTGGAGAAATGTTGGAGTGTCTGACTATGCCCCGTCCAGATAAGTGAGATGCATCCCTGGTGGACACTTTCCAACCACCAGGCAGAAACAGCTGGGGGAGAAGGAGGGCCAGTGAGTGGTGTGGCTCTGAGGAAGGGGCTGTGGCCTGGGAAGAGTTCTGAGGGCCAGAGAGAGAGGCCTGGGGGGCTGTGTCTGGCCTGAGGTTCTCCGCTCCTGTTCTGGATGGAGGGAACTCTTTGGGAACCAAGGCTTTGCCATCCTCCCAGCAATGTGTCCAGCATGTCCTTGGCAAAAACGCAAGCAGCCTGTAGTTTGAGAGTGGTGCAGGCTGAGGATCAGAAAGCGTAGCTGGAGCTGGTAAGAGTTTGGGGCTGCCTGCTGTCAGAGGCACATTTAGGGAAGCACAGCCAGTTCTGTTGCACTGGGTGCGAAGCCTTGGTGGTGCCACTTGGGGCTTTGCAACTGTGATTTAGAATGGATCACAAGAGGTGGAGTGGTACCAAAAGTATGTGTTGCAAGGGCACCACTGAAATTTGAGACTCTGCCACTAAAAAGGGGTTGTGGCTCAGGGGCAGGAAGAAGGTTCAGTTCCAGGCATCTCCAGACAGAAATGGGAATGTCCCCAGTCAATGTAGACAATACTGAGCTTGACGGATCAAGGAGTCAGACTCAGTTTGAGGCGGCTTTTGATGTTCCTGTGCCAGTTTGTAAATAAGTACAACTTTTGTAAAATGTCAGAAGGCTCCAGTAACCTCATTCCAAAGGAAACCAAGCCAGGCGACCACTGCCCCCCTGAAATTTATGCACTTGCAGAATAAGGACTCGTGTAACAACAGCATATTTCTGTTTTAGAAATCAGACATGTGGGCAAACCTTAAATGGTAGATCTGGAGATTCCCTTGCCCCCGGTAAGAAGCTCAAGCTCATTATCTCCCGTGCACACCACCCACTTGCTGGGGGTTGGACTAGATGACCCTCGTGGTCCCTTCCAACTCTGCAACTTGATGATTCTGCAGAGGCAATCATTCCTTTGCCCCGTTTGTTGATCTGCTTGCCCAGGCACATCACAAAGCCAGCCAAGGTTACCAAGCAGCAAATCAATACTTCCTGTGGAGTAGCCATAAAAATATTAGAGTGCTTAAGTGCTGAAATACCAAAGTCCTTAATAAAAATGCAACAAGACACCAACAAGAATCTTAATGAGGTATCATTCCACTGGAGAACATCTAAAACTTTAGAGCGATTATGCAGATTTTGGGGTGTGTTCCCCCCACCCTATTAGCCAGTGCACAAATGAGAGCTTCAGAAAGGATTGTGCAATAAACAAACAAATGAATAAATATTCTTTAAAATATGCTGCAGATTGAATGTGGTTTTCGTCACGATAGGGCTTGTGCAACACTTAATTTAGGGGAAAGTGCCATGACACATGTGCTTAGGGGAGATGATCACGTAAGGAAACATTGGGGAAATGGAACAAAGTGTTGTCTGAATGCAGCCCCAGTGCACAATGGATGTCCTGATGTGTGGGAATGTTGAGGACAATCGGAGAGGATATATTGATTAATATTATCCTTCCTCACGCTAGTGAGCTTGTAGCAGAGCACATTCCCATGTACATAGAAGGAAGCTAGTTGATTGGATTCCTCAGAATCACTTGAGTTAAGCAACTCATTCTGGTTTGTCCATATTGGATTTGTTCCTGGTAAATCCCGCTTTGTTCCCTTTTAAAAGAATAGCGACACAGCAATGACAAACCTAGACAGCATCTTTAAAAGTAGAGACATCACCTTGCCAATAAAGGTCCGTATAGTTAAAGCTATGGTTTTCCCAGTAGTGATGTATGGAAGTGAGAGCTGGACCAGAAAGAAGGCTGATCGCCGAAGAATTGATGCTTTTGAATTATGGTGCTGGAGGAGACTCTTGAGAGTCCCATGGACTGCAAGAAGATCAAACCGATCCATTCTTAAGGAAATCAGCCCTGAGTGCTCACTGGAAGGACAGATCGTGAAGCTGAGGCTCCAATACTTTGGCCACCTCATGAGAAGAGAAGACTCCCTGGAAAAGATCCTGATGTTGGGAAAGATTGAGGGCACAAGGAGAAGGGGATGACAGAGGATGAGATGGTTGGATGGTGTTCTTGAAGCTACCAGCATGAGTTTGATCAAACTGCGGGAGGCAGTGGAGGACAGAAGTGCCTGGCGTGCTCTGGTCCATGGGGTCACGAAGAGTCGGGCACGACTAAACGACTAAACAACAACAAATCTTCTTTTAAAGTAATGATAAGCTTTACTCACATTCAGTCCACAGTGTGGTCCTGAAGGCAGGCTTTAGCTTGTAGTTACAGATACAGAGCAAAGTGTGGGTTCATCCTCTTGTGAGGAATGAGCTCATGTGCTGCTGGCTGAGAGCAAAAAAGGTAGTACAAGAGGAAGAGCACCAAGAGAGAGATGGTGGTGTGACCAGGCCCAGACGGGGGGGGGGGCATATGGGCTACTTGGCCCGGGCCTCCGATTCCAAAGGGGGCCTCGGTCAGCATATTCACAATCATTTTGTCTTTATATGCAGATACGGTTCAAGCCTTGAAATAAAATTATTTGTCAGCATAACTTTTGTGAAAATTATTTATATACTTACTTATTTATAAGATTTCAGTTATCCCCAGGGTAAAAAAAAAGGGGGGGCATATTATTTACCTGGCCCAGGCCTCTGCCTGGCTCTGCAAGGCCCTGGGTGTGACCAGCCCTTTTATGGGGTCTCACAGGGTCACGCCTATCAGATTCACCAGCCCCACTGAAGAGGCTCCTCATGAGGCCGGAGGAACATCGCCCGGCTGTGGGGAGTGAAGGCTGCTCCCTGCAAGGCCCTTTCCACCTGGCATAGGGGGTGAAGCCCACACTCACCAGCCCTACTACGTTAAATATGTATTCTGTAGTTGACCTTTGTAATGTTTTATTTTTAAATCTTTAAGATAATATTTTATTTTTGTGTTATGTTGCTTTGACTGTATACTCTATATTTGACTTCCTTCAGATTGTCTTATGTTTTATTGATTTCATATGCTGCAAACCGCTTTAAGATTCTTCTTAAAACTATAAAGCGGTATAGAAATTAAATTAAATCTATCTATCTTTCTATCTGGTCACATACAGGGGGAGGATGCTCCAGAGCCAGGCATGTCTAAAGTCCATATTGGGGGCCTAATCTGGCCCGCCGGTTGGTTTAATCCGGCCCCTGTGGCAGTTTATTTCCTGGGGTAAGATCCTAAAAAAAACACCTCGACAACTTCAATCCTAAAAATAACTTTGGTTGGCCCTTTGGTCAGCCCTATTGGCCCTTCACTTCATCAAATCTGACCCTCTTTGAAAAAAGTTTGGACACCACTGTGAGACCAGGTGTGGCAAGAAGTCCTCCTGGCTGGAGCAACATTCCACTCTGGGCACATGATGAAACAGACAGGATGGCCTTTCCTGCAGAACGGTGTGATAACAGAGATGATCTTTTACGCATTCTGGCTCCAAACTGTACTGGAACAATAACACCTTTATGCAGCACAATGTGAACTCTTAATTGTTTTCTTGTGAGAGTAGATATATCCCTTAGAACCAGCGACGCGGACTTATAAAAAATATTGGGGGGGCCCGGGAAAGCTCATGAATAATAAATAAGCTCATGAATATGCAAATAAAGTGGCGCCGCCTCCTCGTGAGCGAATAGGGGAGAGCGTGCTGCGCCTATTAATCAGCTCCAAAGGAAATTGGGTGGAGCTTTTGCTCGGGAGGGAGGGCAGGAGGCATGCAGCCCGCCCCCCCTGTGCATTTTGGGCTGGGGGAGGGGCGGCGATGGCGCTCTGCTGGAGGGGCGCCGGAGATTATTGGGGGGGCGGAGCCCCCCCAAACGAATTTTTGAGGGGGCTCGGGCCCCCTCAAGCCCCATGGAGTCGGCGCCTATGCTTAGAACTTAGATTCCAACATTTCTGTTTCGTGGTCAAGGCAGTGGGGGATCAGAAAGGCTCCACTGTGGTCAGGTGGATGTGTCACCCCAAAGTGATTTGATTTCTAGCTCTTCAGCAAGGGGACAGGAGCCTTCCCTGGACAGGACAGAGGACCCAGGCTCCCCAAGATGCTTATTTTCTTGCTACTTCAGCTATCGGGAACACCCATCATTAAATGAACCGTTTTTCAAAAAACTGTTTAAGCCTTAACTGTTTTGAATGCAATGCATATTAAATACAAATACATCAATCTAGTACCATTCTAGGCACAACAATTCCGTTCCAAATAGTACTGCTCGTCTCAAGGAGTCCTTCTTCCCAGATGTCATGTTGCCCTTTGCAAATTCAGCTTGAAGGTTTTTTTTGTTTTGTTTTTTGCAAACCGAGGCGGTAAAAATTGGCTTCCGGCACATAATGAATAAATCAGTTCCATTTAACAGATAGGAAATCTTTTGTGAGTTGGATCAGCCAGAAACTCTGTCCAAGAGTCTTTATCCGGCTTAATTCCAGGAGATTTGTCTAATGAGAAAGAGGCTGTTTTTTATTCAATGTGCCACAGGTGTGCTTTCTGGGACCATATTCTACATTAGCGTATCATCCTTCAAGCGTCATTTGGGACTTTGTTTAAAGAAAGAAAGGAAAGCTGGAAAGGCCTGCTGCATTTGCAAGAAAATTTAATTGCTTAAGCATTTCTCCAAACAGTATTGATGCTGAAGATGTTCTCAGTCATGGCAAGAATTCTGGGGCTTTTAATGGTTTCTGAATCTATATCTTGTAGTCTGCTTTTGGATATGTACTTTCCCAGATCAAGCTCATCTGTTTGGAACTAGCCCTGCCATGAGGTGGCCTGAGGTGTCAGAGGGATGTTTTGTGCAGCAGCTAGTTTTAGGATTTAGGTTTTTTCCAGAAAGTCCTAAAGTGATTTATGACTGAAGCAAGTGTTCTTTTTTTTAACACACACACAATCACCTGTGAACCAGAGCACACCTAACATTCTAAATCCATTCAAATTTATTCAACACCACCAACCTTCTGGGATGCGATTTGGAGGCCCTAGTTTACAGTGACACCTTTCCTGGAGAGGCCTCCAAATATGTGTACATTAGTCAAAACTACATATAAGAATGTGTTTATTAGGATAAATTTGCACAAAAATACTGATGATTCTTCATGAGGATATATATATATATATATATATCTGTCAGGATGCTGTCAGTGGCTCTTGGCTGGTTGCCTAGGAAAGTATAAAGACAAGGAAAAGTTTCTTACCGTCCTTTTTTATTTCAGTCTTTACAGACAGAGGCTATAGAACCCAGCCTCTTGGATAATGGCATTGTCCCAAGTGAATCTCCACCCCTGTCTCTCCCACTTCCTCATTCATCACTTCTATGGGTGCTGCTACATGCCCTCTGTCTTTGAGCTCTTTGCTCTCCTACTTTTAAGGCTCGCTGGGTTCTGGGAGATGGAGAGTCTGGGTTGCTTTATAATGACAATGTGTCAGCTGGGTGTTGCTCTGGCTCTCCCATGATTTCCCAGCTTTCCCCCTCATCTGCCTCTGAGCTGCTACCTCCCTCAACCCCCTGTTGTAAATCTATACTGTTTTCCTCTTCCTCCTCCCTAGAAGGGTCAGGATAGGGAGACTGTCTCCATCATTCCTTCTCTGCCCGGTCCCTGACAATATCTCTGTAATCACAAATTGCTTCAGAATGTGAAGGTACATTCTTTCACCTTTGGTGGACGTGCCCCAGGATTAAGGCTTTCTGGGAAATGATATATAATGAATTGAAAAAGGTATTTAAATATACCTTCTTGAAGAAACCAGAGGCCTTTCTCTTGGGCAGAACTTTTTTCATGTATGCTACAACAGCAGCAAGAATACTCATCGCAAAGTATTGGAAGACGCAAGATCTACCCACTCTGGAAGAATGGCAGATGAAACTGATTGCCTGTATGGGATTGGCAGAAATGACGAGCAGAATCCGTGACCAGGGAGAAGAGTCGGCAGAAGAAGACTGGAAAAGATTCAAGGACTATTTACAGAAATATTGTAAAATTAAGGAATGCTGAATGATGTTGGATTGAAATTGAGTGGTTTCTAGCTGTAATGATATAAAGGAACATGGATGAAAAAAAGGGTTTGGATAGAAAATAAGGTGATATTATAAGCTGTAATGCTTTAAGTTAAGGATTTGCTGAACAAATAATCTGAAATGGAATACAAGAAGGGGAGGTATGAGGAGGTCAGAGAAATTTGTTATTGAAAAATATGTTTTATGAACTATATGTTTTTTTAAAATCTTTTTGTTTGTTTTTTGTTTGTATAAAAAATTGAAAACTTTAATAAATATCTTTAAAAAAAAACAGAATGTGGAGCATTGAATTTAAGAGTAGAAAACTGACCCAGTGAGCTTCATGGCTGTGTGGGGATTTCAGTCCTGATCTCCCAGATCCTGGTCCAATGCTTTAACCAGTAGAGGCTGGTCTGTTTGGGCAAATGGGGCACTGCCCCACCGGAACTTGCCTTCCTTCTGGCTTACAATCAGTCCAGGGCGTGGTCTTGCCTGTCATTGCCACTGACACCAATTACCACTGGTCTCCCTGGCTTCTGCCCCACCAGTCCCACTAGGCACCAGCCACCACTGACTCTAACCACTACACCACACTGTCACTTTGAATGTTGTATTTGAATAAAAGAATGGCCTGAACCCACTGGATTTGATTAGGAATGAGTATTGGTCCTTGACAGTAGTGCATGTAACATTCTCGGAATTTGAAGGCAGGAAGGAAGGGAAGGGAAGGATATATGCTCTTAAAAAATGGAAAGCAAGAAAGTTTGAAGATTTTTAATGCAATGAACAATGTAGAAGCGAGGAGGGGATATTGCCGGCATATGCTGGAGAAGAAAACAATGTGCTAAAGCAAACACGGCCTCAAAAGACACAGTGTATTAGAGTATTTAATGATCCGGAGGAGCTGAACATCTGATTTACAAGCCAACAAGGGAGAAGGGGAGAGTCACGGTCTGGAACAAGATGGTTTATATTGGATTAGAGGAAGGGAAAAAATGTGCTTGGTGAGAGCAGCCAAAGAGATGTTCTTGAAACAAATGACAGGTGCTCCTGTGGTTAACACCTGCTTGCCAGCTAAGAGGGTGTCAAATGCACAATTGTCCTTCAGCTGCCAAGATCACCTTGTTTCGTTAGACGACACACCTGCCTTTTGAGCAAAGGAGATGTTTGTTGTTATGGCCAGGAACCTTTTATTTCAGAATCGTCCAACATACATTCAATGAGAAGGGAGAGGGTTCATCTCAACACCACTAAAATAAAGCAGATTCCAGCCACGAGATAGAGAGGTTGTGATGGGGAGCTTAGGGTGTAGGCCTTGGCAAGATGGGGGTGTTACATTCCTACTTTATCTGTGAAATGTTCTTGATGATATTCCCCTCAGCTTTCCTCTTAGGAGTTCAAGATGGTCCACTCGCATCTAGCTCTTCCCATTTTATCCTTGTAAGGTAGTTTAGGGTGGGGGACAATGACTGGCCCAAGATCTCTCAGTGAGGTCCTTGGCAGAGTGGGGATTTGAACCCCGAGTTCCCAGGTCCTAGCCCCAGACTCTAGCCACTACGCCACACCACCTTTGCTGCTGGGCACTCTTGCTGGGGAAGGACAGATTGAGTCAATGGAGGTCTTATGGGAAGATGCCAGCTTTGTTGCCTGGAAGGTCTCTTGACAGGGGCACAACATCCTGATGCGGGCATTTGAATGATGCTACTAGACTAGGTTCAAGGTGTTGATAAGGACTGCCTGAGCCCTTACATCCCAGTTTGATCACTGAGACCATCTGAAGAAGTGCTGTCATTGGTCCCCTGTGTTAACTTGTGTCATTGGTCCCCTGTGTTATCAAGGCCCAACAGGCTTCAACCAGAAGTTGGGCATTTAGTGTTGCTGGTCCCGTGCTGTGGAACACTCTTCCCGCAGAGATGCGGCAGGCAGCCTCACTTTTGACTTTCAGGCATCTTTTGAAAACTTTCTCTGCCGCTCTTTAATTTTGATTTTTCATGAGTCACTCGCCTTAATGACTATCTGTCTTTTTATTTTTAGATTCGTTTTTATGAAAGATTTTTGTGTGTTACAAAATAAACAAGGAAAAGTCCATATAGCGTCTCCAATTACAATGCATTGAGTCTTTTTCACACTTCGTTTACACTTGGCATGAGACACTATTGTCAGAGACCATTGTGCAGTTGGAGGAAAAGAGAGGGGAGAGGTTGAAGAGGAGAAGAGATGGGGTGGGGGAATAATGATCTTTTGTTCTCTTGCATAGTGTTTGGGCAGGGTTTTTGTGTTAGTGTCAGGTCCTTTTTTAAAATTGGTGTTTTATGTTTTGATGTTGGAGACTGCCCTGCAATCTTATGATACGCCAGCATAGAAATACTTTGATAAATGAATGAACGATTGAATGAGCAAATGGCACAGCCACCCTCAAAACTAACATCTTTTTGCCTCTGCACCTTTCCATTTCTCCTGTCCTCTGCTTACCACGATCAGCGTTTCATCATCTCACCATTTGCAGACCCCAACAGTCAAACAGCCACATCATTAGGCGGCAGCACAAGCTTGGCAGCAAAACATATTAGGAAGCATTAATAATGAAGCCGGAATCTTGTGTACATTATGCTCATTCACCTGTGTCCTGGGCTTGCTGTAAGTGGCACATTACAAAGGAGCATTTGCAACGCTCATTAAGTATCCCCCAGGCTAATTAAATAATTAAAAGAAGATAATTTTCTATACAGTCCAAAGGCCATTATTAAGTTCTTTTTAATTGACTGGATCCTAGGGTGGCCTCCCCCCCCTCTGCTTTTGTTAACTCACTGAATGCAAGTCATCTAAGATGCCAAATGAAATCTCCTTTATCAGCAGCGCAGGAGCAATTCAGATGCTGTTAATATATTTTCAGCATATAGGAATATAGGAAGCTATTATTCAGAGTCAGAAAATGGCTCCATCTACCTCAATATTGTCTACACTGCCTGGCAGAAGCTGTCCAAGATTTCAACCTGGGGCTTCTCCTAGCCCTGCCTGGAAATGCTGGAGATTGAAGCTAGGACCTTCTGCATTCAAAGCAGATGTTCTGCCACTCAGCCATGGCTCTTCCTCTTATGCCATTTGGCTTACGGTCATCATGTAACAGAGCTTTGATAGGTAAACAAATGGATTCCCCCAGGATTGCATTAATAGCTCAGCCACAGATTGTGGGCCGCAGAGCACCATAATCATTCTAAGCTGGCATGTGCCCAAAGAGACTGGCTCTCAAGGTTGGGTCGGTCCAAGACCTTTTGCAGCCTCCATCCCACATATAGAATCCAACTATGTGGGGAATTATACTTGGGAAAGGGCCATAGCTCAGCATGCAGGAAGTCCCATGTTCAAATGCTAACATCTTTGGGCTGGGAGGGGTCATCTGCCTGAAATTACTGCCAATCAGTGAAGACTGTAGAGAATCCTCAAGTGGTTGGGCCAGTGGTGTGATACGGAATAAGGCAGCTTCCTGAGTTCGTTTTCTTATTCGTGTCTAGATTGGCATATGGATCTTACTTCAACATTGGTCAGAGAGCAGCAACCTCCACCACAACTGGGGGCAGGCTGTCTATGCAGGACAGAAAAGACATCCTCTCTCTATGAAAGCAGAGAGCAACTGAACAAAGGACACAGGAAACCACTAACATCACATCCCGTTTCCCCTCCCTTGAGACTTCCAAGAGTCTGGACTGTCTCTGGAATGTAAACAGAGTCCTGTGACTCCACGCAGCTGCACAGTGATAAGAACAGAAACTAACAGTTTCATGGGGAATAACATCATTGAGTCAGAAGGGACCTCAAGGATCATCTAGTTCAGCCATGGCCAAACTTGGCCCTCCAGATGTTTTGGGGACTACAACTACCATCATCCCTAGCTAACAGGACCAGTGGTCAGGGATGATGGGAATTGTAGCCCCAAAACATCTGGAGGGCTGAGTTTGGCCATGCCTGATCTAGTCCAATGCCCTGCCAACATAGAAAACCAGCTACTACCGCAGATCTGACCATGCCTCTTCCTTATCTGGATGGAGGATAGTGGTGTGTGTGTGTGTGTGCGCGCATATATATGGCTACTGTACAAAGGTAAAATTTGCATTCCTTGCTCCACCCACCTCTGGCTCCGCCCATCACTGGCATGTCGCTCTCAGTAGGTTGCTCAGACAGGAATGTGGCCCCTGGACTGAATCCCCACCCCTGATCAGGTAGAGAGAAAGTGCGAAAGAAGATGGAGTTGCAGCTGCTCAAAGAAGCCAGACAATGTTATGGGCCATAATCGGAGCTGCAAAAGCACATTCGTCGGTATTTTCTCTCTTTAGTAGAGTTTCTTGGTCCCGGAAGGCCGTGTTGATGGATGGAGCGTAATGGCCCTGTGTATTCTACAATGCACCACCGATCAATAAGGGATGCCCGCTAGGTGCTGGTAGCCCCTTTATTAACTTATACATTTCATTCCACAACATGGTTGGTGTTTGTTCAAGCCCTCCTGCCACACACACACACACTCACTATATTGTTTTATTCCTCCCACTGGGTTCCTTTGAAAAATGAGCTTCTTAATGATAGATTAGGAGTGGAGGGCAGCCACAGTCAGCTTGGCACTACCCTAATTAGTTTTATTGCCATCAGTCCTATTCAAACTGAGCATGTAAAGTAACTCTTCATGCTCCTCAGTGTTCTCCTCCTCTCTCTCGGAAAGGAGCAGCAATGCAATGTTTATTTATTGCATTTATATCCCACCATTTCTCCAAGGGGCACATGGTTCTCCCCCTCTTCACTAATCCCCACAGCAACCTGGTGAAGTCGGTTAGGCAGTAATCAACCCAAGGCCACCAAGGGTCAAAAGCGAGCTGGCAGTAAATCACACCGTGCAAGTTGGAGTTAACTCTTTATTAGCAAGAATATGGTCTGCACAGACTTGGCGAAGTGTCAGGCCTAATGAGCCCAGCAGCTCATCTGGTAGGTCTTGCCCCATGCCATAGCTGTCAATTTACAGATTTGAAAATAAGGGACCAGCAGCCTTGAAAATAAGGGACCAGCAACCAAAATAAGGGATTTTAGTCAACCAGCTGAAATACGAAGTTAAAAGGGACCAGATAATTTGGGAGAGCAGCGCCGGTTTTTAGCCCTTCGTTTCCAGAGGTTGCTGCTCAAGACACCAGCTGATGAAACACTGCAATTAAATAACTACAAGCAGCAACCACTTTTCACGCAAAACGAAGTCCAAGCTACGAAGATGCTGCTGCAGTTCTGTATCTTTTCTCTCGTGCTCCATCTGCACCTCTCAGTTCCATCAGGTGGGGTGGGAGGAAGAGGGGGGGGGAATAGTGCCTGAAGTAAACCTGCAGATCAGACCATCTATGCTAGTCTACCACTACAAATCTATGGGAGAAGCACTTGCGGTCCTTCCTCCGCTTTCCCCCTCTATGGTTAGCCCTTGGAACACCTGCCCGTGCCTCGTCCTCCGCCTCCTCCTCCTCTCTCTGAATTGCTTTCTCTATGGTTGCCCTCGCTCTCCTCTCAAGCCTCAGTCCCGGCGGGGAGGGGCTCTTGGGGGCCGAGGCTGGTGAGAGGAGGCCGGAGGGGGCCGGGCCAGGCAGCCAAGCAACACAATTGGAGCCTCCCTCCTCCCTGGCCGGCAGGGAGGGAGGGAGAGGAGCTGCTTCCTTTGAAACCTGGGAAATTTAAGGGACATAATCAATAAGGGACAGCAGCGGGACACGGCGCTGGGATAAGGGAGTTTCCCGCCAAATAAGGGACGGTTGAGAGCTATGCCCCATGATATGTCTTCTTTATGTATGCTACAACAGCAGCACAAGTCCTTTTAGCAAAGTATTGGAAGACACAAGAACTACCCACGCTGGAAGAATGGCAGACGAAGGTGATAGACTACATGGGACTGGCTGAGATGACTGGCAGAATCCGTGACCAAGGAAAAGAGACGGTGGAAGAAGATTGGAAGAAATACAAAGTTTACCTTAAGAACTGTTATAAAATTAATGAGTGCTAAGATGTCAAGGGTAATGAAAAAAAACAGAATTACAGCTGTAAATGACTGGGTAAGAGAAGAAGGATTAAAGAAAGTGAGTTATAAGTTAATTGAAGTGAGGGGTTGCTGAAGAAAATTTTAAAATAGGGATGCAGAAAAGGGAGGCATGGGGAAGTCGGTGAAATAAGGTTTATGAAAAAGAGGTTATGAAATTATACGTGTTTATATGTTTGTTTGTTTATGTATTGTGAATTGTAATGTGTTTAATTTATGTTGGAAAATCAATAAAAATTTATATATAAAAAAAGAGAGCTATGCCCCATGCATCAGTTGCTGAGACTGAAAGTCCCTGCCTCCCCACAGCCATCTAAGTCCCCTCCTCTCCAGGGTTTTCCCCAAGTAATCAGAGACTGTGCCTATGCGAAGCCAACCTCTCCCTTTGCCCTTTTCATGCCTTTTCTTGTTCTGGGAGCCAAATGGGGAGGGGAGCTTGTTGCAGTAGGAGGGGCAGACACCCACGACTCTTCACCAGACTGACTCACCTCTTGGCTTCCCTCCTTCCCAGTGGAGGTGGTGGTGGTGGTGGGAGAAAATATTGGGGGGGCTGAGCCCCAGAAGATTATCGGGGGGCCCATGGGAGTCTAGCCCCCTAGAGTTGGCACCTATGCTTCTGGCCAATCAGGGGGTGGCTTTGCCTGTCATTGGCTCTGGCTACATTGACTGTTGGCCTCCTTGTTTTCCAGCCTACCTGTCCTAATGGACACAAGCCACTCCTGCACGTGACCACGGCCGTAATTGTGTGCTTACATATCTTTACCCACCTCAAAATAAAGATGTACTGTGCTGTAATCATGTACCTGCTTTGGCACTGGGTTCAGTTTGAAGCTTCCTGAAAATTTCATGGCATCCATGTTGCCACACAAATGATGAACAGCTGCAGCAGACTGCTCCTGCTTTGGCCAGAGGCAGAATTAGGGCAGTGTGGCCAGTTTTCTTGCACTAGGTGCAGAGCTGAGAGGGTGCTGCTGCTGCAGGGCACCACTAGTATGACACAGCGCATGCGCAGAATGGAAGGCAAGAGGTGAGGGGGGACGGATGCTGAATTTTGGCTTCACATAGGATGCCACTGAAATTGGAAAGACCCAAGTCTGCCCCTGCTTCAGCTCCAGAATTTATTTTAGGGAAGTTGCTTTAACTGGAATGCAGGAGGAGTCACATGGAGGGCAGATCAAACCCACAGAACAGAGAAATGCTCTTGCCTAGTCCTGGGTGATGGCAGACTGGTATTTTCCAAGCAACTGGAACCTGTGGTTGGAGTGGTGGGAAATGAGGTACACCCACAGCCTACGTGCTACCTTGAAGGAAGGCATCCTTGTGCTACTGATGAGTAATATCTACCCATTTATTCTGCTGGAAGCTGATCATCTGGAAAGTTCTCCATTGCCAACTCCGTCAGGGGTGGGGTGGGTGGATTTTAATGTGCCATTAAAACTTTAGTTGACTAATTGCATCAGTTCATTAATTTAAACCTTGCAGCCCCAGTAATAATATGGTGTGGTTTTTTTAAGCAGGTGGTAAGGAAAAGTACTTTTCAAAGATAAAATTTCCCAAAATTGCATAAAAGAATGTGCTTCAGGAATGTTTTAATAAGAGATGAGAGAGCTCCCGCTGCTCTTCTCCAGCTCCTGTTGGCTTGGCTCAGAAATCAGCCGAGTTATTGCCACAAAAATCAGGAGAATACCCCAGTGTGTTTCTGAGCTATTTCAAAGCCACCTGTGAGCTGCCTAATCTCAAGCCAGCAAGCCCCCACCCCCCCAATTACCATAGCTCCTGTCTCATCTCTTTAAACCAGGTATGGGGGGGGGACCTATGCACCTCCAGATGATGTTGGCCCCCCAACTCCATCACCTATAGCCAGCCTCCGACAGAGGGGACCAAATTTGGCCAAAACACCACACCACGACCTATGTTAAAAATTTCATTTAATGCACATTGAAAGCAAACAGAAGCTTATAGAGAATGACATGCTTCCTCTTGCTTGTAATATGGATGCTTCCGCATGCCTTGGCTGTGTCGCCATCAATGCTTCCCTGAGTTTCAAGGGCCCCCTGTCTAGGATGGAGCATTTGCTAAGAAGGTGGAAGGCCTTCCGTGGCAGGAGGCCATTTCAAATGGGCCAGTGAAGAGTCAGTGTCCTCACAATTGGTCTTCTCACAGTTATGCAATTAGGTTTGGAAGGGTCCCATCCACACTGCCCATAACATAAAATAAAATAATAAAAAAATAAAAAAATAAAAATAAAAATAATTGATTTATACCCCGCCCTTATGGCTGGGCTTCCCCAGCCATTCTGGGCAGCTTCTAACAAAATATTAAAATACAGTAATGCATCAAACATTAAAAGCTTCCCTAAACAGGGCTGCCTTCAGATGTCTTCTAAAAGTCTGGTAGTTGTTGTTCTCTTTCACATCTGGTGGGAGGGTGTTCCACAGGGCGGGTGCCACTACCAAGAAGGCCCTCTGCCTGGTTCCCTGTAACATGGCTTCTTGCAGTGAGGGAACTGCCAGAAGGCCCTCGGCACTGAAATTAGTGTACGAGTAGAATGATGGGGTGGAGACGTGCCTTCAGATATACTGGACCAAGGCCATTTAGGGTTTTAAAGGTCAGCATCAACACTTTGAATTGTGCTCGGAAACGTACTGGGGGCCAATGTAGGTCTTTCAAGACTGGTGTTATGTGGTCTCGGCGGCCACTCCCTGTCACCAGTCTAGCTGCCACATTCTGGATTAGTTGTAGTTTCTGGGTCACCTTCAAAGGTAGCCCCACATAGAGTGGATTGCAGTAGTCCAAGCGAGAGATAACCAGAGCATGCACCACTCTGGTGACACAGTCCGCGGGCAGGTAGTGTCTCAGCCTGCGTACCAGATGGAGCTGGTAAACAGCTGCCCTGGACACAGAATTGACCTGCGCCTCCATGGACAGCTGCGAGTCCAAAATGACTCCCAGGCTGCGCACCTGGTTCTTCAGGGGCACAGTTACCCCATTCAGGACCAGGGAGTCCTCCGCACCCACCTGCCTCCTGTCTCCCAAAAACATTACTTCTGTCACATGGCTTTAAACACATGGCTTCTCCCAAACATTCCCGGGAACTGTAGTTTACCCTTTACACAGCTACAGTTGCCAACATGCTTCACAAGCTACAGTTCCCAGGAAGCCCTGTGCTTTACAGGTCCTTCAAATGTGAGGTGTGGATGGGACCTTAGTTTCATGGGACTCACATGCCTTGCTCCTTGCTTCCTGCCCCTTGCCTGGATCTTGGAAGAAGAACCCTTTCATAACATGGTGCTCTCAGGATTTCTGGACTCCGTCTTCCATCAGCCCCAGCCAGCATGGTGAACGATCAGGGCTGATGGGAGCTGCAGTTCAAAATACCTCAAGGGCACCAGATTGGGAAATGCTGGTGAAAGCTGTTATTATTTTAGCGCAGTCCTTTGGCATTTTCATCAAGGTGGTTAAAGGGCTCCTGAATGATTTGACCCTTTGTAGGTTGGCACAAGATGTGGGGGGCAGTGCCAACAAACAGCAGGGCTGGAGGGTGTTTAAAAATTGATCTCGGCATTCCCATACTAAATAGGTACAAAAGAACAATCATGCATCGGTGCTGTGAATTATTCACACTGTTGTGCATGTTCAGGCAAATTGCTACATGCCTCTCCTCTCCTCTTTCCCCTCTTTTATTACGGCACTATTTTAAACCCAGGGATTACATCGGGTGGAATTAATACAGAGCAATATTTTAAAACTCATTTGTTCATAGAGGAGTAGCTGATGAGATGAGAAGATCAGAATGTGCTGGTTGGTAATCAGATAAATGAAAATACCAGGCTGCCAAAGATTGTGCATAGAGAATATGGAGGCAAATGGGTTTAAGGTTTTAGGAGACACTTGGGCTATTAAAGGGGAAAAGGAAAAGGAAAAGAAAGGAAAGCAAGCAAGCATTAGTGGCCAAGTACTTAAAAGGCTGAGAGTGAAGACCTATGACACATATTCACATAACATTTGCATAG
The DNA here is from genome assembly GCF_027172205.1 of Podarcis raffonei. Taxonomy (NCBI): domain Eukaryota; kingdom Metazoa; phylum Chordata; class Lepidosauria; order Squamata; family Lacertidae; genus Podarcis; species Podarcis raffonei. Next base: position 8,667,139 of record NC_070615.1, read on the forward strand.
GGAGTTTAATTTAGATTGGGGGGATGGAAGGCAGAGAACGCAAATGGGGGGGGGGAGCCAGAGGCAAGGACAGGCAGAACCAACTAAGTCTAGTCCCCCCACCCAATTTCCTTCTCCCTGCTGAGTTCTATCAGGGGAACACTAAGGAGAAGGAACCTGATAGCCAATACTACTCATTGGCCTGATTGTAAGAAGGCAGGCAGGTGGCGGTTGGTTGAGAGATCATTGAGGTTGGGAATTGCATTTTCCCATTCACCCTAATGGACCAGCCTCCACTATATGTCTAGACCCATGGTTTCCAATGTGGGGCACACGCCCCATGGGGGGGGGCAATTTGATTTTTAAGGAGGGCAATTTGAGAATGGGTTAATAAGAACCAGGATTTTAGAGATGTTTAGGTGGGGCATGGCCAAAAAAAGGTTGGGAACCAATGGTCTAGATCAGCGTTTCTCAACCTTGGGCCCCCAGATGTTGTTGGACTACAACTCCCATCATCCCTGACCACTGGTCCTGCTAGCTAGGGATCATGGGAGTTGTAGGCCACAAACATCTGGGGACCCAAGGTTGAGAAAGGCTGGTCTAGATGCTTCAGGAAAGTGAAGATGATAGATCGCTGGGGTCTCATGAGGAGGAATTTTGCACACTAGAGTGTCTTGCATAATTTAGGTTTGTGGAAGTAGACTGGATTTAATCACAATAAATCCACTTTTTAAAATTGAAAAAAACCTGACTTTTGTGCTGGGAGAAATGCACTAAAAAGTGTGGGCTGAACAAAGGATCAATGAGAAGATAAAGCAGGAAACAGTCTAGGGCAGTGGTTTTCAACCAGTGTGCCGTGGCACCCTAGGGTGCCTTGAATGGTAGCCAGGGGTGCTGTGGGCCACACTGGCCTCTGCCCCTCTTTCCTTCCCTCTGTCCTCTGATGTCCTCTTGCATCTCTGCCTCCCAAAGGCTTCAAGTCAAGGTCAAGGTACCCCTGCCCATACGGGCCAGTCTTGACAGACTCTGGGGTTGTGCGCCCATCTCACTTAAGAGGCCAGGGGCCAGCGCTGTCCGGAGACACTTCCGGGTCACGTGGCCAGCGTGACAAGCTGCATCTGGTGAGCCAGCGCAGCACACGGAAACGCCGTTTACCTTCCCGCCAGTAAGCGGTCCCTATTTATCTACTTGCACCTGGGGGTGCTTTCGAACTGCTAGGTTGGCAGGCGCTGGGACCGAGCAACGGGAGCGCACCCCGCCGCGGGGATTCGAACCGCCGACCTTTCGATCGGCAAGCCCTAGGCGCTGAGGCTTTTACCCACAGCGCCACCCGCGTCCCTCCCAAAGGCTTACACAGCTGTTTATTGCAGTGGCCTGGATACAATAAGGAGAGGGGAGAGGAGGCTGAGGGAACACCCCCCAAGGGAGGGTGTTTGAAAAAGTGTGAGAGGCTGCCAGCTCTGCAGGCAGGGGGTGACATAGCTGGGCTCCTGAGCCCCACAGGGGTGCCGCAGAAAGAATGTAGTTGTTCAAGGGAGCCATGGACTCAAAAAGGTTGAATACCCCTGGCCTAGGAAGATGGTTGGACACCTTGGATGACAAAAGAGTCAAAGGACTGCTAATGGAGGATAATGGGAATGCAGAGAAGCTGAATGAGTTCTTTGCAGCTGTCTTCACAATGGAAGATACAGGGCAGATCCCAGTGTCCGAACTAACTTTTGCAGGAGGTGAGTCTAAGAAACTGAGGCAGATAATGGTGATGAGAGATTTAAGCTCTAGGCCTGAAAGGCAAAATAAAAACTGACAAGCTGCCATGTCCAGATGGCGTCCACCTGAGAGTTCTCAAAGGACTCCGATGCAAAATTGCTGGCCTTCTAACAAAAATATGTAGCTTGTCCCTCAGATCAGCCTCCGTACCTGTGGATTGGTAAGTAAGCAATGTAACACCATTTTTTAAAATTGGGGAACCCTGGAAATTACAGACCAGTTGGCTTTATGTTGGGTCTCAGGAAAACTGGTGGAAAGTATTGTTAGATAAAATAACCAAGCATATAGAAGAATAAGCCTTAATGAAGTGGCTTCTGCAAGGTCAAATCCTGTCTCAAAAACCTATTAGAGTTCTTTGAGAGTGTCAACAAGCATATACTGTAGATAGAGATGATTGGGTTGACATAGTGAACTTGGACTTTCCAAGTTCCATAGTGAACTTGGACAAAGTACCTCACTGAAAGACTTCTGAGCAAGTTTAGAGGAATGTGGAAGGTGGAGTCCACCAAGATTTGGCATTAAATTATTCAGGGTAATTAAAACAGAAATAGATTGTGAAGAGCTCCAAAAGGACCTCTCCAAACCGAGTGCATGTGCAGTGAAATGGCAAATGCTATCCAACGTAAACATATGTAAAGTGATGCATGTTGGGACAAAAATATCTTAATTTCACACACATGCTCATGGGGTCTCAACTGGCCTGAGCAAGCATGGGACCTTGGGGTCATTGTAGATAGCTCACTGAAAACATCAAACCTGTGGGTGGCAACTGTGGAAAAGTCAACTCAAGTAGCTCCCGCTACATTTTTTTTTAAGGGAGCCCCCAACATCTCTCTTAAAAATGGGACAAAACAGGGACGGTGACTTGCTGGAAGCGTCGCCATCCCTCTGCTCCCCAGGCAAGGCACTTGCGCCTGAAGGATGAGCTTTTTAATTAAGCAGTAATATTATTGCCCTTCTGCTTTATGAGACTGTAATACAATTGTGGAGTGGATAAACTTACATGGCTGGAGGCAGAGCACTTCATCACGAGGGGATTTGATTATTGCCGAGCAAGAGAGTGGCAAATAATATCATCACAGTGGGGAGACAAGGTCACTTGCACTCATTTCCTCACCCCTTCCTCCTTCCAATAATGGCAAAGATGCTGAAATCTCTGTCTCTTTGGATGTCACATGACTACAGCTCCCATCATCCCTGCCTACTGGCCGTGCTGACTGCGGATGATGGAGCCTGGAGGACCACAGGTTCTGCACCACCATTTTACGAAAGGGTTGTCAGGCAAGAGCCACAACGGGCGATGCTTTATCCTTCGATGAGGAAATTGAAGTGAGCAACCAGCGATTAGTTTGAGACAAAGATTATTCGAGGTCAGACTTGAAAATTGTTTTTGTAGGCTGGAGCTGGGCCCTGGTATACATCAAATAATAAAGAGAGCATCTGATGCATCTTCCCCCACATATGAAGACAGGAACTGGTGGATTGAGTAGACGAGACCAATAGTGGGTCCAAGGCAATTTCTACACATGCTGTACAGGGAAACATGGGAAGGGAAGAAGAAGAAGCGTTTGGATTTGATATCCCGCTTTATCGCTACCCGAAGGAGTCTCAAAGCGGCTAACAATCTCCTTTCCCTTCCTTCCCCACAACAAACACTCTGTGAGGTGAGTGGGGCTGAGAGACTTCAGAGAAGTGTGACTAGCCCAAGTCACCCAGCAGCTGCAGGTGGAGGAGCGGAGACGCGAACCCGGTTCACCAGATTACGAGTCTACTGCTCTTAACCACTACACCACACTGGCTTCTGTCTAGGAGAAGGAAAACTCTGATCCTAAACTTCTGCTGCCTTGCAGCTCTACTGATTCTTGAGAAAAGCTGTGGGAGTAAACCCGAGAAAAAATCCTTACCCACTGCCTTGTGCTGCATGTTCTGGAGAAGAAAAGGCAGAGGAGTAAACTCCACACAAATCTGGAGTGGAGTCCGTACAGCAGTTGGAGGGATGCCTGCTTTCAGCAACTCCTGCAGCCAAGCTAGTGTAACTTTAAAAAAAATGTTTTGAGCATCAGCTTGGGAAACAGTCCTGAGGGGTCAGGAAGTCCACATATCACACTGTGAGCTTTAGTTGTCCTATTAAAGGTATCCTTTAACTATGTACGTGAATTTTGCTTTAAGAGAGAGAGAGAGGGAGAATGAGAGAGGCGCCAATCAACAGCTTTCCTCTCCCCCAGAGGAAGCTACATTTTTGCTGATGAGATATCCGTGTTGCTAATGTAGCACCATGGGGTAGCAGAGAGAGTGAAAGTTAGAAATATTTAAAAGGACTCTAGGTGCTCTGTGCCTTGAAGAATATTCATGCCCCCAAATGATTCTGTAGCTCTGGTTATAATAGCATCCCCCCCGCCCCCTTAAAAATGCATCATTCTCTTTGCTCCACGTCGGCAGTTTTTGAAAACAGTTCTCGGCGAGTGGGAGGGGGGACAGTTTGGGGGAACTGTGAGGGGGGAAATGAGGAAAATGAAATAAATATTTCATCAGCAGCCAGCCTTTCAAAGGCACCAGATGAGTAGCCTAATTCAATCAAACATATGCTTTGAACAGCCGCCTTGTTATTTTATAAATATGGGTTTAAAAGGACGTGTGAAGTGAAAGAACATCTGGTTAGAAAGAAGCGACTTGGCTCTTTTTTAATGTCTCGTCCTGATCACTGTGTGTAGTTTTGCACAGCAGTCGGCATTTAGGAGGTGTTTGCCACATGCAGAGAAACGGGAAAGACGGAATCCAGTGTGGGAAAGGAGGCTCTTCATTGAGCCTAAGCCCATTTCCCTTTCCTGCTCTCTCGGCCCAACTCAGGGCAGTCCTTACACCAAGGATACACCCTCCGGATGTTGTTGAACTCAAATGCTCATCAGCCCCAGCCAGGAGACCTCGGGCAGAATTTTCTTGTCATTGGACTACAACTCCCATCATCCCTGACATCTGGTCCTACTAGCTAGGGATCATGGGAGTTGTAGGCCAAAAACATCTGGGGACCCAAGGTTGAGAAAGGCTGATCTAGAGGCTCCTTCAGCTCTGTGGTGGCCAAATTACCTAGACCGTAGCTTTGGGCTTCAGGACTTTAAAGCACCAGTGTGTGCATGCTACTCATGTGTGCCAGCCTCCTGTCAGCTGCCGGCCAGCATTTCATTCCAGCCAGTTGGCAGCAGCTCTTTGTCAGGATCAAATGGGAAGGATCTACAGAATGAAGCGAACTGGAAGAATAATGTTAAGCCCGTCACCTGCCTGCCTCTTTCTGGGTGTGTGTACACGCTCACAACTCACTTCCAGCAAGAGCTGTCAGGAGTACACTGTAATTTACCTCCCAATTAAAGCAAGAGAAATCCAAAGAGCAGGCAGGTAATTGATGGACGTCAGGGCAATAAGGCCTCATTTCCATGCAAAGCAAGTTTTAAGGTTTGGCTGCGGCCGGGAGAGCAGCGAAGAACAGAGAGAGCTTGTCTTACATTAGAACTCTCTGATTTAATAATCTGTCTCACAGAAGATGGAGCAAGCTTGTTTTCTGCCGCTCCAGAGGGTAGGACCGGAACAGATGGATTCAAATTGCAAGACAGGAGGTTCTGGCTAAACATTAAGAAGAACTTTCAGACAGGAAGAGCTGTTTGACGCTAGAAAGGACTCCCTCGGAAGATGGTGGCCTCCCCTTCATTGGAGGTTTTTAAACAAAGGTTGGATGGCTGTCTGTCTGGAATTCTTTAGCTGTGATTCCTTGGGGTCCTTTCCAACTCTACAGTTCTATGATTCTACAATTCTAATTAAACTCACGCATTCTCAAGGGAGGGAAGGTGGGTGATCCTTTTGCCTCAAAATGGGGGAGATGATGGACAGAGATTGGCACCCCACCACAGAGGCGTTAACAGGCCTGAGGGGGGCCTTTGCATGCAACCCTCTGGGGGACCCCAAACTCTGGGTTGCTTGCCATTGTTTCCCCCAACTCTGGTATGCTAGCTAAGTTCAGTCGCCTTAGTCCATATCCAAGCCAACTAAAACCCAACAATTATGAACAACACAGCTATTTCACTCGCTCACCTTTGAGAGCTGGTGTGGTGCAGCCTTTAGAGCAGGGGTCAGCAAACTTTTTCAGCAAGGGGCCGGTCCACTGTCCCTCAGACCTTGTGGGGGGGGGCTGGACTATATTTTGAAAAAAAAAATGAATGAATTCCTATGCCCCACAAATAACCCAGAGATGCATTTTAAATAAAAGCACACATTCTACTCATGTAAAAACACACTGATTCCCGGACTGTCCATGGGCCGGATTTAGAAGGTGATTGGGCCGGATCTGGCCCCCGGGCCTTAGTTTGCCTACCCATGCTTTAGAGCAAAGTATGGCGAACCTTAGGTCCTGGGGCCAAATTTTTCCCTCCAATGTTTCCCTCCAGCCCTCTCTCCTTGGCCCTTGGGACTCACTCCAGACCACCCCTCCTCTTCTTTCTGGCCTGCTCCGCAGCCTCCTCCAGTTCCTTTCTACAATGTGTCCCTGACCGTTAGGCTTGGGGGATTCTCTCCTCCCCCAGTAGCATCAAGGATCAAGGAAGAAACAAGAAAGTTCGCATTTATGGTTTTATTCAGTCATCGTGGTGCAAGACAAAGAATCCAGTCCTTAACTCCATAGTGATGTTGCTCACTCTGAGCTCCTCCCCATCTTTCCCCAGCAACAGCCCTTGGCTCTATGGGGGGCCTCAGGAGTCAAATGTTGTTGAGTCCTTTGCTCTTGAATTCTAACTGAGCAGCGAGTACGCAGGGATGGTGGAGCTTCTATGCTTTCTAAGGACGTCTCTGCTGGCAGTTCTTCCCCTCTTTCTCCTAACATATCATGACTTGGCAGCTCTGAGTTCTTTAATTTAATCCTGTCTCCCTCTTCTCTTGAAACTTCTGGAGGTGGGCACAATCCCCTCACTCCCCCTCCTCCGAGAGAAGGAGGGGGCAACCACCAGCCCTCCTCTTCAGTCCAGTCCTTGACACTGACCTACTGTATAATAATGCCTCTTGCTTGCTTGACTAGAGAGATGTACATGTAGAAGCCCCTGACTTTGGCGTGGCTGGAGTGAAGCCTACCATATAAGGATAAGATTTGTATCTGTTGCCCTACGCATTACGGCCATGTGGCCTTCAAGTTGAAAAAGGTTCCCCATCCCTGACTTTGAGCATTGGACTTGGACCACAGGGATTTGGGATAAATGCCCTCTCCCACTTGCCAATTGTCCTCTCAAAAGTCATCATTCCATCGCCCGAGCAAGTGCTGGTCCCATGTGTGGCGATCACACAGGGTCCCTGGATGTTTAACGGTCTATTGATCCCTCTGCCACCACAGTGCTCGCTTCCCTGCTGCCACCAACCAGTTACTCTCTGGTAAAACACTGAGTACAGTCAGTTGTTAAAAGTGAACCAAAAAACCCCCAATTTATTTTACAAACATTAACAAGTTTATGGTTTCTCAGATAATACTCCTGCCAGTATCTTAACTTTAGTTTCTTTACAAGCCTATACCTTCCTATTTTTTTTTTAAAAATGATATTTATTAAGATTTTTCCATTATAATACATCAAAAAATAAAAAAAAAACATGAAACAAAAAAATTAAAAAACACATAAAGTTCAAAGTCCTTATTTTCAATGACATATTTCCCTGACTTCCCCACACCTCCCCCTCTTGTATTCCAGTTCAAATTGTTGGTTCAACAAGTTCTTGTCCCCAATTTTTAACCTTTTTATATTTCATTCGTTTTAGAAAAACCAATTTTAACTTATAAACATCAATAACGCCCTATACCTTCCTAATACCATCTGACTGATTATCTCAACTGTTTGACTGACTCCTCTTAACAAATTCTTTCACTCTCTCCCATCAGACTAGCCCAACCCACAGACTTTTCTTATCTGTCTCTTCTAACTCCAGGCTGTATTCTCAACAACTCTAACCCCTCCCAAAAAACCTCTGTGCTTCAACCTTATACACAGTTAACTCTGCCCCCTGGTTCCCATTGGTTAGTCATTTTATAATTAGTTAACCCTTTCCCTATGAACCCAGTATGATGTCACACACATATGAGGGCAAACGCCACACCATGTTTTGGAAGCTCCTTGGCAAGAGCCTCCCAATGCCTCCCTCCCTTAGGAAACCCATTGCTCTGATCCCCAAGTACTGCTCCTCTTCCTCCTCATGGGCTTGCTTGCCAGGCAGAGAACCAATGAGCAAGCAAGCAGCGACATCTGCGGTTCCTCTTTCTCACCACCAGTGTTGCATGGGCTACAGGCGGATGTGGGTGAACAAGCCAACAGGTTGCAAGGGTGAACAGGAGGACCAATTCCACAGGAGGCCCCACTTTTGGGGTGTGGACCCTCAGTAGATGCCCACACCTGCTGACTCTTGAGGCTGGTCCTTACCTTGGCTCTTATGCAGATTTAGGAACTCAGCCAAGAAAACACACACTTCCCTTGGGAGGGCTGTGCATTTCTGTGTGGTCAGTATATGGCTCATAATTCTTATTTTCATAGTGCATGTGCTCCACTAAAAGATTTCATTTTACAGCCTGGAGAGAATGCATCAAGCACGACTGACAGGACAGCATATAGGTAATGAGCTGAGAAGGGAGCATTTTCCAGTGCAATTAATTCTCAAGTGCTCTGCAGCAGGGCTAGGATCTAATATTTGTTTTTTTGCTCCACCGGATGAACTGAAGTTGATACAAACAATTACCTTGCGAAGATCCATACGTAGAAAGTCCTATGGATTAAGGTGTCCAGCTAATTAACGGTTTGTAGTTGCTTTATCGCCTGCCTTTACAATGATTCATTAACTTTAAATGCATTTGCATATTACTAAAATGGAAAGGCTCCTTCGAGATGTTGAAGGAAGCGTTAGATAGCATCACTTAATATACAAAAGGGATTACCATTGTTCGAAGGAAAGGTCATATCTGAAGACGCCCTGGAACCAAAAATAGACTCAGATATAAACAAGGATGTCCTTATCTCTCAGCTGTCCTGATCACTGTTTGTGCTCACAGATTAAGATTCTCTCCCTCACCCACGCTGACCACTAAAGCTCTAATGCAGAAAGATGAGGCCAACAGGAACTTCAGGTGTACATTAGCAGCATTACCTAAGGCAACGCTTTAAGCAGGGATTCATGAGCATCCTTTTGCTCCCTCTGCCAGGAGCCTAACAGAAACGTAAGAACATAAGATGAGCCCTTCCAGATCAGACCTTGCTAGTCTAGTATCCTGTTTTCCATTGTAGCCAACCAGATAGATGCCTTTGTTGTTGTTGTTTAGTCGTTTAGTTGTGTCCGATTCTTCGTGACCCCATGGACCAGAGCACGCCAGGCACTCCTGTCTTCCACTGCCTCCCGCAGTTTGGTCGAACTCATGCTGGTAGCTTCAAGAACACTGTCCCACCGTCTCGTCCTCTGTCATCCCCTTCTCCTTGTGCCCTCCATCTTTCCCAACATCAGGGTCTTTTCCAGGGAGTCTTCTCTTCTCATGAGGTGGCCAAAGTATTGGAGCCTCAGCTTCAGGATCTGTCCTTCCAGTGAGCACTCAGGGCTGATTTCCTTAAGAATGGATACGTTTGATCTTCTTGCCGTCCATGGTACTCTCAAGAGTCTCCTCCAGACCATAATTCAAAAGCATCAATTCTTCGGCGATCAGCCTTCTTGATGCCTATGGAAAGCCTAACAGCAGGGCATGAAGGCAATAGCCCTCTGCTCCTGTTTCTCCCATGCAGCTGGCATTCAGTGGTAGGGATGGGGAAGGAATTCTGTTTGCATTTTGCTGAGAAACTACCTAACCCACACTTCTTGCACCAATACCAGAACCAAAACAAAATCGTCTTTTGAAATTCACCCTTCTCTCAGTTTTGTGATGCAATTCGCCAACCCATGTCTATGAAAATTGCATTGATTAGAGGAAAGTGTGCATAAAAATGTATTATATTAGGGGAACTCGCTTGCAAAAAATGTGTTTATTGTCGAGCAAAGCTACTTTCAAAAACATGTATTTTAGGAGAAATTTGCACTAAGGTGTTGATGAATTTTCTTGAGATAAGACCGATTCTTTTGACAATGATTCATTACGTTTGAGAGTTTTTAATGTTTTCATACATTATATTTATTATTGCATTTATATCCTACCTGTTCTCCTAGGAGCTCAAGGTGGCACGCTTCGTTCTCCCCCACCTAATCTGATCCCCACAATAACCCTGTGAGGTAGGTTAGGCTGAGAGGCAGTGACTGTGAGCTTCATGGTTGAATGGATATCTGAACCCTGGTTTCCCAGGTCCTAGTCTGACACTGTATCCACGACAACACACTGACTCTTACAGTCATATATTTCTGGCGCTTGATGTGTGGAAGTCATGCCATCTGCCCCATAAGTCTTTCTTTTTCACTGAAAGTTGTGCATGCTCAGTGGAAATAGAAAAACATCCTGTGTGTGCTCAGAGACCTATTTAATATTTTTCCAGCAGGCTAGAAGAAATAATCTTTGGCTACCAAACAAAGCCACAAATGTTAAATTTTCTGCCCCCCCTTCTTTTTAATGCCTTTGCTTTGGACTTGATTTTTGTCTCTTGATGGCTTTATTTTCATCTCAATCTGTTGCATTTTAGATTTTATTCTTGTATTATTTTGGCAGCCGTGTATATGATGCCTCAGGTGATGGAAAAGTGGAGTGCAAATATTTTAAATAAATGAAAAGACCACAATGATTTGTTTCCTCCCAATAATTGGCATAAACACCTCCTTCTTAGCTTCAGAAGTTAAAGACATGGCAAGACTTAAAGTTGAGACAAGGGGGTGCAAGAAGGAAAGTAAGGAGAATCACATTTGGGATTAAAGATTGATGCCCGATACACTGGGGGAGATTCTTCACCCCATCTTGTCCTCTGGAATTTTGTGTCGCGCAGAGCATCATTAACTGTGAGAATGAACAAATGTGAAGAATGGCTGTACTTATGAGGGAGAATGTGTTTGAGTCTCCAGGGTTTAGACTTACTTCACTGCCTGCATCTAAGCTCCATTAACACTAAGGAGAGGCTAGCCGGATGAGATGTGCAGCTAGACAGGCGTGTCATCGTGGGAGGAGATGTGAAATTGGGAGTGAGCTGTAAAAAAACAAAACAAAACCCCCTGAAAGTTAAATCCCCTATCTATTGTCGCCAGCAATTATTCATAAAGTGTTTTTACTTTGCAGAATTCTTTGGCATTCTTGCCAATGTTGCTTCTACAAATACCTTGTGAGGTAGGACAACAGCAGTCTCAAGGAGGGCTGGCCCAAGACGTTGTCTTGCTGGATATAAATTTAACCCAATTTAATGCATTGATTTAAAACATTTATATGCTGCTATACTCTATAAAGGAGATGCGGGTGGTGCTGTGCTCTAAACAACAGAGCCTAGGGCTTGCCGATCAGAAGGTTGACGGTTTGAATCCCCGCGACGGGGTGAGCTCCTGTTGCTGGGTCCCAGCTCCTGCCAACCTAGCAGTTCGAAAGCACGTCCAAGTGCAAGGAGATAAATAGGTACCACTCCGGCGGGAAGGTAAACAGCATTTCCGTGCGCTGCTCTGGTTTGCTAGAAGCGGCTTAGTTCTGCTGGCCACATGACCCGGAAGTTCTATGCCAGCTCCCTCGGCGAGTGAAGCAAGATGAACGCCACAACCCCAAAGTCGTTCGTGACTGGACTTAATTGTCGGGGTCCCTTTACCTTTATATGCTATAAAAATCTATGCTAGTTGGAAACAATATATCGTATTTTTCTGTGTGTAAGACTATATTTTTTCCTAAATTTCTGACGTTTAAAATAAGGGGTCTTCTTATACACAGATAGTGCACAGTGTATTTTCTTAATTTTGAGTCCCAAAAATTAGAGGTCGTCTTATACATGGGAGTGTCTTATACACAGAAAAATACGGTAGATACAATGGATAAGATACAAGATTCAAAAATTAAGACTAATCGCAAACAGCATTTAGCCCAATAAGGAGCATAAAATCAAATAAATAATCATAAAACACAGCCGACAGCCCAAGCAGATCCTAACTCAAGAGAAGGCAGTTGTGGACAAGTAGTAATTTAGAGCTTGCTTGACTGGCTGCAATCATAGAACTGTAGAGTTGGAAAGGACACCAGCGGTCATCTAGTCCAACCCCCTACAATGCAGGCGTGTAATAATGGGATGTTGCATATTTCAGCTGGAACAAACTCCCAGAGCCATGGGGTTACAGCTGAAAAGGCCCTGCCCGCTCCCCCGCTCAACAGCTCAGCTGCTCTCACATGAAATGCACCGTCAGCCTAAAATGCCCTTGAGATAGTAGCATCATTCAGGCACAGAGGGGTGGGAAGTGTAGTATTGTGACAGCTGCCTCCACCCCCAGTTTAATTAAAAAACAAAACAAAACAAAAATTACTGATGGAGAGGTGTCTGGCTGGCTATTAGTACACTGTAGTGAAAGAACAGCATTCTACAAATCCTCAGAAGTGTTTTCATTATTATTTTACAGCCTGAAGGCCTGTATCCTCTTATTGAAAAGGGAGTCTCAGGGCCAAGTTGCATTTGGCACTGATTTTCATGAATGCAATTCATGTGGATTTTTAAAAAGGCCCCAGGGGCTGGATAGCGCAGTTGGTTAGAGCATGTTGCTGAGAATGCCAAGCTTGCAAGTTCGATCCCCATACAGGACAGCTCCATATTCCTGCATTGCAGGGGGTTGGACTAGATGATCCTCAGGGTCCCTTCAAATTCTATGATTCTATGACCTCAAAAGGGGTCCCAAGTACAGAACGGGTGAACGTGCAGAACAAGAAATGCTCACTCTAATTTGAATTATCCAGTTGTCTAGTGGTCGGTTTTTCGAAAGCAGTTGAAAGGGCCCTGTAGGGATTGCATGCATTTCACGAGATTGTTCTTTAAAGGTCAGCAGAAACGACATTAGAAGGAACCACCAGGAGTATATTTATAAAGGTTGTATCACCAGCTGCAGTGAGAGGGCCTGGCGGGGCGGGGCAGGTGTCCGTTGCACAAGCGATCTGTTCCCATGAGAAAGGTCCTTGACAATTGTGTTTCCTTGACTCATCCAAAGGCGGAGGTGTAAATATCAGGGCTGTCTTGATAGTAGGGCAAGTTCGGATGCCGATGACGGGTGCCATTTATCAGAGCCAGGAAAAGGGGAAGGCGTGTCAACCTTTGCGATGGCACAGCTTGCGGGCATTTGTCTGATTCAGGAGACAGAGCAGGGGGTGTCCTTCTTTCTCTCCTGATCTGCTTCTCCCATGCCAATGAGACAGCCAAAGGCCACTGTCGCCCATGTGGTGCTCTCCAGAGATGACTGAACTCCAACTTGCATCAGCCAAGGCAGTTTTAGTTCACAGGTCCAGTATACCTGAAGGAGCGTCTCCACCCCCATCGTTCTGCCCGGACACTGAGGTCCAGCGCCGAGGGCCTTCTGGCGGTTCCCTCGCTGCGAGAAGCCAAGTTACAGGGAACCAGGCAGAGGGCCTTCTCGGTAGTGGCACCTGCCCTGTGGAACACCCTCCCATCAGATGTCAAAGAGAACAGCAACTACCAGCCTTTTAGAAGACATCTGAAGGCAGCCCTGTTTAGGGAAGCTTTTAATGTTTAATAGACAATTGTATTTTAATATTCTGTTGGAAGCCGCCCAGAGTGGCTGGGCAAACCCAGCCACATGGGCAGGGTATTATTATTATTATTATTATTATTATTATTATTATTATTATTATATTTGCCCATCCCTACCTGTGGCAAAAAAGCCTAAAATCCATCACTCCCAAATCCTTGTGAGTAAAAATACAAGAATAATGAATCAAACAACTAAGAAAATTGCGGTCCTGTTCAAGGCACTGAAAATGAGCTGCCTGAGGTGGTCGCATCCTTCTGCCAAATGCTAGGGCTGGTCCTGGCTCCAGATTTGCAGACAGCCATGAATGGATCTTCAGCCATCTCAGGATGAAAGCCTAGAATCCAAAAAGCCTACCCACAGAACATGAAGCACAATTGCTTCATTTGACACCCATGTATGAGTCTATACATTCAGTAGGGGAATCATAGACTGATAGGAAGCTAGAATAGCCAAAGTCTCCTGGGAAGTGGAGGCACTTTTGACTCACCTGTCTCTGGTAGCTATACAGCCATGCTATCCCGTGCATGTTGACTCATTAGGGAGTCTTACAGTGTCCAAAAGGACTTACTTCCTAGTCAGTGCCTTTAGGATTGCAGCCCCAAACTGTCAACATGGGGGAGGGGGAGATTGGTTGCAGTTCTTTGGCAGATCAATATTTACCCGGGCCTTTTAGAGGAGAAGCACAGTTATTATTCTGCTTCCATTGCTGCCTCTATTTGTCTTGTTTCTTGGTTTGTGATTTTCGGATCTCATCGTGGCTGTTTTATTTTCCCCTTCATAAGCCCCGAGGATCACGGAGGTCAGAAGGGTTGGCTATAAAAAAGTGAAGCAAACCGATAAATAAATAAAAGATGGTGATTGTGGCTGTCCATCTAGCTTAGAGGTGGTCAACTTATATATTCTGGTTTCAGGCAGCAGTATGGGGGGGGGGGTTGGTGGGCTGCGAGTGTATTTTTGCAGCACAACCTCGCTCGCCAACAAGCGGGCAGCCTCTGCAAGAAACTCAACAAGAGGCAAGCAGGAAAAGGCAGCTCAGAAATGTGTTCTCTGAGCGTTCATTTGAAAAACGAAGGGAGACAAAGCAGGGCAGCTGCCGTGGGAAAATATTTTTCAGCTCAAGGGTCTTATGCCCTTTGGGACAACCCCCTCTGAGGGCCACATGCCAGTGGGGGGGAGGCAGATGCAAAAGTGGGCAGAGCAATGGGTGTGAATTTTACCTTTGTACAATCCCACACGGGATGCGGGTGGCGCTGTTGGTTAAACCACAGAGCCTAGGGCTTGCCGATCAGAAGGTTGGCGGTTCAAATCTCCATGATGGGGTGAGCTCCCGTTGCTCAGTCCCTGCTCCTGCCAACCTAGCAGTTCCAAAGCATGAAGTGCAAGTAGATAAATAGGTACCGCTCTGGCGGGAAGGTAAACGGCGTTTCTGTGCGCTGCTCTGGTTTGCCAGAAGTGGCTTAGTCATGCTGGCCACATGTCCTGGAAGCTGTATGCCAGCTCCCTCGGCCAATAAAGTGAGATGAGCGCCGCAACCCCAGAGTCGTCCGTGACTGGACCTAATGGTCAGGGGTCCCTTTACCTTTACAATCCCACACACAATCCCACAAACCTCTCCATCTGCAGCCCAGCAAATATGACCAGAGTTCAATGACCCATTCCAGCCAGACAAACACATTCAGGATTGTGAAACAGGGCCAGGCATGGCCTGGGAAGATAGGAGGGTCAGCTAGTCAGGCTTGGAGGGCCACAGTCATTCTCTGCACCCAAAGTTCTTCACCATTGCAGTACTGTATAGCATTTCTCTTCCTGCCCCTTTCAAGCACACACGTTGAATACCTTTTTAGTTTCCTTCTGGATGTGGGCAGTTTGTGGCCTGCTGAGTCTTGGTTAGCAGGCTCCACACAGATTAGTAGCTAATGGCTTTTTAAAAGAGGGTTCTCTAATATACCATTGACCATGGTATCCTTCTAGAATGGCTGTCTGAGTTAGGGGTGGATGGCACCAATTTGTGTTAAGAACTGGGCAGAGGAGGAATGGTGGAGACCGCCTTCCCAGCCTGACCCTTCCAGAGAAGAAGAAGACAGTTCAGAATTACAAAGGGGTTTGAAGGAGATCACAGCTCAGAGGCAGATGAGAGGAGAAAAGCTGGGAAATAATGGAGAGGAGGAGGAGGAGGAGGAGGAAGAAGAAGAAGAAGAAGAAGAAGAAGAAGAAGAAGAAGAAGAAGAAGAAGAAGAAGAATCACCAGGGGGAGAGACAGTTGAGGGACACAGTGCCTTTAGAAAGCATTCCAGACCCTCCACCTCCCAGAACCCGGTGAGCATTGAAAGTAGGAGAGCAAAGAGCTCAAAGGCTTTTCAGCACCCATAGCCATGTCTCATGAGGAAGTGGGAGTGGAAAATCACTCAGGACAATGCCATATTTCAAGAGGCTCCATTCACAAGCATCGCTCTGTAAATATTGAATAAAAAGCAGATGGCTAGGACTTTTCCTTGTCTTATCCGTTCCTGGTTCCTCTGCCGCCTGACACTTTGTGGTGGTTCTGGTCCTGCTTGGATGGTCGTTTCCAGAGGGTTTATGCTTGGGGCGTCTTCTTTGGCCCCATGGAGTCTTCAATGTGGGGTTCCTCAGGGTTCAATTTTATCCCCTATGCCGTTTAACGTCTACTTGAAATCACCAAGTGGAGTCATCTGGAGGCTTGGAGTGCCTTGTCAGCAATATGCTGACGACACACAACTCTGCTTCTCCTTTACATCTGCAGCTGTGGCAGTGGATATCGCTGTCTTGACTTGGTAATCGACTGAATGACAGCCAACAAACTGAATCTCAATCCAGATGAGACGGAGACACTGCTAGTGGGCAGTACCCTAGAGCAAATAGCTGGGAGGCTGCCTGCTTTTGATGGGGGTAACATTCCCAGCTTGGGGGTACTCCTGGATCCTTTGCTGTCGCTTGAGGCTCAGGTGGCTTCAGTAACATGGAGTGCCTTCCATCAGCTTCGGCTGCACTCCTATCTGAACAGAGAGAGCCTAACTACTATGGTCTACGCTCCGGTAACCTCTAGATTAGATTACTGCAACACATTATATGTGGGGCTGCCTCTGAAGATGGTTTGGAAACTTCAGCTGGTGCAGAATTCAGTGGCCAGGTTGCTCATCGGGGACAAGATGATTTGAGCATATTACACTGATCCTGGCCCAACTGCACTGGCTGCCAATTAGTTTCTGGGCTCAGTTCAAAGTGCTCAGGACCACAATGCCTCAAGGATCGCCTCTCCCTATAAGAACTAACGCAGACCCTCCACTTATAATCTGAAGCCCTTCTTTCTGTGCCTCCTCCACGAGTGGTCTGGAGGGTGGCAACATGAGAAAGGACCTTTTCTGCAGTAGCGGAGTCTGTAACCTGGAGCGTCTGTAACCTGAAGCGTCTGTAACCCAAGGTACCACTGTATATCTTTAGGCACCAGGCAAAAATGTTTGTTTTTCACCAGGCCTTTGGCTCTTCATTACCTGTGGCCTCCTTGCCGGGGTGAGATGTTTCAAAATAGGATTGTCTTTTTTAGATTTTTATTTGTTTTTCTTTCATGCTGGTTTTAACATTTTCACTTGTTTGCTTATACAGTGGTACCTCTAGTTACAAACTTAATTCATTCCGGAGGTCCGTTCTCGACCTGAAACTGTTCTTAACTAGAGGCGTGCTTTCGCTAATGGGGCTTCTTGCTGCTGCTGCGCAGCCGGCACATGATTTCTGTTCCCATCCTTGGGCAAAGTTCTCAACTCGAGGTAACTCTTTCAGGTTAGCAGTGTTTGTAACCGGAAGCATTTGTAACCTGAGGCGTTTGTAACTCGAGGGAGCACTGTATAGTGTAAGCCACTTTGAGTTACCTTGGAAAATGTGATCAGTAAATTTAATAAATAATAAACTATCACTTTAGCAATGGGCAGCCTGGTTGCCCTTTCCTTCTGGCAATGATGATAACCATCTCTATCAGCGGGGAAGAATAGCAGCTTAGTGGCAGAACAAATGCTTTACATGCAAAAATCCCCATGTGCATTTGTTGGTATTTCCTGGGAAAGTTTCATGTCTGTAACCTTGAGTATTTGCTGCTAGAGGGTGTATACAGCAATAGTCTGACTTGGTATATTGGCGTTTCCTGTACTTCTACTGGACTTTTAACCCACATCCTTGGGGCTGATAGGAAGGTGTCCTTGTGACCCACCAGGCCTACTGAGACAATAACTTTGGACGTGAGTGACTGTGTCCACACAACCTGGCCGGGCAGTACAAGGAACTGCTAAAGATCTTCACTTATGGAATGAGAGGACCATGAATGGAAGAGAGAGGTTCACTAGGCTTTGCTAAATCATCTTTGCTCCATGTCTCATTTTATCTATCCTCTTGCAAAAATAAAAAAATCCTTGAGTAAGCAAGTCAAAGCCTGACACTGGAGTTAGCTAAAAATACCAGCCCACAAATCCTCTCCAAGTCTTGCACTGGAAGAGCTGCCTGGGAAAGTAGGTCAGGATGAATCACCCTCAAGTTCCCTCTGCTTCACCCTGCTTCAACCTCTTTGGGTCTACTTTAAAGCTGCTTTCAAATGAAATGCCATCCCACAGCTTTCTCTTTGTCTTAGTTGGCGGTGGCAGGATGAACCCACAATGGAATGGCTCCCTCATCATCATCATCAGTCAATGGGCTTTGGGAAGCAAATCCATAACATAGTTGGATTCCTAGGGGTGACAGGTCTCAAAAAGGGTAAAAGAGAGTTCTCCTTTCTCAGGGATGGGGGATCTGAGGCCCAGGGGTCAAATGCACCCTTCCAGGGCTCCCTACCTGGCTCTGAGGACTCTCCCAAGGCCATGCCTACTTCCCAGGCCACACTTCTTAATGGCTATTCTCCACACCCTCCTCAAAGGCAGTGTGGAGTAGTGGATAGAGTGCCAGGCCAGAGTTCAAATCCACACTTGGCCATGAAGCTCACTGGGAGATCTTGGGCCAGCCACTGTCTCTTAGCCTAACCTACCTCACAGGGCCCAAGAGGAAGGGGGACAGTGGCGTAACTAGCCGCTTGGGTTCCTGTGGCAGCGTGTGCAAGCAGCCCATGGGGGCGGGGCAAGCCAAGGCAGGGCGAGCTGCATGGAGCCTCTCTGTAGCCTCAGGAGAGATGCTGCAGGCCCGACGGTGTGACGCCCAGTGCCCCCCGCCTCACCTAGCTATGCCTCTGCCTTCATGCTCACCTAAGTGTGGCTCTCCAAACTCTTCCCCCTCAATTCTCAAAGCCCATCCCCCATTGCTCTTGCTCCCCACCATAGGAGCCAGCGGCTGGACTGTGGCTGGACGTATGCTGGTGGTGGCGAGAGGAATGCAGCCTGCTTATGGCCCTCGTATCTACGGGACCGCCTCTCCTGGTCTGCCCCGCAGAGGACCTTCAGGTCCATGAATAACCATAGTTTAGAGGTCCCGGGCTCTAAGAAAGTCAGACTATCCTCCACCAGGGCCAGGGCCTTTTCAGTGATCGCTCCGCCCTGGTGGAATGTTCTGTCCCATGAGACTAGGGCCCTGCAGAATTTAACTTCCTTCCATCGGGCCTGTAAGACAGAGCTATTCCGCCTGGCCTTTAATTTGAATTCAGCCTGATCTTTTATTTCCCTTCTCTTCCCTCCCCCCTCCCCTTTTATGAAGATTACCCGCTCTGAGACCCCACAGCTAATTCTCCACAGGCCTCCTTGCTGGCCCAATTCAGCCAGCTAGCCCTGGGGATTATCTGATTGATTTTTGATTCTTGAATTTTATTGTTATTCATGTTTTTATACCGTATTTTATGCTGCTTTTCTAATCAAGTGTTTAAAGTGTTTTAAATTTGTTGTTAGCTGCCCTGAGCCTGGTTTTTGAACCGGGAAGGGCGGGTATAAATAAAAATTTATTATTATTATTATTATTATTATTATTATTATTATTATTATTAAGAGGGGAAGAAATGGGGCCGGATGGTAAGTTTCTGGCTTGTTGCAGAGATTCAAAAGCTGTTTTTTAGGGCAGCCAGCCACCATGCAGTCATAAAACCCAGAGCAACCCAGACCCAGCAAAAAGCATTAACTCACTCCCACACTGCCCCTGACAATACCAGAAAAGCAGCCCTCATGGAAACCTGTCCCAAGTCCGACCGAGCCTTGGAAACCTTCCAGGTGGCTGAAATCTGGCAGGAAGATCCCCACCACCCCTCCTGGCCTCCAGGGGGCGCCTCACTCTCTGTCCAGCTGGTTCCTGCAGAGGGAAGCGGCTTTCCTCCACGGAGACTTACTGTGCCAAAGCGAGCAGGTGAGGAAGACGGAGAGGCAGATTCCTGGAGGAGTGGGCTGTTGAAGGCTACTAGCCATAAAGGCCGTACTCTGGCTGCAAAGCTGGAGGCAACAACGCTTCTGGTTTCTGGAAATCACTCGAGGGGGAGAGTGTTCCTGCAGTGGTTTAGGAAGGGGCGTGCGGTGGATGGGGGAATTATTTTTTGTCACCCCCCTCAGTGATGACACCCATGGCGGCCCCCACCCCCCACAACCTCCTTCCTACGCCACTGAAGCTGGAGAACCATTTCATTATCATTACCTCATGGAGGAAAGGGGCATGCAAATGCAATTAGGTGGGATGCAATCAATTAATTTTGCTTAGTCCGTTTTTGTTCTTTGTCAATTTAGTTTGGCAAATTTTGTGTCATTTTGCAACTGTAAGGCCATTTCCTGCCATTTTTAAAAAATAAAAAGTGCACCTGAAAATTTCATTTAAACAATATGAATTTTCTCCTAAAATATGCAGTTTTCCATGTGTTTTTTTTAAAACAAAATTTAAATGCCACTGGATCGTAAAGTGACAAAATGAAAACACCACCATTGGTTTGCAAAAAATATGTGCATTGAGAACTGCATTGCAAAATGGGGAGAAGCGTGGAAGGAAACTTGTATTCCAACCTGTGTATGCACGCAAGTAGTGAGCACATTTGGCTGGTTTGCTTAAAATCAAGAAAAGGTCCTTCTTCTTGGATCGGCATATATAATTTCCAGTGTTTGATATAAAGGACTATCAAAAAAACCGGCAGAGAGGAATTGAGAGAGAATTGAGAGCCTCGGACGTGAGGTCGCCAGGCTGACTGCAGATGGACTGATGGACTTTTTGTTGGGGTTCGAAACCGGGAAAGGGGGTGGTGGGGCTTTGGGAATCCAAAGGGTGTATAACTATATTCTGTTTTAATTAATTTGGTTTTGCCACTAACATAAAAATGGGGATTTCGGGGAAGGGAATTGGGGCCGACCTTAGAAAAAGACCTTTAAGAATAAGTATTGATGTATAAAGATTGAGGCTTATAAGTTAAAATTGGTTAATTAAATTGATGGGGTGAACCTAGAAAAATATTTTTAAAAATAAGTATTGATGTATAAAGATTGAGGTTTATAAGTTAAAATTGGTTAATTAAAATGAATTAGAGAAAATAAGGTAAAGTTTGGGGATAAGAACTTGCTGAGCTAAAAATTGGAATTGGAATACAAGAAGGGGAGATGTGGGGAAGTCAAGGAAATTTGTTATTGAAAGTAAGAAATGTAAATTGTATGTGTGTTTAATTTTTTTTTTGTTTTTTTTCTTTATTTTTTTTGAAAATTCCAATAAATATCTTAAAAAAAAAAAGGTCCATCTTTCTCCCTCTTTCTGCCCATTCCACAGTCCTGCTTTCGTTGCTTGCAGAAGTGATATTGGCTGCTCCGTCTCCCTCCTACTCCCAGGACATTTATCCCCCTTGCCCTATGGGTGGGCCAGTACTGGAGTGACTTTACTTTCCCCTACAGCATTTGGAAGCCTCATAAGCTCTTTCTCCTTCATTTAACACTGAGAATCATAATCCCAAACCATGCAGAACAAAACAGTCTCTTCCTCCCTCCCTCCCTCCCGCCCTCCCTCCTTTCTCATAGCTGCCTCCAGAATTTCAACGTCTAAGTTGCCCCGTTTTCACTTTTGCTATTGAAACAGAAAAACAACTGAACAAACCTCTCCCTCCCGCCCTCCGATCCCACTCACCACATCACAGTTTTTCCTTTCCCATCAGCAGTTCAGTAAGCCATGTTTTGTGTATCTGGCCCCTCCTCTCTTTTGCTTTTGCTTTTTCTGCTATTGATCCACACAAAGCTTCGGGTTTTTAATCATCAGAAAAGCCTGAAGGGAAAATGCGAGAGGAATATGAACAGGTGCAGAAGGGAGAACTGCGTACTTGGCGAAAGGTGTGTGCATGTTTGCTCATTTCGGGGAAGGAAAAGAGGAGACGGTGGGTGGATCTGACTAACAGAAAAGGCTGCAAGATAGAAGAAGCTGGGATGGCAGAGACAAAAAGGTGGAGAAGAATTTATTCCCGTGGCTAGTGTGCAAATGGGGAAAAGAGTACTTTGTCAGCCATTAAGAGCTGCAAGGTGTGTGTGTGTGTGTGTGTGTGTGTGTGTGTGTGTTGCATCGTTACAAGGGTGAACAACCTCAGTCCTATGGGCTGAATGGGACCCTCCAGACCACTGGATCCATTTCTTGGGAGTCCTCCCCAGGCCACAACTAGTTCTGAGGACACAGCCTTCACTGGCCTTCCTCTGCTGCCACCTGAAGTGTGCACCAGTGTTATCTTCCATGGTGATAATGCCTCTTGCTTGCCTAGATATTGGCATGTGGCCCTCAGAAGGTTCTCCAAGAGGGAATGTGGCCCTCAAACAGAAAAAGGTTCCCGACCTCTCTATTATCATATACAAAATACATATACATATACACATCTCCCTTTAGCCACAGTAGGAATTTGAACATGTACTTCCTTGGCTTAAGCCCAACGCTCTACCGGCCTGCTACACTCTGAATGTTCAAACTCTTTATCCGAAGGGAACTGTTTTCATCTTACATTTATTTGTTAAGGAAGGAACCACTGGCAGAAGCAAATGAAGTTGTTTTCTACCAAGACCATTTGCTGACGGACAGCAGTTCTTTGGCGTCTCAGATACAGGAGTCTCACTTAACATGAGATCATTTAAAGAAGAAGCGCCAAGTATTGAACCAAAGGTCTTCTGCACGCAAAAAATGAATTATGTCTAGGGATGGAGGAGGAATGCGATTCAGTATGCATTTAAAGTAAAATCTATCCAATTTGTACTTTCTGAAACAGTATCTTTGAAATTTGCACACCTGAATTTTGCAATGCAGTTCTTCAAGCAGCCGGTGTGCATATAATATGTGTGCATGTAAAAAATGTGAATGGTGAAAATAAGATACAAAAATGCATAATATTGGGGGGGGGGGTTTGCTTTCAGAAATGTGTACATTAGCCAAAAATGCATATTTAAATCTGTTTCTTAGGAGAAATTTGCACTAAAATGCTAATAGATTTTTATGAGAATATTTTTGAGAAACAAATAAAACTCAGATTACTGCGAAATGTGTAGAACTGCGTTTTAGATTGACAACATGAGAAACTGGGAGAACTGAAATGGACAGATCCTTCCCTCCCTACTTATTGTCTCTGCCCTCAACATTTGTTGGGGAGCCCAGTTTCAGACACTCCAACTAGTGATGGATGGATCGCCCTCCTTTCAGATGAAAAAGAATAAAGTCAAGGGACTAAATAAGCAGCATGTATTTCAATAACATAACATAGATATGAAAAGCTTTAAAAACTTTACGATCATTAAGTCCATTGCCTGTGGCCAACAGACTATAAGGTAATAACCAAAGAAATCTTATTTGGCTTTGTGACACTGAAATGCAGATACCAGGTGGTGTTGAATGCTAGTTCAACTTAGAGAAGACCCATTGAAGTTAATGGGCATAACTAACTAAGGTTCATTTGATTTAATTGGGTCTCCTCCGAGTAGAGCAGCCCACTGTGTATAAATATCACATTGCAATGGGCGGAAATGACCTTGATGTGTTTTAAGTTGCTAATAGACATAGCCCTAGCGTATTCTTCAGTGCCATATAATTAGAAAAGAACATCTCCTTGTGTATTGTCTGACACACACAAATTTATCTCATGCATCATTTTCTTTTAAAAACCGCAACAAACCCCAGTAATCTGAGATGCTCCTTTTAAATCTTTCATATCTATTTTCTAGAACTACATGAGATTTATTTAGTGCATTGACATTACTTATTCTTTTGCATCTGTTGATTGGACAGGGAATATATTCTCTATGCTTGGTTTTTGACTCAGCCCATACCAGTTTTGCAGAGGTCCCTTCATAAATCTATTCCGTCCCATTGCAGCACTAATCTGTGGATTTTGAATGCAGAGCTCATCCCAAAATACATATTTAAATACGTATGTTATCTCAAGGCATGCATTTTGAATGCACATGGTATGTTCTTTGAGCCCATAACTGTATCGCAAAATTCAGAGAAGTGTCAAATCTGGCGGATAATTACGTTCCAATCTGCACATTAGTCCAGGAAGGCTGGAGCAAGACAGCAGCCATTGGAATCAGCAGAAATATAATTCCTCCAGCATCCCTTGCTCAAACTGCCCCCTATAGAACACCAGAAGGTTCACCCTACTTTCTGATTTGTGTCCATGGGAAGTACTGTTTCCATGCCAAAAACAGGTCACTCTCTTATTAAAATTCTATTAGCATTGCCTTTCCTCAGGGTTCAGGTGCCTTCTCAGAATCCCTAGAAGACACATGAGCAAGTGAGCGGAGCGCATTAACACTAAGGCACCAACTGGCACATGCCTGGCTACCTCACACACTGTTGTATATTTTTAACCCATTAACATTGCACTTTTCATGCATTAACATTCACACAGACATTTTTGAAAATGGACCTCCCTAATTAAAACACACACTAGAACCATCCCAGTAAAACATTAAGATATATACATCCATAATTAAAATATGCAATAAAACAAACCCATTAATGCACCATGGTAATTAAAACAGGAGGCTTAGATTGAGAGATCAAGTGTCTGCCTGTGTAAACAAGTGTGTCTTCAATAGTTGGTAGAATACAGGAGATTCTGGGGGCATTTTCAAGGTCCCATGCTCAGTTTATATAGAACAATGTCAGAGACTGAGCAGGCTTAGTGCCCCACATGAACAGCAAATGCTTCCTAGAGTGAGCACTAGAAATCTTAGCCCCGGCCCTGCCATTTGGCAAAAGGAGGCAGCTGCCCCAGACAGCTAATTTTGGGTGTCCAGGAAGGGATACAGATTGAGTTTCAAAATGTATTCTTATTGCATTTCCCTCCATCAGCAGCAGGGGAAACATCAACCTTTCTGGGAGTTTGTGTGCATGTAAGGGAGTTATAAGCATGTAAGGGACGCGGGTGGCACTGTGGGTTAAACCACAGAGCCTAGGACTTGCTGATCAGAAGGCCAGCGGTTTGAATCCCCGCGATGGGGTGAGCTCCCGTTGCTTGGTCCCTGCGCCTGCCAACCTAGCAGTTCGAAAGCACGTCAAAGTGCAAGTAGATAAATAGGTACCGCTCTGGCGGGGAAGGTAAACGGCGTTTCCGTGCGCTGCTCTGGTTCACCAGAAGCGGCTTAGTCATGCTGGCCACGTGACCCGGAAGCTGTACGCCGGCTCCCTCGGCCAATAAAGCGAGATGAGCGCTGCAACCCCAGAGTCGGTCACGACTGGACCTAATGGTACCTTTACCTTTAAGGGAGTTGTGTGCATCAGCAGCACTGACTAAACATCAGAAAAAACTTTCTGACAGTAAGAGCTGTGGAATGGTCTCCCTTGGGAGGTTCTTAAGTAGTGGCTGGATAGCCATCTGTCATGGATGCTTTAGCTGAGGTTCCTGCATTGCACAGGGTTGGTCTAAATGGCCCTTGGGGTCCCTCTCAACTCTACAGTTCTATGATTCTCCTCCTCCTCCTTGAATATAGTACACTCTAGAGATGTCATGCCCCAAATCTGCTCCGTAGATGGAGGCAGGTTTGGCAGAAGGCCACTTGTGAGCTTTATGGTTTGCCTCCATTTGGATAAAATGTGTTTCTCAGCTGGGTCACAGCCCCGGTCTCCAGGCTCCTGTTGTCGTATGACAACCCACTGAACCATGCAGCCTCTGTCAAAGGCCACTGGTTGGTATTTTCTGTCAGCAAAAAAGAAAAATGAAGCGGGGTTGGGGGGAGAGGCCGAGGCACAAATCCACCAGCCTCCAAATACACCCCCAGCGCCTTCAGAGAGCTTATCCCAAGTGCACAGGGTCATCTTAAAAGGACGGCATTCTTCATCCCATCAAACTGATGAGGCCCAGAGACAATGTTTAACTCAGCAAAGGGCAAAATGGATTCTTTTGTATTATGGTTAAATCCAGAACTTCTTATCATCCAAGAGATTTTTAAAAAAACCCCATCATTTAATTATTTTTCTTATTAATTTCTTTTTTTAAAAAAATAATAATATAAAAAAACCTCGTTCATTTCAAACCTGGTGGATTGATGCCCACAGCATAATGTCGGGTATTACTTTTCTTACTGCTGCTGGCTTCCAATTGTGAAAATTAATATTTAAATTGATTTAAGGCTCCCTCCTCCTTTAATCTATTTTCTTCTGCCTTCTAATTTCACTGCTTTCATTTCGGTTTGTGTTCTGTACATTATTTTCTCTCTTTCTCTCTCCCTCTCCCCCCTCTTTTTTGTATTATTGTTGTTAATAAGGACATCACATTCCTGGCAGTCATTTGCTCAGCTTGAATGGATTCACTTCAAGTTTCGCCGGGGGTGGGGGTGGGCGGGTGGCGGACTGTTCTTTTTAATGATAAATGGAATAAACAGACCAAACTGAGGGAATAACCCAAACCCATGATCAGCAGATGAGGGATGAGGGGAGTTCGGAAAAGGTGGATCTCATATGGAACTAACTGAAGTCTCCCATCCCAGCTCAGCCAAGGGCAGAGTAAGTTCCCAAAAGGGGCATTCTGTGGGCAGGGGTGCCAACTTGAGTAAAACATTGGGGACGGGCAGGTAAGCCCTGACCCACATACCGTATTTTTCGCTCTATAAGACGCACCAGACCACAAGACACACCTAGTTTTGGGAGGAGGAAAACAAGAAAAAGAATATTCTGAATCCCAGAAGCCAGAACAGCAAGAGGGATCGCTGCGCAGTGAAAGCAGCAATCCCTCTTGCTGTCCTGGCTTCTGGGATAGCTGCGCAGCCTGCATTCGCTCCCTAAGACACACACACATTTCCCCTTACTGTTTAGGAGGGGAAAAGTGAGTCTTATAGAGCAAAAAATATGGTAATTGATCGCATGACACAGCACACACACTGTATTTGAATGGCAATTCCTATCAACTTTGGGGGCCTTTGGCCCCCTCAAATATTTCATCGAGGGGCCGAAGGAACCTTGGTCCCATTGCCAGATTTATGTATCAGTTAAACAAGCTATAGCTTAGGGCTCCACTCTCTTGGGGGCCCCCAAAAAATCTAAAGGGAAAAAACAACTGGATGTACATTTCCAAAATATAAGATAACAAACAAATAAAATATAACCTACATACAGCAACAGTGTTTTGTGTTGTGTAGGCTCCTTTGATGTAAGTCATGGGCCCCGCCTACTAGTCTGCTCCCTAAAATATCACTGGTTTGCTCATTTCTATATATAGGGTGCCTACATTCTTCATGGACTGGTTGCACAGCAACATGTGCAAATGGCTTTGGATACCTATTAGGTCCATAAATTACCATATTGCATATATTCAACACAAAGTACAGAAGACAATGGACATATAAAGGGCCCCATCAAACCTAAATCCGGCCCTGCTTGGTCCCTAGGAGTTGTGGTGGTGCAAGAACAAAACTCAATTTTAAAGGCTAGTTTTCCCTCTGCAAGGCTTAGACCAGCCAGCAGCGACCCAGTTCCTGAAAGGAGTCAAAGGGAAGGGACTCAAAATGTAGAACATCCTTTTCTGGACTCCCTCTGCCCCACCACAAACACCTAATTGAAGTCAAATGACCACCAGTGAGCACAGGTCTGGATTGCTTAAATTGTACAAATAAAGCACCCTGTGGAATGAACAGACACATATGACAGAGCCAAGCGGCCAAGGCAGCCCTAATTATTTATTTCAAGTGTCCAACTAATACAGATGGGGTATCCAGAGCTGCTCGTAAGCAAGGCAACCTTAATTACCACCACACATCTTTTGGACAAGACAGAAAGCCAAACCTGGGACCACTTGTCAGAGTTAAAGATCCTGCTTCATCTAACTTTAACATTCTTTGCTTGCTTCTCCTCAACTCATCTTTGCCTTAATTGTATTTTTGCGTGGACAGGCGGAGTCCCCCAGACCCTGGGCGGCCCCCCTGTCATGTGGAATAACGACTCAAGACAACGTGCTATGGGATTAAATTGGCCACAACTTTATTATATTTCAGATGTGGGTAGACCTTGGCTCAGGCATTGGGCATTATCGCTCCCCAGTCCCCAGCCGGGGACCTAGGAAACATCAGGCTTATCCAGTGTGTGTGTGGGGGGGGGATGGGCCAGCTCTGGAGAACATATGTGCAAGCAGAGATAGCCGCCCCCGTTATGCCGCCGCCACAGGGGAGAGCAATGACGACCTCTCGGCGTACGGTCAAAGCCTCCTTTCAGAAACCCCTTTAACAGGGAACCCTGGTATCGCCACTGCAAAGAGGAAGATAGACTAAAGGATTCCGCCCAAGGCCTGATACCGCCACCTGAGACCGCAAAGTTGCAGGATTCCCAGGTAAGATCCTCCCTCTATTGTGTGGGCAGGTAGTCCCTCCCCTACCTGGCCTGGTCTCCTTGGCAACGCTTCCCCCAGGCGGGATTGGACAACTGACTGAGGTAGGCGGAGACCTCCAGGTATCCCACCTGAGGGGAGGCGAAGCCAAGCCTGTGCTGATGGAGCCGCTCCAGATTCAGGGGCTGCGTGCGTCCACGCAAAGGGCGCCCCCCGTTTTATGCGGGGAGCGGTCATTCTCTGATGCCTTATATTGGGGATTGCCATGTGTGAAAGTGCCCACGAATGAGAAGATACAAATGATGGAAGCTATTTAGGCCTAGGATCAGGGGCAGCAAACTAGCGCCCCCACCATTATGGTTGCTGTTGTTGTTATGGCTTCCACACAGGTGTCTGAATCTGACATATAAAATGCAATACCTTGGCCCTACAAGTGGCCACTCTTCTTCCTCTGTCCATTACAGCACTTCTGGAAGCTATGTCTGCCGTGCTGGCAGCGGCGGAGGTCATGCCAGCTGTGCCAGCTTCTCCTGCAGCATCTTCTCCCAAGGCTGTGCCAGTCAACGTGGCTTTTTCCAAGGCCAAGCCAGTTGGCGTGGCTTCCCCCATGGCTGTCCCAGCTGGCGTGGCTTTGGCTGAGGTCTTCGCTTACACCCAGGTTGGCTTGGGTGGCCCAGAGTTGGGTGGCCCAGGGGGTGGGGCATCAGGCAGGAAGGAGAGTCAGACCTAAGGTGGGAAGGCTGAGACCTACCTGACTTGCAGATCCACTCCACTTCCCTGTGGGGAGGAGTTGCGGTGGACGGCGTGGCCACCCACTCTCCTCTGGGGGCAGGGGCCGTAGTCCCACATTACTCGGGGGATCCCAGCCACATGGGGCATGGCCAGGAGCATTTAAGCAGAGGCGTGAGCTGGAGGGCTTCCTCTTTGGCTCGCTTCCTCAATCACCCTCCCTTCCTCCCTATTTTGCAGGTTTTAGTCATTGGCCTTGCTATGGACCTTGGTTGGTCGCCATTGAGGGGCCTGCCAGGAATTTTTCCACTTGGCAAATTGGCACGGGCCATTTGGCTTTTGCCTACTTCGTAGCAATTGTCACAACTTTGTTAGGGTTGTGGTTAGACATTGTTTGACCTTATGAGAGGGGAGGGGAGGTGTGGCCATCACTTGCCCCTCCAAGCTTAAGGGTATTCCATTAAAGGAATCCTGGGGTGTGGATCTTGTCCGAAGCCCGGGGCGGGGTTAGGGCGATGACACGACCCCGACGGGAACCCCAGGGGGAGCTTGAGTTGGTCTGTATTGATGGGGCTCCCCCTTCTGGTGGTTTACCCTTGCCGGACTCCCTGCACAACGGGCAGGAGTCAGATATAGTTGGGTCCATTCAATGCCTAAGCCAATACTGCTCACATTCTGTAATTAATAAAGTTGCAGCCAAAACTTGCCCAATAACATTAACCTAATATCTGTGTCCTTGTGTGTGTTATTTCTCAAGGAGGGGGTGGCTGCTGGGTCTCGACACGCTCCAGGGACCATGCATCCACTCCATAAGATGCACAGACATTTCCCCTTACTTTTTAGGAAGAAAAAAGTGTGTCTTATGGAGCGAAAAATACGGTACTTCATAGGGTAATTCTGTAGATAGGATGTTTGTGGGGGAAGCACCAAATAGGCTGCCCTGATCTTCTTGGAGGCAGAGTGGGATTGACTGAATAAACACAAAAGCCAGATAATAATAATAATTAAAAAATCACATGTTTTCTGAGCCTTTAAGCGGATATTGCTTTTTTAATTTTTAAGGAAGTTGTTTATATAAGAAGCTAAAAACCCTCTCTCTCCTCCAATTTTAAAGAAAAGCCGAGCGAGTCTGGGAGTTTTGCAAGATGCAACAGATTACGTGATGGAAGCCAGATTCAATTATTTGCAGGGTGATCACACAGCCATGTAGATTTTGAGCCTAACTTCATAAAACTGCCTTCCTTGTGTCGCTGGGAGATCAATACGGTGATGGAGGAAGAAACACGGCACAATTGTGATGTGGCTGCGGCCGGGCTGTGCTGCTGAACAAACAGTAATTAAATGGGAAAAGGGCAGCAGAGGGAACCCAGTGAGGCTCAATTTCCCACCAGCCGGGAGAATTGGAAGGTGTCCTCAAGTCAGCGGTTGCAGCTCTCTCTCTCTCTAGACAGCTTCAGGGGCTCCTTTGTGCATTCTGTCCCTCAGCCCCTGAATGATTTTTGCCAATGCTGTGAGTTAATAAATAAGTGCTTTATAGTCCGTTCCAAAGGCCTCTTTAATGGATCTGTTTAAGGGCAGCCTGCGGCTCCTTCTGTAGCAGAAGCCAGGGTGCTGAGCCATAGCAGCTGATGCTGTAAGTCAGCCAGGCAGAAAAGCAGCAAGGATGGTCAGAACGGAGGACTAAGACTGGGGAAATCTGGGATCATATCCCAGCCAATCAGCTTGACCCACCTCACAGGGTTGTTTGAGTATAGATCACGTAGGTGAGAATAGTGTAGGCCACCTTAGCGGGAAAGCAGGATATCCCCCAAAGCAAGCAGTGTCTTAAGAAAAGGGGGTTTCTTTAAGACTGCAGCAGGGTTGAATTCTTCACACCATGACTCCTCTGTTTCTGTTAATTATCCCTACCCAGCTCCAACACAATTTACATTTAAAAACACCAGTTCCACTCTGCAAAGATCTTGTGTAGTTAGGGCCTGTGAATGCTGGGCAGTAGCAAAGGAATGGAGGGGACTGGACTCTCTCTGCTCTTACAGAAAGGCTCTTTCACATATGATGCTTTTCCTACACAGAGGTCATGTACACGCAGGGAATAGTTCCAACCCTTGTGGTCAGATGATGAGATGTTTATCTACATTTCATTGTGTGGATGTATTCTGGGGAAATTCACAACTGTAGTGTGGTGTGGTGGTTAGAGTGCCAGACCAGTAGACCAGGGTTCGAATCCCCATAAAGCTCACCAGGAGACCTTGGGACAGACACCACTTCTTGGCCAAACCTACCTCACCAGATTGTTGTGGGGATTAAACAAGGAGTAAGAGAACTCTGGTTGGGGTTAGGGTTAGGGTTGGCGTTGGAGTTAGGGTTAGTTTTAGGATTAGGGTTAGGGTTAGGGCTGGGGTTGGGATTAGGATTAGGATTAGGATTAGGATTAGGGTAAGGGTAAGGGTAAGGGTTAGGGTTAGGGTTAGGGTGGGTTAGGGTTGGTTAGGGTTGGTTAGGGTTAGGTTTATGGTTAGAGTTGTTTAGGGTTAGGGTTGGGGTTCCAGATGGGGTTAGGGTTAGGCTTAGGGTTGGTTAGGGTTAGGTTTATTGTAAGGGTTAGGGTTGGTTAGAATTAGGGTTGGTCAGGGTTGGGGTTAGGATTAGGGTGAGGGTTGGTTAGGGTTAGGGTTGGTTGGGGTTAGGTCTAGCGTTAGGGTTGGGGTTGGGGGTTGGTTGGTTTAGGGTTAGGGTTAGGGTTGAGTTCCCAGGTTGAGTCTGGCATTGTAACCCCCATGCCACACATGCATTTTTTGGGACACCCTTTCCCTTAGTAAAAGCATTTTTACAAGCCATTTTCTAGTAGCGGAATCCAATTTGTGCCTTTTATTTTCACAAATATGCACATTGCTGCATGGATTCTTTGGCTGGCAGAGTGCATCACACAATTTGGAGAAGTTCGAGTTTCTGTGGAGAGTTGTGTTTTGGTTTGCATGTTGGTCCAGGAAGTGAGAATATGGGAAATTTGCATCACACTGCCAGCAAAATGTATTTGCCCCACATCCCTGTGCAAGGCTTTTACCTTTATCTGAGCAAGGCTTTTACCTTCTGTATGAAACTACCTACAGCTCAGCCTCAAGGATCAGCCTCTGCCTCTGATTCACCTTGGAACAAGGAAGGAACAGAGAACAAACAGATGTTGGAAAGGGAGTCTCTGAGCCTTGATTTATGCCTGACTTCTTCCCAGAGGGCAGGGGATGAACGAATGTGCAAGGATAATAGTTCCTCTGGCATCCTTTCCCCACATTTCTATTAAGAACAAATTTACAGCAGCGCGAGATTTATCCCATGCTCTGCAATAAATCCAGGAAACAGAGGCAGTACAAACAATATTAACCTGAGTGATCAAGGCAAGGGAAGCTCCCACAAGGCTAGGGTACATAACCCAAGGGAGGGATGTTGGCTCCTCTCAAATGTATGGAAAACAATTTCTGTTGTCGATATATGTCTGGCTGTCTCCAGTAGCAGGAGGAATCATGCATGTGTGAGAGTGTTGCATGTGCACACTCCTGTACATTTCACAGATGAAGGTAGACACACACTTGTGGTACCCTTCCAAGGACATGGTTGGAATACCCCTCAGACCAGGGATTGCTGCCTGAGGCTTCCATCATTACCTGCAGCAGGGGCCCTCCAGTGTTTAAAAAGAAGCAGGCTTTACCAGCTTGGTCTATATGATATATTTACAGAGCTCTCACATGCACACACACCCAAAGAGCAGCAGCACATGCCACAACGCCAGCTTTAGTATCTGCAGACAGTAATCGAATAGGACTTCCTCTGTGCTAATCTCTCACAAACAACAGCAAAACTGAAGAAGTAGTGAAGAAGTGTATCTGAAGAAGTGTGCATGCACATAAAAGCTTATACCCAGAACAAACTTAGTTGGTCTCTAAGGCGCTACTGGACATTTCTTTTAATTTTTTAATTTCTTTCAATCGTGTCAGACCAACACAGCTATCTACCTGAATCTAACAGAAAAACTTGAAAGACCTGTCACTGCCTAATTCACTCGCCAGAGGAGCGAGAACTCACTGGCCACCCTAGTGCTCTGGCAGATGATGTAATTGCTACTGCTCTGAAAAATAGCCTTGGAGCTGCCCTCCCTTTCCATAGCCCTGCTTGCTGCATAGCACCCAGAAGAGGCACCATCATTGCTGCAGAATAAGATCAGTGATGAGCTCTAATGTGTGCTTGGTGAGATCCTGGGGGGGGGGGGGAGAAGGAGGGGGGAGGACATTTTGGCTATTCAACTTTCAGCGGCACCCTGTGTGAGGCCAAAATTCAGCCCCCCTCACTCTCACCTTCTGTTCTGCTCAATTCACGGCATCACAGTTGCAACGTCCCCTAGGCTCAGCTCCCAGTGTGGCGCAATCAGTTGTGCAGCCCTTAATCCACCTGTGTTTGGATTCAGTAGGAGTCCTTCTCCATTTTTAGCCAAGGCATCATCCCTCTTTGCTTCATTGCCCCGAGCTGAGATGTTTGCCAGGGAGCTGCCCAAGTTATTCTGAGAGACAGAGAGCTCTTGGGTGTGACCAATCATACCAATCATCTAAACCATCTGTATATTCCACAGAGTGTTTAGAACTTCAACCAGAGCGCTAGCCTGACTAGCAGGACCAGGGGTGACAACTTGAATAAAATGTGTGTGTGTGTGTGAGCCCTGCCCTTCATAATAAATCACATGATGCAGTGCACAGACACCATTTGAATGGCAATGCCCATCAACTTGGAAGGCGAGGCCCCCTCAAATATTTTATTGGGGAGGGGGGCAAAGACCCCTTGGCCCCTGGGAGTTGGCTCCTATGAGCAGGACAACCTGCCAGTGTCGTCCAGAATCCATTGGAATCCATGGTCAAACTCATGATGGTTGCTTCGAGAACACTGTCCCACCATCTCGTCCTCTGTCTTCTCCTTGTGCCCTCAACCTTTCCCAACATCAGGGTCTTTTCCAGGGAGTCTTCTCTTCTCATGAGGTGGCCAAAGTATTGGAGCCTCAGCTTCAGGATCTGTCCTTCCAGTGAGCACTCAGGGCTGATTTCCTTAAGAATGGATAGGTTTGATCTTCTGGCAGTCCATGGGACTCTCAAGAGTCTCCTCCAGCACCATCACTGCCTTGTCGTGGCGAAGGGGCTTGAATAACTCAGAGAAGCTACTTGCTATGCCGTGCAGGGCCACCCAAGACGGACAGGTCATAGTGGAGAGTTTTGACTAAACGTGATCCACCTGGAGCAAGAACCGGCAAGCCACTCCAGTATCCCTGTCAAGAAAACTTGATGGACAAAAACAACAGGGGTCCTTTACCTTTACCTAATGGACCAGAAAAACAAATATTACAACAACTATAACAATAACAGCAGCAAATACACATACCTAGAAATAAGCAGCATCATATTCTGTAGGACCTGATGGGAGTAAAGCATGCATAGGATTTGACTGTAAGGTAGTCAATGAGAATAGATTTTTGTTTTAAAAAAAGATCCCCTCAGCAGCCCTCTGAGCTTGTAAATCAATTTGGATGAGAATGAAATGGATCTATTGAGCTCCGTATTGACCTCTCCATGATGTTAATCAGATTCACCGCCTGCTCCCTGAATAGGCCACAAATAACAGCTTCTTTTCCAAAGCAAATAATAGATGGGGCTAGGGGTCTTGTTTAGAAAAAGGCACAGGGGAAAGACCTGTCTCCTTGCTTCCCCCCTCCCCATAGCTGTCAACTTTCCCCTTTTCTTGCGAGGAATCCTATTCGGAATAAGGGAATTTCCCTTTAAAAAAGGGAAACGTTGACAGCTATGCCCCTCCCATACCTTTTTCATATCGGAGACCAGAACAGGGAGGGAGAACACTTCTTCAGCAGTCTGAGGGGCACATTGTCAAGGGAAAGCTTCTGGGGGTCACATAGCAGTGGGGGCGGGACCAGTGGCAAAAGTGGGCGGAGCAACGCACATGGCTCTTATCATTACACAGTGAGTTACATTCCAGCCAGGCAAAAGTCAGAGGTTTTACATATGCACTTGTCCTTCTATCCTGGCATGCAAGAGGCATGTTCACAGTTCAAGGACATGTTCCCAAAAGCACTTGAGAAGTGGGGGGAGAAGTCAGGGGGGAGATGCATCACCTGGGAGAGGCGAAGGTGGCCTCAAGAGAACCCGAAGGCTGAATAGAGGGACTTGCAGGGGCTAAATATGCCCCCTCCCTATTTTGAATCAGAAAATATTGGCCCTTGGTGAGGCAGAGAGTGGATGTAAGGAAATGTATCTTAGGTGAGATGAATCTGTCTATTTTGGTTTCTCTTGATTTCTCATTTTTCCACTCTTAATTTCAGTTCCCCACATTTCCACAGCAATATTAAAAAAAAGTATCCTCATGAAAATTCACCAGCATTTTAGTGCAAATGTCTCCTGACAAACCCATTTTCGTTTGCAGCCCCCCCCTAATATAATGCCTTTGTACATGCCATTTTCACCAATATATGCATTTACAATGCACACCATATGTGCATTTTTTGCACATATTATTTGGTTGAAGAATTGCACCACAATATTTGGGTAATATTGAAGGATAGCTGTGTTTTGATTCTTGTGCTGTTCTGAGAAGTGTGAACCAGGTAGCTTCTCATTAAATTGTGATGGAAATTGAATACCCACCCCCATTCCCAGTCCCTTGTGAGGTAGAGTGGAAGTAAAGAAGCATAACTTAGCAAAGCAGAAGATTCTTGTAGGCAGTACACTAGGTGATTGAACTGCAAGATCCAAATTTGATAGGGTTCCTCATGGTTACTTCAGCTTCACGGTCATCTGCAGGATTCTCCCCCAACCCCATTACGTATTATCAGGTTTAACTCTAACTGATGCAGATAAGGAGGTTTGTTCCATTCATACTTTTCTCAGTACAAAGCAGCACTTTGCTGAAATCTGCAAATGCCTCACAGTTAACCTGGCTTATACTGTAGTTGTGTATCAGCCTAGCATCGGATTAAAGGCTTGATTTAATTTTGCCATCAGCCCTAACTTCCTCCAGAGCTGCACCTGCACACTGTGAAAGTTTTATGTTTCCTTTCAAGATAAAATTCAGGCAGTCTCAGGGATGTAGCAGCTGCCCTAGGTTTTCGTGTGGATGAGCTGTTAGGAAATAAGCCTTCTTATTTGGAACAATAAACAAAAGCATCTGCTTCCCGCTTACCTTTCTGTGTCTGGGTCTAATCAAAGGAGGGGAGTCTGGGGCTGAAGTGAAGCTGCATATTCTTGTATCACTGTTTGTTAATCACTCCATAAAATGGATGAACTGGTTTTGTATTCGGAAATTCCCTTAAAATGTCCTTTTTTCCTCAAGCCCTTTTTCTTTCATGAACAGAAAGGGTCAACAGAGCCATGTCAGGTGATTACGCTATAAACACTGGGAGCAAATTCAATCTGTTGTGAGCTTGGTATAGGCAGCGTCTATAGCTGTTGCTCAGACCCGACTGGGGAAAATGACTTGCTATCTACTTGCCTTAAAACTGCATAGTGTGTCAGTCCCTCTAATAATGAACTCATGTGTTGAGTGCCAATGGCTATTTAGCATTTGCCCTTATGATTTGCAGGTGGTGAATTCGGGTTGGGTGGAAGGAGAGTAATTCAATCCAGTTTTCATTTAAAGGGAAATCTCCCTCTTCCACGCTTCTCTGAATTCTGCAATGCGGTTCTCCACCCAATTACAGTGGTACCTCGCAAGACGAATGCCTCGCAAGACGAAAAACTTGCAAGACAAAAGAGTTTTTCGTTTTTTGAGTTGCTTCGCAAGACAAATTTCCCTATGGGCTTGCATCGCAAGATGAAAACGTCTTGCAAGTTTGTTTCCTTTTTCTTAAAACCATTAATACCCAGGGTGCATTGCTTGAGGAGGTGCAGTTGCCGTGCTTCGCAAGACGAAAAATTCGCAAGATGAAAAAACTCGCAGAATGAATTAATTTCGTCTTGCGAGGCACCACTGTAATGTGCACAAAAATTGCTTAGGGCTGTATTCAACTAAGCTATATACATGGTAGACCCACTGAGATTAATTGATCTAAGTTGGGTCTGTTATTTTTGATGCATCAGCTCTGAGCAGGACTAACATTGGCTACCAGATATATTCTGTGGTAAAGCCTTTATAAAATGCAAATGTTAACATGGCAGCTCCTACACTTTGGAACTCCCTGCCTATTGAGACCAAGCAACTGCCTTCACTGTACACTTTTGGGTGCCTGCTAAAAACATTCCTGTTTAGACAAGCCTACTCAGATGCTATCGTATAGTTAAAGCTATGGCTTTCCCAGTAGTGATGTATGGAAGTGAGAGCTGGACCATAAAGAAGGCTGATCGCTGAAGAATTGATGCTTTTGAATTATGGTGCTGGAGGAGACTCTTGAGAGTCCCATGGACTGCCAGAAGATCAAACCTATCCATTCTTAAGGAAATCAGCCCTGAGTGCTCACTGGAAGGACAGATCCTGAAGCTGAGACTCCAATACTTTGGCCACCTCATGAGAAGAGAAGACTCCCTGGAAAAGACCCTGATGCTGGGAAAGATGGAGGGCACAAGGAGAAGGGGACGACAGAGGACGAGATGGTTGGACAGTGTTCTCGAAGCTACCAGCATGAGTTTGACCAAACTGCGGGAGGCAGTGGAAGACAGGAGTGCCGGGCGTGCTCTGGTCCAGGGCGTCATGAAGAGTCGGACACGAGTAAACGACTAAACAACAACAACACTCAGATGCTTAGAAAATTGAGGCAATTTTAATCTGCTTTAGTATTTTAACTTTTGTAAAAAGTATGATTGTGATTTTTTTCTTGATTTAACTGCTTTGTCTTTTGTGAACCACTTTGAGGTATGTTTTTTTTTACACTCAAGCGGAGTATAGATTTTATGAAATATAAAAATAAATAAATAAACAAAATGACAAAAAATAGGGGAAATTGCTTTTCCGAAATGCGTATATTAGGCAAAGTTGCATGCTACAATTTGGAGAAATTTGCTTGAAAAGGCTGATGAATTTTCATAATGACCTATTTTTAAAATCCTCATGAAAATTCCTTCTCCTAATATACTCGTTTTTGCATGCAATTTTGCCTAACACACAAAGCAATTCCCCTTAGTATGATTCATTTTTTAAATGTTACTTTCACTAATGCATGCATTGTTCTACACACTTCCTCCTAACATATGCATTTTTGTACACATGACTTAGGTGGAGAACTGCCTCTCAAAATTCAGAGAAGCATGGATTTCAAAGGATATCTGTGTTCTGGTTTGCGTATTGTTCGAGAGAGAGAGAGAGAATTGAGTAGGGTCGCCTTTAAATACTGTCTGAATTGAAATCCTCTCCTTCCACCCCTATAGCTGGGCAATGTTTGTATTGAGCACATACGGCACACACACACATCCAACAACCATAAGCAATGGTCATTTGCCGTGCAATCGCTGGCAGATTTCCTTAAACCAAAATGGGTCAATTTTTGCTCAACATTTGATGTGATGGGGATGGACTGGGACATTTCCTCCTCATTAACACAACTCTCCACAAGTCCTCTTTCAGCCTGTCCCCCAGCCTGTTCCCTTCTGCTCTAGGCAGGCAGAAAGCAGCTATGAGGTCTCTCCATGTTTCCATTGACAGTTTTTGATCAGTCAGATACTGCTGTCAAAAGCTTCTTGGCTAAGTGCTGGGCAAGGAAGAATCTATCTCCACCAATTTGTTTCGTTGACAGGCCTGCCTGCCTAGAGATGGCTATTTGACATGTTGTTTGTTTGGAGTCTGGGTAAGGGGGGAAAAAACAAACAAGAAAGAACCTGCAGCCTCAACCCCTCCTCATCTGACTCTGCTTGTCAACTCAGCTTTGCTTCACTTGATTCCTTCCAGACCTCCTCAAAGTGCAGAGAATAAGAGGACTCTTTTCCTCTCCATCTCTTCTTGGGTTCGGTTGAGTTTGTGCGAAGATGCTCAGGGGCATTTCGTCATATTTATTTATTTAGCATTTTTTTTTTTTGGGGGGGAATATTTATATTCTACTATGCCATGAAAAACCAAAGCGGTTTATAGCGATAAAGACTTAACAACCATAAGAAGTGAAAATATGCATATGGGGGAAAAAATCTCTAGATTGTAACTTGTGTAAAGGCCTTGTGCCTGCTCTTTCTTTTCTCAGACTTTCTCCACTGACCTAGACTTCACTCTATACAAAATGAGAGTGTGCTATGTGGGATGTAAAAACGTATTGCAGTCAAATACAACATTCCTACAATGCACATGCTGGGGAATGCTTTGTATCACTCAGGAGAAAACTTGCTGGTTCCTCCTGAGCTGGGACAGACTTCCTGTGCATGTGACTTAATGTGGGTGTGGCCTGTTCTTGGATAGAGGAGCACACAGCCTCCATGTTCTGCTCTTCTTCTTCTCCATTTCTGTATTCCTAAGAGGAGAGAGGGACGTGGGTGGTGCTGTGGGTTAAACCACAGAGCCTAGGACTTGCTGATCAGAAGGTTGGTGGTTCAAATCCCTGTGATGGGGTGAGCTCTTGTTGCTCGGTTCCTGCTCCTGCCAACCTAGCAGTTCGAAAGCACGTCAAAGTGCAAGTAGATAAATAGGTACCACTCTGGTGGGAAGGTAAATAGCGTTTCCGTGTGCTGCTCTGGTTCGCCAGAAGTGGCTTAGTCATGCTGGCCACATGACCCGGAAGCTGTACGCCGGCTCCCTCAGCCAATAAAGCGAGAT
This sequence comes from Podarcis raffonei, assembly GCF_027172205.1. Taxonomy (NCBI): domain Eukaryota; kingdom Metazoa; phylum Chordata; class Lepidosauria; order Squamata; family Lacertidae; genus Podarcis; species Podarcis raffonei. The sequence goes on from NC_070615.1 coordinate 8,706,788, forward strand.
GAGCGCCGCAACCCCAGAGTCGGCCATGACTGGCCCTAATGGTCAGGGGTCCCTTTACCGTTAAGAGTTAAGAGAAGTGACTGCTGAGTCACAGTCATTTGAGAGTATTGCCCTTATTGGATAGTTCACATAGTTATATGTTGTTCTGTAAATTAAGTCTGCCTTCAAGGATCTTATTACGAACTGGATGATTGTAAGTAAACTAGTTTTATGTTAACTTTAATCAGATGGTTGTGTCTATTCTTCTAGGAGGGATATAAACAGGGATTTTACTAGGAATCCTAAACAGCGAGGCTCAGGCGAGCCTGCAACTAGCTAACTGCTGTGTAATTTAAAAGGGGGATTGTTTAACAACACTGCTAAGTTATAGAACTTGCTGATGCATGTTAGGAAGGATATCATAAAATAATATATCCTCTCCTGCCTCCCTAAACATCCCCAAATGCTATGCCCAGAATGATCGTGAAGAGAAATCTAGGGCACACTTGGTTTGCACACCTTGCACGCCTTCCTTTCTCTGTGCTTTGTGCAGCTTCCCAAGTGTGGCACAGGCGCACGTTGGGGACTCCAGCTCCCATTGTCACTCACCATCATCCATGCTGGCTGGGGCTGATGGGAGCTGGAGTCCAGCAATATCTAGAGAGTTGTTGGTCCCCACCTCTGCCATATACAGTTGCAAGCATTCCAGCTGCATCACAACACAGCTTGTCACTATTTTGTGGAAGGAATTCACTTGCATATTACATACCCTCCAAGGGTCACGATTTTTCAGGGAGAGTCCTGGAATTACAAAAGCCACCCAAGCTTCTGATTTGATCCTGGAATGTCCAGGCTTGGAGCATTGAAATGATAGACAAGAGCAATAGTTTGGCTTTTCCCCCTTACTTTCCTGTGCTCTGAACATACTCATTCTTTTTACAGTGTGGAGATGTCAGAAAAGAAAGAGATGTGTGTGTATGTTTGTGTGCATACAGTTTGATATTAAAGGCTTTGAATTCAAACCTTGATGAAGACTATCTGATTTATTCAGTTTTAAAATGTTCAAAGGGCGGCTGAGTGATTAATGTTCTAGGCTGGAAAGGAACCATAAAGGAAAAGCCCTCAGTCTTCTTTGTAAAAATACAAAAGTGAGCTGCTTCCCTCTGAGACAGAAATGCCGAAGAGAATATGGGAGGCAAAACATCACAAGAAAGACAACTAGAGCTCAGCTTACTCCACAGCTGCCCTGCGTTTAGACCAGAGATTTGGAGATCCACAGAGCCTTTGTGTAGATTTCAGGCAGGGGTAGGGACTCTCATAGATATTTCAAAGTTTGGAAGGACCCTGAGGATCATCTAATTCAATCCCCTGCAATGCAGGAATATGCAGCTGTCCCTTACGGGGATCAAATCTCTGGCCTATGATCCAAATGTGGTCCTCTACTGTAGTGTTCTCCGACTGTCTTGTGGGACTCTTCTGAGACCATACCCTTTCTCCCCAGGCCATAGTCCTCACTGACCCTGCTTTGCAACTTCCTTGATGTGTTGTTGAGATCTTGCCTGAATGAAGGATAGGGGTGTGTGTGTGTGTGTGTGTGTGTGTGTGTAGACCACTCTATTGTTGTTGCTGTTGTTTAGTCGTGTCCGACTCTTCATGACCCCATGGACCAGAGCATGCCAGGCACTCCTGTCTTCCACTGCCTCCTGCAGTTTGGTCAGGCTCATGTTGGTAGTTTCGAGAACACTGTCCAACCATCTCGTCCTCTGTTGTCCCCTTCTCCTTGTGCCCTCAACCTTTCCCAGCATCAGGGTCTTTTCCAGGCAGTCTTCTCTTCTCATGAGGTGGCCAAAGGATTGGAGCCTCAGCTTCAGGATCTATTGTACAATGGTCTAATTTACAATGATTGCTCTGGCCAATTTTGCCCCTGGCCCCACCCACTAAAATGTGGCCCATGTGGGAAGGCAAGTCTCAGGCAGGAAAAGGTTCCTCACAGCAGTCTCAGTTGAGAATGTTCCTGCTGACAGAACATGTCTGTCATTTGCAAAAGCTTCTCCACATGAAATGCCCACAGCTGATTGATCAGTGAAGAAGCTCTTTCAGGTGCTAAGCTGGTCCTAGTTTCTCACCTCCATCCTCTCATTTTCTGTCCTTAATTCCACTCCTTGGCTTCTTCTCCCTGCCCAGTCTTCTGACTGTCTTTCTCATCTCTTGGCTGCCCTCCCCTTTTCTTCATCATATTCTCACACATTCCTGTTCTTGCTTTTCAAATCAGTTCCCTTCATCCTTCCAACTTTCCCCATCCACCCTCTCACTTCGGTGGTGGGACAACCTGTGGAAGAGAGCCCATCTTCAAAAGCAGTCTTCAAGTTGATCGCTCAGGTAGGAAGACTGATCTGTTCAGGTCCCCCCACCCCCTGGCAGCCTGTTTGGTGGGGAAGAAGATGGATGTGCACATGAGAGAGAAAGGGATGTCAGGAAGAGAAAAAATGGGAGTTTTCAGACCCGCCCCTTCACATTGTCTAATAGTAGGGCCGGCTCAGGATGAGTCAGCCATTATTAATTGTCACCACCATACCTCCTCCAAATACTCTACAATAGAGGACATGTGAGAGGTCCTGTCTCCTTTATATGAGGAGAGAACATGAGTGGGTTCTCTATTCTGCCTGCTCCAAGGTTTAGGATGACTCGAAGGGGGGCTCAGGATGAATGGCTGCATGTCAGCTCTAGGTGGGGCCAAAGTCAGCAGTGGGCAAGGCCAGAGTCCAAAGTGGATGGGTCTACCCCCATTTTGCAGTACTAAACATAATAGGGGAGAGAGGATGAAGGAGGACATGTATGGCCACTGCTCTTGGCTGTGGCTCTGTAGTCTCAAGATCTCAATACAATACAAATCTTTATTACGGACATAAAGTAAAGGTAAAGGGATCCCTGACCATTAGGTCCAGTCACAGACAACTCTGGGGTTGTGGCGCACATCTCGCTTCACTGACCGAAGGAGTCAGCGTACAGCTTCCAGGTCATGTGGCCAGCATGACTAAGCCACTTCTGGTGAACCAGAGCAGCGCACAGAAATTCTGTTTACCTTCCCGCTGGAGCAGTACCTATTTATCTACTTGCACTTCATGCTTTCAAACTGCTAGGTTGGCAGGAGCAGGAACCAAGCAATGGGAGCTCACCCTGTCATGGGGATTCGAACTGCCAACCTTCTGATCGGCAAGCCGTAGGCTCTGTGGTTTAACCCACAGTGCCACCAGTGTCCTGTGTCATAGACCAGCATAAAAGAGTGGGTGGCTCTATAGTCCTGGCCTTGGTCATCTCATTGCTTGGAAGGCATCTCCCAAGCTTTATTTGCTCACATGGCCCAATCTGATAGAGAGGAGATGGAAGAGAAGCTGAAACATAAATCTCCTTTGTGCAAATGGCCCGATTATGGAATAATCAGGAACCCTGTTCTGTATGTGTGTGGAAGTGCCTAAAGTCTGGGCTGCAGTTTGTTGTTGGAAGCTGCCAATATACCCAAATGCTTCTTCTCCATCTCACTCACTCAAGCACAAAACAGGAGTCATTATGGAAGGTCTGAAGAGAAACCCTTATGGATCAGGCTGAAGAACCACCTGCATCCACCTCTACTACGGAGACATGCAGCTCCTGCATCCTGCCTCTACTACAGAGACGGGGAACCTGTGAACCTCCAAATGTACCTCATCCCTGGTCTGTTATGTTCATAACAAGCAAGTGACCAAGGCAATGGGCCTTTCTTGCTGTTAACAACTGGAATTCGGCATATAGCCATCAAGGCAAGTAGCCATTGATAACCTTGTCCTCAATTAATTTTCCTAATCCCTACATCTAGGAATGTATCCTGTTCTCATCGTGGCCAACCAGATGTCAGCCTGAGCACCCACAGCATTCTGCTCACTTGATAGCTCCATTGATAGCTTTGGTCATTTGTCTAATATTTTATAGCTATCCAAGCTTGTGACCTAAGTCTTGCTGAAGTGAGTTCCACAGTTTAGTTATGTGCTGTGTGAAGAAGTAGAATAATAATAGGATTGCAGAATTAGAAAATATCCTTCGGGTCATCTAGTCCAACCTCCTACAATGCAGGAACTATATTCTTTTGTCTGCCCTGAATTTTTCAAAATTCAACTGCACTGGAAGGTCCTGAATTCTAGCATTAAGAGACATGCAGCAGTCTGTGTAAGCTTCCAGCGCTTTAAAATTAGTTTAACAGCCCAGAATCACTCCCCACAGCCTCAAATCAATCCCTGCATACCAAAGCCTGCCAAGAAACATTGCTGTATTTTAATTTTATTTCACTTTTTTTTAAAAGCGAAGTTGTCTCACGTGTTCCCTCACTCTCTTGTTTGTAATGGTTCCATTTCCTCTCTCTCTCCCCCCTTCCTTCTCCCCAATTTGTTAGGGTTAGCAAAAAACATTGAAGCCACTTTTAAAAAATAAAATCAGTATGTGGATTAAAAATAGAAGGAAAATGCACTTTAATAAGCAAGCTGGTCCCCAACTGGATGGCTGAAGATTTTTGTGTGTTTATTTTATTTTTGAGGCGAAACCACAAACCACTGCAACAAATACAATGGTCCTTTCTTTCTCCTGGGACAAGGGATGGAAAGTGCTCAATGCTTATTAGTGGAACGAAGGCTTTGCTTCTTACAATAATTGGGTTTATGCCACGGGGGTGATGTGACACTCGTCAATTCTGCACTCTATGAGGCTGATCCTTTCTTAATGCAGCATAATCACCATCAGCTGACCTTTTAGGGACCATGACTGTTCTTCTGAAAGCTCCAGCCCATGCTGAGATTATTGTTCAGTGCTGTCCAAAAAATGGTCATTAAGCCATGTGATGGGGGAGAGGTCAGCCCTTCACCCAAGGAGGAACCTTACCAATGGTCCCATAACAGGACTGGCATGAATGCATAGGAATGAACTGCATGGGGTGAGTGCCTGGGCTGGAAGAGGGACTCTGGACAGAAACACCAGCCTTCTAAGTGCAGTGCCTAGTAGATGGGCAGATAGAATCAGCACAATGGAATCATTAGACTCAGGCTAGGATGACAGGAGAGACCTGGGTTTAACTGCATTTTGTACATTCTCCAGACATTGTGTCTTGGGGAATGTGCATCTCAGGAGAAGGTACAGAAGGAAGTTGAGCTACACGCATTCCCCAAAGCCTTTTGGAGATGACATATATTGACCAGGAAATGTGCACATTCTCAATGAAATGTGAGCAGGGTTGGCCCACAAACGAGGAAAGGTGAGGCAGTTGCCTGAGGGAGCAGGTTCAAGACAGCTGGGATGGGGGGCACACCTGGCCTTCAAGAAGCATGCTGCTCACTGCCTCCTCCTCCTCCTCCCCTGCTGCATGCCAACTGCTGTGTACCCACTGCTGCCAGCTCTTGTCTGGCCTCCTACCCTGCCACCCTGGGCGGGTGGGCGGTGGGCATGCAATGGAAGAGGAGAAGCGTCGGCTGAGGACAAGGAGGCAGCAGCACGTGGGGTTACATTTTCTGTCTCCTGACAAAACATTTTGAGCCGGCCCTGGGAATGGGCAATGTCTACAATATCAGCTTCTTATGCCCATTAACTGGTCAACTTACCTGTATCAGCATCTATCAGGTGTCAAAGGCCAGGGTAAAGATTTGCACCTTTGGCACATGGTGAAAGCTGTATGACAAAAATTGTAGGTGCATCTCTGAGGGGGGGGGGATTTTCACAATTTGGGGGATGCCTCAGAAAAAGGCCTCTATTCCCTGCACTTCAGAGGGAAGTGGAATCGTACTGATCTTTACACATGAGAAGCTCTGCAGGGAAGGAGGCAGTCTTTATTTATTACATTGATATCCCAGCTTTTTCTCCAAGGAGCTCAAGGTGATGTACGCAGGGGGTTTTTTCTTTTAAAAAAATGTTTAGGGGTACTCAAGAAAACCACCATTTTATAGTTCGGGGAAAATAAATGCAGTAAATGGACAAAAGTACAAAGATTCACAAAATGTTTAGGGGTGTGCGTACTCTTGCATCCCCCCAGAAAAAAAGCACTGGGTGTACGGGGTTCTCCCCCTCCTCATTTTTCCCCCTGCGACAACCCTGTGAGGTAGGTTAGGTTGCGAGGCAAGGGCTGGTCCAAGAGTCACTCAGTGAGTTTCATGGCTGACTGGGGATCCTGGGTTTTAGTCTCCTGGGTCCTGGTCCAACACTCTAACCACTGCACCACACTGACTTTAAGTTGTTTATGGCTTTAAATACTAACACAAGCATATTGAATTGGCAAACAGTTTTCAAATGGGTTATACAGTCATACCTTGGGTTGAATACACTTCAGGTTGAGCGCTTTCGGGTTGCGCTCCACGGTGACCCAGAAGTAATGGAACGCGTTACTTCTGGGTTTAGCCTCTCCTGCACACGCAGATGGTCAAAATGACGTCACATGCATGTGCGGAAGCAGCAAATCGCGACTCGTGCATGCGCAGACATGCAGTCGCTGGTTGCATTCGCTTCAGGATGCAAACGGGGCTCTGGAACGGATCCCATTCGCATCCTGAGGTACTGCTGCACAAACTTTAAATGAAAGCTTGGCCAACAGCCAATAATCTGGCCATTGCATTTTGGACCAGCTGAAGTTTCTGAGTTGTCTTCAAGGGCAGCCCTGCCCAGAGAGCACGTTGCAGCAAAATAGTGTGAAGGTCACAGGGCGACCTTGGGCCACCTGCAACCCCTCAGCTTAAATTACCTCACAGGCTTGGTGTGAAGATAAAATGTGCAATGGAGGTGGGGTAAGGAAAGCTATTTAAAGAGGAGTGGAAAAATTTTGTCGAATATTTTGAAAACAATTGTGTATAGTTGGAAATGTTGGCAGCATTAAAGTTAAATTCTGCAGAATGATATATATTGAAGTAACGTAAGATAGGGAAATAGAATCGGATGGATATAGCAAAATATGCAGGAATGGTGGATAAGTTAAATGAACCTTGGAAGAGGAGGAAGGGAAGTTGATGGATATATGGTATAACAGAAGATGTTCAAATTGAAGTGTAAAATTCAAAAAGTTAATAAAAATTTAAAAACGCAAAGGAAAGCCAAGCCCTTTGGTGGAATGGATGGGGAGAGGAATATGAAAAAGAAGAAAAAAATTGCATGCACTTTCTCATTATCTTCCTGGCTTTCCAAGATGATAGTGGAGCAAGCTAGCCAAAATGTGGGCTGTGGAGTCTGAGAGGGCTTCCTTTAGCATTTATAGTGGAAGAAACTCACAAACCTGTAAGTTGAGAGAGTCTTAGGATGTGTACATGCCATACATTAAAAGCACAGATGGTATGCAACTGCACTTTGCTCAGACTAGACCTGATTTCAGTGGTTCTACTCTGAGTAAAACTTTGTTGAATATCTATATCAATAGCTTCCCCCATATCATCCTGGGAATTGCAGTTTGTTGAGCTATGTGAGGGGTAAACTGCAGTTCCCAAGATCCTGAGCAGAAAGCCATGTACCTTCAATGTACAGTTTGTATGCAGCCTTAATATCAACAGATGCTGGAGGATTCACAAGGCAGGTCAGAGCAACAGAGTCATCAGCTTGTCGTGGCTTCACATTGTATGAAAACAGGGAGCCTAAATTCCTTCCATATCACCTGCCCATCACCAGCTTTCTCCAGCCTCTTGAGATCAGACTTGTTTCCCAAGATCTTTTGGGAGAGAGTGCTTGCCAATCACTCTGTCCAGAGAAACCTGGCTGATCTTCTGGGGCATATTTTCGGAGCTCTTTCAAGAAAGCCAAAAAGCACCTGCATCCTAAAAAGAGGTGTATGTGTGTGTGTGTGTGTTTGTGTTTGATATTTGTGTATAAGCACCACACATTTACTGAGCTGCAAAAAAGGGGAGCCATTCAATAAATAAAACAGATCTTTTTTTTCAAAAAAATCCCTGAGTCTCAACATTAATGGTTAGGTAGTTCACGATGATATCCTGCCACCATATTTTTTTTTGTAATCATATCATTATCATTTATTGACTTAAATATATAGAGAGATTTATATATATCTGCAGCTTTCCCCTCTCCCCAAAACCCTGCCCAGCTGGTGCTCAGTTCTTGCTTTTCGCTTTCTGTTTCCCCGAGACGTAGGGCAGCACCGTTTGCGTGCTTTTGTCTGACACCGTTTGGGTGCTGCTGTTCCGTGTTAGCTTCCGCTGCTGAGCGCTACTCAGGTGAGGCGACCGCCGCAGTGCTGCCTTGACGGCGGGCGCCGCCTTGAGTGTCATCTCGCTCAGCTCCTCGGGAGGGTCCTCGGGAGGTGGGACATTGTCTGCTTCCTCGTCGTCGTCGCAACACAGGGCGTGATAGAGGACTTTGTCACTGAACCGCACTCGTTCCCGTGTCCCAGGTGTCCTCTGGTGCTGGGCTTTGTGGCTTAGAGCAGAGCTGAAGGCCTCCTCGCTGGAAGAGTCTGGGGTCTCCACCCGGGGTCCATTGGGGGTCAGCACCCCGCCATTCATCAGCCGGTAGTCAGGCTGGCGCCCTTGTTGCTGCTCTGAGCCGTCGCCCGAATCGGATGGGGTGGAGGCTTCCAGGAAGGAGCAGAACTCCCAGCTGTCGGAGAGGATATCTGAGGTCATGAAATCGAGGTGCCCGAGGTCAAACATCCCACCTCCCTTCTCGCTGCTGGATGTGCTGCTCACGGTGGCTGTGGTCCAGTCGTCCGGCTCCAGTTCAAACTCAAAGTCCGCAGTCAGCTTGTCAATCTGGCTCACCACCTTGGGGAGAAAGAGAGGGAGAGGGGTTAGGAAGCGGCTGCCAGGAGATTGGGTCACCACCGCCAGCTTCTTCAGCATTTCGAGGCCCTAATTCCATTGACTGATTTTTATTTTTGTTAACATCTTTATTGAAAGTTCAAAAAGTGCACAGCTATAGGTGCACTAAACATAGGTAAAGGTAAAGGGACCCCTGACTATTAGGTCCAGTTGCGGACGACTCTGGGGTTGCGGCACTCATCTTGCTTTATTGGCCGAGGGAGCCGGCGTACAGCTTCCGGGTCATGTGGCCAGCATGACTAAGCCGCTTCTGGCAAACCAGAGCAGTGCAGGGAAACGCCGTTTACCTTCCCACCGGAGTGGTACCTATTTATCTACTTGTACTTTGATGTGCTTTCGAACTGCTAGGTTGGCAGGAGCAGGGACTGAGCAACGGGAGCTCACCCCGTCGCGGGGATTCGAACCGCGACCTTCTGATCGGCAATTCCTAGGCTCTGTGGTTTAACCGACAGCGCCAACCATGTCCCTGCACTAAACATGGTGAGACGTAAATAAAAGAGAGAAAAAGAAAAACAGAACCCGTGTAGAAGGAAAAATAAAAGGGGTGGGCTGGGGGACCCAAAACTGTATACTTTACAAGGTTATTGTTGTACTTCACCAGATCTTAACCCAGTGCTTTTTAGGGAGGGGATGCAGGGGTAGAAATACTCCTAAACATTTTGTGAATCTACATTTGGCCTCATTGAGGGGCAGTATTTCAATATGAGTCGGAAAATGAGAGTACCCCTAAATACCTTTTTAGAAAAAAAGCACTGTCTTAACCTATTACAGTATTTGTAAGAAGGTTATTTGGAATCCATTGTCATAATTCCATTGACTGATTGATTCCCAAAAGTATTTACATAGCATCGTAACATAAATTGATTGGTTAGTTGCATTTATAATCCCACCTTTTTCACTGGGACAGTCTGAAACAGAAGAGGCCATGCAAAGCGCTGATTAACTGGGAGCCCGTCTGCACTATATATTTAAAGCAGTATCGTACCACTTTAAACTGCCACTGCTTCCTTAAACAGCCCCATGAGAACTGTAGGTCTACAATACCCGGAGTGGTTTAACAATCAATGTCTCTTCCCAGGGAATTCTGGGAACTGTAGCTCTGGGATGGGAACGGTGTGTGTGTGTGTCTCATAACAACTCCCAGTATCCTCTTAACAGGCTATACTTCCCAAGTTGCCTGGGGGTGTGTGTGCCCCAACTGTTTTAAGTGGGATGATACTTCTTTAAATGCATAGTGAGGGTGGGGCCTGGGTTTCTGTGACATCGGGAAGAGCCCTGCTCATAAGTTAGACAATTTGCCCATCTAACTCAATGTTATTCGCAAGGAGCAGAGGTAGATCTTCAGGGTTTGAGATGGCGCTCTCTCCCAGCTCCCCTTAGGGAAGCCAGGGATAGAATCTTGATGATTTCTCATGCAAAGCATGAGTTCTGCTGCTGAGTTCTGCTCCTTTCTTTTCTCTCCCTGGGGCAGACAAGAGACAAACAACTGGAGGTTTGTTTTGTTGTTGCTGTTTTTTTTAAAGAAAAGGTGCTGTGACTTTTTAAAATAAAAAAAGGTATAATAGTACAAATAGCATTTTCAATCAACCTGAAAAGACAAACAGCTCATCAGAAGCATGGGAGAGAGAGGGAGAAATGAAAAGCAGGAAGGGATAACCTTTAGCAGTGGAAGGTATGTCTGGCAACTGAAGAGGAAAGGCTGAGCTTATTATGGTTTAGTTCAGGGGTCAGCAAACTTTTTCAGCAGGGGGCCGGTCCACTGTCCCTCAGACCTTGTGAGGGTCTGGACTATATTTTGGAGAGAGAAAAATGAACCAGTTCCTATGCCCCACAAATAACCCAGAGATGCATTTTAAATAAAAGTGCACATTCTACTCATGCAAAAACATGCTGATTCCTGGACTGTCCGTGGGCCAGATTGAGAAGGCGATTGGGCCGCATCTGGCCCCCGAGTCTTAGTTTGCCTACTCATGGTTTAGTTATTAAATTTCTATACTGCCCACCATCCCAGGATCACAGGATGGTTTACAATATAAAAGCACAAAAAATCAAAACAAATAAAAAGATATACCCACCACACTATAAAAGGTCGTAAATTGTTTAATTAGCTAAAGGCCTGGGAGAGGAGGATTATTTCTTTATTTTGCCAGGCAGCTGAAGATCTGTAATGATGGTGCCATGTGAGCCTCTTTGGGAAGAGCATTCCATTCTGTCCCCTCCTTTGGGCCAGACTTTAAAACCCTAGACTAACCAGAAGAGCTCTGCTGGACACCACAATGAGGATGCAATGGAGGTGGCAAAGTATGCCTTCTTTGCCACCTTCACTCCTAACATGAATTGGGCAGATGGTATGTTGGGACAGCCCCATGGGCAGGGTAACAAGGCAGTGGTGTAGCGTGGGTTGTCAGGGCCCGGGGCCAGGCAGAGTGGGGTGGGGAGGGAAATGGAGGGAGTACACAAGTGCGTTCACCTCCTAAGGTCACCCAGGTGATCTCAGCCACAGAAATAAGAAAAGAAGAATCGTTCCATTGTCTGGAGAGGTCACTTTCTGGTTTGTATGGATAAGCTATTTTCAACGGAGTCCAGCAATGGAAGGGTGCAGCTGTGTTAAGGCAGCACCGAGTGTTGAAATTTTGGAGCCCTGTGCCTGCCCCCCCCATGCTATGCAACTGCAGTAAGGTGGGCAGTAAATCAGCAGAATCTCTAACCTGTCTCAATTGTCCACAGATAGCTTTCCAGGCCATGTGACTAGCATGACTAAACTGCTTCTGGCACAACAGAACACCATGATGGAAACCAGAGCGCATGGAAATGCCATTTACCTTCCCTCCGCAGCGGTACCTATTTATCTACTTGCACTGGCGTGCTTTCGAACTACTAGGTTGGCAGGAGCTGGGACAGAGCAATGGGAGCTCACCCCATTGCAGGGATTTGAACCGCCAACCTTCTGATCGGCAAGCCCAAGAGGCTCAGTGGTTTAGACCACAGCGCTACCCGCGTCCCTACAAGATGGATGGATCCACAGTCTGACTCTGTATAAAGGCAGCTTTCTGTATTCCTACATACAGTGAGACAACTCATGCTGGCTCTTGATTTTATGTATATCTACCCACACTCTGAGAATGATGAAATATCTTATTGCTTGTACCTACCGGTACTTTCCTCAATGTGGGTTTGTGTATTCCAACGATTTATTTTTTACATGCTTTGTCCCTGTGTGTGTTATCAGGCACCACCTACTCTGGGGAATTAATATCCCACGTGCAATTCTTTGAGATGCTTCTAATTGCATAGATCTGTCGTGTTACAAGCAGGCGTAACTTGGTGGTTGGTTGTTGTTGTTTTTCGGTATTCTATACCAGTGTGATATTATCACGCCTCCAACATGGGTGTTGTACCATTCCTGCTATTTACAATGTTCAGGCAGTGAGTGTTGTTACTTATGTAGCCAAAACAGCACCACCCACGCACAAGAGGAAGGGATCTTCTGACTCCAGGGAATCCCTAAATATGGAGATTCCCTATGCAATTGATGTAGCTGTCTTATTAGGATTTTTCAAAGCATAGAGAACCTCAAGATTTAGAGAGGAGGAGACAGTATTTGGAGGAGAATGCTACAAGGATGAGCGATCCACATTAAGGCGAGGTATAGACTGTCCCTCAGTGTTGTATTTCAAGCTAGCATGATATTACAATGCCAGCGATATGGGTCAGTGCCCATCAATAGCCCTTTCCTCCACGAATTTGACCAGTCTTCAAGCCACCTGTCTTTTAATGCCATCAGTCCTGCAGGAGCGAGTTCCATAGTTTATCTATGCACTGAGTGACGTACTTTCGTTGATCCGTCCTCAATCTTCCAACATTCAGCTTCTTGGATGTCCCTGAATTCTAGTGTCATGAAAACAGGAGAAAAAACTTTTCTCCATCAACTTTCTCCATGTCATGCATAATTGTATAAATGTCTATCATGCTGCCTCATACTTGCCTTTTCTGTGCACTAAAAAGTGCCTAAGCACACCACTGCGCTCCTTGTTGGAGCTCATAAAATACTGCTGTTACTGCCATTTAATTACCACAGAACCAGACATTGATAACAACCAGTTGAAAGAAACAAGTTCCTGCCTCAAAACTCGCAACCTAACGAAGGCCACACAATTAAAATACCGTTTAGGCGGCAAAGTTCCATACATCAGCATTCCTCAGTGCTGGTCAACGTGATCAATGTTCTCCATGGTATATGGCAGCCTTCCCCAACTTGGTGCCCTCCAGATATTTTGGACTACAACTTCCGCTAGCCCTAAGGCAGTTGTAATCCAAAACATCTGGCTGATGCCCGGCTGGGAAACGCAGGCGTATATCATGGAGAACTTCAATTGGATTTCCAACCAAGCATGCAAGCGACTCTTGGAGCATCAGTAAAGCAACTGCCGTTTCCCTTCCCTTCCTCACCCCACCATAAACATTACACTTATGCAAACCACCACCATGACCACCACAAGTCAGTAGCCCTTGGGGTGGCTTCTGGTTGCATTCCTTCAAATGCCCAGTAGATGGGGATGCTTATCTGCCAAGCCAAGCAGAGCTGATCACTTCTGGGAGAGGAATAAGGCTTTTAACAATTGCCTCAAGTATACCCTGAGCAAATGCCATTTGACTGTGAGTAATTCCTTTTTGAGCATCCTCATATCCCCCCCCCCAAGGAAGATCGTGAGCATGCATGCAGTCCGAGAGTCATGTTCAATGCTTTTCACATTGCAGCAAAGCCACAGGCTGCAACTGCCCCAGGGGGGATTGCCATGAAATAGCAGAGGGGCAAGTCTGACATGCTCTGGAAGATGCAACGGATGAATGCAATGGTTAAGCACTTGGTCAGCTTTTGTCAACCTGGTGTCTCATCTGGGTTGTAGACCCATTGAGATTAATGCACATAAGTAACTTGGGTCTATCCAATCCAGTGGGTCTGCTGTGAGCAAAAGTTAGCTGAATACAACCCCATATGGACCTGGAGGACCCAGAAAGCTGTTTGCGCCAGCTGGCAAAGGAGAAGAGGGAAGGGAGCGCCCAGCAAATCTATCTGCAGGTCTCTGCCTAACAGCCTAATGGATCTTGGAGCCCGTGAGCTTCCTCAGGACTGGGAAGGGGAAAGAAACACTGGTTGTGGCTCATTGGCACTCTCTTTATCTTTCCAGTATGCTTTTTGTTCTGTTGCTGCTGTGGACGAGCGGAGAGAGATTCCTGCATTGCAGGGGGTTGGACTATGTTTGTGGGCAATGATCCTGCCACTCTACTTGGGTTGAGAGCCTGGATTGGTTGGAGAGTAAGGGGGAGGTGAAAGGAGTTAAGTTACCCAAAAGCCAAGGCGTGAGAATCTGCTGGCATGGAGAAAGGCCCTCTTTGGGTTAGAGACATAGAGGGAGGCAGTGGGCTGCCATATGTGCGGAAAGACCTGTTTGAATGTCTCGTTTGGTTCCCCCCAGGCATTCGGTTAAACTTGAAATATTAATTTTTGCTATTGTGGTTTTGCTTCTTTCCCTTACGGCAGAATTGCTATTTATGTTATTTTGTAATTTTTGTCTCTTGTTTTTCTCTGTTTATTTGCATTACTCTTTAACCTGCTCTGCGACTGAAAACATTCAACGAATAACAGGCTATAAATATTGTACAGTAAATAAGTCAATAACAATAATAAAAATGTGTTTTAGACAACGGCTCTCATCTGCCCCAGCCATCACAGCCAGTGGGGGCTGATGGGAATTGTAGTCCAAACCTATGGAGGGGCTGTGAGAGTTTTTTGGGGAGGGTGTCAGTCTGTATGATGTCTGAGTCCCTTCTAATCCCTGGGATCCCGGATCCAGCAAGGGTTAAAACTCTAATGGAGGAACCGTTTGTTGAACTAGTGGGGTAGTTTCTTTGTGAGTTAATGGTCCTAAAGACTATAATGAAAGACAGAAGGGTAGGCCCCCTCCCTCACCTGGCAGGTAAAGGTAAAGGGACCCCTGACCATTAGGTCCTGTCATGACCGACTCTGGGCTTGCGGCGCTCATCTCGCTTTATTGGCCGAGGGAGCCGGCTTACAGCTTCCGGGTCATGTGGCCAGCATCACTAAGCTACTTCTGGCGAACCAGAGCAGCGCATGGAAACGCCGTTTACCTTCCTGCCCGAGCGGTACCTATTTATCCACTTGCACTTTGTGCTTTCAAACTGCTAGGTTGGCAGGAGCAGGGACTGAGCAATGGGAGCTCACCCCGTCTCAGGGATTTGAACCATCGACCTTCTGATGAGCAAGTCCTAGGCTTAGTGGTTTAAACCACAGCGCCACCCGTGTCACTAGGCTCAGGTTGTATATATGTGTAAATAAACCGTATACAGTGGTACCTCGGGTTAAGAACTTAATTCGCTCTAGAGGTCTGTTCTTAACCTGAAACTATTCTTAACCTGAGGTACCACTTTAGCTAATGGGGCCTCCTGCTGATGCTGCGCTGCTGACGCTTGATTTCTGTTCTCATCCTGAAGCAAAGTTCTTACCCCGAGGTAATACTTCTGGGTTAGCGGAGTCCGTAACCTGAAGCATCTGTAACCCGAGGTACCACTGTATCCTAAAGATACCAAGTCTCCACTGTCCCTCATTCCAAGGAAACCAAACCCTGAAGAAGTGGCTGGAATCCCTAGAATCTTGCGGTGCTTGGAGATTGGGGTGCTTTGGTAACAGAGGGCACCAGGCTGGCAAAGACTAAACTTAGCTATTCATGAAAGCACTTGATACATTTTGAGACAACAGAAGAAGAAATGCATCAGGACATTAATAGCTTTCAACAGACAGTGACTGGCTCCCAATAGTTCATTTCTTTGATTTTTGCTTTTAAAAAGTGTGTATTGCTTACAAGATGAAAAAGAGGAGCGCAGTAGATGAAATTTATGCAGGGTTCCCCCCCCCCCGCTTGCTCTTATGCAGAGGGTATGGTTATGCAATTAATTGAACATGCAATCAGGGGGAATTTAAATCAAATAACGTTCCCAGTCAGAGCACATTATAGGCCTCATATGAAGAGTTAGCACGCAAAGCTCTGACAAGGTGGAGGTTGAAAGCTTCCTGGAGGAGAGGGCTGGCGTGAGAGAGAAGGGAAACACCTGAGAGACTTCAGCCTATGTTCTGAGCTTGCGATTGTTCCCTCTCAGGTATTTATGGGAGCCACCGCTCAGAGGTGCAAGAAGTCTTGATCACGAATCAGCCGAGGAATCTCTGTTGACCCTACGCTGTGATGCACTCTGGTTCTGGTTGGGTGTGGCAGTTGTTGTATACCTGACGTAATGGCATGCGAGTTGTGCATTTTAAACTATGAAGCGTTATTGTCTTGTTCACATTCATTATTGTAGATTGTGCACCCTTTGCGGAAGAATTCTTAATTTGATTATGTGCAGCACAGTGTACACTGATACGTAAATAAATTCACTGAATGGCGGTTTTGTGTTGCTTGCCATGAATACCAACCTTCCTCTTGCAAGTTTTGTTTGCCCTTTCCCCCGCCCCTCCCTATGGGATGGCATTAACTATGCCAGCTCCAGGGCACCAGCACTAGGGGAAGGGTTGTAGCTTAGCAACAGACCAACTTCCTTGCATGCACAAGGTCCCAGTTCAATCCCCACCATCTTCAAGTATGCCTAGGAAATATTGGACATTTGAGAACACCAACAACAACAATCATGAAGCACAATGCAGATGAAACACAATGCAAATTGTGGGTGGGTTGGGGGAGTCATCAGTTACTTGGATGACTTGAAAGAGGTTTAGAGACATTCATAGATGATGAGGCTATCAACCAGATGGACCTTTCTTCTGACCCAACAGGACACCGGACTGCACATGACAGACTGTGCCACCAGTAAATGCATGGGTACCATAGGATATAGTCAGTGTGATAGCTATCTTGAAGATCCACAGCTTAGTGGTAGAGAATCTGCTTTGCATGTTGAAAGTCTCAGGTTCAAAGCCCAGGTAGACATGAGAGAGACCCCATCTGAAACCCTGGAGAGCTGCTGGCTGTCATTGTAGACCAGGCATAGGCAAACTCTGCCCTCCAGATGTTTTGGGACTACAACTCCCATCATCCCTGACCACTGGTCCTGTTAGCTAGGGATGATGGGAGTTGTAGTCCCAAAACATTTGGAGGGCCGAGTTTGCCTATGCCTGTTGTAGACAATACTGAACTAAAAGGCCCAAGGATATGACTCAGCACGAGGCAACTTCCTATGTATGTCCCATGAAAGGTCACACAAATATTCCAGCCCCGTCTATTTGCTTCCTCTTGTAATCATTATGCATTATGTTTTCATTATACACATCCATCACTGGTCAGTGCTGACACTGCACTCAAGGAGAGCGAGTCTGAAGTTCATCCGTGTAGTTGTAGCATTGCTCTCCTGCACCGGGCAGTTCAGACGCTCAAGGAGAAAGTGACTAGGAAACTACAGGGCAATTAGCTATCCCTCAGCCATCACTTCTAGTTTGCAATCGTGGGAGATTTAGGGACTTGTTTGGCATGAGGCTGAATCTTCTGAACACCCTGGCAAGCTAATAACCAGCCAAGGGTGATTGCTTGTCCTCCATGGATCTGACTAATCCTCTTTGAAAAGTCAATTATCCTATTGGCCTTCATAAGATGCCACTGAGCGTCCCAGGTAGAGAGGTGTGTGTGCATGTGTGTCTCTGTGCTTGCGCAATATGAAATGCAGTGACAGTAACTTAAAAGTGTCTTGTTAAATCAACTGCCTGTACATTTCACTGAGTCCCTTTTAGATCTACTTTTATGGCAGAAAGCAAATATACTAGCTCCCCGTTCCTGGTAACAGCACCATTAATTATCTTATTGTATCTTCAGTCGGTGTACTTCTTTGACTTGTAAGCTCTCTTAGTTCTTCATTTTACAAGAATACTCTCTTTTCAGGTCTTACATGTCCATAATGTTCATTCTAGCCATTTATAAAGCACACGTGCTTCTCTCAATGTACATATTCTTTTGAAAGCTGCCCTTTCTCCTATGTACGAGTTACATTAAGTTTGCCCATTTCTGCCAGTTCCAGCATCTTCATTAGCTATTCCCATACAGTGAGGAATTTATTTGTCCATTTATATGTCTGCCTATCTGTCTTTCTGTCATTAATTCTGTTGTTTCATATTAGGGATTTTAGCCCATTTGAAATCTCCACCCCAATCCAATTAATTAACATGGGATTTCAGCTGTGTTCAAACTTCCATCTACTGTGCACTCCACTGCTTTTCCAAGGCTGGACTTTTAATCTGTGTTTAGATGATGTTCTCTAAAATGCATATGCACCCTATACATAACTTTGCCATAAAATACCACTGCTGGATGTGTTCTTTCTCAAGCCAGCTTCATGCCGATCAGAGTCCTTAAGGTGTTCCTAATTCATCTCCAGCCAAGGTGTGAAGACATCCCTGCCCCATCAATGCTGCTTGGTGTGTACACAGACAGCAGTGAATCTGAGACTAATGAAGCCGTGCTGATGTGAGCAGCTTGGGGTGTATTTGTGTGTTGAGTGAGAAGAGCCATGAAATGCACCAGGGGAGAACTTCACTGTGGTCTACAGTTAAAGTGAGCACACCCTTAATTTGCACCCTGTGATTTGCACCATTATATCTACGCTTTACGGGACGCACGTGGCGCTGTGGGTAAAAGCCTCAGCGCCTAGGGCTTGCCGATCGAAAGATTGGCGGTTCGAATCCCCGCGGCGGGGTGCGCTCCCGCTGCTCGGTCCCAGCGCCTGCCAACCTAGCAGTTCGAAAGCACCCCCGGGTGCAAGTAGATAAATAGGGACCGCTTACTAGCGGGAAGGTAAACGGCGTTTCCGTGTGCTGCGCTGGCTCGCCAGATGCAGCTTTGTCACGCTGGCCACGTGACCCGGAAGTGTCTCCAGACAGCGCTGGCCCCCGGCCTCTTGAGTGAGATGGGCGCACAACCCTAGAGTCTGTCAAGACTGGCCCGTACGGGCAGGGGTACCTTTACCTTTTACCTTTATCTATGCTTTGTCCCCAGGAATAATATTTATATATTATAATTATATTTATATATTTTGATTTTGTTCTGTGAACTGCCCTGAGACCTCTGGGTATAGAGCAGTCAGTAAATAAATACTTAAATAAATAGGTTTTTGGCAATCCAACCATATATGAACCAGATGCCCATTCATAGCTAGAAACGTCCAGCACCTGAACCTCATATCTGAATAGATCTTATCCAGCTGAGCAGGTGTTAATAAATACCATCGTAGTAACAATGTATACAGGCTTTACTGACAAATTTAGAGTTGACCTCTTTACTGAATATCACATCATATTCCTTTTTTTTTTGTTCTGATCAATTAGCACCCAGGTCTCTTTTCCATTATCATTTAATTATATGCCTCTCATTTCCTAGGTTCTTTGTAACTGCTTGCTAACAAACCTTTTGCCATAATGTCATCTTTCTCAATCTTACCGTGACCTTTCAAAGGAAAAAAAACACAACTCAATTTATTCTTCTATCTAATTTTCCTCCATAGACAAAGCATTCTAGTTCCCCCATTGCTTTGTGCTGCCCATCTTTTACGCCAGTTAGGCTGCTCTACAATACTGTACTATTCTAGTGGTTGTACTCAGGGCTTTTTTACAGCTGGAAACTCTGTAAACACCTCTCAGGTCAGCGCCATTGCCGTTCTAAGAGAAGGAGGCAGGTGTTCATGGTGAGTTCCAGCACCTCTTTTTTCTAGAAAAGTAGCACTGGTTATACTATAGGCCTTTTGAGAACTGCTTGAACTATGGATCTAAGTTCTGGATCTATGGCTCTCTAGATGTATTCGGACTATGACCAATGATCAGGGATGAAGGGAGTTGTCACCTAGCAACATCTGGATGGCCACAGACCCCCCACCCTTCCATGAAATGGGGAAACAAGCACAAGTAGTTAAAGTAAGGTAAAGGGCCCCTGACCATTAGGTCCAGTCGTGGCCGACTCTGGGGCTGCGGCGCTCATCTCGCCTTACTTGCTGAGGGAGCCGGCGTACAGCTTCTTGGTCATGTGGTCAGCATGACTAAGCCGCTTCTGGCAAACCAGAGCAGCACACGGAAATGCTGTTTACCTTCCCGCCACAGTGATACCTATTTATCTACTTGCACTTTGACGTCCTTTTGAACTGCTAGGTTGGCAGGAGCAGGGACCGAGCAACAGGAGCTCACCCGACCTAAACCGCCGACCTTCTGATCGGCAAGCCCTAGGCTCTGTGGTTTAACCCACAGCGCCACCCGCGTCCCTTAGCACTGGTTATACTATAGGCTTTTTGGGACTATGCTTGAACTATGGATCTAAGTTCTGGATTTGTGGCTCTCTAGATGTATCTGGACTCCAACTCCCATCAGCCCCAGACACTATGACCAATGATCAGGGATGGTGGGAGTTGTCACCTAGCAACATCTGGATGGCCACAGACCC
Source organism: Podarcis raffonei (assembly GCF_027172205.1). Lineage (NCBI taxonomy): Eukaryota > Metazoa > Chordata > Lepidosauria > Squamata > Lacertidae > Podarcis > Podarcis raffonei. Next base: position 8,727,072 of record NC_070615.1, read on the forward strand.
CCCACCCTTCCATGAAATGGGGAAACAAGCACAAATAGTTAAGGCTGAATTCATTTCTTGAGTATTAAACCGAAGCATCTGTTTCATTGCCAGCTTGTTTGTTTTGCTCAGGGATGGGAAACTTGTGGTCCTCCAGATATTACTGAATTCCAACCCTCATCATCCCTGACTATTGACTATGCAGGCTCAGCTGAAGTGGAGTCCAGCAACATCTGGAGGGCCAATGGTCCCTCATCCCTGGTTTAAAGACTGTATTTTGCTGAAATGGCAAAAATGACCAGAAGAATCCGAAATCAGGAAGACCAAAATTTTAATAAAGAATGGGGGAAGATTATAATTTATCTTAAAAACCATTGTAAACAGTTAAAATTGTTGGTAGGATTGGAATAACACTTGTAGTTTAATGGTGAATTTTGTATATAATGGAGATGTAGAAGATTGGGATTATTATAAAAGATGCAGGAGGAAATGATTAACAATAGGACCCACAAAGGGGAGGAGGGAAGTCCAGAAGATTCTAGGGAATCTCGTCTTTATGTTGTATGTTGGATAGGTGATTGTAAAACTGTAATTTGAGAAACCAAATAAATAAATGTAAAACAAACAAATAAATACTGTATCAATGGATATTTGCAGTGTATCTCTCATTGTCAACTGCTTTGGAGAGAAGGCAAACAGAGGAGGAATGAATACAAGAAGCTGCCTTACACTGAGCCAGATCATTGACCCATCTAGATTAGCATTGTCGACCTGACTGGCAGCAGCTCTTCAGGGATTTAGACAGGTGATGTTGGGGATTGAACCTGGGACCTTTTGCATGCTAAACCTGTGTTTTACACCTGAGCCATAGCCCTTCTTCTTTATGTAGTCACTATGCCTTGCTTGGCAACTTGCTGGAGGGATATGGCTGTGCTGGGCCTGGGGGTAACCCGTGAAAAGCGGTCCAGGACCGGACCAGAATCCAGAGGTTTCACTAGGAACAGGGCCAAGGCAGGACATGAGGCAGGAAACCAGGCAAGGACAAGTACAGGATCTAGCATACAGCAATGTTGCTCCTGCAACCTGGGATGGTGTCCAACAACCTTTTATCTTTGTCGGGGTAACGGCCGGTCCTGATCCCCGGTGACTCACCTCCCTATTTCGCCCAAAGGTGAGCACTCCTTCTGTGAGTACTCGGGTCTCTCCTTCTTTCAGACCTGAGTCTCTGCAGCTCAGGAGATGTCGGTGGGTTACTACCCCCAGAAGCCACCTCAGCCTCTCCTGACCCAACTGGCAGTGGAGCAGCTGCACATGATTGCCCAGCAGAGGGCAAGAGGTCATCCCCGCACCTGGAGCCAGGGCAGGCTCAGGCCCCTGACTCGGCCCAGCTGGTGCTTGTTGCAGGGGAACCTGTGAAGATTGGGACTCTTCAGGATCAGGCCCCAGACTTGGTTCAAATGATGCCTGAGGCAAAGGACTGAGTGCTCCGGTGCAGACTGAGACTCCTCTGGTTCTGAGCCCGAGTCCTAGGCCATCACAATGGCTGAGTCTTGTTGGAAAAAGGATGCTGGACTAGATGGACTTTCAGATGGACCTAGTATAGTTCTGTTAGTTCTGCCCTCCTATAATTCCATGCTTCCCTCCCTTATTTAAGCCCTGGCTGCAACTCGGCTTATACCTTAGTCAGCTTCCTTGCTTTTCTACCACGGTGTGTGCTTGGCAGGGTTAGGCACGAGAGATGAGTAATCCTGAAGGGGTATGTGGTGGGAGGTGCAAAAGAAAAGCTCATCCAGGATGGCTTCAGATGATGAGTTCTTTCATGCAGGCCCTATTTTGTTGGCACACATCCCCCCTTTTTGGAGCACTCAGTGCCTCTTACTGATTCAGGCATCCCCCTTCTCAGGCACACATGCTATAATAAGGCATGAGTGTGCTTGGCTTCTACTCAAGCGAAAAGAGGGAAGCTGGATCTTTGTTTAGATTGGGAAAAGGCTGAAGAACTGTCCATGGTGCTGGAGGCCAAACGGTGCTGCTGGATTGGATCAAAGTTCTGTATCGGGGTAGCCAACTTGTTGCCCTCTAGATGTTGCTGGCATCCAACCCTCATCAGCCCCAACCAGCATGGGCAATGGACAGGAATGATGGGTCTTGTAGTCCAAAAACATTTGGAGGACACTGGTTGGGGCTTATGGGAGATGGAGCCCAATAACATCTAGAGGACACCCCATTGGCTACTATACTATACTATACTATACTATACTATACTATACTATACTATACTATACTATACTATACTAAACTATACCATACCATACCATACCATACCATACCATACCATACCATACCATACCATACTATACTATACTATACTATACTATACTATACTATACTATACTATACTATATCTTGTTATGATGCAGCTATCTTTAACCTTGTGCCCCCCTGATGTTTTGAATTGCATGTCCCATCAGCCCCAGTCATCATGGTCAATGGTCCATGACGTACCTTCTAATTCATGATATCATTTTGTGCAAGAGCACCTGTATCAGCAACTTGGTAACAACGTGGATTTGTGAACAGGCTTTTTGCTGGAAGCAAATAAAACAGAAACGAGTGCTAAACTTGTTCTAGAGTCTGCTATATTTCTGGAAGCAGCTTTTACACCATGTGAAAACTTAAATATAATAGGGGGTGGGAGGGAATTAACATTGGGAAAATGGAACGAACGGCTTTGTGAATGCAGCCTGGTTCTATGGTGTGATCTAAGAACGAGTGCAGGGCTGGGGAACGTGTGACCCACTAGGTATTGTTGGAGTCCAGCTCCCATAAGCCCCAGCCAATGTGGCCAATGATCAAAGATGATGGCAGTTGTAGTCCAACAACATGTGGAGGGCCACAGTTTCCCCAGCCTTGCACTAGTGTGGTTTCAGATTGAGATTCCAAGTTGGAATTGGAATCCAATGACTGCTTGGCAGGGAGGGTGCACAAGTCCCCCATCACTGATTTAAGGAATTAGATTCCGCCCCCCTCCCTCAGAAGGCAGGTGAGTTCAATGTCATGGTAGGAATACGAGTAATCAAGTCTATTTCATCACTTTTGCAACGGGCCGGAGCACAGATAAGTGCAAGACATATTCTCTGTTCCTCCTTTCGCCTTGCTAGATACATACTCTGCCTGTTTAGGTTGTTAAATCTCTGGAAGAGGCAGTGCTATTTCATTCCCAATTTATACTGCATTCTGCACAGGAGGACCCGGTCTGACCTGCCTGTGCTGCTGCAAGACAAATCGCTATGTGTAAAAAAGGCTGGTGAGGATTTAATTTCCTGTACTTTAATAAGCAATGTGATTAGAAGGAGCCCGGATAGTTTCCTAGAGACAGATGGGGAAGATCGGTTTTGCCCTGTTCTGGCAAATCTGGGAGAGCCCTCAAGGTTCTGAATAAAGTCTAGCAGAGACTGCGCTGCTATGAGAGTCCAGCACAAGCTATGCAAGCTTCCAAGCCACCAAGGAAGGGCCACACAGGGCAGGACCTGGGTCAGGTCCCAGTGCAGACTCCCAGGAGCAACAGAAGTTGCTTGGACAAAGGCCTCAGCTCAAATGAGAACCCAAACCAGTCTCCCCCAACCTGGTGCCCTCCATATATTTTGGACTGCAACTCCCATCAGCCCAGCCACTATGGCCATTGGTAAGGAATGATGGAAGGCTGCATTCCAACCAGGCCAGGTCCAAGGCTCCTGGGTTGATATGCATTCCTAAACAACTACAGCAAGTAAGAATGTCACTTGTTTCTTAAGTCACCTTCCAGTTTCCTAGCTGTATGAAGGGTGCAGCCATTGGACTAACAGAACAACGAGCATAGGCTGCTGGTTGAGATAAACCTGTAAAGAAACAGGACGTGGCTGGTCATTTATGGGATGGGGAAAACACCACATTGGCAGCTTACAAAGGTTATGAAAGCCAGTTGAGGAACAAAAGGCTAGGCCACTTGGAAAAAGCTATGGGCCTCAGTACCAGTGTGCAACTCTCACATCTCTAGGTGGGCCTCGGGGAACTACATATTGTATCTACCCTCAGTGCCATGACCAGAGATCTCCTAGCCAACCCAGTTTCTCATAATGTCATGGCTGGAACCAGGCCTGCTCAGATGTTCAGGTTTTTCTCAATGACCAACTTAAATCCATCAGGGATGATATATTCCATCAGAATTAGCCTATGATTCTAAAGAACACCTCGAGAGGATCTGTGGCCATGGCACCATTCATGGAGATATTCTGGATGGCAGATGCTTGCAGTGTTCCTTCTAGACCTATTGACCATTAGAAGGAGTTTGGGCACCAACATACCAAATTTTCCCAGGTCCATGGGTAGGGTGCCGGTGGGATTGGGTAGTCCATCAAGTTCTTTGTGAAACCTGATAAACTGATAAACCTGATAAACTGAACTGTTTTGTAATAAGTGCACCTGGGAGATGACCAAGAATTGGGTTGGGAGTAGGGAACCACCAAGTTGTGTAAGAATAGGAAAAGAAGGGGAAATCATAACTGTTCATTATAAGATTTGCTGGAGAAACATTACTTGTAGCAAAGATTAGTTATGCTTGGGCAAATGGAACCATTATAAGGGATATATATATAATTGTAGAAACCAGTATTCAGAATCATACTATATATTGGCCAGTTGATCAACAAAGACAGACCACATTAAAATATGTTATATTCTTCAACTGGTTGGCCATGAAATACATTTTTAGAATTAACTGCTCTGCTTCCCAAAATCACAAAATTGATGATTTTATAACAAAGACCCATGTCCTGCAATGACTATATTAAAAAATATATGCTTTTGTAGCTGCTCACTGTATTGCAGCTTAATGCACAAATTATGATCTCACCTGCCGTGCAACAAAGGTAATCTCCCAGCCACAACACATGATGCGGTCTATTGGTGTGATAGGATTATTTTGCTTGCTTACATGATTATTCCGCCTTTACTGAGGTTGCTGACCAAAGCCATCTATTCATGATTATATGATTACACAGAACTGTAATTGACTACTACCAACAACCACAAAAAGGAAGAAAAAGAAGAAAGCGTGGGAGAAAGAATTTAAGACTTTCCTAAGACTTAAAAGCACAAAAGTGGGGAATTTAAGACCAAAATTGACCTGATGGCCCCCATAATGGATTTGTGTAGGTACTGACGGGGCGAAAAGTGAAAGTGATCTTGGAAAATGCCCGTGAAGCCGTAGAAACCACAAACAGCCTTTAAACTGATAAGTGTTCTTCTTTTAGTGTTGTTCAGCTCCTTTTTACTAATCAGCAAGTTGCAGATAGTTCTGAGCCTTGTGGTGCCTATAAATTTTGGCTGTATTAGAGGGCTTCTCAGAGAACTCTTTAACTGCCAGAGGGATCTGCATCAGTCTGTTTTCTCTCTGTGCCTGTATGCTTTCATAAAGTGTTTCTGACCTATCTATAGACTAAATGCAGAGTGGAGCTTCCTTTCTTTCAAGCTAAGAAATAAAAGAAACAACAAAAATATAATTAAAAATCAATACGAATATTCCTTGTAATGGATGTGCCATCCCCCATCTTCACCTCAAATCTACAGATAGGCTAGATGGAAAAATCAAAACTGGAAATGCTGCTGTTAGATTCCAAAAGTAAGAATTTGTCAAGAATGTATAACTTGCTGTTGAAATGGAACACTCAGGATGAGACTGTGAAATCAGCTATGATTAAATGGGCACAAGATGTTGGACATAATATTATGATGGCTGACTGGGAACAGTTATGGACCACAGGTATTAAATTTACGGCATGTAATGCCTTAAGAGAGAATATAATGAAAATGATTTACAGGTGGTACATGACACCAGTCAAGCTTGCAAAAATTTACCATTTGCCTGATAATAAATGCTGGAAATGTAAAGAGTCTGAAGGTACATTCTTTCACCTTTGGTGGACATGCCCAAGGATTAAAGACCTTCTGGGAAATGATCTATAATGAAATAAAAAAGGTATTTAAATATACCTTCCTGAAGAAACCAGAGGCCTTTCTCCTGGGCACGGTCGGCCAATTGGTGCCAAAGAAGGATAGAACTTTCTTTATGTACGCCACAACAGCAGCAAGGATACTGATCGCAAAATATTGGAAGACGCAAGATCTACCCACCAGGGAAGAATGGCAGATGAAGGTGATGGACTTCATGGAAATGGCGGAAATGACTGGCAGAATTCGGGACCAGGGAGAAGAGTCGGTGGAAGGAGATTGGAAGAAATTTAAAGCTTATCTACAGAAACATAGCAAAATTGAGGAAGTTTAGAAGGAGGCTGGAATGAAGTTATGTGACTTTTGCATAAACATCATAAAGGACTTAAGTTAAATAGAGTGTTGAAGGAAATGAGGAAAAGTAAAATTATATTATGTTAAGATAAATTAATGGATAAAAATTGGGGAAAGATGGAAAGGATTTGCTGGAATAGCTAATTGAAGCAGAATACAAAAAAGGGAGGTGTGAGGAGGTCAAAGAAACAAGCAAATGAAGTTAAGTCATGGAAGGTTTATTGTATTTTTGTGTATTTTCTTTTTTGTTGTTTGATTGTTTTTATTTTTCTTGATATTTTTGTTGTTGTTTCCTTTTTTTTCTTTTGATGTATCTTTAAAACCTTAATAAATATTATTATATAAAAAAATATATCTACAGATAGGCTGTGGGCCACCTGCATGAAGTTTGTGGGCTACAGCTTGAGAACCTCTGGGGCCAAGATATCTGAGAGGTACTCCCTTATATACCCAAATGATCACTTTGCTCTGCAGGTGAGGGCCTCCTGCAAATACTATCTCATCAGGAAGTCTGTGTAGGAATCAGGCCTTTTGTGTTGTGGGACCTTCCCTTTGGAATTCCTTCCCCTTGAATATTAGGCAGGCACCATCTCTGTTGTCTTTTTGGCACCTGCTGAAGACCTTCCCCAACCGAATGCCCTCCAGATATCGGTTTGATGTTGACTCCCATTATCACCGACCATTCATCAGCTTGCCTAGGGCTGATGGGAGTTGGAGTCCAACACCATCTGAATGGGGACAGTTTGAGGAAGGCTGCACTGTGCATCATTCCAGGCATTCTAGGAAAATAAACATGGTAGCCACAAGCTCTAGACTAGAGGAACACTAGCGAGTTCTGCACCCCACAATCCTCGATATGCACACACTCAAAACAGCCAAAACACTTCTCTCTTTCTCTCTCTTACACACACAGCTTTTGCAGCCTGCTACAAATGGATGTAGGTGGGATGCGGGTGGCGCTGTGGATAAAACCTCAGCACCTAGGACTTACCGATCGTCAGGTCAGCGGTTTGAATCCCCGCGGTGGGGTGCGCTCCCGTTGCTCGGTCCCAGCGCCTGCCAACCTAGCAGTTCGAAAGCACCCCCAGGTGCAAGTAGATAAATAGGGACCGCTTACTAGCGGGAAGGTAAATGGCGTTTCCATGTGCTGCGCTGGCTCGCCAGATGCAGCTTGTCACCCTGGCCACGTGACCCGGAAGTGTCTTCAGACAGTGCTGGCCCCCGGCCTCTTAAGCGAGATGGGCACGCAACCCCAGAGTCGGACACGACTGGCCTGTACGGGCAGGGGTACCTTTACCTTTACCTTTACAAATGGATGTGCAAAACTGGGAGGGCCTTTTTCACTCAGCTTCTAGTTTTCAATACAGCCCTGGCACCTGTGAAACAATACAGCAAAGCAGATTGGCACTGCCTGGCCAACCTCAGCCTGATCTCATCCAGACCCAAACTGCCTGCCTCCCTGCCCTTTTACAAACAGCCCAGGGCAGTGGCTGTGGCCGTCAGTGTCCTCCTGCCTCCTCCCCGTAGAGAACTGAACAGGGAACAACATGGGGACAAAACCGGAATTAGTTGTCTCTGCTGTCCATGACTCTGGCTCCATCAACAGTTTACCTCCCTCACAGTTCTAAGTGTACAAGGCCACCACTGTAGAGAAGAGCCCCTGAGTCTGTGCAGAGTTCTGATATATGTGCCCCAGGATATAATAAAGATAACTGTGTTGTTGTTACCCCTGCCTCAAGCTGCTGGATCTGGTCCCTGAAAGAGTCCTAGACACCTCCCTATTTCCATCTGTGAAATATTGGAAGCTGTTAATAAAGCAGCCAACAGCTTGGTAAAATCATAATGTACACTGCTTATATATTATAGGTACATTCTCCATTAATTTTTCATTGCGGTTTCACTTTAGCAGCTACCACGGAACGTACTGCTCTGCGACTGTTTTATTACAGAAACGGAAGGCGGGGAATTCTACAGCGGCACAGAGCAGGAATGTGGCCGAGAACACTTGCTTCTCTTGCAGAACATTTTCCAGCCGGAGGGCCACATTGCCTTCTGGGCTACCTTCCAGGGGCCACATGCCAGGGGTAGGCGGGGCAAGAAGCCAAAGTGGGTGGAGCAATAATGTTAACTGTTGTACAGTAGGCCAATTTCTACATCCTCCTCTCTAGTCTCCATCTAGGCAAGCAAAAGGCATGATCAGAATTCGAGGACACATTCCAGCCGGGAAGAAACACTCAAGGAGGGCGTGGAGCAGTTTCCAATGAGCAATAATCACACCTTGCATTAACCTCATTGGCTATGATACGACCGCTGCTAAAATAAGGAATCAGAAAGATGAAATCTATATGGAAGAATGGGGGCTCTTTTCAGTCTATATAAGAATGCAATACAGCCTAATAAAATCTCAAGCAGGTTTTGACTTATGAGCAATGGAAAGAAAACAGGAGAGATTGTAATATAGGATTTAGGTAAATAAATAAGGTTAAGAAGTTGGAAAGGCAGCAGGGAAGAGAGAGAATTAGACCATCACAGATGTAAGGCTGGGAAATCACCAAGATACATAAATATATTTTGATGTCAAAAAATAGGAGGGTATGGAGCAGGGCCAGATCCTGAAGCTGAGGCTCCAATACTTTGGCCACCTCATGAGAAGAGAAGACTCCCTGGAAAAGACCCTGATGTTGGGAAAGATGGAAGGCACAAGGAGAAGGGGACGACAGAGGACGAGATGGCTGGACAGTGTTCCTGAAGCTTCTAACATGAGTTTGACCAAACTGCGGGAGGCAGTGGAAGACAGGAGTGCCTGGCGTGCTCTGGTCCAGGGGGTCATGAAGAGTCGGACACGACTAAACGACTAAACAACAACAACATGGAGCAGGGCCAATGATGGATGTGACTTGGGGAGTGGGGTGTAGCCTGGGGAGAGTCCCAAGAGTCAGATAGATGCCGGGGGGGGCATATTAGGCCCCCAGGTCTAAGATTTCCCATCCTGCTTAAGAGAATTGTTGGAAGTGTCCTCCGCTGTATAAGGACAGCCAAATGTCTAATATAATGATTCATCTTATTATTATAAGAGTGGCTGGGGAAACCCAGCCAGATGGGCGGGGTATCAATAATAATAATAATACGGTATATTATTATTATTATTATTATTATTATTATTATTATTATTATTTTAAAAAACCCAAAAACTTTTGCCAAGGGTGTTTGGTGTCATGCAGGGCACTGCTGAAATCTTAAAGCCCAAAGTCTGCCACTGCACCTGTCGATTCATGCACCCACACACCCAACCAGCCATCCACTGAAGTGACTAGGATGCTTGCTGGCCCTGGAAAAGTGATCGCAGCCATAGGTTCAATGTCAGAGCATTACAGCTGGGTGGGTGGGGGTGGGGTGAATGGAACAGTGGGGAAAGCAACAAGCAGACAAAACCTACACCTCTATTTAGACTAGGAAGCACCTCCCAGCCCAGCCCATGCTCCACATTTCCAAGATCAAAAGAGCCAATACAGCAAAAAGGGACATTCATTCAGTCCTCCCCCGCTGGAAATAAAAAGAAGTCCAATAATGGGGCTTTAAATCCTCCCTGAAACCCTTAGGCAGCCAATAAGACTTTTATCTCCCCCCCTCTCCTGCCCTCAAGCTCTCACTGGCCAGCCAGAATGCATTAACAGCCTGTAGTATTTTACTTTCCATTTTAATAAGCTTTGCAGCCCGAACACTCCTTCCTGCTCCTCTGGCTTCATTCAGGCTGCTCAGGGTGTTATTCACACCCAAGTTCTAAAATCCGAAACTGATGTATTTTTGGCTGCATTCTGCTTTTAATGAAACCAAAGGCGCAGTCCTATTTAGCAAATTGGCTATATAACTAAGCATTTGTAGAGTTGCAGCCAGTATTTAAAATGTACAGGTTTGGGGTTTTTTGTTTTGTTTTAAGTGAGGGGAGAGGTCTTGGGGTTTAAGATTTGAGCTGAGCCCAAGAGAGAGTTTTTGAAGGCATTTTTTCACAAGCACTGAAAGGAACCCCTCTTCTGTGGGCAGCAGCAGTGCTGGTAGTGGGATTAGGGATGAGAGATTCCCCCATGTGTGAGAAATATTGCCTTGAATATTTCTTGAATATTGACTCTCATGATAGGTCCTGAAAGCATTGTCCTCTCTCATGGGGCCTTGACTCTCGCCCATGTTCACCAAAGGCCTTGGGAACGGGGGAGGCGGTGAAATTTTGCTGCTGGCTATGTCCTCAACAGTCCAGTGCTCGGAATGAACTAGTTCAGTTGAATGACGCTCACTGAATTAATTCAAAAATCTCTGAACTGAACCTAAAAGTAGGTTTCATAACTGCCTGATAAACTGAAGATGCATTGAGTTCATTTGGGGATTGAACGCTGAGCGATTTCTGGTTCATCTGACTATGAGGCAGCCATTTTGAATGACAAGAAGATTGGTAACCACTTGCTTACTCTGAGTGAAAAATACATGAAACAATTCACATTGCGCTGTCTTTGCTTTGATGTTTTCTTCATCTGTTAGAGTACATTTTTCACCTCAGCACAGCAGCTTGCAGTATTCTGAATGCTGATTTTAAATTTATTAATTTTTTTGCCATGAATCATTTGGATGAACTTGGTCTGAACAGTAACCTGAACGTAAACCAGCTTGCTTTGTAAAGGAACACACCTGAGCAAGACCTAGGACTCAGCTACATTAGTAAAAAGCCCCAACCACCAGTGTTTTAACTGAGTTATAAACATGGAACACCAGATGGTGCTGGAGAGTGCAATTTTGTTCTATATGGTTTTCCATAAAGGTTATTTTCTTTTGTTGTAAGGATTTAATTTATGACTTATTTATAGCATGTGTAGATCCACCCATAGTTCCTTTTGGGATAAAAAGGTAAAGGGACCCCTGACCATTAGGTCCAGTCATGGCCGACTGGGGTTGTGACACTCAACTCACTTTATTGGCCCAGGGAGCCGGCGTACAGCTTCCAGGTCATGTGGCCTGCATGACTAAGCCACTTCTGGTGAACCAGAGCAGCGCACGGAAACGCCATTTACGTTCCCGCTGGAGCAGTACCTACTTATTTACTTCCACACTGATGTGCTTTCGAACTGCTAGGTTGGCAGAAGCAGGGACTGAGCAACGGGAGCTCACCCTGTCGTGGGGATTCAAACCACCGACCTTCTGATCAGCAAGTCCTAGGCTCTGTGGTTTAATCCACAGCGCCACCTACGTCCCTCCTTTTTGGATAAACTAAATCTAGTCTCTTTTCAAAATGAACCTTCCCTATTCTGCCCCTAACAGGCATGTGCTTACTTGTCATACCCTCAGGGTCCTCACACACTTACTAATGAATGCATGCAGGGACCTGTCACATTGACAACAATGTGCAACTACAAGGAGGTGTGGCAGGTGGGCATGTCATTCCTAGGGGCCATGCCTAGTGGTTACGATCCTGCTCCACTCCACACATTCAGTGAACACATTTGCAGACCCTCCAAGTGTCCCTATTTTCCAGGGACAGTCTTGGGTTTACAGAAGCCCTTCCAGTTACTGATTTGACCCTGGAATGTCTTTTCCTTAGGGTGTGTCTATTTTCATAGGAGAAATCATGGAGTGGATGGAGTTATTTGACCCCTGAGCCAAGGAGATAAGTAGTTCTGCAACCTTTAGAATACATCTAAAGGCAGCCCGTTATAGGGAAGTTTTTATTTTAATTTTTAATGTTTGGTTATGTTTCTGTATGTTGGAAGCCATCCGGAGTTGGAGGGTATGCATTTGGGGGTGCATGAACACCCCTCAAATCAGTGCCCTTGGTCCTTAGTGATATCAGCATGAAGCCAAACCTGACTGCAGTCTACATTTCTGATGTGATCTCCCTGGGATCATCCTGTGAAGGAGGAAGCAGTGCTAACCAAGAGGGCCCTGATGCCACAGAACTGTCAGAAGTTCAGCCTACACTCGAGTAGGACAGTGGCAGAGACACATGCCCGACTGGCATGTTCCCTCTCTCCTGGTCGATCCTTCGGGAGCTTCAGAAGCTTTCTTCTGCCTGAACATCACAGCAACCGATGCCAACCGACACCGGCACACTTAGGGATCCGTAGAGTTTGCGCATCATGCATGACAGACCTCAGCAACTCAGCATTTTGGCTAATCTACTTTATTTACATATAAACACACACGGAGCACTGCAACATGGCTCTCTCTCTCTCTAGCATCAGACAGCAAAGAGAAAAAGAACAAAGGACAATAGTCCCACTTCACGGAACACAGTAACACAAACAGCCTGTCTCCGTCACTTCCCACTCTGTGGAGTCAAAACATATACCGTCATGTGATAGACAACAATCCCATGACTGCAATCATGGAGCAGGAATTCTAACAAGAACATGGGGAGCAATGGCAATGAACTGGTGTGGAGTGGGGGAAGCAGCAGCGGTGTGGTCAGGAAATATTTGGAGCCTCTTCCAACTATTTACTTCACCAGAAAAAGCCCAAAATGGCTCACCTTGACAGGTTCAACTGCTGGGCATGGCAACACTTTGGTGGCAAAAGCTATTGAGAAATCTACAAACTTCTGGGCTTGGCAGCTCACCAGTCAGGTCTCCAAGCACAAACACATTTAGCCGCCCTTGTCATATTGAATAATGGATGCCTACTTATGTCCTTACACATTTTGTTTGGTTAATAAATATTCATGGTTTCTCTGCACTGTGCAACATGCACCCAGAGATGTGGCTGTGGAAGGTGGACCGGGCTGCAGAAGGTATAGGTGCTTTCAGGAGGCCTCTGTTTGGCTACTTTGGGAATCAGGATTGGATCTTTTGTCTGATCCTGCAAGAATTTCTTGAAACTAATAAATTAACAACCACAACAATAACAATAATAGAAAGAATTCCATGGAATAAGAGTTTAGGGCTGGGATTTTCTGCTGGTAAAGGTAAAGGCAAAGGGACCGCTGACCATTAGGTCCAGTCGTGACCGACTCTGGGGTTGCGGTGCTCATCTCGCTTTATTGGCCGAGGGAGCTGGCGTACAGCTTCCGGGTCATGTGGCCAGCTTGACTAAGCTGCTTCTGGTGAACCAGAGCAGCGCACGGAGATGCCGTTTACCTTCCCACCACAGCGGTACCTATTTATCTACTTGCACTTTGACGTGCTTTTGAACTGCTAGGTTGGCAGGAGCAGGGGCTGAGCAACGGGAGCTCACCCCGTCGCGGGGATTTGAACCGCCGACCTTCTGATCGGCAAGTCCTAGGCTCTGTGGAGGAACGGCTAAGGGAGCTGGGCATGTTTAGCCTGGAGAAGAGGAGGTTAAGGGCTGATATGATAGCCATGTTCAAATATATAAAAGGATGTCACATAGAGGAGGGAGAAAGGTTGTTTTCTGCTGCTCCAGAGAAGCGGACACGGAGCAATGGATCCAAACTGCAGGAAAGAAGATTCCACCTAAACATTAGGAAGAACTTCCTGACAGTAAGAGCTGTTCGACAGTGGAATTTGCTGCCAAGGAGTGTGGTGGAGTCTCCTTCTTTGGAGGTCTTTAAGCAGAGGCTTGACAACCATATGTCAGGAGTGCTCTGATGGTGTTTCCTGCTTGGCAGGGGGTTGGACTCGATGGCCCTTGTGGTCTCTTCCAACTCTATGAGTCTATGATTCTATGATTCTAACCCACAGCACCACCTGCGTCCCATTTTCTGCTGGTACCACATTATTATTATTCTGCGAATTTTTCTTTAGGAGAAGAGGAAGCTGCCTCACATCAAGTTAGACTATTGCTCCATCTAGTTCTGGCAGACCAGGAGTCTTTGCCTACCTGAACCTGGAGCCTTTTGCTAAATTCTCTGCCAGTGAGTTGCAGCTCCTTTCCCACAGCTCTGCATAAAACGTAATATTTAAATATGTATTTTGAATGCACTTCCACCTACAAAACAGGCATTGAAAAATGCATTTTATCTCAAAGCACACCATTCTGTTAACTTGAATACACATTTGTAAATGTATTTTGTTACATTTTTGTTCGAGCCAGGACCTGCGCCACAATATTCAGACTAGTGTGTTATCTGATGGACAACAGTATAGGCGCCCGGCTGGAAGGAGACTTGTTCGGTCTGCTGCCAGGCTTAGTGTGCTGGTCTAGGCTCTCAGCCTCCTCCTGATGTCACATGCCGCACGTTGCGCATGTGACATCACAGGTGCGACATGACACTGAGACCCCCCCCCATGTTAGGCCCAAGACGGTGCCTTTGCACAATTGTGTTGCAATCAGCACATTCACCCAAGAGATGCAGATCAGGTCAATCAATGTAAGGAGGTCCCTTGCTACATTAGGAAAAAAGGTCCATCTAAGTCCAGCATATTGTTCTCAAAATTAGTCAGCCACATGACTAAGGTAAAAGGTAAAGGTAAAGGTCCCCTGGAGGGTTAAGTCAAGTCAAAGGCAACTATGGGGTTGTGGTGCTCATCTCGCTTTCAGGCTGAAGGAGTCAGCGCTTGTCCACAGACAGCTTTCCAGGTCATGTGGCCAGCAGGACTAAACTGCTTCTGGCACAATGGAACCCCGTGATGGAAACCAGAGCACACAGAAACACTGTTTACCTTCCCGCCACAGCAGCACCTATTTATCTATTTGCACTGGCATGCTTTCAAACTGCTAGGTTGACAGAAGCTGGGACAGAGCAACAGGAGCTCATCCTGTTGCGGGGATTCGAACCGCCGACCTTCTGATCGGCAAGTCCTAGGCTTAGTGGTTTAGACCACAGCGCCACCCGCATCCGAGACACATGACTATGGGAAGTCCACAAGCAAAACCTAAGTGCAACAGCACTCTGCCCACATATCAGGATCAACAAAGATTAACTCTTTGCATTGCACCCAGGAACAGATTGGCAACCAGTGCAGGCATTGCAGCACAGCTGTGTAATACTGTATGGTCCCATGAGTGAGAGCCACTAACATCCTTGGTGCCTCACTCTCAACCAAATGACATTTACTAAAGTTATCCCATACAGAGCCCATTGCAGTAATTGCATCTAGATCATGGGTAGGCAAACTAAGCCTGGGGGCTGGATGCGGCCCAATCACCTTCTCAATCTGGCCTGTGGACAGTCTGGGAATCAGCATGTTTTTACATGAGTAGAATGTGTCCTTAAAATGCACCTCTGGGTTATTTATAGGGCATAGGAATTCATTCATATTTTTT
Source organism: Podarcis raffonei (assembly GCF_027172205.1). Classification (NCBI taxonomy): domain Eukaryota; kingdom Metazoa; phylum Chordata; class Lepidosauria; order Squamata; family Lacertidae; genus Podarcis; species Podarcis raffonei. Next base: position 8,742,597 of record NC_070615.1, read on the forward strand.
TCTCTCCAAAATATAGTCTGGCCCACCACAAGGTCTGAGGGGCAGTGGATCCCTTGCTGATAAAGTTTGCTGACCCCTGATCTAGATGGCTCCCAGGAGCTTTCTTCATGACTCCCACTATGGTTACATGTTGCAATAGGGTCTACTATGGGGATGGGGATGCTCTGGCCCTCCAGATGTTGCTGGACTCCAACTCCCATCAGCCCCAGCCATCATGGCCAATGATCAGGGGTGATGGGAGTTGTAGTCCAACACAGCTGGAGGGCCACTGGATCCCCCAGTTCTGCTCTGCACCACTTTCTACATGATGAATTCATTTGCTCTGCCGGTGCTTGTCTTTCACCAATTCAGAAGCCACGAGGGTGTTTATTCCCTTGGTTAAAGATAGACTAGGGTGGGGGGGAGATAATTGCCTACAATAGACGATCAACAGCTCAAAATATACCTCAGCAGCTGCAGTGTGTGAAATGGCAGTCTGGGCACAGCATGCATTGACACTAGAGAAGATGCACCCACTCCCCGCTCTGCGACTGAACTCTCTCTGCTGTGGGGAGGGAGCTGAACCCCAGGGAATGACAAGGTGAACAATCCCCTTCTTTTTTAAACAAGGTCTCCCCAAAGACAGAAATAGGGACACAGTAGGGTGAGTGATTTACGAGAGAGAGGCAGAAGGAAGTAGGAGCATGTACAGAAGGAACATGTACATTTACAGAGCATCAATACAGTGGTACCTTGGGTTACAAACACCTCAGGTTACAAACACTTCAGGTTACAGACTCTGCTAACCCAGAAATAGTACCTCAGGTTAAGAACTTTGCTTCAGGATGAGAACAGAAATCGCACAGTGGTGGCGCAGCAGCAGCAGGAGGCCCCATTAGCTAAAGTTAAGAACCTCAGGTTAAGAACGGTTTCAGGTTAAGAACGGACCTCCGGAACGAATTAAGTTTGTAACCAGAGGTACCACTGTATCTGGCTTTTGGGGCTTTCCCCAGACACCAGCTCCTCTCCACAGGCCACACCTCTCACCAGCTCTGCTTAGCACCCTACCTGGCTGTTTTTGCCTGTCTAAAATGTGTCCTTGAACCCAGATGGTGCTTCTGGCTTGCCTGCTGGCTTGCATGTGGGCGTGCATGCGCAGAAACGAGGTCTATATAGCACAAAGGTAAAATGCACACTGATTACATGCCACACTTTTGCTTCTGGCATGTGGCCTCTGGAAGGTTGTTCAGAGAGGAATGTGGCCTCCAGGCTGAAAAAGGATCCTCACCCCTGAATTAAAACATCCTTCCTTCTAATAGGGGGTAGAGTTGCTATCAGAACTGCAGCAAAAAACTGGGCTACTGAGAAAATATATTTATACTTCTACCTGCAGGTATAGGCATGCTCAGATGGATCCTAAGGTATGCAGAGGTACAAAGAAGAAGAACTCTGCTCTCCCGGTGTGCTCCATGGAGGACCTTAAGGTCCATAAATAGCAACACCCTAGTGGTCCCGGGCCCTAAGGAAGTCAAATTAGCCTCAACCAGGGCCAGGGCCTTTTCAACACTGGCTCCAACCTGGTGGAACGCTCTGCCTCATGAGACCAGGGCCCTGCAGGATCTGATTTCTTTCTGCAGGGCCTGTAAGACAGAGTTGTTCCGCCTGGCTTTGGGCTTGGAATCAATTTGTTCCCTCCCCCTCTTTCTTTTTTACTTTCTCCTTTAGCCTTGGTGAAGACTTGACATTCTTATCCCCCAAAAAGTTTTTGATTTGAGTTTCCATGGTAAGGAGGCTGCATTTTAATGTTTTAATGTTGTATTTTAATCTTGTTTTTTAAGTTGTATTTCTATCAATTGTTTTATATCGGGTGTTAGCCGCCCTGAGCCTGGTCTTGGCTGAGGAGGGCAGGGTATAAATAAATTTTTTCTTCTTCTTCCTCTTCTTCCTCTTCTTCTTCTTCTTCTTCTTCTTCTTCTTCTTCTTCTTCTTCTTCTTCTTCTTCTTCTTCTTCTTCTTTGAGGAATTTGAGGGGCTTATCCCCCCAGGAGCTTGCTTGCTCTTCTTTTAAAGCAATCCAAATTGGTGGCCATCACCAGTGGCATAATGTGGGGGTGGGGACACAGGTGCAGTTGCCCCCGTGCAAAATTTCAACACCCAGTGCTGCCTCAATACAGCTGTGTGCATCCGTTGCTGGGCTCCGTAGAAAACCGCTTCTCCATGCAAACCAGGAAGTGATATCTCCACACAACAGAATGATTTTTCTTTTCTTATCTCTGTGGCTGCAATCTCCTGGGTGATGCTGATGTCATTAGGCAGTTGAATGTGCATGCATAGTCCATCTGTTTCCCTCCATGTGATGAGGTGAACTCCTGTTACTCTGTCCCAGCTCCTGACAACCTAGCAGTTCGAAAGCACGCCCGTGCAAGTAGATAAATAGGTACTGCTGCGGTGGGAAGGTAAACAGCGTTTCCATGTGCTCTTATCTCTTTTTTTACCCATCCTTGTGGCCCCGGGCACTGACAACGCTATGCCCCTGGCCATCACTATATCTTGTGGGAGCAAATGCCATAGTTTAAGCGTGTGCTGTGTGAAGAAGTCTTCCTCTTTGGTCTTTCCCTAATCTTCTACCATTCATTGGATGTTCACAGGTTCTAATATTATGAGAGAGACCGAGAAAAGCGTTTCTCTATCCATTTTCTACATACCATGCACAATTTTATACACTTCAGCACACATCATAGCAGCAATGGCCAGGTTCTCCCCTCTCTCTGCCACAGCCCTGATGAAAATTGCCCTCCTCTCAAGTTCTTTTGGCATGGAAGGAAATTTCCAGTTGTCTCCAGTAAGAGTTTTTCTCCTGGAATTAATCACAATGGGGAGGGCGGGGGGCTGTTCTTCGGGACTGCAGCAGGAGGAACAGCCTCTTCATGTAGTTTCTAACTCTGATCCTGCTTACGCCTCCTGTGACAGGTATTTAAATCCACTTGCAAACTTATTCATTCTACACAAAGAACAACATAGGCCTTCAGGAATGTTTTGAAGCTTGAACTTCAGTCAGGATCAAGTGATGGATACCTCTGTAATAATAATAATAATAATAATAATAATAATAATAATAATAATAATAATTTATTATTTGTACCCTGCCCATCTGGCTGGGTCTCCCCAGCCACTCTGAACAGCTTCCAACAAAGACCAAAAATACACTAAAATACACTAAAATGTCACACATTAAGTCAACAGAGCATGAGACTCTTGATCTCTGGGTCGTCAGTTTGAGCCCCATGTTGGACAAAAGATTCCTGAATTGCAAGGGGTTGGACTAGATGGCCCTCAGGGTCCCTTCCAACTCTACAATTCCATGATTCTATCATTCTAAGAGGCATTACCCACTCACATACTTAAACAGTATGCGGGAGCTATGATTATTCCTAATCATAGAACAGTAACAAAGCCCTGTGTAAATTGCTGAGTAGATTAGTACATTACACTGGCTCACATGTGGGGAGGTAAGTAGGGAAATTGCATTTGCCCGTAGGAAGAGGGAAGATTTGAATGGGGTGGGAAGAACTGGGAGGAAGTCCTTTTCTCAGAGCTGCCTCTTGATTCTTGCTGGGCGCTTGCCGACAAAGCTATTAATGGCACTGAAAATCTCCTTGGTGCTGTAGGAAGAGTTCCAGGATCAGCATTGCAAACAGGCTGAAGGCAAGAAGCTTTCATCCGGTTGGGAGAGCTCTGAGCACACCAAGAAGAAGCGGAGGAGAATCTGCAAGCAGGCTGCATATTTATGCAGGCGCTTTCTCTGTTCGGAGAGGGAAGAACAGCATGGCAACCCAGCCTCTTCCATTGTTTGGTACCTGCCTTAGAATTATGCCTAGGGATGGATGGATGCGTATCTCCTCCCATGCTCCCCCACCCCAGAGGATAAACAATACCGAAGTAGTTCAGGTGATATTGTTAATTGGCTCAAGTTCTGGTAGTGCAGCAATGAGCAAGCTTTTGGGTTACACAGAACTCCTCACCAAGAGGCTATTCTAGGGCTGTGCACGAGCACTCCAGTCTGATTCAGGGAGCAATCCAGTGCTTCAGAGGCGCCTCGGTCTAACTGGGGATTATCTGGAGCCAACCCAACCCAGATCCAGGCCCCAAACTGACTCAGGGGTCCTGCACAGTCATGTAGATAGGTGACCCTCCTTATCCCCTTTCCCAACCATATGTTTCATCTGGGTTTTAAACTCTAATTAAACATGGGGCTGGGGAGGAGGAGGGGATGCACATAAGGCTGCCCGAATATTCCCTCCTCCTCTCCTTGCCACTGGACCATCCTCCCTTCTGTTCCCCTCCCCTTCTGATGCTCCAGATCTGATCCACTGTGATCCAGGGCTGTTGGACCCAATCTCAGGATCGACTCAAATCATCCTGATCCAGAATGGGATCTGGTATATGACCAGACCCAGTGCACAGCTCCAGTGACATAGCATAGGTTGCTGGTGCCCAGGGCGGGGCAAGTGTTGCTACCCCTGGTGGACCGGGCAGCCTGGCAGTGCTGGCCATCGAGCTAGGAAGCTGCCTCCGCAACTCCTTCATGCACCAGAGCCCAGCAAAGGAGAGGTGGGGGGGTGTGGTACTGCCCTCCCTCTCCCTCTCGGCAAGCCCAGCATACGGGCATTCCTTCACCGGCCATGAGAAGGTGCCCCAGCCCCAGAGACTTCCCTCTCCGCAACTCCAGCATCAATGAGAGAGCTTGTTGTGAGGGCACCTGGTTGTGCACCCAATAATAATAATAATAATAATAATAATAATAATAATAATAATAATTTATTATTTATACCCTGCCCATCTGGTCAACAGAAAATTAAAAGTACAATAAAACGTCAAACATTAAAAACTTCCCTAAACAGGGCTGCCTTCAGATGTCTTCTAAAAGTCAGATAGTTGTTTATTTCCTTGACATCTGATGGGAGGGCATTCCACGGGGCGGGTGCCACCACCGAGAAGGCCCTCTGCCTGGTTCCCTGTAACCTCACTTCTTGTAGTGAGGGAACCACCAGAAGGCCCTTGGCGCTGGACGTCAGTGTCCTGGCTGAACGAAGGGGGCCCAGTATACTCCTTCAGGTATACTGGGTCGCGGTCATTTAGGGCTTTCAAGGTCAGCACCAACACTTTGATTTGTGCTTGGAAACGTACTGGGAGCCAATGTAGGTCTTTCAGTACCAGTGTTCTATGCACCCGGGGCTCAGTCCCTCCAACACTCCCCGGCATGCTACACCTCTGCACAGCCCTAGTTAATGCCACACTCTGGTGAAGTGTAGGAATGGCAGGTCCTTGGATCCTGCAGGACTGCATCCCTCCCTTGATCTTTGCCTGCCTCCTTTCTGATGTCAGAGGGTCACTGGTTGTAGATCTTTCTGTAGCCTGACACAGCAGACCCTTCTCTTTGCTTTTTGCAGAGGGAGGCATCCCCCCAGGGCCCATAGTCCCTAAAAGCAATAACTGGTACAAACTAACTGCTTTCTATTAAAATCATAATCCCAAAACTGTCATGAAGATTAATAATAATAATAATAATAATAATAATAATAATAATAATATATTTATACCCCACCCATCTGGCTGGGTTTCCCCAGCCACTCTGGGCAGCTTCCAACAAAACACTAAAATACGATAACCTGTGGGTAAAAGCCTCAGCGCCTAGGGCTTGTCGATCGAAAGGTCGGCGGTTCGAATCCCCGTGGCGGGGTGCGCTCCCGTCGTTCGGTCCCAGCGCCTGCCAACCTAGCAGTTCGAAAGCACCCCCGGGTGCAAGTAGATAAATAGGGACCGCTTACCAGCGGGAAGGTAAACGGTGTTCCGTGTGCTGTGCTGGCTCGCCAGTTGCAGCTTCGTCACGCTGGCCACGTGACCCGGAAGTGTCTCCGGACAGCGCTGGCCCCCGGCCTCTAGAGTGAGATGAGCGCACAACCCTAGAGTCTGGCAAGACTGGCCCGTACGGGCAGGGGTCCATTTACCTTTACCTTATTAAACATTAAAAGCTTCCCTAAACAGTGTCCCTTTGGAAATTTCTGCTTCCTTTCTGGCTGGTGGCATGTGTCATTTGATGTGGCACCAGAATTCAAAAAGCACAGATATCATACATATTTGCAACAATTTTATGATTGCCTCCATGCTAGAACACATACGCAACTGTCTGAAAGTGGGGTTAAAATTGAAATTCTGGTGCTCTATTATCCAGCAGTGCCATGGCCAACATCCTTCTGTAATGTTGATTCACAATGAAGTTCCATTCAGCAAAAGTTATTTGGAATGTTGATTGAACATTTCCTGTTTGTAGGTTCAGCCCATTTTATAGTGTTGTTCATGCTGTAGCGGAATGAAAAGATGGGGGGAAATAATGGAAAGAAACAAGCAGCGCAATAGATCCCTAAGGATAGAAACTGACCAAATAAGGAGCAATTGAGGCTGTGCTGAGAAAGAAATTGGGCTGAATCTGAAAACAGGAAACTTTCAGTTTTAAGGAACACATACCCTCAAAGAGGACGAGGGTGGCGCTGTGGGTTAAACCACAGAGCCTAGGACTTGCTGATCAGAAGTTCGGCGGTTTGAATCCCTGCAACGGGGTGAGCGCCCGTTGCTCGGTCCCTGCTCCTGCCAACCTAGCAGTTTGAAAGCACATCAAAGTGCAAGTAGATAAATAGGTACCGCTCCGGCGGGAAGGTAAACAGTGTTTCCGTGCGCTGCTCTGGTTCGCCAGAAGCAGCTTAGTCATGCTGGCCACATGACCTGGAAGCTGTACGCCGGCTCGCTCGGCCAGTAAAGTGAGATGAGCGCCGCAACCCCAGAGTCGGTCATGACTGGACCTAATGGTCAGGGGTCCCTTTACCTTTACCATTACCCTCAAAGAGCACCAACAACACTTTGCCTCTCCATCCTGGATAGGATGACATTTTTATTTTTGCAAGAGACACAAATCAGGGTTTTTTTTGGGGGGGGGGGACCAGGATGAAAGCACAGAGAGCAATGAAATGCATGAGAAAACCTTCTTCTTTTTTTACAAAGTTCTGCTGGATCAGGCCTAAGGCCCATCTTGCCTAGCATCCTGGTGGCCAACTAGATTCCTATGCAAAGCCTGCAAGAGGAACTTTACTCCAACAACAGTGTGCCTTCTTATGATTCACAGCGACTGGCATCCAGAGGCATGCTGATTCCTGCCAGTGGAGGTGGAACATAACCATTGTGGACAGTAGCTTTTGATAGCTCTCTCTTCCATGAGCTTGTCTGATCTTCTTTCGAAGCCATCCGAGCTGGTGGCCATCATTGCCTCTTGTGGGAACAGATTCTGTAGTTTACTAAGCCACTTGTGCGAAGGAAGAGGCACTTTTATCTGTCCTGAATATTCCGACATTCAGCTTCCTTGGATAGTCGCCAATTATGAGAGTGGGGAGAAATGATCTGACAAGGACATCACGCAGATCCTCCAGAACAGCTGAGTGAATGAGAGGGTGGCGATTCCAGAGCAAATGGCAAGCGTGGGGATGAGTTTTCCATCTATTAGCAGCCAATCCACCTGGCTGCAACAGAGGGAGAGATGAAACAGCACAGCCCACTCCATCAGCTGGGCCAATAAACTGTCATTTATTTATGTATTTAAAGGAATTACGCTCAGCCTTCAACGAGTTCCCAGGGCGGCTGACAAGGAATCAAGATGACAATAAAAGCAATTGATTATTTTTTGGGGGGGAGGAAATAAATAAAACATAACAGAAGTCAGCAGACAAAAAATTAATGTGAAGCAGCATAAAAGCAATCAGGGATAAATAAACAGGTCAGGTACATCTGACGCAGAGGTCTTTTGTTTGTCACCGAAATGACTTCAAGGTCATTGGGGAGACACACTGGGAAGTGAATTCATTGAGGAGCCAGCACTGAGAAAGCCCCTTTCCTCATCTGAGATTTGATTCTTTGCACATTAAAAGATAAACCAACCTAATCTGCCTCTTCCAAAACAATACACCGAGGGAAAATACAGCTATCCTTTGAAAGCCACAGTTCTCTAATGATGCAATGGAAGTCAGCTCCACAAAAAGGCACACAGTGGTGGTCAGGTGAGCATCAGAATGCATTAGTGAAAATTACATACGAGCACTCATTGTATTTAGAGAAAATGCCTTGCAAAATTGTGCATATTAGGCAACATTGCGTACCAAAATGTGTATATTAGCAGAAAATCACCCTAAAATGCTGAAGAATTTGCAGGAGGACTTTGTAACAACAACAATGAAATCAACAGAAGGTAAGGCATGTTCATATAAACACATGCACCCTTCTGGGAAGGGCAAGTAGGGCACCCATTGCCAAAAAGTCAAAGATGCAATTGCCTGAGTGCCCACTTTAAAAGGGTATCAGATAATAGGGCTAAATATATGAGTGCTTTGGTTTTTGGATCCTGACTGCAGCTTTCCCAGAGTCATCTGTTTGCCACTCTGAGACTAGATGGACCGTTGGCTTGATCCAGCAGGCTCTTCTTAGTTCCCAGGAATCTTTTCCAACTTGCCATTCCCACCATAGTGTCTGTTGCCTGTTTGAGAGGCATGGCTGGAAATGATAATTCGGAAACTTGTTGCCAAGGAAGGGCAGTGGGTTAAACAGAGATCTGTGTGTACAGGCACTGTCTGACGAGACTGGAAGCATTAACATTTGCAATGACTTGGTATACATATTGCAATTTCAGACCTGCTTCAGCACAGACACTTGTGAAATTGTCTTTTGCAACCAGAGGGTGGCAAGGCAAAAGTGAGACACCCAACTGAAAGCAGGCAGGAGGAAACCCATCCATTTCATTTTCAAGTCATCTCCCCCTTCTTTTGCTCCATGAAAACCCGCTCTCTAAAGCTGAATTGGAGCAAACAGCAATCCCAAATTGCCATTTGATCTGAAGAGCAGGCTTTCATGGCGAAAGCTCCAGGGTAAAAAAAAGGGGGGGAGGAGTAAGTATGAATAGGCCCTCAGACAGTTTCTCATTATTCCAGTCTTAAATCCACTTCTCCATCTTTTCATGATGTCCATCACTGCAGTGGGTAAGAATTATCATTTTTACAGATTCAGGTAGGTAGCCGTGTTGGTCTGTCATAGTCACAATAAATAACAAGGTGAAAGATTATTATTTTTTTAATTAAAAGATGATCCAAAAAGAACTCTCTTAAGGGAATTCTTTCTGGATCATCTTTTAATATTTTTTTTTAAAATCTTTCATCTTGTTATTTATTATCCTTTTTACAGTTATTGATGGCAGACCCTCCAAGTGCCCCTATTTTCCAGGGGCAGTCCCGGATTTACAGAAGCCGTCCCAGTTTCTGATTTGATCCTCAAATGTCCCGCTTTTCCTTAGGACACCCCTATTTTCATCAGAGGAATTGGGGGTGATGGAGTTATGTGACCCTGAACTAAGGAGATAAGTACCTAACTGTACAACCTCTAGAAGACATCTGAAGGCAGCCCTGTATAGGGAAGTTTTTTTTTAATATTTAATGTTTTATTATGTTTTTATATATGTTGGAAGCCACCCAGAGTGCCTGGGGCAACCCAGTCAGATGAGTGGGGTATAAATGTTGTTGTTGTTTAATAGGATGTCCCTATTTTCATTGGAGAAATGTTGCAGCGTATGGATGGATGAGAACTTTAAAGGTATTCTGCTCTATTGTTCTTCTATATACCTGATTTTTAAAGCTTCTTAAGCTTACATTTTGTGAATTTGTAAGTCACTGTGAGACTGTTTTGTGGCAAGCAGTGATTAAAAAGAATCAAAAACATGGATATTGTAAGTGAAGACACCCAGGTTTAACTTCTGTGCCATAGAAGCCAACCCAGGGCTATCAACTGGCATACTGGGAGAGATGGGGAGGCCCACGTGCATATTCTGTGATCAAAGTTAGACTCGGAGGTAGATGTTTGCCTGAAGCCAGCCAAAATACTTCTTGGATGATCACAGATGCAAATTTTAGTTGGCCACGCTTGAATTTGGACTTCTTACAGTGCATTGTTTGGCTCAATTATCACACACACACAAGGACAGGGGACTCAGCTATACAGCTGCAAATAAAACGTTTTACAGTGGTGCCTCGCAAGACGACATTAATTCGTTCCGCAAGTTTTTTCTTCTTGCGAGTTTTTCGTCTTGCGAAGCACGGTTTCCCATAGGAATGCATTGAAAATCAATCAATGCGTTCCTATGGAAACCGCCTTCAGACCAGGTCTGGGGACAGTCTGTCCCCCGACCTCTTCTGAAGGCTGGGGGGGGGGGAGAAGGGCTTTTCTTCCCACCGCCAGCCTTCAGAAGGCTGTTCTGAAGGCTGGCGGTGGGAAGAAAAGCCCTTCTCCCCACCTCCCGCCCCGCAAGCTCCGGGGACAGGAGGGCTTTGCTGCCGACCGCCAGCATTTTAAAAGCCCCTGGGACAGCGCAGCGCGCTTCCCTGCTATCCCGGACCGCTTTTAAAATGCTGGCGGTGGGGAGCAAAGCCTTTCGGCCCCCGCCGGCCTTCCTGGACCTCTTCTGAAGGCCGGAGGGGGGGCGAAAGGCTTTGCTCCCCACCGCCAGCATTTAAAAGAGGTCCCCGGAGATTTCCCTATGGGCTTTCTTCTTGCGAAGCAAGCCCATAGGGAAATTCATCTTGCGGAATGACTCAAAAAGGGAAAACTCTTTCGTCTTGCGAGTTTTTCGTTTTGCGAGGCGTTCGTCTTGCGAGGCACCACTGTAAATGTGTTGTAAAGTGCAGTATACAAATGTGAGGCTAGATGGCGACAGTGAGCTATGCCAAATTCAATGTATTTTTCAAAACATTAAAAAAAAGCATTTCTACAGTGTTTTTTATATGTATGTAGATTCCACCAGGGCCTTCTCTCTAGTGGCTCTGTCCATCAGAGGGCGTTTTGCTTCATGGGAACGCAAGAGAGGACCTTTGTGGTGGCATCTCCCAGACTCAGGAACTCCTTCCTTAAAGAAGCTAGACTGGCTGCCTTCTTGTCCATCCACTAACAACTGAAAATCTTGTTCCAACAGGTTTTGGGAAATCTCCTTTAATGAAAGGGCTGACGTCATGATGCCTTTATTGTAATTATTTATCTGTTTTAAACAATTTTTGTATATGTGTGTGTGTGTGTATATATATATATATATATATATGTAATTCTATTAATGTTTAATTGTTTTTAAATGATTGCTTTTTTCCTATGTTTTTAGTGAGTCTTGTCTTTATCTGTAAGTCGCTTTGAGTCCCATCAGGGAAAATGGTGGGAAAGCAACAACAACAACAATTTGCCAAGTGCCCTCCCTTGTGATTTTTGGCATGCGCTGAAAACCTTACCTTAACATTTTTGAAGGCCTTTTAGCTGCTTTGTTTTATTGGACTCCTATTTTAGATGGCTGCTTTGTTTTTTAATTGTCTCATTTGCTATATTGACCTTTTTCATTGCTTTCAATTGTATTTATAATAGTTTAATATTGTGAGCTGCCTCACAGAAGCTTTCTGCTTTGAAGAATGGAGTATAAGCACTCAAAGGAAAATGGCAGGATATGATACAGAATGTGGGAGGAGAGAGAACTAAGCGTTCCATCTTGGAAGAAATTAAAATGTAATAAAGAAATAAAATTAATATAACCATTACTGTGTCATAGTGAATTAAATTTTGCCTCTTTATCCCCACCCCTTGCCAAGAGTGGAGTAACCAACCTGGGGGGGGGGGGAATGACACAAAATTCAGCACCCCCCCTGTTATTGATGAAAAAGAAAACAAATCACCTCCTGGAACCACCTCATATTTCAATTAAGGTGACACTCCTTGCAAATCATCACCAGCAGGTCCCAGGGTGGCTTACAACAATATAAAACTGAAAATTGAAAATGTGCAGAGTACATTCAGAGGAATAGGGTGGGCCTGAAAACACACATCTCAGGTGCCAAAGGTGGGGGGAAAGAAGTGTGTATTCAACATTTGCCGATAGCTGTCAAGGCTTCAGGGAATCCTATCCCTTCCACGGTGGCAGCCAAGAAGCAGAAAAACAAGAAGAGTTCTTATCAGTCTTTTATTCAGTATTCACAGAGAGATGTAGAAATGCCATCTCTCCTAGATAATGGCGTTCCTCCACGTTCCACGCCTTTTTATTCTATGTCACCCCTGGGCTGGCTAATCTGTGTTTTCTGCCTCTGAGCTTTCTGTTCTACTACTCTCAATGCACGCCGTGTCCTGGGGGTGGTAGTGGTTAGCAATACTGTCTAATCCAGGCTTCCTCAAACTCGGCCCTCCAGATGTTTTGAGCCTACAGTTCCCACCATCCCTGACCACTGGTCCTGCTAGCTAGGGATCATGGGAGTTGTAGGCAAAAAAACATCTGGAGGGCCGAGTTTGAGGAAGCCTGGTCTAAAGACACTGAGTCTGTTGGCTGTCTGTCTTCTGGTGTGTCTTCCTGCTCCTGCTCACCCCCCAATATTTCCCAGCTTCTCCCCTCTGCAGCCTCTGAGCTGCGACCTTCTGCAAACCACTGTTCTAAATCAATACCATCTCCCTCTTCTCTGAAAGTGCAGGAGGAAGGGGGCAGACTCCACCATTCCTCTTCTCCTGACCAATCTCTGATAAGAAGCCACACTCACCTCTGCAGGAAAGGAATTCCACAACTTAGGGGCTGCCACATGCTATAGGACATGCACAGCTTGCAAATGAAGTCACATGTCCACCCTAAAACTTTTGCAGGTGCAACAAGTATTGAAAGGGGAAATTGCGCTTAACCAGCCGGACGCCATTGTGAGCACAAATTGTCATGAGTGCGGAATAAAAATGACTTTTGGGGGGCCATGAAATTGAGCCACAGAGAATTATTCATCACTATCAGTGCATTTATACCGGAATGGGGGAGTCTGTAGCGCTCCAGATGCTGCTAAATCTTAAATTGCATCAGCACCAGTCAGCATAGCAAAGACTTGTGGCAGATAAGGGTTGCAGTTCAATAACATCTGGAGGGCCACAGCTTTTACAGTCCTCGATTTATGGTTTTCCAACCACCACCACCCCGCATGCCTTTCAGGAAAGAGCGCTCAATTCCTTTGGGAATGTTAGAGTTTGAATTCGAACAATAACCACCACCAGCTGCTCTTAATGCATTAGCTTAGCTTAGCAATCAATATTGAGTTCCTTGCCATTCATAGGTCCAATGGCAAGAGCCACAGCAACCTAAAGGCTGGCATCACATCAAAGCACTTACCACAAAGCCACCCCCACACAAAGCCGCACGTGGTATTTTCCAACTCTCTTACAAAACTTTGCATTCCCGAATTCCCCGAACATGGCTTATATTTGAATTATCTCCATGCAAAAAAGCTGTGAAATTCATCCCATTTGAATGTTGCTCTGCATATTCATTTCAGCTCAAAGAAATGAGGGGAATCATTAGGGATATGAAAATGAGGAGGATGGACTTGGAACTAGCAGGATTATTTCCTATGAGAAATTGAACATGCACTCTTGCCTGGGGCTGTCAAAGTAACATTCAGGTGGTCTATTATGTAAAGCCATCAGCAGGGCAATTACACATGTTTCACTCACTTTAGTCATTGCTGAGGAACAGGCGAGATGGAATTGCATTCCGAAGGTCAATATGACCAGAGCTTTAGGACTGAGAAGAGGTCTGAGTCTTGATAGTCTACCAGCTGTTTTAGACCCCTATATTTCTAGCCAGACCTACAATGGGTGTGTGGCCAGAGAATCATAGAATAGTAGAGTTTAAGGTACTTCAAAGGTTATCTAGTCCAATGCCCTGCACAGGGAAGGCTCAGCCTGTTTTGCCATTGGAGGCAAAATGGGAAGACCCTGGAGTTGTGTGATGGCCTGGGAATTGGATTCAGAGGCTGAACCTGAGGAATCCCAGCCTGCACAGGAGTCCCCGCCTCCAGGACCGGCTGAGCCGGGGCTGGGGCTTGAGCCTGAAGGGTCCTCACCTGTGTTGGATCCTCAGGAGCAGGCACCAGCTGAATCTGCTCTGGCTCCGGAGGTGATTGAGGACCCATTGCCTGAAGGTGCTCCACTCTCAGCCCCGTCAGGGGAAGGTGAGGTTGCCTCTGGGTCCGGTAACCCTGCAGCCTCTCCTGAGCTGCAGAGGCTCAGGGCAGAGAGGTGGAGGGAACTAAGTTCTCGCAGGAGGAGTGCTCGCCTCCAGGCCAGGAGAGGCGTGTCACCTGTGGACCGGGGCCGCCCTATGCCTCACAGCAGATAAAAGCCAGCCAGCCCAGTCCCAGGTTGCGGGAGCAACATTGTTGGTAACCTGTTCCTGCCAGCACCCTGTCCTGCTCTTCTGCCAGAGTTCCTGACCTCACCTGACTCCTTGCCCTGGACCCTGCTTCAGCCTCGACAGACAGCCTCCATACCACACCCTTGACCTCGGACTGGACTCAGACCACGCCTCACGGTAACCCCCTGGGACTAGCACAAGTTGTCAGGGACTGGTCTGAGGAGGAATGCTGGAGTTCGCCTCCCTGCACTTCCCAGAGAAGAGGGAGACAGTATAGATTTAGAACAGTGGTTTGCAGAAGGTCATAGTTCAGAGGCTGCAGAGGGGAGAAGCTGGGAAATATTGGTGGGTGAGCAGGAAGAAGACACACCAGGGGAGAGACAGCCAACAGACTCAGTGTCTTTAGAAAGCTTTCCTGACCCCCCCCCCCGGACCTGGCAGGCACTGAGAGTGGAAGAACATAAAGCTCAGAGACAGAAAGCACAGGTCAGCCGATGCAGGGATGATGTAGAATAGGAGAGACGAAGGGGGTGGAACTTTACTTGGAGCAACGCCATTATCTAAGAGAGATAGCATTTCTACATCTCTCTCTGTGAATATTGAATAAAAGACTGGTAAGAACTCTTCTTGTTTATCTACTTCTTGGCTGCCACCGTGGGAGGGACTGGATTACCTGAAGCCTGATAGGAGTGGAGCTGCAGCTGGCGGCGCTGTGCTGTTGTGCGAGGAAGCTGCCTCTTGCAAAAATAATGGCTGCTGCATGTGACACATTTGTAGTGCATCCTCTAAGGTAACCTTCGTCAACTTGGTGCTCTCCAAATGCTTTGGGCTACAACTCCCAGCATTTGTTACCATCAGCAAGGCTGGCAAGTACTGATGGGAGTTATAGTCCAAATATCATCATCATCAGCAACAACAACTAGGCTGGTGAAATTCTAAAAATGAAGCTCCTTTCTTTCTAACTTTCCCCCCTCATATGCAAATTTATTCAGATTTAAAGGGCAATCCTATATATGCCTACTCAGATGTAAGCCACAATGAGTTCAGTAGCATCTGCTCCCAGCTAACTGCGCACTGCAGCCTCAATTCAAACTCACACGATTAATAAATTACAATTTCTTTAATCAGTTTATGGTCCTATTTCTAACCCCCTGACCTCCCTCTCCTCCTGCTGTTCCAGTCTCAGCAGTGGTGTAGCATTGGGGTGGGGACACAAGAGCAGTTGTGCCTGGTGCAAAATTTTTAGGGGTGAAAATTTTCAACAACTGATGCTGTCTCAATACAGCTGTGCGCTTCCGTGGCTGGGTTCCATTGAAAATGGCTTCTCCATGCGAACCAGGAAGTGACATCTCCAGACAACAGAATGACTCTTCTTTTCTTCTCTCTGTGGCTGCAATCTCCTGGGTGATGCAGATGCCATTAGGCAGTTGAATGCACATGCTTACTCTGTCTGTTTCCTTCCCTCCCAGCCCTGCTCCATGTGGCCCCGGGCTCTGGCAACCCACGCTACACCACGGAGCCTCAGAACTCACTCCCTTAATCTCAGCCAAGGATCACTAGATCGAACAGAGAGAGCTGCCTTCTTCATTCCCAGTTCGGCACAGTGCCAAGCTCTGTGTCATACAGGGCATCCAGGATTAGACCTCATGACTTTTCAGAATTGAAAGGTAGCCATGGAGTGGCTGCCAGATTCCAGAGCAGGCTGAGCAGCAGAGGCCGGGTCGGGATCAAACCAGGCCCCCAAGCAATTCCTGCCTCCACATTTTGCCTGGTTTGTGTGAATGAAATTACAGGAGCTGCATTTCCCCCCTCCCCCATTGGATCACTTGCAGCTGTTGTTGGGGGTTGATTCAGAAAAACGGCATGGAAGGGGAGCGGAACATTTCCTCCCCATGGCTGTCTTTCAGAGAAAAAGGGAAGAAAGAAAATGGGAGATCCAGTCCCTGATGTCCTATGCAATGTGAGGCAAGGCAGGATACAACTAAAAATAAACACATTTGAAGGTGACGACACTCACGGCATCGCTTGGCACCACCCCAGCTCTCCTTCTGCCCTTTCAGCTCGCCTATAATTCTTGCATGCTACATCTGTGGGCGTCTGCCAGTGATCTGTTGTTCTGATTATTATCACTCTCCAGTTGGCATCCCTGGGACCAGAGCTCTTGGCCAGTTAGCTGTCTCCTCCATCTTCCATAAAGACAGCCTTGCTCTCCGCATCTTTCCCAGCCACCCTTTGGTGAGAGCCGGTGATTTGATATCATCAAATCATTTTCTCTCTCCCTTTCATCGATTCAGCGCAGATTGTACACAGAAAATGCCCCCCAGTCTTCGCTCTGCCGAAGGTGACTGAGCAGAATCTTTTGGGACTGTCACGGTTATTAGATTGTGTTTACTGAAACAGATATTAGGATTAGTGAGGTGTGAACCCCCCGGCTTCCCTTGGAAACAACTTGGGCTTCTCTGAGCATTCCTGCTGAACGCTTAAAAAAATAAGCATCCTCAAAGCTTTCTTTCTTTCTTTCTTTCTTTCTTTCTTTCTTTCTTTCTTTCTTTCTTTCTTTCTTTCTTTCTTGTATTCAGTGAAGCAGTATAGAGATTAGAGTGCTGGACTCAGACATGGGGAACCATGGTTCAGATCCCTCACTCAGGAACAAGTTTGCTGGGTCACCTTGGCCCAGCAACTGCCTCTCAGTCTAACCAACCTCACAGGGAGGTTGTGAGGATAAAATGGGGAAGGAGTAGATTATGTACACCGTATGTATAGCTGAGCCCAGAGTCAAAAGTGGGTAGAGCAATTTCCAATAAAGTTGAATGTTGGAAGATTCAATGACAGACAAAAGAACAACTTCACACGTTGCTGGATTAAATTATGAAACTCGCTCCCGTGGAGGCAGTGACCAACTTGGATGGCTTTAAAAAAGGACTGGACAAATTCATGGATGAGAAGGCTGTTGTCAGGGACTGGGCAGAGGAGGAATGGTGGAGACCGCCTCCTCATCCTGACCCTTCCAGGGAGGAGGAAGAGGAAGACAGGATAGATTTACAACAGGGGGTTGAGGGAGGTCGCAGCTCAGAGGCAGATGAGAAAAGCTGGGAAATCATGGGAGAGCCAGAGCAACACCCAGCTGACACATTGTCATTATAAAGCAACCCA